>NC_139348.1:56517343-57902343 GCF_055883805.1 Amblyomma maculatum | reverse complement strand
CAGTCCGGCCTAAAAACTGCTTTTATAACTTTGACAGTTGTGCGTGAATAAATCATGAATGTGCGACGAAGCCAACTTCTGGCATTCTGCCTAGTGTTGCCTGCAGGCAACAAAGCTATATCTCTAAGGCAAACAAAAGAATTTTTCCTGTTTTGGGTTCTTTTCGCCCTCCTTTGTTCGTTATATGTGACTTCCACAGAAATAAACAATCAAAAGCATTATTTGCAGTAATGTACAGTCTTATTAAGCATGACATGTGACACAGGCGCAGCAAGTCTTGCTCCGAATGCTGGAGTCTATGAATTTTGGTTCTGACCTCACCATTCCATATGGAAAAGGGGCCCGAGTTGGCTGCTCCTGCCAATTCAGCCATGCCATGCGGTCAGGCGGCTTCAGACTGCCTTAGACTCAACCTCTTCACGACTATGTCAGGCTCCAACCACGCGAAAGTCGTTAAACGACAGCGCCACAGCATTTTTGTGACGTAGCCGGAGTGAAGGAGGTCTACAGCATCAGCTGATGGTTTCATTGTTTTAAACAATTTTGCTCTTTGTGGCTGTAGTTGATTTGAATTCCTTGCGATCGATTTTGTTTGAGATTCGCTCGCCTGCGAATGTCCTTGGAAACTGCAATCGGTCTGTGTCAGACGAAGGCGTCATGAAAAGCCGACCATTGAGCATCAATAACCAAGATGGGCATGCTAGCTTCGCATATCTCCCGTTGGGCATCACCGATAAAACACCAAACGCTAAGAAAATTCTTGCTCGCTTCTAAAGACGACACAAAATGGTATATTTTTAAACCTGGTTATATGGCATAGCAGCCTTTGCGACAAAAGTTTCTCCCTCCTCTGAGCCCCATATTGCAATGAATGCTGCCTTGCTGGAGACATCCTCCCTTAGATTATTTCTCTCCTCCGGCGTCCATGGAAAGTGCATACACTTCTCTCTAACACGGACGACTGCTAACTCAACGTGCGGAACGCGGGCACTCATAGAAGGTTGGGCCTCTAAAATTGGTCTCTCAATTTAAAAAGGTAAGCATCCACGTGAAAAAACGAAATGCGCATACCTGCTGTTCTTCCAAAGAGCAGCTTCAAGAACGCAAATGACCTGTTCCTCTAGTTCGTCACTCAGGCAATAAAGTTGGATTCTTCAGTCAAGAGCGCCGTCTGAACTGTTCGTTCGCATATCGGTCGCACCTCGGTGGTAACAGCCGTTTCCTTCGTGCAAGAGCCGCCACGAAAAACAGGGCTCTTATTTTTATTCTGTGTAGACGACCTTTCCCTATTTCCCCTCACTTGAAACAATTCCATCAAAGAAGCGCACATGATTACTAATGCGTAAACGTCATTTTGACGTGCTCTCCTTTTACTTTCCTTCACATTATTCCCTCTGCTTGCTGACAAACCACCCAAACAAAACGGCGGCGCCTTCGCTTAACAAAATTTCACTACAACATTGCACAAAAACCTGCCCGTAAGCTCGAAGAGGCAGACTCACTCTCGTTCGCAACTAAAGAGAAGTTGGATATGACAACCAATTCTCTGGTGTGTTCAGCGATGCTGAACTTATGGCAAGGCATCGAGCTGATGTTAACCTACAATCTGTCAACGAACATTTGGAGCACTGAACTTTCAAATGCCTTGACGGTTTTGAAAGTTTCGGCCTTATATTTGCGCAATGGCATGATGTGAAAGAAAACCTCGAGCAGCGTTTACTAAGCCTACCTCTTGGTTGTGCCTACTTATCTCTGAGACAACATCTCCTGCTGCTTGTCATGATAACTCCACTCTTGGCCTCTTGGTATTTACGCGTTCTCAAACAAGAATTAGTCCAGCCTTTTAATTTTCCCAATCGTGCAGTCGTCAAAAACCGCTGCACTGGGCCTATTATTATACGCCTAAAGCTACGCCTATCGTTCTAGCTTTTCGCCCGAGGCCCATTTCCTGTATATTACTGGAAATAATGTTTTTTTTCTCGATTTTCAATTGCTGAAGATATATATATATATATATTTTCAATTTTCAATTTTAAATATTTGTCCGATAATAAGTGGAATTTTGAAGTCGCAAACTATTTTAGAACCAATCCCAAAACGAACGATGTGTCTCCTGGAACATCGCCTGCAGGAGCGACGTTCTTCATGCTACAAAATATTTTACAGCACAGTGCGCCATCCTATATTGCGACCTATTAAGGCACGGCATTCACAGCGCAGCACATGCATTATGCTTCCCAGTTGAGGCACACGAGCAGTAGCAGACCTACTCCTTGGCACCCGCGGTGAAATTGTCCGACGAAACGTCACAAGAAAACTATAGCTGACATGCATACCTTGACGTGCAAAATGAGACTTAGGACGAGAGTCTGACTTAGGTGACTCGCTTATAACAATGCCTTAGACAAACCTTTGTATTTGCGCCGTTTGGTCTCGTCTATTGGAACAAAGTATAAGCAATGTTAGATGTCATGCTTCTATATGCAACCGACGACCTGGTGCTCACGCCAAGGAAATCATTCAGTATGCTCAAGAAGTTCGTCAGCCTGCCATCATACACATAAAGCGGTGACAGGAGACAAGCCCATTCCGCGGCGCCCAACTCCGTCGACAAGTGGAGTAAGAGCGTGACCTCCAAATGTGGGGGCTGAGCCCTGTTCATCGCAAAGTATTACCAGAGAAACTGCTAAGCGGCTACTTCAGACCTATACGTTGTCTGCAGAGGTGACGTGTGAAGTTCTTCCTGATGACGTTGTGCGTAGTGCATGCCGTCAACCGAAACCTGCTATAGCGCACGTGCTTTGTTTGACGCCTACAGTACGCAGTGGTCGCCGGCGACTTATTTTTGTGTTTTTTTTCTTTAGCCAGTAACGTTCTGCGTGCAATTTTTCTTCATTTGTTAATAATTACAGATAGAATAACCTTAATTATCCAACGAATAAGGCGATTTATTCACCCCCGACCCGCATATCAGGGACAGGTGCCGCTGCCTGAGATACAGTTCCAGCAGTGAGCGATAAGGAGTAGTTGGCATGATATTGTTACGTGGCGGCAGGCGATGACAACAGGAGAACAGAGGTCAGAAAGAAGGTGCTCGAAGGTAGTGAGATGACATTTTATGAATCTGTGTGCGGGCCTAGCACGCGCGCTCCTGCCCGCGCCACTGCCCTCTTCTTCCCCGGGCAGATGACTCGGGACCACCGATCGATCGTCCCGATCGTACACAAGAACATTTACCGATGATGATTTCATGGCATGATGATGGGCGTGTATGGATGCTCGAAGAAGAGGAAGAAGTGAGAATAGAACGGCTTGTCGGTACGATGTCTGATGAGTGGGTGATCTGACTCATCTGCAGCTGTCAACCATCGGTCACCAGAGTCCATGGGACCGATAACTCGAGGTGATGTCGGGCAGGTTGGGCTGGGGTTGCGTGTTCGTGTCCACCAGTTCCTTCGGGTCATTCGGGTCTTTCGGGTCCTTCGTCTCGGTTCTGATTGGTTGGTCTGTTTGCCTTATCTTCAGGCCCGGGCTGGTGGCTGGGCGATGGCAGTTGGTCAGGTCTGGGCTTGAAGGGCTGGGGCGAAGCTGCTCGGCGATATCCCTAGGCCCTCGGCCGATTGTCCCGGCTTCAAGATGGCGTCGATGCTCCAAAGCGAGGATGGGGATGACGTACGCCGCACCTCCAATAAAATGTTACATGGCGGCGAGCGATGACAACGGGAGGACAGAGGACAGAGAGATGCTCGATGGTCGTGAGATGACGATTTATGAATCTGCGTGCGGGCCTAGCGCGCGCGCTCCTGCCCGCGCTACTGCCTTCTTCTTCCTCCTTCATCCGTACCAATATGATTACAAAACATAAATCTGAGCAGGACATAAGACTGATGAGGGAACAAAACAGTACGAGCTCAGATTGGATCGAAACCTCTTTCCTTCATAATCAAAGACGCATGCGCACAAACACTCAAAGCACCACATTCAACTAATCATCTTGTCAAACCCAGAAAGTGAATATCTCTCTTATACAGGTGCATCGATGCTTCGCTAACCCACTTATCAGGCCCGACTCTTAAAATGTGCAGGCTTCAATAATTTCACGTGCCTTTCTGTCTCTTGTACGGCCTATAATATTTTTATGACGACAATTGGCGTGTATTGTCCATTTTCTTTTTCCTCTTTTCACAAGACTGGCAATGTCTTGGCAGGTGCTGCCGACAATGCGAAGTTAATGAGTTCATGTGCTATTTGGGACGCTTATTATTGTAACGCCCCGTCTGCCCTACATATACGGAACCGCAGCTGAAATGAATATGAACAACCTCTGTTAACATCCTGCTGGTTCTGTTTGCTTCGTCCTGTTTCCTTCTCTCATCTGTCTTGTCTCCTGCTCAGTTTTATTTTTACTTAAATGTAGGCTGAGAGGTTTTGGGTCCTAGCAGCCTCTTCAGCCAATTGGACTAGCAGGAGCTGGAGCTCAGGGTCCGATCTGCGCAGCAGGGTTTCCCAGGTGTCTCTATTGCTTATTGTGTACGCTCCCCACAGGAGGGTCCCTCGAGGGTCCCTCTCGCACACAAAGATTACACTTATAGCTACTAATCTCGGGAAACAAGTATTTCGCTGTAACCGGGTGCAGATACGTATAAGGGCTTTTACGCGCACCAGTCAGCATGAAATTTAGTCCTGCCGTATTGTTTTCTGTTTTCCTTTTTTTTTAATGATGAGGAAAATACTCAACATGGCGTCATCAGGTGGTCACCGAAGACGATGAGGTTCTTAAGAAAGCGAAGTGAACAAGCCCATTCAGAACTGGAACGGCACAGAACTTTGCTTCGGCTCTTTTGTCCTGTGACGGCAACTTCTATACTGACAGGGGAAAATGCAAGAGCAGCACAAGACGCAAAACAGGTTTTCAACACGTAAGATAAGAGTCCATAGGAGGATAAAATTGGAGCAAGGAAAAATTTAAAGCAACATCGGATATTTGGAAGATTTATCTACTTTACGCAGCGATGGGTGTTGCGCGGCAGACTCAGCACGACCACAAGAGTGTCATGCAGATTCAACCGCTCGCTGATTAGCATTTTATAGGATGTCTATGGTGCCTATGTTGTTGCTGCATATACTGGGGCGGTTTAGACAACATTACATTACGGCGGACTGAGGACTATCCACCGAAAAATTGTTCACAGCAGAACGCGAATATGGGTGTCACCCGTTAATAACTAGGGGGTATTATTAACGATGCGCCTTTAACGGTGCGCACACTCCCAGACACCCTTAGAATGAGTGGGGGTAGCTGTACCGGTCGCAAAGGAGATGCCCTCGACTTGCGTGGCAAGCTCAGCCGGAATTCAACTACCTTGTAGTGACAGAAGGGGGTGGCCGTTTGGTGCCCAGCTGTCGCCGGTTCAAACCAGAGTAAGGATCGGAGTCAGAAGTAACAAACAAAACACAATTTATTCACAGCAAAAGAGGATACAGAGGAATATACAAGATCACTTGAAATGCACACTCGAGAGGTTCACAGAATACAAACGCTAAGCATGCAACTACAGAATGATTCAATAACAGAGGCTTTACAACACGAGAGAGTTACATAAACAAACACCAAATTGTTCACCGGGCACTGTTGCAGTCCGACGCCTCAAGAGTCACGATGTGGCCGCAATACGAGACGAGCGCCGCTCATTGCAGGTCCGTGGGCTTGCCAGCAGCGGGTGATCCCCGGGAGTCCAGCCGAAGCACTTGCGAACACGCCGCAACCACTGACTGACTTACTGACTACACAAACGGCGCGGTCTCTTTAAATAGGGCACGCCGCGTCTGTCTGTTAGCACGCGCCAAAGCTAGCGCGCACAGTCACGTAGCTTCGATGGTTATAGCGCTCTCTCATCCTCCCGTCGAGCCGCGCGTCGTCACTGGCCACGACCCGTAAACATTCTGGATTTTGTTGGCGTATTCCAGACTGATGAGTCCGCATCATAGCCAGGTGATGAGAAAGAGGGCGACGGCGACGCGTACAAAGCTACGCGCTTTTTCGCGCGGGGAAGGAGGTTTTTCTCCAATTTTGTGGAACCGTCCATGCAGCGCCGCGCCGGCTTGATAAAAATGTGCGCCGATTTCGTGACAATGTGTCATTACTTTATTTCGTTGAGGGCGAGGGGGGGGGGGAGGTGTTCATGAACGTTTGCAGAGATTCCCGATCCCTCCTCCTTGTGACAGCTACATTGAGGACGACCGGTTAGCCTCCTTGTGATGGGACTAACAGATTAGAAAAGTCTTTGGGGTCCCGTGCCGATTCAGTTCAGTCAAGCATTTTTCTTGCGAAATTACGCAGCAAACGGGCACGTCTCTTTTTTTCTTACATCTGCTGCGTTTTTATAAAGTGTGGTCTGTTCGTTTTTAGACTGTTGTAAACTATGGATGCATTCCGTAGTTTTTAGCTCAGCAGATTGAGAGCAAACGTCGTGCCGAAACTTCGGCACAGCCGTTGACACAGTGAAAAAAGTCAGGAGCATGGCGCTGGCAGGGAGTATTTGGCAGCCGACATAGACGAGTACACATTCTCTTTCCACGCGCCATTAGTGTAATAACCCAACAGCTAGGACAATTTAGTAAGCATCGCCGGCGTTCGCGGGGTCTACAAGTTGAACTGATAAAAAAAATGTTCCCAAAACATTTCTGTGCTATACGCGTATCTTTCGAGAAAATGATCTTAGCCACATATCCGGAGTCCTCCACTACGGCGTCTCTCGTAGCCAGAGTTGCTCTGGGACATTAAACCCCACAAACCAACCTCAAACCAAAACCAAACCAAACATAGCGGAAAGGAAACTGCTCTTCTTCCCAATGTGTATAGGCCGCTAACTCTCCTCCTTACAGTTTTTAATGTGAAGGAACGCGGCCGAGGTCTCCGCCATAGTTCTGCAAAGAGAGAGGCATGTCGCTTTGTAAGCATATTTACCTTCAAGAGCTTCGCCTACGTTCTCAGCCCTAAACTTATTTTGCCGGCAAGCAGCATGTGATTGCACAATGCTCCTAGTGCCAAACGCTAATCAACTCTGGAGATGCGAGATTTTTGAACGCGATGCCTTCAAGATCCTTAGACATATATTCAGAAACCTGGTTTCTCAAGCCCGATAGCCCCGTAATTGCTTCCAGGGCGTTGTTTATTTGATAGGATGAAGCAAACTGAGCAACTTAGAAACGTTCCTTCCTTGAACTTAGAAACTTCTTTTTTTTTGTTTGAATATTAATAATCTTACAACCATCAGCCAGAGCCTAAGGAGTGACCTTGCTTAGGCATCATATTTCCTTTTATAATACAAAAGAATTTGCATCATGAATATTATTTTCATTCAACCACCGCTTTCCACATAAACAAGCTTAAAGCTGTAAGGCGGGCTCAGTGCCGAATACAATGTTATCAGTTGAAAGCATTTGTACCAGACGAACCAAGGCTAAAGAGTGGACGTCCCATTTATTTCTACAAGTCCGAGTGGATGCTTCTTTTGCTGCGGGCGGCTTCAAAAGACGCCCGTGCACGGCACATTACACCGGCCCTTTGTGCACACTTTTTCCACGCTGGCTGCCACTCGACGCCGCGATTTCACTCCTCTATTCCACGCCGTGGCGTTCTTCCGCTTACGTGGCGCGAAATTCAACCGGATACCCTTTGTGAAACGAAAAGAGAAGAAAACAAAATTTTGGAAAGCTTATTCCTCCCCTTATCGTCTTGCGCGCTTTATGGACGCACTTTTGCGAATTCTTTCTCCGCCTCTCCCTTTCATGCACTCAAAGCAGCTCGCTGCCTGCACTTTCTTTTTTTGCTTTCTCAAATCGACATCGAGGAAGGATTCGGACGCTGGCGTCTTGAATTTCAAGCTTCATCTCTTTATCGCCCGAGCCCCTTCAGCCATCCTTGCATTCTTTTATTTCAAACATGGGGTGTTTTTTTGTTAGATGCCTTTCATCGTAAACTGACGTCCAGCAATTGTAATATTTCTAAGCATAGTTATTTTGGAAGCGTTTTGTTTTTAGTTATCTATCGCCAGGCACATTGCATTTTTTTTTCAGTAGAATGACGGTATTCAGAGCTGTAAGCGGCATATCTAAACACCGTTTTAAGCCAATAAATATAGGGTTTTACGCCTGACGTGTTTGATACTTCTGTAGTCAAAATACAATACGATTAAGAAAGATTAAAGGGACACTTAATATCTACTTCGAAGATGTTAAGTGAAAACGGTCTGTGGTCCGCTCTATATATGAACTACAAGCAGTTCGCATACATACACATAAGATATAAGTTTACCTGAAAGACACCGCCTCGGCGAGTCAGTTGTGGCGCTCGACGGCTGAACTAGAGGACTCCGGATCAAATCCGAGCCGTATTCCGACGGAGATGAAAAGCAAGGCTGCCGTGTGTGGTGCAATGTCAGTACAGGTTAAAGAGTCCCAGTTGGTCAAAATACTCATTGTCCTCCCCTACCCCCCCTCTCATAGCCTGATTCACATTGGGAACTTATGCCCTCTAATTGAAACCAATCTAAACTTTGCATGAAAGACCAAAGCATAAGGCTCTCACTTCAAAACAATACGTGTGCACCTTGTGTGGCCTTTTGGTTAGCATTCCTGACTCCTCATTTGACGGCAGCGAGTTCAAATACTACATGTAAAATAAAGGAAAGAAATAAATCTAATTTCAACGTATCTGAAATCTTCCTAGCGGGATCTGTTCAATAGGGCAGGATGTAAAACACGCGCACTGCCACAGGAGGGGACACCACAGTTAGAGCATACAAAAGCAATCATCAGTCAGCACTTTGTTAATGCCGCACGACGCATTAATTGTTGACATGATTTGCATCGAACTGCAAATGTTATGCAGTACTAGTATAGGTTCGTGAAATGCCCCAGCAAAGCTTACACTGTGCTTCAGCATTGCTAATGACGTTCAATTTTCGCACCTCTCCTATGCACGATAACACGACATTGACTGCACAGATAGCAGATTTTAGTCTTGTGTGCTTGGTTCTATTGCAGAACCAGACATCTGGGATAAGCATTTCTAAATTGGAAAACAAAAGACAGTATTCTCGCTACACACTATAATCTGAAGGACAACAAAATCACCCTTACTGAAGATTTCTCAGCTGCAACAACAGTCGCTCGCAAAAGACTTCTACATTTTCTAAAAGCCAACCTGGTTCCCCAAAACACAAATTTCGCTACAACAAGTTACATATTAATGACCACTGCTACATGTACGACTCGGCCATGGACACCATCGTCCCCATAACACGAATAGCAGGCTCTCCGCCGCAGCCGATTTCGAACCCAGCACATCCTAGGCACACGTTAAGGGTAGTGGTAAGGTATCTGAAGCCTTTTATCAGTCCTTTTTACTAAGATCAAAAGTGTTGTTAACAAAAATAACTCGTTATCATCAGCGTTAGACACGTGTTCTGCAAAAGTCATTAGTTTAATCGAAACCTTGTTAACCGCACAGGTTCGTACCTCTAATATATTTCTGAACGCTCATCTTTTTTCATTCTTTCGCTGTGATCGTGGAACACAGATGGGCCGAGGCATGCTGATTTCCAGTGATATCACTTCGTCATGTATACAGGTTCACACTAATTTAGAAATGGTATGGGCAACAGTTACGCTTAATTACCAGAAAGTCATAATAGGAGCTTGTTATCGCCCTCCACCTTCCTCTCCCACATTCTGCAATGAACTTTATAACGCCACTATTTCAGTTTCTACGCGTTTTCCTGCATCTCCGATATTGCTACTCAGGATTTCAATTTTCCTAACATTAACTGCATCTCAGTAGAGAGAGAGATAGAGACTCTTTAATGAAAAGCCTGAGAATTTTGCCGGCGTTCAGATTTCGCTGGCATGCTGCTCTGTGTGAGTAGGGGAATTAGGGAGGGAAAGATTGAAAAAGGAATGGTGAGGGAAATAATAGAATTGAAGGAGGTTGATAAAACACGGCCATTAAATACGTGTTGAGGTGCTTCGTGGAGTAATGATATAAAATCAAATAATGAAATGCATGATCTGACAAGTGTGCTTGTAGAGTTTACAGCTTGCAAAATGAAGGAGGATGCCTCCCGCTAAATGTGATTGCCGCCCAAGAAACTATGCGCACCCATCTCCGACATGTCCTCCAAGGGAAGAAGCATTTCTTGCATCGTGTCCACCAAACTCACAGCACCTCTGGCTTTGGTAAAGCAGTACAGTTTCTGCTCCTCCCTACTATTATTCAGCCACGTAGTTTACTACCAGTCACCTTTCCGCCATGGACACTATCGTCTTTAAATGTGAATATGTCTGTTCCCGGCATGGATGCAAAAAGCCGCATGCCACAGGCAGCACTTCTGCAAGCCGCTCTCGCCTACATAGTCAAGGAATATACGCAGCACACCCACATATTCACCGGCGGCTCAACTGCTCAAGAGACTTCATCCTGTGGCCTTTGTGTACCCTCCACAAACAATGTCCTGTCTTACCGGCTGCAGCGGAAGACATCACATACGACAGCTGAGCTCCATGGCATTAAAGGAGCTCTCTCCTATATCCTGCGCCAAACTCCCGGAAGATGGGTTATCTTCACTGATTCCAAAGCATATCTGCAAATCCTGAATAATCAGCTGAAAAAAAAACAATCATCATCCTGTTTCCATTGACATCGAGTATCTTCATCATTTGGCTATTGCAGCAGGCCACTGCATAACATTTTAGTGGATACCAGCTCACTGTGGCATTAAAGCCAATGAAAAAGCAGATGAAGCGGCTCGCAAAGGCCACCAACATCAAAGATACATTAGGACCTTCACGAAATCTGATGCATCCCAACTGGCTAAAAGATTTGCTTCCGAAAAAAAGTATCGACTTTGGAGCTTGCCGACGCATCACTACCAATTTCTATATTCTGTTGACCCACATCTAAAATCAAGACTTCCTCCGAAATATCCTCGCCAACTAGAAACTCTTTACCACCGACTTCGTCTAAACTGTCCATACACAAATGGATTGCGCTACCGTTTTGGTGAAATGAACAGCCCGTATTGTGACAACTGTGGCTCGATTGAAACTGCGGAATATATTCTACTTGAGTGCACGGCGTACGCTGACGAGCGTGCAAACTATGAACACAGCATGGAGAAGCTCTCTCCACTGCATTTAACAAGGAACAGTGTAGCCTGCCCTAGGCAACAGAGACTCGCGATGAACTTGTTATTTACATATTTGAAAGACATTGGACTCCCTGCATCTCAGTATTCCCATTTTTTCGCCGTTCTCGTCTCTAGTTAATAAATTGTTAGATGCAGGCTTAGTTTTCTCATTACAGCAAATGTGCACACAAGCAACAAGGCTAACTGCCAACGTTGCCAATACTCTTGATCTGGTCCTGGCTGCTTGACCTGACATAGTTTCAGCTGTAACTTACCTGCCAGACCTCTGTGATCACGTTCTCCTCAATGTTTCTATTAAAATAATTTGTCGGAAGTCAAAACGTGTATGGTGATACGTGATTATAAACGAGCAAATGATCAGGCTATCAACTCTGAACTATCTTTTATTTGGCATTTTTCTTGATGACTTTGACGGCCGCACTATTCAAATTAACTGGAACATTTTCGCGGCCAAAGTAAACGTTCTTACTAATCAGTTCATTTCTCAGCGCACCATTATCAACCACACTAATGCTACCTAGTACAGCAATCATATCAAGCGCTCATCTAAAAAAAGAAGCGACTTTATCGCATCGATAAACTTTCCCCTACAACGAACGTTGGGAATCGTAATCGGCTGCATCCGGAGCACACATACAGGCAATAAAAGACGCAAAGAAACACTTTCATTCACTTACTCTTCCGTCATTACTAACAACAAATATTAAACAGCTGTGGCGCGTTATTAATCAGACGACTAATTTAAATATTACTTTAACCGACACTTCTGGTTATCCCATTCCCTCAGACCATGTTGCTTCAGTTCTTAACCGTTCCTTTGCCGGGAACGTTTCAGTCATTTCTGATGCACACATACGTATTACGCACAACCACAACTATGCAACTATGTCTCCGATATTGTTTGGTACATATGGTGTCATTAAACTCATTGATAATCTTAGTCTTGATTCCGACCCAGGTTGTGATCATAATAATTTTAAGTTTTTGAAAGAGACTTCTACCATGTTTTTATTATGCTGACTAAACTTTTTCAAAAATCATACCGCAGATCTATACTACCAAAATAATGGAAAATTGAAAAGGTAATTCCAGTATACAAGTCTTGTAGAAGAACATCTCCCTAGAACTATCGCCCCATCTCTCTTACTACCACATGCTGTAAAATGTTAGAACAGATAACATTTTCAAACCTTGTTAATTTTCTTGAATCAAATGCTTTCTTCTCATCCCACAACACGGTTTTCGGAAATCATACTCTTGTGAAACTCAACTAATATGTTTTTCAGATGCCTAAACCATGTCCTTGACCAATCATCACTAGCTGAGTGCATATTCCTGGAGTTTAGTAAAGCTTTTGACAAGGTATCTCACAGTCCTATTAAAACCCCTAATTAACCTAAACCTTGACCCTAGTCTGCTGAAGTGGATTCAGTGCTTTCTATTAATAGATCTGTTTGTCACCGCCAATGATTTTAATTCTGGTTTTACAGAATAGCATTCAGGCTGTCCCCAAGGCTCAATCCTTGGGCCCATTTTGTTATTAATCTACATCAATGATGTTATTTCTCTTGTTAATGCTCATATTCTCCTTTTCGCGTATGATTTTGTTATTTTTAGAGAAATAACAGATACTAACGATATTGGTCTTCTTCAATCTGATCTTACCACTATAGTTAACTAGTGCAAGGAATGATCTATGCAACTTAATAATAACAAATGCAGAGTAATGCGTGTTTCAAGAAACTGTAATGCCCCGCTTGCATACCACATTTTTAACATATCTTTGGAATCTGTAACATCATGTAAATATCTTGCCGTTTACATCACTGCTAACCTAAACTGGTCTCTGCATACTGACCATATAATCAACAACGTTAATCGCATGTTAGGCTATTTGCGTCGCAACTTTTTGAACGTTCCTTCTTCTTTGAAGCTCTTGCTCTATAATACACTAATTCTCACCAAACTGGAGTATGCAACTCCAGTTTGGGATCCGTCTTATAAACGCCGTATTACTGCTCTTGAGATTGTCCAGAATAACTCGGTACGTTTCATTCTAACTAATTATAACCGCACAGCAAGCATAAGTAGTATGAATCTAGTATTTCTACTCTATCCCGGCCACTTCGTCGAAAAGCTTTTTGTATCGCATTGTTTCACGAGCTGTACTATCATCCCGTAGTGCACAATCGCCTTTTCCGTCAACCGTTTTATGTATCCCATTGTATTGACTATCCTCATAAAGTCGGTTTTGATTCATGTAACACCATTCATTTTTTTTCAGTCATTTATGCCACGCACCTCACGTGACTAGAATCACTTTCTAGCAGATATGGCCATCATTAATAGTTACGAGATTTTTCGTGAAGCTGTAGCTAGCATTGTATACCCAGGTGTTATTTAAAATTGACTCAGTGCTTTATTTCACAATTTATGTATGTATTTTTGTGTTTTTCCACTCTCTCTCTGTAATGCCTCTGGTACTGGGCGGTGCATTAATAAATAAATAAATAAATACGTTTTAAAACATGGCCGCTTACGGTGCGCAGCCAGCACTCTCTTCTAAATGGGTAAAAATTTTTTTCAGTGACGTCGTAATCAAAATTCAAGAAATTTGACGCCATGACTAAGTGCTTCTTGGCGGGCAAAACAAAGTTGCTGAACGACGAGACAATTCAGTGCGACACCCGAGAAAAGGACGAAGAAAGAAGACACGACGGGAGTGCCGACTACCACTTCAAATTCTAATTAGTCAGTTCATGCTATACCGTTTTTCTTTATTCTCGCTTCAGGTGTCGCGACAAATCTCAAGGTGTTGATGTGCAACATGCCTAGTTTTTGTGTTATTTCAGGAGAGGCACAGCGCCTTCTTTGGCTGCAATATTTTGGAGCACTCATGTTTGCAAGAAACGGCTGTGACAAAGTTGCGTTGATTGAGGTTTGCGAACATAAAAAGAGTCAGCAATGCGAACATTCTGTGAAAGCCAAGAATGCATTATTTGAATGCAAGGACAGAAAAATCTCATGAGTGATGAAACATAAGTGTTCTGAACTAACCCATGAGGGAAGTTTAATATATGTGCGCTCAGAGAAATTTTTTTTTCTGTTGTGCATAAAGCCATAAGCTTAGTGTAAACAGCTCTGAATTTTTTTAGTAGAATGGACTTCCCTTTTAGGACAAAGGGTGGACAGGTGTTTTCATCAATACGATAACTCATGAAACAAAATCGAGCAGTCACAGAACTGGGAGGATATAAAATCTACAGGACAATGTGGCAATAAAAACAGTAAACGTTCAAGGAAGTATTTGCTCATGAATTTCAATATTTTAGTATGAATCAAAAGCCTGAATAATGCCTGGACTATAACTAAAACCTGACTCATCAGGCGGTTTTCTTGTGCACAAAGTTCAGCCACGTATAAAACTCAGGTGACCTTGCTACCAACCTGCAAAATGATAGACATTTATACTGCCCGTGATGCTGCTGAATTTATTGTATGAAAACAAATTTCATGCCACTTGGGCCAGGTTTGGTACACAAATAGAAATAGCATCTCAGCATTTCAGATTTTGCATAGGAACAAGACCATAACACGCGAAATACAACGCACATACACTATTATCTAAATTATGATGATAATGCGTATTATTTGACATACTGTCTACAAAAGTGATCACATAAGAAATATTTTTTATTTCCATTTTCAGAGCTGGCTAACATATTTGTTCACACATTAAAGCATGGTTCACTTGGGGTTCCCGAGATAGGTCTATATTGTTCGCCATTATTGAAGAATTCCCGAACATTTTGAGTGACGCACTCCACATGTATGCTTGAAACTGCTACCAAGTGCACCTTGATTACAGTTTGTTTGCTTCCTACTGTTATACATACATCTGTACATACATACATACATACATGCAGACATACGTACGCACGCACGTACGTACATACATACATACATACATACATACATACATACATACATACATACATACATACATACATACATACATACATACATTCATACATACACACATACATACATACATACATACATACATACATACATACATACATACATACATACATACATACATACATACATACATACATACATACATACATACATACATACATACATACATACATACATACATACATACATACATACATACATACATACATACATACATACATACATACATACATACATACATACGAGGGGGCTGAGAAGTTCCTGGCTTTGCCCCCTTCGATGTGGAATTGAAAAATTACTTTCGTATCGTGAAAAAGCATGATATCGTTTATGTAACTATGTAAGTATCAGATATTTAGGATTTTTATAACTATTTTTGATTTCAGGTAGAACGTTAGATGGAAGAGGCACAAGCAAGTTTCACTTCTGTGGAGTTAAGAGCCGTGATGAAGTTTTTGTTTTGCAGAAAAGTCTGGAAAGGGCATTCAAATTGAGATGTAACCAACACTAGGGGAGAAGCGTCCTTCCTACAGCACTGTCATAACCTGAGTTGCTCGTTGCAAGGCTGGGTATTTCACTGTTGAAGATGAGGCACATAGTGAGCACCCCACAACCTCGACAGACGCGGCACCAAGCGATTCTGTTCATAAGCTGATACTTGAGGATCGGCGAACATCCCCCAAAAAGATAGCCCAGATAATGATCATCTCCCGGGGGCGCGTTGGTTTTATTATTACCAATATCCTAGACATTCACTAGCTTTCAGCGAAGTGGGCGCCGAAATGTTTGAACAGTGAACAGAAGGAGGCTCGAGTTAAGGCATCCAGAGCTGTAGTGAACCATTTTGGTTCTACGAAAGACTTTTTGATGTTTCCTCAACGTGAGGAAACATCTAGAGGCTCATAATTTCGATAATTCTGACGTGAAACTTGTTGCTGAACGCTGGTTTGACGCTCTGTCAGTTAGGTTCATTTTAAACTGACTAGAAATGATGAAAGAACGACGCAACAAGTGCGTCAGACTCAGAGAGGAATATGTTGAATAAATGTTTACTTTCAAAACTCTGACTACATTCTTTTTGTGCACAGCCAGGAACTTCTCAGTAACCCCTCGTACATACATACGTACGTACACATACATACATACATACATACATACATACATACATACATACATACATACATACATACATACATGCATGCATGCATGCATGCATGCATGCATACATACATGCATACATACATACATACATACATACATACATACATACATACATACATACATACATACATACATACATACATACATACATACATACATACATACATACATACATACATACATACATACATACATACATACATACATACATACATACATACATACATACATACACACATACATACATACATACATACATACATACATACATACATACATACATACATACATACACACAGTTTATTGAGTGGTAATATGTTAGCGACGGTTCGTAGTCAATTTATTGAACGATGGCTTTAATTATAATAACTGCAAATATTTTATTGCGGGGAAAAAAATACGGGCAACAGGCAATCAAAGTTTATCTTTTTATTCAGACTACCTTCGATTAACATTAGGAAAACTACGAAGTTTTCTTCTTGGCGGCTTCTGCATTCTCTCGTGCTTTCTTTGCTTTATTGAACATTTCCTCTAGTTGCTCTTGCGTGCAATGGGGTATGTTGTTGCAGCAGTACGGGAAAAATTTATCGCCTTCGCTTGAAGGGTTATAACATACGGGCGCTTCAGGGCTGTGGCAGCTATGTATATGGGCATAAAAGGGGGATGAAAAGTTTTAGTGTCAGACTAATATGTGAGTAATATTTGATGAGATCCATACATTTCACACTATTGTTATAGTTTAAAGGTGTAAAGGATGGAAACAATTTTGTGGTACGAGCGAAATTCCTTCACAAAACCTGCGCTAAGGAACCGAATTTTGTGATGTTCACTACACCTCCATGTTTTATATATTACGATATTTAAAATGTTTTTGATATATCGAGTTCAACTCCTTTGCACAGCAGTACCATACTGACAAGAGGTTGAGTTCGAGCTTTATCTTCTGATACTCTCTGCATAATCAGCCGGTGTTCCAGACACAGCGCTAATATATCGCCGCGCAGAATCCCACCAAATAAATTGCTATATGAGGAAAGGAGAGATCTTTGGCATGATAAAATTCTTATCTGTTGCGTAGTTTGCAAGGCCAAATCATTTACGCTGGGATGTTAGTGTGTATCAGCACACTTAGCAAAGTTTTTTGAAGCCACCGGATCGTAAATATCCATCGTACATCTGATGCCCCGCGATGCATAGTCAGTTAATTTTTTTTTCTAATTAAAACTATAAAAACGTTTCTTACGCAGAAAGCTTGACGGTGGTCATTAAGATAAACCAATTTTGACACCTCCATTGCCCCTCTAATTATGATCAGGATTTTGCCTTCTAGCTTTATTAGCTACACGTACATTAACCATAAATTTCACCATACTGCCACTGTGCGGCTTTAGACATTCATTGTCAGTCAGGAATTGAAACTTTGTAGGAATATTTGCACAGTTTTGCATCGACCCCTTCTTCCCTATTAGGTTTTAGTCTGTACCAAAACTGGAGGTTAATATTGGAGCCATTATAAATAACTATTATTCGCGCAATCCCACCTGTAACAATGAGTCAATGCAATAGAGGCAATAAACATGCTAAAGAAATTCCTGCTGCTATTATGACATAATTTTCATTCTAGCATAAAATATCCTTCTTGTTCTCTCCTTGAGCAGAATTATCCCTGTATTGATTTAATGGCCTTTAAAACTTAGTCTGCCTGTTAATATTCTTTAAAAGAATCTAAATCACCTAGAAGGTGCTCTCACTCTGATTTACGTTGACAATCAGATAAGGCTAGAAAAGCTCAAAACGCTGTTTCTCGTGTTTCGAGGATAGCTTATATGGCATGAGAAATATTCGCGTATTTTGCTTATAGCTTACTTCATTGAACACGGATGCTGAAAAGGGTTAGCGTCAAACCAAAGGAATGTCAGTCATATTAGGATGTGCTTTTCTGAGATCTTAGTTAGAAATTAGGAATATTATTATATGCGTAACTTTGTGTCCTGCCAGCACTGCATGTTTTTAAACACATTTTTGTTCACTAGGGCGCATATGTTTTACAGACCGTAATGTACAGCCTTTAATACAGGAGTATAGACGTTCTTTCTGGCTACCAGATCTGTCGCTTTGAAGTAATCCAGCTAATTGGAGAAGCGTGAATTATTAAAGCTGAAGGCAGTTTGCACCTTAGTAAATGAACACAATGCGATACCGCCTTCGTGAATACCAACGCCTCAAAAAGAGCCTATATTAATGTTTGCTGTAATGATAAGTCTAACTGCATGTTTATTTTTTGAAATCAAACACATGATATTAGTGTATGTGAATTGAAAAAGATTACTCTGCAATGTGTATATGATATTGTATAAATAAAAGTGAAAGCATTTCTAGCTGTCCACTTCCTTAAGGTAATTCAGGGAATATGAAGAGTACAGAATACTAGATAAACTTGTCAGTTTATTTCGCCTAGCCCTATTTTTTATTCGAAGGCTTCCCACGTAGCATATGATGCGGCTGTCGTTTAACTTACTGGAAGTCACGCAGTCTAGTTTCTTCAAGGAACCGAAGCAAGCTCCTGCTCTTAATATTGTCCATTAGCCACAAGTGTAAATGTCCCTCCTTTGTAGCCAACAGTCCAACTTCTTGCAGTCGTCTTATTCTTGACGGCTGCATTCCTGGGCATGTCCATAAAAGGTGGCGAAGATCCACCTCGGCGTCTGGCCTTGCACACATAGGGCATGTGCTCTGCAATGCATCCTCTTCAGAGCTCCATCGGCACGTCATCGCCGCAGCCCTAATCTTTGTAAGGGACACCTCCTCCATTCTCGTTATGTTATGACGGAATAAGGGCACGCACACTTCTCTTTACAACAGATACCAAGGTTCAGAAAGCGGAGCGAATATCAGATGGGAGGCTTGTGGGTGAGGAACTCCTATTAGGGGCTTGGTGTGTAAGCGTGTCTGTTTTTTATGATCGTTGTTCACCTTCCTTTATGCAATGTACCTGAACGCGTTTTGTTTTTGCTTATTTAGAGCATGTTCTCCTGTGTAACACTTAGAGGTGTTGTAACTCTGCTGAGCTATTTAATTGCCGCTAGAGAGTCGGGCCACGTGTGAGCTTCGATTATGGACGGTGTGGCATTTATAGCCTCAATTCTATGGCGGATAGCATACAGCTACATTACAAGTGAGTCTCTGTGGTCTGTTACGTACTGCCTATGTGTGCATAAATTTACATGTGTGAGGCTAGTAGTTGCCGTTCTTCCACCACTTTGAATTGCTGATGCGTCTGTATAGCCATACAAATTCCGGGATGTATGTCAGCCACTGGACGTGTTGTCGACTGTGCTTTACAATGCAGCTTCATAGTGTTGTTAGTCGTAATTGTTGTGAAGGCCCAGGGAGGGGGTTTATTATATTTTGTGTCGGTGCTATCACCTCATTGTATACAACTGCTACAGGTTCAACATACGTTTTCTTTAAATTTTTTGTTTCTTCTTTTTCTTGAATAATTTCCGTCGGAGGTTTCAACTGTGCATATTCCTGAAGTATGGATCGAAGTTTTGGGAAGCTCATAGTGGTGAGCACTGAATTGCTATTTGCAACCCCGCCGGGGTGGTGCAGTGGTAAGACGCCCGACTACTGTGCTGGAGTACCCGGGTTCGAACCCGACCTCGGCGGCTGCGTTTCGATGGAGGCAAAACAGAGTGGCGTCCGTGTGCTGTGCGATGTCAGTGCACGTTAAAGAACCCCAGGTGGTCGAAATTTCCGGAGTCCTCCACTACGGCGTCTCTCATAGCCTTAGTCGCTTTGGGACGTTAAACCCCACAAACCAAACCAATTGCTATTTGTTGTTTTCAGCTCCGCTCACTGTCGTTTCGTTAGTCTATAAACTGTGCTTGGTACACTACACTAGGTTGCAATACTGAACGCACAAAACATCTAGCTGTAACGATTCGGGCCTCTCCTCTTCTAGACGCGATTCATTTGATCAAATGCCTCGTAGTCCTTACTGCCTTTTTTTTGTATTGTGGAGTCATTGCGTTTCCTTGCCCGACGTACATATGACTTCCCCAAGGACCCTCATCTCGTCCACTTCCTGTAAATTGTGGTTACCAATCTTCAATGTGCAGTTATCTTCCAATTTCTTTCTTCCGTTATCGTTCGCCACATGAATGTAACTGGATTTCGAGGCGAAATTTCCAGCGCTGCTTCCCGTACGTGCCCGTCAAAAGTTTTAAAGCTTCTTGTAATTGATGGTTCTGCGTCTGTAGATGTTTATGTGTTCACCATATTGTGACGTCATCATCATAAATGAGAAACTCTATATTTGGTATTTCTCCCAGTTTCAAGCCAACGTTATGAAATCTATAATAAACAGTAAAGAGGCTAGAACTGAACCTTGTGGTACTCCTCTCTTTGATTGGTAATTTCCAACTTGCTCTCCACTGAGCCTGATACAGAATATCCGGTCTTGAAGCAAATTATATACAATTTTTGTTACCTGTGAAGGAATTCCCAAATCTTCCATGTTCGTAATTATCTTAGAATGTGGCGCGTTGTCATATGTCTTTTTGACGTCTGTAGCCACCACCGTGAGCAGATATGGCAATGAGGAGACGCCTGCAGAACCTCTTCAGCCAATTTTGCGAATCCTGTTTCTGTGGCAAGGTTTGATCTTAATTCAATTTATTGTGGATGATACTTCTTTTTTTTAAGCCGTGACGATAAGCGTGGGGCGATCACGTTTACATATAGTTTTCAAATTGTAGGCCTTATTGATATAGGAATCAATGACTATGATGGTTGGAGGTTTTCCGGCCTTCCTAATGGGGACGGTGACCGAATGTTCCATTCTTTTGAAATTTCTCCTTTTCCCTATACGTCTTTCATCACAGCCAAAACGGCCACAAGAGCTTCTCCTTCTAAATTCTTGAATGCTTCGTATGGGATGCCGTTATAGCATGGCGGAGTTTTGTTCCTGGAATTTTCTATGGAAGACATCCGATCCAATTTAGTAAACGTTGATGTCAATCCCGAATTATCTACCAAGTCCTTTGTCGACGGTAAGGCTCCATTTTTTTACCAAACTGTGATTCTAGAACTAAAATTATTTAGAACCTTGAGAAGCTGTTATACTGAAGATTTTTTATATGCTGATCATCCCGACGTTTATTTAACTTTCGGGCAATTGTTGTACTGTACTAAAGAAAGGGAAGGCTATGATAACAAAAACAAGTTAAAGAGGCATTGCTTCATTTAAGTCAATTTCTATTAGCGGATATTTTCGATGGGCGCCTTCTTAAATCAAATTTATGGAAATCAGAATTTTTGAACGTGTAGAGCAAAAAGAATTGACTGGTTTCTTTTATGTTGTCGGGCGATTTCTTTGTCTGAATTTAGCGGACTGCTTGTTAAAGAAAATCTTTTCCCGTATCAAACTTTTCAATTGTCTTCGGTTGCGGAACCACAATTTGAACAATACAGTTGGGAAACAGTTTGATTTTAAAATAAGCATGCTGGTTAACACTCTCTGAGGTCAGCAGTGTCGCCAAAGTGTAAAGACATTAAAACTGTCTTTCATAAATTAAGTGCCAACTTATAGAATTAAGGTAATAAATCACGCACCAATTTGGGCAGCTAAACTTTTGAACTTGATCAATTGCTGTATTTTTTCTCGATTGGACTAAAGAGCCTGAGAAATTTCTCAAATGGAGTTTGTTTAATTCAGAAATATTTCCTGTGCAGCAAAAAAAAAATTAGGGTTTGGAAATGCTTGATCTCGTAGTATTTGCTGCTAGAGGATAAATTTGACTTCACTAAATATTAGGAGAGCTTCGAACCATAGAGGTAAGCAGTAGCGGGAGAAGTTCCCCGCCATGATCCTTTCAAACCTTTCAAGCATGAGCGGTGTTTTCAAAGGATAATCTGTGTCAATAAGGTTTCTGAGTAGGTTACAACAACGTAAAGTTCTGGCGCTCTTATTTTGTACTCAGGGGTACACCCTGAAATAGCATTGCTAGTTACGCTTTGACCGGCAAATATATTGTAGTAGTATGGCTTACCCTACAATTTTCCAGTTTGGCACATTACAATGATGTTCCTCACAAGGGATTGGTCCAAGCATCCTTATTGTTCCGTTGAAGAACCTGTGGCCTGCAGCTGTGCAACCTGAAAATTTCCGTAACCCAAATCATAATTTTAAATGAGCATTTGCCAGTGGTAAATGTTTCAAATCATATTTATGAGGGTGGCTTTAAACAAGAATGATTGCTAACAATAATTTAAGGGGACAGAAGAGTGAGTAGAATATGTAATGAAATTATGGTTAAAAATGACACATCTTGCCTCATATTATATGTATTGAGCACCAGAACATAAAAAAGGAGCTATGTAATTTGAAATCGGTGCCTATAATTGTGTAAAAACGCATGAAGGGAATTGACCTCTTGGGCCGAAGCGCAGTAAATATTAGTGTAGTAACCACGGGACCATATTTCAAGAAGATTTCACTGGTTTCCGCACTGGCTTTTTCTAATGGTTTTCGTTCTTTATTTTTGAACAGTGTTCGCCTTATTATACCATTAGATTTCAAAACATTTATTTCGACAGAAAAGGCAGAATGCAGATGGTCCGTGCTAAGTTAATATCAGTCCACGGCTGATAGCGGCCTGAATGTCCCATTCAATGACCCGGGGTTCACTCCCAGGTCTGAGATGTCCAATACAGCCTCATATTGGTCGAGAGTAAGAACTTATATTGCAGATTGCGGAAGCCCAATTCCACAATATCATTGTTTGTTCTCTCTCCGGTGCGCTCGTCAGAAAAACCCACCCTCCTTTCGTATCACCTATTATACGCTTTTCGCGTTTGCCATTTATTCTCGACACAGTTCTTTTAATTCCCTGGATGGAGCGGCGACTATGTTTTACCAAATTTCCGTGCGTAAGGCACGCCTTCCTGTGCTGCAGAAGTCTTGTGTGGGGAGTAAAAGCGATGCTACCCTTTGCTAAAACATTGCTTATTATTACCTGGCGGGTAATTGTTTTTATTTGCCTTCGGTAAATCAGTTTTGATAACGCGCAATGATCCTTGCGGAGAAAACTCATGGTTTACAGCACCATACGCCATGAAAACTGGATAATAGACGGCAGAAATATTTGTCGGCGAATTTTTTTAAAACGCATCTGACCAAACTGCTACGAAATTGACAGCTGGAGACTGGAAGCTTTCAGATAAACAGAAAAAAATTCGATGGTTAAAGTGCTGTGCTATGTCGCTTTAGTTTCAGCCTGCAAAAAAACAAAACAAGCACGCATGTTCACCACCGGCAGGAGATAAGCGCCTTAAATATTATTTAGTACGCCTAGGTTTTTCAGACGACGAAAATTGACCAAGTGTAAAAGAAATTGCCGCTATGGCATCAGCTGAACATAAAGTGTTGGAGCAATACGCTTATTACATTCATTTAGAATATGCAGCGAGAAGCCGAGCTGTGCTTTCAACGTCTGCTTTTAATTGGGTTTATACCTAGGGGGCGCAAATGTAGAAAAAACATAGAACCTAAGCATCCGGAGCCTAAAACTCTTGAGAGACATTGAAATGCTTCTATGTTTGCTGTTTTCGATAGCTGAAACACGGCCCTTTTGATTGGAGCGCCACGTTTTCAGCAGATGCAGGAAAAATAAAACAAAGGCCATACAGATGTCAATACATTATTAATGCACCGAGTGGTTTACACCGAACGCCATTATAGTACAAACACATTAGCACTGCTTTACATTTTAGACGCTATTTTTGGCTGCCACTACCACAACATCACACATAGCGCATCGCAACCAGCTTCGTTCGCGCTCGGGTTTAATGTCGTCATCGTCGGGTTTTAAAAGCCGCATTAAGACGCGTTTGCATAATGAGGTACGCACGACCAGCTTCACAAGAGCAGGCAGATTAGTGGAGATAATTTAGATGAAATCTCGGGTCAACACTGTTGCGACTATGGCAAATTGTACAGCAAAAATGGCAAATTGTCTAAAACTTCTAAGAATCGGGCGGTGCATTTTGGTAGCACGAGCTGGTGCGAGAAGCGGGCAAAACAGAAAATTTTATTTGCATTTAATGCTGGTGTGTGTTGATTTTCACATGTGAAAAATAACGCCCAGCAAAGCTTTTTTTAATAAACCAGACGCAACATAACCCTTCTAAAGCGTAAAATTTGTACCAAGCTGATAAAAGTATACTAAAGTTACTTTAGCACATGATGTCTGCTTTTAGGGGGTATGACAACGCGGTTTACGAGATCGCATATATCTGACGACCTCCTGAACTACCTTCTCTCCAGAACTGACGCAGAGGGAAGACCACAAGAATATTTGTTATCTTGCAAACCAATGCCATGCTGGACCACATAAGCTTGATACCGCTCAATAAAGGGTACTTCGCTTCTGCTGTATTTTTAATGCCCAACTTCATGCATATAACTGGATATTTCAAACTGAATTCACTCATCAGCACCATCCAGTAAAGCACGCTGCTTTCTGATCGCCTAATAGTTTGAAAGGAGCTGAGTAAGCGGTGGAAAAATGTTGCATTAGAGCCATGCATCGCTGTTGTTAATGGATCTCTATGTTTTGCTGCGCGGTCCTGAAGCCCTAATATTACGCCCTTCGCTATCATCATCAATGTTATTCAGTAGAATTAAAGCGCCCTCTACCAAACGCGTTTGTTCCTCCTACGTTAAGAAAAACATTTGCAGAGCACCATCTTAGGCTGCATGAAAGGAGTTTCCACCATGAATCCTCCTTTCAATACTTTTTTCACGGCAAATGTTTAACCGGTATCGCGTCTTGGGTAATAATACCGTTGAGTTTCGACGTGTTCCACGTTATTAGAGCCTCTTTGCTTTATGTATAGTATTAACCAACCATGTTGTTATGTGTCTTCAAGCGTGTTTGTCAAGTGGTTCGTTATAGAGATCATTCTGCAATGATTCATTTTTAAATACGGTGACAGAAGATTGCATCCCGATTTTAAGTATATCGACTTTGGTCACTGCATGTAATTTCAACATCACAGTAATTCTTTCCTACCTCTTTCGTTCTTTTTTCATTGTGCTTACACTATTGCCCTTCCTGAGTAACTCTCCATCTAGGTTCATTTTTCAACACTTCCAGGTTACTTACACTACTGGACAAGCTCAGGTGATAGCCAATTTAACCTTCAGGAGGTCGCCCCTTCATATAGATAAAACATATTGCAGAAAACGAAAAGCTCATGGTGAAACCTCGCGAGGAATCGGGTACCTCGCGAGACCATTCAGCAGCCTAATGACCGACGCCTCTTGTATCCTGCGTGGATTGAGTAGGTATATTTTTGGATACTGGATTCCAAGGAAAGGAAAGCGTAGCAGGGGGCGGCGGAAAGTTGGGTGGGCGGATTAGGTTAAGAAGTTCGCAAGGGTCAAGTGGACGCAGCTAGCACAGAACCGGGTTAAGTGGAGAAATATGGGAGAGTACTTCGCCCTGCAGTGGGTATAGTCAGGCTGATGATGATGATGATGATGATGATAATTTTTATTATCACATTTTTGGTTGTCACAAGAAATGTAAATAAGCCTTGATATATTTACAGTAACTTTGCATTAACAATAAATATTGCAGCCGAAGCTGCGTCGATAGGGCAATAAAAAAATAAAATTTCTGTGTAAATGTCCAACAAAGAAATGTAAAGAAATCTTTACCACTAGAACAAAATATCTATGCAGATGGTTTGAAAAATACCTTAAAATTTACGATTAATACCAGTTTCTTGATCCAAGGTTTTGTCTGTTATTAGCCAGCCTTCACCCGCCCGGCGCAAAAGTTCAAGCTAAATGTCTAGCCGCAAATTTTAAAACATGATTATCCGAGCATAATGATCGAAACTTGTGGATGAATCATCATTTTGTTGGCCCAAGCGCAACATTTTGGTAGATTGAAAACCATTCGCGTCGTACTATAAAAGTAAAGATTACAGCTTCCTTTGTTGCACTGCCATGTTGCTTTACCTACATTAAATAGCAAACAGTTATTCAAATGAGGCAAACAACAAAAAAAAAACAATAGATATATGGTAAATCAATGATGCTGCGATTTTACTGTATTTTACGAAGAACACATTTTATTTCACCCTGCATTGCTTTTAGGAGAACAAGCACTGGTAAATTTTTCTATTGTTTGCGCATTTTTGAACGAAGCCAATGTTTTAAACCAAATATAAGTATCATAACCCTTAACATCTGATAGACCATCTAACCTTTTGTTCGGTGCATGATAGCCACTGTTGCTTCTGTGTCATAAAACCACATATAACTAACTAACATCGCTCATTCTCTAATAGTCTCGTTCATATTGGCCCTAATAGCACTTTTTGCGCGCCATTCAGAATTCTTTGAGGATATTCGTAATGCTCGAAATTTTTCACAGTGTACCTGCAAGAAATTGTAAAAATATTGTTTCACGAAGTGTTTAGCTTAAATACATGTTTTAAAGTTCTCATCGTTCTATTGAAAACTGAATATCTAAAACAAGAGCCTGTACCTTTATACGAACTTAATCACTTTGCAAAACACATTCTAAGCCTAAAGAAGTCATTTACGACTATTTTCATTATAACCGCTCATAGATTCGTGCTTGCTAAAGGATACCGAAGAAAAATCTGCATAATATCGACCATTGAGTAAATTAAAAATAGTGCTCATTATAGACAGCGAACTCGTGCCGCTACGAGTTCGGAGAAGCGCCCTAACCATAATGTTAGGGGGATGAAGGCTTGAGCAGAGCCAGAAAAAGGAAGAAGGAAGAGGAGATAGAAGTATGTGCGCTCC
The DNA here is from genome assembly GCF_055883805.1 of Amblyomma maculatum. Lineage (NCBI taxonomy): Eukaryota > Metazoa > Arthropoda > Arachnida > Ixodida > Ixodidae > Amblyomma > Amblyomma maculatum. The sequence continues at coordinate 57,875,139 of NC_139348.1, read as the reverse complement.
GGTGATCCTTGGCTTATGGTGCCTGTGTCGCTGTCCGCTCGCCGTGTGCATTTCGCAAGTCAAACTGGCCAGGTCTCCGTGGTACATTACGGGCGCAACATTGCGGTGGAGGCGCGGTGTCAAAATCCTAGGCACTACACTAAGCCTAGTAAGAACTGGAGCATCATAAGTGTCGTCGCCTTGCGGATCTTGAACCACTGACGAGCGCCATGCAACCTGCCGATGACCTGCTGCCAGCTACCCTGAGGCTGCAATCCGGGTTGGAGACCAGCCTGCCGGCGTAGGGACTGGTTTCACGCAACCCTATCGGGAGCCTCGGAGTTTCGCAGGAGCGGGAGGAAAAGACGTTGATGAATGAATGACCCACTAACAACGGGTCAGCCGCTACAACTGATGGGAAGCTGCCACTCAGTTAGCCAACGTGGTTTTCTTCCTGAGAAATATCGCTTTGGTCAAGTTCAAAAACCATCAGGACTGCATGACAACTTGAGAGCATTTTTCACTGAACTGCGCCGGTTCTTTGGCGCCTGTCTTGCGCGAAAAAAACTCGCTGAACACTTGCTCGCACACAGGGATCACCGGCAGAAGCTTGCATAAACTATATAGAGGAAGTCTTGAAGACGTGTAAAGCCACAAATGATCAAACAAGATAAAGTAGGACATCTGCTGCAAGGCATCGCTGATGATGTTTATAATGTGTGATGACCTGGACGCTGTCTCTGATCTCATTTGGCATTTCCGTACTTTGGAGAAATTGAAGACTCGTCGAATAACGCCAAAGTTTGGGAGGCTTGCCAAGATTCCAACTATGGCTAGCATTGAAGATAGCTCTATGGACCTATCATCTATGATCCGGCAAATAGTTCGGGAGAAACTCCAACTGTTCCAGCCATCTGCGCAATGTCCACCATCCGTGCTTGCTGACGTCACCAATCCACGAGAGGTCCCCGCCGTGCTTCCCTTGATGCCCGGGATTAATTCTGTCAGTGCAGCCTACACCGACGCCTATAGTATAACGACAAGAGTAGATAGCTCTACGTATTCGTCGCTACGACTCACGCCCAGCAGTAGTACAAGCCACGCTTTGAGTACTATCCGGAACCACCTTCCTGCTCTTTGTGGCGTGCAGCATTAAGGCCTGCAGGTGTGCTTGACTATCAAATGGAGCCTGCCTCCCTGGAGTCTACAAGGGAAGAAGGTTTTCGCCGCACAGCCCCGGTCTATCTGCCACCGTTGGGGCATTGAGGGACACGTCACTCATTACCGCGCAGTTACCCACTAACCCTTTACTATCGCATTGTCAACCGAGATTAGCCATATAACCGTTTCTAGGGTTCCTCTTGGCAATGGCTCCAATTTTAATACAATTTTTCCCGAAACACGATGAAACACGAAGTAACTCTCCTGTTTCTGACTGCAGCTTCTCACGATCGCCTGCATCTTCTGCGCGTCGCTTTTCGTCACTATGGCCCCGGCGGCGGTCTGTATCGCATATGTAGTAAGTGTTTTTTATTATATTAGAATAAAATAAAAATAATAAAGGAAACAAATGATTTTTGCCTGCCCCGGTATCTGCTATCGAAATAAGCTGAAGCACCTGAACTAGGGCGGCGGAAATAAAGGGTCAGTAAGGAGGCAGGTAGGAGAAATCACAGAGGTGAGCGACAGGAAGAAATGACAGTTTACGTTAAAAGGTAAAGGAGTATAATACAGTAGTATCGCCTATGCCGTAAAAAGCTACTCAGCGCGGCCGCTGAAGGTGACACCTCTGGAGACTGCGCTGCCTGCAAAAATTCCTCCACCTGTTATAATGTTTAAAAACACTGTTTCTGTGCTTGTGGATGGTGTTGCGACAATTGTTTTAGTAGATACAGCGGAGTCCACTTATAAGTTTATATCCTTTATAAAGAGTTTTGGCCGCTAAGTTATGTTTACGTGGCAAGACATGTGAACTTTCATGGTGCGAGTGGTCAGTTGCTGTGCCCTTGGCGGTATGGTTTACTACTGTCCACCTTGGCAAAACGATATTCACAGGAAAATTTGCAGTCCTTTCAAGACGCATGCAGAACGCGATTCTCGGCATTGATGTTTTGCGAATGCGTGGTGCTACAGTAGATTGTTGCTGCCGCGAGCTGTGCATTCATCGTTCACATCTGTCTGAGCTTTTAGAAGACTCGCCAGACAAGGGTTTTGTGTTTTGCGTGTCCGAGATAACCACGGTACATCCCTTTCTAAGGTGTGTGTCCCATCTTTGTGCCCCAGCCGTGCTTCCGACACCTTCAATGCTGTGGTGGACCCATTGCATTAGAACTGTGGCAAGAAACGCATTCTCGTTCCTCATTGCGTGCTATGGATGGTTAAGGGCGCTCAGACTGTGGACCATTAATTATTCTTCGTAACCTGTGGGTTTTCTCGTGAATATGAAGATTGATACATGCAGCCAAATTAGGGCTGCTCCGTTGGCGGCTTTGATAATGAAAGCACCTCACGGAGTTAGTGCTGCTCCAACCCCTGACTCACAACTGCGCCGCATAATCAGCAAATCGCCAACCAGTGAGCAGTGTCAGTCGTTGGAGTTTACAGCTCACGTACTCGTCTATCTTTGACTTTTCAGAGACAAGTTGTTCACGGTGCATTTCTCTCGCACGCGCCCAGCATCTCATTCACATAGGCTACTCACAAACAGTTCGACAGAAGCCATATAAAATGTAGCCACCAGAACTGCCGGCCAATAGTGAAAAGGTTCAGGATATGCTGAACTAAAGTATTATTCAAGACTCACCCAGTCCTTGGGCTGCTCCTGTCATTCTGGTGAAAAAGAAAGATGGTACATGTCGCTTTTGCTTGACTATCACCGCCTGAATGCTTTAAGAAGAAAGTTTATTCTCTTCTCTGGATCGATGACGCCATAGATTGCCTGTACTCCGCCGCATGCTCTTCATCCGTCAGTCTATACGGTTGGCATGTTGGCCGATACCTATGCACCCTCAAGACAAGGAGAAGGCCGCTTTTATAACACCCGAGGATCGGTTCGAATTTAATGTAATGCCGTTCCGGCTCTCCAATGCTCTCGCAACTTTCGAGGGACTTATGGATACCATCCTACGTGGCTAAAAATGGTATATATGTATGTGCTACCTCGATGATGTCCTGAGTTTTGACCGGACTTTCCATGAGCACAATGAACGCCTTGCGCTTATAGTAGACTGTCTTGAAAAAGCTCGTCTGATAGTGAATGCAGAGAAGTGCAGCTTCGGTGAACGGCAGACTTTGGTTCTTGGAAACCTAGTTGATCGTGAAGGTGTCAGACCAGATACACAGCATACCGCGGCCATTGCGTAATTTCAGACACCTCAGAATGTGAAAGAAGTTAGCAGTTTCCTCGGAATTTGCTCATATTTTCGCCAGTTCATTCCTCGTTTTGCACACATCGCACACCCGTTCACCTGCCTTCTCCACAAAGACTCTACCAATGAGTGGTAATGTGATTGCGGCTCTTTCCGCCAACTTAAGGTCCTACTAACATCGCATCCCACTCTCTGGCATTTGAACGCTTATGCCCCGACAGAAGTGCACACTAACGCCAGTGGTATTGGCATAGTTTCTCTGATCCTTCAGCGTTATAACGTAAAGGAGTAAGGTATTGCTTACATCAGCCGGTCCCTAAGCAAACCTGAGCGTAATTATACAATAACTAAGCAAGCTTGCCTCGCCATACGTTTCGGCGCTCAGTGGTAGCACTGTTATTTGTACGGACTGCCCTTTATAGTGGTTAGTGGCCATCATTCTTTGTGTCAGGTGATCAACCTCCGCGATCCGTGTTACCGTTTGGCACGGTGGCAATCCGTTTCTAAGAATTTGATTATTAGGTGTCATACAATAGCGGACGCCGGCACGCTGACGTGGACTGCCTCTCACGTTTGTAACTTGCGACGACAGAATACGACGACAACTTTGACGATCGCATTACCGCGGTATTAGCTCGTTCCTTAATGTCCGTACATTATGCACAGAGCAGAGGCCAGACGAGAATATGAAACTATATTTTGCCGCTGCATAGTACTTCACGGCTCGCCTTCCTTGTTGTGTACGTGGCGAGCTTTTGTATAAGAAGGACTATTGGGCCACTGGCTTCCGCTACTTTCTAGCGGTAGCTGACAGCCTACGGTCCCCTCGTTTGTGCGCAATGCATGACGATCACATTTCGGGACAGCTGGGGTCAGCGAGGAGACTCTTTCACAGCCAAGAACCTTTCTCTTAGCTGCGGATGCTCGAAACCACCGAGACATTTGTGGCTGGCTGTGCGCAATGTGCGAGGCACAAACGTCTATCTAGGCCTATTGCTATCTCATACATCCTATGAAGCCACCCAGATCTCCTTTTGAGCCGGTCGGGGTAGACATTCGGGGCCATTTCCCAAGTACTATCTCTGCAAGCTCTGGACATTTATCTGCACCAGATTATCGCAAGCGTTATTGTGAAACGTCAGCCTTCCTGTCGGCTCCAGCACACCAGGTCTCCCTGTTTTGTTGCGGTTTATTATACTTCGCCATGGGCCACCACGAGTAATGATCAGGGGCAAGGTGCCCAGTTTACCACAGATGTTGGGGAAGAACTCCTGCTCTTATGAACAACGCATTTTCGACAATCTACTCCTTGTCATCCTCAAACAAATGGACTGGCTGAGCGAACGAACCAGACCATCACCAACGTGCTTTTAAATACATCGGCGCCTACCACAAGAATTGGGACTCTGTGCTACCATTTATAAGTTTAGCAGGTTACAGTCCATTTTGTTTTTCTTTATGCTTGCTCTCCTTGATACACCCTCGGCAGCATCCTTCCATTCTTTACAGACGCCGATCTCTGGTTCCAAGATATTCTGCCTACCGGATAGCCCGCGTGAGGACGTTCTCCTCACAACAGCGCTGGAAATGCCGCTACAACGACCATTATGGCCAATTCGCCTATCTGCTTTGCGAGTAGGTCTGGCTGTGGAGTCTAACGCGTAAGGGTGGCTGAAGCCAGAAATCTTTGCGCACTAACCGCCCTCTACGTAATTTTGGAGAAAATTAGTGATCTTACCTATCGAATTGAACGCGTCACCAATGATGGCCGATGTTTGGCATGCACTGAAGTTACCGACGTCGCGAGACTGAAACCTGCAATCATCGCCCTGACAACTGACCCGCCCGTACGCTTCGTCTGCGATAGGGGAAGTGTTACTTAGATGAAGCCTCGAGCAGGGCTAGAAAGAAGTAGGACAAGGAGATTGAAGCATGCGCACTTTGACGGGCCTAGTTTTGTGGGGCCTGCATCACTGTCCGCTAACTGTGTGAATTTCGTTTGTCAAACTCGCCAGAAAGTCCTCGTGGTCACACACATTACGGGCATAACAATATCAAGCTGGTGTCGTATGTCAATCATATTGTTGTTTATACGAAAGTGGTTGTTATAATTTTTTAGTTTCACTGTTTTAGCATCCATATATGTTTGGCTACAAAAAGCCACGTTTCGCTACTCATATTCCGTTGCCGGAATAAGTAGCGTTGTAGAATAAGTAGGAATAAGGAATTTGCATGACAGCAAATATAATTTTGGAATGGGGTAGTTTTGGTTCAAAGGAACGCCACGATGTTGCTTTCTCTTTTGTTTTGTTCTTCAGCGCGTTTCCAAAACTCATTTTATGAGCGTTTCGCTAACTAAACTTAGAAACAACTGTTATCAGGTGGACTCGTGTCAATGTAAAATGCCTCACGCGTTCTCATTTCGCACAGCTTTTTACGATTGACAGCGCCATTCATGGTGTGGGGACCGCCGAGACAATTAAAAGTATTCTAAGCATCTCCACGGTTTTGTGTTCTGGCGTCAAAATGCATTATGATGGTCTGCTACACTATAACTTGTATTTTAGAAATAACGTAAAATAAATGTTCTACTAAAGGCCTAAATATGCAGAGCACTGGTAGCCCTATAAATAAGTATGAGATTTAGCCAGGTGGCGAAAGCTGTGGGCGTCCACACCTGATAGGAACAAGCAGCCGCAAGAAACGTCTACAGCCCCGCGAAAAAAAGATCTTAATTCTATAAGGTTTAGAACAACTTCTTAACTTGAAAATCGGCAACAGTAGTCTATGTAACGACTGAATCACAAAAAAAATATTTTTCTACTTTTTAATAACGGTACCACAACCCTTAGGAATAACAAAAATGACAAAAAATTGGTGCAAATATTTTTCAATCTTTATTTCTCAGATGCACTCCGGATAGTGGCTGAATGCATAATTTTCATATGACTTCGAGTGATAAGAAAATAGTAGAAAGCAGTGAAATGTCTTTCAGCGTAAGTGTGAGATGTGCGTGTGTCAAAGTTATTCCGAATTTCCCAACAATAATTGATTTCTCTTTTAAAAGCATATTTTTTTAAAAGTGGACATAAAAGCATATTTTTTAAAAGTGGACAATGTGTTTCGCAACTTTCAGAGGGCAGTTACCGCTATGGTGAACCGATAATTCAATTGTTTGATGGGGTCCTTAGAATTCGAGTTTAGTGCAGTTGTGAAATAAAAGATGGCGCACGCACTTAAACACAAAATTTAAGGGCATGAAGACACGCCGGTTAATATGGCACCAATTTGCTGCATCTTGACAAGATCTTAAATTTGGTGCATTCAGCTTGCTGCTAGGTTATTCAGGAATCAATTTACTTGGTTCTCTTTTATTCCATGCATACTCAACAGCACAAAATCTTAGGATACCGCTTTATATACAAATAGTTTCCGGCTTGAATCCAAAGTACCACTTCAAAAAAAGCTGTGTGAATGCGCTTGCGTGGCATAGGATCACCGTGTCTAACTGGGGATAAGAGTTCGCTAGAACATTGTGTTTATATTTTGATCTCACCCTCGTATGTGAATGGCAAAAACTTTGATAGCATCACCTTCAGCTTAGGCGATGTCATGTAGTCTCCTGTGGTCAAACAATCTGACAGCCAGTAAGTGCACGATGTTTTTAGTTCACCCCTTCCTATACCCATGTCCGTCATTTTCCTCTCTAAATTTCAGTGATGAGTCGACAACGTCGATATAATTTTGTATAAAACGGTGCATTCAACTCCACTCAGCCAAATACACTTCCGAAAAAAATACAAAACGCCATCGATTTGCTGCAAAATATATATCACGCTTCCACAAAATACGTCTGAGGAGCGCTCATTTTAAGTCTGGAAATATTCTGTTTACGAAGATATTTCGTGCCGTTTTAGCGAGATATTGGAGAATATGTGAATACATCAGGTGAGATTTCGTATTATTTCATCCAGTGTTGTGGCTGCGACGTCAGTAAAAAAAGAATAATTCCTGCTTACGTGTGGCGTCGGGCTCAGAATTCCTGCATGTCGAACAGCACATCACAGAGGATGTGAAACAAAGTAACAGTATTGTCACATTTAAAATTCCAGGCCTCATCGTATTGTCCCACCTTAAAAAAAGTGAAAAATACTGGTCATCGAAATTGTTTGTGAAAAGCAGCAAGCCTGCACGGCCGTTGCACTGTAAAAGTATCTTTACTTTAGTTACCACAAACATTGAGAATTCGGAAAGATATCACAATAATTAGCGCTCCTCGGGCTACTTTCGATGTCTTGCGGAGCGTTTTTCAATGCGGTTTTAATTTGGTATGTTGCCTAAATAATACGATCTAATCGTGCAACTGCAATAAACACAGGTCACTATAACAGAAGGCCGAGTTTTTCAGCACAAACATGAAGTTTTGTTACGGCAGATTACGGTTTTACACCGAAGAAATCATTATTTTCTAAAAAAAAAAAATCCTTTCACCTAATAAACCACCATTTAGTTTTTCTTTTTTTTTTTAAGACGAAACTGCCAATGCGCCCAATGTTGTTTAGCTGCTCTCTAACTATTTAAAGTAGACATGGACACAGACATCGGTTTGCCTTCCCTCTAGTCCTGTGGGAATTGAATATGGGGCGCCCGAGATTTACTGTCGTCTGGTTTCTATAACTAGACGTTTTCTTATGTTCCTGCTGTATACTCTTCCCGCCATAGAAACTTTCGGTCTTCTTGCTGTGCTCAGAAGATTAGAGATCAGCATGTGAGAACAGATATATATTTCGTTCTTTTTCGCTGTTTCGGGCTGCTGTAACTGAATTTTTCTTATCTTCTAGCATTCCCTTTAGGCAACCCTTGCAGGGCGTGGAACGTGTCCATTTATTAGGCTGTAATAAAGAAAGGTAAAGAGAACTTTTTGTCATTATTTGTCTATAAAAACAGGCCATTTTGTGATGTCTGCATCAAAATTAACACAAAGACAGGCGGAACACCGTTCTGTAAAAAAAAAAAAAAAAACACCAGCTGCAAATAAGACCTACTTCCAGCGTCTACTAGTGATTCAATAATACCATACATTTCAATTTATTTATTTGATTCATTTTTAAGGCATCTGCCACAATGGCATTATTGCCGGAATGAAAACTACAGGAAAACATATGCGTTAATTTATTAACATACAAACAAACCAAAACAGCTATGCGCAGCGTTGATGAAAATAAAAGATGCTTAATACAGATAAATAATTTCCAAGACACGGTCTTCAAGGTGACGGGCTTTAAGAATTCGTAACGTAGTAAGTGGAGACATTACACAATAATATCAGGTGCAGTACCACTGCCAGAACAAATGAAATTAACGGAATGATATGCATCTACGACAGACTGTGACAAAAAGGACTGAAATTCGCAACACCTTTTACATTCACAATTATCCTTCGCACGCGTATTTTATAGCGCGTAAATGCGGGGATATTGCATTACGATATGCGTCAGTTAGACCGCGGGAATCAAGAATTTTCTTCTCGTGAGCGCGCGTCCTTTACAGATGAAGTGGACAGGGGAAATGCACGTGTTCCTGTTTATTCCTTGCATACAATAATAAAATTGGAAATATTTTAGATTTCCAAATATTCGGCGGTGTGCTGGAGTTTTATAACCACGATTCTCTTGAATTAATGTTCGGAAGTTATATTTACCAGAAACAAGCATTTCTGCATGGGTTTGGAAGCGTTCAAGCTTTTCTATAAGGTTCGATTTTTGACGATTCCTAGCATACTCGAGTACTGGACGAACATTTGTTAAGTAAGAAGTTGTTGTACTTTTACGAAGATTAGGAGTCGTAACCACTATTAGTTTAAATATTCAACATATTTGTTTGTGTCGCATTTTTTAAAAGTAGACCTGAGATCTTTGTATTGATGGAACTGTTAAAAATATATTCCACCCAAATTATAGACTGATTTCGTAGGAAAATGTTTACGGTTGAATGAATATTTGTGATTGGGAATTATTTAAATACAAGCCCCACTTATTACAGCAAGCACGAAGCTTGTTCAGATCACTCTGCAAACTGTTAACACCTTAATCATTTTCCACATTCCTCTAAATAACATATTCATTCTAATATAATCGAATTTTGCCATGGAGTCATTGAATAATGCCATTTACAAACTTAAATATAGCAAAATCCCCAAAACGGACCTCTGGGGGATTGAAGAGGTTAAGATGGCATGTTGTGATTCAGTTCCGTTCATTGAGGCAAGTATTTTTATCCTAACCTATTGTTTCATGTTGTATAAACACACAAGGTAGCTTAAGTAACAGCAGTGCGTGAGGAATGATATCAAATGGTTTTCGGAATTTCAAAAGCATGCAGACTACCTGAACTTTAAGGTCAAAAGACTAATAGTTGCTTCCATGTGGCAGTGATCCGTTCCGCCATTGGACAACAATAAATCCGCCTTGTGCGGTAAAAGCCCATTATGTAGGCCTTTTTTTTCTTGAACTAACATTTTGGTTCATGGCTCCTTTTCCCAAGCATTTCACAGCAGAGGAGCCGAGCACCAGGCCGGGGGAAATCTTGTACCCATTGGAAACCGGTGGGTACTCGGCGGCACTGAGGATCGAAACCGTACTGTAGGAGTGGTGTCACACATGAAAATAGAGTCCTAAAAAAGGTTCAGCATTTGAAAAAAAAATAAATTGTTTGCAGGTGTTTCATCACAACAGTGTGTATATGTTCAATTGTTTGGGAGCGTAAGCAGGTGAGAGAAATCAGCCTGTACTTTTCGATGCACGTTTGGGACCACTTTTACGAACAGTAACGATATGGGCGGCATTCCACTTGCAGGCAATAAGGTTGTATTTTATATTTCTTAAGCAAATTTACTAAGAAATGCAGTTTCTTGTGAGCAAGATTTTAATACCTGCAAAGGAATGCCAGAATGAGCCGCTGTTGATTTGTTGTTTAGATTAGAATGTAGCTGGACAACAACCTGAAATGTGACTATAACCACAGGCATATTCTCTTTGACTATTATTCACCGGGTGTGTGTTTCCATAAACTATACTTTTAAAGTATCAATTCCGATTGCTTGACAACTTAGAACCAGAAACTTTAATGGCTTCTAGAATCATTGATGGCCATTGACTTTAACCAATTTCCAAAATTGTATAGGATTTTTTCTCAACTTTTTATAGTGGAGAATTATACAATTCTTTATTTACTTTTATTTATTGCTGAATATTATAAGTTCGCGTAATATATTTGCTGGAAAATAGACTGCTACGAGTCTTTCAATACAAAGCATATAGGTGCCGTGTTTTCTTAATCAGAGCACCAATTTTCTTATCCACCCATAACTTATGATTGCAGCACCTAATTGTGAAAAGTTTTAAAGGAATGTATTCTTAAAATAAAGCCTTTACTTTAACTTTAAAATATAAGTTTAAAATATGACAACTACTTCATTTACTTTATAAAAGAGAGAGAAGAAATAACAAAGTTCTTATGGCACAGACGTGCAATTTTGCCTTTTCTGAAAGACCTCTCTAGGATGTTTGTGGGATGAGCTAAGTGAAGTAGTGCAATGCTATTATGATCACTTATGCCATGGTTACAACTACATTTTGAATGAATGATTCACAGCTATTGAAGATTACATCGAAATTTCTGGTAGGAATCAGGTTATAAACGAAGGTCGGTGCTTCAAACACGACACGTACATTACCTCGGGGCCGCGACAACGACTGTCACGAACAGGAGATGCAGGCGCGATGAGTAGCTCACAGTTGATGTTTGTTCAGGAACCGTGTATGGGACAATAAAGCGGCTCAGAAATTTTTAACAGAAGTAGGGTATGCGACTGTGTGTCCTGAGAAATACGTCGTCGCCAGGACAAAAAGGCACTGGGAGGTGGGTCGAATCATAGCTACTTGTGATCAAGCTTCAGTGAATTCAGTTTGAAGTTGGGCACTGATGAGAGAAAGGAATTGTTCCTGCAAGGTGAGTCAGAATTGCGGAAGCTAAGAAAAAGATGCTTCGAGCGAGAAGGGGGGGGGGGCGGATATAAAGAGGAAAAAATGGAGAATATGTAGTAGTTCTTTGAACGGCAGTGTTGTAGGCAAAGATGACAAAGGAGGATAACGATTCCAAATTTTGATGAGGGATTCACCCTGCATTAAGGGAGCGATCAAGAGCATTCTGTGAGGATACTGATCGGATGGTGGTCAGCGTATGTAGTTTTGTGCAACATGCCCGAAGCATGAAACACTGCTGCTGGTACGAAGGAGACGAACGAGGCACCATGATCGCTGAGGAGGTGACGCGGAGCACAGTGGTGAAGAAGTACGGTGCGTAGAAAGAGTTTATGAGTTCAGAAGCGGAGCCGGAAGGAAAAGCATTAGTTTCAGTGATTAGGGTGAGGTGGGCAACGGCAGTGACGACCCAGATTTTTCCCGCTGTAGTCAAGGGCAGGGGTCCACACAAGTCGATGCTGACCTGTTCGCGAGTCTTAAAGGGACAAGTAGGAGGTTGCAAGACACTGGCCAGACGTGATGTAGACCACCTGCGTGGTTGGCAAGAAATGAAAGACAAGACGTATTTAGATACAGAGGTTGATATGTCAGGCCGGAAGACACGGCTCTCGATGCGGTCTTGTTTTTCCAATAGCCAAATAACCAGCGGTGGGATCGTCGTGCTAGGCTTGCAGAATTTGAGGGAGCATTGAGCGGGGAATTTGTAGCTCCAAAATAGCGTGCATCTCGTAACTGGGCGACGGAGCGAGCATGGAGCTCTGGTAACACCACTCAGACAATCAATCAGCTTTCGACATTATTGGTCAGCCCGTTATTTGTGGGCGATATCACAGCGATGGAGGCAGTGGTAAAAGGTTGCATGACTGTAGGCTCTGAACAATGTGTCTCTAAAGGCGCAGGTGAGGAAGGCGAGGATATGCGTTGCGATGACGAAGAAATAGGACGACGTGAAAGAGCGTCCGCGTTCTTGTGCTGTTTTCCCAATTTGTAAGTGACTGCGAAGTCGTACTTTTGAAAACGAAGAGCCCGAAGCAACCGGACAATTTTTTAATGATGATTGCCGGCATAAGGAGTGATGGTCAGTGGCGAAAGTGAAGTGACAGCCGTAGATGTAGAGAGGAAATTTGGAACGGCCCAAACGACGGCGAGACATTTTTGCTGGGTGATGGTGTAGTTTTTCCCGTTTTTTCCGCTGTAGTCAAAGTGCGGCTTGCATAGCCAACACCGTTTTCCATAGAACTGACTTGACTTTGCAGAAGAACAGCTGAAATGCCCTCACGACTGGCCTCAGTTGTGCAAAATGTTCGGAACTTTATCATGAAAATGGCAGAGGACGAGACCTGAAGTCAGAGAAAGCTTTAGCGCTTCAAATGCTAGTTCAGAAGCAGGAGACCAGCCGAAGGACGTGTCAGTGTGGATAAGCGAATGTAAACCTGAACTAACAGAGACGCAATTGCGCTTGAAGCGGCTGAAGTACGATGCCAATCTCAGGAAACAGATATTTGACCTAAGTCAGACGTGCAAAGTGCAGCGCAGCAACGATCTTAGTCTCGGGCTTATTTCCGTCGTTGCTTAAGAAGCGGCCAGGAGCTTTATTAGATATTTCCTTGTTTTTGCTTCAAGGCCGGCGTTGGAAACTGCTGCCAAAACTTCAGCGAGGTTAGTGAGATAATAAAGACGATGGTGGTGTAAGTAACATAGACAGGTTTGCCATTGGCGGTTTTGTAGAACTTTGTCAATCATGAGCTCTAATGTTGGCGGAGCGTTGCACAGCCCAAAGTACAGAATAATAAATTCGTATAAACTATTCAGTGTGGCAAAGGCAGGCTACTCTTTGTGATCGTCATGCACTGGGATTCGGGAGTAACCAGTAAAATTGGTTATCTTGTAGACAGTCGAGTGCATCATCAATTGGAGGAAGAGGATAAACATCCTTGCGAGTAAATCTATTGAGAGCACGGCAGTCCACACAAATTCAAACTGAGCTGTCTTTTTTCTTTCCTAACACAACTGTTGATGACTATGGACTGGACGAGAGACGCATTATGCTGCGGGCAATCTTATCCTCCATCACTTATCTAGCAAAGGAGTTATTTCGACAGAACTTAAAGTGTATTCGCTTCTCTCATCATTAAGCTCGCGTTAACGAAGAGTCGACTTCTTTTTCATACCCAAATGGGGAGCCGTTTTTTCAGGAAATGTTTTATTGATTGAATAACACATCCCCATCACTATTTTCGCTTTTTGAGTTTATAGTATTCGCTCAACTACCGACATGCTTACCTGCATATCACATAAGCTTATTTGCGTCCTGTGTGGGTCAGGTTTCACGCCTTCACAATAAACTAAGTGCCAAAGAACCAGTCTTATATTCACCGAAGCAGCACTTAATCACATTCAGAGCCAGACGAACATTGTTCAGGCAGTACAGTACATGGGCAAAGAACTCAATGTGCTCAGAAATACCTTGTCTAAACAGGCATCATACAGGTAGCGCATACATATAGGCCATTTTGAGCCACATAGGTTGGCATCCATAGATATCTAGAAAGTTGCGGCAGCACTGCAGAGCTCGAATGGAAAATACATTAAATTAAACTAGGCTGTCAGACGTGATAAAAGCGGTCTTCTCCTTGTCCTCAGTTAGTAATCTGCAAAAATCCGGACCCCAGATTGACTTTGAAAAGGATAAATTAGAGTAAAGGCAATCTATGGCGTCAACAATCCAGGAGATGAATAAATATCTTTCTTAGTTGCATCATTAAGGTGGCCATAGTCATCGGTTAAGCGCCGTCTGCTATCTTTCATCGGGACCAAAATCACAGGAGCTGACTAAAGGCAGTATACCTCTTCAATAATGCCTTTGCCCAGCATATCCCAAACCTGTTCAATGATGATCGGGCGTTGTGTTGGCGACACTATATAAGCTTTAGTCAAACTAGGTGTCAGCAGCCTGTGCCAATGCAATGAAAATTACGTGTCAGTGGAATGCACCGTGAAGAGCATGTCCTCCAAGATACAGATAGAGGAGCACATGACAACTAATACCTCCTAAGGCTCACGCTGCTGGCCTGCTAAATATTTACCGATGATTCGGCGCAGCTGTGAGTCAGATGTTAGACCAGCAGACACTCTGCTAGGCTCGACAGTTACAGAAGCCTCAGAAGGAGCAGTATCTTGGCTACAGATCGTATTCTTCATAGTCGTGGAAGAAACCACCGGTTTCAAAGTACAGTTAATGGCCCATAGCCACGAGCCGCCCTCGACCACTACCAGCACGCAATGATGAACGTGAATAAGTTTCGTGGCTCAGTTATAACGTAGTAGTGCCACCTCATCATTCAAGGTATCGGAAGCACAGCTAGAACAGGAACCTGATGTGCACACCTTACAAAGTTCTTGTATATTGGTGTCATCGGATACAGAAAACAAATCCTCCTGCTCTGGGTCTCCCCTAAGGCAGAGACCGAAGGAAACCGCTATCGCAGAGTTCTCCACAGAAACAGAACACCGCAGCACCAAACATTTGCCCAAAATCAATACCGAGAGTCACGTCATGATTGCATTGCGAAAGCACCGTAAACTCTCCTGTGAATATTGTTTGGTCACAGCACAGCGTAGCCCTGCAGATTGCAAATTGCACCACTCTGACAATCAGCAGCATGAAAATTCACATTTCACTCCCACATAAAAACTATGCAGCCTAAGCGTTTTTTAAACGGTAAACTGAGAATAAATATGGATGCCCCATATCCACTAACGCCATTGCCGCCACACCATCGACAAGCAAAAAATGCTGTTTACCATTTTCCGCCACAGGTGATACTGGTCGCCACTGCGGCCATGGGGACGAAAAAGGACGCGAAGGAAGCAGGCGATGCTGAGAAGCTGCGGTCGGAAACAGGAGAGTATCTGCGTGGTCCATCGGTCTCGGTCGAATGAAGTGAAAATGGAAGCCGTCGCCAAGACGCATCGTAGAGATGGATGCGTGGATGAGATGGGGTGACGGGAGATTGAAAAAGACCAATGAGCAACTGGGGCAGTGCGTCTCTCAAAGCCACAAAAGGGGCAGACGAGGGCTGTGCGAAAAACACTTGTTCCCCGTAAGACTCCAAGAAGGCAGCGGCCATTTGATTGTCACACGCATCTGCAGGCTTTCGGACTGGACGCACAAAAAGCGGGCAGGTGGTGGTAGCGGACAATGCGCAGAGAGTGGCTAGTAGTGCTGCGAGTTGTGAACCGGGCGTGAGTGCAGCGATACGAGTGATTAGATCTATCGCACCTTAGTGATATGGTGCAGGCGTCAGTGTGGGCTGAATCGACGCAATTCTTTCCGGGTATGAAGAGGGGGATATTGATGACCTAGACAGGAAAAGTAGAAAGGTAGGCCTAAAAAACCAAAATACAGAAGAGTAAGGTAATGTTCAACAGCCTCGGGATGGAACAGCAGTTTACGTTACGTAGCGAAGCACTGTAAGTAGAAGCCGAATATGTCTACTTGGGACAGGTAGTAACCGCAGATCCAGAGCATGAAAAGGAAATAACAAGAAGAATAAGATTGGGATGGAGCGCATTTGGAAACCATTCGCAGATTATGACTAGCAGCTTACCGGTATCGCTCAAGAGAAAAGTATACAACAGTTGCATCTTACCAGTACTCACCTATGGGGCTGAAACTTGGAGGCTAACCAAGGGGGTTCTACCTAAATTGAGCACAACTCAGAGGAATATGGAACGAAAAATGGTAAGGGTAACATTAAGAGATAGGAAGCGTGCAGAGTGGATCAGAGAAATACCTGAAGTTACTGACAGTTTAGTGAAAATTAAAAGAAATGGGCATGGGCAGGACATGTAGTGTGAAGAGAGGGTAACCGATGGTCGCTTAGGGTAACAAACTGGATTCCAAGGGAAAGAAAGCGTAGCAGGGGGTGCAGAAAGTTAGATGGGCGGATGAGGTTAAGAAGTTCGCAGGGATCAAGAGGATGTAGCTAGCACTAAACCGGGTTAATTGGAGAAGTATGGGAGAGGCCTTCGCTCTGCAGTGGGTATAGTCAGGCGGCGGCGGCGGCGGCGGCTGCCGCTGCCGCTGCCGCTGCTGCTGCTGCTGCTGCTGCTGCTGCTGCTGCTGCTGCTGCTGCTGCTGCTGCTGCTGCTGCTGCTGCTGCTGCTGCTGCTGCTGCTGCTGCTGCTGCTGCTGCTGCTGCTGCTGCTGCTGCTGCTGCTGCTGCTGCTGCTGCTGCTGCTGCTGCTGCTGCTGCTGCTGCTGCTGCTGCTGCTGCTGCTGCTGCTGCTGCTGCTGCTGCTGCTGCTGCTGCTGCTGCTGCTGCTGCTGCTGCTGCTGCTGCTGCTGCTGCTGCTGCTGCTGCTGCTGCTGCTGCTGCTGCTGCTGCTGCTGCTGCTGCTGCTGCTGCTGCTGCTGCTGCTGCTGCTGCTGCTGCTGCTGCTGCTGCTGCTGCTGCTGCTGCTGCTGCTGCTGCTGCTGCTGCTGCTGCTGCTGCTGCTGCTGCTGCTGCTGCTGCTGCTGCTGCTGCTGCTGCTGCTGCTGCTGCTGCTGCTGCTGCTGCTGCTGCTGCTGCTGCTGCTGCTGCTGCTGCTGCTGCTGCTGCTGCTGCTGCTGCTGCTGCTGCTGCTGCTGCTGCTGCTGCTGCTGCTGCTGCTGCTGCTGCTGCTGCTGCTGCTGCTGCTGCTGCTGCTGCTGCTGCTGCTGCTGCTGCTGCTGCTGCTGCTGCTGCTGCTGCTGCTGCTGCTGCTGCTGCTGCTGCTGCTGCTGCTGCTGCTGCTGCTGCTGCTGCTGCTGCTGCTGCTGCTGCTGCTGCTGCTGCTGCTGCTGCTGCTGCTGCTGCTGCTGCTGCTGCTGCTGCTGCTGCTGCTGCTGCTGCTGCTGCTGCTGCTGCTGCTGCTGCTGCTGCTGCTGCTGCTGCTGCTGCTGCTGCTGCTGCTGCTGCTGCTGCTGCTGCTGCTGCTGCTGCTGCTGCTGCTGCTGCTGCTGCTGCTGCTGCTGCTGCTGCTGCTGCTGCTGCTGCTGCTGCTGCTGCTGCTGCTGCTGCTGCTGCTGCTGCTGCTGCTGCTGCTGCTGCTGCTGCTGCTGCTGCTGCTGCTGCTGCTGCTGCTGCTGCTGCTGCTGCTGCTGCTGCTGCTGCTGCTGCTGCTGCTGCTGCTGCTGCTGCTGCTGCTGCTGCTGCTGCTGCTGCTGCTGCTGCTGCTGCTGCTGCTGCTGCTGCTGCTGCTGCTGCTGCTGCTGCTGCTGCTGCTGCTGCTGCTGCTGCTGCTGCTGCTGCTGCTGCTGCTGCTGCTGCTGCTGCTGCTGCTGCTGCTGCTGCTGCTGCTGCTGCTGCTGCTGCTGCTGCTGCTGCTGCTGCTGCTGCTGCTGCTGCTGCTGCTGCTGCTGCTGCTGCTGCTGCTGCTGCTGCTGCTGCTGCTGCTGCTGCTGCTGCTGCTGCTGCTGCTGCTGCTGCTGCTGCTGCTGCTGCTGCTGCTGCTGCTGCTGCTGCTGCTGCTGCTGCTGCTGCTGCTGCTGCTGCTGCTGCTGCTGCTGCTGCTGCTGCTGCTGCTGCTGCTGCTGCTGCTGCTGCTGCTGCTGCTGCTGCTGCTGCTGCTGCTGCTGCTGCTGCTGCTGCTGCTGCTGCTGCTGCTGCTGCTGCTGCTGCTGCTGCTGCTGCTGCTGCTGCTGCTGCTGCTGCTGCTGCTGCTGCTGCTGCTGCTGCTGCTGCTGCTGCTGCTGCTGCTGCTGCTGCTGCTGCTGCTGCTGCTGCTGCTGCTGCTGCTGCTGCTGCTGCTGCTGCTGCTGCTGCTGCTGCTGCTGCTGCTGCTGCTGCTGCTGCTGCTGCTGCTGCTGCTGCTGCTGCTGCTGCTGCTGCTGCTGCTGCTGCTGCTGCTGCTGCTGCTGCTGCTGCTGCTGCTGCTGCTGCTGCTGCTGCTGCTGCTGCTGCTGCTGCTGCTGCTGCTGCTGCTGCTGCCGCTGCCGCTGCCGCTGCCGCTGCCGCTGCCGCTGCCGCTGCCGCTGCCGCTGCCGCTGCCGCTGCCGCTGCCGCTGCCGCTGCCGCTGATGATGATGATGATGAAGGGGGCATGGCAGGAGCCTCTAACCAAACGGCGATGTCAGCAGCCATAGGAGGTGGGCACCGTGAAGACATCTCGAATCGCTTGAGTTCCTTGCGAGCTGTTTGCTGGATCATAGATGACAGCTCGCGCAGCTTTCTTCAATGCTAGCCAGTTTTATTGTTGGCAAGCCGCCCTAATTTTGGTATCATGTGATGAGTCTTTAATGTCTTAAAAGTACCGAAGCGACGAATGACATCCCAGATGACGTCCAGGGTACCTTTTGCTATCAGGAAATTGTCAACATATCAGCGACGCCTTACAGCACATGTGCGAACCTACCTTTTTTGATAATGTGACGGACCCACCGCCGGACACCCACCGGTAAAATTGGGTGCAAGCGTCCCCCGGCCCGGCGCCCGGCTCTTTCAGGGGTGTGCGTTTGGAAGAGTCTCTGCTAACCCTGCTGTGCTCCTTCGAGGGCTTAGTTTCGAACAACAATGGCCTGCAAATGCCGTGCTGAAGAAAAAAGGGTCATATAATGGGCTTTTGCCGCTCGAGGCGGACATATTGTTGTCCGATTTCGGAACGAATCACTGCCACATCGACGCAACTATTTGGGCCGTGGCACCTTTTCCCAAGCATTTCACCCCAGAAGAGCCGAGCATCAGGCCGGGGGAAAACTTGTACCCATTGAAAAACCGGTGGATAACCTGCGGCAGCAGGGATCGAACCCGGTACTTCCCGAAAGCGAGGCGGATGCTCTACCACAAGGCCACCGCTTTTTTTTTCTTTATTGCATGAATTGGTACAAATACATCAGTAAAAGATCGTGGTTGCCATGCCCCTTGGCTGACAACCGTGTCTAATGGACTTCATTGCCACAAGTTCGCCCATCAGACTCAAGTCCTCCTCCGCAGCGTCTTGCTGCTTCAAAATTTCTTTTAGTTTATACACTTGTTCAACAAAATAATCACATACAGATCGTGCATCGACATCACAGTGTCTATAAGCCATCCTACTCCTCCAAATACTGTGAAGGCTTAATGGCATAAAGAGGTCATACTGATGCCACACAAGGCCACCGCTTCGGTGGCCTATTCTTTAAGACTTTCTTTATATAGGGTTTGCAAGTTTCTCCGGCTAGATAAGTTCTGCATGTGAGGAGGTGTTCAGATGTTTTTTTTCGCGTAAGACTCCCCACATTAGTGGCGATATTTGGCGACGATTCCGCCACCTTTCTAAAAGAGTCCTTATGGCACGAATATCTCATTCAGGTGCTGTTATATCACAGCATTGCTTTCGTAACTGAAGTGTCATATTAGATTGACGTACAAAAATAAAATATAATTCTTGCCCTCCCCAAGCACACATTTAGAAAATAATCTTTTGGGCTACTTTGTTTCTTTTTTAAGAAGGCTAAAGAGAGATGAGGACATTTTTCAGTGAAATAAACTTTATCTCTACCACTCAAGCTTGCATGCCCCGCATGATATCTTGTTCTCTTTTTAAGCCTGCTACAATATTTTGTCTAATTGTACGTCACGCCATATCTTCACGTTTTAAATACCTTTTCTAGGATAGCGTTGATGTTTCTTTCTATACTGAAAAGTTTCAGAAGATGTATTTCATTACCTGTGAAAACTTCCTTCCTTTAGACACTTCAGGACACCAGTTCCAACTGAAGGGTATAGCGTGAGCATTGGCTTTTATACCTCTTGGTTGTTAGCCAACAGCAAGTCAACGCAACTATTCTGAGCATGCATTTACGTTATTTAATTTGTTTTTTTTTGTCCTCTTCTTTATCGTATACGTTTGATTACTTTCCTAGAAAAGCAATTTCAGCCACTCTTGAGCTAGTGAAAAATGATTTTATTGAAATGAAAGAGCCCATTATATAATTTTAAATTTTCGGAGAAGGTAATTATTGGATTTCTCAGTGAGGCTAAACGTGAAGCAAGGCATTGACGATGATCTGCTCTGTTGCTGATGTCGCTGAGAATGAAAATATTTAAAGGACTGAAAAGAAAGGAAGCAGCTGGGGAGGACGAGATATGCTGAACTATACAGTATGCAGTTGTACTTTTGCCTATTTACTTTTGGAAAAAGCACGACTACATACTATCGTTTCTATAACAGCCCATGCACATTGTAGATGCATTATAGATATAGCTGCGAACAATCAAATAAAATACCATTCAATAAACTAAACTGTAAATTAAATTAACTAAAGACTTTGGGATCGCCTTCGTTCTTTGGCAAATTTGTGCTCATCATCGATTGTCGGTGACAAGAACAGCCGCTGCTATGAAGGCAGATTTAGGGATTCCGAGACAGATATGAAGAGCTTGGGCTTGCAGACTTTGAAGATCCCTGAGCTTTGTGTTTCAATTGTTAATTAAGTAGGAAAACAAACCGCAAGTAACCCAGAGATACTGGACGGTATAGTTGAAACATCAAGTGCACTGGTTGCCCTTTGGAACTAGTGAACAGGAGGTAGACAGGAATAAAATAAATTTCAATTGTCGAAAAGTATTTTTCCTACGAATAACTCTTGTGAAGCAGATCAATGTTTGCTTCTTGAGACTGCGCTGGCATTAGTGTTCTCAGCACTCAAGTTCTCAGCACTCAGCGCGCTTAACCCCCAAGCAAAGTATTTCGCCCTCTCTTGCAGCAGCGTAGGGCAGTGAAGCATTTATTAGGATAATCACAAAGAACTTTGGATCCTGTCGAGGCTCGACGTCGAGTAGTGAAGCTCTCGATAGGTTTAAATCAGGTCCTACATAAAAGCATGCAGGAACGATGTTCCTGTTATGACTACGGTCCACATAAAGCATTATAACAGGAACATTGTCGCTCATATATAGTTTATTTAGCTGGCACACTTCGCCCTGTAAACAACGAAAATTTCCAAAAGGCTCCTTTTACGATATCGAACTTTTATGGAATCAGATTAGGAGCGGACGGAAAATGTCTTCAAATAGGCTAGATTGATATTGAGAGATTCTCCTGCTGCAAGAATGAAAAACTTGTTGGATGCAATTTGGAGCCCTATACATGCTTACTGCTGTTCCGGGAAGCTCGCATACCCAATCACCGCATACAGAACAGAGTTTGGATTTCTATTTGCTTCCGTTTGTGTGTTTTAGGTCCTGTTGGGCTTTTCCTCGCGATTTTATTTCCGAACGTCATAACAAATCCTTGTACCAGTTCTACGAGTTTTGGTCTTGTCGATTAGCAATTCCGGTTTTATTTTGTATCTTTATTACCTCAAATTAGGATAATAATTCATTTGCTTCAAGCTTGTAACAAATCGATAAAAGACAAAATGTATTTATCACCCCTATTTTTATTTAGGATTAATCAATTTATTTTCATGGTGAAAAAGGCTGACCGCCGAAGAATTGACGCGTTTGAATTGTGGTGCTGGCGAAGACTCTTAAGAGTTCCTTGGACTGCCAGAAGATCAAATCAGTCGATATTGTCGACCATAAACCCTGACAGCTCATTGGAGGGTCAAATTCTAAAGTTAAAGCTCAGCTACTTTGGTCATCTGATGAGAAGAGAGGAGTCGCTGGAGAAAGATTTGATGTTGGGAAAGGTTGAGGGTCGCCGGAGAAGGGGTAGGCAGCGAACGCGATGGTTAGATGGCATTCTCGAGGCATTGCAGATGAAGCTATGGGATGTTAAGAAGATAGTGAGAGACCGGAAAGCGTGGCGTGACATGGTCCATAGGGTCACGAAGAGTCGGACACGACTGAACGCCTGAACTGAACTGAACTGAATCAATTTATCCTTCTGGAGTAGTGTATATAATACGTGCCATACTATAATAACCATGCTCAAAGGAAACCATTCTAAATGACACCGTTCTTTTTTATAGGTATTTCAGATATGAACACCATTGCCTGCATAACTGTAGATGCCATTTTCTTCAGCAGCATACTCCACTTTTCACTATATATATATATATATATATAGTGAAAAGTGGATTTAATAGATGGTTTGAAGGTCTAGCGCTGGCAGTAAATCGGGCACAGCAGGATCGGGATACCAGCCGCAGGGCACAGCTTCAGCGCGAGCGAGATGGGCGCCGGAGCCCAGCGATGGTGATGGCAATGCCGCAGCGTTTTCAGTTCTTTGTCTTCTTTACAGTATTAGTAAGAAATGTCAAAAAGGGAAGTAGCTTCTGTTACGATCTATATTAAAAAAATATATTGCAGAAATAGAGCGAGCGGTTAAGCGACATAAATATGTTATTAACTTCAGTGACATTCTTATTCCTCAAAGAAGCGCCCACCGTTGAATACTCCCTACAGATAGCTATTCTATTGAGAGTGGACTTTTAAAATGGAAAGCATTTGTTGTGAGCCTACAGCCAAAAGTGGGAACTATATTTATGTGACCTCGAGTAGGAGTCTCCGGACGATAAACCCAGTCAGTGGCCCCAACATGCGTTAAACGGGCTGATCTGGCTAGTGTAGGCTCCTACCGCTCTAGAGAAGAGAACGGTATAAAATCTGCTGTGCGGTTGCGCCGCTTTTTTCCAGCTTCATATACCTGATCGCATCCGGCAATCTCATAAAATACGTTTAAAGTTCGATCATATTGCGTTGGGTACATGTGCGCTTGTTTAGATGTGCCAAATAAGGCTGTCGTGTTGAGCCGACGCCAAGTCAGCTCACGCCAGCTGGCAAGCTTCTTCTCTGGTGGAGGGAACATCCGCCTTTCTAGCCTAAAGTTATTAGTGTAGTCATGAAATGATAAGATTACATCTCTCGTATCAGCTTGCGTAAACTGGAGATATACTGTTAGCCAAATCATTTCCCCTGTTCCCAAAGTGTCCTGGCACCCATAACTTTGTACCTCTTTTATTCCGATCTATATCTGATCGATATCGCTCTGACTCCTCGAAAAACATGTCCGTCTCGAAATGACATTGTATTCTTTATAGAATAGAAGTCGAAAACTCGTTTTATCTTGGACTGGTTCAACTTTTCTATATTTACCAAGGAACCTACTTTTGGGCGCAGCGTTTCGTAGAAGACGTCACTATTGGGAATTAATGTGCACCATTGGACCCATTTGTTCATGAACCCATTCATTCACGTACCGCACAAAACTGTATCAGTGTATCAGGCAAAATGAGCACTAAACATGCTTCTTGGAATCATTATTTTACACAGTATAGAAGTTTGAGACAGGAAATGTTTACAGGAGCAATTTCTTCGCACAAAAATGCTATGTCATTAGCCAAGAAATAATTTTTGATTCAAAAACTATTTTTAGAGAAGCTTAATTGAAGCATTTTCTGCGATGGTAAACCCACCACTACAAGACGAAGTAGATGCGCAGCAGAAATTGGCGTAGTTGTTTTGAAAACACTCATTAAGTGGCAGAAATGAGCGAAGCTGCTTCAGAAATATGGCCCTGTCGCACCAGTTGAAGTTTTGGCCAATGCCACAGAGTACCGCACGAAAAGCAGTGCACCGCTATTCTCTCGCACTAGCACTTGCAAACATGCATAAAACTAAACTAAGCAATAAAACAACGCTAGTTTCATACACAAAAACTCATTTAAGCTTAAAGAAACAGCACTCGGAGTAGTGACTTTTTATTGAGGTCCTCGCAATAATCTTGAAGATGTTGTCACGTGTGTTTAGAATTCATGAGTGTAGATTTATAACTAGACCTTTAGGTACGAACGGCCTCTTCTAGCATCTACTCTAAAGACACTTTCATTGCGAAAGGAATACTCCCACAGCAAACGCGAGACCTCGACAGGCTGCAGCTACGCCGTGAAGAGGCGTAGCAATATGGTCACTTTATAAAAAATTTGAATTCATTTCACCCCTGTGTCACGGGCAGGAGCTGCAAACTTAAGTTGTTTATTTCATTGGGAGGGTGATATCAGAATCAGCATACAAGAACCGTTTGCTTTCTCGTTACCCCTACGGCACGCAGCCACGTCTATACGGATGGGTTAAAGCGTGACTTTATATGTGCACTGGTAGCTTATACTCTCGCGTTATACCCTTAAAGGATGAGCTAAAGTGTCCCCTATAATGTATCACCTTACACAGATAAGGTGTGATGGGGAATAAAGTAGCTGGGAAAAGAAACTTCCGCCGTTGTTTTCGCAATTCAACTAAGGTTAACCAGAGCTAAACCCCAACTAACGTTCTTTTAATGCATTCACTAAGAAAATGAACAACGCCCTGATCCATTCAATCTTTATTCTATCTCTCTTTCGGCCGAGCGCTATACCTAAAATGCATGTTATTGCCTATTCGTTGTATGCTTTCCTTAAGCGAAGTGTAGAGTCAATCGATAAGCCACGTGTGAATTATATGGGAATTATATATATATATACAAAAGTTGAGAATTGTGCGTCCGAAGTTGTCTCTAATCACGTGTTTCCCGCGCAGTATGTCGCCTATGTGATAGTGATAGAAAATGGCGCATGAGTGGTTGGTAATTGAGCCCATTATCGTACACCGCTTATTGTTTGAAATATGATCGCTCAGCGAAGATTGTTATTGACCCAGCCGTCTTGTGCTACCTCGAGCTAGGCCGCGAGCTGTTTCGTTCCTTCTAATCAAGAGAGAACTGTGCTCGAAGTCAACTTGTAGCACGAGCAAAAATGTCAATAAAAGAAATTGTTGTTTGTTGGTTTTTATGGCGCATAAGCAACTAAGGCTATCATGCGCAAAGGGAAAGGTTAATGTATGTTTTGGTTGCAAAAGAGGAAATGGATATAATAAGTATCTATAGTTTTTTAAAAAGTTTCCTTCTTGTAGGAAACTAAAAACAGATGATAGGTCTACAAGTGTCCTTTCTCCTAAAAGTAAGGTGGGGTGGAATAGGAAGGTATGATTGTAAAATATAGTAAAATATTTTCTCTGTAGTGTCTCAAGTTTTGAGCATGTAATTAGAATGTGGTTTACAGTGAGTATCTCGCCGCATTATTCACAGGTCGGTTTGTTAGGTTTCATCAGTAGAAAGCTTTGTGTAAGATGCGTATGTCCAATACGAAGAGGGCATACTATCACTTCCATAAAACATTGTTGAAGCGTGCTCGATTTCCACTCTCCAAGACGGGCTTTATCAGGAGCAGTTTATTTTTTTCTTGGTTGTTCCATTTAGACTGCCATTTATCCTTCTGTTTATGTTTTCTTAATTTTATGCAATATTTTTGTTGCATGTTTACTTTCTAAATCGATTTGTTGTGGGCAAGAAAGCACATTTGTCTGTTCTTTCATTGCCGTCAATGTCTACGTGACTTGGGACCCAACAAAAGACAATGTTAAGTCCTGGGGTCGTGATAACTTTTGCATTATTCACTATGTCACCACGTAAAGGCATGACAGAATTTCTGTTAATTAAAGTCATCAGTACACTCAACGAATACATGTGGATGACATTGTTTCTAGTGCCTTCACTATTTTTTCTACAGCTGTCAAGATAGCATAGGATTCAGCTGTAAAGATTGATGCGCACTGAGGAAGATTAATTATTTGTTCCCTGTTCTGTTCCATTATGGCACAACCAACAAAGCAGAAGTTTTTTATTTATCTGTATAAAACGTGTAGAATTACTGTACTTTTATTTCATAGTGCAAACTTCTTGTTTTATATGCTCTTTGGGAGTTTGGATTTTGTTAAAGTGTGTTAGAGTGAGTTCACAGACTGTTGAAATTTTGTACCATGGGGGCAGGGGACTGTTATTTGGTGCAGTATCGGGTGGGTTGTCCACAATTTCTAGCTCACTGCAAATGTCTTCGAAACACGATATCACTGTCCTCGTTGCCTGCGGTTTATTTGTGAAAATTAATTGTGAGTGGCTTGCTGAGACTATTGAATAGCAGAAGTGTTTTTCCTGTGACCTTATTCTAAGGACATAAGCACATGTGAGTAAAGCTCTTCTATCTTTCAGCGGAGGCTCATTTGTCTCCACATAGAGACTACCAATAGGGGATGTTCTGTAAGCGTCAAAAGAGGGGCGCAAACCTACGTTATCTACCGGGTCCAATTTATTTTGATATGATAGTCTAACTGACCCGTAGTCTATGGACCCGTAATCCAAGCTAGACTACACACAAAATCGATATATATCTTTATGTAGAAGACACACCCTAACAGACCCCCAGTGTTTCCGTGAGAGAACCTTCAGTATGTTTTGAGATTTCATGGCTTTCCTTTTCAGAATGTTTATGTGAGGCAGAAATGTTATACTTCTGTCGAACGTTACACCCAACAATTTATGTTCACTATTTACTGGCTCCTCAGTCCCATTTCAGTGTAGCTTGGGGTCGATTTGTATACATCGTTTCAGCGAGAACATTACTGCCACTGTCTTCTGTGGGGAAAATTTGAACCCATTTTTATCAGCCCATGATACTAGTTTATTTAGCGTTATATGTACTTGTCTTTCACAAATTGATATGTATGTGGATGTGCAGGCTATTTGAAGGTCGTTGACGTACAGTGACAACATATTGGATTTTGGGGTTATCTTGCTTATTAGCAAGATACGTCATTTTTATTATGAATTTATGTTGTGCTTAAAGTAAAATCCTGATGTACATCATTCTCTTGAATAAAGTTCCTTATCAAGGTGGTACCGACAAGTACTTAAAATGAATGGCCTGATAGAAAGTCCTTCAGAACCTTGAGCATCCGGCCCCGGATGCCTGAATCTGCTATATCGCGTAGGATCCCGAACCTCCAAGTCGTGTCGTATGCCTTTTTCATGTCAAAGAAAACGTCCAGGCAATTTTGTTTGTGTATAACAGCTTCCCGGTGTGTATATGTAAGATGTACAAATTGGTCAGTCGTTGCGCCGTCTTTTTTAAAACCACATTGATGAACATAAAGAAGTTTATGAGATTTTTAGGTAAAGGTTAGTTTAATGTTTAAAACACTTTCAAGACATTTTGCTGACCAGCTGGTCACAGCTATGGGCCTGTAACTGCCAGCTATTGTAGGCAGCTCTCCCTGTTTAAGAAACGGAACAATGACAGCTTATTTCCATGTCTCTAGGAGCTTTACCAGAGTCCACATTTTCTTTCACAAGTGCCGTTACAGAGGATTTGGATAAATGAGCCAGAATTTCATAGTGAATTTTATCAGGGCCAGACGCAATCTGTTTTCCAACAGCTTGGACGTTCTTTACTTCTTGAAGCGTAATAAAACTATTATACGGTTTATGTCTGCCACCATTGGTTGGAAGTCTTTGTTTCTCGGCCTTGTTTTTGTAATTTAAGAATGTTTCTGTGTAGCGTGAAGAACTTGAAACGTGTATGAAAGGGTCGCCTAATATATTAGCCTGTTCTTCTATGCTAGTCTGAACACCAGGGGCTATGAGAATGAAAATTGTGAAGGGAGAAAAGTTTTCACAGATTTCATTTATTTGTTCGCACATATTCTTGGACGTTATTGAGCTGTTTATTGATGTGACATACCTCTGCCAGGATTGTTTTTCGGAGTTGCGACGGATGGTATCACGCTTTATCTCTGGCCATTTTAAAAACAATAGCATTTTCGTGCGTAGGGTATCTTCGGAAAACACCCCGTGCTTTATTTTGTCGTTTTTGGCCTCCTTACTTTCCCGTCACTTCCACACCCTGTGGTTTTGTCGCACCACACTTAAAGACTGTGGAAGTGCGAGGCGGGCGGCAGTAGGAATGCATGTCGTAAACAACTCGTTTAGTTTGCCAACACTAAGGGTCCTGAGAAAACTCTTTCTAAATTTGCCTCTGCTTTAAAAAGCTCCCAATTTGCTATGTGAAGTTTCTCCGTTTCGGTTTAGTGTACATGACGGATGGTGAGGATGTTAAATTTACTTTTGCTTGCAGGTGGTCGCTATCATATGGATTGTTCAGATCATACTATTTAAAATCATTAGAAATGGAAGGTACACTAAAAGCGAAATCTAAAGACTGATACTGAGGGTGTTCAGCTGATTATTGCTGGCAGGTGGTCGCTACCATATGAATTGTTAAGAACGTCCCATTTAAAATGGTTAGAATTGGAAGATGCACTAAAAGCCAAATCTAAAAAACTTAATTTTCCTGCCCTTGATGAGCAGTACGTGGGCTTAAAGGAGTTCAACATGCAAATGTCAGAACTAAAAATAAAATCCTCAGTAAGCTGTCCACGTGTATCGCTTTTTTCACTTCCCCACAAAGGAGAGTGTGCATTAAAATCTCCTACTACTAGGTAGTGTTCTGGTAGTGGGCTAACAAGGTTTTCTAAATCATGAAGGGTTATTTTTAGATTCGGTGCAAGATACACAGAACACATAGTAAGAGTTTTATATGCAATTATTGTGACTGCAACAGCTTCTAAGGGACAATTTATTTTCAGATCTTGAGCTGGAACTCCACTTCGTAATATGATGGCGGCGGCGTGCGAAATATGGCCTGCTTGCTCTCGGTATCGGCAGAAGACCATGGTTTTCAGTATATGTGTGTATTTGGAACCTAAATTTGTTTCCTGTATGTGCAGTGCAACTGGCGACAATGTAGCGAATATGTCTTTTACGTCATTATTATTCTTTAGAAGTCATCTACAGTTCCACTGAACCACGAATATCATCTTATTTTGTTAAAGGCTAGGAGACTACGTTAGGTTTTTCCGCAGCCCGTGATTCGGGCCTTGTCACTTCCAGTTCGTTCCAAGGAGCCGCCGTCTCTGGGACGAAGACGGCGAACAGCTGTCCTGATTTATGTCCATAACGCTGTTTTCTCTTTTTATACATTGCATTGCCTCGTAGGCAGAGGTCTTGTGACCCGCCGACCATGAGGGATGCGTAGCCTGTTTTGGGGGTGGTGGAGGAGCGTGAGCTGCTTCCACTGGGCAGGTGATGGCACTACCCCAGCATCGTATGAGGCCTGGTAGGTGCCGGAGGACATTTTGGTGCCCTGCCCTGTGGCTCCACATTGGCGATATTTGGTTTCGCTGTGAACTGAAATGCGTTCTTCGTTTTGTTGTACTGGGTACGGCCTCTTTGTAACTGACGTTCTTTGTTGTTTCAGTGTTATAATCTGCTTTTCGTCTTTTCATTTTTAGCAGGATAGAAAGTAGACGAGATGATCGCCCTCACAGTTAGCACAGCATGGGTCTGCAGTGCAGTTGTCAGATTTGTGGTCATTCACAGCACATTTTGCACAAGTATTGCGGGACGGCAATTTTGCCAATCAATGCCGTAATTTCTGGCAGTTGAAGCATCTCGGATTTGGAATGTACACATGGTCGGATGTTTATTTTCAAGTACCTGACTTTAGTTGACTCTTGTAGGGTGCAGCTATTTAAAGTAAGAACCAGGTGTTTTGCAAGAATCTCCTGTCATCCTTTCGGATTTCTATTCTGTGAACAGCAATGATGTTTTGATCTGCTAGTCCTTCTGCCATTTGATCTTCAGTGAGAGCAATAAAGTCTATTTCAGATATTACTTGCTTTACAATGTTCAAGAATCGGTGGAGATCGAGTGATGGTGACGGGGATGTCCCCAAACGACACAATACTTTTCAGGTCAGAAGACTGGTACTTGGTTCGTGCTTCTAGCAAGAGGTCACCATTTGCAGGTTTTGATACTTTGTACTCAGGTCCCAGGATTTTACTGAGACACTTTGACGCAATGAAAGGGAGATTTTTCGAGCAAGTTCTTTGAAGATCCTCGCTATGTACGACGTTAAACATTGGGAATACCTCTTTCGTTGTCAAGAAAAATGGTTCGTAGCATCGGTCCGCCCTCTTTTGTTTAGATGGCGATCATTTGTTTGGCATAGAGAATCCATGAAAGGGTTTGCTTTTTCGATATCTCTGCCTACCACCCACCATGGAGCCCAACGGGGGGGGCGAGACAGGAACTTGCAAGAACTCCTGCCTACACCAGCAGTACAACCCTACTATAACCAAATATGGGCAGCTCAGGGTAGCTACTCCACACAAGGTTAAACCTCTCCGCCAAGAAAAAAATAACGAAAACAAGAAATGAGGAGACAGGAAAGTGCTGAGGAAAGAGATATGAAAGTGAAAAATGAAGGGGAGGACAGGAAAAGGCGACTGCTGATTTCTCCCTGGTGGGTCAGTCCGGGGGTACCGTCTACGGGAAGCGTTGGCCAAAGTGGTGTGTTGCCTCCGCCGAGAGGCCTTTAAGGTCTGAACACACGGAATCAGCTCAACCACCAGGATCCCTTTTCCCGAGAGACGGCGATGCCACGCACGGCTAAGCGTGGGTGCTCGGGGTGCATGGTATCACATAGTTCACACAAAAACCTGCTTTAAGCAGGTGCCCCCTGCGGGGTCATTAAAGGAAATAATCGGCATGATGATGATTTTATATATTTGCTGCTTGGCTGCTTTCTACCACGTAGATCTTTATTTTGATACTGTCGGACAGCAAGGGAGCCACCAAGCTGCCTACTAGTCGCTGATAGTGTGGAAGGATCGCTCGCAAGGTTTCTATCGCAGCCTATGAGCGCAATCACAGATATATTAAAAAAATCAGCGCGAGAAGCAAGCAAAAATAACAAAGAATAACAAAGAGAGCGCTGTATAGCATTAGTTAGTTAGAGAAAAGCATGCGCATACCGAAAGGAAGGCATAAGAAAATAACAAGAGACCCCAGCTTCTTGCTCAAGCCCCTCCTCCATCCCTCCAGAAATGTAAATACTCAATTACTTCTCGGGTTAATATATCTGGGCTGCGTAACAACGGCCACTCCAGATGAAGCACTTTGATATGGATAGAATTGATATTTCTTGAAAATTGGGTTCCACCATTGTTACGAAAGATCCGAACAACGCTCCATCAACTAGCCTTCCCTGCCGCTTTATCCTGTTATACGTCTTATCTAGCGTCTTTGGGAGAGGCATGGTGCTTTGGTTGTGCTTGTGTCGGTTGCTTAATGGAGCGAGTTGGCCTGGAGGGTTGGAGGCAATTTTGCCTCATGGCAGTGAGCGGGCCCGCGCAGATTTTTCACTTGAGCTGACAAATAAATCCATCTGAGGGTTCGGTGCTCCGCCATTTTGAAATATTGACAACTTTGGATTTGACCACACGTCTGGTCGGCGCTCTTCCTCGTTATGCCGAACGCCATTACCGTCGCCGTGTCTCAAATATGGAAACATTGTCGTGTACAAGATTTGACATCAAAATGCTGACATAAGCGTAATGTGTACAGCATCCAGAAGGTCATCTTCTAGTCCCCTCGAAGGCTATTTTGCAATAGGGATTGGAACCAATGACACATGCTGCTCTCACGAGTGCCGGTGTTTACGTAATGATAGGTGATATACTGGCCCTTCCTTGGCTCTAAATCCAAATTCAACAAACAATATAAACTTTTTCGCGGAATAAAAGAGCGCTTCATAACTATTCTTATGCCGGAGCTCGAACGCCCGGAATCCTAGATTTTCAATTCATTTCGAAGAAAAAGTACAAGCTGTAATTATGTGAACCCTCAATAATTTTGTATCCAGTAGCAAAATACACTAGTACAAAATAGAAACTCATGACTTATTCTGACAGTAATGACAGCTTGAAATGTCAGCAGAACAAGAACACCACCGTGCAATGATCTATATTGGCCTTCGTTTATCCCACCGCGTAGTATCCTATCATTTCCTATTAAATTGCAAAAACTTGAAGATTAATCAAGGGACTGTATATTCAAGGTAAGCTCCGTGTTTAAAAACTCGCAGACTGAACACCATATAAATTTAACGGGATTCCGCAAAAGATATTAATAATAAAAGCGGGCGTAATAAAAGCACACAAGCTGGGTTTGAGATTAATCCTTGTTTCAGAATCTTTTCATCGAAAGATTGCCTGCGAAATCTCGATCATTTTGGAGAAACAATAAGTGCAATGATTCCTGAGTACAATGATTCATATTTCCCTGCGTTTATCCCACCGTGGTGTGTCCCACCGTTTCTTGTGAAATCGCAATGCCTTTTAGATATATTAAGGGTTCATACCCTTGATATATCAAGGGATTGTTTAATGAAAATGGACTCTCTCTGTTCAAATACCTCGCTATAAGAAGAAAAACCATTCATGTCATTCGACAAAACTATCATCAGTTGTAGGGGGGGGGGGGGCGAAATATATCTCAAAAGATGTTTTTCTGCTTAAGCCTTTTCCCGGTTCCTTAGTGGTCGAAACATTGCTAAAGAACCGATGGGATAAGAACAGGATAAGTTGAACTTTGTGGCGAAAAATAACTTAGTAGGTAAGAGCATATTGATCAATACAACAACAAGAAAGATTGAACTAGAAATAACCTGGTAGAATTCTTCTTGCAAACATTAATTTTCTTTGATGGCTGCAATATTTCATAAAAATGTCGGCAGCAGTTAAGAGGCATTGACAAATTCCCATGACAGCTTTCATGCGTCCCTTATGGGGTTTTGTCCCGCCGGAGTGGCGCAGTTAGGGCGCACAACTAATGTGTCCAAGGATGCAGGATCAAATCCCGGCCATGGCTGCTACTTTCGATGGAGGCCAAAAGAAAGGCTCCCGTGTGCTGTGCGGTGACAGTGCACATTAAGCAACGCCACGTGGTCGCAATTTCTGGAGCCCTCCGCTACAGCGTCTCTCATAGTCAGAGTCTCTTTGGGAAGTTAAACTCCATAGACCAAACAACATAAATAAATTATATGCGGCTACCTTTTGTGGATCTTCCGTCTTCATTTGCACTTTGCTCCTTGACTAATCAATAAAACCTAAAATAAATCTAAAATAAATGACCTCGTCTAGAAAGTGAGACGGGCAGGTAATCTGGAATGACCAATAAAAAAATTGCCAGAGCATTCAATTATCTACCTTTGCGAAATGCAAAAAAGGCGGGGAATGGCTTTTGCCGTTGCGATTCAAGGCGCGTCTTCATTTTTGAACAATATTTCACTCCCGGTTTACATTTCTGAATTATATTCCCGCATTTACTACTTAGAGAGGTATTGGCATTGACACCCCTCAACTACACCAAGTGGTAATGGTTTTACTGGGTACGTAAACGGGGAATATAGTCCTCTGTAAGCAGTACTGTAGACAATACAATACACAATACAGCCAGTCTAGGCACACAAGCGAGCTCGAGCAGCTCAGCGGCACTTCGTCGTTTTCATTCTCCTCTTGCTAATTTCCTCTCATACATTAGTAAACTTTTTATTTTTATTTACTGATCAGCGCCATCCGAAATCAATACGCTAGGCAAGATTTATCGACAAGCTTTCAGGAGGACAATATTCATTTCAAATGAATTTCCTTTTTCATTTCGTGCTCAGCGTTGACAGGATGTATCGAGAATCTGCAGCGATCACTGCATGCTGGTAACACAGATAGAAATGTACAGTCGGCCTTAACTTAAGCCCTGATGGGAGCTGTGCAAAATGAAAAACGGCTACCTCTCAGATGAAGTATTTCAGTGTGCTGCGTCTACGTTTTAAAACACGCATACATAACCTCTCCGAATTCCAAAAGTGACGCTCATTCAAATGGGCCACAAAGATAGTAGCTATGAAAATTAACCAAAAAAGGTTCCCAAATCGGCATAACTTTCATAGCCTCAGGCGTATCTTGAATGAATTACATTAACTAGGGATGCTACGTGTCATTCCCGTGCTAAATAAATCAAGAACCATTGAAACAAGTACTGCTTAGACTGTAACCGAGAGTTTCAATTGGGCCTTACAAAACTCTAGAAGCATAAGGTTTCTTTGCGAACAATCATTTTGACAGGCCCTGAGTGACAAGATGCCAATTTGTCTTGCGAAAAATGTATTGGAAATTACTTGCTTACAAATTACTAGTAGTACAGGTAGACCACACGCTTCACGTGCAAGAGGACCATAGTTCGAATCCCGGTGACGCGCAATTCTCTACCGGAATAAAAAAAATGTACGCGTGGCGATGGAATTGCATAAATAGTCTTGGGGTGCTGTCTATCCCTTGAACGCCTCCGGAAGGGCACTCCCTCACCTGAACAGGATTTTGCTACCAAGGAGAGCAATTGGCCGCAACCTCCTATGAAAACTCTAACAAACCCCCGGCCCTTACTCCCCAGCAGCTGAGAAGCAATTGACCACGGTGGCGGTCAGACCTGCAACTCCACAAAGGGTGCTAAGAATCTCTGGCTCCGCATAGGCCGCTATTGAAAACTAACCCTGGCAACGTCGAGCAATAGAACCCTAGCTTGTGAGGGCAGTTTAGCAGTATTTTTAGAGGTATTAGAGGGTATGAAATCGGATGTGATAAAGCTTGGTGAGGTTAGTAGGCCTAGTGAGGCATATAAAATCTGAATGGCGGACATGTATTGTGTTATCGAGGTTTACCGTGGAGACGGGAACTAGGAGTAGCGTGTCTCGTCAATGAGGATATATTTGGAATATAGTGGAAAAAAGGGTGGCTTGGGGGAAAATACTCTCCGGATTGCCAACACCGGCTGCACTAGGCGGGTGTTTACAGTTCCCTTAGTAGCCTGTGGCTCTGAGCACAAGCTTCCGGCGTTCGTTATCTTGAAGGAGCCAAGCTGAAAAATTCCAACGAGGGCCTTCATGAGCCTTCGCGTACCAGGTGAGACCGCGACGACCGCGACAAGCTGAAAGAAGAGCGCGCAAATCTCGTTTTCGGGTGAGATTCCGAGGAACTACTGAATGGATTTGAGAGTCAATAAAAAGATACCGTTATCAAAAAAAAGAGTCTTCGTCAATAACTTTTGCAAAAAGAGTGCACACGAGTGATTCTTTTTTGTTGCCGCCGTCTTGAATATAGGTGCGGAACCGAGGAAGCCCCCCCCCCCCCCTCCCCTTAAAACGGTTATCTCTTCACTAAGGGAAGGGGGGAGCGCCTGCTCCATACTTTGCGGTAGGTGGTTTCCGCGGATTAGATGTGTGTAAGTAGAACAAATCATGTTTTATTTGGGGGTGTGTGAGAAAAGGCTTTCCATGCAGTGGTTATAGCCAGACTTAGGACGATTACCATCCGGTAGAAGATTCCTCAGTCGCAGTATTGCCTGTGCTACTTATGAACGTACGTTTTTTGGTGTTTCAAACTGAGGCGTCAATGGTAGTCTTACGAACTGATTTTCATAGCTAGGGTTACAGACAACACGCGTTCAACTCTCGCAGACAGATTGTAGCTCTATAATCTTTGATAGGTTGCAGAGTGTACGCATACTTCCTAAGTACAGTGGTGATTAGAGCAACTCTGGATAAAACTATCCTGCAGAGCTGCGCAAGTTTGAAAACTGAATATGACAAAACAATGGCGGAAAAGTTCTCTACTATCTTCCTATGACTAGGAGAAAAATGTTCTGCGAATTTCTGTAACCGTGCAAGATGAAATATTAGTGGCACCCAGGCGGTCGTAATCAACTTCGTCTCTGTTTGTGCGTAATTATGCCACGTTTTGTGCGTAATTATGCGGACGCGTATAAAGACTCGTCATGTAGTCAAGAATGTAATAGCGTGTTTATTACCAAAAGTCCACCACAAAAGTAAGTAAAGCTGTAAATAAGTTCAGAGATCTCTCAGTGCTCGAGATGTCAAAAACAGTTATCGCATGCGCTGTTTATGGATACAAATACCTTGGTTTGGTTGGTTTGTGGGGTTTAACGTCAAAAAGCGACTCAGGCTATGAGAGACGCCTTAGTGGAGGACTCCGGAAATTTCGACCACCTGGGGTTCTTTAACCACCTTTTATTTATGCAAGTCGCAGTCATGGTTAAAGTGTGCGGCTTAAGCAAAGCTTCTCAAACTATAGTATTTTTAGGTAGCTGTTCGAAGATTACAGGGCCCGCATCTGATTTGATTGCCGCATTAGTCGCTAACTGGAAATGCCGTAATGAAAAGAGCAGAAATTGCACTAAAGCTAAGCAATATCTAATCACAGCATAGTCTTTATTCCTTGCATCACGCTAAAGGAAAATAATTGAAAGGGAAAAATTATTTCGCATTCTGACGTAGGAATATGCAGCCTTAATAGCTTAAAAGAACTTCTTGTTGGGCTAGTTGCTGTCTATTCATTATACGTTAAAGGCGCCAAAACAACACGCACACACACAAGAACACGCGCATTCACAAGAATAATCGTCGCCAATTTTGTTTTTGATGTTTCTTCTGTCGATATAGCTTTTAACCATTTTGCTGTTTCCACCTCCTCCTCGACTTTCCGAATTCAAAAGCGAGGTAAGCAAAACATAATCAGTGATTTGGGAAAGGTGCAGGGCAAGCAACACCTTCAGCCTGAAATTAAACAGGTAGTTGCTCTTCTGCGTTTGAAGCATAAGGCTGGTGGCACTATACAGGACGCCTCAAGTTCTACACTTGCCCGAGTTTTATCCGACTTTGCTCGACAGCAATCAGTCAAAGTCGATGTTGGTGAAAACATGAAAGGGGCAGCCCTAAAAACCCGAAATAAAGCAACATGATCGCAACAAACTCATCCTGGTGCCTTTTATAAAGGTTAACATACCGAGCAGCGCAACCTGCCGCTCAGCTTATTCTTATCAGCGCAACATCGAAAATCGCAAAATTATGAATTATGCAGTGTATACACGCACTCGCTAAATCCAGTCGCAAAGCCTGATTCGAATCGCTCCAAAGCCTGATTCGCTCCAGCAGGTTGTCACTTCTCTCGGCTATTACCTCTGTATCAACGCTCGAAGGCGAACTAAGCACACACAATTCAATCCTGCGCCAATTTTTTACATTACTTGGAATAGATAACAGGAAAGCCTTATTATTAAAAAAATTTTTTATATGATTACCTGTTTAGGTTTAAATAAATCCTTTGTTGTGGAGCAAAGCGTGAGGCGAACTTCAAGAATAGGCACTGCCTGATGCGAGTGGTGACCGTGACTCCGTGGGGCCTGTTGTAGACATTTCGCCATTTTGTTCAAGTTGCGACGTTGCACCGTGACGAGTGCAGTAGGACGGTGACAGGTTACGTAGGCACACAGTCGGGTTGAGAATTTTGAAGAAAATGACAAAAAAATCAGAAAAAAGTGTTGTTGTCTCATACTGTATATTAGCGCCAAGTGTGACGAACGACGTTACTCCACGAATCTCCCAGAATGCGGTGCATTCTGCGATGCGTATGACTCGAGTTGTATTGATGGCGGGTGAAATATATTGCGGCGTGGCGGTCTCAGTGTATCATGGAATACTTTCGGTCGGACATTCAGCAGCAGTCACGCACGAAGAGGTTGAGCGAGTTTACGAGACGCGAGGAGCGTTACAGCTGAAGAGCAAGAACGGTAACGAAATATTAGCCGTGAGTTGACACAGAGCGTGAGGGGCAAGAGGTACTGCTCTTCATACGTGCCGATCACCACCAGGTTTTCTTAATAGCTGTAGTTCAATGTAGCAGCTTAAACATTTTAGAATTCCGCTGTGAACACCATTTAGTAAATTTGCGAAGTAGCTCCAGAACAGCGGAAGAGGCACCGCGCTTCTGGCATGGTCTATGTCCGGAGACAACGTTCACAACCTGAAAGTATCTTGTTGCTACTCACTGTTCTGCCAATTGTTTTCAAACAGTCGTATTATTAGCGGCTACCGTCAGGTCATCAATTCTGCCTAAACTTCTAACATCTTCAGAGCATTTGAGTTGTGCGGAACGCGGAAAGCAGCGCGTACAAAGAATCAATACCTAGCAAGTCGAAAGCACCCTCTGGGCCTTGCAATTAGCCGGCCAAATTTTCGTATGCTGATGCGCAAAAGGCGTCTGGGGAGCCCGAACATGTATGAGGACACGGCATAAAGCTAGGGCGACACCGCGTGCTCTTATGCCTTAATGATGCAACGGTGAACCTTCATGCTATTCTGTTTTAGTTTCGCGGTTTCTTTCTCTCTCCTCCTCAGACATCCTTCGCGTTTTGTAGAAGCCTTTTGCTCGCTAGCGCACGACGAAACCTTTGCCGAATAATTGTAAGGCCCATTGTGCGCCCTCCACTTGGCTCAGCGTGTGCCTTCCACTTGCACAAAGGGAAAGTTATGCCACAGAAAGGCGAGTCCTATGCTTATTACGCGTGAAATTGTTTAGTGTATGCAGGCCGATCCCAAATTATTGTTTTACCACACCATACTAAAACCCAAGCAAGCACAGAAATGTGTATGCATCACTTGTGATAAAAAGAACAACTAACATTTTTACCACATATGAATATCCTAAAGAAAAACCTTTCCAGGCCCTCAATTTTCTTAAACTACGGTCACGAAAACGCTGAGTGTCTGACAGGACATGCCTAAGATATAGCTACCGTTGTCGTGACGCTGGGGCTATGTCGACCCGGCCTTCACTTGGTAGCGTGCAGAGACTCGGGGTTGAAGAAGGACTGAATCTTCGTAGTTGGTAAAATATATACAAGCAGGTTTACTGGCACTTTGAGAAATCTTATTTACATGAATATTTACATGAAGAAGAAGGGTACATCAGCAAAATGACAAGCGTTAAGAGTTCATAGCGAGAAGCGACTGGATGAGCCTTTTACCCAGGGCCCAGAGCGACATTTCGTGCTCTGCAGCGTCCTTAAAACCCCCCTATGTCCAGCCCCTCTCTGAAGATGTTGACCAACCAAATCCAGGGCACGCCCCTCAGGTATCGGCATCCAATCGAACACATCACTGCACTGATGGTCTGAAGCACTGACTGGTCCGGCATTCATTCGTTGGGCGTGATCACTTGTTGGCGGGAAAAGCTTGGGAACGGCGAGGAGAGGAGGTACATTTCTATTCTTCAGCAAAGAAACCACAGGCTGGTTCTGACAAGGGGTTTTACTTCTCAGAAACCCGAGTGCACGTGGCGCCGCATAGGGCTCCCAACATGGTCCCTTTTCGACAATTGCAAATCTTTCCTGCATTCCCGGGAAATCACTTAATGGCCGTATGAGTCATGCTCCTTTCTTGTCCTGCACGTCAGCGGACATGTCACTCTGTCGTCTCCTTTGGATAGGAGGCATTCATCACTGGAGGATAGCACTTCTCGACTGGAAGGGTGAACAAAAGAAAGAAAGCACTTCCTGCTATTTCCCTCAGGGGGACGTTTCTTTGTGTTTTTCCGGACGTTCTCTTGACAGGGTCAATTTGGCATTTGCAGGTTGTCCACAAAGCAAAACATGCTTACAAAACAGGATTCCTGGAAACAGGCTGACTTAGAGCCATTGGACCATCACCACATATTCACAAAACTTATCCATGCCCACAGGCGAACAATAGAGCGCGCAATTGCGGATGCTTGGTCGTAACAGCCTCCTCCCCCGCCAGAAGAGTCTCGGAGGGCAGCAGTCCCAGCTGCTGCATGAAGAGACGACTTAATGGCCTGCACGTGAACGCTTGAAGCTCGCTGTTGCTTGTCGCGTTGTCTTGATTGTTGTAGGCCAAATTGCTCGAGCTGTCTGAAACTCAACCACATGTCGAAGCAAGCACTCGGCTCCCGTCTGAAGAGACCAGGTTAAAAGAAAACTGCCATTGTTGTTCGAGAAAAGCCCACTCTCAAGACGTTCAGGACCCACGTATTCCTAGAAAACCAAACGTGCTGCTTTACATAGCCACACATATACAAGCGCACGAAAAAAAAACCTGATTATCAATTTGGATACATGGTGAGGAACATCTCGGACCGCTTAGAAAGAGCGGCTAAGCGCGTCCGCATACCCATTTAACTTCCCCTTTTTGTATCTTATTTCAAAATTGTACTGCTGTAAAATCAAGCTCCACCTAAGAAGGCGACTGTTCTTCGATGTCGCAGTTTGCAGCCAAGCCAGGGGACAATGGTCCGTCTCTACGGTGAATTTGGCCCCTCCAAGATAGCACTGCAATTTTTGAATGGCCCATACAATGCAAGCGCACTCTTTCTCTGACGCGCAATAAGCCCTCTCTCTAGAACTCAGCTTTCTGCTCAAGTAGAGCACGGGGTGCTCATTACCGTCGTCATCTCTCTGGCAGAGAACAGCACCTAACCCTCGATCACTGGCATCACACTGGACCGTGAATTCTCGGCCATAGTCTGGAGCTCGCAATACCGGACGGCTAATCAGCACAGCCTTCAGGTTTACGAAGGAGGCTTCCTTTTGTTCGTCCCAGACTACATTTGTCGGTTCTGTCCTGCGGAGAGCGTCGGTCAGAGGGCTGGCCAAAGCTGAATAGTTAGGGATGTAGTGATTGTAGTACCCAGTCAGACCTAGGAATGCTCGAA
The DNA here is from genome assembly GCF_055883805.1 of Amblyomma maculatum. Classification (NCBI taxonomy): domain Eukaryota; kingdom Metazoa; phylum Arthropoda; class Arachnida; order Ixodida; family Ixodidae; genus Amblyomma; species Amblyomma maculatum. The sequence continues at coordinate 57,834,510 of NC_139348.1, read as the reverse complement.
TTTCCGTCTTCGTGCTCGGCCGCGGGTAGTCTGCTACCGCAGAAATCTTAATCTCGCTGGGTTTCCTGAAACCCTGACCTTCATTGTGACCCAAGTAGTCCACGGTCGCCCTTGCCAGGCAACATTTCTCGGCCTTTACGGTTAGTCCAGCTTGTCGCAAAAGGCTCAGTACAGCTCTTAGATGTACCATATGGTCCGCCCATGAGTCGGAAAAAACCGCAATGTCGTCTAAATAAGGCACCGCGAATGTTTCACACCCCTTTAAAACCCTATCCATGAGTCGGGAAAAACAAAATGGAGCATTTTTGAGCCCGAAACTCATCATTGTTGGCTGGTAACTGCCCGTCGGAGTGACGAAAGCCGCGTATCTGCTGGCGCGTTCAGTGAGCGGTACTTGCCAGTATCCTCGAGTAAGGTCCAGCGTAGTCACATATGCCGCTCTACTGACCTGTTCTACTCTCTCCTCAATATTCGGAATAGGATACACTTGATCCCTGGTGAGAGAATTTAGCTTTCGGTAGTCTACCACAGGCCTAGGGTCTTTACCTGGAGCCTCTACTAAGATCATAGGCGAAGCATAATCGCTTTCCGAGGGTTTTATTACTCCCAATTCCAGCATGCGAGTTACTTCCCTATCCAGAATTTCTCTTTGCCTTGGAGAAAATCGGTAGCACCTTGATCGCACTGGCACGTCTGAAGTCAGCTCAATATCGTGCTCAGTCAAATCAGTTCTGCCTGGCCTGTCCACGAAGCAGGCCTCAAACTCTGTTATTATCTCGCCCAGATCGGACAGCTGGGATTTCTTTAGTTCTCCTCTCTGCTCCGTCTTTTTGAGAAGCTCCTGAGCGTTGCTTCCTTTTCCGCTGAGGCAAATCAAGTTGTCCTCCATCTCCTCGGGAAGGTTTAACGTTAGATTTACCACGGCTTCCTTCTGCACATAAGGCTTCATAAGATTGCAATGATAAATGCGCACTGCTTTACGCCTATCGGGGATTTTCACTGCGTAGTTAGTGTCAGAAAGCTCTGCAACGACTTTAGCAGGTCCTTCCCACTGTACTTCGAGCTTATTCTTGGGATCATTGGCTTGCTCCATAGCTAAGTCCTCTCGGGTTCCACTTAAAAGTCTCGTGAGATTACTAGACACTGGCGGCAAGAGGTTACTTTCAAGAACGTCCTCATTCCGTGTCTTATCAAGCTCACTTTCATGTTGACTTATCTGAGATGCCTCGCTCTCAAAGTTTTCTGGCCCGCTATTTTCCGCATTTACCACTGTTGTAACTGCCGTTTCCTCCGCTGTTGATTTTTCTGAAATGAGCAGTGTAGCTAGTTCTCGCGCCTTTGAACGTGTTAAGGCCTGCACATCTCTGTCTCCGAAAATCAGAAGGCAAGCTTTGACCTTCTCGTAGTTGTCCGCGTCCTCCTTGTTTAGCCGCGCGACAACCTCCGCTGCCTCGCAGGGCAGAACCGTCAATAATCTCTGAGACCACGTGTCTCGCTGGAAGGACAGTTCTTCGCAAGTTCGCTCAAAGTTACCCAGATACAGACCGATATCCCCTGATATCACATATGGCTGCATGTACTTTGACATCTTGAAATCTGCCTCCTTGTTGAGAAGAGGTACCGCTAGCTGGGGACAATTGCCCGACCTCTTGCTCAACTCTACTTCTAATTTCCGGAGCTCAATTTCTAGCTCCCGCTTTTTTGCTTCTCTCTCAAGCTTCTCACGTTCGTGCTCCCTTTCCTCTTTTTCCCTCTCAAGTTCAAGCTCCCTTTCCTCTTTTTCCCTCTGACGTTCGCTCTCCCTTTCCTCTTTTTCCCTCTGACGTTCGCGCTCCCTTTCCTCTTTTTCCCTCTGACGTTCGCGCTCCCTTTCCTCTTTTTCCCTCTGACGTTCGCGCTCCCTTTCCTCTTTTTTTTGGGCGATGAGGTTCCATGCTTCACTGAGCTCCTCATCATCGGCTCCCAAATCTGTGATTGCCTTTATAATCAAAGGTTTTCGTGCCAAACCACTTGTATCAATTCCCAGTTCCTCACACAATTGCAACAGTTCCGGTTTCTGCAGCTTTTGTAGGTCCATGATCGCTCCGAGTGTCGGCTACTTCCAAAACAACAGTGCAAACTACCAAACCTAAAGGCGTTTCAACACTTTTTACCAGTTCTAAAATCTAACCCTGTTCTAGAACCTGGTCCACATCAGAAGAAAAGCCAAGCACTCACCCACACATGCGATCGATGTTCCGAGCTGCTCTCTTGTTGGCCGATTGTTGCTCCTGCTTGTTGCTTGAGATGCCACCTCCGATCACCAGATGTTGTGGCTTGTAGATTCTGATCCACCTCGAATCACCAGATGTTGTAGCTTGTAGATGCAGATCCCAACGCTGGTCACCAGTCGTCGTGCTTGTAGATTCAGATCCCACCGCTGATCACCAGTTGTCGTGACGCTGGGGCTATGTCGACCCGGCCTTCACTTGGTAGCGTGCAGAGACTCGGGGTTGAAGAAGGACTGAATCTTCGTAGTTGGTAAAATATATACAAGCAGGTTTACTGGCACTTTGAGAAATCTTATTTACATGAATATTTACATGAAGAAGAAGGGTACATCAGCAAAATGACAAGCGTTAAGAGTTCATAGCGAGAAGCGACTGGATGAGCCTTTTACCCAGGGCCCAGAGCGACATTTCGTGCTCTGCAGCGTCCTTAAAACCCCCCTATGTCCAGCCCCTCTCTGAAGATGTTGACCAACCAAATCCAGGGCACGCCCCTCAGGTATCGGCATCCAATCGAACACATCACTGCACTGATGGTCTGAAGCACTGACTGGTCCGGCATTCATTCGTTGGGCGTGATCACTTGTTGGCGGGAAAAGCTTGGGAACGGCGAGGAGAGGAGGTACATTTCTATTCTTCAGCAAAGAAACCACAGGCTGGTTCTGACAAGGGGTTTTACTTCTCAGAAACCCGAGTGCACGTGGCGCCGCATAGGGCTCCCAACATGGTCCCTTTTCGACAATTGCAAATCTTTCCTGCATTCCCGGGAAATCACTTAATGGCCGTATGAGTCATGCTCCTTTCTTGTCCTGCACGTCAGCGGACATGTCACTCTGTCGTCTCCTTTGGATAGGAGGCATTCATCACTGGAGGATAGCACTTCTCGACTGGAAGGGTGAACAAAAGAAAGAAAGCACTTCCTGCTATTTCCCTCAGGGGGACGTTTCTTTGTGTTTTTCCGGACGTTCTCTTGACAGGGTCAATTTGGCATTTGCAGGTTGTCCACAAAGCAAAACATGCTTACAAAACAGGATTCCTGGAAACAGGCTGACTTAGAGCCATTGGACCATCACCACATATTCACAAAACTTATCCATGCCCACAGGCGAACAATAGAGCGCGCAATTGCGGATGCTTGGTCGTAACACCGTTCTCTCGTTCGCTGTAAGACAGTTAAACCATGTGAAATCATGTACTATCCGTATTCTCCTGCAGCGCCACGCTAAACAGTAGATGCTTAAACAAATTCGCGGGCCTCATCCGTCCGTAAATACAATGCGATGGCTTAACCGGACGCTGGTTAATCTGTTCGAACTCCGAACAATAAAGGTATTGCTAGTATGACCGCTGTACTGGACATGGACAACAGAATCCTAGTGAGACGCGTTCATTGCATTTGAGGCTGGTATGGAAACATACTCTTTACAAGTGCCAGAATTCTGATATAAGATTTTGTTCAGTGCGTACTCCCACATCGCACTGCCAGCGGTGCTGACAACACCAACGCTGTCATTGTTGCTATGCATGCTAACTCTGCCAGTCGAAACACATCTTGAAAATACACCCCTTGAGCGAGTACTGACATGAAAATATGAAAAAAAAAACCTATTTAGGAGAAACCTTCACCCTGCCACTTAGTCTGTTGGATTTTACAGCCAATGCGTTTGAGATTTTAATTTGAACCAGAAAAGTTGCATCAAACTGGTGTTAGGAGACTGCCAGTAGGAAACGTCATTTCTAATAGCGACGATGCTGCTTTTATTTTCCGATAAGGTAGTGTGGAACGCCTAAACAGGATCCATTCTGAGGATATGTATGATTACTAAGTGCTTACGTTCGCCGAGCCCGTTGTCATCGAGGGCAGTGGGCATCGTGACAAAGGTGACAAAGGACAAAATCGGTTCCATTCCACTGCTTGGTAACAAGGAAGCCGTAGCCGTCTTTTTGACAACTTGAATTCATCATGAAGAACATGCGATGAACATTCTTACAGGAACATCTCAGTTCCGATAGAGGCGAAAGGGCAAGACAGTTCCTTCAAATAGGACGCGCCGCGTTCTCAGCTCTTTATGAAACATAAGCACTTTTTTAGTGATGCTCTAGTCATAGGAAACTTTTTCAAAAACGCTCAAAAAGCGACAGGCTATGTATAAAGCTGTCATCTTTATACTTAACCAGCCAAAGGACGAGACACTGGAAAGAATAGGACAGGACAAGGCTTGACTAGCAACTGAATGTTTATTGAACAGAAGAAAACAACGAAGACTTCTTCTGAAGAGCACGCGCACAACCCAACCAATTACGTAAATCCTTCCATCACCGTGTTGAAGATGCATTTTCACAACAAATTTCGAAGTTGTTGGCGGCAGGCTTTCCAACTGTCCATCTCGCTCGTCTGTCAGAACGTGTTTTAACACGTTCGAGGAAGAGCGAAACGGGGCAGGTTGACGTTGGTGTGGCGACCCGGCGAAAGAAGGTGGCTGCCATACCTTACCTCCATGGCGTTTCTCACCGACTCAAGAAACTGGCAGCAAGGTACGACGTTGACGTTGTATTTGCAGCTAGAAACAAGATAGGAGACTTGTGCGCCAGAGTTAGAAAGGGGCTCGACAGTGTACCTCGTGATAGTTTTCGTTGTGCAGTGTCTCATAAGAAAAAGTTCACCACCTGCAGAAAGAATGTGGTCTACCTCATTCCGTTGAATTGTGGCCGGTGCTACTACAGGCAGACAGGCAGATGTCTAAATGTGCGCCTGACGGAACACTCTAATTCTCTGGGAGGGAAGGCGAGTTCCAATCTTGCGCTACATGTGCAATCCCGAGAGTGTAAGTCGAAGCATGACCCGTCCCTTTGTGCGCCTGACTTCAATAATACGGGTGTAGTTTACAGCAATGGTAATCAACTCTGCAGGGAGTTGGTTGAGGCATTTTACATTGCTAAAGCCGAGGACAAGTGTGTGGCTAAGGCGTCGGTTAGCCTTCATTGTAAGGAATTTGACCTTTTAGAAAAGTCGTTAGTTAGACCTTGACTTTGAATTGGCTTTGTATTTTCGTCTTCATTTTCTTCCCAATGTCTTGCATTCCACCGGTTGAGTTGTGCGCGAGCTTTTCGGAAGGAGTCTTCGTTGTTTTCTTCTGTTCAATAAACATTCAGTTGCTAGTCCAGCCTTGTCCTGTCCTCTTCTTTCCCGTGTCTCGTCCTTTGGCTGGTTAAGTATGAACCCTTACCAATTTGCCCAGTCGTCAACCTTGTTGATATCATCTTCGCAGCTCTATATCGAATGCCGAGGTTTGATATTCAGTAACTGAAAAGCAGTCCCTCACCATTGAATGTGCTAAACTACAGAGATTATCAGCGATTCAACTAGCTGTGCTGCGTTGCGAATTTGAAGAAGCCTTTACACAGCATGACCCTTTGCAGTCTGCGCTTCAGGTATACCAATGCAGATGGTCTATCAACAGACTCCTTGACAAATTGTGGAAGGATGACCATTACGTGGCTGCTCTGGGACCAGAGCCTATGAGTTAATAAATCAACGCTCAAACATTTTTTTTGTGGCACCTGCTCGGTTAACGTGAAGGCAATTATACATGACCGACCACAGGGTTCAAATGTAAATATAACCCCTTCTACATTTGACTGCTTTTCCACCCGACAAAGTAGCTGCTAATGCTGGACAGAGTTGAACCGCAAACCATCCTTACAACCAACATTAAGCTAGACGGAATTGTGGCTACATCCCCATTCGGTCTTAGGGAAAGATTGTTGCGACGTAAGGTCGCCTCAATAATTTTCTTAATCAACTCAGTGGAATAGGTTGCAGAGCCTGGATACTGGATACGTTGGTGGGATCCAAACCCATGACCTCGAAATCAGATACCTGCAGCTCGACGATCTGGGCAACAGTGACGGCTGCGCAATCTTCTACTTGCCTAATTCTTTAGTGTTCAAAATTGCCATCCTCTTCTAGACAGTGAACTGTTATATCAATACAAGTTTCACTAGAATCATGATGTGAATTTCACGAGGAATCTGACACTCGCTGTATAATAAGTAATTGCATGTCTGCCACTGTAGGGGAGGATGGCATTTGCTAACAATCTCAAGGATACGTTACAAATCAACATAAATACCCAAGAAAATAAGACTCTACAGCTGATACGGCACCTAAGAGGGCCAAGCACCAGATGCGTAATTTGGATGTCATGGGTTTGATCTCACCGGATGCACATGGTTGGTTTTCCGTCCGCTTTCCAATCATCTCCATGACTACATTAAAATTTCATATTAATTAACAAAAATAAATACCCTATGATTTATTTTGCGTGGATAGCTGTTGGCTCCTTTCGTATGTATCTTATAATTAGCTTTTCATTTTCTTTACATTTCTCTGCGTAAATTATAGTTAAGTATCGAACATTGACACGGAGCGACATTAATATTGGAAATTACCACATTAACCGATTAAACTATGCAATTTTTGGCCATACCACCTATCTAGACTTGCAAATGTAATGTGTAATCCTGACTGCACTACCTGCGCATCGCAAAAACAAAGGAATGTTTTTTGTTTACAATGTGCTCACTAAATACAAGACATCACTTCAATACATCTGCATTGTTTTGCAAGATGACTGAAGGCTAATTTTCATTGACGTTATTGTAGGTAATGGAAACCATTAACTGAAGTGGTGGCCTTGTGGAAGAGCATCTGCCTCGCGTTAGGGAGACACCAGGCTCGACCCCCGTGCAGCTGGGTACCCACCGGTTGCCAGTGGGTACAAGCTTTTTTTAGTCTGACGCTCAGCTCTTTGGGGTGAAATGCTTGGGAAAGGGGTCATAGGTGTCGTCACTCGTGAAAACAAAACATACTAGAAACAAAAGGTTAATTATGAGCTTTTACCGCAACAAAATGAGATTTTATTTCCGCCATTTTAAAACTTAAAATGTGAGATGTGTATCAACAAAGCAAATGCATACCAGCTGAGCATGGATGGCGGCAGGACGTTCATTCACTAACCGTGGTTGAGCAGTAAAAACTGCTGCTGCATGGTGATCTGCAGCAAAAGAAAGGAACTTGAGCAAGATACAGATATGTTAATGGTGCCTATTTTAACATGGCTGCCAGAAAGCACAAAGTGGCCTAGTCATATAGCCACAAGGCCACACAAAGTTCTCTGTTTATTGAGTTTGAGTTTCGGTTTATTTTGATTTAGATAGAATTGTCTGGGTGAAGATGGCTAAGGTAACACGCGTGGTCACCTGCCTGAGCCCTAGACACCCTGCATTTATACAGACAGCGTTTGGAACACAGCAACAACAGAGCAAGGGATTTCATATTGCAAAGTATACATATAGAAAAAAACACCTTTGTTACAAAACAAGCAATACCCACGGATAGGTTTCCTTGACAAAAAAACACCGTTGTTTCAAATAAAATGATAAAACTGATCCGTTAACTTGACAGAGCGAAAAGACATTTCAGAAGAACTTGATATTCCGAATAACGTATAATGTGCGAACATTGCATTGCTTACACACTCCAGTTGGTTTAAACTCATTGATGCGGCAATCACTCAAGAAAAAGACTAAAGCGAAAAATATTTGCCTGTTTTCGGAAAGCAGGCAGAGAGGAACAGGTTTTCATGAGATCAATCAGGTCAGGAGGTTAGGAATTTGCCAACTGAATAATTGTCTGCCATAATTTGTTCGACAGTTATTCTCGATAAAAATGATTTTCTTAAATTCGTAATGTGGCTCATGTTTTGTATACTTGAAGATGAATAGTACTGGATTACTTTCAAAATCTGAAAAAGCAACCTCTGACAACCGCAGCTTAAATAATGATTCAGTGTCTAGAATTTGATTTGGCCCAAAATGTAGTTATGTCCAGTCACGTCGTGATAGGTTTTCAATAAAGCGGACACTTTTTTCTTTAATGAATAGAGGCATTTCATATTTGTTCTCGAAGTGCTAGCCCATATAAGCAGGCAGTAATGCAGCCGCGAGTGAACAGTGCTGAAATAGAGCTGATGCCGCAGGTAACGAGGCAACAGTAAACGGAGCCGACTGAGCATACCATTGCATTGTGCAACACTGCGTTTAATGAAGTGAACATGAGAAGACCAAGTCTCGTTTTCCTGAAACTGAACGCCTGAAAATTTGATTTCTGAAACCTGCTCTAGGGGTCACGACTAAAACATCACTTCATTACTGATGTGAAGAACCCGGTTAACTGGAGTAAACACAGTGTACTTTGTTTTGTCAACATGTAATGCTAGCTCACTTGCAGCAAGCCAATCAGATAAATTCTGAACGCAAAAGTTTACATGTGGAATTAAGGAGTCCAAGTTTTCTGCTGAAAAAAATACACTTGTATCGCCGGCGTAAAGGATAATGTGAGGAGTTTTTGGTAGAGATACAATGTCGTTAATGTACAGAAGAAACAAGGTAGGTCCTAAAATTGACCCTTGGGAGACCCCAGATTTAATCAACTCAGACTCTGAGGTGAAACCATTCACAGCATGTTGAGAGCGGCATGAAAGGAAATTCTGCAATAATGTAGGTGCAACCCCTCGTATTTCATAAAATGGAAATTTGTTAAGAAGCATATCTTGTTTAATTCAATGGAATGTTTTACTAAAATCTAGAAAAATACAGATGATTTTTTATGTTTTGATAAGCTTTTTCTTGGTACTAAGCAAAGCAGATTCAGTCGATTTATTTTTTTTTAAATCCGTATTGGGCTAAAAGAGATTAATTCATTTCTATTAAGGTAGTTAGCGATTCTAGTATTAATCATTTTCTCTACTACTTTGGAAAACAACGGGAGAACTGACATAGGTTGATAATTACTGATGATATTTACAGCGCCGCCCTTAAACAAAACTGCAACTCTTGCTACCTTCACTTTGTCTGGGAAAACGCCTATTGTCAAGAATAGATTTGTCAGATGACAGTGTAGATTACTGACAATGAGGCATATACTGTACTGAAGGATGGGCATGTACTATGTTATCGAGGCTTACCAGAGAGACGACAACTAGGAGTAGGTTTCCTTGTCAATAAGTATAAAGCGGGTAATATCGATGAATTCTGTAGTATTAATGAGCGGGTGGCAGTCATTGTAATTAGGCCTAATAAGCGGTGTAAACTGAAGGTTGTACAGGCCTATGCACCCACATGTAGTTATGATGACCAGGCAGTTGAAAGCTTCTACGAAGGTGTAGAATCGGCAATAAAAAAAGTAAAGCTGCAGTATACTGTAGTAATGGGCGAATTCAATGCCAAGGTAAGGAAAAAGCAGGCAGGAGACCAGGCAGTAGGTGACTATGCATTGGTTCTAGGAATAGCAGAAGGGAGTTACTAGCTCAGTTTGCAGAGCGCAATGACTTAAGAATCATGAATACCTTCTTCAGCAAACGGAAAAACAGGAAATGGACATGGAAAAGTCCCAACGGGTAGACTAAAATTAAATTGACTTGATAATGTGTTCAACCCCCGCCATTGTGCAAGATATAGAGTTAATCGGTAAAGTGCGATGCAGTGACCACAGGATGGTGAGGTCCCGAATTAGCCTACATTTGAAGATGGAACGAAACAGATTAGTAAGAAAGAAACCCACCAACGAATTAGCGGTTAGGGGGAGAGCAGAAGAATTCAGGATCTCGCTACAGAACAGATATTTAGCTCTAACCGAAAATGGCGACATTACCCTAGAAGCAATGAACATCAATTTCAAAGATATTACTAAGTGTGCGGTAGAAGTAGGCGGTAGGATAGTTAGAGAGGATACCGGTGAGCTGTCTAAAGAGACGAAAGATTTGATTAAGAAACGCCACAGTATGAAAGCTTTCAATCCAACAGACCAGATTGAATTGGCTTAGATATCAAACCTAATGAATAAGCACAAGATGGCCGATATAAGGAACTATAACATGGAGAAAACTGAGCATGCTGTAAAGAACGGGGGAAGCCTTAAAGCGGTAAAGAAGAAATTGGGCATAGCCAAAAACCAGATGTATGCAATAAGGGACAAAGAGGGCAACGTCATCCCAAATATGGACAAGATAGTCAAAGTAGCCGAGGAGTTCTATACAGATATCTACAGTAGCCAAAGTAGTCAGGACCGTAAGGAGATTGGCGGTAGGGATAAACAGTCAGACGTTCCACTAGTTACGAAGGACGAGGTTAGGAAAGCATTAGAAATTTTGAAAAGGGGGATATCAGCTGGAGAGGATCACATAACTACAGATTTGCTGAAGGACGGGGGGATATCATGCTAGAAAAGCTGGCCACCCTGTATACGCCGTGCCGAATGTCATCGACGGTACCGGAACCATGGAAGAATGCAAACACTATCTGCATTCATAAGAAAGGGGACCTTAAGGACCTTAAAAATTACACACCAATCAGCTTACTGTCGGTTACATATAAGGTATTTACTAAGGTAATCGCTAATAGAATCAGGACAACTTTAGACCGCAATCAAGCAAAGGATCAAGCAGGTTTTCGGAAACGGTACTCTACTATCGATCATATCCACACCATTAATCGGGTGATAGAAAAATGCTCGGAATAAAACCAGCCGTTATACATAGCATTCATTGATTACGAAAAAACATTTGACTAAGTTGAAACATCGGCGGTGATGCAGGCATTGCGAAATCAGGGGGTAGACGAGCCGTACGTGAAAGTGTTGGTGGATATATTTAGTGGCTGCACAGGAACCATAGTTCTGCATAAAGGAAGTAACAAAATTCCCATTAAGAAAGGTTATAGGCAAGGAGACACAATCTCCCCAGTACTATTCACAGCTTGCTTAGAGGAAGTATTCAGAGACTTGGAATGGGAGCAGTTAGGGACAAGGGTAGATGGAGATTACCTCAGTAATCTGCGATTTGCTGATGACATTGCCTTGCTAAGGCCCTCGGGGGATGAACTGCAAATAATTATTGGTGACCGAGACAGGAGAAGTAGAAAGGTAGGCTTAAAAATCAATATGCAGAAGACTGAGGTAAAGTTCAACAGCCTCGGAAAGGAACAGCAGTTTACATTAGGTAGCGAAGTACTGGAAGTAGTAGGCGAATATGTCTACTTAGGACGGGTAGTAACCGCAGATCCGAACCATGCAAAGGAAATAAGAAGAATAAGATTGGGATGGAGCGCATTTCGTAAGCACTCGCAGATTATGACGAGCAGTTTACCGGTATCGATCAAGAGGAAAGTGTACAACAGTTGCATCTTACCTGTACTCACATGTGGGGCTGAAACGTGGAGGCTATCCAAGAGAGTTCTACTTAATTTGAGGACCACCCAGAGGGCTATCGAACGAAAAATGATAGGGGTAACATAAGAGATAGGAAGCGTGCAGAGTGGATCAGAGAAATAACTCATGCTACCGACATTCTAGTGGAAATTAAGAACCCATTATATTTCATATTTTACATATATTAAGAAGAAGAAATGGACATGGGCAGGACATGTAGTGCAAAGAGAGGATAACCGATGGTCGCTAATAGTAACAAACTGGATTCCAAGAGAAGGAAAGTGTAGCAGGAGATGGCAGAAAGTTAGGTGGGCGGATGAGGTTAAGAAATTCGCGGGGGTCAAGTTGATGCAGCTAGCACAGGACCGGGTTAACTGGAGAAATATAGGAGAGGCCTTCGCCCTGCAGTGGGTATAATCAGGCTGACGATGACGATGAATGTAGATTAACTATTATGTCAGCAATTTCTTTAATTGGTGCTTCTTTAATGCCATCAAAACCATAGGAATAGCTGTTTTTAAGGTCACGTATGATGTCATTAACCTCTGAAGGAGTTGCGGGATATAGGAAAAGGCTATGTTGTACATTAGATTCTGCGTATTGTCCAATATTTCTAGACATAGTTGCACGAAACGCTCCAAGGGCCAAAACGCGGCTCTTAAAATCGTTAGCAAGAGCTTTACCACTAAGATCAGTTCCTCCAGTTGTCTTTTGAGTTGGTACATTTTTCTCCGGTTTCTGTAGAAGATCGTTTACTCTATGCCAGGTTCTTTGAGGGTCAAAATAAGCATTTGAGAACTTCTGTGCGTAATAGGTAATTCTAGACTTTTTTATATCAGCAATAACATACTTCGAACTTTTTATACTCTTTCAGGACTGACAAATCTTTCGATTTTATAAACTGGCTAAAAAGTCTGTTTCGTGCATTGATTCGCCTAAGCACGCCTCGCGTTATACGAGTCTTTCTTCCTTTTCTGCATTTGGCTGTTGCTACAACTGGGAAAGCACATTCATACAACTTTATTATTTTTCCAAGAATCTGTCATATAAAATATTAGGATCTTCCCTGCATACTAATTCGCTCCAGTCTATAGAGGAAACGAGCAGACGAAATTTTTCAGTGTTGCTCTTGCTTATAATCCAGAAATTTCGTGGTGAATAGGAACGTTCGACGATTTATTTATATGACCTTTGAATGAAACAGAAAGTTGATAAGTGATCACTGACATCCCTCAGCAGTACTCCTGCTATTGTACCGTGAATATCACTGTTTGTTATGCAAGGATCAATAAGTGTTTCGCTGGAGTGTGTGATGCGGGTAGGTTTTGTGATTGTTACAAAAAACCATTGGCCGATATCATATCAACGAATTCATCCACAGAATGTGACTGTTCTAGCATGTTATTTTTTAAATCACCCATTATTACCACAGATTTACTTTTCAAGGCAAATCATTCAATACAGTGTCGAAAAAGTGAAAAGAACTCTTGAAGGGACGAAGAAGATGGCCGATAAATTGCGCCAAAGATGAAACACCTGTCTGAATAAAACGTGACTCGTATGCGGGGCTCAAAACTGTGAGTTGCGGGAGCAGTTCATAAGGAATACTGTTTCTTATGTACAAAGCTACACCACCCCTTTTCATGTTTTTCCTGAACAGTGCTTCACATCTGTAACCTGGAAAGCAGACAACATTGTTCAAATCAGTGTACCACGTTTCAGTGAAAGAAAGCACGTAACAATCACGATCTAATGTCGACAAAAAAGTACCTACTTCTTCGTTTTTGTTCTTTAAGCTACATGCATTCATATGATAAAACGAAAAGCATCCAGATTTAGTTTTTGCAATGTTGATTCATCTAAAGGAGTTGGCATCGTGATAACGGCTGCTCTCCATTGCGACAGCCATTCACAATATAAATTCACCACCGATGCAGCACATCATGTCATCTTATCAAAGTCACTTTCATCACGGATGCGGATTGCACTGACGCCTTCGGTTTTCCGCACAAAAATGCGACCATTTTTTTTGCAATACATAGCGATAGTTCTTTTTGTTTTGCCTTTTCCATTCGCTAACCAAAGAAGGCGATTATTGAAAGGGGTGAGGTTGTCCAAAAACTGCACGTGAGGTGCTTCATCCTCAAGGCGTGAGCGGTTCCGCATCCACTCTTCTTTTAGCCGGACAGATGCAAACCGAGCAAGAACGATCGACTTTTCCCCTTTCGTGCTGGTAGCCTATGAGGTGCGTTCAGGTTACTGTTTTCAAGCAGGGGTAGCTGAAGTTTACAAGCCAGGTCATTTATTTGTCTTCGTAGGCTTTCATTTGCTTCCGCTGTGAGTCCATGTAGCTCCATGGTTTGCCTGCGACTGTACGGTTCAAGTTCATTTAGCTTTAGTTTGACTTCGTTCGTGCTCGGGTACGTTCCTGAATCCATGCTCTCGACTCTACTTTCTAAGGCTGCAATGTCAGAGTCCTGCTTGTCTAACTTGCTCAAAATCGTGTCGTATTTGTCAGAAAGCAATTCTATCGATGTTTCAGTGTCACTGACTGTTTTCAATAGTTGTGCTGAATTGTCAACTTTGGACACGAGAGGAAGGATAAGGGGAACATTTTTATCTAACTCTTTTAACCTCTTCAAAATATTTGAGTCTTCAGTGGGCGTGATGGCGGTGCTACATCTTTTCTGTTAGTGAAGCACCCTTATTTGGTATGGAAGTTAGTGGTCTTCACCCCAAAGCCCTTGCCTATGTGGTACGAGTATTTCCAATCAGTGCACGTAATATACCTGCCATCTTCAGGCAACGGGCCATGACATGACACTCTTTTGCATCTTCATCCGGCATCGTGAAGAAATCTAAAAAAAAACCTTCAAAGTAGCAGCAGTGGCGAAGATAAAATTTGTTTTTTTTTAAGAAAGGCTAGAAGCACCATCAACTTGTGAAAAATTGTCGGAAACCTAAAGACGCGTTTTCAGTTCAGTTCAGTCAGTCGTGTCCGACTCTTCGTGACCCTATGGACCATGTCCGCCACGCTTTCCGGTCTCTCACTATCTTCCTAACATCACATAACTTCATCTGCAATGCCTCGAGGATGCCATCTAACCATCGCGTTCGCTGCCTACCCCTTCTCCGGTGACCCTCAACCTTTCCCAACATCAAATCTTTCTCCTGCGACTCCTCTGTTCTCATCAGATGACCAAAGTAGCTGAGCTTTAACTTTAGAATTTGACCCTCCAATGAGCAGTCAGGGTATATGGTCGACAATATCGACTTATTTGATCTTCTGGCAGTCCAAGGAACTCTCAAGAGCCTTTGCCAGCACCACAATTCAAACGCTTCAATTCTTCGGTGGTCAGCCTTTTTTACAGTCCAACTCTCGCATCCATACATCACAACTGGAAAGACCATAGCACGAGTTATACGGATCTTGGTTGGCAGACTAATGTCTCTGCTCTTTACTAGGCGCTCCTGGCTAACCATTGCTCTCTTTCCCAAAAGCAGGCGTTCCTAATTTCATGGCTGCAGTCTCCTTCCGAGGTAATCTTGGAGCCCAAGAAGAGAAAATCTGTCAAAGCTTCCCCTTCTTGTCCCTTGATGCTCCAGGACTTGATAGGGCAAGACGCGATGATCTTTGTCTTTTTAATGTTCAGTTTAAGCCCAAACTTCTCACTCTTTTCTTGTACGCGCATCAGAAGTCTCTTGAGTTCCACTTCACTTTCTGTCATTAAAGTGGTATCATCCGCATATCTAAGGTTGTGATACGCCACCAAACAGAGCCACACAATCGATAAATCCATCTTGTCGGTATGCGCGTGCAGAGGGCAGCTGACCGAACCACGCTCGTTAAGACCCATCAGCTCCCGTATGCGATCGGCGCTCAAGTGACTGTTCCCAAGGCGAAAAATGGCTTCATCCGCAAGAATTTCGTATTCACTCTTTGAATGTGACCGTGTTCGGCACTT
This sequence comes from Amblyomma maculatum, assembly GCF_055883805.1. Lineage (NCBI taxonomy): Eukaryota > Metazoa > Arthropoda > Arachnida > Ixodida > Ixodidae > Amblyomma > Amblyomma maculatum. The sequence continues at coordinate 57,819,010 of NC_139348.1, read as the reverse complement.
AGTATAAGAACAAAGCGCTCGCTCGGAGCCCTTATCATCTTTCGGTAATGATCTTCATCATTAGACACCATCATCACGATGAGGTCATCAGGCAGACACAACTAAAAACCTGCAAAAAGCTGTTTACAACCATTTCAATCTGAGTGGTCATAATTTTGATGAAGTAAATTATTTACCGGGTTAAGTGGAGAAATATGGGAGAGGCCTTCGCCTGCAGTGGGTATAGTCAGGCTGATGATGATGATGATGATGATGATGTTATTATTTATTCTCAAGTCATACTTTGAAATCTTATAAGACAAAAACACAAGGACGCATTCCTAATCCATAAATTTGGAACATTGAAACCAAGAAAAATAAATATTATGAAAGGAACATACCAATGCCTTAAATTTTATTCCTTCTGCACCATAATTAGCCAGGAAGGCGATCACATAAGTATAAATTGTATAGTTTATTGACCGCACGTGTACACTTCCCACACTCACAACAGTATAACCTGCACGTGTTTTCTAAGCATTCTTTCTTTTTGTGACTTCTTATCTGGGTTCTCCTTTGAATCCATTTATCCTAATAATGCCCCGCTTGGCAGGTATGGCTTACTCTGATTTATTATTGTTCTCTTTTCTTTTTCAATTCTTGTCCTCTCTTCCTTCTGGAAAGCCCTTGATAAATTTCCTGCTGCAGCTGCATTATTTATCAGGTCCCTTTGGAATACCTCTCCCTTCCCAAAAAACACCTGTCAGCAGCAAGCCTGCTTTAGATGCTGACTCATCATCTATCTCGCCATGTAGTTTTCCCTGCTGCTCCTACATTTTATTTTCTATTTCAGGTCAAGGGACCACTGGTTCCATGCTCATAAAAATTCTAGGAAACGTAGCTCAAAGAAGACAAGGACAAAATGAGGGATACAAAAAAAATGCAAATGCACCAACTCGCTCAATTCCGCATTCATAGAAATCCATGCCCCAAGAAACATTATTTCATTCCTAGCCCTGTTCCTCCCCCTCCGCTCCTTCGCTTTTCTTCTCCAGAAGCAAAAGCGGATTCCAAACCGCGCTAATGATCGTCCTGGGCAGAAAACATTGAGCCCCCTTGTAGCAAAATTTGCTTCGCTTGCGAACTGAGGATGCCGCTCAACTTTTAATCAGTTCTCTTTCGTACACCGCTGATACAACTACTGCTTTCATCACAGCTATCGTAAGCTGCTCACTGTTCAGTTCCTGCTATTTCGTGGAAAAGCGAGGCCCCAACCCTGCGACTAGAAAACGACAAAGCAACTCAAGCCGCCTGTTAGTAATAATATATGTTAATTGCCAAGTGCCACAGGGCATAGACTACATGGTACATCTGAAGAATAAAAGAAACGAATTTTAGACAGCCATAATTTTCTTTGGGCAGAGTTAGTCGCCTCATGGTTAGTCGCTACCAAATTTTCCTTTTCAGAAAAATGAACAATTTGTTCACCTAAAAGATATGTATTTATGAGTTGGACCTAATAATCTGCATTTTATGTGATTCACAACAAGTAGGTCTTCGTAACAATCCTAACATTTACAGTAGGCAGGTGCACAATTACACAGACAGTGTGGGAAATGATAGAGACAAAAATAAACTGACATGTCCTTCACCACAGGTATAGTTTAGCTGTGGATACTGCCGCACAAGTTCTTTTGCTGCCACAGCATATAGAGAACCTGGGTATCTACAGTGAACAAAAGTGAAGAAACAATCTCACTACAAAGCATGTTTATGATTTAAACTTCTTGGTCACTATGTGCCTCAGAACGTGGGTCATTTGAGTTCAGATGAACTTTTAAATCCCCCCCCCCCCCCCTGCACAGCCCCTTTAAAAAGCCCCTGAGTCGTGAGCCTTCAAGATTCTGAATAGATCGATCCCACCGGCCGGTTTCACGACGTCCCCGCTGTTGCGGTGCATGCTGGTACATGTACTCAACTGGCCGCTCCAGCCGCCCGGAGATCCTGAGCGCCGTGTTTCCGAACAATTTTTGGCTCGTCTTTTCATGACTGAGCATCGAAGAACTGGGCGGTGTTCATGAAACAACAGAGAGCGTGTATTCCTAACTTGGCAGGCTACCAGCTGGTTGTATTATTGGTGTGAAGCGTTCGTGCCAGCGTATTTTAAAATGAGCACGGACTATAGGACAATAGGATTTTTCATTATAATCCTCAAGCATTGACCTTTCATTATATGTTCTTGATGCCTCTTCATAATTTTTCTGTTTTACCATTACTTCAAATAAATCTTCACTTTACACCCTCTGATTTTTCTCGCTTAGTTATCGACCATTGGCTTTTCGGTTTGGGCAATTTAGCACCTTTGAAACCCGTTATTCGGCTTTTTCATTTTTTGGTATCTTGATTATTAGATCAACTACACACTTTGAATTTTCTTTATTAGATCATCAAGCATTGATTTTCATTGTAAGTATTGTGACGACTTTTAAACCCCATTTCCGATATCTCTTTTTCTTCAATTAGTTCACTTTATTATTTGATCAATTACATAATCTAAATTCTCTACTAGTATCATTTGCATCAGCTTTTCATTGTGAGCATTTTGACATCTTTGAACTCCCTTTATTCAATTTATTCATTTTTTCTTTAATAGATCAATTCATTGCAATATTTATTTAACTTACCATCGCCTATCATAGACCAATCAACCATCAATCACCAGAAATACAAATTACCATGCTACTGTTTTTGTACACAGCCCTCGATTGTTTCCGACAAGCGGTTCACAACAGAACGAAGCTTTGTTACAAAAAACAGATTTAAGGGCCCTTTGAACAGTTCCTTTGCAAGTAAAAATCAATAATTTTACAAAATAATGACTATCAATTTGTCGCAGCCGTGAGGTATGCGAAATGTGTGTTGAGTTCCAGTGGAGGGGAGATTGCGATAGTGCATGTGCTCGCGCTGACCAGCTGACAGCCGACTACGACAAACATAGCGGTGGTGCGACTTCCGGAAAACCGGCGCAGACGCAAATTGGTCTCTGGGATCGGTCTATTGCAATCATATTACAAGGCGTTGTGCAACCGCTTCATGGCAAACTCAATTGCCTTTGAAAGACTCCTTTATCTCACATTGAGTTAGGGTGCTATGTCACTGCAATAGTTTTGTAGGGATTCAAGCAATCGGCTTCCAATTTTAACCAAAAAAGTTAAAAACAAAATTGTTGTTTGTCACACTCATACCACGAAATGAATACTGTTGTTTTAGAAAAGATGTATGGCATTCATGTACTTAAAGCTGCACGGTGTTCCAGAGGCTCGTTTTGATTGTTTTTGTGTTGGAGGCAACAACAATATTGTACTTGCTGCAGTGCTTCGAAACCATGACTGCTTTGTTTCCCCTAAATAATAGGTTTCATATTTTGAAGTTTCATAATTTTTCAACGGTTTTAACCTGTCTGATTTCATTCCCCAGCATGCATTACTATAAGCACTCTGCGTCAGCGAATGCATCTATTCCAGGGCGTTCATGGTTGCTCTGTACCGAGTAACGAAATCACAAATGACCCGTGAAATTGCAAAACTGCTTTGGAATATTTTGCTTCCATGGCGCCAAGTCTATTTTTCACCCCCAGTCGGCCCACGCTGGCGATAGAAGCGCTACCGCATCGTGCTTACGTCACAGATCGGTGTTGGCCTATACCCAGTGCAGGGCGAAGGCCCCTCCCATATTTCTCCAATTAACCAGGTTCTGTGCTAGCTGCATCCACTTGATCCCTGCGAACTTCTTAACCTCATCCGCCCACCAAACTTTCTGCCGTCCCCTGATACGCTTTCCTTCCGTTGGAATCCAGTTTGTTACCCTAAGCGCACATCGATTATCCTCTCTTCGCATGACATGTCCTGCCCGTGCCCATTTCCTCTTCTTAATTTCCAATAGACGGTCAGTAACTTGAGTTGTTTCTCTGTCCCACTCTGCACGCTTCCTGTCTCCTAATGTTATCCCTACCATTTTTCCTTCCATAGACCTTGAGTTTTCCTCAACTTAAGTAGAACCCTCTTGGTTAGCCTCCACGTTTCAGCCCCATAGGTGATTACAGGTAAGATGCAACTGTTGTATACTTTCCTCTTGAGCGATACCGGTAAGCTGCTAGTCATAATCTGCGAGTTCTTACCAAATGCACTCCATGTCAATCTTATATTTCTTGTTATTTACTTTTCACGGTCCGGATCTGCGGCTATTACCTGTCCTAAGTAGACATATTCGCCTACTACTTCCAGTGCTTCGCTACCTAACGTGAACTGCTGTTCCTTCCCGAGGCTGTTGAACGTTAATACCTTAGTCTGCTGCATATTGATTTTTTTTTTTATTTTTAAGCCTACCTTTCTACCTTCGTTATATATATATTCACTCTTTATTGCCCGGGAGAAAGAAAAACCTTTTCATCTCCTTGTGTGTAGAGAAAGTGAATGATAAGCGCAGGAGTAATTATGCAATTTTAGTCTCACTGAAGGAGTTCCAGTTTTTAGAGTGATATCTTTACGGCCGCCTTTTCAGGGCTCTGAGGGACCACCATTCGTTATGCTGGCTTGCCAACCTCAAAAACCCCGCTGGATGGCTTGCAGGGTGGAGCCGCCGCCTCCAAGAGTACGATATTACGGTTGTATACATGTGCAGCCGTAAACACAATGACGCCGATTGCTTGTCGCGTGCACCAGTTGATGCTGTCCCCCCGACAGCGAAGAGGACGTCTTCCCGTTTCTTGCTGTAGTCACGACCGCCGACATGGCCCAGCGTCAACGGGCTAACCCCGCTTTACGCGCGCATATAGAGCATCTCGAAGGCCTTGATGTAGCTGTCCCATGTGCTTTCGCACGGGGTTTATCCTCCTACAGCATTCGCAATCGCGTCCTATGCAAGAGAAACTTTCAGCAAACAAGCAAAACCTTTCTTCTCATTGTACCGCCCGACCTTGTATGCATACCCCGATGTGCCTTCGGCTGGTCATTTAGGAGTTACGCGAACATTAGCACGCATTCGACAAAAGTATTATTGGCCTAAGTTGCGGCCTTCAGTACAGCACTACGTAAGCACATGCTGAAATTGCCAGTGGCGAAAGGTACCTCCGCTGAAGCCTGCAGGGCTTCTTCAGCCGATACCTCCGCCAACAGCCCCTTTCCAGCAAGTGGGCATGAATCTTCTGAGCCCTTTCCCAACATCCGCATCAGGGAGCAGATGGATAGTACTGGCGACGGACTACTAACCGCGATATGCTTAGACACGGCCACTTTCCCGTACAACTGCTGCTCAAGTAGCCCAGTTTGTTTTCAAGACCGTCGTACTGCGCCACGGTGCCCCATAGGTTACTACTGCGCACCGCGGTACAGCCTTTACGGCAGAACTAATGTTGGTTCTCTTCAGTCTTACCCGCACAAGACATCATAGGACTATTTATTTATTTATGGCAGTTTGCCACACAGTATAAAAGAACAACTGCTAAAGTCGTAGGACTGCTGCTTATCACCCGCAAATGAACGGACTGACTGAACGCCTTAATATAGCACTTGCAGACGATTTCCATGTACGTCGACGTCGAACATCCCACGTGGGATGAAGTCCTTCCGTATGCAACTTTTACATACAATACGGCTGAATAGCAGACGACGCGTCTTGAGCATTCCACTTAGTCTACGGTCGTCCCATCATCACAATAGTAGACGCTATGCCACCCATAAGTCACGCTGACGATGCCACAAACACCTATGTGGACGTCGACATATTTCTGCAATGGGCTGAAGAAGCGCGCCGGCTAGCACGGTGCCGTATTCAATATCAACAACACCGTGATGCAAGTCGGTACAACCTCCGACACCGAGACGTTCAACTACCAACCTGGTGAGCTCGAATGAGTGTGGGCACCAGTGCGCCGTCGAGGACTCTCCGAGAAGATACTTCGCCGTTACTTTGGGCCATACGAGGTCATTCGGCGTCTTAGTAACGTGTCCTACGAAATCGTTCCTCGGGGTCAGTGACCCTGAATACGGCGGTGCTCAAGGACAGAAACTGTTCACGTATTCCGGATGAAACCGTAATATGAGAGGCAGTGTTATTTGGCGCGTGTGCAGCTTTGTGGTCCCTGCTTCTCCTGTGTGCAGATAGTTTGAGGACAATCCCCAGCGTCGAGTCGCCGCTTTCGAGGAGGGGGTAATACGGCGTGCCTCTCTGAACCGAGGAATAAACAAAAGAGGGCGAAATTTAGTGTAGTGTGTGGAACTTATCCGGTCAGTGTTCGCTGCTTTGTACTAGTTACAATATTGTCAAAACTGCAACCTGCACAAACAAATAATTTTATGAGGAATCCTCACTAAGTGTGCTCGCTTGCGGAGCTGAAAGACAGTTGCCGTTACATGACACGTTTGAGCCGGCGACTCAGCATGAAATTTGAGGCAATAAACCGCCGTTCTTGTACTATCTTCGGAAGTATGATTAGGATCCCTCTACGGGACCAAAAACTCACGCTAAATTACGCTCAGCGAACTATCGCAGCCTCGTTTACACTTCATACTCGGCTACATTGAAGGCAAGTTTACTTGACAAAACCCAAAGTCGTCTTCTGTTTATCACGGTAAATCTAAGGCAGATTACATTCTCATAAATACAGCCTACATTTATGATTTTCCATAGTCCTTTGTGAGAACTTCCGACATGCTTAGTGCAATAAAAAAAGAATTTGACAAGTTTTGTTCTCTTATACGTTACGCCGCAGGTGTAACCACTCGCCACCGCCCCTTGCGCTTCACCGCCGCAGTCCGCTGCCGTTCATCAATGTGCAAGAGTTTAACTTTTCGCCTACAGCGAAGCTTCCCTCGGCACCGCACTCTGCTACAAATAAAGTTGAAATCTTACCCTACTCTTACAGCCTACGTTAAAGCTGCACGGAATAAACGCTGATTGATTCTGTCTCATTGTGGAAGACCAATCGCCAATTTGACTGAGCAAAAAGCATTTGCATCCACTTATTAGTCCCAGCACCTTCCCACATCTACATAGATAGTGAGATCGTGTTTCAAGTAGTCTTTTGAAGGCACACAGTGGACTAACGTCACCGGACATGCCTAAACACTTTGCGTGATGTGAGACAAAAAAACTTTTATGTATGCTAGTCGAGCCTATATGCTTCTGTCCGCAGAGCAATTTCGGTATTTGACTCGTTTTTGTGTTACCATCTAGCCGTGCTCCTTTCAAATGACTGTAATACCCTGAAAGCTTTATTCTGTATTGTTTATTTGTTCACTTCGCAAGCCGTGAGCACAGAACTCACAACTTATTTTTACTCAATGGGGCATTAAATTTATTGGCAGTCCTTAAGGGAGCATGAAATTTATTTAACATTGTTTAAGATTGCTGTGACAATTACTGTGGCATAACTATAAATTAGGTGATTAGATTAAAGCTTAAGGCAGCATGCAGCAGCCCTATTACCGCCTTCTAATGGCAACCGAGCGCGCTCTCCTCTATCATTGCCGCTAAGTTTAGCCTATTGTTCGCGGGAGCGATTTAGACTAATATAGTTGCCCTTTTAAATAGTGCTGAGATTTGTATTGTCTCCCCATTTCACCCTGCCTGCCCAAAGAGCACGTGCCTGTCGAAAAAAGAAACGGGATAAGTTTAGGGAGAAGAAAGAGAAGAAGGAGATTAGGAAAAAAGAGTTAAAAGAAGGAGAAGAGGAAATAAACGAAGAATGCAAATACCTCGGCAGTTGGCAGAAGCCACCTCCAGCAGCGCGTTGCTAGGACAGAAGGTTTTTTCGAACGTTGTCAAGGCGGTGGTGCCCCGGAGTTAGACGTAGAGATGTCATACCACTAGAAGTCTTCTACACCCTAATGAGAATGGTCAACGGCGAGAGGCAAGGGCTTCTCATAGGTGATGTGATTCCCTATGGCATAAATAATGCTGACACCGCAGAGTGCACTATTGTGTGCAAAAGCCATGTCTTTACTTTCAAGCCGGCCTAAGCCTAGCCATACAGAATTCTCTGGCGTAACTGCAGGCTTAATCATAAGCTAAACCACAGCTAGTTTTGATCTTGGCAGGCTGTCACTATCAAAAGGTGAAAATTTTAAGCAGTTTCTTCTTACCTCAGAATGATTTCTGGGGAGACAAATCTACTAAGATGGAATTACACGGCTTGCTTAATAACACTCTGTTGAGAGTACTTAAGAAAAACTTGTAGTGGTCTCTGGATAGTATAGCTTTATCAACGATAAACAACAATAAATGAGGACACAAAATAAAACCATATATTAAGATTTTTTGCACAACGTTTACATTTTCAAAAGAATCAAATGCTTAAAACAAAGTTTAACTGCTCGATTGTAAAAGCCCTCTTTTCATTATCAGTAGAATTGACAATCATGTCGAAAAGACCCGTTTAGCGAATATCGAATCATAAAAACCAGGACGAATGGAAAATATCATGAATGCTGCCAAGTAAGCGTTTTGCCTTTTTCAGTAAAGAGAGAGCATTAGAAATAATAGGAAATTCGTCATATGTTGTTACTTGCCAGCTGTATATCAAATACGGCACCTGGATCGAAAAGACAGTAACGTCTAAAGCCATAAGTGATAAATGTAGACGTGATTACAAAGAAAACATCCTTCCACAACATTCCATGATCCCTATTATTGCTTTACTGGTTAGGTAACTCTTTTTGAAGAAGATTAAACAATGGGAAGTTGTATACGTTGTTGTTTATTAAAAATCAGTCTACTATGGTACAAAAAACACACACCGCTCGGAGAATAAATGTTCAATGCTGCTTGAACTCAATAAAAATGAACGTCAAATCTGCACGTAAAAATAGGATTTCACTGTACAATTTTTTTCGGTAACGATCTCTCTCAACTTCGGGCGGAATAACAGCCATTGAGAAAGCTGCTGAATGTAATGCTTGTGACAGCCAAATTAGCGGTACAATTTTTGCTATGGCTAAATCCTTCTATTACAAGAATGCACGCATGTCGACCCATATTCTGAAGGCATAAACGAAGTGCATATAGTGAGAAAACATAGTCTTAGTTGAGCGTGCGCTTCCTTGTTGTCGTAGAGGACAGGGTGTAGACCAAGTGATAACCTGATAGCATATTTAAGGCTAGTTCCAGCAACGTGTCACATTAACATTACATCAACCAAGTTACTTCAACGGAGTAATTTCGACCACCTGGAAATCCTTAACTTCTGTTCTGTCCGCACGAGGCAACGGAGGTGGCTCAGCTACATAGCCTGTAGCAGGCCCGTGTATTTCCTTTTCTTTCTTCCTACAGCTACAACAACAACAACAACGCAAACATCGCACAGCACACGGACGCCTCTTCATTTCGCCTCCGTCGAAACGCAGCCGCCGCGGTCGGGATCGAACCCGGGTACTCCAGCACAGTAGTCGGGCGTCTTACCATTGCATTACCGCTGGGGGCTATTTTTAAAATGTGTCATCATCTGGTGCTATCAACGTGATTCCAGCTACATTTCAGTGCGAAATGGTTTATTTTGGTTTTTAGGGTTTAACGCGTCCCGATGTGACTCAGGTATATGAAAGACGCAGTAGGGGTTCACTCCGGATATTTCGACTACCTTGGGTTTGGTTGGATTATTCTCAGTCACCAGTGGCTGCGGAGCAAATGACCAAGGCGGCTGTCAAATCTGTGACACAGCGGGAGGTGCTAGGAATCTCTGGCTCCACTGGAAAGGCCGCCATTCGAAACTGACCTGGGCAAAGGTTAATGCTAGAATCCTAGCTAGTGAAGCTAGTTTAGCAGTACTGTTAGAGGAGCTAGAGGTATTTGAAATGGGATGTCATAGGGCTTAATGAGGTTAGGAGGCCGAATGAGGCATGTACTGTACTGAAGGACGGGCATGTACTAAGTTATCGAGGTTTACCGGAGAAGCGAGTACTAGGGATAGGTTTCCTTGTTACGTATATGGCTGGTAATATAGATGAATTCTATAGCAATAATAAGAAGGTGGCAGGCCTCGTAATTAAGCTTATTAAGCGATATAAACTGAAGGTTGCACAGGCCTACGCACCTGCATGCAGTCATTACAATGTCTGCCAGAAAGTTTGCAACGTGGAGACATAAATGACTAAATGCAATATATGTCACAGTTGGAAAATAGCGTGCCATTCACAAATGTCATAAAATCTTGAAACCTGCGTCGTGCGCTGAGATTTGCGCAAGGGCGTTAATGGAGGGGCAGTAATTACTAGCTCAACGACATTATGCATTATCTTTATCAATGAACTTGATAACTGAAGTAAAGGAGAATAGGTGGACCAAATTTAAGAGATACAAAGAAAAATTTGCTGTCTTCAGAAATTGTCATTGGTTCGCTGTTTTTTTTTAATTAGTGGGATCATACGTCTGTATTGAAACGTAAACATAAGCTTTCGCAGTTTGATAGATACATATGCTAAGAACATAGCGTGGAAGTATTGCCGCTCTATTTGAGACAAAGGACTGTAAAATAGACCAACTTTGATTTTCTGGCCGGTTTCACCCCGTTGCAGTGGTGCAGTGGTTAAGATGCCCGACTACTGTACCAGAGTACCAAGGTTCGATCCCGACCGCCGGCTGCTGCGTTTCGATGGAGGTGAAACGAAGTGGCAATATTCCGCTGTGCGATGTCAATGCACGACGCCTTAGCCCTGCAAGCACCCCTTTCTCTGTTTCCGCTTTCACTCCCACCTTCCTCCTTTGCCTTAAGGCGCGGGTCAGGCGTCCACAGTACATTTGTGACAGATACTGCGCCTTTCGTTCCTGTGAACCAATTATTAGAAAGATTAGAAAAACAGGCCGGGTGTTTCTTTTAAATTTGGTGGGAAGGCATAGCCCGAACCGCTATGCGGCACCAACATTTGCTTAATTGTTCATGCAAATAAAGAACCTACACTTAACAAAAAGCCAAAATTATTTGAATACAAACAAAAACTAGTATATATTTATTGCTACTATATTCAGCTACCTAATTTTATTATACTTTGTGCAATCAATAACGAAAGTTCTCAAAAATTGCAGAGAGCATAACCGCGTCACTACATTCCTTCGTTATTATTAATTTCCTGTGCCCCGAAAAACAATTGGCAGCATGACCAATTGCAGATATTTTCTTTCCAGTCAACAATATATCAAATTTTAAAATCAATTTATAAAGTCGGGCGACCTTCCTTTTATCTTAAATGGAATCGCCCTATAGAATTGTACTTTCAAATTGCACTGTAATGAGCGACGCGTACATATCCACGGTAATAAAAGGAAATGCGAGCAAAGGCGCTGTTTCATTTTCTTGCATCATGTTTACATTTTAGTTGTAGGCAAAGCCTTCTACAATTGTCCGTAATGCAATAAATCAGAAAATTAGCGTTTTTTCTTTTTTTTTCTATCAATCGGAAAAAATAATGGCTAGAAGAAATTCAAGCAGCGGAGTGCGCGAACGTGACTGTTATTATTATTATTTTTTTTTATCCGGTGCGATAGTACCTGAAACTTTGCACATGTTGTGAAGGCTCACATGGTTGTCTTGTACTCCTTTGGATGCTTTTTACACGCCGCTCACAGCAGTGGTTTCAGGAAATATTCTATTACTCGTGTTTGTCGTAAACCGCAAAGCTGCGCATCAGTTAAGAAATCATTCATGCAGCCCAGAGTCGGATTTTAACCCAGACAATTGTCAGAAATATAAAGGTGCATATCTTCAACAAAAAAGAATGTTTCAAGCTGGCGAACGCCCCTATGTGTCAAAATCAAGCCCCCGTCCCAGGAGTACCCATAGAAACGCAAGCGAAACGAGCGACGAGATAGGCTCCCAGTACCGGTGCTGCCCCTGGCGGCCGCGTCATGCGCAAAAGTCACACTAAGCGGCCGCTCCTCGCGGCGCCGTCGGAGCACCTCTCTCTTTCTTCCACCGTGACGTCGACTTCACACGCAGCGGCAAGCTGGTTCTCGCCCGACGCCTAGCAAAACACAATTATAATCGCGATAGGCTAAGTGCGGATCACGGGTTGTGTGACGTAACCCAAACGGCGGCGACCGATCACACCATATCGCTGCGCGCATTGTGCTTGTTTTTTAGGACTTCTGGTCTGTTCACCCTCTCCCGCGCTAAATCAAAACTGAGCAGAGGACGGCCGTTAAAGCGACGAATATTTTTTGTAGTGTAGTTTATGACTAAACTTAGAATTATTTTTCATTTCACCGCTGTGTCCGTGGCTTAGCAACGCATTGCGGTGCCGACATCGGGCCGTTCTTTGCGAAACGTACACATTTATTACTAGCATATTTTACAAACCGTCGTCAGATGCGACATCGCAAAATAAAAGCTAAACTCCAAATAGGTGGACGATCTGAGGTCAGAGGCTAACAGAATCGGGAAATGGACTTCTGCTACACTTTAGGCCGAAATCTCTGGAGACCTCCATCAGCCTAGCCTCCCTCCTACTGCACCCGTCAGAACTCGACCGTCGTCCTAACTCGACTGTCCTACCTCTCACTCTGTTCACTTTTCGAAAATTCCCAGTCTAGTCCGTTGACCAACCGACGACAGGCAACTATGCGGCCAATAGCATGCAATGTTTTAAAATGAGCTGGCTGCCTTTGCCTCTCCCGTAGGTGTGCTACCGTACAACAAACTCAAAAATGCACAAAGCAGCGAGGGGTTGCGCACGCAACCACTCACATCTCCGATCTAAGGCCCGTTCACACTTGCGACTAGCAGCGGTCGCGCGACCGTTTTGGTCGAAAAGCGACAGTCGCAAATGGTCGCATCGGTCGAAAAGCGACTGCCGCGGGCCGATCGGGTACTGCTCGAATTTCTAGTCGCGCGACTATTAGTCGCAAACCATTTCACCAATCAGCGAGGTCCCGGAGTACTCGATCGAGCACCTTCTAAAGGCAAGTGAAGAATACCCTATACCTTATCAACAAACGGCACCCGGAATTCAAAGGCAGGGAGAATAATATGGTCTGGGAGGAGATTGGAAAGATATTCGATATATCCGGTAAGTACTAGGAACTTTTGAGAAATGGGTTTTTCACGCAGGCGCAACGTTTTATATTGACACCGTCTATTCGTCATCGGCGTTCTCGCCTGAAAAAGCTGAAGTGTCTGGCAAGCGGCTGCTACCGACGTTCGCTGTCATCGCCCTGCAGCTCTCCTACTCCCAACTCGTTTTTCGAGAATGCGACAGTCGCAAGTGTGAACACGGTAGTGGCGAGCTCCTCTCCTCTGGTCGCAAGTGTGAATAGACCTTTACGCTCTGTCCAAAACCTTCCTTCATTTGAAACAAGAGGGGACGAGCAGTCACAAACACAAACAACGCCGGAGGTTATACTCCCAATTCACACACACACACACACACACACACACACACACACACACACACACACACACACACACACACACACACACACACACACACACACACACACACACACACACACACACACACACACACACACACACACACACACACACACACACACACACACACACACACACACACACACACACACACACACACACACACACACACACACACACACACACACACACACACACACACACACACACACACACACACACACACACACACACACACACACACACACACACACACACACACACACACACACACACACACACACACACACACACACACACACACACACACACACACACACACACACACACACACACACACACACACACACACAAAGAAAAAACCTCAGGCCCAAACATTCCGATCGCTGCCCTTGGTAGGTTGCGCGCGGGCGGTAGTTTCAAAGCCGCGGATGACCAAGCGATGTTCCGAGAAGACAGCGACAACGGCTCTCTCTGCCGCTCATTCTTCCCAGCCCGTGTTTCGCCGCATTTCGGGGGATTTATGGCTGTCCATGCCGTCTCAGAATAAGAATGGGATGGAGCGAATTTGGCAAGCACTCGCATATTATGACTACCAGCTTACCGGTATCGCTCAAGAGGAAAGTAAACAGCAGTTGCATCTTACCTGTACTCACCTATGGGGCTGAAACATGGAGGCTAACCAAGAGAGTTCTACTTAAGATGAGGACAACGCGAGGGCGATGGAGCGAAAAATGGTAGGGGTAACATTGAGAGATAGGAAGCGTGCAGATTGGGTCAGAGAAATAACTCAAGTTACTGACATCCTAGTGGAAATTAAGAAGAAGAAATGGACATGGGCAGGACATGTAGTGCAACGAGGATAACCGATGGTCGCTTAGGGTAACAAACTGGATTTCAAGGGAAGGAAAGCGTACCAGGGGGCGGCAGAAGGTTAGGCGGGCGGATGAGATTAAGAAGTTCGCAGGGGTCAAGTGGATGCAGTTAGCACAGAACCGGGTTAATTAGAGAAATATGGGAGAGGCCTTCGCCCTGCGGTAGTTATAGTCAGGCTGATGATCATGAGGATGATGATGACGCCCTCTTCACTTAGAACGAGAAACAGACAGAGCAGTTAGTGCCGATCCCACAACTGCGCGTACTCTGTGATCTCTAGCTTCAATGTTTAGCCAGCATCGCGGCACTGTCAAAGCGCGACTCTGGAGCCATTTTCCGAGAATTGGAACGGACCGGACCGGCTGCGTCGTCCATTTCCATGGGTTCTGATACCTCTTCCGAAGAGCGACCACGTCCCCTACCGTGATACATAAACCCTCATCAAGCTTCCCATTGACCTTAGCCTCTCCTCCGGATTGTCCTCCTCGACAGTTGACCCGCGGCAAACTGTTACTCCATCCTTCAAGGAGAAGCCCACAAACGTATCTCCAATAGTTTTATATTGCAAGAATTTATCACTACCTGATCCATTAGCTTGCCTACTAAGGAAGACTCATGTACAGTTAGAAAAGTTTCGCGCTTTAAGTTAACAAGAAAAACAACATGGATTTCCTCATCTCTATCTTTTTTCAGCCCGCCCTGACCAATGTTGCACGGAGTCGCTAATGTAATGAGACTCCACCCTCGCTTTCTGCCAGAAGTTTGTAGGTTGTAATCCGATCCTACGAGGCTGTCTAATTTTCCGGCTATTTTGACTCGCAAGGACCCCAGGCGGGTCACTGCAGTCGCTCACCGCAGCCAGCTGTGATGGCGCTTTAAAAAGAGGCCAAATAGAGTCCTGCTACCGAGGAGTAATACTAGGCTCTAAACAAACAACCACATATTTTTGAACAAAGGAAATGTGTGTAACATGAAATCAGTATTTATCAAGTGACTGATTACCCTCATTAAATCTTAACCAAGTAGTTCAAAAAAATTCTACTCATGAATGCTAATTTCACGACTCTGTATGGTGTAATTGCCCTGTTCGTAAATTTTGCACAACGTGGAGGTGTTTAACTGGTCCAAAAGTACGCGCCTCCACCGAATGCTGCAGCAGGTCTGCATCTGCCTATGAAAGAGCGCCATATGCAGCCTGCCAGCTGACGGCATTCGAGGAGAAAACCGCCGGTTTAGGGAGTGTCCCACTACTTTGAAATTATGCAAATTTCCAAAGGACTTTAAAACGTTCGTCTTTCCTAGCTCGCCGCATATTTGAAACTATGTTACACAGTCTCTTCCCTGGTTGGCGGCCCGCATGTGTGCCATATGCTTTCCCGCCTGCGGGGTGTAATGCCGGTAATTACGGACAACGCGTATAAAGTAGTGCGATGCCATTACCTTCAACCTGTATCACGAAGCACGCATCGACTGAGTTCTTACCAAGGACAACCAATATTTTTAGATTGGGTCAATTCTCTTCTCAACAATGCGGTTGGAATAGACTGTGCTGTACTTCATGTTTCCGGTGTGAGCGAAATAAAAAGACGAGGTCTCTCAAAATATACCATTTAAGTTTTGGTGACCCCTTGCACGCATCACTGAAAAATAAAATGGTTAAGAGGTTTCAAAGCATCATACTCACAGCTCACCATGACCTTTACTCTTCTATAAATACTTTGAGCGATAATTCATTATTGTAGGAAATCAAGACAGTCGGCAAAGAAACTTTTCTTTTTACGTTTCGTGTGCCGGAGCGTGATTACTTTTAAATCGCGCTAGACTGTGATGCTCCTTTTGACCGCTATAGTAAACCGAACGAAAATTTCGTTTAAAACCACTTCAAATGATCTCATGACTACTAGACTGGTTCAACGCTAGCTGATACTTTTTTTTTTGCGTAAACAGCCTACCGCCTAGCGACGTCACAGCATTTTAGAAAAAAATGTCATACAACCCATCAAACGAGGTAGCGTCGAAAATAGTACAGCAGGAGCACAAGCGTAATAAAGGTATTCTCAGTGTGTTGCCACGTTGAAATCCCTGCACCAAAATATCTGCCGTTTGAGCAGATCGTTAATCTAATGTAAATATGAAGATTGTAAGCATGCATTATAAAGATTCTATATAGTTCGTGCGAGTAAAAAAAAGTTTGGCTAATCGGCAGGTTTCATAGTAAGAAGACATTGAAAACTGCTGCTAATTACTCCTGCATCACATCAGACGTTGAGCATTTGCGCAAAGTATTACTTCCTAAGAATAGAAATCTGTATTTGTAACGGATATAGACGTCGTCGAAATCTATCATACCTAATTGTATTTGGGCTGAAGTTGAAAAAGAACAAACGAAACACTATGTATTAAATAAAAATTCAGGCATTTCATTCCATCAAAGGGGAATGAAATAACAAGAAGAATAAGATTGGGATGGAGCGCATTTGGCAAGCACTCGCAGATTATGACTAGCAGCTTACCGGTATCGCTCAAGAGGAAAGTATACAACAGTTGCATCTTGCTTGTATTCACCTATGGGGCTGAAACGTGGAGGCTAACCAAGAGAGTTCTACTTAAGTTGAGGACCACCCAGAGGGCTATGGAACGAAAAATGGTAGGGGTAACATTAGGAGATTGAAGCGTGCAGAGTGGGTCAGAGAAATAACTCAAGGTAGTGACATTCTAGTGGAAATCAAGAAGAAATAGGCATGGGCAGGTAATGTAGTGCGAAGAAAGGTTAACCGATGGTCCCTTAGGGTTACAAACTGGATTCCAAGGGAAGGAAAGCGTACCAGGGGGCGGCAGAAAGTTAGGTGGGCGGATGAGGTTAAGAAGTTCGCAGGGCTCAAGTGAATGCAGCTAGCACAACATCGGTATAATTGGCAGAATGTGGGAGAGGCCTTCGCCCTGCAATTGGTATAATCTGAATTATTATGATGATGAAGTTTCTACAGTACATTAATGTCAGACTATAAAATACCTTTCTAAATTAAGCAATAAAAGAAGCACCCAGAATGAGCAAACAATGGCATTTAGAAAATACCGCTGTCCTTGAACGCACACGCACAAATATATGCTTCCGTCCATGGTCATTGTCCTTAGTTGTCTAAGCGGCGTAAAATTCAACATACAACCAAACGTAAAGTTTTACCTACAGCTTATGATTGCAGTATTAATTTTCTTATCTGCAAAATTCCAGCCTGGTCTAGAGCACACGTCCGTTATTGTTCACTAGTAATAAAAAAAATCGGCGATTTTATATTGTATTTTATAGCATCTGCATAACATCTCGTAGCATCTACAAGAGGAATCTCTAGTGCAAATTTGGTTTCGCGGACAATCAAAGCATGGCCTGGCTTTCACAACTGAGATTGCTGCTCGGGAAGAAAAAAGCGGCAGTTCAATTGATCGCATAATTTGTATTTTTGCTTGGAATATGTTTCCATCCAGAATGCTAGCGAAAACATAAACATGGCTTGCCGTCGCAGCTTGTCTGCAGTGGCCGCGAAGGCTCGACTGGTGCTTTTTCTCTCGCGGTACGGGTATTTCTGAGCAATAATCATTCTTGCATCCGAGCCCGGGAATCTAGCGTGTCCTACATTCGATTTCTGGGAGATTTGGGCTTACGCAGCCTCTCGGAAAAGCACACATGTGTGCACCGCTGAGCTAAACGAAGTAATAATGGATTGATACGAATTCGCTCGAAGCTTTCGTTGTAGCGTTAGACATTTTGTCGATGTCACTGTAATATTGCTGAATGTTACCACTCTCCCAGAACACGGCTCCGCTTAGGGCGAAGAGATAAACAGCGAGCAGTTGCTATATGTGTTATCTATATTACTTCTCGGTCAACAGCTCGACTACGCATTGAGAGAAGGAAGGAAGGTAGTAATGAAAGAAAAAATACCGAGAGCAATGCAGAATCTGCAGTGGAGACAGGCTAAAACCTGAGCGCTGCTAATGCACACGATACATCGCGCGCCCTTTGTCAAACCCAACCAGTGTTCGCTGAAAGTATCAGTGTTCACCGGCGTTCTATAGCTAATTTACAAAAAAGGTTCAGTATGTGTCACTTGCGTAATCTTGCTGACACAGATCACGATCAAATCTCTCTGCCGCGGAATTTTCACTACGAGCTTAGAAAGATTTTTGCTTGAATAATTGGTTCACAGGAAGGAAAAGCGATGCATTGGTTACGCTTGTTTCTGTGGACACATGAAGTCTTTTGTTGTATCATCGAAACCACACGCCGATAACCGGATTTACACGTAATGGAGCTAATAAAGCTTTCGGTTCAAAATAAATTAATTGTAGACTGAGCTGCGGACAACGATTAAGCGACTGTGTATTCAGCTTCTACCACCGGAGACCTCATGGCGGAAAATTCCAAAACCCTCAACCCGAATAATGCCTACGCAACTAAGCTTAGTTACTCTAAGCTTCTTATTTTAACTATTACGTTTTGCTAAAAAGCTCGCCACAATGTTCTTCAATGTTCACGCAGCGTGTGCTACTTTACATATGGATATCATCGGCACGCATCATGTGTTTGGTCATTCAATATAGTACGAATTTATTTGAAAGCTTTGCGACTCAAGAAATATACTTGCCGAGCATGAGATTTCAAACACTCGCTTTACGAGGACATGAACTCTTTTCCCCTAGGCGTGCATCTGTCGCAAGTCGCCTTGCAACATTTATCATGCACCTGCCACGCGCACTCCATAGAACGAAGCCGCCAGCCGGAAACAGCTACAGCTGCATCTATCACGGAACTTTCTTAATGGCGCGACCTTTCGCCGCTGCCGCAAGTATCACTTGCACCGCTGCGACAGAAGTAGCAACTTGCCGAGGTATCCATGTCACCTCGTAATGCCCAGAGTTTCCTACCGTGTAACATGTTACTAAGCACCGTCTGTCCGACATTCTCGGAAACGGCACGATCTTTCATCGCCACGTACATTCATCTCGTCTAGGCGGCAGAAACAAGCAATCGATATCACTACCAGCATATTACCAGGCGTCAATCTTCTATATATGTTAGGCTCTATCCCGGACTGAAGATTAGTAGGGTTTTTTTTTGCCTTTTTATATTCATTATACGTTTAGGATAGGTTGGCGTAGTGTATCTTGAAGGGTACTATTACAGTGTGTGGCGATTAACACGGCCAGCTTTTGTGAAACTTTTAAACCTTGCCATGGTTTCATTCTAAATACTTTGGTGGAGCTTTTTAACTACTTAGTAATGTTTCAATTTTGAATGAAGGAGGTGCAAAATAGGACGAATAACAAGATCTACGACCGGGTTCGGAAGGCAATCTTCGGGCGTTCCGGATTTTAAGAAATTTAGTTTGATCCTACATGTAATATCCACTATTGCGACGTATTGGCTTGAGAAGCGGTTCATCCTACGTGTAACGCTTCCGCATGTAGTATGCAGGGAAGACCTTACGACGAGCTTAAATATGCGATCAATGTGTAGGACACAGAAAAAACTCTCGCGTTGACAAATACTGCATTTTTCGCCTAGCGCATGCTTCTCAGCGAACGACCATTGACTTTAGAAATGCTTTCCTTCATAAAATTACAATGTTTGGCATTTCTTTGCTTTGTCCGGATATTTACGGTCGCCAAATACCATTTTCGAGACTGAAGGGAGCTCTTAGCATGAACCCCACTATGATTTCTTAGAGGTCATATGTTTGGATACAGTAAATACTAATGGCACATAACATTAGGCAATATGACGCCGTAGGCTCTTTGTAGATGGCGAGAACATGCCTATGAGGAATGCCAGAACCAGCGTGTAGAATTAAAAGGACTTGCGAAAATTCAGCCCTTTTCTCTGGTTAGAAGAAGCGAAGAACCTAACACGCTGCTTTCTGTTCTGTACCGTAATCCTTTACTTAAACTAGCTATAGTATGGCCTGGCAATTGTGACTGCGTTTATCCGAGGCTTTTATAGCGCCTTCAAGCTATCCTTGATAATCATTTTGCGCTGATCAACTGTTTAAGCTGACCTTGCTGTTGGGTGTTTTGTGATCAAGTGGACCAGGACGAGTTCAAAGCAGTTTAATCTCAGGTCGGGAAAACCATATTTCGGAAGTTCTCACAGATAGCAGTTTTCCTTCAAGGCTAGCGATTGTATTTTTGAACCATTGTAGCGGCGGCGAAGCTAGATGAAACAAGTGATGAGTAAATTTTTCTCATTATATTTGAAATGAAAGTGGCGAGTTTGACATTCAATTATTTCCTAAGTTTTTACTACCCGCCTCGATAAATGGTGAGTATGGTATTATAGGGGTAAGATAGGTGACCGTGAAAAGGGGGCTCTGTAACCTAACAGATATGTTCATTCCTAGCACACAAGTGCAAGAACATTTCGTAGTTCGCCATTGCCTAAGCCTCAAGTTCTTATATTAAGATAGTGTTTGCTCCGTACTTATTCTCGCAGCAGATGATTGTTTAGAACACTAGAATTGCCATGGGATAAACTTCAGAGCAAGAAAAAAGATGTGGTCCCAGTATTTTTCCTTTAGACTCTCCGGTTGCTTACGGAAAATAATTTACATGAGTTTCTATAATATGCCTTATGGCAAGCTTGCGTAAAAAAAAAGGACTCTTACGCCTCATGCTTTACTTGTATCAGTCGAGAATTACTGCAGGCCACGTTTGGTAGTGCAAATGAGGTGAGCAATTACGGATAATGATGACCGGGGTCAAGCGGCCCTACCGCGCTGGTGACCTCGGTAACAGAATCCGCGCTAAAAGTGACCTCATTAATTCACGATAAGGCAGCTTAAGCACGGCCTAAGAAGCAGCAGAGAAGCCCTTTGATCACTGTGCTAAGTATGCACCGTTAGATCCGTAATCAAAACCCGAATTGCTGAAGAATCGGAAATCCTAAAAAAAGGTTCCTTTTGGGTCGCCCAGGCTGCAAAAGTTTCGCGATTGCAATAATTGTGGTCGCATTTGGCTAGTACATCTTCCAAACTGGTATTAAAAACAATAGATGGTTGTATGATATTTTTGCCTAACTGCCACTTGGACGTAATGCAAAACGAAAATATTACGTCGGAATCAAGAATTTGTCAGTTTATTCTTTCTTAAGATGGGATTAACTTTCTCATTCAAATATTACCATCACTCGTACTCGCAGACCCTCATCAATGCGAGTAAGAGAAAAACATACATATTTTATAGAGTTTAAAAGCGGGAAGGGCATACTGAGGGTCTGGGAAAGTTTGATCCTCTACAGATTTGGGGTTCCAAAGGGTATAAAAAAATGTACGCGAAAATTGAAAAAAATATATATATTCATTTATATTTTTTCAATTATATATATATATATATTTTTTTACTGAAACTGCAACGTCTTGAAAACATCACCAGTGGCTGTCCCGTTTTTGTACAGTTTATTAATCTGACGTTTATAGGGAAGGATAGAGAAGCCTGTGGTAGTGAGTACAGAGGTACAAAGTTGAACTGTCCCGGGGAACACCTGTAAACTTGCATAACTAAGTAAACAAAAGTGTGTGCATAGTAGAATTGGGATGACAACAAAGTCCTTAATATAAAACAATTCAAAACAATAATTTGAAGATGCCAAAACGGCACAGAATATTACCTATAACAAATACTATTTGTCCCTAGTGTTTAAGTTTCCAAAGAAACATCCCCTGTGGGAAAGCTACAGTGGAGGGCTCGGGCAATTTTTGCCACATATTGCTCTTTAGCGTGCACAGACATCATGTGTCTATGCTCCAATGAGACGCAGCTGCAGGAGCTGAGAATAAAACCTCGTCCTGGGGACCAGAAACCGTGCACCATAAAAACAGGGCTCCTGTCGTGGCGTAAAATATTATGCAAAATCAACAAATATTACTATATTACTATACAGAAACAGAAGCTACGAGCACAAGTTAAGGTGTTATTAAAAACGTTAAGCGCCTTGAAATTCTGCCATTGTTAGAAGAAATGTCCTGATGAAAACATTTTTTGCAGTGCGGGCAATGCATGCCCCACTCACAGGCGAGCGAATAAAGCATTATGTGCAGTCATTTTTTAGTGCATTAAGCGAATACACTAAGTTTGAATTTGGCAGATTCGGGGCTGCAAAACTGTTGAACAGCATTTTTCAGAGTGTAAACCAAAACATCATGCCTATGATTCTAGCCCCTTGATGGCGGAAACAACAGGAGTGCACTCTTTACTAAAGTTAGGTTTTTGCCCGCGTTCATACGCCACATTTATTGTGACTAAATTTTAAAGCGTGATATGGACACGTGTAGGCACACTAGCCAAAGTATAATACCGTAAAAACGTGCTTCTAAATTCTACAGCTTGCCTGGTTTTCCAATCTGAGGGAACATTATTTCTACCGCGGACAGATCTGTCCGCAAAGCTCTTATTCTTGGCTCTCAGGAGTGCAAGAGAGCCGAGATAAATAGCTAAGAAAACGCCTTGGGCTGTGCATTAATTTGCAGAGGCTGTTCAGGTTGGTGAAAGTGCCTGTTAGTGCACATTTTTATTTTCCAAATACATTTGTTTACATTTTCCCTAGAGTTATGTATGTATGTATGTATGTATGTATGTATGTATGTATGTATGTATGTATGTATGTATGTATGTATGTATGTATGTATGTATGTATGTATGTATGTATGTATGTATGTATGTATGTATGTATGTATGTATGTATGTATGTATGTATGTATGTATGTATGTATGTATGACATTATTAAATAGCCGGCAAACGACGGGTTAAAGCGTTGTGACGCTGGCAAAGCGTCTACCCAAGGTTATGCCCTATTCTGCACTGCCTCATTTAGCCTGTTCGTGGTGGGTTGTGAGGCTGGTGCTTTTCGAGTGCACCCCGGGCCTGCTGGACGGCCCATAGGTGAATGTACTTGGCTGCACTTTGAGGTTGTTGTTGTTGTTGCTACTATTCTTCTAAACAGCGGCCTAGCCCAGACGAAGATAAGAAACCTTGACCAAACATTGTCTCTGCTTGCAAACTGAGGCTGCCCCTCAACCCATGCCCACTTCTCATTCTAAGCACCGTTGTCACCATTGTCACACAATAATCGGAGCAATATATCGCTCTCCTTCCTCATCCTATTCTGATTTCTGCTCTGAGCTTGACCGAATACTTACCGTGCTGAATCACGAAAACAAAAACATTATTATTATGGGAGACATCAACATAAACATTATTGACGAAAATGACGTCTACAGCGTGAATTAAAACAACTGTTTCCTTGGTCATGGCCTACAATAACTTATCAGTTCACCTACGCGCATTATGCCTGGCGGCTCAACCACACTTATCGACCACATTCTAACGAACATAATTTCATCTAATATTGCTGGAGTGGTTGATACTCATTTAACTGATCATTTTCCTATTTTTCTTATAATGGATGGTGTTCGGAACATTAAAGAAACATTCCTTACGAGACAGTCACTTGATAACATTAAATTTGCTCAGAATATAACTCTCGCAGACTGGAGCCACATCCTGAATGAAAGTTGTCCTGATGCAGCGTTTGACAAGTTCTTCAGATTAATAACAGAATGCCTTAGCTCTTCTACAACGACTTTTAATCAGGAGAAGAAATTCTCAGTGCCTAGAAATCCACGGATTACGGGAGGGTTATTGCGTTCCATTCGCAAAAAAGATAATCTTAGGAAAAAAACTTAAAAAGCAGCCATTTAACCTCGCACTTCGTAACCGCTTCAAAAAGTATTGTCACACTCTAACAGCTGTGCTTAAGACTGCCAAGCGTACTTATTACCAAAACAAAATTAAAGCTAATGGAAACAACACGCGTTAAAACTGGGAAATAATTAAAGAGTGCTTAAATCTGGCTGACCGTGAACCTACCTTGACTAACGTTAGTGATGGAACCGACACTTTCTCAAATGCTATAGACATCGCCAATGCTTTTAATCGTATCTTCAGTTCTGACACAGCTGTCATTAACTCACAGTCACCAGTGTGTACTCGCACCCCCCATTCTTTCTTTCTATACCCAACTTCTGCTAACGAAGTACTTTTAACCATTAGCCAATTAAACAATACAGGCCCCGGGATAGATGGGATCGCCCCAGCTAAAATGAAGCTTATTGCCGAGGACATTTCACCTGTTTTGGGTCACTTAATTAACTCAATGTTTATAACTGGTAATTTTCCTAATCAGCTGAAACGAGAAAAAGTTGTACCAGTTTTCAAAAAAGGCAACCGCAGTATAATAACCAACTACCGTCCCATTGCTATACTACGGTTTTTCAGTAAACTGATTGAAAAACTAATTGTCATTCGGCTAACAAATTATCTTCTTAAATTCGATCTCTTAACTCCATACCAATTTAGATTTCGTCCGAACTACTCCACCGAACTTGCATTAATAGAATTCATTGACAAAATTAAACATTCCCTTGATCGTGGTTACTTTGTTGGCGCCCTTTTTATAGATTTCACAAAAGCATTCGGCACAATTACCCATCACATTCTCTTTCAAAAATTAGAATGTCTTGGTGTTTCTGGTCCTGCGCTTAAACTAATACGTAGCTATCTCACTGACAGACTTCAAGTTGTTGAATTCAGTGGCACATTTTCTGACCTTAAGGTAATTAACCGCGGTGTTCCACAGGGTTCCATTTTAGGCCCTCTTCTCTTACTTATCTATATTAATGACTTGCCAAAATGCCTCAACTACTCTAGTTCAATTATTTACGCGTACGATACTACCATTTTTTCTCACGCTAGCGATGTTTCTGTACTAACCGCCAATTTGAACGCTGACCTTATGAGTATTCACCTTTGGTGCCAAAATAACCATCTACTAATTAATACAAAAAACCACCTTTATGATCTTTCACTCACGCAATAAAGAGGCAGTTCCTGCTCTTCAGGTACATTTAGGCACGGACACAATTTACCCGTCAGAATCTACTACATTTCTTGGTGTCGTCCTAGATAATCAACTAAAGTTTCATCAGCATACCAAATTCATTAAATCTAAAGCAGCCTTCGGTATTCACGTAATAATTAAAGCCCGACATTACTTTGACCTACCTACACTTCGCATGTTGTATTTCTCCTTCATACATAGCCACCTTTCGTATTGCATATCATCATGGGGTAACACATACAACACTCACCTTTCATGTGTTCGCCACCTTCAAAATCAAGCACTCCGCATACTTACCTTCAGCCCTTACCGTGCATCCGTTTTTAATTATTATCGCAGACTTAACATACTGCCATTGTTGCTACAGCTTAATTTTAGGTTGGCATCAATCATCTTTAAAACACGTAATAAACATGTCGTCCTTAGTGGGTTTGAGTCATCCAAGCTTTTTAACAAAAATAACACCAGATTTGCTGAACATCATAATCTACTACTACCGAAAATCAGGACCAATTATGGGAAACAAACTGCATACTTCTCAGGCGTATCTGTTTGGAATTCACTGCCTCCTGAAATTAAAGCACAGCATACTATTAATTCATTTCATCGTTCATTAAAGACCTATTTATTTTTGTTTTGTTCCACCGACTAAAGATGTTTTGTCTGGATCATAGTTTCCGTGTTTACATTTTATTTATTCTTGTACTAATAATGCGCTAATTTCTTCAATTCGTGCATTTTTTGTTTGAAGTTCCTGTTTATTTAGAATTTATTTGCACTGTTTCTCGTTAGTATTGTATTATAGTTTTTCTCTGTACGCCTGTATATTCTTTTCTTCACTGCCTAGTATGTTACCTGCTAATCTTATCCATTCTGTCATAGGAGGTCCCCCGGACAGTTTATACTTCGGGACCTCCTTCTGTAATACTGATAATCCATGCGCATGTACCTCACAGTGAAAATAAAGATGAAAGATGAAAGATGAAAGTGCTAATATTCTCATGATAGTTAATCGCGCATCGTATCGCACACTGCGTTTTCGTCGCTTGATAGATTGGGACAAGTTCAAAATAAGACATATCCAATCGATCCCGCATAAGGCGTTCATGGTAAAAGAGTTGACGTTCGAGCAGAGAGCTCAGATACCATTGGGAAAGGTAAACGTCATAATTCGGAAAACTTTAGAGCCCGTACGCAACCATTTACGGAATTAAGACGGAGTGCCTAAACCTTAGCTGCAATTTGAACTGTCACAAGTCCAAACTTCGTCATTACCTGCACCTCTTTTAATTTAGCAATGCATTTCTCACCGCCGTTTTCTTTCCAGCCATTGTGGGTACTTATTTATCAATAACAATGTCACTGTTAGGATAATTTGTTTCGTTTTACCTATCCTTATAGTTGAAAAATAAAATGTGCGCGTTCGTGTTGAGTGGTTGATACACCCCATGTAGGAAAACCTTACTGATCTTTTTTTCGCGTGTACGCTATATCTCAGTCGTAAAACAAAATCAAAACCAGACCCCTGTCGCAGACCTTACTAATTCAAGCGCACACTAACACACCCATGCCCGTTGTGTAGTTTCAGAAGATAATATTTTAGCATTCAGAGACGTTTGTGGGCACTTTCATTTCGTGAAGGTGTTTTTCAGGACTATTGTTCTAACTATAGTACTGCTCTCCTTACGTAAGCTTGCTGTGCATCACAGTTTTTATGGCAGCTTCTTTTGTCTGGATATTATAAACACAGGATATTGGTGCGATTCAAGTCGAATTTCCAATTCTTTTCTTTTAATTGTTTCAGTTGAAACTGGGTTATCTGATCACTGCATGGTGGGTTTTACCTGTCCCATTCGACAAAATGTCGATAGTGAACCAGCAAAAATTATTTCCGTGAAAAACTTCTCCAGAGCGAATGATGAAAGTGTGTTAGATTACTTCAGCTTACGCCTTGACATGTTTCGAGGAACTAATGTTGATGAACTCTGGAATAAATTTAAAGAACTCTGTACGTACTGCATTGATAACTACATTCCTAATAGAACAAAGAAAGCGTGTAAAAAAACTCCTTGGGTCACGCGAGCAATAATACATTTGAAAAGAAAAATCAAACGAATGAAGCGTGGGAGTGCCTGTCGAAACATGGTTAAAATACATCAGGCTAACTTCACAAGCGCTTTGCGGCAGGCTAAACAAAATTACTTTCAGTATAGCCTGCCAAATTTCCTTCGTGACTCACCACATAAGTTCTGGAAATTTTTATCGAAAAAGAAAAAAACAATTACTCGCATTTCATGTCAAGGTGTGTAGCTTGCTGATAAATCGCAAATCTCTGAGGCATTCAATAAGTATTTTCAGAGTGTGTTTTCCCATCATGGTTTATTTGTTCAACCCAGTACCATGTATCCCAACTCGAACCCCGACATTGTTTCTTCATCCGGCGTATTCTCCATGCTACTCAACCTCAAAACTAAAGCGTCAGCTGGACCTGACGGGATACCAAATATTTGCTTGCGCCGTTATGCAGAAGCCATCACAGAGTTCCTGGTTGTTATTTTACGCAAATCATTTGATACAGGAAACATTCCTTCCGACTGGAGGAAAGCGCGGATTGTGCCCGTGCTGAAAAAGGGTGATCCTGCCTTGATTGCTAATTATCGTCCCATATCAATAACTTCCACATGTTGCAAACTTGCTGAGCGTATCATAGCTAACTATATAACTACATTTCTAAACGATAACAAGGAGCTTACCCCCCATCAGCACAGGTTTCGAAAAGGCTTTTCCACTGTCACTCAGCTAACTTCTGTTATTCATGCTTTTGTAAGTGTACTAAATAGCGCTGGTCAAATGGATGTTATTTTTTTAGACTTCAGCAAAGCCTTTGATGTTATTTCTCATGCCAAACTAATTTACAAACTTGAACTTATTGGTCTTCCTAATTTCATAATTCGTTGGATTTCCTCATACCTTTCTCACCGCACACAATTAGTTTGTATTGATGATTGCTATTCAAACCACCTGCCGGTCACTTCAGGCGTCCCACAGGGAAGCGTCCTCGGACCTCTCCTCTTTTTGATACATATCAATGACATTACTCACGTTATAACTACCCCGGTTCAAATTAGATTATTTGCAGATGGCTGCGTTTTATTTCACCAAATTACTTGCCAAGATGATCAAGTTTTACTAAACTCCAATCTTCAGAACATACATACATGGTGTAATAAAAGGGACATGAAGCTAAATTTAGAGAAAACAGTATACATGAAGATAACCAACAAAAGGCTTCCTTCTTATTTCCTCACAATATTTCATCGCACCTTCTGACCGAAGTCAGCGAGTACAAGTATCTAGGAGTTACAATAACGAAAAACCTTAGCTGGAATAAACATGTATCAAACGTATGCTCCTCAGCCTTTCGTAAACTCTGCTTTCTTAGACATAAACTAAAACTTGCCCCACCTGAACATAAAAAATTACCCTACTTTTCAATAATAAGGCCATCACTAGAATATGCGTGCACCGGCTGGTATCCCTACCTAAACGTAACATCGAGGCCCTTGAAATGATTCAACGCAAAGCCGTCCGTTTTATTTTTTCAATGTATCGTGTAACTGACTCACCAACGACCCTCATGAGAACTCACGTTATTGAAACATTACAGCTGCGCCGGAAAATTCAAAGACTGAAACTACTTTTCTTACTAAAAAACCATAAACTGTCTATGAATGCAGACCCCTTCCTTAAACCTAACACTACGCGCCAAACACGAAATCATCATGCACAATCATTAACCCCTTACAGTGCTAGGATTAACGCCTTTAAATACTCATTTTTTCCACGCACCATTGAGGAGCGGAACAGGTGTCCGCCAGATCTTTTAACCAGAGTTGATTCTTTTGACTCAATGTTTTCTTCACAGCATTTAATTTCAGAGCCATTTATTTATACGTTTACTTTTTTGTATTTTGCACCTGAGCCTTGTATTTATTGTTGTATTTTGTGTTACAACTAGTATTTAACATTTTTCAATTTTGCTAATCCTGTTCTTTTTGCATATATTATGTATTCGCGCCTCCTGCTTGGGCCTACTGTAGGCCTGCAGTATGTTCTCAATAAATAAATAAATAAATAAATAAATAAATAAATAAATAAATAAATAAATAAAATTGTTTATAACGTGCAATTGAGATCCTTATGGGATTGGGTAAGTTTATTCAATCCCTCTTTAGTGGTCCTTTGGGATAAATGCGGCGCCTTCCTGTTTCTGAACAAATATTTTCCCTGTTCAATACCATACATACCTATGTTACTACTTTCCATTTACTCAACTATCAGCAATATTAATCAGCCCATCCATGCCAATAGGTTCTTTGCAAGAAGTTTTGTTCTTTTAGACTTTTTTGTAGACTTTTTTGCTTTGCTTTCCCTGCATAAAAGTCGCACCGTGATTCCTGTCCGTTTAGTTAAGGGAAAGTGCGCTTGAAAGTATAGGTGATGCACTTCGTGTATATAATGCAATTAAAAGAAATTTTGTTCATTTGGCCTGCAATATTCTTCTGAGTAATTACTTTTCAGCCATAAAATGGCCACAACAATTATTTCACATTTAAGATCAAGCGGAATTAGCTTAATAGGCGTGTCAGATATTTCGTATAATTACTTGTTCATTATAGAAAATCATTTTTATTGAAAACATGGGCAGCTTATGAACAATGCGCATTAGTGAAGTTAACGGCTGGCATATAGTGATGCTAAATTTCCACTTTTAAAAGCTTTCGACACCTAGAATACCAGCACAAAGTCAAGGAACCATTTCTGAGCTCGAAATCTAGCCGTATTTCTCAACCTTGGAGCTCAACTTCAGTCATGCTTCATGTTAGAAAGACGCTCAATGCAATAAACAACTGTTTATGAATGACCGCATTTAGAAGGAATTGTTTACGCGTGCACGCTTCATTTATCTGCAAACATAGTAGGTGCGCATATTTGGACATTTATGAGAGACCACAATATGCATGACAATATTTGGATTGATGTTTTCGGCTATATGGACATTTAAGAAAACGCCACCTGTGCTACTCTGATTTCGTCTAGTGACATGATTTAAAAAAGGTTTCACAAGCGCTGGCCACCAAAATGCAACGATGGTCTGAGTGTCTGTTTATGTGGTAACACTCTGTAGTATCTATGCAATGCAGTGTACAGCAGGTAGAGTAGCTTACAGCAGTAATAGCAAATGCAAATGAGAAAATCACTTATTGTTAAGATCAAACAATGTGTAGTGAAACAACGGAGTAATTAGTCACATCCCCCACAGTGTAGCCATACAGATATAAACGAAATGATGATTGTGATGATGGTGATGAGAACTTTGGGGTATTTTTGGGGAGGGGATACTAAAAGTGGGTTATGCCGGCCTGAGTCGTGGCGGCCCTCTTGGCATCCAGGGTGAGGGGAGATGGGAAGTGCGGAGGGGGGGGGGGGGAGAGTGCTAATCGTGATGCCGCTCTAAAGCTGTATAGCTATTTTGTAGACGCATGACTGCACTTGGGTGGGTGTCAGTGAGTAATTTTTACCGTATTATAAATTTATCCACCTTCGGGATTTCCCTGGACAGTCAACAAACAATGTACAATGCTCACTAAAAATTCGCACACATAACAAGCGACCATATCAGAGGACTTGCATAAGCGGCGGTTTCGGTGGTAGAAGATCTGGTCAGCGGCCGCTCTAGGCCGCTGGCATGTTTGCAGTAACATTTGGAAACAGCGCTTCTTAAAAAAAACCTGAATTGGTAATCGCGCTTATATTACAACGCAATAGACCGCAGATGTGCTGTTTGTCTTTATTCAAATTAAATATCAAATTTCTTCTGGGGGAATAATATTGACAACAATTTTTTTTTAATTGCTCCTGGCCACCGCGCTCAATTGATTAGGAAGAGAGAGAGAGAAAGACAGAGGGAGATTTCTCCCTGCGTGGCCATTGCAACTGACGCCAAATCGGCTTGCAGAGTGCGCCTAATCACTGGCCGCTCCCACGTCACGCGGTTAGACAAATCCCGGAAATAAGTCGATGCACGCCAGAGTAGCCAACATTGCGGCAGTCGAAATCAAACTAACCGGCACCCGTCTCCACCCCTGTTATGTGGTGACACCATATGCCCACACAGGTGTCTAGACCAAAGCGCACCTTCAGGGTTTTAATAAAACACGTGGGTCAAACAACCAATCTTAGACTTTTACAGTCAAGCGAGATTCCTCAACTAATGCGATTTCTCTGTATTGAAAGTATAGCTCGGCCAAAATTATCTCCTTGGATGGACAGAAAACGAACACAGAGCCGAAAATCCAGCATGCGATGATTTCGCTGAAGGCTACTATTCCGCATTGTCCTAAGTGATGAACAGGGCACCTTTTTCGCACGGAAGGCTCGAAGTCGGTGGGCACAAACCCAATTTGTTTTCTTCACCGAACGAGTAGCTCATCGGCGCTTTTACAAAAGCGAGATGCGTCCGGCGAAGAAAGCATCGCAACAGATAGAGCAGCGCCTTGTGAAAACATGTGGTGACGCTCGACATCTGGAACCATACTTTTATACGACGATCGTGTTATCATGGCTGCACTCATGCAACAGCGTAGGAAGCGTTAGTTTTAAGCAACGCTTACTGCCGGCTCTCAGGATCCAGCCAGCTGATTAACTAGGATGTAGCGGTCTCGAGCCAACATTTTGCTTTAAAATCTGGTACATTTATTGGCGTTGCAAAAAATTATATCCCAATACATTATAGCATGAAATGCACTGCTGCTTCTGTAATCTATCTGTGCCACTTACTTCATACAGATCCCCCCTAAAATGCTTGAGCACCCATAGTTCAAAACTTCTGGCGGCCTGTATTGTTATTAGGTGCGAGAAGTGCCAAAGCCCATTGACCGACGCACATAACCACTGTGAAATTTCGAAGCATTTTCGAGGAAAATATTGATGCAAGCTGATAGCGTGGAACAATGGCACCTGAATCTTCACTGAACCTCTTCTTTCCGTCTTCATTTTCCGTAAATTTTTTAGCTAGTTATCCGAGACTTCGGGTGTAAGCTATTATTTTGAAATGCGGGTAATCCTGGCTTCTGCGCTGTACGACACTAGTAACTGAAAAACAAACGGTCACGCTGCACATATCGTGGATGATCGCCAAGCTGCATCAACATCGACACTCTTTTGGGTATACAAATTTGTAAAGAAAGAAATGTTTCCAATTTTTCCAACCGAAAGTAATGTTTACAGTTTCCGGTCCCGAGCGAGCATATCCAATTTCTGCGTCCGCCACGTGCCTTCAGTATGAATACAGAGAGGGCACACTTCAACGTTCGAAGCAGATTCGTCTGTGCTGCTATTTCCGTCCATATATGAATAACGACGGGTATGTCCTGCTTTTCGCAAAAATCTGCAGAAACACTGCATAAAGTAAGACCCCTCTGCGTATTCAGCCTTTGGCTCAAAGACAATGGGCATGTAATATACATTGTGGGGTAGAAAAGAAAAAGAAATCATTATTCCGAGTAACCTTTCATCGTGTAAACAGTGTAATGTACCACATATACGCGCTAGGAGCGCTTTCTCAATGACATGGTGCCTTCGGTAAAAAAGTGTGCTTTTGCAAATAATACTTGCTCTTAGATGGAAACACCAGAAGTGTTGTTTGAAACCCCTTCGTGTTTGATCCTCTTTTATATCCTTCACATACTGCCTGATGGGCAATTTTGTGGACAGTCTATTCTTGTGATATGCGACGTGTCCAGGCAATATATTAAGAAATGAACTTTATATATATATATATAACCTTTCTCAGTTATCTATTTTATTCCAACAGTTTCTGACGGCCCACCGTCTGAAACTGTTGTAATAAAATATATAATCGGGAAAGTTGTGTGACATCCTGTTTGAATTTAACTCTGGCCCATTAGTAACAAGCAAACCATGTCTATATCTATATATATATATATATATATACACACATTCCCAGGAGGAGGGGGGGATGTTCGTCGTCAGCCATACGAGTTACCGGGACCGTGCGGGTGCGAAGCTCCAGCGTGAGGCAAGGATATCAGGTAGCACCAAATGTACAGGAAGTACGTCGAGGTCGGCGGGGAAGCTGGGCTATCAAGACCAACACAATCAGCGCGTTTCCAATTCCACCCTTCTTCCTCTTCGCCAGCGTTCAGCGAAGGGGCCCATCTTCTTCTTCACAATATATATATATATATATATATATATATATATATATATATATATATATTGTGAAGAGGAAGAAGTGCACAAGGAACATGCCAGTCAGTGGCATCGTGATCGCTGCGCGTGCTGGATCTGCCTGTGTTCGCTGCCGCTGTGTTCGAAGCTGATCTGCTCAGTCCTGCTGATCAAGTCCTGTTGATCCGCTGAATAAACCCCCCATTCTTACATTTGGTGGAGGTGCCGGTCAAGATCTATCCTCTCGCCCTGGAACTCCGCAGCCGTACATTACCACCTCCTGCGATGCCTGAGGACGTCAGCCACCAAGCCGTACAAGTTGGCTCTGCCATCATCTGCCCCGGCTCCCTCCGCCAGCGTGACCCCGCCATCTTCAGCGGCACTGACGACCACGATGTCGAGGACTGGCTCACATCCTATGAACGAGTGAGCGTTTACAACAAATGGGACGCGGAAACAAAGTTAAGCAACGTCATTTTCTATCTCACCGGCGTAGCAAACCTATGGTTTCGAAACCATGAAGCGGACATTCCATCATGGTCCGCGTTTAAAGCCAGCTTCTCTGAAGTCTTCGGCCGACCAGCTGTGAGGAAACTCCGCGCTGAACAGCGCTTGCGTACGCGGTCTCAGCAAGCTGGCGAAAATTTCACGAGCTATATCGAGGACGTCGTCGACCTGTGCAAGCGCATTAACCCACACATGTCAGAGGCCGAGAAGATCAAGCACATTCTGCAAGGCATCGATGACGATGCCTTTCAGATGCTGTCGGCTCGAGATATCCGCACCGTCGCACAAGTGGTCACACTGTGTCAAAGTAATGATGAACTGCGAAAACAAAGGGCCATAACTCGCGCGAACACCATGCACTCCGAGTCCCTTGCTGGCCTGACAGATGCATGTGAACATTCTGCGCTCCTACCACAAATTAAGAGCTTCATTCGGGAAGAAGTTGCTCGACAGCTCTCCCTTATATCCTGCCATCAAGAACCTTCCTCAAGCCTAGCTCCTAGTTTGCGCCACATTATTCAAGAACAGGTAGCTGAATCTCTTCCTCCAGCCCCTCAACCCATGCCTGTTACAGCGCCGTTAACTTATGCGGCTGTTGCGGCCCGACAGCCACCTGCATATGCTCCACCGCCACCAGCCTACGTTCAGCCGCCTCCTGCGCCTGCGCGAGAACCTGCGCAGTTTATGCGACCGGCTCCAAGACCACGTAATCCCTGGCGCACGACGGATAACCGGCCAATCTGTTACACTTGCGGGCTTGCTGGACACATTTCTCGTTACTGCCGCAACCGTCTCCCGGTGTCGGCACCACCTACTCATGGTTCTGCATACTGGTCTCCGACGCCTCAGTATTCCGCGCCTACTGAGCCTCCAGCTGGCCCTCAGTTCTCCCCAGACCGCTCAGCCATGTCCGACCGCCGTTCACCGTCGCCGCGACGCCGCTCTATCTCTCCGATGCGACGTCGACAGAACGCTTCACATGAGGAAAACTAGAGGCCGCAGTTCCTGAGGCGAGAACTGCGACCCAGTCGAACTTCCCAAGTCCTCATCTGTCGCCGACAAACCTAATTGAAGTTTTCGTCGAGGGTGTTGCTGTCATGGCTCTAATTGACACTGGTGCTGCGATTTCGGTAATGGACGCAAAACTATGTCGCACTTTAAAGAAAGTGAAGACGCCAATTGCGGGACTTTCGTTGCGAACGGCCAGCGCTCAGCATATCAAGCCTTTAGCAGCGTGCACCGCTCGAGTAGTTATTCAAAATTCCCTTTATACGATTGAGTTCGTCGTGCTACCAAGTTGCTCGCACGCTGTAATTTTAGGCTGGGATTTCCTGTCGCGTCATGCTGCTATTATCGATTGTGCTCGAGCTGAAGTGGGGTTCTCGACTATGCCCGATGCCTTACCAGACGCTGATCAGTCAAATTCCGGTGCTAAAGCCCTCGTCGCCGAAGATATCGACCTTCCTCCCTGCTCTTCAGTGCTTGTTCGTGTCGCTTGTGCATCTCTTAGCGATGACACCGTTCTCTTCACACCAGCCCATACTTTCCTGCGCCGCAAGTGCCTTCCATTGCCCTACGCAGTGCTCGCTATTTCCGCTGGCTTTTCCATGTTATGGGTCTCTAACCCATTTAACTCCCCTACTGCTTTGCGCCATGGCGAATGTCTCGGAAGTATCCAGCCAATCGCATCTCTTCTGATCTCTGAGGAACCTGACGACGCGCCGCACTGTGCCGTGACTGCGCTCAGCCCCCCTTCAATTGCGCCCGCTCCCCCCTCTACAGACTTGTTTCTCCGTTCCATCGATGCCGATCTTCCTCCAGAGCAGCGCACTCAGCTTTTGAACCTACTACATCACTTTCGCTCCTCCTTCGACTCTCATCAAAGTTCTTTGGGTCAAACTTCTACAGTCACTCATCGCATCGACACCGGCACCCACGCACCACTACGACAGCGTCCCTATCGTGTGTCTGCAACCGAACGCCAGGCTATAGAAGAGCAAGTCGACCTAATGATCCAGAATGGCGTGATTCAGCCCTCAAGCAGCCCTTGGGCCTCACCTGTTGTCCTTGTAAAAAAGAAAGATGGTTCTATCCGCTTCTGTGTCGATTATCGCCGCCTTAATAAGATAACGCGAAAGGACGTCTATCCTCTCCCGCGCATCGACGACGCTCTCGATTGTTTGCAAGGCGCCGAACTCTTTTCTTCCCTAGATTTACGTTCCGGGTACTGGCAAGTCCCCTTGGAAGCGGCTGATCGCCCCAAAACTGCCTTTGTAACTCCCGACGGCTTGTACGAATTCACAGTTATGCCGTTTGGCCTTTGTAATGCTCCGGCAACATTTGAGCGGATGATGGACACCATTTTGCGTGGCCTAAAGTGGAAGACATGCCTCTGCTACCTCGATGACATTGTCGTCTTTTCTCGTGACTTTGACACACACCTCTACCGTCTGAAGCACGTTTTGACCTGCCTATCTGATGCCGGACTGCAGCTGAATTTGAAAAAATGTCGTTTTGCCGCCCGCCAGCTCAACATTCTCGGCCACGTTGTTTCCAAAGAAGGTGTATCTCCAGACCCTGCCAAACTTCGTGCCGTAACAGCCTTTCCCAAACCGACTTCCATCAAAGATCTACGTAGCTTCCTCGGGCTGTGCTCTTACTTTCGCCGCTTTATTAAGAATTTTGCTTCCATTGCTGCTCCCTTGACAGAACTTCTGTCCGGCAGTTCCGACCTTTCGTCGTGGTCACCAGCGTGCGACGATGCCTTCAATGCTTTACGACATATCCTCACGGCACCGCCTGTCCTACGTCATTTCGACCCCACAGCGCCTACTGAGGTCCACACAGACGCCAGTGGTATTGGTCTCGGCGCTGTGCTCGCTCAGCGCAAAGCAGGTTATGCTGAATACGTGGTCGCCTATGCTAGCCGTACACTCACGAAGGCTGAATCCAATTACTCTGTCACTGAAAAAGAATGCTTAGCGATTATTTGGGCTCTTACTAAATTCCGCCCTTACCTCTATGGTCGCCCTTTTGACGTAGTGACGGACCACCATGCGCTTTGCTGGCTTTCCTCACTGAAAGACCCGTCCGGCAGACTGGCAAGATGGGCTCTTCGCCTTCAGGAATATGATGTCCGCGTTGTTTACCGCTCTGGCCGCAAACATCACGATGCCGATGCACTTTCCCGCTGCCCCCTTACAGCTGAGGTCGCGAGCCTTTCCCCTTCCGACGACTCCCCGCCATCGCTTCACATCAATGACATGCCGTCAGCGCAGCGGCAAGATCCTTGGATAAACTCTATCCTCGATTTTATCTCCAATCCTACAGCTGCTTCTCCATCGCGTGCTCTCCGCCGCCATGCTTCCCACTTCGCCATTCGTGATAACCTCCTCTACCGCCGCAACTACTGTGCAGATGGCCGCAAGTGGTTGCTAGTTATTCCCCGGCAGCTACGTTCGCAAATTTGTGACTATTTCCACGCTGACCCACAATCCGGTCACGCGGGCGTCTTCAAGACATACACTCGTCTCCGGCTGCGTTACTACTGGCGGGGTATGTACACCTTTGTACTCAAGTACGTTCGCTCATGCCTCACCTGTCAACGTCGCAAGCCATCTCCTCAACGTCCTGCTGGAGAGTTGCTGCCGTTACCCAGCCCACCACGTCCTTTCGACCGCGTCGGCATTGATTTGTACGGGCCGCTTCCCTACACTGCGGCCGGCAACCGCTGGGCTATCGTAGCCGTTGATCATCTGACGAGGTATGCAGAAACCGCCGCACTTCCATCTGCCACAGCGTCAGAAGTAGCTTCCTTCATTTTGCAGCGATTTGTTCTTCGCCATGGCGCACCTCGAGAGCTGCTCAGCGACAGAGGACGCGTTTTCTTGAGTGATGTTGTAAAAGCCTTACTCACCAAGTGCAACATAATTCATAGAACCACCTCCGCCTATCATCCCCAGACTAATGGCCTCACTGAGCGTTTTAATCGTACCCTTGGCGACATGCTCTCTATGTACATCTCCTCCAACCACTCAAACTGGGACCTCGTCCTTCCGTATGTCACGTACGCATACAATACCGCAACGCAGTCTACTACTGGCTTCTCTCCTTTTTTTCTCCTCTACGGCCGTCACCCCTCTGCAACAATCGACACCATACTCCCGTATCAGCCAGACATATCAGAGTATACACCTGCGTCTCAAGCAGCCCAGCATGCGGAAGACTGTCGACAAATCGCCCGCGCATTCACGGCCAACACCCAGTACCGCCATAAATCCAACCATGACAGCCAACACTCGACACCGCACTTCTCGTCTGGCGCTCTTGTGTGGCTATGGATACCTTCCAATGCCCCTGGACTGTCTTCAAAATTTCTTGCTAAATATCATGGCCCATACCGTGTTCTGGAGCGCACCTCTCCGGTTAATTATGTGGTGGAACCTGTTACGCCGTCCCATGATCTACGCCGGCGCGGACGCGAGATTGTTCACGTCCAGCGCCTCAAACCCTATTACGACCCTGCCGTCTTGCTCACACCGTAAGTCGCCAGGATGTCTCCTCTTCGTCCCGCGGGTAATTGTGAAGAGGAAGAAGTGCACAAGGAACATGCCAGTCAGTGGCATCGTGATCGCTGCGCGTGCTGGATCTGCCTGTGTTCGCTGCCGCTGTGTTCGAAGCTGATCTGCTCAGTCCTGCTGATCAAGTCCTGTTGATCCGCTGAATAAACCCCCCATTCTTACAATATATATATATTTGACAGCACGTACAGGAAAAAAAGGAATAGAAGAACATATCGGCTAACTCCACGATATGTAAGCACTGCGGCATGAATCACTGAAGAGTTAATATATTTTATATTTTTGTTCATGTGCAGCGCAACTAAACTACGGCTTCACCCTAGTACCTCTTATTAAAGGGGTGCACTTTCTTCGCCACGCGCAATGTTACGGTTTTGGAAGCGCCCTTGCGTTTCCTGCTTTCGTCTACCACTTCGATTACCTTTACTTATTCGCATTAACGTCTTTCCTGAAGGGCGCGGGTTCGTTCAGTCTCAGCAGAAGACCTGTGCTTTGGAGAAGTCTTGTTCAGCGGGCCTGGTTGGTAGCAGTAAATTAAGATTCTTCCTCACCTTCCTCGTATTCACAGCCAGCTTGTTTCGTGCTCCCCGCTTCTAAGTAGGGCGCTGTATACCGCACGTTTTTGTTTGATAATGATTGAGGGTACCGAGTGTAAAGTAGTTTGTATCGGACAAGAAACTGCGTACTAAAGAAAACAAGGATAATATTCATTTGCACTGCTCTCAAGTTGCATTAATATTACGGTACTCTAGAAGCGTAATGTTCAGTTCATGGCTTGAAACGGCCCACTGTTTAAATATCAATATTTACTTTCTGAAATTCTTGTTTCGTCACAAACCTTGCCATAGGATATAAAACTATAGCTTACCCCGTTCAGACCAGTTTAAGCTGTAACATAAACAAATAAAATCAATAGTAATGTTCTGTGTTGGATAGCCAGGCTGTATTGAAATGTTATTAGAGTTTCAATTTTCGTAACGGGTTTTACTTGTTAATATCTCTGTGGTTCGCTATGCTTCTTTGGTTGAAAATTCCTCAAAGAGTATCAGTGTTTCATTTTCACTTTGACACTTTGTTTTGGCGCTACCATATGGAAATGAGCTTGTTTACAACGTCATTCGAGAAGTTTTCTTATAAAATCTCTGGTTCTCCAGAGTACAAACTACCGCTAGCAAAACATGTAAGATAACGCTAAAGGGAGAGCGTCTGCTTCCGATAAATAGTACTATTTTGTTTCCCTCCGACTTGTCCTTCCTTATGCATCCTACACCGCAACAACTCCAACGCACTGCATAATTACAAGCACGAGCGCTGGCTTGAAACGATAAAGATAAAAAAGACCTTCAAATGCATGCTCGACAAAGCAACAGATAAAACTCATTACCGGACGGCCTTCTTGGAGAAAATTCCCGCATGGAACGGCTGCCATATATTGCCGTTTTTTTGTGTGTGCGGGAACTTTCTTGAGCTCGTTTCTTCCTGAGAATGTCAGGTGAGAAGGTTTGGTATAATCACCGATTTCAAATCCTTTCTGAACCCTGCCTCCAAATGAGAGTTCATAAGCGAAAAATGAGAATATTGTTATTGTTTACGATATGAATCCATAAATTAAAATCTAACACAATCTTAACTCTATATTCAAAAATATCTCCGATATTCGAAGTGAACTTAAACAGTTTTCGTTGTTTCTGAAGGAGTGGATATCTTTAGGCAACAGGTGCCTAAACGTATTCATTGCACGAGGACCACCGCTGAAGATAATAAACAATTGGATAAGTTTATTACTGCATTGTACTTGGAATTTTTTTAATAACGTTAGAATTCCTCTAGGTTCCGCCTTGACACTGCCAACCCACCCTTTCGCGCAACTGTACTTAAAATTTGCTACAGACCAGCTCCTTATGTTACCGTTTCGCAAATAGCCGAGCAAGAATAATTTATTGCTTGACATTTATTATTTTTCTGGTTTGGTTTGAAATGGTTTGGTTTTATTTGTGGGGTTTAACATCACGAAGCAACTGAGGCTATGAGAGACGCCGTATTGGAGGACTCCGGAAATTTTGACCACTTGGGGTTCTTTAACGTGCACTGACATCGCACAGCACATGGGCGCCTTGATTTTCGCCGCCATCGAAAAGCGGCCGCCGAGGCCGGGATTGGATCCGGCGTCCTTGGGAACTGTAGTCGAGCGCCGTAACCACTGCGCCACCCCAGCGGGGTATAAAGCAACTTAGGTTATGAGAAATTTATAAATGCGTCTCTCACAGACAAAGCAACTTAGGCTATGATAGACGCATTTATTAATTTCTAAATCTGTAAAAGAGACACTGCGTTATATTTCTATCATCAAAGAGCGAAGAAGCTGTTTCCTATGCGACTCATGGGAATATAAACCAATTTATTGGTGAGAAAGATATATTACAAAACTTGTATGCAGTACTGTGCAATGTCAGCGCACGTTAAAGATCCACAGGTGGTCGAAATTACTCCGAAGCCCTTCACTACGGCTCCCCTTTCTCTCTTTTCACTTTCACTCCCATCTTCCTCCCTTTCCTTACGGCGCGGTTCCGGTGTCCACAGAGCAAGTGTGACAGATACTGCACCTTTCCTTTCCTGTGAACCAACCAACCTTCGGCTGAAAAGTCTTCACCGATGCCATCGTCATAGCCCTAATTGAGAAACACGAGGTGACAGAAATTATGCACCAGATTTTCTGAAAGATATTACGCAACCTCAATTTTGCACCATTCAAGGTGGTGTAATAATATTTGGCTTCCCATTCAGCTTCCACCTTCTAAACCAGTTAGAGGCTAGTTTGACAAGGATCCAAAATAATATATTCCTCTCTGACAACTACAGCTGTCCACTGAGAAGTGAGATGATGCGCCTTCCCTTCCCAAAAAACCAGCCTAATCAAGAGATATAAACCTCTTTTAGGAATGAAAAAAAGGTGTTAAAAGAGCTTCACGTCTCCTCTGAAGGCGAGCCTTGAACGCCCCTTAATTTTATCTGCTTTATTTTTCTTAATATAATATTAATTGGTTCACAGGGAGGGAGAGGCACAGTATCTGATACACATGTTTCTGTGGGCACATGAACCGCGCCGTAAGGGAGGAAGATAGGAGTGAAAGTGGAAAGAGAGAAAGTGGAGCCGTAGTGGATGGCTACGCCGTAAGTTCAATCGCCTGGGAATCTTTAGCATGCGCTGACATCGCACAGCACACAGACACCTGTTCGTTTCGCCTCAATCGAAACTCAGCTGCCGTGGTCGGGATTGAACCATTGCACCCCGGTAGAGTAGTCTGGCGTCTTACCACTGCACCATTGCGACGAGATTTTCTCTAAAATGTACAAATCCAGAAAAAGGAATACTGCCTATAGAGCTTTGATGTTATAACGAAGTGCTTTGGTGTTGTACTGCTGTACACTAAAGTGAATTCAGGCCAGTGCATTAGAGCTAGAAGAAGAAGGAGCGAAATGGGACGAAGTAGAAGACGTTGAAGTTGAAGTGCTCGCCCGTGCCTGTTGCCCGCGTTCCTGACTCGGCTCTCTCGGTGCCTCGCTCAGCGGTTACAGCAATTATTTAGAGTAACAACCGTTACAATATGACATTTCAGGTCTAATTCGCTCCGATTGAAGCACATCTCTTGTGTATTAAATATGTGAAGTTCGTGCGAAGGGAAGTGGTGTCCAACATCCGAGTCCAAAATAGCACAAACGGGAGGCACGATATCATGGAGACGACACAATTGCAAAGAAGAGGTTCGCAGATTTAACCCTAACCCGACAGTGAAGAAATGTTTGTCCAAGATGGCGGTATAAAATTCAAAGTAGAATGATCAAAGAGGCAAATAGTGGACAACTTTTCAAGCGTAATGTTGTTAAAGTAGATCCGCCTTTTACGGAGAAAAATAAAAATCCAAGGAAAGCGAAAGAGCATGACTGTTTTCTTCTGCAACGTGAATATATTTCTGCGCACACTGTACGCCATGAAATCTTGGGAATAAAATGAGCACTTTCAACAAATGTGTCTGCGAAATTTTTTTTAGAAACAGAACAGTCTTGAGTACCAAGATATTGATTCAGGCATGCTAGATGAACACATATATTATCTGTTTTTATTGCATAGGACCACTGTTTCTCTTATTCACAAACCCTGCGCCAAACATACACGTCATCTTTTTCAGGCATAAACGCTTTAACACCTCCAATCGATTCACCTAATTTTATGAGCACTTGATTTGGTAAAAGCTAGTTAAGAACCAAAAATTAGACTAGTAAGCTAACGCTCGGCAGAAATAGGGTACAAAATTAACTGCATTAATGTTAGCCTCGTGACATTTTCGTTAAATAGGAAGCGTGGGTATTTTCTTGTCTTGAGTAAAATACGCTTCTTAAGGTGACGCAGTAAATGTGAAATTCGAACTATTTACACAAGATCAGCTTTTTACTCGTCAATTTCAGTGTGCGCCGGCGCACACATTTGTTACCTCAGATATAATACATGAGGTACTGTCACCAGCAAAAGTTTGCGGGATCTCCAACGCTTGGCGGAGTGACGAAAAACTGCATTGCTGCACCATCTGGAGCAATTGAGCCCAATGACGAGGCTAATGAAAATTTCGCCTGAACCATCTTATGCGCACGCCTGTCATTCTTTTGCTGTCAGGCATTTCTCGACGCTTTCTTCCAGGGAGCCGCTTCCTACGCTCGTTGCTGCCGCTGAATCACCCTGTCACTATCGCTGCACAGGACGAACTCCTTTCATCGCGCCTGCCAAGGTAGACCGGCTGGGAATGTCACACAGCGCCTAAGCTGATTCCGCGAACTTGATAAACGCGTCATACGAAGCAAGCAACGAGGCATGCCTGATGGCAAAAAAGGACAGGCATACGCACAGCCTGTTTTGGACGCAATTTCCTTTAGCCTCGTCCACGCCAGGTCATCGGGCTCAATTGCGGCATATGGCGCAGCAATGCAGCTTTCCGTCACTCTACCACGCGCTGGAGATCCCACAAACTTTTGCGCCGGCAGTACACTCAAAATCTTTGCTAAGAATCAGATATTCGTATATGTAAATCGCTCTTGAACCCTTATTGACTGCAATGCGCAGACACCTGTGAAAACCGATTTTTCAATGTTTGCCAGTGTTCAT
Source organism: Amblyomma maculatum (assembly GCF_055883805.1). Taxonomy (NCBI): domain Eukaryota; kingdom Metazoa; phylum Arthropoda; class Arachnida; order Ixodida; family Ixodidae; genus Amblyomma; species Amblyomma maculatum. The sequence goes on along the minus strand of NC_139348.1, from coordinate 57,775,294 downwards.
ACTGTGCAGCTTAAGCGGACATGATTAAACCTCACTTGGGCTTACATAGGGCTCCAAAACGACACATAAGATTGAAGGGCGCTCTAGAGCACTCTACAATTCGTGTTCTCACCTTTCTTTTGTATGTTTCAATTAAGGTTCGTTGAATTGCTTCTATCTTCATTTCGTCGAACAAATAGATGATTATTGCGAAATTTCAGTGCAATTTCCTTATTATGCTCAATCCGCTGGGCGATGTGGCCTTGTTGTTCCTCTAGTTGTCTTCGGTTTATTTGGCATTGTCAGCACTCGATGGTATCCGTCAGAGCTGAAACAAACCAATAAAGGAAACTGGCCGGCATTGAGATTAGAAGGCTTGTTCTCTTTGTGAAAGGAGGGCGTGGGCACGGAAAATGGATGGATCTTGTTTTTTGGGGAGACACCAAGCAGACGCGTTGTGAGATTTTTGAATTATTAACATGTATTTGGAACGTATACTGACGTTCCTGCAACATTAATTGTAAAATTCCACCGTGGAGTGGAGTGGATGCGTTTCCGCTGTGAATGTTGTGCACTATCGGCATGGAACTACGGAATTTGCGGCCAAATACCGCAGTAATATGCACTGGCCGCAAATCATTCCGGGAAATACTAATCGACCATTTTTCTTTACCCCAATCTTTTCAGTCATATCTAGTCCTTCAAAAAGCCAAATATGTTTGCTCTTCCTTTTCTAAATGCACGCCTTTTACACAGTTTTTACCCGGTGCGTTCCTTTTTTTTTCAGCTTGTATATAACCTATTTTTTGTAAAACCTGTTACTTTTTGTTCGGTTCCTTATTATTGTCTTCTGATAAGGAGTTTTTTTCTGGTTTGTAGTGTTCTTGTACTTTTTAGTGCCATACATTTAGTTTGTGCACGTTAAAGAACCCCAGGTGGTCGAAATTTCCGGAGTCCTTCACTACGGCGTCTCTCATAGCCTGAGTCGCTTTGGGACTTTAAACCCCACAAAACCAACCAACCAACCTTTTAACTCTAACCCCGCCGGGGTGGCGCAGTGGTTACGGCGCTCGGCTACTGTTCCCAAGGACGCGGGATCGAATCCCGGCCTCGGCGGCCGCTTTTCGGTGGAGGCGAAAAGCAAGGCGCCCGTGTGCTGTGCGATGTCAGTGCACGTTAAAGAACCCCAGGTGGTCGAAATTTCCGGAGTCCTCCCCTACGGCGTCTCTCATAGCCTGAGTCGCTTTGGGACGTTAAACCCCACAAAACCAAACCAAACTTTTAACTCTACTCCACATATCTCTTTCCACTTCGCAGTATCAGGAGAAGCTAGACCTCGTAAAGTGCAGTTTTCTTAAGGGGAAATAGCACTCTAGTACAAGCCAGGCCACAAAATAATGGATTTCAGTCAGCTTATAGATGTTTGTTTGCCTGCTCAATGTTAGTTGTTCTCTATCGTTCTGTGTAAATCCTATTTATTCTTATTGTGGTGTGTGAGCTGCCTATATATTGACATTGGTCAAGACATATGAACGCCCTCTATTCAAATGGCAGTAGGGGAAATTTTGCCTTTTTTGGCCTGCCGAAATAAAATACTGGTAGGTAGAGCAAGAGGTCGCAGCCAAAGTCTGCCAGAATGTCACTTCGGTATCGTTTATTTAAATACGACTGCAGTGAGACGCCTGCAAAAATAAAAATAGATCCTCTGCCTGCGTGCGCTTGAGCATCATGGTTTCAAAATGTCATGCTTTCAAGATGCCAATTTAATATAGTGAAGGTGAAAAAAATACAGAGGGAAAATGCAATAATTCGCTTTTCAACTTGTAATCAAAAGCGACAGAACTTTGCTCAAGTCTAGACTGGCCTATCACCGCAATGGGTGCTGTGGCAGGTCAACGCCATGAGACATCAAGCAATTCGGAACAAAGGTTATTGCACCTATCTAAAGACTGCGCGTTACTGTGAGCATCAAATTTAGGCGGTAAGAGAACTGAAGGTACTCCAATCCGGGATTTTGTTTCTCTCTCTTCTCTTTATTTTTTTAGGGTCAGTACCCGTAAAAGCCAAGGCGCGACACTCAGAAGCATTCTTGTGTTTTCATTCGACTACTGAGAGAAGGTATTATTGCTGTGCAACGTTAAAGTCCGAATGACTCTGAGAGTGTCACACAAGGACCGGGTAACAAATACATTAGTTTCCATTTTCGACAAAGCATTTTACTACACCATATATTTAATTTTACAACATAATGCAATGGGCTCACGTCTGAAGTTCAGCAGAAGGAAATGGACGTACGCAGGAGCGAAGAAAGAAAGATTTACAATGGAACCCCAGCACCTCGCATTTACATTTACAGAATTTATGTGCGAGTCTGATAGTCTGAAATTTCAACATTCCGCATCTCTGGAGGATCTCTTTTACCACAGGGCTCTGATCCAAATATATCTCACATTTTAACGGCAATGATGCTTTCCTATTTAATCTAACAGAAAGAGCTTCTGTACTCGAGGACTTCTATATGGGGACTGAAACAAATATTATTTTTGCACCTTCTCTAGTCGATAAATGTCAAGGTGCGCTTAAATGCTGTGCACAAACAAAACTCATATCGCGAGGACGTCGTGCCACACGTTGGCTTACAAATACCGCATGATAAAACTTATGATTACATGTTCATTGAAATACAACAATGAGTGCTCAATTTAACTACCCTTCCTGTTGATTTCCAATTGTTGATGTCGAGTGCGGGTCGAAAGTCAAAGACGAGAGCCAGAATGACAGTAACGAACTCGCGCTGCTAAAATACTGCCTTTGAAAACGTTCTCTAAAGACTAAGACTGTTTTCAAAGGCGGCCATGTTGACGTCAAAATCTAGGAAGTGGAATAACAAAATTATATATATATATATATATATGTATATATATATATATATAAAACAGAATGTCCCACAACTTTCCCGATTGTCTATTTTATTCCATCAGTTTCGGACTGTCCAATATATATATATATATATATATATAAAACAGAATGTCCCACAACTTTCCCGATTGTCTATTTTATTCCATCAGTTTCGGACTGTCCACCGTCCGACACTGTTCGAATAAAATACATAATCGGGAAAGTTGTGTGACATCCTGTTTGAATTTAACTCTGGCCCATTAGTACCAAGCAAACCATGTCTATTTCCACTGCTATGGCTGCCAGCTTCAACACAACTCACCGATATATATATATATATATATATATATATATATATATATATATATATATATATATATATATATATATATATATATATATATATATATATATATATATATATATATATATATATATATATATACACAGCATGGTCAAGAAAAGACAAAAGCAGCACGGCCAGTGCAGATCTCGTCCTCGTTTTTTTCTTCTTATGGTTGTACAGTTTGTTTATACGTGGTATGAAGAACTTGAGTAAGCAGGAATTCAGTGCTTTTTCTTGTGGTGCCACAAATGCCCGTAATGGCTACGCGAACTAGCAAAATGGCATGCATAAAATTCTCTTTTCACCATTATGTTTGCCTTTTTCACTGCTATAGTCCAAATGCTCTTATTGTTTGTAATTTTTTTTTATTGTTTTGCTCCCCCCTTATGTTCTGCCCCACCTAGTGGTCCTTAAGGGAAAAATAAATGATGAACGATGTAAAGGACAGGTTCTTCAAAAAAGTAAAGACGCCTTTACATATGTATTGTATTGGCGCCAGGGAAGAAAACAACGTGCCAAAATATTGTCGCATTCGTTGTCTGTGTGGCTCTATCAAAATCAAGTATTGATAGCTGGCCCAGTTTTCCACCTATTCTATCATAGTTACAAACATTTATGTGACAAATTACAAGTTTTTCTGGTAGAATTATTCGAAAACAGCAAAAAAATAAAAGAAATGAATCGCAGAATCCACCTTTGAAGAAGCATGCTCAATCACGTAATAAGTGATACAAATGGCCACTGTTTCAACGAGCTAAGTACAGAGCTAGAAAAATAAAAGCCTTATTGTAAGAACGTTCTCCAGCACAGCAACCTTAGGCTTTCAGTTTAGGAATGATTAAAAGACGTAAAGTAACGCATATATAACTTACTACGGAAGAACAATCAGTGATCGTGGTGAACAAGACCCTACGAAAAAGGTCCGAGTGGAGAAATTGCAAAACTGCTACCTAGCTTTTTGTTTCAGACTAGATTTTCAGCATTCTTTTGGTCTGAACGCCGCTCCAAAGTATCAAGAACTCAAAACGCCAGAAGACAGCTCTAACAACAAAAAATGTAAAGGAGTCGTGCAATTTTATTGATTCTGTCCTGGTAGTCACGATTGGCCAACCTTGGTGCCGAAGCTGAGTAGAGTCAGCCACCTTTCTCCAGCCGGAGTATTACAGGCGCCTTTCATGCTCTCCTTCTCGGCCGGATATATACGAGTGGTCGACCTGGCTACACGAACCTGACCACTCTGTGTGTGTCCTTCTTGCACGCTAGAAGGAAAGGGGTGATGCTGCAATTAAAATATTTTAACACAAAGTATGACTTGCATATGTAATTTATTGGGCTGATTTCAGAGTATATCTTTATGTTATTTGGCCTTGAAGTGCAAAGTACACTTTTGCAATAATGAAAAAAAGACACAGCGTTGGGCGCGCATATACATGGACATGGCAAGGCCTCATGAATCATCCTTTTCTATTGAGCAATTTCTCATGCACCTATCCACTAACATTTCACATTTATTTGCTTTAGATTTAAGTCTTTCAACAAGGTACTTTTTATGTGCAGGAGAGCCGAAATTATTTTTAAAAAATGGAATTGTTCGAGACCACAAAAGAGAACCTGAGTCATTTGTTCCAATTGACTGGTTGATAGTCTGCAAAAAAAAGAACAATGTGCTCTGAAACGCTTTCGATTGTAGGACAAAATCGCCAAACTATCTACACAGGATATTATGTGAAGCTTCATATTCGACCACGAAAACCATTTTCAAGGTATAGTTGCAGCTTTATTAATACTGGTACTTTCGTTGTTATTGCATGCCGCATATGGAGTTGGAGTAGGGGTTTATTTCTTTCTTTCCACGAGGATGGGGAAGCCAAGGCAAAAGGCGACAAGCCTGACTGGGCCTTGGCTCCCAAAACAGACAACCGCAGACAACAGCACACACCTAGTGTATGTAAAATACAAAAAAACATTACGCAACACTTACGTACGGTATATAAAAGGCATCAATGCATGCAGTATTTTTTAGATATTCAAATCAACAGACGACGCACTCAATAACATAAATTTCATAGCTAAAATATTTACGCAAAAAAGATTGCATATGAGAAAACTGCAGTGACTAACATTTATGAAACTATAGGGGATATTCATTTAAATATTGTTTTACGTTCTTTTTAAATACCCTAGGTGGCAACAAAAATTCCACATTTGAGTTAGTGTTGTTGATAAGGGATGACACCTGAAAAGTTAATTTCTGTTTTCCATAGTTGGTTCGAGTAATATCTACAAGTTTTTTTCGTGTTCGCAGATCATACGTTATTGTAGATCTATCAGGTAGAGTAGTATACAAACTATTACAGTGAAGACGGAAGTAGTAAATCTGATTAGCGGCTAAAATGGCATATTTTTCAAACAAGGGTTCTGTGCGCAAGTCGCGCGGTATACCGAAATAATCTTCATTAGCTCGAAGGGTTTTTTTTTTTTTGGAGAACAAGAAACTTACTAATATTTGTAGAAGTTGTGGTTCCCCATATGAGAATACAGTATGTTAATTTGGAATAAAAAGAGCATAATAAATTGAAATCTTTAACTAATATGGTTTTGTGTGATCACCTTTAAGATACCAAAGGAAAAACGAAGAGCAAGAAGACAAGAACACAAGGAGGATGCACTCACAGCGTTGTTTTTAGTGCGTAGCACTTCTGGCCGCAATCACCTTTTTTTAATAATGTTTTTTATTTCCTAAGTGCATAATGGTATATGTAAAAAAAAAAACTAAAGTGGTAATAAATGAAAGAAAAAAGGTTGGCTGTTCTAATAAAGTTCAAGAGAGAGCGATGATAAGGACCTTGCGCCCATGCAATGTTTCAAAGATGAGTTTTTCGGCGAAAAACCCGCTGCCGTCAGGTGCCGAATTCTCGCTGGCATCAGTACCGGGCAAATTCACGAGAAGTGGTGAATATCTGCCTCATGATCTTGTGACTTGCAGGCAGGTCATCCTGGACGTTGATATAAATATCGATATTGAGGCCTTGTTCTTGTCACAGCAGGTGTGAGGGCAACTCACACACGGATTCTTCCGTGCGCAACCTCCTCTGCGCGGTTAAAACCACTGGGGAGGGTTACCGCACACGGTGGGACAAGAGCACGTGTGCGGCGCCGGAGGTGCTCCTTTCGTGTGAGAGGCAGAGTGGCATCATCATAGTGAGGAAGCGTGTCATTGATGAAGGTAGTCGCCTGGTGGTTTACAGAATCTGCAGAGGTTTGCGAACTGAGAAGGTCACGTGGGAACCACTCAATTCGAATGGTTTGCGAGATGCCAGCCGCTAGACTATGTATATTCCGGCAGATGTCTGGGCTGCGACTGACGCGTCAGAGCAGACGTATTGCTTGTAAGGCGTCGGTGCGGATGACAATTTTGGCTATAGGTTGAAGGTCGGGACGGAGAGAGAGCGATGCGCGTCTTGGACGACAACCAGCTCAGCACAGAAAGAAGGAAGTTCTGCAAATTGATATCTAAATGCGCAATTAAGCACCGGCGTAGACAAGGACAATGAATTGCAGTTGTCGTTTCACATGCGTCAATGCTGGCATCTACATATGCAATTATTGAGCCTTGGGACATCTTGGTCTCTTGCTCTGCTATCCTTTCACGAAGGGATGATATCACAAAGGATGTCCTTGGTCTATGAAGGTCAGTAGGTTTGTTTTCGCTCAGCTGAACAAAATTGCATGGGGGAAGAACTGGTGATGTCGGCAGAAATATGGTGTGCGATGTAGCATAGGCCCGAAGTGCTCGCGGTGAGTGCAAAAGGGTCGCCGTAAGGCTACGAGCATCACGGCGTTGCTCTACCAGTTCACCTAATGTGGTGACCTGAGCGTTCTCTTGTAGTACCACGACCGGTGTGATGCGGGGAGACATGTGATGGTTTCATAGCCTCTCTATTTACTGCTTCTAAACAATCTCATTGAGCTCTTGTCAAGTGCTGAAACTGTGCTTGATTACTAAGGCGTGGCTGCGGAACCGCTGTTACCAAATACCGTGCGACGTAGAAGCGAGCGCCACCGGATTTAGGAGCAATACGTCTTATTAAAAGATCAAGGTCTGCATTGGCTGCTTTTTAGCCTGAGAAAGCCAGGTGGTTTCCGTTCCCGACTAATGAATCGGTAATCCCAAAATTTTCAATGTCTCTCTTTGGTGAAGGCTGATTCCAGGCATATGGAGACGGATTGGTGTTGTCGCAAGTTTACGGTGACCCCAGCGGTTGACGACCAAAGTGGAAAGCTCTAGGCCGACAGATTTAACATATTTGGCAGTAATATCCAAGTCTAACTGCAAGGCTGCCGCTTGAGTAAACAGTTCATGGTGTGTACTCCACACCATAATATCATCGGCATTTAGCAAAAAGTTGACCTCATGCACATTATGTAAACGCCATGCAAGGGAAATGAAGGCAATGTTAAACAGCGTTGGTGACAGTACCGAGCCCTGGGGTGCACCGCGAACAGGGACAAATCATCCGATGGAATCGCCATTAATGGAAACACCTATTTCGGTTGTGGCTCTCTGACACCTGCATTTTCTATCTATCTATCTATCTATCTATCTATCTATCTATCTATCTATCTATCTATCTATCTATCTATCTATCTATCTATCTATCTATCTATCTATCTATCTATCTATCTATCTATCTATCTATCTATCTATCTATCTATCTATCTATCTATCTATCTATCTATCTATCTATCTATCTATCTATCTATCTATCTATCTATCTATCTATCTATCTATCTATCTATCTATCTATCTATCTATCTATCTATCTATCTATCTATCTATCTATCTATCTATCTATCTATCTATCTATCTATCTATCTATCTATCTATCTATCTATCTATCTATCTATCTATCTATCTATCTATCTATCTATCTATCTATCTATCTATCTATCTATCTATCTGTCTGTCTATCTGTCTGTCTGTCTGTCTGTCTGTCTGTCTGTCTGTCTGTCTGTCTGTCTGTCTGTCTGTCTGTGTCTGTCTGTCTGTCTGTCTGTCTGTCTGTCTGTCTGTCTGTCTGTCTGTCTGTCTGTCTGTCTGTCTGTCTGTCTGTCTGTCTGTCTGTCTGTCTGTCTGTCTGTCTGTCTGTCTGTCTGTCTGTCTGTCTGTCTGTCTGTCTATCTATCTATCTATCTATCTATCTATCTATCTATCTATCTGTCTGTCTGTCTGTCTGTCTGTCTGTCTGTCTGTCTGTCTGTCTGTCTGTCTGTCTGTCTGTCTGTCTGTCTGTCTGTCTGTCTGTCTGTCTGTCTGTCTGTCTGTCTGTCTGTCTGTCTGTCTGTCTGTCTGTCTGTCTGTCTGTCTGTCTGTCTGTCTGTCTGTCTGTCTGTCTGTCTGTCTGTCTGTCTGTCTGTCTGTCTGTCTGTCTGTCTGTCTGTCTGTCTGTCTGTCTGTCTGTCTGTCTGTCTGCCTGTCTGTCTGTCTGTCTGTCTGTCTGTCTGTCTGTCTGTCTGTCTGTCTGTCTGTCTGTCTGTCTGTCTGTCTGTCTGTCTGTCTGTCTGCCTGCCTGCCTGCCTGTCTGTCTGTCTGTCTGTCTGTCTGTCTGTCTGTCTGTCTGTCTGTCTGTCTGTCTGTCTGTCTGTCTGTCTGTCTGTCTGTCTGTCTGTCTGTCTGTCTGTCTGTCTGTCTGTCTGTCTGTCTGTCTGTCTGTCTGTGAGCTTGAAGTGCGAAGGAGACAATGGGAATGCCACTAGCCTAGGTGGTGTTGCGCCGCATCGCGCCTCTTATCCAATGAAGAGGATGCAGCCAATGAGAGGGTGGCGCGTATTGGTGTTGTGACCGTCGCGGCCGTCACCGGTATGTGAGGTACAAGCGCGTGTTATCCTGGACTGTGTAGCCATGTGTCGCTCGCACAGCCTCAAATTCTGACTCTCTCCTCTAGCATTAGTCGATTCTCGCCCTTCACGGACAGCAGATGTGTACGCACAGTTCTCCCTCGACCTCGCCTCCGAGCACCAGGCATCTCGGTTATTATACCAAAGCAAGCCGAAGCATACAAATTGTAAACATGATTATTAAACTATACTACGGGTAATTAGTGCTAAACACCTTCTTTGCACTTTATACACCAAGCAAATCAGCTGTAACGTTTTTTTTTTCCTTTGATATCACAAACCAACAAACCCAAGCTTTTGTCCTTTCGAGCTTACGCGCATTTGCCAAGACGTATGTCAACTTACCGGCGTCACTAGTGCAAGCGATATGAAAGAAACGAGGCAAGGCCGCTGTAGACCGAATTAGGCCTGCACTAATACCTCCTCGCTGTGCTAAAAGCGGCAGATGACCCCCGTATATCGTCCTGGTCACGAAAATCCCCCTAACGGGCCTTAGCCAATTTCATACATAAAGCAATGGGACACTAGTTTTATACTCACGAAACATGAGTTGCTTTCCTATTCTCTTTTTGTAATCAATTTTTCTCACACATTGAAAATTTATTCATGTTTGTTTTAACTGAGTTTTTCAGCTCTAATAGCGCTGTTTTATTTGATAGGTGTAGCTGGCTTTTACTATACGGTAGAAAAACTGTATTCGCCAGCTGGCCAGTAATGTTATAAGGGAAGACATGTTTTATGTGTAATTCCGAAGCAGAGAGATCAGCCTTAGCGAAAGGCGGGAAAGCGGTTTAAATAGAAGATATGTTTACTTCTTATTCTTACTAAACTATCCACCTGACTTTGCGAATGCAGATGAGCATCCTGAAGCGCGGAGGCTGCAAATATGCACAAGTTTATAAACGCGCTTTTGAATGGCGTCGACGGAGCATAATCATCGTTTTTCCAGAGTACACCCAGAGCAGAGAAAAGGCATTCTGCGTTCTTCTTAACAAAGCTGACCATGTCCACTGCATGACAATATCAACTTTCATATCGACCTTAGTGGCGATGTTATTTACCAATCTCGGCTATCTTATGCTGTGTATGTTTGTAAATTCATCTCCTTGCCCTAATACCTCAGTCACGGATACTTCAATTATCGATTCAGTGCATGGCTTGTAAATGGAGATTTTTTTCTGTTTGAAAATTTAGACACCGTAATGCGCGTTCGTTTTCTACCATATCTACATGACAACATACACTTTTTTCTGCTCTACTCTGTTCCATTTGTAAAGATCACACCTGTCATTCCCAGGTTCTGAAAACTCCTTAGGCTAAGCTCGAGTGCTTTAAATGTCCGGCGTCTTCTTACCCCTACTTTGGACACTTGCTAAATACAACGTTACTTGCACATTCCTCGACTCTAGTAAATCTGGTGAGAGGTTCTATGATTTATCAGTCTTGCTTCTTGGAGATGCTGTGGTAAAAGCCTTTTCAAACCGAATCTCGCACTTTTTTGATAGGTTACGTTACAGTGCGTTTCCAGCTTACCCGGATGGTCAGTTATGTCACAGTTGTAGTGATGCTCCCCAAACCGTTCCGAAAGGCATCTACCAGTTTATCTCATACACTTCATTCTTAGGCCAGAGGTATCCGGTAAGCCAGGTCGCTATCATAAACAATGAAGCGCTTCTTTCAATACCCAAAGTCAAAGGAAAGCGAACATATTGTTACCACAAGGTAAAAAGGAAGGGGGCAGTCTGCTAGTCACCGTTCCGTCAAACAGATATGTCTTCATCTGGGCAGCGCGGTAATCCCTGGCGATTTAATAGGCATCTGTTTATATCAAAGGCCTATTAAATCCTGTCAGGAAATCAAAGTGGAGGTAATTATAGTGACGGGAACCGCGAAATGGAAGGATATTGCCTGGCTGATGTCTGAGCTTAGAACCCAAGATCCACTGAGCTGAAAACGATAATATAAAAGCAACAGCAGCAGAGAACAGGGCAAAGTGAAGTACATGGTTTATTCCGACAGAACCAGACTCAATTTGGACACTCGTGTTTAGGGGAGGATTACCAATTCCAAAGGGGCAGCATAAAAAATGCAGCTGCAATGGAATACTTCAGAAAAGCACTAGGAAAATTGTGGAAAACCAACGCAGGCTGACTGAAAATGTGAATGGCGAAAAGAATAATAATAGAAGAGGGGCTTGGACATGATAGTAAATGCACCTGCAGCAGATTAGATGACAGTGGGAACCAAATGGTAGAAAACCATGTTAATGAGATAGTAAATCAGTTACTTCAAGAGGGAAGCTAGTGAGTGTGCAGTCAAGAAAATGAGCTTGGCAAGGATATAGCAGTCTACATATAGACTACATACATTCATTATTCTATATACGACGGGAGTACGAAATGATAGAAACAACAAAAGAAACAGAGGAACAAAAATGTTTTTGAACATTTCAATATGAAAACGCTAAAAAATGTGAAGAATTTGAGAACAAAAATAAATATATTTAAGAGGAGAAATGAAGAAAATACGCCTGGTCCCTATGCTACAGAGCAGGAAAAAAATATTGCACGAAAAGTTCAGATTCAGGCTATATGTTATTGACTTCAAGAAATATTGTGAAAAAGCTGAAAAATACCTATGAGATTTAATTTAGGGGTTCGTGTTTCCTGTCGCCTGTAACGTTCTAAATTGATGGATTGGAAGGGCGTCCCTGTATTTTTATCATTAAAACGTTTGGTGACTAACTGGGAATAAATAATCACACGGCACAGCAGAGCAGTTATTTAAAATTTGGCACAGTGGACCTGCAACACATAACCCGCGGATATGCCACTTTCATTGAACTTTGGTTTGTCTGATGTGTGCAGCTTTGTTATGAAGCATATAAAACCCTATTTCTTCCTCCTCCGAGGCATAAATTCGAGCTTCTGTTGCACGAAATACTGATATAGCATCGTCTTTTCAAATGCCTAAATATCTTAATTGATGATCACCTTAATGCGTGAATGAGCAATGCAATTAGTACACATTCTTTATGAGTTACGTGTAATATTTTTGCCGTAAATTACATCCACCAAGGATGAGAGTAGGTTCCTAAAGGTACATATTTGTGGCTTGCGATCTTCCTAGCAAGCAATTGTTTGGAGATGCTGGCGTAAACCGCCGGTATACAAGCATGTACTTCTCCTTTGTATAAATGTTGCCTGGTATGAAACGCGAGAAATAAAAAACTTAACCTACAACAGAGATGCTAGAGGACTGTGCCAAAGTTTTTCGCCGAGAGGAAATCCTGCTCAGCTTAATAGCGCTGTCACCGAACTGCCTTCACGCTCAGAGAGACCGGAAATTATGCGGCAGCAGCAGCTGGCCCCCGTGGAGGTCATTTCTTTCACGCTGGTAAGAATAAAGTAAGTAAGTAAACTAAGCATACATTTGATTTACGCGCTAGAGCATTCTTTTGAGCCTTTCATCCATTTTATGATTTTTTTGCGGAATGCAATATTTTTTTTAAATTTACGTCATATATTTGTATGCTATTTACATACATCAGGTGTTCTATATCTACAAGCGAACTCTCCTTACAAAGCGGTCTTTTCTTAGTATCCCAAAGCGTGTTTGATCATATTTTACCTTTTTTGGTCTCTCAGTAGCTGAAACCTTGTTGACGTAACGTTTTATTAGCCTTTCATTTTTTTTAACATCTTTTTTCTTGTTCGAACCTGCATTAGCTATGTCGTTGCTGTTATGGAAGTGTGCATTTAACTTCGAGTCATTAAATTCAAGCATATTGTCCACAATATGCCATTTTTGCCTGGTATCAGCACTCCGTTCATTAGTTGATCATTTTTTTATATGCCTAAATTATTCTTGATAATAAAACTTCCTTATTATCTCATGTTGTTTAGAGATTGGCCACGCCTAAAAAATCGACTTAGCGTCGTTTAACAATGCGTGGACAGACCATGCGTGCCGATATTTTCGTGTCGAATTCAGTTATATATTCCTCCGTGATATCAGGCGCATAGCGTTTTTAAAATATAGTACTAGTCATCCCGGCGTTCGTGAGATCTGTTGGTCCCTTTATATTTATCATACGATGAAAAGCAGGTGAAAAATTCTAGAGGGCACTTTGAACCACCAAAGTGCGATGAGGCGATATCAATTATAGCGCTGTACTATGGCACATCTATCTCCCTCTCATCTTTCACTCCCATTTTCCTGTCTTTCTTTACGGCGTGGTACAAGTGTCCGTGAACGTAGAATTGTGACATATACTGCGCATTTTCTATCTTGTAAATCAATTTCAAACGCCGCTGATGCCTGCTGTACTAACGCCTTATATACATCTGGTTCTCCTTCTATTTGCTGTGTGGTGCGGCGTTCAAGGAAGCGGCAAAAAAAAAAAAAAGAATGAAAAGAAAAAGAACAAAAAGAAGGCAAAGTAGAAATAGAAAAAAATATAAAAAAATAGAAAGGAAAACAGAAAAAAGAGCAGAAATAAGGAAAAAGAAGCAAAGGAGTGCAAAGAGTAGCAAGAAAGGCTTCCGCCTTAACGCACTTAGGCGAGATCTAAGTGCCTCCAACAAATTCTTTTATGAATTAAGGCATTAAACGGCGGGCTTCGCTCACACATAGTATTGTGGACTGGAATGCATTGCACATCTATAACTATGAGTCATTAATTAGATATGATAAGCAGATAATGCACCATTCGGGTGTGCCTGCCGCAAAACAAAATCAAGCATACAAAATTAAAGAACAGGTAACATTTTGTCGCTGTTAGGTGTTTGAAGCTACTCGGTTCCTGTGAGCGCTGATCAATAAGAAAGGCTAAGGGACTTCGAAAGCGCACATTCTGAAGTGTATTCGTGATATATAGATTCGTCATTTAGGTACACAGAGCGGTCCACTTGCAGTTCTGGTTGCTTCTATACGGCTTGCAGGAAACATTGGTAGAGCGCGTGCTTGGTTCCAAAGGAGGAATTTCAGCCCTCTCCACACAACGTCGTTTCATTTAGAACGGCTCAGGTAAGCGAAAAAGAGCAATGGGAGCTACGCAGTAGCAAGTTTCCAAAGGGTTCTAAAAAAAAAGTATACTGAACAACACAAGCAAGGATCTTACCCACTGACCTCGGTTTTAATAAAGTTGGAGGTGCATGTCCTGTGGCAAACTTGAGCCAAAGAACCAGGAGAATGGTGAAACGTTCATTCCAAATTGTCAGTGGGAGAAATGTGCAACATCTTGCTTTATGTCGGAAGATGAAAGAGAAATGCTGTCGTTGATTGTGTGCTAGTCTTTCTCAGGAACGATAATTGCATTCCACAAGCCAGAAAAGACAGCTCATGGAAAGTAAGTTTTTCGGCAGTTTCTGGGGCCTCGACTGATCTCGGCGAAGTCTTTCGTGAGATAGGTTGGAGAAGGAAAGTAGGCCTGTTGAAGGGGGCTGAGAGCTTGTCTAGGAATCTTGCCAATTTTTCTACGGCCTTTGATAAAAGAGTCGGGTAGTTCTTTTGTGTGAGGTGTTCGGGCTACCTTTACAGCTGCGAAAAAGGGTACGATTCACACAGGGGGTAGAAAGAAAATAGAGCAAGCACCACACTATTGCACACGAGGAACTAAAGTTTAAACTTAAGAGACCTGTAGTTACACTGTAGCGCTCTAGACATAGATATTTTTTAAATATGTTCATTATTTGTAATCGCAAAATGAAACACAAAGAAATAATAACTCCGCTTGCAGGTCGTCAACATGGTACTTCTGATAACGACAAGGTTCAGTTGATTGTTATTGCAGTAGAAGAAACTGTTTAGTTAGCAGTTTGGTGCATAATGATGTGGAGAATGGCTACGTATCTGCAATCAGTTTTGCGAGCACAAGTAGGAGCGTTTATGAAAGCACATAATAAATAAGAAAGTTAATTTCATCCCCGTGTTTCTATTCTCAAAGTTAATCTTTTTTAACCTAAGACTTAAGGGATAAGACAAGCACTATCTTTAAAAAGAGGTCCATATTGAATATATGAATCAACTTGCCCAGAAAGAAAAAAACATTAATAAACTACCATGTTTCTGTGCAAAAGAAAAAATTATCACTGCACCGAATAATTGTTGCGAGGATTACGTTGGGCAAAACGAAGCCTCAAGTAGTGCGACATAGAGGCGAGGAAGTGAAATTCGTTTGGAACAATCGCATTTCAAGTTTTTTTTTCTTTTTTTTAAGGTGAAAGCAATTTATGGCTCATGACTCGCCATAGTGTCCGTGCCTTAGCAGCGAGCGTTCACTAGAAGTGTCCCATTTCTTAGCAAGATTCCTCGAGATACCTCGAGATTTACCTAGTCAATCATCCTCATGACATCACCTAGAAAATAAAACTTCGTGTGTCCTCTACGAATCGAGCCTCCAGTCCTCGGATCCCCAGCCGAGCGGTTCAACCAGCTGCGCCTAGCCAGAGCCATCTCAGACTCAGGTCAGACACAGGCCGCGCACAAATTCACATTCTAAAATAACACCGAATTTTCCTCTGAGAAGTCGTCATGAAAGCAGCACCGCATGCTGATACATCCGACAACAAAAGGGGACGCACAGTGGACGCGTGCAAGGAGGCGCGTCAGTGCCCGTGGAATGCGGAGGTCGCGGCGCGTTTGACGGGTCGAGGGGCAAAGCAGGGTGACGTCACACCGGGGGAGACGGCAGGCCTTCCCGGAATCGTGAAACGAAGATCATAATTTTTTTTGTCTACTGTTAGGATGATAGCATGATTCTGCTACTGATCAATACTGCCTCTTCCCTTTCCTGTAAACTAATTATAGAACGCCGGTTAACTTTGATACGCAGAAAGGGACGCTGGTTGTGCTCGAAAAGGAGCGAGAAGGGGACGCTGGTTTTGCTCGAGAAGGAGCGAGCAGTCTACATTATGCAGCAGCAACGCCCAGGCTTTGGTATTTCTGCAGCGAAGATTCTGCAGTGCTCTCAGATGTTTTTTTTTTTTTTTTCCAACTGGGCGCAAAATGTGTTCATTTATTGAACCACCACAAAATGTTGCACGGGAAGAAGCACTGGTTTCAAACCAATTTCAAAGAACACATAATGCCTCAATCGTCTAGGACAACAATTAAGCGGGCCTCTTTTTCCGGCAAGCTGTGCCGAGGCTCAATAAAAAAAAAATAATATATAGGTAGTAGTGAACTGCTGAGCTTAGGATGGTATTTTAAGTGGTGAAGATTATATGTTTTGTGTATATTATTTGCTTCTTGCGCAGCTACTTGCGCATAATGTAGCTGTGTTAGGCTAACTGTATTAGGAAATCGTAACGGAAGTATGCATTACACAACTGATGCTGAGCGTCCCATATGTCGCGACATTGAGCCAACCACGCAAAACCGAAAAATGAGCACTTAACTATTGAACTCTGCCAGTTGCGTCTTTACCGCACACGTATAGGCCCAAGGTTCACTGCAACTCTGATTTGTCCTTATAAAGCGAGTGTTGCTATTATATTCTCCGATAGTTGCATTTAAGCCACTGCTTGCATTTTCACGTGGCATGTGACCACAAGTGCCTTAAGCTTTTGCACCGCAGTATCTTTTACATTTCGTTGTTTATTTCCTTTTGTAACCAACCTGCTATAATGTCTAGGAAACAAGACCGCAGTCGTATTAAATGAAAAATAAGTTATTGCAGTCACCGCCTCAGAGAATGAACATAGTGCTGTCATTTGCTAGAACTCGACTAATACCGTCCGCACTTTGATTTGTAGGCCAATTGGCTATTGCTTACTTGTGCTAGCCGTACTAGTTAGTTGAGCTGTTTGGTTACCGTGTAAGCTGGTGGTTGTAACTTGCCTTATTATGTTGTGCAGAGTGGCTACGCGTGGTAATTGTAATCGGCAGCATCTGATTGACAGAGAAAGAAGTTATGCACTGTTGCATATCTATCTACTAGGACCGAACTTTCATAGTTAGGTAGGCAAATAAATTCACTTAAACAACATGTAAAATACAGAGGCTTTTATGTGGGCTTACATCGGAACTCCCTAATGCCCTTTATCCATTCGAAAATACCATTATCATTCTTTAAACCAGTCCTAACCATTCTCTGGGCAGCTTAACGACATATTCAACACCTCACCTTACTTAAGAGCCCTATCTACCCTATGTTTCCTGGCGAGCTCTTCTCAAGACGTTTTATTTTTTTTTTTTTTTCAAAACGGCGTTAGAATATATGCATGCGCTGCCTCGAAGTACGGAGGCTGAGAGAATGACTGCTAAACAGCAATATTAAAAGCCATTTTCAGCACCTAATGCATTCGCTGTGATGGTGCTCTACTGAGAGAAGGCTCCAGACAGCCACTTAGGCGCGCGAGCGCTGGGCAACGCCTTTTTTAGCGCTCCAACTACTCCATATAAATCCTGCCATGACTGCAGTTCCTGGCTGCTTCGGCCATGCTCCGTGCTCTATCGAAGCTGCCTTTGCGTCTTCTTTATTTGCGACGAAGGGCGCCGATCGTCGATTCGTTCGCTTTATCCTGACAGCTGTGTCCTTGAATATTCCTTGAGTGGCTTTTCATTACATAGGTAGATCAGTCGAAGAGCATGCGTGCACGGGTAGGCTTCTGTGAGCTAACATGTTCCTACCTTGAAATCACAATCTCAAAGTAGCGATACAAAACAAAGGCCACTTCAGCTTGCTTATTTATCTGAGGCACAATGCAAAAAAGCAAAATTAAATTTCAGTGGCATCTCGCACATAGCTTTTTTTGCCAAGAAGCATCTTTTAAGCACTCAGTCCACCAAGTTCGCCGCTAAAAAGACTCAATAGCACTGTACGAAACATCGCTCTTCTGATTAAATTTGTACAGACCAGCCACCTACTAGAACTTACACTACTCAGTCCTCCATTTATTGTTTCTGGTGATAAAGAAGAATCATGTAAGTGCATATAAGGAGAACGCATTGACTTCAGCAAACTCTTGCAGTCAGAAATAAATGAAAGCATACGAAAGGGGGTAACCTCTCCTAGAAAGTTATATAAGATAGGCGATTCTGGCTTGCCAGCAATTCGGTCTATCCTAAGGGCACAGCACTGGAGAGGATACTATTTTAAGTCCGCTTTCACAAGACAAGTTCTTGGAGAATCTACATCAGTTTATCTTTCCTCCAGTCCTTCTTCACGTATTACACTGAAAAGATAACAAAGTGTGGTTATGTTCATGAGCTTTTGGTTTCTTATATTCGCGCCATCTGTCTGCAACAAAACCCATTGCTTGTTTTATTCTCGGATGTTTGTTACAAAAGCATTAGTTCCGTCTTCAGTGAACGGAGCTAATAATGGCAAACCTATAGGCATCTGCTCACTAAAAAGATTTGGCAAAGAATCGGCTGTCCCTTCGTTTCAGCCCCTTGCCCTGTCCTTCATTAGCTTCCCTTTCTTTTTCTTATTTTTTTTAATTCTACACGTTCTCCTTTTCTCTGTTTACTCGCTTATTGACTACTCTATATTTTTTTTTCATATTTTGAAGCACATGAAATGCAAGACGTAACGTTCCGTTGCTGCGCATTATATAATCGGCAGGTTATTAAAACAATTCTGGAAGTCTTCAGGTCGGCAGCTTTTCCTCTTTCTTTTCCCCGTTCCTATCTGTTTTTTTTTTATAGCTGTAGTTTTCACGTAGCGGAAAGTAAATTACTACGCTGTTTCCTTTTCTAAAAAAAAATATCTTTTATTTTGCGGGTCTTCTTGCATGTAATCGGTTTCTTCTTGCTCCTTTCCTTGTTCTTGTTCTCCCCTGATCTCCCAATCAAATATTCTTGCTGTTCTCTACGCAGCTGTTTAAGGGCGGTGCACTTGGCAGCGTCGACAAGTCATGTTTATTACAGCAAGGCCCAATCTTCTCTCTTCTTCATTTCCGTTACGTTCGTTTGCGTGAGGAATGCAGATGATTGCCTTGGCTTGCAAATTTATGATTAGCACCTATTAGATTACTAATTTTACTCATAGTATAAGTTGAGAATGTATGGGCGTTAACCAGAAAACCAAATAACGATTTCGCTCTGCGTCCGCGCACCACGAAACAGGAGAACTGCGAGAGAAAGTTTCAAGTTGAGACCAGTAAGAAAAAAACATCCGTGGCAGTCTTTTTTTTTCCACGGGTACTGCGTTCAAGGTTATTTCTATGTATTTATCTGTGGATAACCGCGAGCTTTAAAGGTTTCTTTTTGCAATAAGCGTCTCCATTTCAGTACAAAAGAACAATACTGAAAACCGCGTTTGTACACATAGATGTGAGGTGAAAGATAGCCCTCATTTTTGCCATTTTTAGCGCATCTGACAGACTGTGACAATAAAATATTTACCGCGAAATTTCTTATTGTTTGCTGTTTACATTATATGTATAGCATGTGGGACGTAAAAAGTACTAAAGTTGCACTGGACCTCCCGTTCGTTTTTGGCACGTATATACAAGTCATGGACACTATCGAAGATACATGTATCTTCGATAATATCTTTAGATGCATTTTGCTTATCGGCATTAGGTATCGTGTGGTGAAAATGAAAATATCGGAGTATCGGTATTGAAAATACATTCTTAAAGTATTGTGTATTTTAAAGATACTCGATACTAAAGAAAACTTCGAACATTGAAACCGCTGTGAGTGTTCTGGTTGACAGCGCTCGCTCAGACAGCTCGACCTGTACTACCGCGTGAGTTCCTTACAAATGCCTCGGCCCCTCAGCGTCAACCACGTTTCCCGATTCCTTTTCTTTAAAACTTAAAGACGCAATTGTAAGAGGCGCTCACGAGGTGCTGTAATTTCGAGCATCAAGTGCGTACCACGAAGCTAAAGTCGTTAACAGATACACAGAAAGGTATGAACAAAGCGGAAACGCAAGGCGATAGTAGGGATCTGACACACGTCTATACCCCTAACCGCTCTTCCCCCCTTTGCACCCCACCCCCGTTTACCTCTGCGGCATCTTACTCTCGTTAAGCAGCATCCTCAGTGTACCGTCAGACGCAGTTACTTATGCACGACCCTTCCCCAAAACCCTGGGCTCCGCGTACCGGCTCTACTTAGCGGCAAGAACACAAGCTTCTAAGGCATCAGTCCACCACGATGCTGTCGGCTAAGCGCCGTTCTTGAAGCTACTGCTTTTTACTGAAATCAAATCCATTCTTTGTAACTGCACAGAGAAGAAGCTTCCACTACACTTTTGTTTTTTCTGAAAAAAATATTACGTCTAAAATTTTACGAAATGCACGACATGAATGCTATGAACGCCATTTTCTAGCACATTTCGAATAACAAATTATACGTGGTCAAACAACCTTTTGTTTGCAAAAAACATTTGACCAAACATTGAATAAAACTTGTAAAGAAAATTCTATCTTAAAAAACTTTTTGAAATATGAGAATTGATTGACACCATATTAGCCATTTTCTGATAAAAAATTACTTCTATTTTTTATCTACAACCAGCCGTAATTTTCAGCGACGCTAGTGAACCTCACGTTTCCTAACTACCTCCAGGATGCTTGAGTCAACGCGGCTATGGTTCACTCTTATACGCTGATAAAAGGCATCTTCTTCTAATACAACATTGCAATGTGCTCGCGTGCGTATGTAGAGAGGCTTTTCTCATTTGCATCGCATTTTAGCACGCCCAAATCGGGCTCTTTCCCGACTAAATAACATTCAGCCATTTTATGTTTCTTGTTTTCATTCTACCTTCTAACAATCTGCAGAGCTTCAACAGTTTGTTATCGCACTAATAATAGTATAGCTGCTCAGTTCTCTAAACGTACGCAGGTTGCACCTTTTAGCCCAAATAAATTTACGTAGGGGTCACCTTGTAGGTCACAGGTCAGTTCGCATGAACAGCATCAGTTTAAAGAACTATTTCGCTAGGTTGCTAGTGGAAGCAATAACTTCATTGCAACTGTGGCTGAAATTCATTGTGAGGTTCCGACAAGGACAGCTGCCCCAATAGAGGAGCTTAAATAACTCCGTGCTGGCGTATTCGATAGTTTAGGCCCTAAAACTACGCTATAGAAATACTATAAAGAGTCCAGTAGCACGGTTAAATTTCCTGATGCCGCTAATCGTAATACCCCCTTTATTATGTTGAGATTTCAGTGATGTATCGAAGTATCGACGATGCAATACCGAGTATCTGCATCTAAACTCGATTTCAATTCTGTATCTTGTATCGGCATCGAAAATATTTTTTCAGGGTATCGAGTATCAGTATCGAAAATACTTAAGTATCTTGCACAGCCCTGATATATATATAGTTCGCGGTATGACTAATTATCTGCATATTCATGGACGCAATTTGTCATTAGTCTTGTGCGAAACCTGCACCATAGACCAGAATGTTTCTGCGGCAGTAATTGTGATGACTTCAGTGCGCATGGATACAAAATAAAAGAAAAAAGCTCCGAAAGCTCTTGCAGAATCCCTGAAACAGTCTAGAACGCAAGCGCCGGCGACAGATGGCAGCACTGGGTGATCGGGTCCGAGGGCGCGGGCGACAGTAACCCCATCCTTCTCTTTTCTGCTCATCGAGGCGAATCAAGAGAAGGGGAGCGGGAGTTAAAGTGAAAAAGAGAAAGCACCAGATTCCGCGGCCACAACAGCGGAGAGCAGTGGCAGAGCGGCTGGGCTCCGGCCACTAGCTCGGACGGCTCGGCAGCGCGTTTCGTTGGAAACGGATCTGAATGTCGTGCGACGACGGAAACTTGCAGGGTCAGTGATTGGAAAAAGTTCCGCTCTGAAGCACTAAGCACTATGAATACTTTGTTCTCATTACGAGAGCCGCCTCCTACTCGGGGAAGTAAAACAAAACTGTACATTTAGAAACTAAACCGACCTTTATAGCTTTTTGCGCTCAGACGCCAAACGTCAAGCATTAATGTATTGATGCTGAATAATGATTTGCACGCACATTTTCTGATTTACCGGATTGCTATTTGGTCGGCCTGAGCAACGAACACCTCAGCTATGGATTTGAGTGCGAACTTCACAACTGCCAACGGCACAAAGTTGGAACCATTCGACTTTTACCAGGTGAGATCTTCTCCACGTTTATAAACTTGCTAAACCTGCGCGGCTATTCAAGAGCGGTTAGACCATTTAAATTAAGCAGGTGTGGAACCTATTTTACTAGTTGGGGACGTTTCAAATGGGCGTGAATGAAAAGATGCGGGAGGGCAGGATTGGGGAAGCCCTTGCTCACTTTTTGATAAACAAGTTCTCTCATTTCGTGACTGGTAAGTGACGTGGCTGGGGCCATTCACACTTGCTGACATTTTCAGCACGATTGATAAGGAACTACGCTAAAACATTAGTTTGCATCATTTTTCGCCGGCTTTTTCACCTGTTCGAGTAATATGTTTGTAAGAGTGACTTTTATCGCTTGCTGATCGGTTGATGTCAGCTTCGACTGCATCAAAAAGTATTGTCTAGCGCGTCAAAACCTAGTCAAGAACTATTGATTTGAAGGAAATCGTTCGCACATCACTACAGTTTCTGTCTTCACCGTACTCGAAACGTTGCGCAACCTCGCAGGTAATGCAGCATTTCAGGAATGGCATTGGTGACAAAAAAAAAAGGTACCTATAAAAGTTTTCTGCCTTTTGCCTCTGTCCCCGTCATTTTTCTTTTTTTGTGATGTTTCAGCCGGTTTGGTGAAATACGCAAGTTCACATACGTCTAAAACGTTTTTTCGAATTCAAAGCGTTTCCGCTTTGACACGTTTATGATGTGTGGACTTTTTGAAGCTACCAGCGCTGTACGGTTACCACTCACGTCTTCTGCGCGATGTTTGGCACTCGGCGCAATGAGGACATTCTCCCAGCTTGCGCTGGATTCTACATCCTTACTGACTTGTTTATTTCACCACGTACAAGGAACTTCTTTTCGGTAATTGAGAGAGCATAATTTACAGATCAAATAAATTTATCCAACGAAGGTAAAAACAGACGTAGGTAAGACATTTATTCGCAATCAAAATGCCCAAGATGAAACTGCGTGAGGGTGAAAGTATTTCTATTTTGGTAATGTATACGCCGAAGAACTACTTTTACGGGACTGATGGGCCACACTTACTTCACAGTAGAAAATAACAGTATTCCTACGGTGTGCTCTTATAATCGGATTTCGCAGCGCAGGAAGCAGACAATAAAAAAACATGGCGCTGGGATAGTCGATGAGTGATAGTTTTCAAGACGGCAGCGCAAAACGGAGAGACAGAAGACTGAAGAGAGGCGTACCAAGCGTCTTGTGATATCCTCGTCTGTGCTCGTCCTTCTCGTGCTGCCTTCTTTGCTATAAAAAGAAAGACGTTCTCACCCCACATACCGTTTTTGCTCCGATAAGACCGTCGCAAACGACGCCGCCTGATATTGCTGTAGCGCGCCATCTTGAGAAGCGCACAAATGCACGCTGAATAAGTATACTTGCTTAGAAATTTAACGTATAGGAGAATGTTAGCTCTAAGCTCGTACTTTCTTTTGATCTCTTTTTCGATTCCTTTGGAGCAGTCGAACAAAACAAAGAACATTGTGGCGCAAGACAGTTTCACTGACTGCCCACTCAAATGCGCCCTTCTATCCCACAAAGACAGCTATTACTTGAAAAAAAAAATGAGTCCAGTATTGAATGTACTTCACAAACTTAAAGATTTGGGTGCACGTTAGCGTTTAGCAAATGAAAAGAAACAACAAAGATAAAGGCAAATTACAGCGCAGGCATTTACTTTGTTGTTAAAATAGCTTTCTAGGTACCGATAGGTCATTAACGCATATGTTCATGCGGTGAAACAGTGGTTGGGGTCAGGAGAGTTGCACGTCTGTAGGTAGTACTTGTTGAAAATGGTACTGGTAATTTTAAAGTGGTGCATTAGCGAAGTTGCTATAGGCACCCTGCAATTCAGCTTCCTGTCTCTTGTCGCCACATGGTGGTCACGAGTGTAAGCGCAATGTTAGGCGACCAAGTAATCCTCTCGTTGCTTTTTAGGGGGACAAAGACTTTCACCGAATAGGACGTGTATGGTTAATCTTAACTGATCTAATTGTGCTCTCCTCGAAGCTCCTACTGCCAAGGATGATAACAGTCTGAAGCGGTTGAAGATCGAACGCTGGTGTTGCTTCCTAACAGACTGCCACACCACTTGCGCGAAGTTAACCCTAGGCAGAAAATGTCGCTAAAAAAGTATATGATATTATATTGAACATTAGAACACCATACATAGTTAGGCTGGTAGAGAGTAATGCCGCATACACTCTACAGCTTCGCTTATGTACGAATTTAATGTACCGCAGAAAACAGAACGTCCGTCAGCTGCTGGTAGGTTATACATGATACTCGTTGAATTCCCGCGCCTCGACGTCGCATCTCTTTTTTTGCACGAACACTTCACTCTCATAGCCTTAGTTGCTTTGGGGCGTTAAACACGCAAACCAAACCAAACTTCCCTCTTAATTTACTAACAGCACGGGGGGTATAGTACTGTCTCACTGCGGCACTGTTTTGTGCCTCAGACGTCAGACGCATACATTATGCGTTAGTCAACGTTCCTCGTTGACTTTCTCGCATGCCTTTCTTTGTTATCGGCCATGACTTACATCCACATCAAAATTCTGTATGGCGTTGAGCTCCAGCATCATGTTCTTTGCGGCATTTATGTGTTTAACATTTCGCAACCAGTCGTGGAAGGACAACAGAAGTCAGGCGCTCAGTGAACGTTCAGAGAAGGTAATTAAGTGCGTGGTACACAACGAAAATGCAACACCGGATGCGGCCTACGGCTTTTTGGCCACACTAAGACCGTGGAACGCCTCACTATGTGCTTTACTTCTTTTGGTTCGTGCAAGCACGTATATCAAATATATAAAGAGCTCCATTAGAGATTCGCCGTTCAACTCTTGCTTATTACACAGCGGCTCCCCCAAATCCACCTCATGTTGGTACAAGACTGTTGTACACGCTACAGAAAGTAAGTAGCCGCTTACTTACAAGAGGTGCTGTTTTTCAAAATTATCATAGTGATTTTGCATTGTTATCTCTTGAAGACGTCAACCGCTACACTGAACACCATCCACACGTAAGCGCTAGAGGGTAGGATGGCATTGTACCGTGCGAACACCTTGAACACTTGCTTGCAGTTGCGAAATGCTTCGATGCGAAAAAGCGGCACGCGTCTTTGTTGGCGCAGTGAAATTGCGCTGTAGGCATTGTCAGCTGTAAAGCTGAAAAAAAAGTCCTCTCGGGTTTTGCTTTGGAACATCAGAGACGTCTTCTCATGCAGAGACATAGTAAGGCTGGGTAAATTCTTCGGCCCAAATTGATGAAGCTGTTCGCATCGTATTTTAAAAGACACCCATGGGGCCTTAAATTGAGGAACTGTAGCAGAGGCCAGCAAAGGATACATCAAGGACGAAGACCTAGGACAGCGCAACATTGCAGGCACTCATGCGGTCGACCAATTGACGCAATCGCATCGCCACAGACGCCTCGCCCCTCTAGCCTTTTCTGCAAAGCAGTAATTGTTAACTGTTAGTTATTTACCAAAAAAGTGTAATTGAATCACCAGAACGGTTCCTCAGAAGAAAACTCAGGTTTGAGACACACCCTTCGCTCAAAGCACACTTGAAATGCTACCTGTGGTAATATTCTAGTGAAAGAAATTTATATAAGTGGCCTTTAGGAGTATGTGAGTCAGATTTGAAAGTTTTGAGTTGGGCGTAGAATTCACAGATGTGTTTTAAAAAGTGCTGCTCCCGACCTACTCGCGACCGAATGGGGCAACACATCCCAGCCCACATCGTTCACAAACCTCTCACGTGACGTCACACGACCTTGCTGGGCGCGCCCACTCATTGCACGCTTCCACTTTCTCAGGGCGGAACAGGGCGCGATAGGCCGTCATCGCGACTTCTTTGCCGCTTTCTTTTTCTAGCACACAGGCGTGGACTGAGTTCAGGGGGGAGAGACGCCTAATTTATGATCGGCCATACCTTCAGTGCAATAAAGGCAGCTGAAGTCTTTTTTTTTCGCTTTACGGTGACGACTTATGGGATACTTATTGCTCGAGCGCGTTTTACAGTTTTTGTAAAAAACTTTTCATCACACCTTTAATAACGAAGCACACTACTTCCAAGAAGGGATGCAGTTCTGCCTTAGCAACTGCAGAACTGCAGTTCCTTAGCCTGTTTCCTGCGACCTTTCTGGAGGTATTGTTGTCTGCGTACGGCAAACGTAAATTTGAGGCATGGTTAAAAGTACAAATCGACACTAGGAGGGTAGGCTATTCTCTGCCACAATAGACACCAACAATGATAAAATGTCATATTAACTTCGTTCGTGCTATCAGAATTTTTTTTTCATGTAATCATAAAATGGCTAGGTGGACTTATAAGCTATAAGGAAAGCATGCACGTAGGCTAGCGTGAATAAAATATTCTGTAAAATTCACTGTCGCGGGCATGTTGATCTCACTGTGATAGACGCATCGACGGGACGTTCTTGATGTTCAAGGTTGGCGCAGATTTATTGTGGTCTTATTTAAAAGGCTTCATTTTTGCGGCAATATTGGCGGCCAAAAACATACTGACCTCTCTGACGTTGAAATAGAACAAAACGATCCCTAAGACCTTAAAATCTGCCTTTCTCAGCTGCTTGACAGCTTGTCCGAAAGGAACTCGGCCGCGCCACGCGCCTCAAGTTATTCAGTGCCGCCGCTGGAAGAGATGAATCACTTGCGTTTCAGTTGCGTCACCTGACTGTTGCACGTAACATATAACAACAATACTCCATTCCGGCTTTCCTCTTGCTCATCGTAAAAACTAGAAATAACCTGTGGACAGCAAATTTTTACTAGTGAAGTGGGCATTAGCAATATTAAGAAGTATAGCATATTGCCAGGGGGCGCTCGCAGCGAAAGACGTTGAAGTGGCGCTCGGAGAAAAAGGACGAAGTGAATCGGCTCTAGACTAGAAGGACGTACCTAAAGCTTGGACCTTATAATTCCACCTGCACCGGCTCTGTTAGCCTAGCCCTAGTCGCCAATGTAGTGACAAATCTGGTGGAGGTCAGGTCTGATGTCCCGTACCCCTCCGCTAAGCAGGAGTGCTGGTCATATATTCGAAGAAACGCCTGTTCACCGCACCAGCCGCAGGCAACGAGGCCTACCACCTGAGTTTTCCCCATCGGCTATGACTACCGGCAGCCACGACGTCGTCGCAATGCCTGGAGCGGCCCCTACTTACGTGACGATTCAGAACCCCCGCGTCCCAAAGACCTTTCACGGGGACACCTATGAAGACGTCGACGACTGGTTGCAGCACTACGAAAGGGTAGCTACCTTCAACCTCTGGGATGACGCCGCCCGGCTTCGCAACGTATACTTCAGCCTTGAAGATGGCGCTCGGACATGGTTCGAGAACCATGAAGACCAGCTGTCATCCTGGAGTGAGTTCAAGCGTCATCTTGCGGCTGCTTACGGTAGCTCAGATCGCCGCGAATGGGCCGAACGCGCTCTCCAATCTCGGGTTCAAATGCCCAACGAGACGGTCGCGGCATATATCGAAGACATGACACGCCTCTTCAAGCGGGCAGACCCTACAATGTCCGAGGACAAAAAGCTGCGCTACCTCATGCTTGGCGTTAAAGAGCAGCTTTTTGCTGGCCTGGTGCGCAGCCCACCGAAAACTGTCGCAGAATTCCTTGCGGAAACATCCACAATAGAAAGAGTGCTTCAGCAGCGAGCTTCGGCACAGAATCGTACCGTCCACGCCACCTCCGTCTCTGCCGAGTTACCATCGCATGACATGGACGCATCGGCGCTACGTGAGCTCGTACGTTCGATTGTGCGCGACGAACTCAGACTGCTGTATGGCGCACATCAACCAGCTTCTACCTCCATTGCGAGCGTTGTCCGCGACGAAGTGCAGCAAGCGCTCCGACCTCCGTTTCCAAGCGGTGAACCTCACCCTGCTCCTCCCCTTACGCCACCTGAGTGCCAGCGTCCCACATACGCCGAGTTGCTACAATACTCGCCACCCCAGTCGCCGACCCTAATTCCTGCTAACGTAGCTGCACCAACAACACCGGCCCCCGTGATCCAGTACGTAACGGATTCCCGACAGTCTAGACGGAAAGCAGACGAGTGGCGTACCCCCGACCGACGGCCTTTATGCTTTCACTGCGGCGAACCAGGACATGTCTATCGGCGCTGTCCCTACCGTCGACTGGGCCTCGAAGGTTTTTCCGCCGATTCTCCGCGGCCTCGCTACGGCGAACGGCCCCGAGCCGTTGAAGATTTCCTCAATGACCAGCGCCGTGGTGTTCCGTCTCGTCTGCGGCAATCTCGATCACCGTCGCCCAGGGCTCGCCCTTCGCCATCTGCTGCGAGGTCCTCATGGGCAGCGCAGGGCCGATTGCCCAGCCCCCAGCGGGAAAACTGAAACCAGCGACCTTCGGGGGTAGGCTCGCTGGACATCGCTGCGCGGGAGACCCCCCATCGACGCGGACACGGAAACTCTACGAATCGACACTGGAAAA
The DNA here is from genome assembly GCF_055883805.1 of Amblyomma maculatum. Taxonomy (NCBI): domain Eukaryota; kingdom Metazoa; phylum Arthropoda; class Arachnida; order Ixodida; family Ixodidae; genus Amblyomma; species Amblyomma maculatum. Next base: position 57,746,610 of record NC_139348.1, on the reverse strand, counting down.
GTCCGCGGTTGCCGATTATAACGCTACCTCGACGCCACCACGACGCACCCGCAACGACGACGACTTGCCGGTGGAACCGACGACGCACAAACGCACCCGCAACAACGACGAATTGCCGGTGAAACAGACAACGCAACAATGCACCCGCAACAACGACGAATTGCCGGTGAAACAGACGACGCAACAACGCACCCGCAACAACGACGCATTGCCGGTGGAACAGATGACACGACAACGCACCCGCAACGACGAAGAATTGCCGGTGGAACGGACACCGCAACAACGTGCCTGCAACAACGACGAATTGCAGGTGAAGCATACCGCGTACACCGATGCAGAGCACTCAAACACTCAGAAGCCTGATATTCGCGAGAAGCTGTCGTTGGACATACCAGTAATACTGGATGGTCGCCATGTTCGAGCTTTGTTGGATACTGGCGCTGATTATTCTATTTTGAGCAGCCAGTCTGCCGCGATTCTCAAGAAGGTTTTGACTCCGTGGGCTGGCACACACGTTCGCACTGCGGGTGGTCATCTGGTTACTCCTCTAGGCATGTGCACGGCCAGGGTCCAAAATCAAGAGTCGACATTTGTGGTAAGCTGCCTCGTTCTGAAAGGCTGCTCACGTGACCTAATTCTGGGCGTAGATTTTCTTCGTGAATATGGCGCAATTATTGACCTCCGGGATTTTAAGGTCTCGTTTTCAACTGAGAAAGCAGTGGCCCTCAGCAGTACACAGCGACCACTCAATGTGCTTCCAGTTTATGCGGACAGTGTCACGCTGCCACCCCGAACCAGCACCTTCGTTAATGTGAAATGCAATGCACTTCACGATGGTGATGCAATAGCCGAAACTAACCTCTCGTTACTGTTGACGCAGGGAGTTTGCGTGGCTCGCAGTTTGATCCATCTTAATTGTGGCCAGTCCAAGGTACTTGTTACCAATTTTTCGCACGAGTATCGACACCTTTTTCGGAATACTTCCGTAGCTTTCGCGGAACGCATATCTGAAGTCTCCGAGTGCTTGCCCACAGAAACCGTGCCACCGCCCACATCCCTCGACAACCTCGATATTAGCTCAGATCTATCGGTGAGCCAGCGTGAACAGCTGTTTTCATTGTTACTTGAATTCAGAGAGTGTTTTGCATCATCGTCAAAAGTGCATCAGACTCCCATTGCCAAGCACCAGATCGTGACGTTCGATGATGTCCGCCCAATTCACCAGCACCCCTACCGCGTCTCTTCGACCGAGCGCGAAGTTATTAAGTCACAAGTTGAACAAATGCTCGAAGATGATGTTATCCAGCCTTCAAATAGCCCATGGTCCTCCCCAGTCGTTTTAGTTAAAAAGAAAGACGGCACGTTACGTTTTTGCGTCGATTACCGCAAGCTGAACGCCATAACCAAGAAGGATGTATACCCCTTGCCGCGGATTGACGACTCTCTCGACCGCCTTCGGCGTGCGAAGTACTTTTCGTCAATCGACCTAAAAAGTGGCTATTGGCAGATTGAGGTAGATGAGCGAGATCGTGAAAAAACGGCCTTTGTCACACCCGACGGACTTTACGAATTTAAAGTTCTACCTTTCGGACTTTGTTCCGCGCCGGCCACATTTCAGCGGATGATGGACACTGTCCTCGCCGGGCTTAAATGGCAGTGTTGCCTAGTCTACCTAGATGACGTGGTGGTCTTCGCAGAATCGTTTTCACAACATCTTAAACGCCTGCGGTCAGTACTCGAAGCCCTTCGATCCGCTAACTTGACGCTTAAGCCACAGAAATGTCACTTTGGCTACCAAGAGCTTAAATTCCTCGGTCATGTCGTAAGCGCTGCCGGCGTGAAGCCCGACCCTGACAAGCTTACTGCTGTTGCGGAATTTCCGATTCCACGTGACAAGAAAGCTGTTCGCAGATTTCTCGGCTTGTGCAGTTATTACCGCCGTTTTATCGATAACTTCGCTGATCTTGCTGAACCGCTGACTCGGCTCACCCGGGGAGACACCCCTTTTGTTTGGAGTCACAAGCAAGAAGCTGCTTTTACCGAGTTGCGTCTCCGTCTCCAATCGCCGCCTATTCTAGCCCATTTCGATGAGCACGGTGAAACAGAAATCCGCACTGACGCCAGTAACATTGGCCTTGGGGCGGTTCTCGTGCAACGTCAAGAGGGTGTGGAACGAGTCGTCGCCTATGCCAGCCGTGCTTTATCCCGCGCCGAGATGAACTATTCAACTACTGAGAAGGAATGCCTCGCCATAATTTGGGCGGCTGCAAAATTTCGCCCCTACCTTTATGGTCGCCCATTTAAAGTGGTCACTGACCACCATTCCTTGTGTTGGCTGGCCAACCTGCGTGACCCATGCGGCCGCCTGGCGCGATGGAGCCTTCGCCTACAGGAGTTTGACCTTACTATAGTCTACAAGTCCGGACATAAACATGAAGATGCTGTACGAGCTCTCTCGTGCGCCCGTCGAGCTCGCTTCACCACATACGGGTGACTCAGGCAGTTTTCTCGGAGCTGTTGATGCTTCAGATATGTCTCATCAGCAGCGTGCTGATCCAGAGTTACAAGCCCTGATCGATTATTTAGAAGGTCAGCCAGCCACAATACCTAAGTGCTTTTCTCGGAGCCTCTCAACTTTCTGCCTGAGAAGTGGTGTACTCTATAAGCACAGCTCTAGATCCGATTCGAGAACCTACCTCCTCGTGGTACCAGCAGCTCTGCGAGAGGAAATCCTTTCCGCGTGCCACGATGAACCAACTTCTGGTCACTTGGGCTATACTCGCACACTTTCTAGAATACGAAAAACATTCTACTGGCCTAACCTTGCAACTGTCGTTAAGCGCTATGTTAAGAGCTGTCGGCAATGTCAGCGTCGGAAGGTTCCGCAATCAAAGCCTGCAGGCCTTCTCGTGCCCATAATACCACCACGCGCACCGTTTGATCAAGTCGGCATGGACCAGCCACAATACCTAAGTGCTTTTCTCGGAGCCTCTCAACTTTCTGCCTGAGAAGTGGTGTACTCTATAAGCACAGCTCTAGATCCGATTCGAGAACCTACCTCCTCGTGGTACCAGCAGCTCTGCGAGAGGAAATCCTTTCCGCGTGCCACGATGAACCAACTTCTGGTCACTTGGGCTATACTCGCACACTTTCTAGAATACGAAAAACATTCTACTGGCCTAACCTTGCAACTGTCGTTAAGCGCTATGTTAAGAGCTGTCGGCAATGTCAGCGTCGGAAGGTTCCGCAATCAAAGCCTGCAGGCCTTCTCGTGCCCATAATACCACCACGCGCACCGTTTGATCAAGTCGGCATGGACCTTCTCGGTCCTTTCCCTCGATCCTCCGGGGGCAACCGCTGGATAATCATCGCCACAGATTACCTGACTCGATATGCCGAGACCAAAGCGTTACCTAGTGGTACAGCATCGGAGGTTGCCCATTTCTTTGTACACCAGATCATGCTGCGGCACGGTGCTCCGACCTGTATTATTACTGACAGAGGGACTGCCTTTACTTCACAAATGATGGCCGAAGTTTTTCATCTCAGCGGTACGGCACATCGAAAAGCTACTGCTTACCATCCGCAGACCAATGGGTTGACTGAAAGGCTTAATAAAACCATTGCGGACATGCTGGCGATGTATGTCGACGCCCAGCACAAGACTTGGGATGCTATCCTACCATATGTGACATTCGCGTACAATACGGCAGTCCAAGAGACGACACGCTTCACGCCGTTTCGCTTAGTTTACGGCAGAGAGGTTCGGACGATGCTGGACGCAATGCTCCCTTGCGAAACAGATACCGAGCTTTCTACTGACACCGAACACTTTGCCCAACATGCTGAGCAAGCACGCCAACTAGCACGCGTCCACATCGCCCAGCAACAGGACAAGGATTCACGCCGGTACAACCTCCGCCACAAACAAGCTTCCTACAACACCGGGGACCAGGTGTGGGTGTGGACTCCTGTTCGACGCCGTGGCCTATCAGAAAAGCTGATTTGCCGTTACTTCGGACCATATAAAGTTTTGCGGCGCCTCAGCGACGTTAACTATGAGGTCCTCCCAGATGGCCCAGAGCAGAGAGGCCGTCGGCTACCTCGTCCAGAGACAGTTCATGTCCTACGCATGAAGCCGTATTTTACGCGGTAACTGAAAGACGGCATCTGCAAACTTTTTTTTTTCGTTTGCTTTTGTCCACCTGTGTGCACGTGTGCCGTGTGCGTCACGTTTAAGGAGGGAGGAATGCCAGGGGGCGCTCGCAGCGAAAGACGTTGAAGTGGCGCTCGGAGAAAAAGGACGAAGTGAATCGGCTCTGGACTAGAAGGACGTACCTAAAGCTTGGACCTTATAATTCCACCTGCACCGGCTCTGTTAGCCTAGCCCTAGTCGCCAATATCGTGACAATATATTTACCCTACATGGCGAAATGTGTATTGCGAGTTTTTTCATGCTCAAAAATATTTAGAGTAAATTCAACTGACACAAAAAAAAATAGTTTCATGAGGCAATCTCGCTGACCAAGAGAGGAAAAAACCTAGAGAAAAAAACCATCGGCGAAACACCGAGAGAGAAATTAGATTTTATGGACTGCCATGAACGCTGTTGAGTTAAAAAAATGCAAGTTAAACGAAAGTATTATTTCATTAGATAGGCCGCAGTCATGGGGTACTGATCTGACATGCAGAGTTGTTATTTATTGCAGCAAACTTGTCCCGCCAAATACGATCCAACAACACCGGCCTTCATTTGGCAACTACCGCTACGGTTCCCAGTCATCGGTTTATTGGTTTTTGTCTTGTTGTTACAGGAGGAAGGTCAACACTTCGGCACCTTCTGCGATCCAGAGATAACTCTATCTGAGTGGTTCAAGCATATCGACGGACGCGTAATAAAAATATTTCGTAAAAAACGGTGGCCAGACGCCGCCGAGCTAACAAACATGCCGAAGTCAGCAACACGAGCGAGTGAACCATCCCTGCCAGGCGTTTGCTCACATGTTCGTAAATGACCTATGTGCGCTGCCGAGACCAAAAGCAATCAGAGTTCCTGTCACTAAACGAGCGGCGTCAGTTGTTGATCTCGGTGCCGGCGTGTGTCAACGCTTGAGGCTTTTGGCTGCTGTTTAAATTTGGTCATTCTCCTTCGTGCGACGACACATATGGTTCCTTGTCCCAAAAGTTTAAAAGAGATGGTCTTGAAGACGAGATGAAATAGAAAAGAAGAATAAAACAAAGATTTCAGCGGTTCGGTCGGCCGTAGCGGGATGGAATTGAAGAATTGAGGAGACGCTGCATTGATATTGAAGCTCGCCGGTTCAAAATGGAAAATCTACTTTTAGCGACAGTTTTTTACTTCCATATCTGGTTTTCTTGAAAAAATGGGCTTCCAGCAGCTACTATCTCGAACTTCACTGACTGTGACAAGAAAATCAGTACCTACCAGCAAGTCAACAAGTCTGGGAAGAAGCACTGTACGTTTTGTACGTAAACATATTTCGTTACATCGTTTCGCTTTAGTATGCTTAAAATGTGACACGCTTCGTTTTCTTTTTCTTTCTTTTTTTTTTCAGAACATATTCAGGCAGCCTTGATCTTACAGGAACTTTGCGCGGCGAAGTGAGGTTTCTCAATAAGCGTATACCGAGTTTGACATGCATTGATATCATTTAGGTGCAGCGTTTAGAAGCGATTTCTTCTTTCTTGTATTTTCCATGCATTTGTTTTGTTAGACCTACAGCTTTCGTTAGCTGTTGCCGATGTTGGCAGGAGAGTACTAATGAATGTCAAACAAATCAGACAGCCTCCACTGACAAAATTTACTTGCATCTTTATCTGTCGTCCCGTCCATTTGTCCACCCAACTCTTTGTCCATGTGTTTGTCTTGAAGAAGTAAATCCTCGTTAATAAAATCCAGGACATTTATTTTCAAACGAAGAGTATTTGCGCTTCTCGTGGACGCGGACACATATATCAATTGTAATCAGGCCAGTTTAAGAACCTCAGCATTGGCAAGTAGGTCGAAAGGGAGGTCCGCTGACGCCAGGTTAAGACTGATTGAATTTCTTGGACTGAGACCAATATTTCTGAAAGTGGCGTTTTTCGCTTACTACTGCCATAGATAGTGCCGCGAGTCCATGGCTTATTTCATTCAGTGGCATAGCGGTGAGGTGATTTTAGTCCAGTAGAAAGTCGAGCTAGTTGGTCAGACGACATGATACACCACGCACCAGAGTAGGTGACGACAAATACCTTCTTTTTACTCTGTGCATCATGTGAGTTTAGGGATTTGATTGCGCATTCCTTGTCACGTGAATGAATGTTTTTATTTTATTTGCTTTGTTCTGTGTTCATGGATAATAAAAGAGAACAATGGGTTACTTGTTCTCAACTAGCTTGTTGCCATTGTCACAATTCGGAGCATAAATGAATAAGTGTTCGTGTTAACAGGCGACATAGTCGAATACAAAATTGATGTTTGATCCTAGAGGGTGTGTCTGGAGGCAGCGTCGGTAGATCTGCGTTCTCGACAGCTGCAGGCGGAAGCAATGTTGAAATCAGAGAGCTGAATGAAGATAATTATTTTAAGAACAGGTATCACTTTTACTCGCAAGGTAAACTGGATATCGTCAAGCGAGAAATGGACAGATTGAACATTGATATCTTGGGTATCAGCGAGCTGAAGTGGACCGGAATGGGAGAATTTAACTCCGGCGACCATTATGTCTTTTATTGTGGGGACGAATCCAAGAGAAGGAATGGGGTCGCTCTCATAGTAAACAGAAGAATGGGCAAAGCAGTGCTAGGGTACAACCCCAAAAACGACCGAATGATTTCACTTCGGATCCAAGGTCACCCTTTCAACATAACAGTTATCCAAGTCTATGCACCGACCACTGCTGCTGAAGAAGCTGACGTTGAGAGATTTTATGCGGACCTACAATGCCTTTTAGACCGCACCCCATCATCAGACGTCGTTTTTCTCATAGGAGACTGGAATGCTAAGGTCGGGAGTGAAGAAATATCCGGAATTACAGGCAAGTTCGGTCTTGGTGAGCCAAATGAAGCTGGGCAGAGGCTAGTAGAGTTCTGTCAAGAAAACAACCTGACCATAGCGAATACTCATTTTCAACAGCACAAGAGGCGCCTGTACACATGGATTTCACCGGACGGTCGGTACAGGAATCAGATCGATTATATTATTTGCCGGCAGAGATGGAGAAGCGCTATACAAGCAGTAAAAACAAGGCCTGGGGCCGATTGTGGCACCGATCATCAGCTTCTTGTTGCCAAAATTAAGCTTCGATTGAGGAAAACGCAGAAAACTAGAAGGCCTTTCAGGTATGATCTGGATCAGATTCCATTAGAATATGCTGTGGAAGTGAGCAATCGATTTCAAGAATTAGATATAGAAGACAAAGAGCCCGAAGAGATGTGGACTGATGTTCGTGATATAATACAAGAAGTTGCTACTAAGGTAGTTCCAAAGCAAAAGAAATGCAAAAAAGCAAACTGGTTATCTGAAGAGGCTTTGCAAATAGCTGAGGAAAGGAGGATGGCAAAAGGTATGGGGGAAAGAGAAAGATACAAGGTTCTCAATGCGGATTTTCAGAAAATAGCAAGGAGAGATAAGAATGCCTTCTTGAACATACAGTGTCAAGCAGTTGAGGACAACAGCCAATTAAGGAACACAAGAGCTCTGTACAAGACAATCAAAGATATCAAAGGAAGCTTCTGTGCTAAGCTGGGCGTGATAAAGGACAAACGAGGCAAGGACCTCACTGAAGCCTCAGAGATAAAGAAGAGGTGGCAGGAATACACAGAAGAACTGTACAAGAAGGACCCGGATGTGCAAACCCAACATAGGACGGTTGTGATTACTGATCTCGAGCCGGGCATCCTGAAGAGTGAAGTTGAATGGGCCTTAGCCAGCCTTGCTAAGAACAAAGCTAGCGGAATTGATGGTATTCCAGCTGAGTTGCTTCAAAACCTCAACCACGACGCTGTTAACACACTGCATACATTATGTCAAAAGATTTGGACAACCCTGCAGTGGCCACAAGATTGGAGGAGGTCAGTTTACATCCCCATTCCAAAGAAAGGCAGTGCCAAAGATTGTTCCAACTACCGCACGATCGCGCTTATTTCGCATGCTAGCAAGGTGATGTTAAAAATCCTGCAAGGTAGGCTGCAGCAGTATGTGGATCGGGAGCTTCCGGACGTGCAAGCTGGGTTTCGCAAGGGCAGAGGAACTAGAGACCAAATTGCCAACCTTCGCTGGATCATGGAAAAAGCAAGAGAGTTCCAGAAACCAATTTACTTCTGCTTTATTGATTATGCGAAAGCGTTTGACTGCGTAGATCACAGCAGATTGTGGCAAGCTCTCCAAGAGATGGGAGTTCCAATTCACCTCATCTGTCTCCTCAGGAACCTTTATGAAGGGCAAGAGGCCACAGTCAGAACTGGGCATGGTCTTACTGATTGGTTTCCGATTGAGAAAGGGGTGAGGCAAGGCTGCATACTGTCGCCCTGCCTATTTAACCTATATGCAGAGTGCATCATGAGGAAGGCCGGTCTGGACGAGTCTTCAGCTGGAGTGAAGATCGCTGGAAAACGCATCAACAACCTTAGATATGCGGATGATACCACTTTAATGGCAGAAAGTGAATTGGATCTCAAGAGACTTCTGATGCGCGTACAAGAAGAGAGTGAGAAATTTGGGCTTAAACTGAACATTAAAAAGACGAAGATCATGGCGTCTTGCCCTGTCAAGTCCTGGAGCATCAATGGACAAGAAGTGGAAGCTGTGACAGATTTTCTGTTCTTGGGCGCCAAGATTACCTCGGAAGGAGACTGCAGCCATGAAATTAGGAGACGCCTGCTTCTGGGAAAGAGAGCAATGGTTAGCCTTGACCGCCTAGTAAAGAGCAGAGACATTAGTCTGCCAACCAAGATCCGTATAACCCGTGCTATGGTCTTTCCAGTTGTGATGTATGGATGCGAGAGTTGGACTGTGAAAAAGGCTGACCGCCGAAGAATTGACGCGTTTGAATTGTGGTGCTGGCGAAGACTCTTAAGAGTTCCTTGGACTGCCAGAAGATCAAATCAGTCGATATTGTCGACCATAAACCCTGACTGCTCATTGGAGGGTCAAATTCTAAAGTTAAAGCTCAGCTACTTTGGTCATCTGATGAGAAGAGAGGAGTCGCTGGAGAAAGATTTGATGTTGGGAAAGGTTGAGGGTCGCCGGAGAAGGGGTAGGCAGCGAACGCGATGGTTAGATGGCATTCTCGAGGCATTGCAGATGAAGCTATGTGATGTTAAGAAGATAGTGAGAGACCGGAAAGCGTGGCGTGACATGGTCCATAGGGTCACGAAGAGTCGGACACGACTGAACGCCTGAACTGAACTGAACTGATCACTTTTACTATGACGATGCGAAGTGTTGATGATAGAGACTGCGTTTTCTGTAAAGAATGCGCAAATTTGAACCCACATCAACGAGTCAATAGAATCTTTAGTGCTTAGGAGGGCATTGTTGCAAGTCTGCCAGCGGGTGACGGTCATGCTCGGTAGTCGACATTTTTAACTCGACGTACTTGAAGCAAGCACTAACAAGACATTGCGAGCCACCAGAAAAACCTGACTATGCGCATTCGATTGTAGATCGCGGTACTTTCTCTTTGCTGCTTATATTCGAGGAGAACATAGCTTTATACCAGGACATGCAGTACGAGCTATATAGGCCTAACATTTCGTGGTTGTTTGGCGCTGTCTGACGCTGTTAGACACTAATTTCATATAGGTCGCTTTGTGTGATAACGAAACATATTCATAAGCGAAGTTTCTGGATCTTGCAGTGGTGATGTTTGAGGTGCTCGAGTAGTTTGTTTTTTATGCGACCCTAATTTTATAATAAACCACACTGTTTCCCACATAAATGTTCAGTAACGTTGCCTGAAGCTTTAGTAATTACTCACTTAATTTTCATAATGTTCAATGTTCGTCTGCTAAGTTATTTCTTATGTTTCATTTTCATAGAAGATAACATTTTTAGTCTTCGATAAACAGTGTCACCTCTGAATCACAAACATTTCCAGCTTCGGCTTTTGGCGTATACAGCGTTAACCACATCTGTGTTCTAGCCGCTGAGCGAGAATCTTCGTACCATGGGACGCAGCTTCGTTCCTGTAAATCATCTCCGCTCATTCGCCTAGTAAGTAATTGGACTATTATTAATCACTTCCTATCACTGCTCAACCACCAGAGGGTGACCGCCAGCTGCCACAGCGCCAGTATTTCAGCGTATGTTTGCGCCGAATCACTTAAGTGAGCACGATTGCAGCATAACAGTCGTAATAGCCAACAGTAGCCAACAGGCTACCTTTATTTTCGTGTAGGTGCGTGACTGTATTATTTTGGATGCTACAATTTGAAAATCAATATGTTCTGCTGCTCCCGTTTCTATGACTGCTTTTTAATAGCACTCATAAATTGCTTCATATAATTTTTTGCTCTTTGATAAAAATTTGAGAGGGCTTCAAGTCCTGTTCTAGGTGGTGACTATGCTAACAATACTGAGCTTACCGCAGTCGCTCCAATGAAGCACAAACTAGCTGATATAATACACCCTGAAAACACACAACCTGAAATCGAGCTGAAAATGTTCGTATCTTAAAAAAGGAAAAGGATTACTGCAGAAAAATTTTCAATTTCGGCTATTAATGATGAAATATATAAAAATACCAAAACATAGCTGAGTTGGTAGCCGTGTACTGTTTGTTCTTCTGCCAATATTGAAAAAAGGCGCGTGACAGTTGAAATCTGAAAGCAAATTTAAAATTATACTTCAAGTAAAAGAACTCGAATGCGCTGCTTTTGATATTCAGGAACAAAATCAAGTGCTACATAGCCACGTTTGTCAACTGGACGTCCAGAATGGACTTCCAATGACCATGAATCTTCCATGACCATGAAACATAGAACAGATGGATAAATGGTTCAAAATACTGTGTCCGGATGCCTGCAAACCAATGCTTCGCCACATGACATTGATCGGGCTTAAGAACAAGGGCCGCATTTCAGTTCTGAATTCCACCGAGTGATTGTAAATTCAAAAACTTCAGGGCAAAATATTCCTAAAGTATTAGATGTGTGAAAAGACGTACACATTTTGATCACAAATATTTTCTTGTTGCCCAAATGTGAACCACGTCAAACCTGAGTGGTTTTTCCTTATAATAAGATTGTGTGCAATGCGTTTTTCGTGAGCACCAAATGTTTCACGTCAACCATGTTAATTATTACTCTGCCAACGATGAAACGCATGAGATTGCCGCAGATTTAGAAAAAATCATGCACTAGTATTCGCCCTTCTCTGCTACATATAGGTGTAATGAATCAGACTATGTGCTACTGCAGAGCTTGGTCGTCACTTCTGCCTTGGTAAAAATATCAATGACATTTATAAACCTTTCTACCTGCGGTATGTGTTTCTTTTGCAAGCGCATAAATTGGCACCTCATTGCTAGAACATAAAATATCTCAATCTTGGATGAACTTTATAGCCTTTTAAAGACCCAGTGTCTATCCTCCGGTCGAAAATATTTTCTTCCCCTGTGACTGCGAGGCTTCGCCTCCAGAACGCATAGCCGCAAAATGTTTTCGAAAAGAGTAATTAATAGCGCAGTTAAAGCCTCCGCAACCTCTCTATTCCATCGTGTTCTTCTCCTCCCTTTGCCTCACAAATGTTTTTCATTCTCCTGCCTGGTCGTCTAGCCTCTGAAGCCAAATTCCCCTTCCTCCTCCGCGTTTGGCGGGAGGTGAGGCGTGGTACTCTGCGTGCGCGAAAACAACGGTCGAGGGAGTGCGCGCCGCTACATTCAGTCTAGCCGTGGCGAGGAAAACACGCGCAGCGAGCGGTGGGCACAATTGGTGGAGGTCGCCCATCCTTCACCCGTCAGTCAGCGAGACGGACCAATGGATGTCGTTTGCTGCTCCGACTTGATCGAGGATTGCTCAAATAATATTGCACAGGCGGAGGCCATTGATGCTATTTCTTCATACCCTTAAAAGCAGAGCTTACGTATACATCTTCCCCAAATTCTTCCTCATATAGTCTCCTTGTCCCTCTTCACGCTACAAATTGGCCACGTTGTTCACTGTTACCGTTGCTTCTACTACTCATTCACTAGCAACTGCGCAATTTAAGCTTAAGAAGGAAACCTGCATATTTAATTTTTAATGCCGCAAAGGTTCGTTAGTATTGTCCTTCAAGGGGGTAAAAATGGCGTCTGTTAGTGACAGGTCACTGGAGCTCTATGGCTGCATTAGTTATATCATAGCAAAACGTCCAAAAGGAGGAAGAGAGAAACGAGGCCAAGGACGCACACGTGTGTCAATCGGTTTGTATCAGCGTCTTCTACTTTTTACAACATTATAAATCTGATCCTGTGTACGGAAACCCTGCCACTGCTTTTACATTAATTAGATTTAGCAAGCATATGACTGAATTACTACCGCTGCATAACAACAAGGTAGTGACGCTGGGGTACATCGCAAGTTTGCGATAAACACGGAAGAGAGCCTCTGAGTGCCATCGTTGCATATTCATGATGATCAGTCGAGGTTTCTACACGGTTCGAAGTGAAGACAGTGCCATGCAATCTTCGAGACGGAATATGATTGCCAATTAAGCACATCAAGTAACGTTATCACTGAGGAAACTGCGTTGGATAACATGTTTACCCCTGAAAAACTTTGTTGTGTTATTCTTGCCCTGCTGTGAAATCAGGCAGTGTTATTGGAACCCTCAAGGTCACTGCATGCGTCTTTAGTCTGTCTCGACGGTGGTTATATGTTATTCAATTTCGCCACCTTTTGGGTTTTCGATTTCAACGAACTATGGTGACTTAAAAATAAAGTTTATTATCTTTCTGGATGTCTCAAACATATAGCGACGCAAATAGAAGGTAATTGTGTCACTGTGCAAAATTTTTATTTCTATGTAATTTTGTTTTCAGCACGCTAAGCTCTCTTTGTCCTTTGAATTTTGATTTCGCATAAACGAAAAACGCAATACATCAGTTAACTGAAGTTCAGCCTCGTGGAAAATCCTTTTATTTGAGACAAGTGCAGAGCATCGTAAAATAGTTTCGTGGCAAATTGAATGGAATGGTCTCACCTATCAATGCAGAACAAACTCCTGCTTTCGCTGCCTCGTGCCCACGACTACTCAAGTCAAACAGATAAAAACAATGACGGGCTCTTTCTCCCTATTTTTGAATAATAAATATTCAAATTGTGAGTTGCTGCTACGGTAGCATTGATGAAAACAGGGTACCTTTCCCATGTGCAATGAAAGTACTATTTTATTACATGTCCAGACGTTTTCCTGCCAGTCCAAACAGCAATACAAAAACAGCCGAGGGCATTTTGATAGCAAATAGAACATGTATGTCTCCCTATGAATTATTTACAGAAATATTCATACAGGAGGTGCTTACAATTTGGTAAAAAATCGCTTACATATCTAAATTCTGATTAATAATATTCGTTTATCTAGACCACATGTATATACACGTTTATGCTTATAGAGCTGCATGAAGGATGAAAAGCAGTTATTGTTAGAGCTGCTGAGGATTGCAGAGTTTGGACAATTTCGAAGTTAAATAAATAGAACAATATATACTGATAAATTTGTAGGCTCAATAGCTTTTGAAAGGTTCACAACTTTAAAACCGAAACTTTCTAGCAAGCTGGAACTGAAGCTTCCTGTTAAAAACTTTCATTTCAGTTGAACATTGGTCGCAGAGCGAGCTACAGCTTGATACAACGCCAATGTAAAATATGGTGATTGCTTTGATGAGGGTCGACAATGATGTCCATGACTGATGCATTTTTTCTTACAGCGGTTGCAGAAAAGTTTGCAAATTTATGACCTCAAAATAACACCATATACATTGAGCGCACGCAAAAGGCAACACAGTCGTACGTATTTCCCTTATAATAATCTAATCACAGAGCAATGTCAAAATGAGTACCTTATATCAAGGCTGTAATCTTAATGAGTGTGCATGTGGCTGCCTTGGTTATAATGCCATGGATGAAAGTGTCGAGTAGCACTGACGTTCACGCAACTGCGTATCAGGGGAGGACGAAGACTCATCGCGAAGCGCACTCAACCTTATGTAGTGTGCTAGTCAACAGCGCACCAAATTCCACCAGATAGTGATACACTATCTAGCCCTCACACAGCTTTCATTGCACTAAATCTGCACCAAATTCCACCAGCTAGTGATACACTATCTAGCCCTCACACAGCTTTCATTGCACTAAATCTGCACCAAATTCCACCAGCTAGTGATACACTATCTAGCCCTCACACAGCTTTCATTGCACTAAATCTGCCTTGACTTCTTTTCCTCCCTCATCATATTCTAAATTCCTCGTGGAAGTTTTTCCCTTTGAAGGGCGAGAGAGCTTTAAAGGCAAATGGTAATGTTTCCATTGGTGTCCTGTGGCAGGGCAGGGACATCATTTGCATTTCTAAGTGCTGGTCTGAATGTTGGCTGAAACCTCGCAAGGAACACACTTATCGTTTTTGATCCTGACAACCACCTTAAATGCGCTCAAGCTGCACTCAATTATATTGAAATTATCATCACTGCACTCTCCGAATGCTTCATAACGTGGCAGACACTTGTAAATATTTTTATATGTTGTGAAATCGGCATAATTCAGCAGTATTAAGAGTTAAGACAAGCTTTATAAAAATAAATTGGGGATAGCACTTCATGCTTCACAAGCATTAAAGGCGCACGTTTGAATACCGCATTTCGAGCGTTTTAATGTTTCTGTATTTTTATTTATGCAAGCTTCTTTTATTCTTATTCAATGTTTCATCGCATTCATTTTTAATTTTTTTATTTAATACAATGTTAAGAGCCATGCGTCGAAATTTGTTGAAAGTGCATTATAGACATCTGCACCCACTTATTCTCAAGCCGCACAAGTGTGAGTTGAATGGTTTATTCGGAGGCGTGTGGGGCCAACAACCTCATGTTCTGGGTTCTAGTGTAAGCCTGATGCCCAAAATTATTGTTTATTCAAAATCAATTCGCTTACAAATTGAAATGGGTTGAAAAATACGGAAAATACAATTCACATTGCCTATCTTGTTTTGATCACTTTATTGCACACATAACGGGTAAATTTATGGGCTCTTTCAAATTTTTCTCCGGATGACGATTGACTTTCCGCGTCGTGATGTCACTGTCAACGTTGACCAATCTGGTGCATTCTGCACTACGATGACTGTATATGGTTACTTTCCAGGAATGTTAGAGTTTCTCAAGAATTCTACGACAAGAGTGCGTAGAATAAAACTCGCAACTCTCTACTGCTACTCCAGAGTAAAACATATGCTTGATTTTTCTCACTCATCATTAAATGCTAATAACCAAGAACATAAAATGCGCTCCTAAAAAAATCTTCTACACGTGTCATGTTATTTTGTGCTTCCGAACGTGGATGTAATCGGCTTAGTAGCAGCGTGGGGCGATACAGCCAATGAAAAAAAAAATCTATCAATCAAAGGAGTTGAGAGGCTCACACGGAATACATGCTTTAGAGATATAACCATGTAAGGAAATGTGCATGCTAGCGCATAAACAAAAAGAATGAATTATTTTATGTTAACCTGGAAACACAAAAGTAGCACAAAGACGCTTGACTCAAAGCAATGTTTGCTCAAAAAGCAGACAAGTACAGGGGAACCAGCCACATTTTTTTTTCGAGTTCGGTTCGGGTTCGAGTTCACGCCTTTCGGGTTCGGCTTCGGTTTGGGCTCCGGAGAAAGATTCTGTTCCGGTTCGAACAGTCTCGAGCCTGCTCGAACCGGCTCAAACGAGTTCAGAAAAAAGAAAAAAAGAACTTCGCCATTAATTATTACTTCGCTTTCTTATTAGTGAGTTTGTATCTTGTTCCAGTATATAAGAATAGCTGAACATTCCTGTAGTAATCCGTTTATAGCTTTTTCGTCGGATGTGGCGGTCTCCAACTGGTTGTTCAGGCCTCAGAAAAATGTTTATAATGACTGACCGACAATTAGAGCAGGATGGGAAGAATAATGGTTATTTTAAGTGACACATAACAAATTGAAGACGTCACGCTCCGAAAATTAAGAGAATAATGTTTCGTGCCGCGCTTTTCAGGTAGAAAAAATTTACATTATATTTATTTAGAGCGAATCCTCAACTATTGCATGTACAGAAGTGTTTAGTCTGGCTCCCACTAAATGACCTTGAAATGACATCAATGCCGAATCAAGAACACACCCCAATACTCACAATGTTTATACAATATGTGTGACTACATGTCGCACAGCACGGGAACGCCTTTGCAGTTCGCGTATCTATGGAGGCCAAACGCAGGCTCATCCATGTGTTGTGACCCGAAAGGTGCTGCCAAACGTCCTTTCTGCTCCGTAGGGGGGTTGAAGTCGTTATCGTGTTTACAGGAGAACCATATTAATTATTTTGTTTCGCCCCTCTGGCCACGACGCGATGCGACCACCGTCCTATTGCGCGTCATGACTGCCAGCATAGGCAGTCATGACGCGCAATATGAGCTATGTAGGTACAGCCTTTGTCAAAAGTTTAGAACACAGAGGGTTATCCTTAACAATAGTGAAAGCGCTGTCCATTGGAGAGGGTAGGACTAAAAATATTCTTGCCTTCAGCAAATTTGGAAACATGGGAATGCATTACGAGCCACATATTATGGCTCAGAAATAGTCTTCCTAGACTCTAAACTTTTGACAAAGGGTGTACCTTCTATAACCATTTTGAGGCTGGGCTGTTATGTCTACTCACATGATTTACAACAAGCTTGACACGATATCATGCTGTCTTGCGAATACCGTATACACGCGTGTAATGGCCGCGCTTTTTTTTCCGAGATTGGGGTGAAAATCAGGGGGTGCGGCGATTCCATGAAAAAAAGGACAGCGAACAAATTTTTTGCGGTGGTACCTGCCTTTATTATTGTCAAAAATCTCCTCATCCACCTCCGCTAAACACGTCGGGATTTCAGGCTCGTCCCGTGTCCAAAACATCACTCCTCGTCGTCGTCCTCCTCCTCGTCCGAACTCATCTGGACTTCAGGCTCGTCCTTGTCCCAGATGAGGTCATCCTCCATACCGTCCAGCCTGTTTGATATCCCTGTTTGATATCCGAGAAGCGAGTCTTCAACTTCCGGAAACATGCTCTGCTTCCCTTGGAAAGCGTGCCTCTGAACATTTGTTTTCCTGAGGGCATCTTCTTGGGAGCACCATCGCCGTACACATTTTTCGTCAACGCAGAACTTTCGTCCAGCCGCTCTTTTTCCTTCTTCTTTCGCGTATTGAATCTCTTTCAGCTTAGAGTGAGCGGTATAACTAACGTATTTTCCCATCGAGGAAAAAGAAAATCTCTAGCTCACGAGCGCAGAACAAATCAGGGCAGAGATGCGTTTCGATTGCGAGATCGCACGTGATATGCTTCGGGCGATCGAGGAAATGGCTTTAGAACGGAGGAGCGAACAGACTTGGATTGGATTGGATCGGATTTGCTGGCCTCACCCTTTGTAACGGGCGGGCATCGCTGCGGCTAGGAGCGCACCCTTTGTAACGGAGGCGGTGGCCGCTGCCCCCATGCGTGACTTTTTTTTTTTTTCCTTAAATATTTTGTTCTCAATTCTTATTGGCAATTATTCTTCTAACCTTACGCTTCATTTTAACTTTCACTTGATTTAAAAGCCCCACCTGGCGGCGGTAACCACAAAACGTTCCGTATTTCTTGCACCGCACAGTAGACAGCACTGCCCTACTTCTTGAAACTCATGATGCGGCTTTTACTCGGGAAATTTTTTTAAAGTTTTTTTTTCCCAATTTTCTTTCTTAAGTTCGGGGTGCGGTCATTACATGCGTCTGGCCATTACACGCGCGTATACAGTATTCGATTATATGTCAATAAATGCTGCAAAATTTTTAATTTTACAGCAAAGGAAAAACCGAAGAAAGAGGACATCGTCGAGGGCTGTTGAAGTCACCCGGGTTCGATGAGAATACAATATATTGTTTACTCCTAAAAACGCCCGCTCGACGCTGATTTGCGTAAATGACACAGCAACACTACTGTAGGTGGTGAATCTGGGCGCCGCAACTTCTACCTCCCCCCCCCCCCCCCTAATTTTGAAAACTGTCGACTATTTGACTATTCTGGGCACTTTTAAAACTCGTAAAAAGAGCTCTGCACCTATTTAATTTTGAGAGAACTGGCGCTGTCTGCGAGAACTTGCAGACAGTCTCCTCTTGCTATAAGAAATACTTCAAACTCATCCTCGATTTGTAAGCTCAATGAGAAAGATTCTGCTGCCACCTGTAGGAGTACTTGATTGCTTCCGGAGATCTTACGAAGCCGCTTCCATAAAGTGATCAAATTACGTATTGCACGGCAACTTTCCTCGCTGGTCAACGTAAGTCACCAGTTGCGCAATTACTAAATTTTTTTCTGCTCTTTTACTTAGGGCTTTGTCAGGGCTTCTTCGGTTAACTTGACCTCATACCTCCTCCTGCTTTGTAAGGTCAATCATCAGTTGCTCCAGGTTATTCAGTATTTGCGTTTTCTCTCAATAGTTCACTTCCAGCTTTCAGTGCTGTCAGTCTGGATTGTCTTAGGTATTTGCATCAGTGATGCTGGTTAAAGCGATGAAACCCATTCTTTTGTTTTGACACCCAGTTTTACAGACCTAATGACAGTACACCAAATAGAATTCGTGCGTTAATACAGCTACCAGTAATTCCACTCGGTTTCTTGCTCCATCCAGTCTTCTCACTTGAACATCGGAGCTTCACTCCTGACATAGTTTACCTTACCAAGAGAAATTAAAGAAGCAGTCATCGCTAGGGAGAAAAGGAACAGAAGACAAAAAGTAAACCGACTTATGCAATTATCTTTGTGATAAGCGCAGATAAAACTCAATAACAGGCCGGTCAACTCCTGCTCAAGGCGGCCTTCCCGCCATCAGCGTCAGCCTATCATTGTTGGTTGGTTGGTTGGTCGGTCGGTCGGTCGGTCGGTCGGTCGGTCGGTCGGTCGGTCGGTCGGTCGGTCGGTCGGTCGGTCGGTCGGTCGGTCGGTCGGTCGGTCGGTCGGTCGGTCGGTCGGTCGGTCGGTCGGTCGGTCGGTCGGCCGGTCGGTTTTAACGTTCCAAAGCGACTCTTGCTATGAGAGATGCCGTAGGGGAGGACTCCGGAAATTTCAACCACCTGAGGTTCCTTAACGTGCATTGATATCGCACAGCACATGGACGCCAATCCGCTTGAAGTCTCAGTCAGCCGAATTGCATCTGCTGGCGTCGAATTGCACACAGCTACTATGCACATGCCGTACTCATTGGGAAGTCGTCGAAAGATGGGAAAATAAAATGATTTGCGTGATTTGTTTCTCTCGGATTCATGTTGTTTTTGAGTCGCACATAATTATATACTGACTTATCGAAATATTTCAGTCAAATACGAGATATATGCTATTATTTTGCTACCTAGGAAGCTAGAATATCGAGTGGAGCAACTTTCTCCAAGAGCGGCGCCATTGCTTAGTTCAGCGGCCACCCGTGTTCGGGATGAAACGATAACCCGACAGGTGCTATGCATGCGGAAACATTATTTTCCATTGTTCTTGTCTGCTTCTTGCAAGGGGCAACGTTTCAGATTAAGCGTGATGTTTGCGGTGTGCAGCGATGTTTACGAAATAAGTTTGGAGAGCGCTTGCATGCAGTGCTGAAAGAAACAAAAACAATGAAGGTACGTTGCCAGCAAAAGTGGAGCAGAACCGTACCGGAAACTGGTTAGAAAGAGGTCCCTCGATTTGCTCCGGTTCGAGTTCAGTTCAGAGATGGCGCAAAAAATTCGGGTTTGTCTGGGTTCCGGTTCCAGTTCGACACCCTGGCCAAGCATACAAGCAGGAAATTGTAAAGCAGGTTTATCTAACTACGAGCAGTCGCCATAGCCCAGTGCTCGAAAAAGTAACGAAGTGAGAAAGATACTTGTTGGAGTAAACGGTGTTGTATACATCATCATCATCATCATCATTATCAGCCTGATTATACCCACTGTAGGGCGAAGGCCTCTCCCATATTTCTCCCCTTAACCCGGTTCTGTGCTAGCTGCATCCACTTGACCCCTGCGAACTTCTTAATCTCATCCGCCCACCTAACTTTCTGCCACCCCCTGCAACGCTTTCCTTCCCTTGGAATCCAGTTTGTTACCCTCAGCGACCATCGGTTATCCTCTCTTCGCACTACATGTCCTGCCCATGTCCATTTCTTCTTCTTAATTTGTACTAGAATGTCGGTAACTTGAGTTATTTCTCTGACCCACTCTGCAAGCTTTCTTATCTCTTAATGTTACCCCTACCATTTTTTGTTCCATAGCCCTCTGGGTTGTCCTCAACCTAAGTAGAACTCTCTTGGTTAGCCTCCATGTTTCAGCCCCATAGGTGAGTACAGGCAAGATGCAACTGTTGTATACTTTCCCCTTGAGCGATACCGGTAAGCTGCTAGTCATAATCTGCGAGTACTTGCCAAATGCGCGGTGTTGTATGCAAACTTTTGCAAAAATTATATAGTGTTTAACCACATCTTCATTTCTTATTGGTCTTGAAAGTCTGTTCGTAGACTTATCGTGACCGTGTCTGGGACAGAAATAGCGTAGCTACTAATAAATATATCTGTAGTGTCCTCTTGGCACTTCCTTCATGGCGGTGTTGGTCATGTCGCTATTTTCATCATGTTACACTTGCAGTGTCTCAGGAATCTCAATATTTCACATTGAAGGCTGTGCAAATTATTTCGTAACTTGGCGATAAAAGTTTCGTAACAACGCCTACTATTTTTCGCGTTTGTGGCATTAAGGGCTCGCTCATTGTTTAGTGGAATTCCGCAAAGCGGAGTAGATTTATATTAAGGAAGTAATTGCTCATTGGTATCAAAACAAGCGCAGGTGTACGACTGAAAATTAGAGGTATACAGCTTTCTCAGCAATGTCGTAACGCATGAAAAATTTGTTCTGGTCTTGGGATTGAACCGGCAGCAACGCCTGTCCGGGGCGGGCCCGCTACCCAATGAGCTAAACGCAATGAACCGAAGAAAAATAGTAGGGCGAGGGTGAAATTATAGAGCAAGGTTAGATTGGTGTTGGTCCATTGTTTAAGGGAATGGTCCAAGATTATACTCTCTGGCACCACTGTAGCCCAACTATAATGCTACAAAGGGAGACTATAAAGCTTTCCCATTAGCTTCGTAGTTCTCGAAAATTTCGTCCTGGACGATGGGGAAATAAGCTTTGGCGCAATAGTACCTGTTTCTTTTTCCAGTTGTTTACAACGTAATGGCCTCATTTTCATTTTCATTTTATTTCCTTAAAGGCCCCAGGAAGGGGTATACATAAGGGGTGGGAAACATTATAAAAACATAGTTACTGTACATATTTTGTGACATTTTCAAGGAACTTGGATGAGCAGGTGATAACAGCGATGTCATCTGGAAGGCCGTTCCAGTCTGCAGCTGCGCGGGAGAAAAAGGAATTCGAAAAGGTAACGGTGCGTGACAATGGACGGGCGACGTGCAGGCGATGACTGGTGCGGGGTGATATGCGTGCTGGGAGAAGAATATAAGGTGCTGCCCGCATGGGATTGTTGAATATTTTATGGAATAAAGAAAGGCTTGAAGTGCGACGACAGAGAGATAGTGATGATAAACCTGAGGCTGTTTTTAGGGCAGAGACACTAACATCATAAGAATACAGGGCATGGATGAACCTGGCAGTGCGATTTTGAACGGACTCGAGAGAATTAATGAGGTAAGCTTGATGGGGGTTCCAAATGGGTGACACGAATTCCAGTTTAAACCTGACGAGTGATTTATAGGCTAAGAGTTTAACATGTTGAGGCGCGCAATGTAGATGACGTTTTAAGAATCCTAATGTTTTATTGGCCGATGATATTGTGTTAGTTACATGCAAATTCCAAGAAAGATCACTAGAAAGTGTTACGCCTAAATATTTATACGACTGAACAGGTTGTACGGGCACTCCAGAGATTACGTAGAAAAAAATAAGAGGATTACGACGACGGTGGAAGGATAAAAGTTTACATTTATGTGGGTTAAGTTCCATTAGCCAGTGGTCACACTAGTTATGTACAGCATTAGGGTCATTTTGTAGTGTTGATTGATCAGTGGGACCAGTGATAGTACGATAAACTACACAGTCGTCAGCAAACATGCGTATGTTAGAGGTTACATGTGTTTGTAGGTCATTAATGTATATAAGAAAAAGTAGGGGGCCAAGTACTGATCCCTGGGGAATACCTGACGTCACCGGAAGGGAGTTGGAGAACTTATTGTTAATAGTAACAAACTGGGAGCGATTAGTTAACTCTTCAATCCATTTTAAAATGTTGGGGTGCAGATTTAATAGGGAAAGTTTTATCATTAAGCGTTCGTGGGGTACTTTATCGAAGGCTTTAGCAAAATCTAAAAATATGACGTCAGACTGTTGATTAGAATCCAGGTTAATGTGCAGGTCAAGCACGAAAATAGCCATTTGGGTTTCACAAGAGTAGCCCCTACGAAACCCATGCTGCGCAGGGTGAAAAAAGTTGTTAGAATCAAGGAAGGCCATGATATGGGTATAGATAACATGCTCCATGATTTTGCAGGGTACGCTGGTTAGAGAAATGGGGCGGTAATTTAATGGCGAGTTCTTGTTATCTGATTTAAAGACTGGAACGACCTTCCCACGTTTCCAATCATTGGGCAGTTGGCCTGTGAGTAGTGACTGCATGAACAACAATGACAATAAAAACCCAAATGTGTCTTTGGTGTTTTTCAGTATTTTAGTGTTGATATTGTCGATACCGGCAGAAGATGACCTCTTCATGTTTTCTATCAGTGATAAGATTCCTGCAGGAAAGTATATTAGGGGAGGCATAGGGTGGTGAATAAATGTCTGTTGTACAGGAAGAGGTGGATCACATTCGTTAGTAAATACGGATGAAAACGCTTCATTAAATATGTTGGCGCAGTCTGTATCAGAGATTGTTTCACCTGACTCATCAGCGATTGAAATGGTACGCGCATGTTGTGGATTAATGAGTTGCCAAAACTTCCGGGGGTTAGTGGTCAGCATTTTAGGTAAATCGGAATGAAAAAAGGTGCGTTTGGCTTCACGAATTTTCTTTAGGTATACTTTCTCGGCCTCGTAATACTTATTCCATGAGTTGTCAGTGTGCTGTTTTTTAGCTGAGCGGTAAAGGCGTTTCTTTTTGTTTTCCAAACGTTTTAATGTGTTGGTGAACCATGGGTTTTGTTGTTTCGTACGGTCATTTTAGGAATAAATTTTTCAGCCAATTCTTCAATTTTGCTTTTGAATAGTGACCAGTTGTCATGAACTGTTCTTTGGTTATAGTTTGACTCAAAAAAAAGTTGGAACGCGCGAAGACCGTTATTAATGGCAGTATAGTTTCCCTTGTCATATAGTTTAATTGTTTGCTTATTGATTATGCGAGAAAGGGGTTTAATGGTGAAACATGCATGTATTATTTTGTGATCACTGATACCTGGATGATATGTGACAGATTTAACATAATCAGGACGGTCCGTCAATATGAGATCGAGGGTATTAGCGCAGTCATGGGTTACACGAGTTGGTTCGGATATTATTTGTACGAGGTTGAAATTAAAGCAAATATCCAGAAATTCGTTAGCATCGCTGTTACCCATAGCTGTTAGAGTCTCCCAATTGATGGTAGGAAAATTGAAATCGCCAAAGAGTAGAATGGTGGCATTAGGGTGCTTGATTCTGATTTCATTCAATGCATTGTTAAATTTACGAGGGAAATCTGAACTGTTATTAGGGGGGTTGTAGCAAACGCCAATGAGAACTGAGTGTGGTAAAAAGTGAAGTAAGATCCACTATATTTCGATATGTGATGACAAGTTAATGTATGTGCATGATAGCTCCTGCCTAGTTGCAATGAGTACTTCCCCTCCCCTCTTGTCTTTACGGTCTTTGCGGAAAAGACGAAAATTTGGCAAGTCAGCTAGGACCTCCCTGACAGAGATGTCAGAGTGCAGCCACGTTTCTGTCGAGATTAGTAAGTTGCTGGATGATGATAAGACCTGATTAGAAGCGATGTCGCGCTTTGAAATAAAACTTCGGATATTCGTGAAAATCGCTGATAAAGAAAAAGTAGGTTGCGGTGCGTGTTTAGGACGGTTTGCCGAATGTTGACGGAATGACTGCTATTTAATCTCTTTTATGGTTTGTGAAGCTTCGTCGTAGGTGTAACTCTTAGAACCGATGTGCAGGGTTTTAAAACGCATGTTTTAAAACCCCTCATAAACGCCTCATTCAATTTATCTTTGCATGACCGCTCTCAAAAGTATTTATTTCGCTCTTGTTCTATATATGGTTTCAACTTCCTGCCACATTAAGTTTACATTTTTGGTGAATAGTTGAGTGGTACCTGTGGCGCCAAAGCGGCTCACGTGCATATTATCAGCGGCAACAAATGTAGGATGAACTCTATTAGTGTTCAGTATTTTTCAGGGTAACGCAATTGATGAATTTTCAAGCGTTTGGAGCAATGATTTAGAGTGTTTATTTTTCGATCGACGCAGTAACTTGTCGAAAAAGACAACGTTTGCGTGAGCCGAGAAACCTAACTGCTTCCTGTTATCGAAAGTTACGATTTTTCCGAGGCATCAAGATATAAAGCAGTCCTCATGACTGCGAAATGTCCAATATCATGTGTTGAGGCAAACCCCTGAAGCACACCATAAATAGCCACAGATGAGAAAAAGACGGGATTTAAGCAAGATATATGCAAATGTAGTGCACCTGGTGTCGATATGTAGAGTGGAGAAAATAGTAATGTTGTTCGATGAGTTGGAGCTTATGGTTATGAATATGATAGAACTGCGTGTAATTTGCCCAAAACGCAGTTATAAAAACCTTATCATCAACCTCCTTCGTTTATCCATAAGCTACAAATATACAGCAAGAACTTTGTTCTTCCTTTCTTTAGTGGGCCTGCTTCCAAAATCAGAGGCGCAATGACAAAAGAGGCTTATTAGATGACTATTATAAAGTTCTGTTTTTATGGAATTGCACCTCTGTTTCGATGAGAGCTGGAGCCGAACAATGAGATAAATTACACATTTATCGTAGCGAACCATTAGTAGATATTGAGGGGATTACCTCTTACCAATTCGCCTAGTCAGCCTGCAAATTATTCGAAGCACACCTCTTTCCTTAGCCCTTGTGCGTCCTCTGAGGTTTAAACAAGTGAGCCAGACGTGAGGGCTGTTTGGACCACCTGGTCTAAGTGTATGGAAACAAAGTGTACACGGTCACTTGACAGCATTCCCAGGTAGCTATCGGCAAAGAGGCCTGCGTAAGAAACTGACATTACAATATTGTGAAATGTCTTGTTTGAAATCAATTTCAGTTTAGTAATATAAACCAGCAACCAACACCGACTATTAACTAGGCCGCATTACGCCTAAAGACAGCAGCTCACCATGATTCGAACGTACCTTGAGCAGGTCACACGTCTTTTAAAAGCATTTCGTTTGTTGTCGCGTTCCACCAGTAGTTAAGGCGAGAGTTTTATAGATTCATGGGTGTCCGTCCGCAAGAAGCGCCATATTTCGACACGACATTACAAGGAACACCGTAGATTGTCATGTCATTACCTGGTGACGTCATCAGCCATGACTAGGCATGCCGTCATGACCAGATGCCGCATCCAGTCACGTATATTAGCTGGAAGTGACGTCATCATGACACCGCATCCGGTACTGACCGATAGCATCACCAATGGATTCACGCATTATGAAGCGTGCGTTTGGTCCACGCGTCCGTGGTGCGCCTTTCATTTGTCACTTACTCGAACGCAGCACCACATACATACAGATGAAGACGCACTAAAGCAGCATAAGCGGCGCTTCAAACAAAGGTGTTCGACGTATCGCACTTTATGGTGTAAAGTGCCCTTAGAATTTTGTTTTATTTTACTCAGGGCTTTCAGTCTCTGTACCTTTTATAGTTCCAGCTATTATTTCCACTTCGTGTAAAAGGATAGTGTTTCTTCAATAAAAGCAGTCAGTAGTGAGCCATTTATAGCCCTCCCTATTCCACCTCGTCCTTGACGCGCTGTTGGTGCAATAAAAGTTCATATTCTTGACTGCAGTCGATTTGTGGGCTCCTCACACTGCAAGATATAAAGAAAGATCAAACTCAATGGTTGAGATAGCGGGGACCCGGAGCACAGCCCTCAAATTGAACAGTGGAATGGGCTTAAATGTCGGATTTGAGGTAGCGTGCCTCCGACCTGTAACAAAGAGAAAGGAAAC
Source organism: Amblyomma maculatum (assembly GCF_055883805.1). Classification (NCBI taxonomy): domain Eukaryota; kingdom Metazoa; phylum Arthropoda; class Arachnida; order Ixodida; family Ixodidae; genus Amblyomma; species Amblyomma maculatum. The sequence goes on along the minus strand of NC_139348.1, from coordinate 57,720,147 downwards.
CAAACGCAGCGCATTCGGCTTCCTTATCTTAGCCATTGCCAGATATTATGATACTATATTGGAATTTTTAGCCTTCGAGAGACGGGGAAGAGTACTGTCATTGTTCAAAATTATCATTACCAGTTCATCTTACACCAAGAAAAAGATCAAACACAAGTCCATTTGTCTAAACTCTGTCTCGGCGTGCAAACTCAGGCTCCCCCTCAACCCTTGTTCAGTGCTCTCTCAAGCCACAGTATTATCTAATTAACGCCTAAGATATGATCACCTCTACACGTGAGATGTAGTGAAAAGAACGTTCATATTTCGTGGGTTCATCATGTATTTTGCTTTAAAACCATTTAAGGAAACGTCGTAGAATTGCCTCAGAATACTTAGTTCCTCCTTTACGTTATTCGCACTGCGACGCAGAAGCAGGGCTGCCTGTTCACAAACAGCTCCGTCACGTTTCGAGAATGCTTGGCACAAAATGGGCAATAAGGCACCCTCAAATCGCGACATTTCAGCTCGCCCGTAGAGTTTGATGGAATATGTAAAAATGATGGAGAAATATGCATATTCAATGAAACATCGGGGCGCCATTTTAAAATAAACGAAAAAGACCAGTGACGCACAAAACCGCTTTCGAAGTGATGCAATAGACGTGTGCTAAGAGATCAAAATTTAAGAGATTTAAGGGATTCAAAACTAAAACTACAATGCTCTGCTGCATTTCGACAGTGGGAGATTTCGATCTCTTGTCGCGCTTGCCTTTGGCCGCACGTCTGTTGTGCGACGCGCCAATATCTGGTATAAGAACGCTCAACTGGTTCAACGCACAGATATAGACATGCGTCGACGGGGATGCGGTCGGTGTTTGAGTTATTCTGATTTCCCAAAACTAAATTACGTCAGTGAGCTGCATTAGAACTGCCTCACTGCCTATAGGGCTCATCCGCCCATGTATAGCATTTTCAAGAACTGAAACCAATCTTAGATGTGAACCAATTGCGATATCGGTAACCTGCAAGAGCATATCGTGAAGAGGATATTTATTCCTAGAGCAAAACTGCCCCACATGGATCCTATTTTGGAGTACTCCGGAATAATTGGCGCAACAAAATACAAAAATTGAGTTCGTACCTCTTTAGAGGCTGACATCTCGCTAAACATAAATGATAGATCACCACGTAACTACAATAACCCAATAAAGATAGCGTGCGTCACATAATAAAAAATTCTAAATTACTCACAGCCTGTTTTATTGATTAAGAGAAAATAGACATTCGCTGCACCGAATGCAATTTTGAACCGTGGAACCACGACACAAGTGGAAACAAAAAACTAATCTGATTTCTTTTTAAGCTCGTTAATGACTCTAAAGTATGCCTGAAAGATGAGGGGGGTTATTATTTCACAGCATATACACATAAAAAAGCATTCATACTGTTGTGTCCTTGCTTTTCTGGGTATGTGATTTTCACAACGTGCAGGAGAACTCCGTATTTTTCTGAACCGTAACGCAGCTCTCCGTGGCCAAATTTAGGTAGCATTGAATTGACGAGCTTGCATATAGGGCTTCACCAACGTTATTGTTATGAAAATGGTAGGCAAAGTAAGTGTTTCAAAATGTTTTTTACCTGCGAAGCATACTGCGTATAGAGACTCCTCGTTACTCAAACATACCGTACAGAAGCAGGAATATTCAAATTGAGCAATTTGAAAGTCTACAACGGGAGATCCATCAACAAGGAATATCAAAATACGCCAAGCTAATGCTAGTGTTAGGCGAGTGGGCTGGATGTGCTTGCAACTTACGCTCATAGAGCCGGGCTCATATTTCCTTAGTGTGTTCGCGTGTATGTATTGTGGGGTGCAGTGTCCGCATGGCTCATGTTGTTTCGAAGCTCAGTTGTGTGATAAGAGGAAGCACACACTTTTCAGCTAACATGTTGCATGAGAACAAACTGAGCATGTTGTTACAAAGAGTCATTGCAATAAAATAAGGAACTATTTTGTATACACAGGCCTGGAAACACTACGAACAGCCTCCCACAGATACCACGCTGGTATGGGCAAAATTTACGGAGTCTTGAAGTAAACACGCATGCGCACTGATGCTGCGTTACAGAGCAAAACTGTCGAGAACGTTGTTTCAGCCTTTCAAAAGCCTTTTCTACATTTTGTCTTCGGGTTGCTCGATTCACTTCAATATCACTGGTTTGTGCCCTCACTTTGCATATTTTCTTCAGTGTTCGATCTCTGCTTCGTCATGTACTGAAGTCGCGGCCGGGGCACACCGTCGTCACTTCACCTGTCGGCGTTGTCAGTTAGTGGTCTTGTCGCATCGTCGTCCCTACTTCTGTAAAGCCCTCACCCAAGGGCCATTAATGTATCTGAAATAAATAAATAGAGCGGCTGTCTAAATGTTGTCGCGTCATTCCTCGTCGTCGTCGGCAGGGCATTTCCGTTAGTTTATTGAGTTGTAACCTCACCTCCAAAGGTTCTTTTTTTTTTAGGTTTTTTTGTAGGAGACTAGAGGACCTTCCTTGAACGAAGCTTCGACGCCGATATGCAAAACGGGCGCTGAGTGTTGATGGGGACCGATACCGACAGCTTGTTGACTCTCCACAGCGCAAATTGTTATCGAGTTTTTCTGGCCGTTTGCCGTGTATAGGGTAGTGGGGCATGGAATGTAATACAGCGAATGCCGATTCCTCTGTACGAGCAGTGGCGTAGAATGCGACTGACCACACCACAATGGAAACACAGAACGCGCAGAAGTAACTGCCGATAGACCTAAAGCTGATGCGAAAATTAAAAGCTTCCGCACTATTTCAACATTACTTCGAGCTAGGAATATGCGTTTTTAAGTGAAATGCATATAGCTCTAAACATAAGGGTGACCGGAAAAGCGCTACTTACAACTGTTTATTCAGAAGGAATGCACGTACATAAATGCACTTTTGTAATCATTCTTCATAACACTGGCTTGTAATATTACACACGTGTCGCCAAGGATTTTTTTCCCCTTCAGACACACACAAGTATCGCTGATACAGATATCAGCCTTTTGCCATTATGTAAAACGCTAACCATTACCTCTCCTACAAATTCGTCTTGCGTTGTACTACACTGTCAGAAAAGGGGCATTTGTTTTCTGACCCACTCAGAAAATGTCCTATCTTAACCTTACGTCTGTCATTTTACATTCGATAGCTGTCTGCGTCGTCCTCGATTGAAGTTAAATTAATTATGTTATCCTGCATGTTCCGGTTCTATATATGTGGGTACTGCTAAGATACAGCTGTTATATAAATTATTATTTACGTGGTAAGCCACGTTCATAATCGGAGACTACTTGCTAAATTCGCTGCATCACAATCTCGTTCTCCGTTCACCTATCACTATTGTTCATTAGGGACTTACAGCGCCTCACTGACAACCGTTAACTCTTGTTCGTTTCCATGCCTGTTGAACATTGTCCTTGTTTTATGCATATAATTGTTTCGGTCTATCTTTCTGCTTTGCCTGTGTAGGTCATAATCGCGCTTTGAAGCTCGTCCCCCTAATGGCAAACAGAGCAAACTACAAACACCAAGGCACAAGAACCACACGAGGAGTTCTGAATGAAAGCAACATAATTTATGGAAAAGGTGGCAAACCTCTCAACACAAGGACAAATCAAAATCACGTGCTGCTACGGGGGATCAAGGCATGAAAACTGACTTTCGTGCAGTAGAATAGATGGCTTTGTAACGCACAACCTTGTCTTTTTTTTTTGTTACGCTTCCATAAAATCTCGTGTTCAGTGGGTCAAGTGTTTGTACACGGTATCACAACAGTGCTAGGAAAGAAAACGACATTCGCATTATTTTTGCGTTTAGCTAGGTCTTTTGTGCATTTTGCCCTTCAATATGTTTCACCAATTTGAGCGTTTGGCTATCACGTCGTCTCCTGAGTTGCTCATCAAGGCAATGTCTTCGTGAAGTCGCATATTCTTGAGGTATCCTCAGATCCGATATGTATCTCTCATTTGATGCGTCATGGATAGAAGGCGTGCGCACATATTGTATTCTATGGCTGTGCAAGCATTTCATCGAGTGACAAAATGATCATTTTTCTTATCTGTCTAGAGTTTCAGCGGTTTCTAGGGATGGAGGCCCATTTTATTTCAACATATATCACACACACGCAAATTATGTATCTTTAACTTTAAATTCATTTCATTTAATTTCGATTGCTTGGACCCAAATAAGCGGTACTGTGCGATTCATGTAGATATTCTCGCCCCTGCACGAAATAATATTGCTACAGACTTGTTCTCAAACAGAGCAGGAAGGGAGGAAGAAAGAAGAGGAACAAGAGATGTGCGCGTCCGTTCGACCTTTGTCTTGTGGCACCTTTGTTCCTCCCGCTGGCCATGTGTACCAAGCGTACTAAAGCGGCTGGAACGTCTCGGTCGCGAGGCTAAGGGCGTAATATTGTGGTGGAGGAGACGGGTTACGATCCCTGGCGCTACACACAGCACCAATACAACTAGAGCCTCGCCGGAGTGGTCGCCTTGTGGGCCTCGAACCGCAAACCAGCGCCATGCAATCGGCCAATGACCCGCAAGCAGCCCGCGGTGACGCAGTGATCCAGGCTGAAGACTGGCCTGCGGGCGCAGTGAACGGTTCCTCGCATACCTATCGGAAGCCTACGACTTTCGCGAGAGCGGCAGGCGAGGACGTCTACAAGTGGTTGACCCACTATCAACTTGTGAGCCGCTACAACCGATGGGACACCGCCGCTCAGCTTGCAAACGTGGTTTTCTTCCTAACATATACCGCTCTTGTTTGGTTCGAAAACCATGAAAACTCTCTGTCCACCTGGGACCGTTTCGTTACCGAATTGCGCCAGTGCTTTGGCGACTGCCTAGCACGAAGGAAGCGGGCTGAACACACGCTTGCGCACAGAGCTCAGCTACCTGGGGAAACATGCACAACTTACATAGAGGAGGTCCTGAAGCTATGCAAAACAGCAAACGCTAATATGACGGAGGAAGATAAAGTATGACATCTTCTGAAGGGCATCACAAATGATGTTTATAATTTTCTAATTGCCAAAGGTGACCTGAAAGCCGTCTGTGATGTAATTGGGCACGTCCGCACACTCGAGACATTGAAGACTCGTCACCTAACGCCAGAATTTGGGCGGCTCACCAACGTTCCATCTGTAGCGAGCATTGAAGACAGCTTCATGGACTTGTCGTCGACGATCTGGAAAATAGTTCGCGAGGAACTGCAGCGGTTTGAGCCCCCTACACGGTCTCCATCAACCTTGCCCCCTGACGTTGGCGGCTCTCGAGGACCTTTCTCCTTGCTCCCCTCTATGCCTGTTGTGAATATTATCAATACGGCACACGCGGACGTTTGCTCCATTAGCCCGGAGCCAAGGTTCGATAGCCCTAGTCACCCGCCTCGCTACGGCTCACGCCCGACTAAATTCTTGTCGCACTATGACTATCACTATGAGTACCATCCTCAACCACCACCTGCTCGCTATTTCCGGCGTCCAGTGCCCGAAGGCCTCAAGATGAGTTTCGCTACCAAATGCGCCATGCCTCCTCGGAACCCTCCAGGGAACAAGGTTTTCGTCGCACAACCCCCGTGGGCCGCCTATGCGACATTGAGGGGCACATAGCTCGATACTGCCGCAGCCGGCCACTCACCCGTAACGATCGGCCCGTCCAAAATTCTCCGCCACGTAACCGTTTCTACGAATCTCCTTGCCAATTGCCCCCATCTTCGTATGAATAGCCCCAGACCAATGGACCGCGCAGCCACTCTCCTGCTTCTGATTTAAGTTTCTTACCACCACCTGCCGCTTCTGCGCGCCGCTTTCCGTCCACACGACCACGGCAGCGGTCACCATCACCTTTGCCGGAAAACTAGTCAGCGCGGCCGTTGGAGGTCAGGTCGCTGGAGACTGTGCACTGCATAAAGAAATTCCTCCATCTGTTGTTATGTTAAAGAACACGGTCTATGTGCTTGCGGATGGTGTAGCGACAATGGCTTTAGTGGATACCGGGGCAACCATTTCGATAATGAGTTTATCGATTAAGAAGCGGTTACGACGCAAAGTTATGTTTGTTTGGGACAGAAATTTGAATTTTCATGGCGCCGGTGGTGAGGTGTTGTGTCCCCTGGGAATATGTAGTGCTTCGGCGTCCCTGGGTGTAACGGTATTCGCAGCGGAGTTTGCAGTGCTTTCGCGATGCACGCATGACATAATTCTAGGTATTGTCTTTTTGAGAATGTGTGGCACTACGGTCGACTGCCACTCTGGGGAACTCTGCGTTGATGGTTCCCTTCCTTCTGGACTTTTAGAGGAGCCACACGTGCGTGTGGATGTGTTCTGTGTAACAGAGGATACCAATGTGCCAGCACTGCCTATGGTGTGCGTCCCAATTTTGTGCCCCAGCTGTGCCTCCGAGACCTTCGACGCTACAGTGGCACCGCTTCCTTCTAACTGTGCAAAGAAATACATTCTGGTTCGTCATTGCCTACTGACGGTGGTCAAGGGCTGCTCACGGCTGTGAGCCATCAATTGTTCTTCGCAACCAGCAGTTTTGCCTGTGAATATGAAGATTGCGACGTGCAGCCAAGACGATGCTCCGTCGGTTGCTTTGGTTATGATGCACCTGGCGAAAGTGTTGCTGCTCCAGCCGCTGACTTAAAATTGCATCGGATGATCAACCGCCCTCTATCCAGTGAACAGTGTGACCCTTTGGAGGCTTTACTGGTCAAGTATTCTTCCATCTTTGATTTTTCTGAGCCCAGCGGTTCACGATGCATTCCCGTGACACGTACCCGGCATTGCATTGACACAGGCTACTCACACCCAATTCGACAGAAGCCGTACAGAGTGTCGCCAACAGAACGCCAAGTCGTCATTGAGCAGGTTCGGGACGTGCTGGAAAAGGGTGTTATTCAAGAGTCATGCAGTCCCTGGGCCGCCCCTGTTTTTCTGGTGAAGAAGAAAGATGGTACATGGCGCTTTTGCGTCGACTATCGCCGCCTAAATGCTGCAACAAAGAAAGATGTGTATCCCCTTCCCCGGATCGGTGACGCCATAGATGGTCTGTTCTCCGCATCATACTTTTCATCCGTCGATCTGCGATCGGGATATTGGCAGATCCCTATGCGCCCTGACGACAAAAAAAAGTCTTTTATCAAACCCGATGGCCTGTTTGAATTTATTGAAATGACTTTTGGGCTCTGCAATGCTCCTGCAACCTTCGAGAGATTTATGGACGCTATTCTACGGGGACTAAAATGGCAAATATGTATGTGTTACCTCGATGATCCCCTTCATGGATCACTGCCTTGTGGCGGAGGCGCTTGCGAAACTCGAAGTCGTGAGCTCTGCTGTGTAGGGCCACCCAAGATAGACAGGTCACGGCAGAGAGTTCTGACAAAATGTGATTCACTGGAGAAGGTAATGGCAACCCACTCCAGTATTTCCTGCCAAGAAAACCCTATGGCCAGTCACAATACCAATAATGAAATGGCGCCGGAAGATGAGCCCCCCAGGTTGGAAGGCGTCCCACATGTTACTGGGGATGAACAAAGGGCGATTCCTAGTAGCTCCAGGACGAATGAAGCGGCTGGGCTAAAGCCAAAAGGACGCTCAGTTGTGGATGTGTCGGGAAGTGACCGGAAAGTCCGATGTTGCAAGGAGATGTATCACATAGCAACATGGAATGTAAGATCTATGACGCAAGGTAAACTGGATATCGTCAAGCGAGAAATGGACAGATTGAACATTGATATCTTGGGTATCAGCGAGCTCAAGTGGACCGGAATGGGAGAATTTAACTCCGGCGACCATTATGTCTTTTATTGTGGGCACGAATCTAAGAGAAGGAATGGGGTCGCTCTCATAGTAAACAGAAGAATGGGCAAACCAGTGCTAGGGTACAACCCCAAAAACGACCGAATGATTTCACTTCGGATCCAAGGTCACCCTTTCAGCATAACAGTTATCCAAGTCTATGCACCGACCACTACTGCTGAAGAAGCTGACGTTGAGAGATTTTATGCGGACCTACAATGCCTTTTAGACTGCACCCCATCATTAGACGTCGTTTTTCTCATAGGAGACTGGAATGCTATGGTAGGGAGTGAAGAAATATCCGGAATTACAGGCAAGTTCGGTCTTGGTGAGCCAAATGAAGCTGGGCAGAGGCTAGTAGAGGTTTGTCAAGAAAACAACCTGACCATCGCGAAAACTCATTTTCAACAGCACAAGAGGCGCCTGTACACATGGACTTCACCGGACGGTCTGTACAGGAATCAGATCGATTATATTATTTGCCGGCAGAGATGGAGAAGCGCTTTACAAGAAGTCAAAACAAGGCCTGGGGCCGATTGTGGCACCGATCATCAGCTTCTTGTTGCCAAGATTAAGCTTCGATTGAGGAAAACGCAGAAAACTAGAAGGCCTTTCAGGTATAATCTGGATCAAGTTCCATTAGATTATGCTGTGGAAGTGAGGAATCGATTTCAAGAATTAGATCTAGAAGACAAAGAGCCCGAAGAGATGTGGACTGATGTTCGTGATATAATACAAGAAGTTGCTACTAAGGTAGTTCCAAAGCAAAAGAAATGCAAGAAAGCAAACTGGTTATCTGAAGAGGCTCTGCAAATAGCTGAGGAAAGGAGGATGGCAAAAGTTATGGGGGAAAGAGAAAGATACAAGGTTCTCAATGCGGATTTTCAGAAAATAGCAAGGCGAGATAAGAATGCCTTCCTGAACGTACAGTGTCAAGCATTTGAGGACAACAGCCAATTAAGGAACACAAGAGCTCTGTATAAGACAATCAAAGATATCAAAGGAAGCTTCTGTGCTAAGCTGGGCGTGATAAAGGACAAACGAGGCAAGGACCTCACTGAAGCCGCAGAGATAAAGAAGAGGTGGCAGGAATACACAGAAGAACTGTACAAGAAGGACCCGAATGTGCAAGCCCAACATAAGACGGTTGTGATCACTGATCTCGAGCCGGGCATCCTGAAGAGTGAAGTTCAATGGGCCTTAGCCAGCCTTGCTAAGAACAAAGCTGGCGGAATTGATAGCATTCCAGCTGAGTTGCTTCAAAACCTCAACCATGACGCTGTTAACATTCTGCATACATTATGTCAGAAGATTTGGACAACCCTGCAGTGGCCACAGGATTAGAGGAGGTCAGTTTACATCCCCATTCCAAAGAAAGGCAGTGCCAAAGATTGTTCCAACTACTGCACGATCGCGCTTGTTTCGCATGCTAGCAAGGTGATGTTGAAAATCCTCCAAGGTTGGCTGCAGCAGTATGTGGATCGGGAGCTTCCGGACGTGCAAGCTGGGTTTCGCAAGGGCAGAGGAACTAGAGACCAAGTTGCCAACCTTCGCTGGACCATGGAAAAAGCAAGAGAGTTCCAGAAACCCATCTACTTCTGCATTATTGATTATGCGAAAGCGTTTGACTGCGTAGAACACAGCAGATTGTGGCAAGCTCTCCAAGAGATGGGAGTTCCAATTCACCTCATCTGTCTCCTCAGGAACCTGTATGAAGGGCAAGAGGCCACAGTCAGAACTGGGCATGGTCTTACTGATTGGTTTCCGATTGAGAAAGGAGTGAGGCAAGGCTGCATACTGTCGCCCTGCCTATTTAACCTATACGCAGAGTGCATCATGAGGAAGGCCGGTCTGGACGAGTCTTCAGCTGGAGTGAAGATTGCTGGAAAACGTGTCAACAACCTTAGATATGCGCATGATACCACTTTAATGGCAGAAAGTGAAGCGGAACTCAAGAGACTTCTGATGCGCGTACAAGAAGAGAGTGAGAAGTTTGGGCTTAAACTGAACATTAAAAAGACAAAGATCATGGCGTCTTGCCCTATCAAGTCCTGGAGCATCAAGGGACAAGAAGTGGAAGCTGTGACAGATTTTCTCTTCTTGGGCTCCAAGATTACCTCGGAAGGAGACTGCAGCCATAAAATTAGGAGACGCCTGCTTCTGGGAAAGAGAGCAATGGTTAGCCTTGACCGCCTAGTAAAGAGCAGAGACATTAGTCTGCCAACCAAGATCCGTATAACTCGTGCTATGGTATTTCCAGTTGTGATGTATGGATGCGAGAGTTGGACTGTGAAAAAGGCTGACCGCCGAAGAATTTACGCGTTTGAAATGTGGTGCTGGCGAAGACTCTTGAGAGTTCCTTGGACTGCCAGAAGATCAAATAAGTCAATATTGTCGACCATAAACCCTGACTGCTCATTGGAGGGTCAAATTCTAAAGTTAAAGCTCAGTTACTTTGGTCATCTGATGAGAAGAGAGGAGTCGCTGGAGAAAGATTTGATGTTGGGAAAGGTTGAGGGTCGCCGGAGAAGGGGTAGGCAGCGAACGCGATGGTTAGATGGCATCCTCGAGGCACTGCAGATGAAGTTATGTGATGTTAGGAAAATAGTGAGAGACCGGAAAGCGTGGCGTGACATGGTCAATAGGGTCACGAAGAGTCGGACACGACTGAACGACTGAACTGAACTGACCTCGATGATGACGTGATTTTTGGCCGCACATTCAATCAGCACAATCAACGTCTCGCTCTCGTGCTGGACTGCTTCGAAAACGCCGGTCTAGTACTTAATTCGAAGAAGTGTGACTTCGGTGAGCATCAGATTTGGTACTAGGACACCTCGTCGATCGTGAAGGCGTCAGACCTGACCCTCAAATGACCGTGGCCGTTGCATCGTTTCGAACACCTCAGAACGTGAAGGAACTTCGAAGTTTCCTAGGACTGTGCTCATATTTCCGACGCTTCATTCCCTGTTTTGCTGACATCGCTAACCACTCACGTTCCTTCTCCACAAAGACGCTCCATTCGAGTGGACATCAGAGTGTTAGTCTTCTTTTTGCCAGCTCAAGTTTTCACTAACATCACATCCGATTCTCCGGCATTTCAACCCTTCTGCTCCAACACAACTGCACACAGACGCCAGTTGTGTTGGCATTGGTGCTGTGCTGATTAAAATTTACGGCTAAAAGGAACATGTTATTGCTTACTCCAGTCGTTCCTTAAGCAAACCTGAACGCAATTACACAATCACTGAGCAGGAATGCCTCGCAGTAATTGTTTCCGTTCAACGGTTTCGCTGTTATCAATACGGGCGGCACTTCACAGTGGCCACTGATCATCGTTCTCTGTGCTGGCTGATAAACCTCCGCGACCTATCTGGCCATCTTGCACGGTGGGCAATTCATTTACAAGAGCTCGATTGCACAGTTTCATACAAGAGTGGACGCCGGCACGCTGACGCGGACTGCCTCTCACGTTTACAGCTTCCCACAACGGAACGTGACGCCGACAATTGTGATCATTACATCGCTGCAAGTTTACCTCCATTCCCCGATACCCGTACGTTCCGCACTGAGCAGAGGAAAGATGAGGCTCTCCAACCATTCTTTACCGCTGCAGGGGACCCTACAGCTTCCAGTCCCTATTGTATACGGGGTGGTCTTTTGTACAAAAAGGACGATTTTCCCACTGGTCTCCGCTACCTTCTGGTGGTGCCCGTCAGCCTACGCTCCTCTGTTTTGCGCGTTATGCAGGACGATTCCACTTCGGGACACCTGGGATCTGCGCAGACGGTCTATCGCATCCAAGAACGTTTCTACTGGCCCCGGATGCGTGAAACCACTGAGAAGTATGTGGCTAGCTGTGCTCAGTGTGCGAGTCACAAACACCCCGCCGGCACTCTTCCTGGTCTCCTTCATCCTGTGACGCCTCCAAGGTCCCCTTTTGAGAACGTCGGGGTAGACCTCTTGGGACCCTTTGCCAAGTCTCATGTTTGTAACCGCTGGATCGTCCTCTGCACTGATTACCACACTAGTGACTGTGAGACGGCAGCCCTTCCATCGGCTACTGCACACCAAGTCTCCCTCTTCCTGCTGCACTCTCTTATACTGCGCCATGGTAATTCCTCGGGTGTTGATCAGCGACCGTGGGTGTCAGTTCATCGCTGATGTTGTCGAAGAACTCCTTCGTTTGTGCGAAACGCATTTCTGACATTCTACCCCTTATCATCCGCAAACAAATGGATTCACCGAGCGAACCAACAGGACACCCACCAACATGCTTTCAATGTACGCCGCCACCGACCACAAGGACTGGGACTCTGTGCTACCATTTATAACATACGCATACAATACCGCCCAACAGGAAACAACACGTTACAGTCCATTCTTTCTCCTCTATGCCCGGTCTCCTCGACACACTCTCATCACCATCCTCCCGTTCTTCACAGACGACGATCCTGGGATTGCTGAGATCCTCTGCCGGGATGAAGAAGCCAGCCGGATAGCCCGCCGGATAGCCCGCCTGAGAAATCTCGCCTCACAAAAGCGCTCTAACTCCTGCCACTACAGCCACCATCGCCACGTCACCTACCACCCTGGCGAGATGGTCTGGATTTGACGTCCACTAGGGAAGCCTGGCTTATGTCAGAAACTATGTTTCAGAAACTATCGGTCCCTATGTTATCCTCGAGGCAATTAGTGACCTCACCTATCGGATTGCGCGCCTTACCAAAAGTGGGCGACGTTCTTCACGATTTCAGCTCGCTCACGTCGCGCGCCTGAAACCCTGTCATTCTTGTGCTGACGATTGACTCGCACGGAGGGCTTCGCCTGCGACAGGGAAAGTGTTACGTACTTGTTCGCAAACAGAGCACGGAGGGAGGAAGAAGGAAGAGGAAGAAGAGGTGTGCGCGCCAGTTCGACCTTTGTCTTGTGGCACCTGTGTTGCTCCCGCTGGCCGTGTGTACCTAGCGTACTGAACCGGCTAGAAAGTCTCGGTCCCGACGCTAAGGGCATAACAATATATTTGAGCACCTAGAATCGATATCCATTACATATCAAAATTTTGTACCTGTATCTCGAAGAAAGCAATTATATGTCATCATCATCATCAGCCTGATTATACCCACTGCAGGGCGAAGGCCTCTCCCATATTTCTGCACTTAACCCGGTTCTGTGCTAGCTGCATCCACTTGACCCCTGCGAACTTCTTAATCTCCTCCGCCCACTTAACTTTCTGCCGCCCCGTGCTACGCTTTCCTTCCCTTGGAATCCAGTTTGTTACCCTCAGCGACCATCGGTTATCCTCTCTTCGCACTACATGGCCTGCCCATGTCCATTTCTTCTTCTTAATATATGTAAAATATGAAATATAATGGGTTTGTTATTGTGTAAAGAAAGACCGGTTTAACGAGCTGGTTGAGCGCACTAAGTTAGGGGGATTATCAATCCTTGATTATGGGCATAAGGTCGAAAGTTAATTATTTTTGTGAACACTAGGCATGATTTTCAAACGTGGGTGGTGTAGAGGAGGACAGTAGAGCACACAATTCGTAATCTTTTGTAGGTGCTAGAAAGCGATAATAAAACCCCTCTTAATCAAAGCAAAATCTGTCATTGTTTCTACAAAGCTCAAATAAGCTTGCAATGAGAAGTAATGAGAGTGATTCCCTATTCTCCGCATGACGCGAGAACCGAGTGTCACCTGTTATCTCTCGATATACTAGGTGGCATTCGTCACTGAAAAGCGGATATCCACTGCACCACGAACAAGTTTTATTATTGCACTTAGGCGGCATGGGTAACGAGTGCTTAATGATCTCGTGCTACGTTTACCGGATTCTGCAGCAGTGGTCAGCGGCTGTTCGTATAGCTCGGGTACACGTGCTCAAGATTTCTTAATACAAACATTTCGACCCTGAAGAGCACCCTAATGAGCATAACATCGACAATGGTATAATTCTTGAGAAGGCAGCAAAGTGCTTTAGGAGCTCGGTTAGGAACAGCGAACAATATCTGTTGAAGCAATTACCGTTAGACTCTCTATTTATGAACAATGTGGTAGACCACTGGTGGTAACATTCCTAACACTTCCTTTTCCAGAACGCCATTATCCCTGCCACAGTAGGGGTGGGCATTTCTGGTACTGGCGGGGGCAAAGCAGAGCCCTTGTTCAGAAGAAGCGCTAGCTTCGATTTCGAGCATGTGGACTACACGTGCTGTTTTCGAATGACCGAATAGGAACGAATAGCGGACGGGCAGCCGATGAAAGGAGCGCCGCTGTGTGATGCATGCTCTATAGGCGTGGCTGGCGCTATTCCTGGAAGCGGCCCCGCTTTTGTCCGTCTCAGTCTCTAAAGGTCTTTGCGGCACGGTGCAGGGAAGAATGGAATTCGCAGAACTGTAGAAGCAAGCCGAATGTTACTCCCGGTGAGCATAAACATTTCGTGCAAATCGTGCCTAGGAATAACATTATAAAAATCTATATTATATTCGCCGGGTCAAATAGTTTGCACGGCTTAGGTGTTTCAATTACACTACACTGATATATAAAAAACGGTTTCGTAATTGAAAGCCTATTTCTCCGGTTTGCTAGAATTCTTAGTAAAAGACGTTTCTACTGAGCTCCAGTTTAAGGTAGCAGCCCTCGCATGAATGGAGTCTATTGCTGACCTTTGGCTCCGCTACTATGAGAAGTTTTCGCCTTCCCTTTACGGAATAAAAAACAGAAAGTGAAGAGAAGCAACCATGTTCAATTGAAGTGAGCAGAAGCTTGTGCCAATGCGCATGGAGAACATGGAAATATTTGCAAGCGGGGCACTGAGTGCTGCAATGGAACGTGTATTTTCTCAGAAAAATACAAAATTTGCATATCAATTGGCAAAACAACAAATCGCTGCGCACAAGAATCCCAAAAAAGCACGCAGCGGCGTAACGGTTCAGTTATACATTTGTCAAATACTGTCTTTGTCATTGGAAACAATATATTTTAGTATGCGATTTTGCATCTTTTTCCAACAGGCATCGGTACGAATATAAGATGAGCATGGCCTCCTTTGATACAATACAAGTGAAAAAGGTAGTAACCACTGGCTGCTGGTAGCATTATAAACGATATGGGCAACGAACAAGGAGTTATCACACGCGTAGTCTGAGTTCGTTGATGGAAAAAAGCGCTTGTTGGTGCAGATAGCATTTTGAGAGAAACATGAGCGCCATAAAGCGAAGCAGGACAACTATTTTGTCCGGTTGAATAAAATCGCAGTGCAGAGACATACGAAATGAGACATTTGCGCGTCAGAAAGAACGCCTTCTCTACTGCTCCGTAGTTTGAGTACCGAAAAGACCAGTTTTGTTACTAAGGCAGGGTGTCTGCTGCAATAGCTTCCTGGCTCTCGCGTTCGATTGTAGGTTCAACGGCCGTGCGATGAAGATTCTTTTCTCTGTACTGCTTTCCGCCTGCGAATACAAACTTTAGGATCGTCAGTCGAAATTAGTGACTCCATGATGAGTGAGTTCCGATGAGTCGAAATGAGTAAGCTGAAATGGGTCGTGAGTTGAAATGAGGGAGTCTAGATGAGTCTGAGTTATTATGAGTCGTGAGTCGAAGTGAGTGAGCGCAGATGAGTCCTGAGTCACAAATGAGTGAGTCGAGATGAGTGAGTTTGGCGATGATTGATAGAGGAATGCCACAAGGACCTGTTCGCGCCCCGTTTTGTTCAACTTCACTCTGAGGAAACTCTCCCCTCTTATAAGACGAATAGAGGGAATAAAACATAGCATATATGCTTATGATATCACTGTTTGGACGAGTGGGGGCTGCAATGTCGATATCTCGTATAGACTTCAGATAGCGGCGGAGAGGGTAGAAGAATACGTTCTTGCCAGAGTACATTTTTTTTTCTGTGACGTCTGCATTTAGACGGAGGGGGAAATCAAACTTGGCCAGCGCAAGTTACAACGTCTGATGTGGTTTACACAATCCTTAGCCCTCCACTATAGCTTTGCTCACATATCCCATATGGCTGAGAAACGTGAAATCGAGAGAAAAATTGTTCCGACGCTGTTTAAATATTTTATCTTCAAAACTGCCATTGCCAGCTTAAAACGTAGAACTTTCGAGCCCCCCTCCCCCCCCCCCCCCACCCTCCCATCACCACGAACACTGATTTTAGCTAGAGAGGTTACTTCAGACAATAGTGAAGCGCATTGTTTGTTCTCCATCCCTCCCGTTGTGAAAAATGTAAACTTTTTCATTCATTTGTGTTTTACTTCTGCTGCAGAGAGCACGTCTACGGAAAGACAGACACAGGTAGCAAAAAGACACTCAATGTAATTAAATAGCGCATAAACTTAGTGTCTTCAAAGAAAGGGCATATCGGCGCGCGATTGCCTTGTACTCATTTTCTTTCAATGTCATTCACGTGCTCTATGGCTTTTTAATGTATTATAGCTTGGAACAGTGGCTATGTCAGAGAGATAAGAGGCAAAGAAAAAAAGTCATTAGTTTGGAAAAGAGACTTCCATAATTTCGGTAGTGTTCGAAGAAAGAAAATGCTTGTTGATGGAGCAACGAGCAAACTATCATTTGGAAAAGGAAATGTAAGCATTTTCTCGAGAGCTAAAAACGAACCTCTAAAATATAGAAGGAATATTTTGATATTTTATACGAATATATGTCATCAATCTTTTGCCCAGATGCAAAAGGGGGGGGGGGGACTCTCATGTGCGCGCCTTCTCTCAGAAGAGGAGGGAAAACAATTTGAACCTATGTGAAGGATCCCATGGGAATTAATCTGCCGATAGACTAACCATGGTAGAAGTTATAAAATACAAGCTGAAGAAGACTCGTTAAGGCAGCTGAAAAAATCTTTCAAAAGTTAGCCAGAAAGCCAGAAAGGTCTGGAGGGATGGGTACGCTCCGCTGCAGTGGTTATAACTTGTACATTACTCCTGCTTTTCTATTTTTATCGGACATGATAAGATGTGAAACGGTTCGTAAAATAGAGTGCACTTCCAAACCTTGTCTGCCTCTATATTTTATTTTAAATACTTCTTTTCACTCTGTACTATCTACACATCCTGGGAATTTAAAAATTAGTGAATGATGACATTTTTCCGCCAGTAAAAATCGCGACGATGCCAGAAGAAAGAAAACAGGAGAAGGAAACCCTAACTGGAAACCTGGCCTTCATTGTAAACTAGACACTAAACAAGGATCTGTTAAAAAAACGCTGGAGAACTCTCTTTGTAAGCACTTGTAACGAGCGCATGTGGCGGAATTTAAAACAACAAACGAATTGCACACAAAACAGATATAAGCTGCGGCACATTTCAGATTTTTCTTTATAATGGAATCTCTTTTCGAGAAAGGGAATGGATGAGTGGATTATGCAGGCACTGCAGGTTTTAAGCTGTAGTGTAATGAATCTCTGATGGCGCTTTGGTCCGCTCGACAAAAAGTGATAGCGGCTCTATAAAAGAAATGCACTAAGTAAAGAGCGAAGATAAGTTGCTGCATATGCGATGATGTTAGGACGTATACAAATGGCCCATTTTATTGCCTGCGCATGCGCATAGCGGTTGCCATGCACATAAAAGCAGAGCCACATAGTAGCGATAGACTCTAAGGAATGTTCCGTTTTATCGGAACAATCAAGGGAGATGTTTTATGGTACGCAATGTTCTTTCTGTTTTTTTCGGCTGGGAGGGTCAACGACCACCCGAAACTGAAAACCGCGATGGTAATGGATTGTTTTCTTGCCAAGGTTTTCAGCCGGCACACAAACTATACATGCAGAGAAAAACAGCCTCTCCATATGGTCGCATTCTTTCTCAACTCATCTTTTCCACGTTTTACACATTTCGCGACTCTTTCGCACGGGGAGATACTTCGGACGACGGATAGTACGAAGCGATGAGCCTCTCTATCCACCCGCATGGACTCCAAAACGTTGCGTGATGGCAGAATTTCGAAACTGCAGCATTTGTATAAGTTTCCTGAGAAAGCATTTTTCTCTTCCTGAGTTGCGAAGATAGTTCGTGTCGACAGAGCATGTTACCAGACTGTGGGTGCGCATCGTATCCGCATGAACTCTCTCTCATATAAATAGAAAAAATATGATGTGCATACAAGGAATCGAACCACCATGCTTTCATTTTCTGGCTAAGCGATCAAGCCTCATTATTAGGGCACTTCTTTATTTTTCTTTGTTGCGACTACTCAACGACAACTTCTTGAGAAGAGTCCGTACATATCCTTGCCTATCGTAAAGACGCCGGCAGCCGCAGATGGAGAAGATGAAATATGTAGTAAGTAGCTAAAATTATAAAATAAAAAACAAATACATAGAAGGCAGTTTCTGAGTAGAGGTTAAGAGGGCAACGAAAGCCTTTGGAAATATTTTCCTGCAAAATTCGAAACAAGCCAAAGGCAATGAATCCCTTTCATTTAGAAGCATAGCGCCATCTAGCAAGACTGACACCAAACACCCAATAGTCTCAGGCAGCTCTTTACTTAGCCTTGAGTTGCTTACATCGCTGGCTGGACATTTTAATTCGAATGTATGGAAGGTAAAAATGAAGTAGACATCGGCAAAGCAACAAAGCATGCAAAAACCAGCTCATAAATGCTGTAGGGACGGAACTCGCAATCTTTTAGCAATTTGCACCTAAGGAAAACTGAAGTTCATCAATTTACGTTTTATTACGTTTTGAATTCACTCTCACGTTTCGAGATATACCAGTGCAGTCAACTTCTCTTGAGGCCTGCTCATCGTGTACTCGTAGAATCATTTTCAACACAGTTTTATCACGCTTATCGCAGGCGTAAGAGGAAAAATTACATATTTGTTCAAATGTTTATATTGAGCAACCTTAAGGACATTTTCATTATTTGTGAAAGAGAAATTTCAACTAGATTAAAAAAAAATCACCGCGCCGACAAAGACAAACCAAGTGTGTCAAGCGCTGGCGCTACTTTGAAGCCTTAACCATATAATTCTTGTGGAACAATATGTCCCAGTGGACTGAATGACGGGCGAGGAAGCGTAAAAAAGAAAGCAACTCATACGGGTGTGTCTACGGCAAACCCCATCTAGAAAGGAGCTTAACCACAAAATATTATTACAGATGCACAAAATAAAAAATTTGTTTCTAATTTATTGTATCCAGTAAGTATGAATATTTCGCACTGATAGTGGAGGTACTCCCCTTCACGAAATGTGTCCCGAATGAACCCTTTCAACCAATTTGGCGGCAATTGACGCAACACAAATTCGCCACTGATTCATCAATAAAAGCAGGAAACCAATTCATATTTATTGGGGTAACTGCAGCATGATTTCCATCTTAATTCTCGCGTTTGTGCTATATATTCCAGTATGACGAGGAATAAATATTGCTACAGGGAGGTTATAACTAAAGAAGCAATATTACACCAAATCGCCAAATTAATATCTCATTAGTCGTAATTCCTTTTTGACAATATTTGAATACGTTTGCCAAATGCCCTTCTGCGCTTATATTTGGCTTAGGAATATATTCTTCTTTGTACAGGATTACATGGACCATCTTTTGACATTTGTGATTTTGGCACCAGCTGAGCTCAAAGTTTTTTAGTCGGCACCTTTGAGCAATGCTAGGAAATATACTCTCTTCATGTGGACACCGCTAGGGAGCGACAGGCAGCTGAATGCCTACAGTAGTTCGTGTGCCACCACGTATAGTGCGCACTGTGTTTATCTGCTTTTTTCTTTCACCTTCCCTAGCATGAGGATGACAGTAGCGATGACAATGACGGTGCCAATAGTGGTAATGCAGTGAAGGTAGTAGCGAAGATATTGACGGCGCATTAGCTGATAATGATAACGAGAACGAACTCGATGCACCGTGTGCAGCATGCTTTCGCATTTCTCCACTACAGATTCTGCGGTTCTCTCGGAACTTTTTCATTTCAAACACGATACAAAGTTACAGAAGGTTTGGTAGGAACATTCAAATTTAGAACTGTGCAGCGGCAAACATATTTCAGGTATAAAAATTTCTATACACGTTGAAAATAAATCATGTGATAACACGAAAGAGGTATTTATGCGCAAAAGGCGAGGTAACATTCCGAGAGAACTGTGGAATATACAGTGCAGAAATACGATAGCCTGAGCCGTGCTGCTGCACATGTTGCATCCCGTTTGTTTCATTTTTATCATTAACTAAAATGCACCAACATTATGAAAGCTACTCTAAACATTGTCATAGTGAATTTTCGTTGGTCTTTCTTCTTCTTATAGGTTCTTCTTGGTAATTTGAAGACGTGGCCAATTGCCCCACAGGTGCGCCCCGTCCAAGACGGTGATCAAAGAAGACGACTTATGGATAACGACACATGATGAGTCACAGAGAGATGAACTGAAGTTTATATTCAAAACTTGGCAATATTTACAGCAAAGTTTGAAAAAAGACACATGGATCTAGCTAGCTCGGCATAGCCGAAGATGTACGCATCAAGCCATAACTCAGAACGGCGGACTCGTCCCTCGGGCTTGGTCTTAAGGTCTCGATGTGCAGCCCGCGTTTTAATTTCATCCAATCGCCACGAACTTCAACATGATTGGCTTGTGGCCACGTGCAACCCCGCCTTGAATTTAACAGAACTAAACCCTCTGTCCCCAAAACCCGCAAACCAAGAAATCCATTAATAAAGATTACAAAAACGCGAAAGGTGAAGAGAGTTAAGCCAAGGTTATTGGAGCGCCGAATCGCGCAACTTCAGAAGTGTGAGTGAAACCCTTTCCACGCAACGAAAGAAAAAACGCAAAATTCAAAATGTCACACGATTCTACTGTACACCTTGCCGCGTTCCCGTGTTAAGATCATCAAAGCAAATGAACAGCGTCGTTTCCCACTGCGGCGGCCTTCCACCGTCTCGCACCTCCGCTCTTCCTAGAACTTGCAAAACCCGTGACCTGTGGCTCAAGCGGCAGCGCGAAGAAAGGACGCTCGGTCGATCGCTCCTTCCGCGAACGCCTCCCTTTTTGTTCAACATTCCCCACCACTCTTCTACAGGCGCCGAATGGCACCCATTTGTCTGTACGCGGCGCGTCCCTGAACGAACGTTTCAACTGCGACGGCGGTGTCTTGTGGGCTCGTATGGAAAGCATACGGCAGTACGCAGAAAGCAGCTTAACCTCTCCCTTTAGGGACTCATTGACTGTCAGCCGCCCGGTGACACTCGTCACTCTAATGGCTTTCCTTGCTTCATCCGGTGATTCGCGGCGCCTTGTCTGCACGCAGCGAGCATCAATTCATGTTACAAGCAAAACTACCACTATGCGCTGAGTGCATAGCCGCTAATCCGAGGGCGCCAAGCGATACCTTACAGTCATTTTCACTAATTGCAGCGTCATTGTTGTCGCCACCATTATCCTAACGGTAGTCAAGGAGAAATATGATGGGCTTCTCACGATCCTGGGCTGGAGCAATTGGTTAATGCGCTCGGCTGGGGTTGCGAGGAACGGAGGTTCAATTCCCGGTGGAGACTGGTTTTTATTTGTGTGATGACGTCATCAGGATGCGTGACATCTGTAGTGTGATAGGTGTTGCCGACAGGCGGACAACGATTAGCTATTAAAAGCTTTCGTCTTAAAAGGAACAAATATTTGGGATAAGATCCATGCACAAAGAAATAAAATTTACTTTACTGGCGTGATTACAAGGCGCAGTGAAACAAATCCTTATTCGACACAGTTAAACATATCATAAGCCTTATCTATAGCTTCAACGTATGGGCTATGCCAAATAGTAGGAAAATGATTGCACGGATAAATTTCAATTCGAAGTGTTTTGGCTGTGAGTAGTTAAAGCAACTTCAGCGCGCTAGGAAATCAGCTCGATTTGCAAACTCGTGAATTCGGTTTCTTTTCTGCCGTCCCTTGCACTGAAAAATATGCAGTGGTTATGAATAGAGAATAAGCTTAATTTATACATATATTTGGCTCCCTGTGTCTTTACATAGGCCTGGACGCAGTATACATTTTGGTTTTGTCTCTAGAATATTTAAGGAAAAGACAGATGTAAATGCTGTCAAATGTAATTCAGACATCGTAGTCTCGTTTTCGTATGTACTATTTAGTTTCGCTAATTACCCATAGAATATTAGCAGAGGCGGCAAATGGCAATATAAATAGAGCACCCTCCTTCACACCACTCAAATTTGAAGGCAGCAGATGAAAAAATGTTGAATGAATATGTTATTTGATGAATCGCAAAACAGAGGTCAGTCACAATAGTGTTCTTTTGAAAAAAACTACTACAGCTGTTATGTTTTATTTAGCTGTGATTATTTGAAAGGTTAAACGTCATCCAGCGAAAAATATAAAAGTTCTAAGTTATCATGCATGCAATATGCATTCCTCGAAATTTCATTTTAACATTTCTTACAGGCGTGTCAAGTCAAATAACGAAGTCCCCAGCTTTTTATTTTGAAAGAACCGAAATTCCATTCGACCGCAGTTATATTCATAGAAATATAAATTCCGTTTTTTTTTTCGACACAACAATATTTCACTTCACTGTGAGTGCTGCAGTATTCGCATTTTTTGTTTATAAGGCGAGGTTTATGAAATGTTTACGTGGTGTACAAGTTGTTATCCACCGTCGGCTTTCGACAAAATAACGGCAGGATTTGTCGGCACTGCCCGGATATGAAGCATTCAGAAGCTTGGCTGGTGTGCTGCCTTTGCGGCCGTCACGAAGCTTTTACACAAACGCCTCAGTGCCCCGAGTTTATGGCGTCGCCGTGGTAACACTGTTAAATATATTCAATTTCCCATCTCCGCTAATGTTGTAAAAAAATGCATATGCAATAAAACAAACAAACATGTGGCCGCAGGTCGTTCAAAACGTAGTGCAAACGCCAAAATGCGTTACCAAGGTAATGAGACAACCATGTAAGAAGACGGCGTAAAAGGGCGAAGTGGAGCGCGCTTTCTCATAGGTAACAAAGATTTACGATGGCGGTAAGCATTCTTAGAACAACATGTTTCGGTTGACGTCTTCAGGCTCTTCGAGGATATAAGGATATAATGCCGCACTTCCGAATGTCAGGCGCCGTTTTGCCACGGCAGATAACTCTGTGATGGTTTTTGGAAGCAAACGTCCTTTTTACGCGTCTCATTCACTAAAAGAAAACTTCAACGAAACAAATAAAGATGGGCACATACGTAGCGTCACTGTGGCAACGACAAAACAATTTTCTTGCCGGAGATTTTGTTACTTTTTATTTTGACGGAAACTCTTATCGCAGAATTTGCACAATGCCAATACATTTTATATTGCCGCGACAGTGCAACAGGTGCGGCAAAATAGGATATAAAAACCTAAAAAAGGAACATTATTTTCATTAACACATTACAGACCAGTTAAAACCTTTATCGATGAGGTTGAAATTAAAACAACAAATGCATTCGAAAAACTCCAATAAATATTGCACCTTAAATTGATGAACGTTTAGAGGTACGCTGTGGAGAACCCAGGCGGGCTGTCTGCCTATTTTCTTTTTTTTTTTGAGGTAAACTCTGTTGTGAAGTATTTTGCGAGCCTTAGGAAGAAAATTCGTGGACATTGAATCGAACAATGAACATCTCATGCTCAGTAGGACTCTATATTATTGCAATTTTAGTTGTCTTTCCGGTTAGAACAAAACACTATTGCGTTAAAAAAACTGTGTCCAGCAAAGAGTTAGGCAATAATTCCTCCTATCTTTATATCGCTAAACTGCCTCCCCTCTCAAAAATAAAAAAATAAAAAAAACTCCATACTTCCTGTTTGAAATTACATCAACGTGAATGATATTCTTTATTCTTTAGTGCTACATTTCTTGCTCGTCCAGTCGGCCTTACGCTAATCACAAACATGTACGGAGGACCGCAATGTAGATGGACAGGTTCAACTTTACTAAACAGCGATTCCTTCATTCCCTTAGACAGGTAATTGATTAAAATAAATTATGTAAAAATAATGATCGTAATAATGGTTTAGCCGTAGCAAAAGTAAAGATATTTGGGAAATTTTGAAGTTTTTGAATTTTGACACATGTTTTTTATCTTCTGTGCATTGACTAAATGTGGTTCGGCTCTCCAAATTGATTCGTGCGAATTTGTCTTAAGAGTACAAAAAGGTAGTGTGCAGGCAACGGTATTCTAAGTCTTCAATAGCGAAATAGAGATGGCTAACAAACGATCTATAAATTCCGGGTCCTGTATAACATGTAACTCGTATGTTTCTACAAGAGCGACGGCGAATTTTAAAGCGTTCGATTCCAATGAGGCAAGTGGCCTGCACTCGAACGGAAAGGAGAAGACATATACAGATGCGAGAAATACCAGCCACACTGCGGCCCACCAATCACAGCTCGCTCCTAAAGGCTCGGTATTCAATACCATGAATAAAAGGTTATACCCATGATTTAGTGAAGAACACTATTTAGGTGCCTTAATTGCCTAGGAGTGCCATCTTATAGTGAGACTATAGGAGGGTAGATAGTAGTGTTCACTGCTGAGAAATTTTAGAAAAGTCGGTGAGGAAGTTGAATGGCTGGCCCGCTACTCTGCAAGGAGGGAGGTAAAGGGGAATGAAGAGAATCGTGGTTGATATATCTATAGAAGGTGAGAAGTATGAAAAATGCGCAGGCATGGTAACTTGCATCAAAATTGTGAGTCGAGTCATGTGCCGGTCTAGAAGCAGCACGACTGCCGTATTACCTGCAGAACTTTCCATTATTTAGGCCAAGCTTTCAATAGTAAGTTGTCCGAGCGAGGTCTACTGTCAAAAGATTCGAGGAAGCGGCTAGAGTTATAATTTATTGTTCACAAGCTGCGTGCACCTCTAACGCATGTCGATAGCTCCATAATTCCATTGGTGGAACGTTTCAGGGAATCCGCCTATGTAATCAAATGTGGATACCTGCGGGTGAAAGCTAAGTTTAAGCGTAGTCTATGAAGCAAGAATGCATAGTAGTAAGGAATTCCCCTTGGGAAAGGAAATGACATTTTCGGATCAAGTCATCTGAGACGGATCTTTCGAACTTCTGCGTGGGCTCTGTAAGCAGCTGTTGCGCTCATGATTCAGTTCAGAGAAAGACCAGTGGTGTAGATACTAAACGGCGCACCTGATCGCGGGTCACCACTCAGGCTTCTCTTTGCGTATGCATTGGTGTAGTTATTTCTATCGAGCCAACAATGTGAAGATATTCATTAACACTTTCCTGGCCTTGGGTGCTATAGATTATATACAAAAGGCTGCCATCTAACGAGTGAAAGCCAAAACGAGCAATCTGCGCCATGTTTGGTGAATGCGGTCGCGGGAATACCTGGCGCGGAACATGTGAGTGGCATTCTCGGTTTGTTGACCCTTTTATTTTTTAGTTCAGGAAAGAAATAATGACCAAAATGTGATTCATGGCCTATCGTTGTTATGCACGTTTTCCGAGCGACATTTCGGGCACCTGTTATGTGTTGAGAACGCAATCGGAGAGGCGCTGCGGCAGCGAAGGAACTCACAATGGTGCTGCATACGTCGAAGGCGGTTAAGTGCACTGCGGCCAGAATATATTGTCGTTTTCAAACGTCAGACACGCTGTTCTTCAATCGTTGACCTCCTTTTTTTGCATCGACAATAATATCTCAGCACCTGCATTGCACGGACGACTCCATATCACGATCACACACTCGATTTCAAGTAAACTTTTGTGAAACTTGCTGATTACTGGTGTTTGAGGCTGACCAAAGACCTTGTGCTGCTGAGCGAAAGTACTCAAGCGCGATCTCGACCGCGTCGGCTGTTTGTTTTATGAAAGTGAGAAACTGAAACGCCCGTGTGTCGAATTTGCGGTGCACGTTAAAAATTCAAAGGTGCTCAAAATTATCTGAAGCCCTCTACTGCACGCTTAACATCACTGGTGTAGCTTGGATGCGCTAAACATGGCGTCAAAATTTGCATTTCTGCTAGCATTTTGATGAAATGATAGCAGGTAATCGGCAGAGTGGCGGCCAACCCTTGAATTCCCATGCTGCGCTGTGGGTGCACACCATCGCTTGGACAATTATGTTTGGAAGGTTCGTTCTACGCAAAATACGCGAGGACCGAAATGCATACCATGATTGGTGAATAACGAATTTACGTTGCCTGCTGCGTGCGCCGTGCTAGCTAAAGGTCTGCTTCGGATCTGTTCACGAGTGACACATCGCAAAAATAAAAATGTGTAAGACTTCCATAAAATCAAAATGATCGATAAGGATAAAAAAAAAAACGGGCGCATAAATCCGAAACGCCAGGCGGAAACCTAGCCCCTCATGGGAACTACTAGCTGACTGACGCACTGTGTCGTAAGTGCTAGCCGACCACGCAGTTCTCCTTGTCAAATTACAACATCTGCAAACAGCTCACTTTTGGTCCCTTTCCTGCGATTAAACTTCTGCGATTAAATTATTACCTCTCGAGGAGAACTCAACATCTGCTACAGGCTTCTCGCTGACTTCGTATCTCAATCCAGCGAGGAAAAACTACCGTGGCAATTAAGTCTCCTAACGTGCTGAAAATGAGTATCGTTAAGTTGTACTGTTTCGTTTAACCCAGCAGATAATCGTTAGCTCAGTTAACACATGGTTTTATCAATTTGACATGAGTTTGTGTTGTTTAGTGCTCGAGTTTGGACTCTACTCGTCGAGGATTATTCACCGATATATAACTCCTTCTTGTAGCCTTGATTTATTCACATAATTGTCAATCCCATTGAAATATTTGCCGGATAATAATTAAGAACTACAAATATTTAGTGCAGTCATAATTGATATAAGCTATCCAGCGATATATAACTTGACTGGTGTAGCGTGACATGCAATTGTTAATATAATTATTACTGGTAATTAAGATATACAATTAGGTCAGTACAATTATACTCGATATAAGTTATCGAACGATATATAAAGATATGTAGCGTAATGGTAACCTCGACCCCAATTAACAAAAATAACGGTAGTTAATTGAGACAAAAATAGTATATGACAATTTTACTCGTTAAGTTATCTAAAGATATAAGACATGCGGCTATTATGCTCACCATAAGCTACAGAGCCACTGCAGACACATTCTATGGCGCACATGAGCCAAGTAATGCTGCGCATAATTAATAACTGCAAAGCTGACACCATCACTTTGTGTTTCAGGTTATCCATAGCCCTTTTTTTTACATCTCAAGGCACACAGCAAAGTTTGAGTACCATAGACGACCATAAATATTAACTTGCGCGTCGTTAATCCTGTACTGCAGTACTGCTGCGGTATCCAGAATACCACAACATGGCGGAAACAAACGCAGCCAGCGCAAGGGGGTGCCAAATTTTACATAAGGCTATTAAATATACTAGTTTCCTTTCGCCCTGTGTACTAGCCACTATAAGGCGCTCAGAAATCTTTGAAGCCAGAAACTGGTAGATAATGTAGATGGTGTGGCGCAGAAAACGTTCTAAAACTTTTAACTCTGAATATAAATTCTTCTAGTGCTGTTTCCCCACTAGTGCGGCGAATCATTCTCGAAGGTCCACAAAGGTAGCGGTGGTTAGTGAAAAATTGTGCAATTAACAAAATGAGGTTCCGTCGTCTGAGCTGGTATCACCATGGACGCAGTCGACGCTTGTAGCGACACACACCTTTCAGTGTACACGCGAATGTATTTCTGATATTTTGACAGGATGTATGCAAAACTAAGTTGCTTGAGTCCAGCAATTGTCACCGTCATTTTCTTCAATCTTCAGATAATATGAAAGCACTCCGGTGGTTAGGTAATAATGCAGGGTGCATAGGTAGGGTGATAAGGGGAGATACAACCCCTGATGAATTCATGACGATTGATGGCAGCAGTGTGTGCGCGAAAAGCTGCTGATCAGATGCTCTTATAGAATCATCATCAATGGATGGCAATGGTTCCGTGTGGACATGGTAAAATATTTACTGCCAAAAATGTAGTGGGGGCAGGTCCCCCTCACTTACATGTCCCGAGGCAGACCTTAGGGGGCCGCCCTTATTGAGCAAAGAACAGCCCTTGGAGGGTTATCCAATTCAGGGTGTTGGTGATGAGCCAGAGCTGGTCTGCAGCAGTAGAGCTAGCCAGGAGAGTATCCCAGTATGACTTCACTGTGGCAGGGGATGAAAGACGTGTGAGTAGGTGTACATATACGCACGAAGTTCGTGTGAAAACTGTCGGCTATGGGCCGGCGCGTACCTCTTCAATAACACTTGTTAGCAGCGCAATTTGTCAATCCAAGGCCCACCTTGACAGCCTGCTTTTTTGTCCAAAAGCAGAAAATACTGATACTTGGAAACTATACCCAATAATGGCGGCACAAAATTATTTATTGGGTCGCTGACACTATCAACATCACTATGCAAAACATGTACACTCCGTAATCCTTTTACAAGTTTGAGTAGAAGGCCAGATTTTAATTATTCCGGCCAACCTGTCTGCCTTTTCCTTTCAATAAATCCATCTATCTAATCACTCGGCATGGTTGATTTCACTTTTATTTTTAAAGGTTTCTCTGCTCTCCTACCTCGGTGGGCTTTTGCGTGTTTGTGTATGCCGTGCATTCCGCGAAGAGTTGAGGAACTAAAGACATTCCCGAAAGCTGAGCAGCGAAGCGGTGGTGGGGACCGGAGGACCGGCGCCGGAAAGGCGGCAAGGAGGGAAGATGTATTGGCTACCGCAAGCCGCACTGCCCTTGTCATCCGAACTGGTCGCTCTCCGCGACTGGGAGCGGTTGCCGGCTTCTGACAACTGTTCGAATCTCCGAGAGCTGGAAGCTGGGAACTAGGCAAAGCAGCGATGGACACGGCGAAGAGTACTCTCTAAGGGAGAGAAGAGTCGGATGGAGTGCGATGTACGGGAAGACCACCGGACCACGACGAGAGAAACTGAACGGAGTGTCGTGTTGAGAGAACGCACTCTGAGTGTCAAGCAATATGTGTACAAGTATAAAATTAAATTCAAAATATTCTGGAAATGCCAAGTGTGGTCGTGCTTCGTCAAAGAATGCCAGAGAGCGGGCGGACCAAGGGACCTGCATGACTGGGTGAAACAAATTTCAGTGGCTTAACTCACCTAAGCCAGGATATACAAATAGAAGGCAACTGCAGTCGTGGATGAGACCGAATTGGTCCTCTGTTGTCGTTCTTGTCGCAACTTCTTCTCTGCCGCACTCCGTCGTCGATTCGCAAGTATCTCTTCTCGCTCTTCTGCAGTTGCCATCGCATGTTCAGCGCTCTCAGCTTCAATAGTCCTCAGTGCAGCTTCCTCACGGCGAGCGATGTCAGCAGGATGAGTAAATTCGTGTTGTAGGCGAGCGTAGAGAGCGCTCCTACTAAGCGTTGTTGCCTCATCCTTGACACAGCACTACATACTTGCCTCTGTTATCAGCGTATAACACGCCTTCACAAGAACGTCGCTGCACCACGGCTATCTCCGCCGCTGCGGCGCGGCAGCTGAAGAGCATCGCGCATGCGTAGTGAGGCGCACAACTAAGTTATTATGGCACGCGTGGCTTTCGGTAGACTGGCAATATGTACCCGTACAAATGCATTTTACCAAATGTGTGAAGTATGTGTGTGATGTAAAAATAGAAAAGTAGTAACAGAAGAATGGAGCGCCACCCGCTCCGTGCACTACACTTGCAAAGGTGAAGCGGGCGGTGAGCAGACCGCGAGCCGCGACGTTAGTCGAAAACCCCACATCACGCTTAACCTGTTTTTACCAGTCCTGTATCATACAGTGTAAATCGCATACCACTGTGACCTGTCCTGTATAAACTTCAAACTAGTTTATTCAGGAACACTACAACCATCATCGTCATCATCATCATCAACCTGATTATACCCACTGCAGGGCGAAGGCCTCTCTCATATTTCTCCACTTAACCCGGTTCTGTGCTTGCTGCATCCACTTGACTGTGCTAGCTGCATCCACTTGAATTTCTGCCTCCCCCTGCTACGTTTTCCTTCCCTTGGAATCCAGTTTGTTACCCTAAGCGACCATCGGTTATCCTCTCTTCGCATAACATGTCCTGCCCATGCTCATTTCTTCTTCTTAATTTCCACTAGAATGTCGGTAACTTGAGGTTTTTCTCTGACCCACTCTGCACGCTTCCTATCTCTTAATGTTACCCCTACCATTTTTCGTTCCATAGTCCTCTGGGTTGTCCTCAACTTAAGTAGAACCCACTTGGTCAGCCTCCACGTTTCAGCCCCATAGGTGAGTACAGGCAAGATGCAAGTGTTGTATACTTTTCTCTTGAGCGATACCGGTAAGCTGCTAGTCATAATCTGCGAGTGCTTGCCAAATGCGCTCCATCCCAATCTTATTCTTCTTGTTATACTCCAACCCTATAACTGGACAAAGCAATCCGATATACAGCTTATACTGGAGAGATCATTTGCGGTATGCATCTCATATCGGACACGCAGCCCTGTATGGATCTGAAACAAGACGGAGTGGTCTGGAATGGAGCTTATATGCCGGGCAGACCATATCCGGTTTTAGTCAAACCGGCAGAACCCGCCATCTGTGGAACTGATACCGGACAGAGTATTTCCGCTTCTCAAATCAAGCGGACTGATCGATGAAGCTCAGCCAGAATTAAAATGACAGAACATGCCAGCGCGCTAAATAAGCATAAAAAGATACGCAATAAAGGTTCCAAGTCTTATCTATATGAGGGGTACGCTCAGTTTCACCAATGCCTCGAAGATATGAAGCCAGCGAAGTGTACGCTAGCAAGTATCGTTTTTGCCAAAATTAACCGAGCTGCCTCGCCGGGCAATCTGCTCAGCCTGTGGAAAGCGCACATGTTCGACTAGACTGCTGACCCTCTCTCTTTCTATAGTACTCATTTCGGCCAGTAGTGCACAAACTAAGACACACTTAGGAAGGCTGGGATTATCAACCGCACTGGCTCCGATTAACAGTATCTCTTGCTGGGTTAGTTGGTGTGACATTGTGTTTAACGAAAGGAAAAAACAGCGCTAAATGTCAGACAGAACACACAGAAACTCTGTGTTCTGTCTAGCATTTAGCGCTGTTTTTTCCATTGGCTCCCGTTAATGATGTGTTGTTTTTCCTTGCCACCGCAAAGTCGAGTTGAGTTAAGGTCTGTTTTGCTTGTGTGGTATTGCGTTTTATATTTTAATTGGTAGCTCTTTTCTCTATTTAAATGCGCATATTAAATACCGTACTGAAAAATCGAGGTCGTGCCGTGATGAGAAGAGATAGGCTGTGGTGCGTGGGAAACATTATTCGAATCTGTTCTTGTGCTAAGGATTTTTTCAATTTTTTTTTAATCTTCATTTTCACATTTTTTAATGTCCGGCGCCGCTTTTGTCTCCACAAACGAGGGCCACTAATCATAAAGGAAACGCCGAAATAAGCTCCGCCCGGCTTCATGACGGTTTAGCATGTTCATAAACCGGTGTACCGACTACAGTAAGAAATGAATACAGCATTTTTCAGTATAGGGGAGGCACGCGGCTGAAGCTCGGTTGAAGGTCTCACTGCGGCCTGCGCGAAAGACGCCGCAGCTGGCCCAGTGAAGCTTTCGCTTTAAACAATGGCCATGGCTTAAGTTAGCTAATCCAGGATGTGCAAGGCGAACGCAGTAGTAGTCTCATATGCGACCGAATCGTTTCTGTTTGTCGTTCGTGTCGTGCCGTCTTCTCCACCGCCTTGCGTCGTCGCTTTGCAAGTTTCTTCTCATTTTTTAGGAACTTCCATCGCTCGGTTAGCTCTGTCAGTTTCATTTTTCCTACGTGGTTCATGGCGATCAGTTTCAACACAATGAGTAGATTCGACTTGCAGACCAGCGTAGCGAGCTCTGCGGCGCTGGAGCTGAAGAGCGCGCATGCGCAGATAATTCATGACATTGATGGTGCCTAGATAATTGATGACGTCACGCGCGGCGTTCGGCGGAGATCGACTATATGTACGGGCACCAATTAATTTTTTGTATGAAGAAGAAGAAGCAGGTGTATGATGAAAAGAGAGAAGCAGCAGCAGAAGAAAGGCGCCTCGCCCACTCCGTCCGCCAAACGTGAGGGGCGAGCAGGCCGTGCGCCGCAAGACGCGGCTGAATGTCGACTGATGGTGAAAGTGCGGCTTGCACGAAATGCGCCGCCGCTACCCCCGTGAAGCTTTCTCTTCGAAAGAGCACCTTAGCGCGTGTGGTCCTTCACCAACTGAACTAGAGATCAGACTTCATGAGTGGGGTGTATAATTTCTTTGAGACCCTTCAGTCGCATAGGAATTCAGAATAGACAACTGGAGCAGAAATACGCACATTTCTGTCATCGCATGCGTAAAAAGCAAGGAGAGCAGACAAATAAACAAGAAAATCTAATGCATAAAATAAAGGCCATTGCGCAAGAATATCAAGAAATCTTGCCATAAATTGAGTAGCTTTGACTATCCTTTTGGTTATTACGATGCTCGGACTGGTGGGTTTATGTTAAAGGAAAACTCAAAGGTATCACCGGTACCTACACTACCTAAATTGGGCTTGTCTGACTTCAGTAGCATTACATATCGTGCAAAATGATAGCCCATACTCAAAGTATAGTGGGAAACTACAGGCGCGTCATTTTATATATTCCAGAACTGAAACTTTCGTGAATCTCTAAAGTTTAGGTGATGCTACAGACGACTTCAGGCACAATGTAAAAATCTTTAAGAACTTATCTTGTAAATCTATCCACATATAAATATACAAATGCCATGTCGCCGTGCTCCTACATCATAGTCTGGAAAGGACATATAGCTACAACTAGCAAAACTGTCTTTCATAATGAGTATGTATTAGATCACAATGCCAAGGCTATTCTATTTGTTCAATTACTACCTTTGTTCACAATATTTACTGAAGCACAGCGACACACCCTTACCTTACGTGACTATTATTCGGTCAGCTACTGTTGATAAAAATATATGGATTCGAAGTATTCATAAAATATAACCATTTAACTGGTGATATTCAAACGGACATGAGTACATTTCTGGTCAAATTATCAGGAATCCTGCCGAACTAAAGTGCTTTTTATGTGTAAATTTGCGAAAAGTCGTATGCTTTTGATACCTTTCTGGACAAATGAAATATTGTCCAATATGATCCTGCACACAAGTGTAAAAAACATGCAAAATTATAAAATGAATTATATGTATAGCCTAAAAGGAAAAACAAATAATTAGTGAATCCACTGTCTTTACTGCGACAATCGTCCTATAAGGGTATAACTCGCAAATGTTTTATTTGATTTTCGTGCGAAGCGTATAAGGCTCGGTATGTACAAAATGCTTCACCGTATGAGTGACCGGAGTTGTGAAAAACGTGCGGAAACTAAATTCGGGGGTGATTTTGAATCAAAATTGTGACGTTATTATGCAGCGTGCAGTTAAAGTCCCATCCTTTAACTCCCCATTTAGCATCCACTGTTGGTCGATTTAGATGGTGGTTTGCGATAAGAATTCGAAGCGAAGACATATATACCTCCAACCGTATATGCCAGTCATTCGTACATGCCAGGCCCAATGTGCTGTTTGATGTCAGAGCCCGTTAAAGGACCCCAGGTAGTCGAAATTTCCGGAGTCCTCACTACAACGTCTTTCATAGCTGTCGTATTTTGCCACAGAAACCAAGCCAAACCAAACCATCTTAAATCTAGGTGTCCATCTGGCAGTGAGAGGATTGCTACGCTAAAATAGTTTTTACCCAATACTAAACCAAATAAAGGTTTTTAACGCTCGAAAAAAAATTGTGTATTGTGTACCAGTACATATCTCAATGGTAAACGTTTGCCGGATAAAATGTCGGTGCTAAATGTATACTATGGAGTCTTATCGTCATGCAATCATAGGCACCGTTATTATTTTTATTTGTTTCTGAGACACGTATAAGAATGCGGATACATTGATAGCGTGTCTCCGGGAATTTTCCGCTTCTTTCCATACTGTTTCACGCTGTTACCTTTACAGTAAATTTGATGGAGTACATACTGACCGTTGGGCACTTTCTAAGATCGTAACTCTATGTGGTATTGACAACAGGCCGTGGTAATAAAAAAAACATTTATAAACAGAACTTGTAATATAGGATAAAATAGGCTATGCACAGTCAAAAAAGGCTTCGTCACGCAAACAGGGAAGAGTAGAAATAGCAAGTAAAAAAGAAAACTAAATACCCGGAACGAGCTGATGGACATGAAATAATATACACGTGGCTCGTGACAACAAAAGCCTGTTCAATAAACAAAATCTGCATAACTCATACGCACAAAGCGAGCACTTGTTGAATTACCTCAAAATACAGTGGGTGTAACGCACTTGATTAAAAGAGCAGCTCGCTATGCAAATATTAGAAATGTGGTTTTCAAACTGGAAGCGCTTGCTTGTCTCATGGGTACATGCTGTCCACAATTTGTGCGGAAATGCTCAGTCAAAACTTCCTGTCGATATCTGCACGTACTGCCAATGGATAAAAAAAAGAAGCAATTGCTGCGAATGGCGTTCGAACATTTGCCTGAAAGAACATATAAGCGTTTCTTTCCCACACACGAGACCACTACACAATCGCTGTTTCTCATTTTTGATTGCTCTCAATATATATAGTAGGTAGGGTTCTTCACTATACTATACTATACTATACTATACTATAATATACTATACTATACTATACTATACTATACTATACTATACTATACTATACTATACTATACTATACTATACTATACTATACTTCACTATTGCTATACTTCACTATATATAATATACTTTACTATACTATAGCTGTAGCAGGTCATGACTTACGCAAAACTGTAACCCACTCACGGACTGCGCAGTAAACATCGTATCTTCCTCAAGCAGCAACTGCAATGCACTCTCTCGCTGGCAGAAAACATCGTCGTCTTCATGAAGGTCCATGTGCGCCGCTCCTCATTTCACCTCCGTAGACATAAGCGACTTGCGAAAGTGCGGGTGAAGTCTGCGACCATAGTGGGGCGCGAATCCACCAGACGGCGGGACGAAGCTCATAGTGCCTTTGCATTTCCACACGTAGGAAGTTTCTAGTGCAACCTCATATTTTTTCATACGTCTCTGCGTGAATTCCAGCTGATATATATTGTAGCCGGAAAAGAGGAAGTGCGAGCGTTCCGTGAAGAAAGAAGACGCTGATGCGGGCGATCCTTTCTGTGTTCAGGGTATCCCCACCATCGCGCTGGTTCCTGCTGCCGCCCTGCTGAACTGCGGTCGCGGTCATGGTCCCGTCCTTTGGATAGGACGTGACATTTGGTGGAGGTGCGGGGTGCGAATCCCAAGCAGCGTAGCTCTACACGCAATTCGAACCCGGTCTTAAGTCTGGGCCACCGAATTTTCTTAGTCTGCTACAGCACTTGAAAGTCGCGCCAGTCGACGTCAACAAGGCCCAGCTCCGGAATTCGGACTTTTGGACCTAGTGGTGCAGGCCTCACCGACATCCGCGAATTCATTCGCGAAGTCGTGCGCGAAGGGCTCAGGAGGTTTTTTCCAGCACCTGAGCAGCCTTCCTCAGTATCCATTCTTACGGCTGTTCGTTAGGAAGTGCGACAGGCGCTCACACCGGAAGCCCTCTCTGCCTGGCCAATGGTTGCTGCTGCAGAAACACAGCCGGCTAAAGGCATGCTGCCGTTCTCCGCCGGCCTCCACCAGTGCCTCACCAGTACCAACGGGTTACGGATTTTGGGCCTCGACGCCGTGAATTTCTGGCGCAGCATGACACATACTCGGAGCCGCGGAGGGGACGAAAAGCCGACATCTGGAAAACTGAGGACAGGCGACCGTTGTGTTTCCACTGTGGGGAACCTAACTACATGTACGGTCGCTTCCCATACCGAGATCTCGGCCTGCGAGGTTTCAGCCGGAGTAACCGGCTACCTCGTAACGGTGAACTTATGCTTGCACTTATGCTTGAACTTATGTTGCACTCACAAAAGTGAATGGTTGCATATAATATTTTGTAATCTTTTGGCTTCGCTACTACAGTCTCCAGGGAATATTTCTTCATGGAGGGCTGCTTTTACAAATGCAGTAACCAGCAAACTACAGCTTAGCACGTCATACCCTATTTAGTTTGTGGACTAAATGATGTGAACAATTGCGCATGGAAGCTCAAGAAAAATGATAAGTTCTTTTTAAACAATCCTTCACACTGCTTTAGCACGTGGGCATCAAATTGAAACTCGCTTGTTGAAGGTCTTATATGATGAACAGCAAAGCAGACATAAGCCGAGGTAATATATTTTTAAATAGTTACAATAACAGCTTACCATGAAAAAATAATAACCATTTGAACGCTTCAACCTCTCCAGTACAAATAATATAAATATTTCAACTGTTCTATAGTCCAATATGTAACATCAAAATTTTCTATTTTGGCGAGAGACCTGATACTGATTTTAAAACCGTATAGAAAGAAAGCACCAGCACTTTAAAACACCGCCATTCTCTTTAAGCGCT
Source organism: Amblyomma maculatum (assembly GCF_055883805.1). NCBI lineage: Eukaryota > Metazoa > Arthropoda > Arachnida > Ixodida > Ixodidae > Amblyomma > Amblyomma maculatum. Next base: position 57,683,714 of record NC_139348.1, on the reverse strand, counting down.
TTAAAATTTGTGCCATAATGAAACTGCGTCCGGCTGCCCGTTATGTTTTCTACTACGCCGGTCAAAGCGAGCAGTAACTTTCAGTCCTTTCGTTGTGTAAGGCAGGCTCCGAGGAATCTTCGAGGATGTACGAGTTTTCTAGAAAATATCGGGCATGGTTGCGGCAACGTTGGTTTATAAGCTATTTATGTGTGGACGGATGCTTCCTTGGCTGTTACCAACTGTTCACAAAAGCCTCTAGGTGCCACAAGTGACATGTATCTGCAGCGCTGCTACAAATATCCGATTTCGCCACTATGCTAACGCGAAAAACAAACTGAATTGAATTCAAAGAATAGGTATGGATCCGGCAGCTACGGCAAAGGAAAAAGATCAAAGAACAAAAGGCTGGCCTGCAAAAGCCTGGTGAATACTGGGACAACTGGGAAAAGAGTCCGCGCGAAATATCAGCCAGAAGCGTGCTTTCTCCTCGCCAAGGAAGATTACCGTTGCAGAAGCTTGCTCGGAAAGCGGATGTCTTTGGTTGACTCCGGAAAACTATTCGAGGCAAACCTACATAATGTAATTTTTGGAGGCAGATAGACGCAGTGCTGGAAGCATAGACGACCTGGGGATGTTCTTTTTCAATAAACGTTTTTCTTTCTCTCCTAGCGTCTGTATAAAGGCTTACTATTGAGCACACTTAGACGCACGCATACGCAAATAAAATATTCTCTTTTCTATTGTGCGCGTATCCTGCATGGTGTCGTTATGGGAATAGAAAGTTAACTTTTCGTTCACTATGTCAGTCTTGTTTATCGCGAAAGTGCTTCCGGCAAGAATTGCTCGGTACAAATAAGTATTACCAAGGAGGGTGGGGTAATCCGATTGAAAACGCGGAGCTACCGAGATGCTTCTTAGGGGAAATAAAATCTCGTGTCTAAATATCGATCGACGAATAAGGAAATAAAGGTGTCTTATATTATGGAAAACAAAACCGCTTTCTTCAAGGCGCACTAGTTTGGTACTGTAAACCGAGGCATCTTAGGACGTAGGGAAACGAGATCATTTCTGGGCACAATGTGTTTCATCTGCCGAAAGTAGGAGTGACTTGAAACATTTCGCGAAGAGCAAACGTTGGAATCGCTCAAAGAAGAATGGAATATTTTCTCTTCAGTGGGACCTCATTTTGTCCCCTTTTATGTACTCGTTCACTGCAAACAGAAACAAGCTCCCTTTAGATATGATAACTTCAATCAACTCATGCAACTTTTCCTTGTGTTTCGTCGTTAGTTGCTCCAAAAAAAAATTGGGCACTTCACTGACGAAAATAACTTAACGCAAAAGAAGAAGTGTTTTATCTCCATTGTTATATTTGATGTTCGTCAAATATGCCTTGTAGTATTTGCAGGTAAATTTATATGTAAAAAATTTCAGCATGCATTTAAAAAAATGTAAGACCACTAAGGATTTCTTCTCTTTAAGAACGAAATTTATTGAACGAATTTAGCATTGGGGGGGGGGGGGAAGCAATGAAGTCAAACCTCTGTAAGAAACAGGAAAGGTCAGATATTTTTGGGAAAGCCTACCGTGAAGTAAGATTTCATATCTCGACATGTTGATTAGATGTTCTCTGAATCTTGAAATAGTTTTTATGGAACGAAACCTCCCGAGAGTATAAGGTTGGCATAACGAAAATGTGGTCCAATGTGCTGGATAACGGAATATAAGAAGCTAACAAAATAGCCATAAACTCCGAGTCGGATACGATTGTGATCAGTACTTTCTCGCAAAAGTGATGACAAACTTTAATCTGCGCTATTGCAATGACGTGTGGGATCTGCACTTGGAAATAAATCGACCAGTTTTCGAGTATGTTAGTGCCGATTTTCCTGCTGCCGAGGCTATAAAAATGTAGCAATAAAAGCTCTCTTCGTGATGCAGAATTCGATATTATCGCTATCAAGTCCTGATAAACAGGAGATAAATGCATTAGCAACGCTATGATTACCAAGCAGGGCTGTTTCAATCATGAGTTTAGGCAGGTATCTTGAACAGTCCCAGCATGGGGGAATTTCTGTTATGCCTTATAGGGCACATAAATTGCAATGTTTAAGTTTGTAAAGTCGTTAAGCTTCCAAAGCTGGCATAGCAATGATTGCGCGAATAATACATTACTGCACATGTTCAGTACATTCATCGACTCAATGGCATGAATTTTGAAGGCAAAACCATGCACAGAAGCTTTAGACATTTCATGGGAAGGATTTGATAGATAATGATTTTTTTCACGTATTGTATAGCTTCCCGATAGCAATGAATATATTTGAAGGTGTCTATTTGACAGGTGTTTCGACATTTTCAATTATTGGTGGCAGCTGATACATAAATATAATTATGCGAGAGCAATTGTATAAGAAATATGATCAAGTTGTTCAGTATATTAGCTGCTCACTTCTTTAAGTGTTTTGGGCACTTAATACTCGTGCCTCCGACAGTTTTCCTGCAAGTGTAGAGCCGTAATATAAGATATGCGACGTGGCTTTATTTGCTCGCTACTGATTTTTCATCACACTTGCTGTACGCGTACCAAGCACCACATATCAGTAGAAGAGAAAAGAATTCATTATCATTGAACTATAAAAATTAACCAGGTTGAAGATGTCTGCAGAGATCCAGTGTGCCGCTTCACTCAGCTGCTTTTCGCCGTTCATGTGGTTTTGGCTGCATGCCAATTTGGCTGAAGTAGAAGAATAAGGTAATAGAGAGCGTAAGCGAAAGACGGAAGTTTAAGGTACTGTGTGGACTACCGTACGCTCAATCAGCTCACAAAAAAGATGTCTACCTGTTGCCACGCATTGATGAATCATTACACCGGCTGCGCCACGCGCGCTACTTTTCATCGCTTGATCTCATGAGCGGTAACTGGCAGACCGTAGTCGATGTACCTGATCGCGAGAAGACAGCGTTTATCACGCCTGGTGAACTTTATGAATTCAAGGTCCTACCTTTCGAATTGTACTCCGCTCCAGCGACATTTAAGCGAATAATGGAGACAGTTCTATCTGATCTTAAGTGGCAGATTTGTCTAGTCCACCAGGACGACGATGTTCTGTTTTCATCAATGTTCTAAGAACACCTCCAACGTCTATCCGCTGTGCTACTGACTATCAGATCTGCCGGCCTCACGTTAATACATCAAAAGTGTCACTTTGGTTATGAAGAGCTCCTGTTCTTGGGCCACGTCGTCAGCCATCGACATTGTGGGCCCGATCCCGCTAATTTATCAGCCGTCACCAAATTTCCTACTCCGTCTGACAAGAAGACAGTTCGCCGTTTCTTGTGCCTCTGCTCCTATTACCGAAGGTTTATTGAAAACTTTTCGCGCATTGTCGCTCCGTTGACACGTCTCACCAGGGATTATGGCATCTTTACTTGGACAGACGAACAACAAAAGGCATTCGACGAGTTATGGCAACGCTTGCAGACAACACCTGTGCTTGCCTATTTCGGTGCGAGTGCAGATACTCTGGTCCATACAGATGCCAGCAGCGTGGGGTTCAGTGCTGTACTCGTCCAGTGGCAAGACGGTGCCGAGCGAGGTATCGCATACGCCAGACGGACTTCATCCTGTTCCGAATCGAACTATTCCACCACTGAAAAAGAATTTCTGACTGTTGTACAGGCGGTGATGAAATTTTCACCCTATCTTTATGGCCGGCACTTTCAGGTCGTGAGCCACCACCACTCTCTGTGCTGCTTAAAGAACTTGCGAGATCCCTCGGAAGCCTTGCACGTTGGAGTTTACGGCTACAGGAGTTCGACAGGATCATCGTGTATAAGTCTGCACGTCAGCAGAATGACGCCGACTGCTTGTCCCGTTCATCTGTCGAGGCTGCGCGTGAAGACGAAGAACCGAACTTCCCCCTTATCGCAGCCCCCGGCGCTCCCCCCCCCCCCCCCCCGTTTCGCAGCAGCAACCTGACGACCCGGCGCTCGCACCACTAATCGATTTTATGGAAGCGCGTACAGTCCCCCCCCCCCCCCCAAGTCCCCCGTCTCTTCGCCAGAGCGCAGTCATCGTTTTGCATGCGAAACAATGTTTTATACAAGATCAACTTCGCTTCGACGGGAAGAGATTATCTCCTCGTCGTGCCAGAGTTTCTTCGCGAAGAAATCTTGCAGGCATGTCATGATGAGCCCTCCGTGGGTCACCTTAGTTATGCTCGAACTCTGGCCCGAAAAAAAAAGAGTTATTGCTCGCCGAACCTTGCGGCCGCAGTACGACATGACTTGAGAACATGCCATGATTGCCAGCGACACCGCCTGTGAAACCGGCCGGTTTACTGCATCCTGTTCCACTGCCAAAATACCCATTTGAACAAGTTGGCATGGATCTGTTGGGTCCTTTTCCAAATTCTGATTCGGGAAACAGGTGGATAATTGCCGCTCCAGATTATTTCACGCCTACGCTGAAGCAAAGTCCCTGCAGCGCAGCACGGCAATCGAGTCAGCAACATTTTTCATCGAACGCATCGTCCTGAGGCATGGTGCCCCGACCGTTATAATGACGGACAGAGGCACTGTTTCACTGCCAAAACTACTGGAATCTGTCATGCAGCTGGGCGGCAGTACCCATCGCAGGTCAACCGCCTACCATCCACAAACTAATGGCTTGACTGAACGTCTGAACAAAACTCTCGTTGACATGATGTCCAGGTCCGTGGAAGTTGAACATCGGTCTTGGGATGAAGTCCTGCCGTACGTCACGTTTGCGTACAACACAGCGCAGCAGGAAACAATACAAATGACACCGTTCTCCTTAGACCGAGAAGTTTCGACAATGCTGGAAGCCCTGTTGCCCCATGACGGCCGTGACCTTAAAGTTCGCGCCGAGGAGTTTACTCAACGCGTAGAATGCGACAGCTGGTGAGGGCCCGCATCCGGAACAAGCAAGGCCGAGAAGCCCAGCGTAACGATCACCGCCACCCTGTAGTGACATTCGAACAGGGCGACAGAATTTGGCTCTGGACTCCGATTCGACGTCGTGAACTATCCGAGAAACGTCTGAAACAGTACTTTGGCCCATACAAAGTGCTCCGTCAGCTGAGTGACGTCCCGCACGAAGTGCTTCCGGACGGCTTTTCTGCTACTCTTGCCAACAGAAACCCCAGAACCACAGGTTGTTCACGTCGTGCGCATGAAGCCGTACTTTTCGCGAGAAAATTAGCCCACCGCCTTACCGCATGTTTCTTGCTTTATTTTTTGTTTCTGTTTTCGAATTAATCAGGTCGATGTTTTTTTTAGAGATAGGAAGTAATGTAGCGTGTGCAACAGGAGCCGCTAGGCGGCTGCTCATTGCTAGTCACGTGTGCTGACTTGAAGAAGAAGTGGCCCGTGGCGTTCGATTAGAAGAGGCTGAAATTTGCAGCTGACTATCTCGGTGCTCTCGCGTGCCTGTCGGATAAACCCCGCCCCCCCCCCCCCCCCCATTAAAAATCAACTTTCTGGTTACGGGCCTAAACGGCTGCGTGACAATATGTTGCCCGTCCCATGAAAATGCGTGCACCGCTTCATTCAGCACAGGTGATGGTGAAACAAGTGGTAGTATTTGACTAAGAAATAGTGCATCAACCTTCACATTCACTCGAACCAATGAAAAATAGCTTCTTCCTCAACCTTCCTACGAGAACACAATCCGCAAGAACACTTCGAGGAAGGCGAAGGAGGTATTTTTCTAGGTAATGCTCGTTCTTAAATCAAATACTTAAAAGGTCTAGAGCGATCGCCAGCTCAACTATGAGTGGAAAAAAGTACGTGGTCTTGGGCGGAGAATACGTATGTAAGGATGAAACGCCTAGTCAAGCTGCACTTTCGATGTGCCTTTCTTCCTAACGATAATGTTTGTCCAGCGTATAAAAAGCATATTTCGCCAATAGTTCTGCAAGCAGCTGAATGTTATTCCTCGCTAATAAATGGGGCTATCAATGTCGTGCATCTTTATAACGTTTGGGGTTTTGGCGAAACTTCAGAATATGTCAGTTTACAAGCGCTGAACATTTACCATTGTCTTCATCATCATTGGCTGGACTGTACCCAATGCAGGGCGGATACGTATTCCATGTACTTGAGTACCAGACATGGGCTATACTGCATGGCTTTATGTCACTTCAGCCCTAACCCCCCCGAATATTATACAGCACTAGTTACACTGGTATGAGATTTAAACCAGATGTTTGTGATCCGGTACACACACGACTGGCGCGAAAAGGGACTTTTCAGTAGAAGACAGACGGATTGGTAAGAAGATGGACGGACTCCTGAACGAATGGATATGACGAACGAATGGATATGACGGAACAGTTTTTAATATAAATTTTTATAGCCCTCTATTTCCAAAATAGCATCTGTCTGTTGGGGGGGGGGGGGGTGGTAAATTTATTTATGACTGCAGTTTGGATTTCAATACCACTATGTTCTCCTTTCAAATAATATAGTGCTATCTTTTGGTCTCGGGCGGAATGAATCCGTCCTGGTTTGATTTCCTCATTGTTAAACGCGCCTATTCCGCTTTTTCTCCATTTAAACAGTCAAATGCTCTTCCAATATGTATCTGACTTCTCCGGTAAAGTTATTTATTTCTCTATCCTGGTTACCTGCATATTTATTTGCTGACATTACATTCGGATGTTTGCCTGGATAGAGACCTATCTGACAAGATCATTTTTAGTGAAGGTAGCTCGACTCCAGCGTATTAAAGCAACCGTGGCCTTCCCCAGGGTGGTGTTTTCAGCCCTACCTTGTTAAATGTAATACTCATCGCCCACCAAGAGAACCTCCCTTCCACCGCCAGGTAGCAATGTACGCCCATGACAGCTTCATTTGGGCCTCGTCTGTGTAGAGTTTGCAGGTGCGTACAAGCCTTCAACGGGCAGCAAAAATAACTTGCTCTAATCTTCTGAAGCAAGGTATCAGCATTTCACGCGAAAAGTACGCCCTAGTGACATTTACACGCAAATCTATGAATTCATATCTGATATGCATCGATGGTAATGTCATTTCGTACTACAAATCTCATCGTTTCTTAGGTATTCTGATAGGCCAAAATTTATCATAGAGCTTGCACCCTGACGAAAAGAGCTAACATCCATAGCTCATTTACTCCGCTTTCTTGGCTGAAAATTATGGTTTTCGTCGGTGCAGACAATGCTGCAGTCGTACAGAGCACAATTCTCAATATTTCTGCGGTACATTACACCCGCACTTTCAAACACGTGGCAGACTAATTTATTTGCTCTCCATGCAGACTAGGGTCAGGCCTTTCGCAATTGAAAGGGCCTCCCTTGGAGCGCGTTAACGTTTGTTATTATTGCACTCGCCAAAGACCAGTCGCTTTCGACGTATTGCGCTAGACTCCTTGCGAATGCACAAACGACCTATTTCATGGGTTATACAGCATAAACTTTTGCATATGCCTCTGCAGAGACCACATTCTGCATTTGCAAAGACCATAGCAACGCGCCAGCTATCCATCCCAATGCAGTTCGCTCCGGCAGTATGACCTCAGTCGTCACTGTGGTGTCTGCGGCTCCCATATGAGCACCTTGCTATTCCGAGGATATCGACTAAATAGAATTTATCAATGCCAGCGGTTCAGCAACTGACACTGTTCAGGCTACACAATGACTATTGGAACCCTATACATACGTCTATACGGATAGCTCGGTAACCCCTACTAGTTCTGCCTGCGCAGTCATCGTTTCTGCGAGACAAGCAAACATTTACCATCTAATTTCGCATAAGACTACATCTACTGGAGCAGACCTGGGCGCATTTCGTACTACTGTGAAGTAAATCTCTGAGCAAACTCCTCACAAATTGGCTGTGTTGTCGATTCTAAACCTGTCCCTGCAATGTCTTGGCAAGGTGACCATGAGCAACTTGTAGTTGTGGTACGGCATCTGCACCAGTATTCACTAGATTAAGGTGACGAAATCATCTAACAGTGGCTACTAGGCAATTGTGGAATTATCGGCAACGACTTAGCCGACGATGCTTCTCGATCGGCGCATGATACAATTAACATTGCCCAGATAGCATTGACAAGTGCTGAAGCAGCAAGACACCTTCGATTGCTCGGACGAAACGGGACTAGACAACCGTGGTATATGCAAGGCGTCTGGCCAACCCTCTTGCACCTCTTTGAAAAATAACTTCAACCGCATATACTATTTGGACTTCCCCGCTGTCACGCTAAAATATTGTGTCGTCTGTTGCTAGGAGTGGCGTTTAGAAACGGCTATTCCCATCTGGGTTTTATACGATGTATTCCCATCTCACCAGAATGAAAGGCTCTCCAACATGTGAGCAGTGCTGGTGTGATGAGCGATTGCGCACATAATTTGTGATTGCCCTCAGTATGAGCGTCAGCGTGCCTTCCTGGCTGCCACACTCCGCCGCTTGGACTCTCGCCCTATTACGCTAAGCTAAGATTCTAGTTCCTTCGATGACACCTTCAACGGAAAGGAAAGCAGTGAAGGCGCTTCTTACGTTTTAAAGTATTCAGGGTTGAGCACTACACTTTAAGTGTACGCTCTCTATCCCCTTTTACTATAGATCTCTGGACATGTGACAGACTCCTTTTCTTGGCGCTCCTCTCGTTGCCTCATCTTGTTCCCCTCCCCACGCGTAGGGCAGCCTACTGGCCATCGCCTAGTTAACCTCCCTACCTTTCTGTTCTACTATTTATCTCTCTCTCTCTCTACATTCATTTTTCAACAATATATGTCAATGCTTAACCTGGGCAAGTATTTATGCACCTAATCTGCCACCCAGTGATACTTCAATTTCTTCAAGCGTTCTTCACACAATATTTTGGTCTTCGAGTAATGCCAAGGCCATGTCCCCTTGTGCTGCCTCATTTTAGCTTATTTGAACAGTTGCCTTCCAAGTACCCACCGGTAAATAGCTATCTAATATGTTTGTATTCACTTCTTAAGGTCAGCCTTAAGACACGAAACTGGATCAGCAAAAATAAACAATATTCCATCCTTCCAAATGAATCTTCATATTGGTACCTATTTTGACCCAATATTTGACTAAGTTGTATTTGCGAACTTCTTGTTGCGCTATTTATCCTAATAGAATTTTCGTGCTTTTGCAAGTATACGTCGTTCTGTAACCTTCTCCAATAGGTAGTGAATACCAGTCCGGCCAAAGAAAACTTTGTTCCGCCAACCTGGACACTTTTGGCTTTGTATTGGTATGAGTAAAAACATAAACATCTTCAAACCTTCTTTATGAACAATTGGCTAAAATCCTTGAGCCTGTCCTCATGGTCTGCAAGTATTCCTGGTTATTTAGAAATATCGCATCAGAGAGTACTTCATTAAACCTGGAAGTGTTTGCTTACAATAATTGTTCCAATTGTTTGCAAAATAGTTAATTCTAAATTACAATTATGTATTCTTCTTTTCTAACTCTTGTTTTCGCAAAATGTCTTTTCTAAATGATGAAAAGCAGCGTGGATAGCAGAAAACACTTCCTTGCTGCTTTCTACACTGTACGCCTGATGCTCTCATTTTTATTGGTGTGTCTTTGAGCGATATTTCAACTTTATAATCTCGGCACATTTCCTTAGAAGATCTATTACCTCATGACCGATACCTTTATCTCTGAGGATACACTGTCATACTGGTACACCCAGCTTATATACAGAAGGCTAAATACATGATATTATTTTTCACTGCAGTTATTTCAATACACTGCATAAAAAATGACATATCGCTTCTAAACCTGCTCTGAATGTCCTTCATATATCTTCTAATACCAGTACCTTCTTTGGATGTCAGCGGTTTGAATAATTAAATTTGTATTTTCCCCAAGTTTGTAGGTATCTAGGTGGGTAGCCAGCTAGCAGCGTGAGGTCTGATTTGGACCTCACTCGTTCTACTAACCGAAGGAATGGTACTTATTTTAGTCTTAGTAGCTATAGAAAGTGTTTTGCATCAGTTCCGTTTTCTTCATTATACCTAAAATTCAATCTACCATTTCGCGAGGTGTCTAAAGTGTCCGGATTGGGTACGATGGTTTCATGAGTTTTAACAAATCTACTCTACGGCTTGAATCGTGTTCAGTAATCCTATTCACTGTTATTTTGATCATCCCTATTTTGCGATTGGTGACATTTTCCGCCGCTTCAATCCAGTACAGATATTTCAATTCAAGGTGAATTCCTGATGTGCTGCCATCAGCTGCTCCTCCATGCCACTCACGTAAAGCTATTTTCACTTGTAAAGTCTTATATATTATTGATGTTATGTGCATCGATCGCTATGTGCAATGACTATGGACACTGAAAATAAGCTTCTGTTTTCTGAAATGTCTTTTACCCAGACAGCAGACATCGATCCTGAATATTTTTACCCAATTTTAGTTGCGCCGCTAACTTCAGCCATCCATCTATCAGTGCAACGCTTTATTCTAGCCCGAACGTTGATTATCACTTGGAGACTTCATTGCGACAAAGTTTCAAAAATTTAATGTTTTTTTTTCTTGCTTAAAAAGTGCCGACTTTACCTCTAGAGGTCTCAATCTCATTCTAATTGTCTCATTCGCATTTTAGATCGCCTTATAAGCTTTCATTTGCCACCTGCTCCATATCTTCCTTTTCTATTACCAGCGTTAAACAAGTTTACTTGTTCAATTTACGAGTAGATGAACGCGTTTTCATTTACACTTTACTCCAGGTCAATTACGTACTCCCTTTTCAAAACTTTCTGCTATTACAGCTGTTTTTTCGTTGCTTAAGCTTCCGTCTCGTATTTGAGTTTCCCACCCGTACGTTTTGACAAACCCTTTAAATTTTATGATTGCTTTGGAAACAGTATTCTTCTAGCCTAACTCAATTTCCCTAAAGAGGTAAGCATCTTCAAATAACTTAATCGAAAAACGAGGGACAAGGAGCAGAGCAGTGGTCCAAACAAAAACAGTGAAGCGCTGCAACCACTGAACTGTCTGATGCGGCGTCTTTTGTCTGAGTGATAGAATGGCCTTTTACACTAAGTTGATGGTAATATTATATTGTTACGGGGTAGTTCAGCTTGTAGCAGAGGGCGGACACCGAAGACAAGGCTTTCAAACAAACGTTCTCTGTAGGCACCAGCCGACGCTGTTGAACGTCTTCTTCTCTCAAACTCACGAGAGTCTTCTTCTTCTTTCCTTATGCGTATGCACCGCCTAATGTGACACTACCCCGCAGGCTGAAAAGTACCGTCCAGGTGCGCACTAGCGTCCAAACCAGGGTCCATGTAGTACGGTTTTAGGCGTGCAACATGGACCGTCTCGGTGCGTGGTGTAGAGGCATGGCGGACGGGATGCAAGGGCGCAATTTCGTATGTCACTGGTGTCACTTGTCGTAAAATACGGTAGGGTCCTGTATACCGGGGCAAAAGTTTTTCCGAAAGGCCAACGCGGCAAGCTGGAGTCCAAAGCAGCACGAGAGAGCTGCAAGAATACTCGGTGTTGCGATGACAGGAATCATAGCGACGTTTCTGGGAGTGCTGAGAGGCTGCCAGTCGGTTGCGAGCAACAACGCGGGCAGCATCAGCTCGGGCTATGGCGTCACGAGCATATGAGCTGGCAGTGGTGACAGACGGGAGCAGGCTGTCAAAAGGAAGCAGAGGTTCACGGCCGTATAGAAGATAGAAGGGGGAGTAGCAGGTAGTGTCGTGACGCGACGAATTGTAAGCGAATGTCACAAATGGCAGCGTTATGTCCCAGTGACGGTGGTCATCAGAAACGTACATAGACAACATGTCAGTCAGCGTCCGGTTAAGGCGTTCGGTAAGCCCGTTCGTCTGTGGATGGTAGGCAGTCGTGAAAGAATGACGAACGTTGCACAGCCGTAGGATCTCGTCGACTATACGAGCCAGAAAGCAACGGCCACGGTCAGGGAGCAGTTGGCGGGGAGCTCCATGACGAGTACAACGTCGTTGAGGAGGAAAGCAGCGACATCAGTTGCACAACTGGTTGGTATTGCTCGTGTGACCTCGTAGCGTGTGGTGTAATCAGTGGCCACCGCAATCCATTTGTTCCCCGATGCGGACAGTGGAAAAGGCCCTAGAAGATCCAGACCCACTCGAGAAAATCGGTCTATGGGTATGTCGATTGGCTGCAGAAGTCCAGCTGGTAAAACTGATTGCTTTTTCCGGCGTTGACAGCGGTCACAAGCAGCTACGTAGCGGCGGACTGCGCGATATAGGCCTGGCCAAAGGAACCGACGACGCACACTGTCGTATGTGCGAGAGACGCCTAGATGACCCGCTGTAAGAACGTCGTGAAGCTGTTGAAGGACGGCTGAGCGTAGGTGCTGAGGGACTACTAGTAGAAGGTCGGGGCCATCAGGTCGCATATTGTGCCGGTATAAGGTGCTGTCGTGGAGCACGAACAAACGAAGGGAAGGGTCATGGCGATCGGCGCTGAGGCGATTGATAATGTCGCGAAGCTGAGGGTCCTGGCGTTGCTCATGGCGAATGTTGGAGAAATCAGAAATTGAGAGCACGCAAGCGTTTGTCGCATTTAGGTTGGCTTGGCGGGTCGACTGGATGACGGGACAGGCAATCGGCGTCTCGATGCAACTGGCCAGACTTATACACTACTGAAAAATTGTACTCCTGAAGGCGCAAGGCCCAACGTCCAAGGCGGCCAGTAGGGTCTTTGAGTGCAGAAAGCCAACAGAGTGCGTGGTGGTCAGTGACTACTGTGAATGGCTGCCCATACAAGTAAGGGCGGAACTTTGTAATGGCCCAAACTAGGGCTAAGTACCCTCGTTCAGTGATGGAATAATTTTGTTCGGTCGCAGAGAGGAGTCGGCTGGCATAGGCGATGACGCGAGGTAACCCGAGCTGACGTTGTGCGAGAACGGCACCAATTCCATGACCATTTGCGTCGGTGCGTACTTCCGTGGGCACTGAAGGATTGAAGTGAGCCAACACTGGCGGACCGGTGAGGTGGGCAATAAGAGCGACGAAGGCGGCCGATTGTTCGTGGCCCCAGGTAAAGGAGACCTCTTTTTTCAGAAGCTGCGTGAGCGGACGGGCTATTTCTGCGAAGTTTGGTACAAATCGCCGGAATATATGAGCAAAGTCCGAGGAAGCTACGCACGTCGCTGCTAGATTTCGGTTTAGGGAAATCCCTTACAGCGCGAATTTTGTCTGGGTCCTGCTGGATGCCATGGGTATTGACTACATGTCCTAGGACCTTGAGTTCCCGGCGACCAAAGGTACACTTCTTGGAGTTCAACTGAAGGCCAGCTCGTCGGAAGACGCCAAGAATATCCGAAACACGCTGGAGGTGGCCTTCAAAGGTTGATGAAAATACGATGACGTCATCGAGGTAGCACAGACATGTGGTCCATTTGAGCCCGCGTAATAGGGAGTCCATCATACGCTCGAATGTCGCAGGGGCATTACATAAGCCGAAAGGCATCACCTTGAATTGGTAGAGGCCAGCCGGGGTGACAAAAGCCGTCTTTTCACGATCTCTTTCGTCAACAGAGATCTGCCAATATCCAGAACGGAGATCGATGGAGGAGAAGTAGTTAGCACCATGCAGGCAGTCGAGAGCGTCATCGATCCTTGGAAGAGGGTACACGTCTTTCTTTGTTATCTTGTTTAGGTGTCGATAATCAACGCAAAACCTCCAGCTGTTTTTTTTTTCTTTTTGACGAGTACTACCGGAGACGCCCAGGGGCTGCTCGACGGCTCAATAATGTTGCTTGCCAACATTTTCTCTACTTCTTCCTGAATGATCTTGCGTTCGGAAAGAGCAACCCTGTAAGGCCGTCGATGAATAGGTCGGGCATCTCCAGTATCAATACGATGTGTGACGACGGACGTTTGGCCCAGGGATCCGTGACCGAAATCAAAAATGTCGCTGTATGACCACAAAAGGCGGCAAGGGCGCTGACATATTCGGGACGCAGGTCAGAGACAACCATGGCTGAGGTGCGGTCCTCCGGACTATGTGATGGGACAGGTTGTGCAGGTACGTCGGCGTGACGGTCAGACAGCACTGCAGAAATAGTAAAGCTGGACAAAGGCGACAGCTCGGCAAGGAAAATGCCCTCCGGGAGAACTTGTGAAGACATGCTGAGGTTGAGTACGGGAATGTAGGTGAGGTTATTCTCGACGTGTACAATGTTATGAGGTAGGACGATGTTGCGCTGTAGAGTGACGTCGGTGATGGGGTTGACAACGTAGTCGCCGTCAAGAAGGGAGGGAAAAGGTGACATGGGCACGTATACTGCCGCCTCGGGAGGTAGGCGAGTAAATGTACTGGAGCGGAGGCGGGGCTGGGATTGGTCAGCACTGGTGTCGTGAACACAATAGGGCAGGACTAGGCGCAGAAGTCCGGAGGAACAGTCAATGAGGGCGGAATGGGCTGTTAAAAAGTCTAGGCCTAAAATCACGTCTTGACGACAAGTATTAAGGACGGCGAAGAGCACAGGGACGTGGTGGCCGGCGATGCTAACGCGTGCAGTGCACATTCCGATGATGGCAGCAGTGTTTCCATCAGCAACACGAACTGTAGAGGTTTCAACGGGCGTAAGAACTTTTTTGAGGCGCTGGCGGAACGACGAACTAAGAACTAAAATATGGGCTCCAGTGTCAATGAGAGCGGGCACAGGGACTCGATCTACGAGGACATTGATCAGGTTGCGGCGTGGTGCGATGGTCGAAACACAGTTGGCTGTCCGGGTTGGTAACGCAGCGTCACGTCCGGGCGCTGCTTTGCCTAGTTTCCCGAGTAGGTGCCTTGGTACGTTGGGGACAAGCTGCGGCGACTAGTAGGTGATCGGGAATGGTGGGCTTGAGGCGGTGGAGAACGGCTAGGACGACGGTCTTGCACTGTGTTCTCAGTACGAACATGTGCTGGGGTGACAGAAACGCGTCGTGGTGCATAATAGTTATGGCGGACAGGGCTGTAATAGGGTTGAGAGGGGGGAGCCGGACGGCTGCGGCAATAGCGGGACGTATGGCCAGCTCGACAGCAGACGAAGCAAATAGGCCTATCGTCAGATGTGCGCCACTCCGCAGGATTGCAGGTAGGGTAGCGCGGTGTGTAGGGCGGGGTTGTGGCAGCAGCAGCAACCACTGGGATTGGCTGTGGTGCAGGGGGTGGTGGGGCAGGATTTGAAACGAGGCCCACATTAGTGAATTCTTGGCGGACAACAGCCTGTATCATAGCTATTGTTGCCTGTGCAGGAGGTGACGTACGTGTAACAGGAGTCAAGGCCTCGATTTCTCTGCGGACGATGGTAGTGAGGTTATTCTGACTTGAAGGCTGCTGTAACGTGGGCAAGTCGCCACATGAGGATGTAGTCGCCGTGTTGGGAAGGCGCTGAAACCGATGAACGATGCGGCGCTGCTTCGCCTGTTCGAAACGGCGACAGACTTGCAGGACTGAGTCCACCGTAAAGCAGTCTTTGCAGAGAAGTATATTGAATGCGTCATCAGCGATACCCTTAAGTATATGGCCCACTTTATCATCTTCGGTCATGGAGGTATTCACCTTTCGACACAATGCGAGAACGTCCTGTATGTAGGCCAGGTATGACTCGGTTGACGATTGAGCCCGAGTAGCCAGGTCTTTTTTGGCTGCCAGAGCTCGCCCAATTGGTCTGTCGAATAAGTCCTGCAGTTTTTGTTTGCAGATGTCCCACGTAGGCATCTCCTGTTCGTGATTGGTAAACCAGGTCTTCGCCGTTCCCGCCAGATAGAAGATGATGTTTGCAAGCATTATGCTAGCATCCCAGCGGTTATTCTTGCTGCACCTTTCATATTCGTCGAGCCAATGTTCAACGTCCTTGTTGTCTTCGCCGTTAAAGATAGGCGGATGACGGATTTTGGTTAGAACCATGGGGGCAACTGGAGTTTCCGTAGCGGGTGATGCGTCCTGGAATGCCATACTTACTGTGGTAGTCGGAGGGGTGAGCTCAGGGAGGTTACGTCCACTGCGCAAATCCAGGTTTCTGGCGCGAAAGTACGAGGAGCTGTGGCAAGGGGAATCGAAAGTACCTCCACCAAGGTGTTACGGGGTAGTTCAGCTTGTAGCAGAGGGCAGACACCGAAGACAAACCTTTCAAACAGACGTTCTCTGTAGGCACCAGCCGACGCTGTTGAACGTCGTCTTCTCTCAAACTCACGAGAGTCTTCTTCTTCTTTCCTTATGCGTATGCACCGCCTAATGTGACAATATGTTTATTATTTTCACCTCTTTGTAATTAACCTTAGTGTGAATGTGATAAATGTCCGTGGCTGTTTAAGTTATTTCGGTCATCATATTATTAAGTACCTAACTAGCTTCAAGTATATTATCACGGATGCGAAGTTTCTCACTTCAAAGATATCCCCTTCGCAATTCATTGAGATCCCCGCTGATTTTTTTTACTCCTCGTATTTTCTGCATCAGCAGTCGTGGAGAATTCAGAGTGGAAAGCTGTTTTTACCGCAGTATGTCCACCAAAACTTGCAGCACTGAGTTTTCCAATTGCTTAAAACACCTTTTTTCACATCCTTCTTACCTTCACTTGGGCTGTACAATGTGTCAGCTGGATTGAAGTTTAGTACCATGGTTATCATTTGCCACTGCAATTTCATTAATACATTACCACAAATAAAGACCTTACAAAAGAAGGCAATCACTTAAAAAGCATCTTTTTTCAATGCCGCAGGTCGAGACATTGACGTTCCTCTGGATTCTTTTCGCCTGCATCGTGCTCGGTAACAGTGCCGTTCTAGCAGCGCTACCAAAGGGCCGCAAATCACGCATGAACTTTTTCATCATGCATCTGGCTATCGCAGGTAAGGCTGCGCTTTTTATAACATTGTTACTTTCAGTAGGGGGAAGTAAGGGAGGAATAAAACTGAGACATAAGAGTGGTTCATGGCCTACGGCTTGATCTGTACCTTTCGTAAGCTTAAATAGGAAATCGTCTTTGTATGATCGGAATTCAACGCACGTTTGATACTTTGGAAAAATGTTTTGCAACGATGTACAGTAGTCGGTTACGTAATGCTGAAGGCCTGAAGAAGGTTCAGGCGGACGGTTATTACTAACAGAGACAATGTAATGCTGGATAAAGGAAATAAATAAAGCCTGTCTGCGAAATATGGCTACAGAATTTTTCTCCAGTGGCTCTTCAGCTTATGCCGGCAAAAATAGCTGCAGGTTTTATATCGTTGGATAGCTTATGTCGAATGAAATTGGACTGCACTAATTATAGGTATAAGTGATTGTGTCTAGCTAGATGAATATAAAATTATCAAACTTTTCGCAGTTTCATTAGGTCATGCATTGTTTGATAGCTATTGTATAATATAGTTGCACGGAACTATTTTTAGGTACTAAATATTTATCGAGAATTAGTTCTTTTTAGCTTAAAAACAGGAAATTTCGCTCAAACATTCTCTTGTATCTTTGAATATGTTATGTCGAATGTAATTGAGTTCCACAGAAAGCATTTTTTAACTATTTGCCCTTATTTAGTCCACTGATATTATAAATTGAGGTTTTTGCTATAGCGGGGTCACATGTCGCTGGTTAGCTTATATCAAGTAAAAAACACTGCATTAATGGAAGATCTTCATTAATAAACGCTCATTGGTCAATTGGGAATCGCCGAAAGTTTGGCTAAACCTTTGTCATATATCTTTGAAAAGAGCTGGTCGAGCGGAATGAAGAATAAATGGTAAACCACGCAAAATAGAGACCTGTCTAAAGTTAGCCGAAATAACGCCCGCATACTTTGGTTCAAAAAATGGCACAAACCAGATGTAAAACACTACCACGTAATGCTACAAATTATTTACATATGAAGAAGTAAGGTTACGTGGTATTTGCTTTCGCAATGGTGAGAACTTTTCTTGGACGGAGCTTGACGCATCGCGTACACCAGTTAATATTTCTTAAGATATGACAAAATTAACGCTTTGAAATGAGTAGTAATATGCCAGCAGATAACGTTACTTTGCATACGCTCTAAATGTTACTTAAATATATTTATTATAGTGTTTCTCTTATGAACGCGGCTTTATCACACTCTAGAAATCATATATTACTCAGGAATTATTTGTAACTTTGATATTCTTCGTGTAAAACCTGCGTTCATAGCTTTTCTGTTCACGTCTCACATTGACGAATTTAAGTTGAATCAATTATGCACATAATGTCAAGAATGCAGCTTGTATTTCAATTAAGACATTTAGTTGCCAAGATTTATTCTGACGCCGGCACGCAGATCTGCCAGAACTCATTACGCGATATTAGCCCACAAAAAATACGGCTTATTTCAGCCTCATTACGATAATCCTGCCGCTTGGAAAATATAAGCATACTAGCCTGTCGCGCGTGAAGTAATAACTGCACCTACAATTATATATATACGACTGACCGAAAGGGGTGAAATCTTAATCGTTATCAAAGTGGGCATTTAAAAATTATATGCCATTTTGGCAGGAGCTTCACCTCGCAATTGCAGCTGCACACTAATACCGAATCAGCGGCAAAACATTCAGGTTGGAAGGTCTTTTTATCAATACGTAAAGATGACAGTCCTGAAGTCAATTCATTAGTTTCGCGCTATTTTCTTTCAATGTTTTTGTTACTCCGTCGTTTTCAAAAACACTATTTTGCTGCTATTTCTGAAGAGACGCTGTTTTGAAAACTTCTGAGTATATGTATTGCCGAAATGAGTGCTGTGTGTGATCTAGAAGAAGGTTTTATAGCCAAAAACATTCATGTCGTTCCATACAAGACTTTCCGCTTTTGTGTGACTGATGCGGTGCTTACATGAACGCGAAAAAATTACGGCCATTATATTAGGGTTTTAAGACGACTATAGGAGACCCAAGTATCGCAGGGTGGCGCTGCAGGCGCCACTGAACAGCGCCCTCTCCGGCCAACGCCATGTAATGGGTCTGGAAGAGTGAATACCTCGCCTGAAGGCATTCGTGTCTTTGTAGCTTCTGCACGCGGGAGCAACTCGCTTTGCGCGCGCTCGCGTTCTTTGTCGCTCGCGTTGTTGAAAGCTGCTTGCGCGCGACCTGACCGCAGTCTACTCGCCTTGCGCACGCTTGCATTTCCGTGCTGAAAGAAGGCTGCCTTGCGCGCGCGCGCTTCTGCTTCTACTTTTCAAACTCGCGCTTGGACGAATTGGTGTTTGAAGCGAGTGTGCAGTGATGTACACGCTTCGATGTGGTTTTAAGAAAACAGCCGACAGCGGGGGCTATTTTCGCAGTACAAATGTCAAAAAGGGAGAGCTGTTAGTCAGCCATGTGCGTTCTGTTGAGCAGATTATAGAAGATAAGCTGTTATCGTGAAGGCTAAGTGTGTGTCGCAGGTCAGCGTCCATATCACGTACGACGTGAGATTTGATACAAGTATATAATATTTATTATACCCATTTCATTACGGCCCAGATTTGTAAGGCGCATGCAACCGTTCGATGCGCTGTTTGCTTTTTTTCTGAAGAGCTTGTAGATGTAATCTAGTTGGCGCCTATGAGCTTAATAAAAGATACGTGGGTTAGTTTGCATCTTAGGCGCGCTTTTCGGCATATGCCGATATGTTAATTTTGATGCCGATTGTCATGCAATTGAATACTCAGAACATTTTATACGTAGCTTCCACCTGAATAGAATGTGCATTCACATGTATACAAAGAAACATCAACCCCCTTCTGCTGCAAACGAGATATTTTCGCGTTTTAATTTTGGTGAATCGCATTCAGCTCCTAATAACTGGTCCCGCAATTTTTCGAGTAATTTAAATTCCACAGAGTAAATGAGACGGTTGAAATTTTTGCTGCGTGGTTATTACATCATTGTTCCTATAGCTTTCATCTTGGTATATAACTCTTTTATTAAAACACTCGCCCCGCCGCGGTGGCTCACACGTTAGGGACTGCTGGTCATGGCGACGCAGGTTTGATCCCGGCCGCCGCTCGCTGGAGGCGAACTGCAAGGAGGTCTTTAGAAATATACGTACCCGGTAAATAACTACGGAATGGAGGGAGGAATTTTTACAGGTCTCCAATACAGTGCCCCTCGTAGCCTTGTCGCGCTGAGGTGTACGTTAAACACTACAAACCTAAACGAACATGTTCACTCAATTGACTTGCTTACAAGTCATTTTATATATCCTGCCTTGGAGCTTCAGTGTATGCTTTCTAAAGAAGAAACAATCTGCGTCTGAGCATGAGTTGCGAGGCAGCATATCCTTGTTCTTTTTTGTTAGTTTTGCTCTTTATGTCGTGGGTTCGAAATGAACCAAACGGCCCGTCTCTGTTAAGTGACATGTTTCTTTGCAGCTAGCATAGACATGCACTGAAAAGCGCCAGCTTGCGATTTTCCGTGCTAATAGTGTACCTGCAAGGCAGGAATTCAGGGGCGCTACAAGCATGTTGCTGCTGTGTGCCGTTTCATAAACTCCCAAGAAGATCAGTCCTGCAAAAGCCAGGCACAACAATGGGCAAACCCAGCGGCAAAAATCCGAAGCCCTCTTTAGAGAACATCTGGGCCTTAATGAAATGGGTATAATAAAATTGAAATACTTGAATCAAATTACACGTCATACGATGTGATCGCTGACCTGCGACACACCCTTAGCCTTCACGATAACCGCGATAACAATCTGCTCAACAGAATGCACATGGCTGACTAACAGCTCTCCTTTTTTTTGCATTTGCGCTGCGAAAATAGACACCGTCGTCGGCTATTTTCTTAAAACCACATCGCAGCTGCGCACTCGCTTCGAACATCGTTTCGTCCAAGCGCGAATTTGAAAAGTAGAAGCAGGAGCGCGTGTGCGCGCGCGACAGCTTTCTTTCAGCACGGAAATTCAAGCGCGCCAAAAGTGATTAGAATGCGTCAGGGCGCGCGCGCGCGCGCAAGCAGCTTTCAACAAAGCGAGCGCGCACAAAACGAGCTGCTTCCACGTGCAGAAGCCACAATGACACGAAAGTCTACAGGCGAGCTGTTGCGACAGCCAACAACACACAAATACACTTCTCTACATTTCGAGTGTCGCAGAACCACTCCAGCCGTGTTTTAAACTCAGCTGTGACACCTGTTTGCATGCCTGCGAGGCTACGGCGGCGTGCCGGCGCGAGCACTCACAAAGAGAGGTAACGCGAGCGACGCGAGCAGCACACGAAGCCGCCAGAACAAGTTCGGTCAAGCGCCGCATAAGCGCCGCGCCCTACCAATGCTTCAAAAATTTGCCGCTTGTGGAGGAGCGCGCGCTGCAGTCGCACAGCCAAACTTGAGGTTGGGTTCGCAATTGAAATGGGGCTAAATTTAGTAAGACAGGCAGCGTCATTTAACGTGCCTTCTACCTAGTGGCTGTTTCTCAAAAGCAAACGTAAGCGGAGGGAAAATTGAATAGTCAATGATAAATGAATGTCCACCATTGTGAGCTTTGGTCCTCATGATGATGTCATGGTTACTCTACGTGTGACCCAGTCTACTTTTCGATAAAATTTTGAGTGAGATGGAGCATACATATGACTTATAAACAAACCTTTTTTGTATAGAATCGTTGGTACATTATGCATGTATATCTATTTGAACAGCGTTTATCGGGAATGGTGTAGTAAGACACTAAGTGCAACTTCTTTGCTGCTATTATTTGTTTACTGTTTTCCTCCATTTAGACCTAGGTGTAGGGCTGGTTAGCGTGCTCACGGATATTATTTGGAAAACGACCGTCGACTGGCATGGTGGGAACGTCGGCTGCAAGCTGGTGAAATTCGCTCAGGTAAGGGAACTCCAAAATAACGAAGAGTGAAACTTGCTCGATAAAATCGGCAAACTTCTGACCCGGTACCGTTAGCTTACATAGGTTATAACATTTTTGATTGCTAATTAAAATAAACTAATGAAGGTGCTAAACATCATTAATTTCTGGTCTACCTTCCCGAGCCTCGTGCTCTCTACAACGTTGCTTGACGCTTTTTTGATGCAGCGTCATGCGAAGGCATAGTAGGGCTGGTTAAGTAAGTAGCGTGCTGCAGGGAATGCTACCCCCTGTAATGTTGAACAAGATGACAAGAATTCCAAGTGCTTCGTATCGGAAGGCCTGATTCATGTCTCTACACATAATGAACCATAATACATAAAAATACGAGGAAACCCTTGAACTATAGGAAGGTGACCATTCACCATTTGCCCACTACAAAGCGTCCTATTCTAAATGTGAAAAAAAAAAATTAATGACAGCACCCGTGCGCACGCAGAGCGAAAGTGGTGAGGCTAGCAGGTCAGTTTCGAACAAATCATTTACCATTTTACAATTTACCATTTTAATTTAAAACAAGGAAAGGAAATGCGGACAAGGTAACTGCAAGATGTTGACAAAAATGCAAAAAATGTTATCTCCTGGAAGGGAAATACAATAAGGGTCGTTACGATTCACATAGAGGTAATGTTAGACACTAGATGTGACAATGAGCCGTGCTGTTGCCTTTCGATGAACGAATATCTCGTCATTTATTTCCTCGTGTATTGCTGCCCGCGTTCAATTCTCTTTATAGCGCTTCGTTTTATGCGGAGGAATGAGGATAAGCTGAAAAACAAAACGTTGTAGACAACTGGCGCTACCTCATGAACAAAATCATGACTACATAGAACCTAAAGCAGGCTTATCGCTTTTATATATCTTGCATATGCACCTACTGCTCATCCGAACAGCACCGGCGACACAGGATCAACGATGCGGGATCTCGACGACAGCTAAGCATAAATTACGATCACAAACATTCTTTGAAAATAGCCTATATGAAGTAAAAATTCAGCGCAGGCGACCTTTTTATAACCGAGAAAAACTAACATTCATACATCAAACAGCCAGCTAGAGGTACTCGAAAAAAATTAGCTAACATCGGTGAGTTATTCCGACGTCTTGCCTACGACACAACCAAGAGCGCCAGGCAGCATGCCGTGTGGTTCCGTGATGGCGACTAAGCAGGCTCTCAGCAGAACCCGACTGAAGATGCGCTAGGCAGCGTGCCCCCTTCAAAATTCTTCGGCAAAGATGTTGCCCTGCCTGCGCCTTAGCTTCCAATATTATCCACCACTCCCCTTAAATTCCTAACTCTGGCCGCTAAATATGGGTGGCATTACTCTCTAGTTTAACCCGGCCGCGGCTGCTGAGCTTCCATAGAAGCGAAGCACAAAAGGCGCACTTGTGTTTTTTTATTTTTCATCATTGCAGGAAATTTTTGACAAATTCTTAAAAATTGATTTTGTGCACAATTTTCGGCATGCTGCATAGCGCAGCATAAAAATTCATATAGTCACTTAGATCTCTTAGTAAACGTATACCTGTTTCTCTTTCTGTTCAAAAACAGCTACTTTGAGTTCTTCGCACCTATTATCTATTCGATACGAGACAAAAAAATATTGCTACACTTCTCAAACCTCGACCACCCAGTTTAGAATTCGCATAACCATACTTTCCCTCAGTTAAAAATTTCAAGAGGCCCTAAAGACCCCTTAAGAGCGATAATGCGGATATCTTGGGGGCTAGTTCTACTGTGGTAATTATTACACAGAAGTGTTTTTCTGACACACTTCGTCGCTAAACGTTCCTATACCGAATGTCGAGCGATAGCATGGTTGATATAACACACAATACTGGTTTCAATGTTTATTTTACTGATTCCTTTCGCTTGTAGCGATTATGACATCTTCAGAAACGGCGCGGTGTCTGCGAATTGAGCTCGGCCCCAGGATTAGAGACTATGAGTATGGGTACGTGGCAGATAATGCATCATCTTATAGTTAGGCGTGTCAAATGGCATTGATCGAATACCGCGCAACTATCACCCGATGTCCCGTGATTAAGTGCAGTTCGCGCGGTTGTCATTACCATTTTGTCACCTCTAGGTGGCGGCCTGCACACCTGGGATGCCTCCTTTATTCCTCTCTGCAACGCTGCGAAAGCGACTGAGAACGCATCTGCCAAAGCTCTGCGCGGTGGTCGCGCACTTTGTGAGAGTTGCACTAAGGTGCCGCATAAGCAACCAAGTTGTGCAGTGAAGCCATACATAATATTTGAGGAATCGAGCAAGGAGATTAGTAAAAGTCGAGAGAGAGGTGATCATTTTGGCTGTCGTAATGAAAATAAGTCTCCGTCGCTACAGCTCACATGAAGCGCGGCACGGCGGAGTGCATTTCGCGTTGGCTTCACGATGGTAAAGTTTGCGTGGCGGAGAAAGAAATTCAACACGCAATTCTGGCAACTGTATGCACAATGACGCCCATCATGCTATTGTTTAGACGGCAGGTTATACAAGAAGAATTACGATCTGTTTCTCACGAACCGGGATTGGCGCAGTGCTTGAGCGTTTGGGTGTTGGTGGAAAGAATAGTGGTTCGATTCCTTGAGGAGACAGCCGATTTTTGTCTTGACATCGCAGTGCAATCACACTTTCTTTACCCGGCGCGTATGAAAGAAGAAGCCTTTCGCCTTAAAATTTCTTCCCAGTTGGCTTTATCGAAAAATACGTTTGAGACTTTCTTGTGGACAAATTCATTCCGAAGCAATTGATTACAGCATTCAGCTTCCATTTTGCTCCCATCCCTCACATCGTGTTTCAGCCATGCACCGAGTAGGGAGGCATTTTCAACTGCTTTCATTTCACGAACACATCTTTTTTTCGGTTTGCAATCTTACCCCGGATGACTCTGCAATGTTGCAGATAAAGCAAACACTCTAAGAATAAAAATAGGCGCAAAGAACGCCGACGTCAATTTAACGATACTGTATTTTTACATGTTCTGGCAACAATGATAATAATATTATCATATGTGATGTATAATTGTCAAAGTGGAGGTTAAAATGGTAAGAAAGTGGAGGTTATTCTTAATCATTCTTGAACAGTCAGTATGGTTAATAACTGTGTGAGTCTAAACACTTCCTTTGCTGTGAGTTCCAGCGGCTAGGTAACAGTGCATTTATTTTAAAACGAAAAACACTATGCGCATTATTGTGAACATCAAGAACACCGGTAAATGAAAGGAAGTCTTTTACATTGTATTCGTAATATTTACTTCAAATAGTTAGAAGAATTCAGGACTATGTGGACCGTCTGTTTAAATAAAGGAGTCGAAAAAGCATACAAATACATTTTTAACCAATCAAAAACATGTTGGAGTTATTCGTAGTATACCTAAAAAAGTATTCGGTCATTTACAACTTTGTGGACTGACAACTTTATGGGCTTTGAAAAAAAAAAAAACGCTGTGCAGAAGGCAGTTCTAGAATAATGCGTCTTGTAAAATATCAGTGTTGTGTAACAAAATTGGGTTTCATAAATTTTGCCTGCTGACTGTCAGATCATAAGGAATTGATGCATTGCTACCTGTCCACGGGCATCGTAAATTAAGAGCCAAATTCTTCATCCATGTGACCATCCCGGCCTCGGCGGCGGTTTTTCGATGGCGGCGAAAAGCAAGGTGGCCGTGTGCTGTGCGATGTCAGTGCACGTTAAAGAACCCCAGATGGTCGAAATTTCCTGAGTCCTCCACTACGGCGTCTCCCATAGGCCTGAGTTGCTTTGGGACGGTAAACCCCACAAACGAAACCAACCAAATCATCCAAATACGGATTTTTAAATAATAAGTACTCAGTCTTTGCGTGCATTTTCCTTGAGGAAGGAACCATTCAAGCTTCCCATTCCTATACCATGCATCTTTATCTGAACGCATGATTCACTGCACAGCTCTCAACGCTGAGGGCAGCCGCTGCGGCTGCAGCAAAATTCGCCTGCCTATTGAAGCTTGAAGTTGCTGTATCAACTATACCTTCCTGAGAAGTCATGCATAACAATAAAATCA
This sequence comes from Amblyomma maculatum, assembly GCF_055883805.1. Taxonomy (NCBI): domain Eukaryota; kingdom Metazoa; phylum Arthropoda; class Arachnida; order Ixodida; family Ixodidae; genus Amblyomma; species Amblyomma maculatum. The sequence goes on along the minus strand of NC_139348.1, from coordinate 57,657,834 downwards.
TGAGCTAGAAATGCGGAATTATTCCACATGCTTTCCTGCACAACGAAATATATTGCGCTGTAGCCTATGCTGTACTACAGAATTAGATAAATATAATTCTACTAGACTCATATTCCCTGCAACAGATGCGCACCAGCCGCTCCTCATCATTCTCAATGCCTTTTTGAAGGAACTGCAAAGGGTGGTTCTATATTCAGCCGTCAGCTCAGTCACGGTGGCGCAGTAGTTAGGGCACTCGACCTAAGGATGCGGGACCAAATCCCGGCCTCGAAGGCGCCTTTCCATGCAGGAGAAGAGCAAGGCGCCCGTATACGGTGCGTTGTCTGTACACCTTGAATAAAGCCAGGTGGAAAATTACGGAGCCCTTCACTACGACTTCATTCGGAGCTTGAGTCGCTCTGAGACGTTAAACCGCGTGAACATAGCGAAACAATAATCAGACATCCTCTTCAATCCCTTCTTGAGTTCCGCAAGCAGAGAGGGTTCTTCGTTCCAAATAAGGAAACTACAAAATCTTTAGGCATTTTAAAATTTAGATGATTGTGTGGAAAATCGGCAGCGCAAGAAATAAGAATATTTTGTGAAAAGAAGTGTTTAGCACCATTGCCATTGTGTTTCTCCACTTTACCCTTTCCATTTTCGGTACAACAAAAGTGACCGCTTCCTTGAAAGCAAAGCGGTGCACCCATTTTTGAATACTTTTAGAAAGGGCCTCAACAAACGTTTACGTTAAAAGAGCGCATTAAAGTCTGCGCACGAGTGTTTTTATACAATGATGCCAAGGAAGCCGAATAATTGTTCTAACTGAAGCATTGATCATCGTTGATACACAGCGAATGATGGGCGTTATTTTAATAAGATTAATATTGCCTTTTCTGGAAGGTTGTTGAGAATTTAGATTAGAAAGACGTCATTCCCGCATGCATCGCGTTTTTTTTAGAAAACCACAAGTGCCTTGTGAACGTTGCCTTCCTTTCACGATGATCATTGATATAAAATACCTTTCTTTATATAATAATTTATATAAAAACAAAATAATATAATAGATTTCTCGCGTTCTTAATACAGCTGACATTTCAATAATAAAATCTGTATCAATCTGCTTAGGCCATCTTCGAGTTCATAACGATTCCCTTGAGATAGGCAAGCAAGTTGATTAGTGGGTTTAAAGTGTTGAATTCCTTCCTTTTGATTTCTTGTGTAAGAAATCAGATTCGCTTCCTAAAAAAAAAAATTAATTTATATCCTTCGTTTCAGGCCACACAAAGAAAAAAACGGTCCAAAGGCGTGATTATAATTTTTGGGTTTTTTAGCAACTGGGCCAGTTTTTAACATCCTTATTTATTCTGGCTCATGAAAATCACCCTCACTGCAAGTAGCTAAACATTTTTGGATTGAGGGTGGTGCATTAGGAAAATGGATTATAACTACCTTTCTGACTAGAATGTTACGATCCTTTTTCCGACGAAGAGAAGCTTCGTTAAAATTACCACAGCTTAGCGACCTGCGCTATTTCTATTTCTTTAACCTTAATTCGTAAGAACGCGATGCGAGATGAAAATTTTTGTAATGCAAGTGCTTGACAGGATAAAAATGCGATACAGGGTACGTATATATTAACCGATTGGCACCACAACAATTAGTTTGCTAGTTAAATAAATAACAGGACTGCACGTGCGTTTCGTGCCAGTTCATATGACTTGGATGAGTACATTGTTACCATTATTCTTATCTTCTACTCCCTACCTTCCCTAGGTGCTTGTCACCTACTCGTCGACATATGTCCTGGTGGCATTGAGCTTTGACCGGTTCGACGCAATTACAAGGCCCATGAATTTTTCTGGATGCTGTAAGTATCTCAGTGTCGCGTATACTTACATCGCTGATAATATTCAAGAGCGTGTTGCCTTGCTATTCATATACTATTTTATTTGACACAGGAGGTAATTTTAATATAATCTGAAGAACAGCACAACACGAAGAGATACGTAGCCCTATTTAGGTGCGTTGAAGATCACGGCGTGCATTTTCTTTTCATGCTGACATATTTTCGTTGCTTCAAAAATACGGCCAACTACTTGGTGAATATTCTTTTGGAGTAATCCCGATCGGAATTTCTTATGCAGGCTGAATTGTACACACAGTTCTAAACATCTTGCCTCACACTCATTTTTACGTGTAATGCCGTTTTCTGGTGCAGCCTGGTGCGAGCAACGTGATAAAGCGAGTGAATAACATTACTCAAAACCATATTTGATTTCCGGCTTTCCGCATCAATGCTTCGTTGGTTTTAACGTTAGCTCTATATATCCCTGGAAGGCGCCCACAACGAGATATAAATGAACAATAGCTGATATTTTCCTTTTAATGTGACATCACTTCTCTCAAAAGACGCCGTGTTTTTCGCAGGGAAACGCGCCCGCTGGCTGGTAGCGCTGGCGTGGGCGGCCTCCATGGGCATGTCCCTGCCGTCCGTCTTCCTCAACGGGGAGGCGGTAGTACACGGACGCTTGCAGTGCTGGATTGAGCTGGAGCTGTGGCAGTGGCAGCTTTACATGACACTGGTTGCCTGCTCGCTATTCTTCGTGCCAGCCTTGTTGATCGCTGCCTGCTACAGTGTTATCGTGTACACCATCTGGAAGCGGGGCAAGATACTTGGAGGTACATTCTGAAACCGCATTGAAAAGCGCTACCTAATCATTCTTTTCTTCGGATGTGATAAAATTTTGCTTAAACCTTCAACATTATGGCATTTTGGTTCTTATAGCATGTGCGAACATGGCAGGCGCATCATATCATAGCTGCACCAGAGTGCTTGTGTGAATTTCTATTCTGAGAAGCTCATTCTCTGGGACGTCGACAAATGTTTTTAGCAAATTAACAAAACAAAAGGGCGTTTTCTCAAAAGGTGTGCAAACAGGTCTTCGTTTTTACTCTTTTCCTTCACATATTTATGTGCCGTTTCCATTCCGCTTGGGCTCTCAGGTATAAAATGGCATTTTGCTAAGTACGAGATTTACTCTTGACTGGAGGAAACCATCGCAACATTATGCCATGCCCAGAATAAAACTACATTTAGTGTATATGAGTTTGCCTTTAGCAGTGCAGTACCAACATGCGGAGCGCTTATATACCAAGTTTGCCTCTTCCCACAGAGATCTCTGAAAGCGAGCAAATTGCAGTTCATACTGTAATATTGTTACGTATATGCCACCGAAGAGGACGACGATAGAAAATAGAGTGAGAGACCACGAAGCTGAAGAAACCGTTGGTGCTTGCCTGAACACCTGCTGCTCTGCTTTGCCGTGAACACTTGTTCATCACCTGCTGTGGTTTCGTGTGCTAGCCTTTTGCCCGTATCATCTTGGTGGAGGTGCGGGGTAGAAGGCTAGCACCGGAAACCCCGTATCAATATGACCACACGTCCAATGCTGACACTTAAAGCGCAAGATATCGACTCCACGATGAGAGGCATATATAAAGTGGAATGCCTAGAAAATTAAGCAAAGCCTTAGCCTTAAGCAATGCATTAGTGCCTTTAGTGTATGATGAAAAAACAATCAATCGCAGGTCTATCAAATCTAATCGATAGTCGTACTGCGTTCGTTTTGAGTAAACAGAATGCGCAAAGAATTATGCATGCTTTAAGAACGAATGTAGCAAAAAGTGGTCAGAAGGATGATACGCATAAAAACTCATATGGGTACGCGAAAGTTCAGGTAGGCAATGTTATTTCTTCTGTTGCTAAAAAAAGCCGAGGTGTTCTAACCAGATCCAGAGACTACTAGCAGAAGTAAACAGACACAATAATACAAGCAGCAGAGGAGACGCATTCGAAATTCCGCTGGTAGGGAGACAGGTAGTAAAAGGAATTGTAGCTGCATTGCAAGATGCAAAAAAAAAAACCCACTAATCAAGATCAGGAACCTTTGCTGCTGCTGAAATGCTCTGGGGAGTTGTTCCACAAAGTCTTTTCAACAGCATCATGCTGCAGAACTTCTTAACTACAGTAAGAATTTAAGAAACACCAAAATCCTCTTAATCCTGAAGAATATAGACATGCTGAAAGAAGTTTCAACAATCAGCCTACTTTACCCTTTCTGTAAGGTATTTAGTTAGGTTGTCATTGTTAGATATAGCGGTTACATTTCATTGAACCAAAATATTTTGCAGGATTCCGCAAATGGTACTTCGCAACAGACCATATCAGCACTACCCACCAAATGGTGGAGAACTGGATACATGATAACCCACTCCCAAAACTGTTTTCAAGAAGCAAGTATTCGACTCAGCCAGCATTTCAGCGGTTATTCAGGCATTATGAACCAGGATCTACATCAATCACTATGGAGGAGAGCCACACATAATAGTACTAAAGATATTTACACCGTCTGCACAGCCGTATAATAAGCACAGAACAGCAATGATATGTTTGTTGCGGAAAGGTGTTTGGCAAGAAGACACAGCTTGTTTCATGCTTCAAGAAAGTTTTCCAAGGCGTGAATTCGGAAGAGGTGGGTACAAGAGTTAATGCTGAATATTGTTGCATTTTGCGATTCACTGGTGACATTGCCTAATTAAATTGAAGCGGACGAAAGGCAAAGTATACTAAGTAACCTAGACAGGCAAAGCAGTAAGGGTTTAAAACCATACTCAGGATACTAAAGCAGTAAGGCAATATATTAACAGTAAATAATAAAAACAGCAATTTACAACAGGTAGCAAAGCACTGAAAGTGGAAAACGTTTCAGTGTAGTTGATACAGCAGCAACCATAAATCCTTACCACGAGAGCTAAATAATAAAAACGAGCGTAATGAAACGCATATCACAGACACTTTTAGATTGTAAGGCACAGTTGATTAGTAGACTACGCAGACAAGGATATATCAGGTTTATCTTACACGGGACACGCATGTAGAGGAAAAGCATATTTGTTGAAAAAAAAAAAACGGTGCAGGTTAAATTGAGGACATACATTGGAGCTCATGAAAGGAAAATCTGCCATGTGACAGAGAATGTGAAAAGCGGATTACAGGAAACACGAGAGCTACTGATCACTTTCTAGCCGAAATAAAGAAGACAGGGACCTGCACGGCCGCAGCTTCTAAGGCAAATGTAATAAAATTGATGGTCGGTAAAGAAACTGACAGCATTCATACTAAAGATCCGTAAGGCAAGAGACGGGTAACATTTGTGCGGATAAAATTAACAGCTTTGCAAAGATAAGACGGTTACAGCTCGTGCATGATATATAATTGCAGGGCTATGGGAAAAGCTCTTGCCTTCCGGTGAAAGTAGTAAATCTGGCGTAAATAATGTAGTTTATGGCAGATGGGTTTCACTCCATTTTATTTGAACAACGTGCGCATGACGCTATACGCCCAAGCTCTCTTTGAAGCAAAACAAAAAACATAACTCTTCATCACCTTCGCACCGACATTAGGACATTAGAGAGAAACAAAGATGAACTTGTTCACAAAGCAAGGGCTTTCAGTTGCTCAAAGTCAGTATTCTTAAATACTATACCGCACATTTGTGCAGCTGGACAACGCCTGCGGCTGTATTTCCTGCGTCATCGAACGCCTTCTAGTTCGTTTTCTTTCGCGCGTTGTTGGAGTGAATTTCTTCTAAAACATTCTTTTCTCGTAAGTTAATTCGCTGAATATTACCAAGAACGCCGGTCACCAGTCAGTGCTCGAAATGGATTGCTTCTTTTAAGTTTACTGAATTGAAAGATGTCTAAGCAAAAAAGATACCTCTAGCACCACCGGCTTCAACAACTACAGTGTATACATTTAATACACATAGCCCATTCTGCAGCTGTAGTAAGAATCAAGATTCAAATCCGAGCTCAAAATAAAATACACTGAGTCATTTTTTGCAGTTATTACCATTCAATGCACCCTGATAAACTAAAATGGGCTGTTGTAAAGATATTGTTTGTTTCCTAATCCACAGTTGCGGTCGGAAATCATTAAGCTTGGTAGGCTAATAACAAAAGAGATGTGCAGAGAACATAGCCCGTATTTTTCCAGTTTAGGTGATAGATTTAAATTGAACACGAAGGAAAAGTGGAAATATAAAAACAAGAAAAATATCAATTCAGCCGTTGCGGATGCATCGAAGGCGTAAAGTGCAATATCAATAAAAAAGGTAGAGCCAAAATTTTCATGAATATTTTCAGGTCGCTTCGTCACAAACTGTAAGAGCTGTGATCGCATCCTAAATCACATTTGGGTTTCCTAGTATGAACCACGTATCATTTTTCGAAAGGGGTTCGTATCTTTACTGCAGAACGTTAATGTCCACTTCACCGTGGACATTAACAGTTAGAGCGTTAATGTCTGTGAGTGGTTAGAGCGCCCGTCTCGGCTGCGGGAGGTGGTTAGTTCGAAACCCACCGCCCGACACCCACCGGTAAAAATGGGGTCAAGCGTCCCCCGGCCTGGCGCTCGGCTTTTCCAGGGGTGTGCGTTTGGGAGAAACTCCGTAAACCCCGCTGCGCGCCCCTCCTCCGCAATAGGCCCAAACCCAGTTTCGAACCTCGCAGCCTGCAAAGGTGGTTCTGTTTGTCTTTCAAAGGTACTCCCTTTGACCCTCACCTGAAGTGCTCCCTTAGAGCCTCAGCTACAGCAGTCCAGGTGGGATATTGTATTTTGTCGGGAAGAACTGCGCTTTGGGTGTTACTCGTTTTTCAGTAATATTGTTTGAAATGTCCTTCGAACAAGGAGCCACTGAAAAAACGAGAACGTAATTTCAGTTCACAAATGCGGTGATAATACAAACCGTACAGCAACCAACAAAACCCATGGTTCCCCAACAGATTAAAACGTTTGCAAAACAAAACGAAACGCCTTTAGCGCTCGTCTAAAAAAACAACACACTGATAACTCATGGAATAAGGATTACGAGGCCGAGAAAGTATACATAAAAAAGTTCGTGATGCCAAACGCACTTTTTTTAATTCCGATTTACCTAAAATGCTGACCACTAACCCCTGGAAGGATTGGCAAGTCATGAATTCACACATGCGCGTACCATTTCAATCGCTGAAGAGTCAAGTGAAACTATCTCTGATACAGACTGCGCCAATATATTTAATGAAGCGTTTTCATCCGTATTTACTAACGAATGTGATCCGTCTCTTTTTGTACCACCGACATTTATTCACAACCCTATGCCTCCCCTAATATCCTTTCCTGCAGGAATCTTATCATTGATAGAAAACATGAAACTATCATCTTCCGCTGGTATCGACAATATCAACACTAAAGTACTGAAAAACATTAGACACATGTGCGTCTTTGTTGTCCTTGTTGCATGCAGTCACTACTCACAGGCCAACTACCCAACGATTGGAAACAAGAACAGAACAAGGTAACAAGAACTCACCATTAAATTTACTGTCTCATTTCTCTAACCAGCGTACCCTACACAATCATGGAGCAACTATTTTCACCTCGCGCAACATGTGTTTCGTAGGGCTAGCCTTGTGAAACCCAACTGGCCATTTTCGTACACGGCCTGCAAATAACCTTTTATTCTAATCAACAGTACGACGTTACATTTTTTAATTTTGCTAAAGCCCTCGATAAAGCACCCCATAAACGTTTAATGATAAGACTTTTCCTATAAAACCTGGGCCCCAAAATTTTAAAATGGATTGAAGACTTTGTAGCTAATCGCTCCCAATTTGTGACAGTAAACAATAAGTTCTCTAACTCCCTTCCGGTGGCGTCATGTGCTCCCCGAGGATAAGTACTTGGTCCTTACAGCTTCTAATATGCATTAATGACCTACCAATATATGTTACCTGTAACATATGCATCTATGTTAACGATTGTGTAGTTTATCGTACTATCACTGGCCCTAGTTATCAATCAACACTACAATGTGAGGTTAATGCTGTGATAACTGGTGTGACTGTAGTGACTCACGTGGCATGCGTCCGGCACGTGCCGAAGAGAAGGAAGCAGCACCAGCACGAGAGCTTAGGAACGCTCGGGACCTTCGCCTCGGCCGGACGCTACCGTCGTCAACTCTTCAGCTTCTCCTCAAATAAATGTGGCCGCGGTCGCCCCTGACTGGCGATCTTTACATTTGTGGTGACCCGGAGAACCGTGCCTTCACCCCGGTGGTGTCCTAGGATGGCATATTGGCAAGGCCCGACTTTCGACCCGCCGCTTCCGATGTTCCGGCCTGCAAGCGTCGGCGGGGGGTTTACTCAACTGGAGGCTGCGATGTACCAGAACTGCATCACCATCCAGCAGTTCAAGCACGCAGTCCTCTTCGAAATCTTACCACCTGACATCCTCTGCCGGCTTGCCTGCCCTGCCTCGAGTTGCCGGCCATATGATGAGCTGCGTGCTGCTGTCCTGGCGCACTTCAGCGAAAACTACTGCCCGCTGCCACTCTACGACGCGGTAGACCCGCTTTCGGCGCCGCCAGCATCCGCTACCTCACCAGCATCACTCTCGTCTACGGCTGCATCCTCGGGGCACAGCACGCGGCAGCTGTCTCCGGCTAGCTCCCTGCCACTCCTTCCTAGCGCATCTGGCCCGGCTACTCTCCCACACGTATCTATCTTCTACGACACAGTAAGCGCAGCCTAAGCTGTTCCATCCTCCTCTGCGTCACTTACACTCCCATTATACAAGTGGCAAGCTTTGTTGTCATTCAAGTGCTGGCATGCGAGCCGTGTGAGGCAGCAGCACCGGACTTCAGCACGTGCCTCGATTTCTCGCACCAAGCGTCCTGCTCATCGTCTGCAATCGCCCTCCATCGCGATTGCGCATCAGTGGGCTCCGCAGCCACCTCGCTCGAACACCACGCGCTATGCGACGCAACATCTCTGGTTCGTGCCACAGAGCCTAGGGGCACTCATTTTGCATTTGTTGTGCACCTCCCGCTTTTCCAAGGCCCTATCAGGCAGCAACAACATGACAGCTTATGCCTACCGCAAGTGACCCGTGCGTATGTACATCGCAGCCCACAGCCGCTGTCGTCATCACGGTTAATTTTGCCCTCTCGTGCTGCAAGCTTAGGACGGTACATAGCTCTTCGTCACGTTGCCTTCCCAAAGCTGGCTCGCCGCAGTGCTTTGCAGCAACGATTCGGCCAATTCGTTGTGAACACAAAGCCTGTCTTCAGCGCCATTGCATGTCAAGCGGACAAGCGGAGGATTCAAGGTGCTGCCGCACGCTCCTCAACAGTTCCGCTTCCTCAACCGCTACGTTGTACTTAGCCGCGACGTCCTGAACAGCGTTGATGAAACCTGCTTTCCCCTTGGACTACGACTTGGACACGAACTTACATGTAACATGTGTATAGCCTATTAAGAATTCTTAATAGTTTTTTTTTGAGCAATGCCTTTTGCTTAGACTGCGCATATTTTTTCCTTTTTCTTTTTTTTTCGACCAATCGCCAAGGGGAGGAGCTCTGTAGTGACTCACGTGGCACGGGTCCAGCATGTGCCGAAGAGAAGGAAGCAGCGCCAGCACGAGAGCTTAGGAACGCTCGGGACCTTCGCCTCGACCGGACGCTGCCTTCGTCACCCCTCTTCAGCTTCTCCTCAAATAAATGTGGCCGCGGTCGCCCCTACCTGGCGATCACTACATGACCACTAGCTAATGAAACTTAACCCATATAAATGTAAACTTTTATACTTCCATCGTCATCGCAATCCTCTTGGTGTTTCATATGTAATCTCTGGTGTACCCGTACAACCTGTTCAGTCAAATACATATTTAGGCGTAACGTTTCGTAGTGATCTTTCCTGGAATTTGCATGTAACTAACACAATATCATCAGCAAATAAAACATTACGTCATCCTGCTCCATGGTGCTCTACGCCAGCTGCTGACTGACCGTGGCCGTTGGTTTCTTGCTCGAGTAGTCGACGAAATTCTCCGGTTCTGCTCCATTAAGCACTATTTCACCACCGCTTACCATCCACAAACGAACGGCCTCACCGAACGCCTCAACCGCACGCTCACGGACATGTTGTCAATTTATGTATCGGATGATCACCGTGACTGGGATGTTACTTTGCCGTTTGTAACGTTCGCATATAATTCCTCCCGTCACGACACAATGTGCTACTCCCCCTTCTATCTCCTATACGGCCGCGAACCCCCCCCCCCCCCCCCTTTCGTTTGACAGCGTACTGCCTCCCACCGTAAATGTCAGCTCCTATGTTCGTGACGCCATATCTCGAGCTGACGCCGCCCGGGTTATTGCTCGCCGCCGACTAGCTTCCTCCCAAAATTCCCAGCAACGCCGCCATGATTCTCGTCACCGCGACGTCCACTACTCTCCGGGTTCTCTCGTCTTTCTCTGGACTCCCGCTGGTAGAGTTGGGCTGTGTGAGCTCATGCCACGATACGCAGGACCCTACCGTGTCTTACGGCCAGTCACTCCTGTGACATATGAGATCACCCCTGTGCATCCGCCGCAACAGTCCGCTATGTCACGTACCGAGATCGTTCATGTCGCCCGACTGAAGCCGTACTACACCCGCAGTAGTTCGACATAATGCGCACCGAGACTGTGCTTTTCGTGGGGGGGTAATGTTACATATATGACCTGTGCGTTGCTGGATGTTGCAGAAGAGGACGATTAACAGTAGTGCCGCGAAAGGAAGACGAAGCTGATGAAACCGTTGAGACTTGTCTGAACACTTGCTCTACTGCGCTCTGGACGCTTGCCCTTCACCTGCTGTGGTTTCTGTGCTAGCCTTCTGCCCCGTATCAATATGTATAGTATAAAGTGCGATGTTGTACAGTGTCATTAATCGCGATTTATTCCATAGAATACCTACATATATTACCACAATTTTCACGCGAAGCTTTAGTCACGACTCGTTACTCAAGTTCATATGTCGCTTGCGCATTCGCACACTGCAAGCCGTGTTAGGCACATCTGACGATTTTTTGTATTTCAGTTGCCTCTCTGCTTCAAAATAACATTGGTCAGAAGTTTTGAAACCACATTGTGGTGGTGTCTTTCCGTGGGAGACTGACAAAAATGCACGTCCTTTGGCTTGCAGTATTCCTGAAGAGACGTTAATTTCTTTACCACACTATGAAGGGGAATGTATAATTTTGTAACGAAGACCAGCGAACTCAACGCGATCTCAAAGGTGTTTGTACACCTTAAATATTTCAGGCCATGAAGATAAATAAAAACAAAAACAAGGATAGCCTTGAATTTCGACGTCAATCAAAGCCTCCAAATACTATTCCGCCTTAAATCCAAAAGTAAATATTTATAATGAATTGCAGTTGGCTAGCCTTCTTTTATTGTGGCACTATAACATGCAGACTTCATCGCTTGCTGTTGAGAATCAATTCAGAAATGGCACCACGTCAATTTCGCTGTTGATAAACTGAGCACTTCAGAAGACTGATAAGTCATCCAGCACAGTGAGCTTGGCAAAGTCGCGTAACTGGTGATACTGACGCTAAAGCAGTTTCAGAAACGCTCTCAAGCTAGTTGAAGAAACCAAACTCACATAGGTCTCTGCTGATATTGGACAACTACATTACTTGGTAAGCGTTGCACGTTAGTATGCATTTTCTAATAGGATTTTAGAGCATTGTGATTTTTCGAGCTCCTGAGAAAAAAAGAAACATTGTGTGAATCTCGGCGGCAACTAAATATTTGAACATTGTTTACCGAGCTTGTGGGGGGAAATACGCTTAGGAGCAGCCTTTCACCTATCATCATGTATTTCGTTATTTTACTTATCTGCTCATACTTTCGCTGTTTTCGCACAGATTTCATCTCCTGTGATGTGTCTACTACTGTTCCTAAGTGGACACCATCTTTACCAATTTTTCCCGACAACGTATCCACACAGCGTCGAGCCCCCACTGGACAACAGTGGCATATTTGAAGAGACTTGGCAGATCCAGTTCAAATACCTCGGTTATTAACACGACTGAGACCATCGTTAGCTCCTCATATACTCTCTGACAATAAGCACCTCTTACGGGGAGTACTTCATGTTCAGCAGCCTGACTTACTTAGAAGTATCATGCTGTTGCATTCTTCTATAGCTATAGAGGCCACTTCACCAACAAAAATATGAAACCCTGATAAGTATTTTCTACGAGCTAAAATTTCACTCGCTCCCATGTTCGACCACTAAACTTATTCTAGCTAAAGTCCTCTGAAACGTTCACCTTTATTCTGTGTAGACAGAATAATAGAGCGGGCGCTCGACTCTCCCTGCTGCACCTCCCGAGTTTGCCGTGTGTCGGTGAAGGACTTTCACGGGCTCGCAAGGTCAACCAAGGGTTTAGTCGTTTTGGTGGTCATGTTTTTTGTCTCCAGTGTTCTAAAGCTAAACAAAACACCGAAAGAGAGCCGATTCAAACGCGTCATGTTTTAATGCAGATACTCGGATTCTGCGCGATATCAATGCACTTTGAAGAGCCCCTTATGGTCAAAATTTTCAGAACCTTTCACTACGGCGCCTCTTTATAGCCAGAGCCGCTTTGGGACGTTAAACCTTGTACATCAAAACAACCAAATCGGTACGGCTTCTCAGTAGCGTCTTAAGAACTGATTGAGCCTCCGCAGAGGGCGCTTTTCTCGTTACACAAAGGTTTATGCAGTGTGAAACCTCTCAAATTTGTTTTCTGTTTGATAGTTAGCTTAAGCAGGTTCAGCACTTCTTAGTCCTGTTTCTATGCAATGATGCATCGCAAACACGGAACCGCAGTCAGTACAAGTGCCGGCACTGGCAACTGAAAAGAAACTTCTTTTTTGTGTTCTCCTTTAATCCAATGCTTACCGGCATCTCTTTCTCTTTAGCAAAAAAAAAGAAAAACAAAAAAAACGCCAACCTTAAGGTCTTGGAGGAATAAGACAAATCAATTCCTTCAAGATGAACACAATTAAAACCGAGGTAAAACAGGTTACTCTCTTAATATTTTGTGTTCTTGCACTGCCTGCAAGGTGAACTGACCATATGTCAACATTCACCTTATCTATAACATTTATGAGGTGACTCTGTCGCGATTGACCTTGACCAAGCAAGTACATAAACGCGAGCAGTTGAAGCTCTTGGATTTGGTTATATCTTTTGGTACCCTCCCTTCTATGCTAGAAATATGCTCCACAATAAACAAAGTGTCCTCCGCCTTATAGGCCTCTACACCCAAATGTAGTAAGGCGCACAAGTTTCACCGCTGCAGTGTGGAATGCGCATACAAGATCTTTCCCATCATGCGTCGCATATACTAAAAACAGATGGACAATGAGCATCAGGGTTTTCTTTTCAGCATCAGTTAAACTGGGGTAGTCGTATCTGAAAACTAATCGGAAAGAACCCAAACAGCTACCATTCAGTATGAGACATGAATCCTAATTTGGCCGTTGTGATTCCGCTTGAATGTGGCCGCGCATGCTTCGGTCAGACAGGCACGTGTTGTAATGAATGGCTCCATGAGCATGGATATTTAATGAATTCAGGCAAGGGAAGGAGTCTTCCAATAATTCTAGTTAAGGCAAGCAATGTGGCCCGCTTCTGCACCAGACGCGTTTCCTGTGGATATATCAAGAAATTGCGGTCGCAAAAAGCTGTGAATTTTTTTTTATTCATATGAGGGGACAGAACTGTGTTAGCTAAGTTTTAGTTGAACTCCTGAAAAAGAAATTGTTTGATCTTATTTCTCATAGTATTCGTGTTTTGGTTTTAGGAAAAAGACAAAACCTGTTTTATCCTCTTAGTCAGGAGAAAAGAAATGAGAAGCCGCTTTAAATTTGTAGTCATTGCTTGCTCTGTTTTTTCAGGTGCTTTTTTGTTCTGTTTCCTGTGCATTAGTGTATCGCAATGAATTATACTGATGAACTACCCACAAACGTCACTTGCACCACAGAAGAGGTATATTATTGTTTCATCTGCTCTTTTTTCTGTATTTTGTTGAAATCCTTAACTATTGTAACTATTTTCTTAATGCATACGTACTAAATGCAGCTTTCTATAGAATAAGGTGATGATATCAAATTCACATTCATGTGCTAGTGAGTACAATATAATTATTTCTATCTATGACACCAGTGCTTAATTTGCAAAGTCGTCATTGAACTGAAATTAGTTCGATACACATATCGAAAAGAAAATTAATGTAACTGTAATTACAGAAAAAGCACTTTTTTTTTCGTCATTGTCATAAGCATAACTACGCCCATCGCATTAGAGAAGCCAATTCCACGTTTCCAAACTGACGCCAGTCGTGTGCCAATTGAGTCTCCCCTTGCAAAGTTCATAGCAACCTCATCCGTCTACCTACTATACCGTCGACCCCTATGCTACCTGTTCATTAAAATACAGTTAATTTCCATTAACGTTGACCGGATATCCTCACACCCTCTTCCCTTATATTCTTGGCTTGTGTCTATGGCCTTGAATTGGACTTGGCTCTGAGGATAAATTTCTGACCACTGTTGCTGCTTCTTAACTATGCAACTATCAACTACGTCGCCATCAAATTCAGGCGTAACCTTTTCGTCAGTTTTCAGCTTTCTGCCTGCTTCTGAGTGGGTTCAAATTGGCACTTGTAAAATTTTTTTTTCGAAGGATACTGGCAAACTGGTGTTCATGATCTCCGGATACCTATTTAAAGTACCCATCGATGGTGTAGAGATTAACCATCCTCTTCGCGTCAAATATTTGAACCCTGGTAGTAGAATTTCTCCATCACGTAGAATAACGGCGTTTGTAAAAAAATATTACCATGCATGACGTCTGGCATAATATCGCTATTCCGATTTGATAATTTGTTCTCTCCCTTAATAGGTTTGGCGGCTCAGGAGTAAAATATTTCCGCAAGCCCCTATATATATGCTCTGATTTTTGCAATTATTTTAGTTTCTCTAGCTAGAGCACCCTCTTCCCATTTTTCAGCGGCGGCTATCTTTGCCAAAAAAAATCTTAGTTTGTTGAAAACTGTCTGATACGTTACCCTGTGACAATCTTTCTGCATGCTCAATATCTTGTATGGTTTGTAGGTGTACGGGGAATGGAAGATGACATGAGGAGTGCAAGTTCGCGAGGCATCATTCCTAGGGCCAAGGTCAAGACGGTGAAGATGACACTGATCATTGTGTTCGGTGCGTATACAGCTTACCTGCCCCTTAACTCACGTGCCGCTCCTGGCAGGATAGAAGAAAGTGGGACATGTTGTTCTATTTCTCTCCGTACTTTGTTAATTTAGTTGTGAAGCACGTTTTAAGTAAAAGGGCGGATATGGAAACAATCATATATCGCAAGCTCTAACACTCTGGCTGCACTGCGACCGCTTGACACCCATGCTGCGGTCTCGACAAACACATTATACAGCCCTGCTTCACTATTAAAAAAAGACTGGAGGATCTAGCGCTGTACCGACATTCATGTACAGGCGTGACGTCCGTTGATGAAAGCTACAGTTGCATGAAGGGAATTTTTTTTTCAAGATGAAGCTACGTCATCCTGGATTTTTACATAACCTAGAGCAGCCAGTTATGGTACATGAATAGATGAATAGATGAAATGAAATCTAAATCAAATCAGGCCCATGAGAATGTTGCACTCGCCGCAACGCGATCACAGCTAGTTCCGTTTAATCGACCCATCGACATTCGCGTTCAGGTGGTCCTTGTCAGATATGTTTTGTATTTCTTCCGAAACACGATTGATTTAACCTTGCTGCGACAAACACTTGAGCCACATTTACGGTAGTCAAGAAAGCGAAATATTAGCGCAACTCTGCAGTTATTTGTTAAATGGAAATCGCACTAACATCCCGCATTGCCAAATGGTGGTCGCACGTGACCTGGGAATCGGCGTTGTCCAGCTGGGAATTACGGATCAGCTTGCCCTTTTTGAACAGCATTGAGCTACCACATGTCTAGTATTTTAGACTAGGAACATCATTTATTGAACTTTTAAAGGCTTCCAAAATCAGTCAATAATATCATGGTTTCTATCTGACTACTTCTCAAGATATATATCCTCAGGGGAAGTGGCATCTCCCACAGACCCTATGCTAACAATTATGACGGAGTTAGAGGGAGTAGTGAGTCGTGTGCACACTTCTTGGACTATTGTGATATCGCAATCAAGGAGTGGTAATATAACGGAAGACGCTACATTTTCAGAATGGCTGTTATTACTTATCAGCAAGAACTTTTGCCTCAGCAGCAAGCTCGAGAAAAATATGAACGCACAACGACGTCGAGACTCGTGCACGCAAAGTGCGGCAGAGCCCAATGCACTATTTTCTCACAAAGGGCGACAAGGGGCTCAGCGCTGCTTTCGTGATGCCAAGTTTAGCTACAGGTCGACATGGTGATCCGAAAACGGAGAGCGGGGCAGCGGATAACGCATTTTACTCTATCTGTTGCAGCGTTCGTGCTCTGCTGGAGTCCGTATTTCGTGTTCGACCTTCTTCAAGTGTACGGTGTCACTCCCCGGACTCAAGCTGCCGTCGCCGTTGCAACGTTCATCCAGAGCCTGGCACCGCTGAACAGTGTTGTCAACCCGCTCATCTACTGCTTCTTCTCGAGCAACAAGCTCTGTCGACGTCTGCGCCACGAAGCCCTGCTTACACTCTCGCCTCACGAGCAGGTGTCCTTATGATCGGGCCCCCTCGCCCGAGGTTAGGGTACACGCATATACACGACGCAATCGTCGGTGATCTCGAACTTAATGCCCTGAACAACGCTGTTGCGCTAAGTGAACGTTGTCAATTGTTGTGTGATGCCTACACTACAGATAAGGAACCCCATCTGCCTTGTATCATCGATGTGGAAAACAGGATCATCATGGACCATTCTTAGCTCTCCCCGGAGCAACGTAAGAAAACATTCCGCTTGTTGCCGGGGCCGATTAAGGCTTGCCGGAGATGTCTTGCCATCATCCTCCTCTGGCTCCGATATAGCTGTTCTGTGTCTTTATACATTTACTTACTAATGATCAAGTCTCCTGTGCGGAATACGTGTGCGCTTGCTTGGCCAAAACAGAAGCGACGTAGTATTCACGGCAATGAACAACTTGCTGGAATTCTGCCTTATTTGTACGGCATGCGACTGCTACATGCCGGAATACTAAATAATAAACTGTTTCTGTTGTTAATTCGGTCAGAAATAAACCGTCTTTTCTTTCACAAGAGGCTGAAAGCCGCGGTAAAATGGAGAGTTCCACCGGCAAAGTGCACTCCACATTCCGTTCCAGGGCTTTTCAAATTTTATTTATTTTGCACATACAGCTAGCCTCAGTCGAGGCTGTTGCAGGATTGGGGTACATCATGATAGGTAATTAGTAACACGTCACATGTTATACAAAAACTATGGAATAACGTCAAAAATTGAGTAGACATCATGCGATGTAATGTCAAAGTCTGTGGTTTAATATGCAATGCAACTTAATTACAGGTGAAGTAATATTTTTTTACAATTGTAGCATTGAAATGCTAGATTATCATGTTTGGAGAAAACAATGATTACGGCAGGTTAGAAAGAAATATTTGCAGAGAATCAGATCCAACAACATCCTCAAAAAACATGTTCCGTTCCCTAATTGTTTATGGAAAAAATGAATAACGAAAGGTGTCAGGATGAAACTTATACTCTACTAAATGCGGTGAATGGTTAGTTCTAGTATTTTTTTTCGATAAAGGAACTAGGTAAAGCTCGGAATCTATTTTTGATGCACCATTTATCAGAAGAAAGAGGAACTTAAGGCACAAATTTTGGGCGCGGGTACTAATAATTGCCAGGTTCGCGCTGTTTAAACGTTCATTTGGGAGTCGTTAGGTCGATAACAAGCGTTGAGGTGCCGGCTAGTTGGTAATACATTTTGGAATAACAGCGCGAAGGACGAGGACGAGCGCTGTGTTTGTGTCCTTCTGATCTTCGTCCTCGTCCTTTGCGCTGTTATTCCAAAACGTTAGGTCGATGCTTGTTAAAAATAAACCTTACTGCTTTCCGCTGGACACTCTCTAATTTATTTCACAGACTCAAAAGCAGCCCTGCAAGCAACAAAAGCGGCTCTTCACCGTGAAGCTCACGAACAACTCGTTGCAGAAATACGACAAATTCATCACTGTGCAATTAATGGAGGACATGACATCATCCTCCAGTGGCTTCCAGGACACAGCCAGATAACGGCCGATCTTCGGGCGGACGAAGTCGCACGAACAGCTCACCAAGACGGCGATTGTGTGTTGATTCCCTTTTCCAGGGCAGACGCAGCGGGCAGGCTTTGCGCACTTGCGCTGAAACACGCACTCTCCTTGTGGAATTCTGTCCAGTTTGCTAAATGCCGCTTAAAATCCCTGGACCCTGACCTGAAGCTCCGCCTTCCACCTGGCCTATCCCGACGCGAAGAAACTTTGCTTTGCCGCCTGTGTGTTGGTGTAGCATTCACAAACTCGTATTCTTCTATGATAGGCATCGAAAACAGCCCTACATGTACAAACTGTGGATGCGACGAGTCTATAGGCCACATTCTTTGTGAGTGCCCGATATACAGTGAGGACAGGAAGTGTCTGTGCCGTTCGCTGGAGCATTTAGATGGACGCCAATTAAGTGAAACTAAGATTGTAGGTCATTGGCGACGGCGATCGTCTGCGGCGAAGTCCTCCCAGGCACTGCTCCGCTTTATGAGAAACACAGGCCTAATCGAAAGACTATGAGTTTGCTATGACATGACTGTAACGTGATGTGATGTGGCGTGTCTGTTATGCGACTGTATTTACTTCAACTATCCCTCTCTCACAACTTTTATATCCCCTCATCCCCTTCCCCCAGTGCAGGGTAGCAAACCGGTGGCTTTTACTGGTTAACGCGCCTGCCTTTCCTCCTCATCTTCCTCCTCCTCTCTAATTTATTTATGAATTGTTGTGTGTGCGGAAAGCAGCAAAGAATGTTGTATTCGAGCACAGGCAGGACAAGGAGACAATATGCTAGCAACTTGGTGTCGGGGGAGGCAGACGGGATGGATCGCTTAAGAGAAAAAAGCGCGGAAAATGCTTTTGATGTTATATATCGCACATGGTTTTTCAATTTCAAATCTGAAGAGATAAGGCCACCGAGATATTTGTATTCTTAGACTGCTTTCAACGGTTCATTTCCAACTTCATACGGGAAAACTAGCGAGTTCTTTTTTTTTTGACACAGTCATGTAAACTGATTTCTCTAGATTCAGAGTCATCTGCCATTCTCGGCACCATGTTACTATTTTATCAAGTGCTTGTTTAAAGTTACCTGATCGTCATGTGATTTAATTTCTTTATAAATAATGCAGTCATCTGCGAACATTCGGACTGTTTCATTAATATTTGATGTTAGATCATTGATGTAAAGAAGAAATAAAATAGGTGCTATTACCGTTCTCTGGAGTACGCAAGACATTACTTTGACACGCTGTGATGCGCAACCGTCATAATACACATACTGGCAGCGTTCTGAAAGATAATCTTGTATCCAGTACGTTTTTTTATTACATCCAAGGCAATTGTGAAACATAAACATCAGTTACGGGTGCGAGACGCGATCGAACGCTTTTGATAAAAGTAGAAATAAGATGTCGACCTCGCTACGTTTGTCGAGAGCGGATGCGAGATGGTGGATTGTTTCTAATAGCTGAGTTGTGGTTGATAGCCCGTTCCTAAAGCCATGTTAGTTCTGACCAAGCAGATTATTTTTTTCAATGAAAGTTACGATATGCTTCAGAATGATATGTTCGAGGATCTTCGATGCAGCACAGGGGAGTGAAATAGGGCGATAGTTTATTTATTTGTGGTGTCAGCATATTTATGAATGGGAACTACTATAGCGATTTTACAATCTCGCGGCACATCTGCGTTTTCAAGAGACTTCTTATATATAAGGAACAAGTATTTGGAAACCTACTCTGCGTATCTTTTTAGAAATGGATTTGAAATATTGTCTGGACCGCTAGATTTCTTTTCATCAAGATTAAGGAGAAGAGCAAATATACCTGATTCACTTGGTATTAGTTCGTCCAGAATTAGTCTACAGGGCGTTATTTCTGATTCTAGGTGTGGCATAGAATCATCGTCAAACGTGAAGAGCGATTGAAAATACTCATTAAACTCATTAGCCCTCCTTGAGGCCTCTTGCGGGGGTATATCTCCAAAATTTTAGGGGGCGGTTTTAATGAAATTGCTAAGGGTAATGTTTGCATATTTACGCTTTGCAGTTTTAATTGCTTCCTTTAGGTCATGTGACAGTTTGTGAATCTGTTCAATGTGTATTGCCAACGGTTTGCGTCGTTTAGGTTTCCTTAGTCGTGACAGTTTGCGTTTCATGTGTATGATGTGCCGAGTTATCCAAGGATCAAGTTTATTTACAGTTTTTACCTTTACAGGAACATAAAGGGATAAGCATTGTTCTACTCTGAGCTTAAATGTCAACCATAGATCACTGCATGATACCGATGGGTCCGCGTACATAACAGCGAAATTTGAATAAAAGCAATCAAAGGCATTAAGAACACCAATGTCGTCAGCATTTTGCCGATCATAAAGTTGTATCGCTTTTTTGGCATGAGCTGGAGCAGTCACATAAGCTGATTTAACTGGCTATATAAAAGTGCATGCACTCGAAGCTATAGACTAGTAGCCATACAGTTATCTTTAGAATGTCAATGCCTCTAAAGCTACAGACTGCAATTAATATAACCTGTTTTAGCTGGCTATAGAATATTGTATATACCAAAAGCTATAGACCAGTAGGCGTACACCCTTATATGAAAGTACATATATCGTGGGTTCGAATACCTCGTGCGACTTGCACTCTAGCTTGATTAAGAGTTGTGTGCTGTATACAACGAGAAACCGTATGTCATCAACTACAATGCTGTACGACGAATGGATTACGTCACAGTCATGGTATAGCTGGTGGGAGCACTGTCGCCGCATGGAGGTACGCCTGCAGTGAGTACCTCATACCCATCATGGTTTCGGTCATGGCCACTTTTCAGTTATTTATTCATTGAATTGAAAATAAACATCCGAAGATATAAAGCATGACGCACATGCGCATACACACGCACTCACGTACACTCGCGCGCGCGCGCGATAGCATATATTCTATAGCTCACCATAAAAAATGCTAAAGACTGCAATATTTACATTAGGATACCAGAATCAATCCAGAGATTATGGACTTCTATAGCAGGCTATAGCTTTTTGGCCGACGATACCAGAAATTTTTATAGCTAGCCATAAACGTTTGTATGCGGCCATAGAAAATGCTAAAGACTAAGTACATAGGGAGCCATAAGTCTATAGAATAGGTTAAAGACTTCTATAAAATCGACTATAGAAAAACCTAAGGACTACAATAGGAACAGCTATAGCGTTTGGGGCCGAATATCTATAGCTGACCATATAAATGATTTTCTATAGCTGACCATAAAAGTTTATACCTGACCATAAAGAATGCTAAATACTGCAGTATTTAGGGCGCCATAAGTCCATAGAACAGGTTAACGACTTCTATAGAACAGACTATAGAGAAACCTGAAGACTGCCATAGAAGCAGTTATAGATATTTGGGCCAAATTTCTATAGCCGAACATAAAAAGAATTTTCTATAGCTGACCATAGGAAATTTTTTTATGGGATAGGAAGCCTTTTTTTTTAAATAAATTGCTTGCTTTAGCTGACCCCCGTGCAGTTCAATAAAGCAATCTAGAAAACTGGTCAGAGCAGAGGGCTGATCGCAAACGCAGTCGTTTCTACAACATCATGACATGAGCGCGGCGCTGCCTAAAATAGTTAGAATTTCCATTACAGCTCCAGTGTTGTCTTGACCAGAAAATACCTCACAAAATGTAAACATATTTTCGGTACTTCTATATATTGTGGAAGAAGGCTAGGTCAAGACGGCGAGGTCGTGGCGGCAAGGACAGCGAAGCCTTGTCCAGCGTTTTAATCCGGTCACCAACCCAGGCACGCGCCAGAGCCGGCGCCGCGGGACGATGATGATGGTATGTACAAATGAAAGAAGATGATGATGGCATGTACAAATGAAAGAAGGTCCACAGAAGGCTCACACAATCTGCCCGGGGGGTCGGAAGCGGCCAGCCTGGCCGCTCCTAACTAACTGTACCGCGGCGCACAAACGGTTTCAAGCGAGAGACATGAACAATTTCAGTTCCACGGTGGCGTCGATCGGCTGGGGGATCAACAGGCGCGACTTTGTAGTTAACTGGAGAAGTTTGGCTGATGATCTTGTAGGGACCAAGGTAGCGGTGGTGGAATTTGTCACTAAGGCCAGGGGTGCGCAGTGGAGTATAAAGCAGTACTTCGTCACCAGGACGATAAGAGACCACGCGATGCGTAGAATCGTAGCGGCTCTTGCGGTCTTCCTGGCACGCTGCTGTGTTGAGGCGGGCAAGATGACGGCATCTGGCCACACGAGATAAGAACTGGGTAGGTACCGATGTGGAGTAGTCGGGCGTAGAGAAGAAGGAAGCGTCGAGAATTGTAGTGGGAGGACGGCCATAAACGAGGAAAAATGGAGAATAACCGGTAGTCCGTTGTACTGCTGTGTTATAGGCGAAAGTGACGAATGGTAGAATAGTGTCCCAATTTCGATGATCCGGTGTGATATACATGGAGATCATATCCGATAAGGTGCGATGAAATCGCTCAGTCAGCCCGTTAGTCTGGGGATGGTAGCTCGAGGTTGTCTTATGAAGTGTGGATGACGCGTAAAGAACTTCGGCAACGACTGTCGATAAGAAGGCCGTCCCGCGGTCACTTAGGAGCACCCGAGGAGCGCCATGACGCAATACAATTGATTGCAAAAAGAAATTTGCTACTTCTTGAGCGGAACCGGTCGGTACAGGTGCTGTCTCAGCATAGCGTGTAAGGTGGTCGACAGCTGTTATAATACAATGGTTACCCCCCTCGGAGAGAGGTAGGGGACCATATAAATCGATGCCGACTACGTCGAATGGCGTGGCGGGACAGGGAACAGGTTGTAGAAGGCCAGCGGGTAAAGAAGTCGGCCGTTTGCGACGTTGGCATAGAGGGCAGGATGCGACGTATTTGGCAACGCTGGAAGATAGGCCAGGCCAAAAGAATCGTTTTTTCACGCGGTCGTAGGTTTTGTCAATACCAAGGTGACCTGCAGTAGCGTCATCGTGGAGAGCCGCCAGTATTCGTTGACGAAGCACACGCGGCACGACTGGTATCCAGCGAGTTCCGTCAGGGCAATACACGAAGCGGAGTAGGATGCCATCTTCGAGCTTGAAATCGCGAAGTTGTCGGCGAAGCCGAGCATTGGGCGGGTCCGAAGCGCCAATAAGGCGATCGATGATGGGACGGCAGTAGGCATCGGCTAATTGCTGTGAGCGGAGAGTGTGTTTGTTCTCTGCGTCGTCAAATGAAACTGTTGTGATATACGTCGGGGAAAGAGATGGTCGGCTGTGGTCATAGGTGGAAATGCATTGGGAAGAAAAACAGCAAGCCGATTCCGAAAGTGGACAGCGAGAAAGAGCGTCGGCGTCTTGGTGTTGGCGACCCGATTTATAAATGACGTCAAAATCGTATTCTTGCAGGCGTAGAATCCAACGGCCAAGTCGGCCTGTCAAATTTTTGAGCGAAGACAACCAGCAAAGAGCATGGTGATCGGTCACAACTGTGAAGTGCCGACCGTATAGGTAAGGGCGAAACTTTTGGACAGCCCAGACGACGGCAAGGCACTCCTGTTCTGTAATAGTGTAGTTTTTCTCAGCTGGAGTCAGAGTCCGACTGGCGAAGGCAATCACTTTCTCACGCGAAGTTGCATCGCGCTGCAGAAGTACAGCGCCAAGACCAATACCACTGGCATCAGTGTGCAGGATGGTTGGAGCGCTGTCACTGAAGTGGCCAAGAACAGGGTCTGATGTGAGGGCGTGCTTCAGGTTATTAAAAGCAGCTTCGCACTGTTCAGTGCACACGAAAGGGCTGCGTGCTTTAAGTAGTTGATGGAGGGGAGCAGCAATACTTGCAAAATGCTTTATAAAACGCCGGAAATAAGACGCCAGGCCGAGAAAACTGCGCAACTCTGTAGTCCGTTGTGGACGAGCAAATTTCAAGACCGCAATAATTTTTTCAGGGTCTGGACGAATGCCATCATGGCTGACTAGATGTCCCAATATTTTAATTTCCTTCTGTGCAAAGTGGCACTTCTTGGTGTTGAGCTGAAGGCCCGCTGAAGCGAGACACGTGAGGACCTCATTCAGGCGCGTGAGATGGTCGTTAAAAGTTGACGAAAAGATGACAATGTCATCCAAGTAGCATAAACAGGTTCTCCATTTTAGGCCACGAAGCACAGTATCGATCATCCTTTCAAATGTCGCTGGTGCGTTACAAAGTCCGAAAGGCATAACATTAAATTCGTAAAGGCCATCGGGAGTTGCGAAAGCGGTTTTTTCTTTATCGTCCTCGTGCATAGGTATTTGCCAATAACCTGAGCGGAGGTCCAAAGTCGAGAAATATTCGGCGCCTTGGAGAGAGTCAAGGGCGTCATCAATTCTTGGCATTGGGTATACATCTTTGCGGGTAATTTTGTTGAGTGCGCGGTAATCAACACAAAAGCGTACCGAGCCGTCCTTTTTTTTTAACTAACACTACTGGGGAGGACCATGGACTTGTCGAGGGACGAATAATATTGCGATGGAGCATGTCATTTACATTTTCTTCAATTACCTTTCGTTCAGAGAGGGGAATCCCGATAAGGCCGTCGGCGAACGATAGAGTTACCTTCAGTAATGATGCGATGGTGCGCAACACTAGTCCGTCCCAGTGGTGGGGAAGTGGCATCAAAAATGGCTTGGTGTTGTCGAAGCAAAGTCAGCAGTTCTTGGCGTTGGTTCGGCGTGAGGTTAGGATTAATAGTCTTTGTGAGAACAGAAAGAGAGACGTCTGTCGAAACACGGTGCTGAGACTGAGGGGCGGTGAGCACCATCAAGGACAAAGGTTGAACATCCCCCTTGCAGGGGAGAGAAGTTCCTTTTCGGAGCACGAGGGATTCACGTGAAGTGTTAGTGGCCGCTACTGTCGCTGAGCCGTTGCAGAACCTCACAAGACTAGACGGGAAGGCGATACCGCGTTCAAGATGACGATAAGATGGTGCGAGGAGTACGTCCCCGTCAGCGATGTGGTCAGAAACAACGGTAAGCAGTTTTTCGCACTGAGGAGGCAGAACAGTATCAGCGGCGGCAACGAGGGGATGATGTCGTTCAGAAACTTCAGATGAAAAATCGCTGTCTGTCATATGGATAACACGGTCGCCACAAGAAATTAATGCCGAAGCGGTTGACAAAAAATCCCATCCAAAAATTATCAGATGCGCACATGGAGAGAGCACAGCAAACTGCACATGATGGCGGACGCCGTCAATAACAACTCGTACGGAGCACTTTGCTAAAGGGCGCAAAGGGACGTCATTGGCTCCACGGAGTTCAGGCCCATCATATGGTGTCGTAACTTTTCGCAAACGGTAGCACAAATCAGCGTGAATGACAGAAATTGCAGCCCCTGTATCAATCAATGCTTCTACCGGTAATCCTTCAGCGAAAACAGAAATCACATTATACGGGCGATCTGGAGGACTTTTGGTAAGTTCGCAGAGTGCAGTTTGACCTCCGGAAACTGCAACGCTTAGTTTTCCGGATGGCGGACAGGGAGAGTTGTTGCGGGTCGGAGAGGGGAAACTGAGCGGCGGTATGGGGATAGGGACCGACGTCGGGACGCATGGGTTCCACGAGGCTCAGACGAGGATTCTGGAGGTGGGGATGATCTTCGATGTGGGCTGGACATAGGAGGTCGTCGCTGATAATATGAGGGTACGTCACTTTCGAATGCGTCATAACCACGCCGCTCGTTCTGAATACGGCGACGGCAGAAGCGGGATATATGTCCTCGTATTCCACAGTAGTAGCACACTGGGCGAGAGGGGCGCCAGGGTGCGTAATAGGGTGGCGTAGGCTGAGCCGTCGTCACGGCGTTGATGTGGTTGTAGGGCGATGCCAGTTGGGGCGGCGGAACAAAAGGAGGGGGTGATGCTGCGACGTGCGCGTAAGTCGATGCTTGGCGGGATGCAGGAGGGTTGGACGGCATAGGTCGCGTGATTGTTGCCAGCTCATCTTTAATGATGTTGCGTAGACCGGCGTCATTAGAAGGTACGGAAGAATGATCGCATACGTGTCGACAGACAGGCTTGAGGGCTTGGAGCTCCTCCCGGATGATGGCTCGAATCAGTGCCCGTAGATCCAGGTCAGCATAGGTCGGGCCTGTAGCAATGCTGGGCTGCAATCGGGAGGACTGCAGCTGGTCGATGCGTTGGCAGGTCGCAATAATGGCGTCAACAGTAGAAGGATTCTGGGCAATCAGGGTATTATAAGCCACAGAATTAATTCCTTTTAAGATGTGGTGTACGCGTTCAGGTTCCGGCATGGTGGGACTAACACGCCGGCAGAGTGCAAGTATGGCCTCTATATAAGACGCGTACGACTCATCGGGACCTTGGAGGCGAGAGGCGAGCTTGTTCTTCGCGACCTCAGTGCGAACTGCTGGGTCGGCGAAATATTGGCGGATCTGCTGCTTGAATGTTGTCCAGTTAGTGGTGTGGGGTTCGCGGTTAATAAACCAGGTTCTGGCGACCTCAATGAGGTAGAAAGAAACGTTCAGAAATTTTAGAGCGTCGTCCCACCGGTTGTAGTTACTGCAGCGTTCATAGGTGTCCAGCCAGTCATCGACGTCTTCGTCGCGACGACCAGCGAACAGCGGCGGGTCGCGTTGTCGTGCGGGCATAGTCGGAGGGGGTGGTGCAGCCGAGGTAGAGGGTCCTGCCGAATCGTGGGTGCTCTCGGTAGACATAACGATGGTGGCAGGCGGTAAACAGCGACCGGAACGTAGCTCCAGCGAGAGGCAGGGCACAAAAAAGCAAGGGGATCAATTCTCACCTCCACCACTTGTGGAAGAAGGCTAGGTAAAGACGGCGAGGTCGTGGCGGCAAGGACAGCGAAGCCTTGTCCAGCGTTTTAATCCGGTCACCAACCCAGGCACGCGCCAGAGCCGGCGCCGCGGGACGATGATGATGGTATGTACAAATGAAAGAAGATGATGATGGCATGTACAAATGAAAGAAGGTCCACAGAAGGCTCACAATATTAACAGTTTTCTTGCTATCGCTTCACCATCAAGCAAAATTTGTATTTTCTGAAAGGTATTTAGTTCTAAGATTTAATGGTCTCATGAACAATATTCTTATTTGTTATTCGCACATCACGTACCATCCATACACAAGAACTTTTCTCCATATTCAGCCATTCAATTTACTGCAGACACTTGCAGCGACGGCTTTCGGATACATACTGTGAGTTCTATATTGGTATTGTTATAGTGAACGCCCACTTCTAGCCGAAGGATTGCAAAAAAATAAAAAATCTGCGGGAGACACCAAGCGCATGAGGAAGGCTTAAACCGTGAAGGCGTGTATCATGGTAGCCATTGAAAATGCGCGAATTATTTTCGCATTTTCCGCATTCCCAAGGTGCCTCTTGCTTCATTAAAGCTGGAATAATTTAATTTCCGTTATAATTAGGCGAAGCATACAACTTGTCCGTCCGAAAGTCCTTCGCTTTACCGTAAAAGAAATTAAAAAAAAAAACCGGTGATTTAGAACCTAGTCACATAATGTCTCATCAAAAGTGTGAACGCGGACTTATTTTCTGCACCTTCTGGGTGGTGTCGTATCAATTCACATCTCATTTGTCCCGAAGTATCTAGTGAAGCAGGATACTAGTTCGCGATCGCGATTCAAACAATACACGTATTCCCCTCTTACAAGTGTTAGCGCCCACGAAGTTGTGATATGCAGTACCTTCTTTTCCCGAAAAAAACAAAACAACGTAAAGAAAACTATAAAGTTTCCCAGGGAAATCGAGGAAACGAGCTACAATAATATTCAGACGATAATTTAGCATTCCATAACTGCTCTAAACGAAATATCACGTATTGCCCAGTGAACCGTAATGTATAATTCCGTAAACATATGATCACTTAGCTGCGCTTTTTTGTGGCGTCAGGTGGGTTGAAGAGCACGTTTCGGGAGTTTGTTTTATAGGGAAGCTTCAACAAATTCTAATACTCTAATACTTGAAATATTGGTTGTTGAAACGATACCAGCGCTAGGGGCAATTTTGTATCCCTTATGAGCGCAAGCATAATGGCACAGCATTTGAAGGTTCCGATTTTGAATAAAAAGTTGAGTTGTATTTGCAAAGAGGGAACAGTCGTTTGCAAAAGCAGCTGTATGTGACTAAGGATAATATGAAATGTTTTCATTTGGATTTTCAGTTACCTTACACAACCATTGTTACAACGAATAGTAAACGCCATATTTCGAGCTTTACAGAAACGGTCAAACCCTTATTGTAATTAAATGTTCTTTATAAGAAGAAAGGGGAGAGAAACAAAATGAAATGCAAGCTAGTGAAACCTAACATGAAAATATAATACTTGGTATGTGCAAGTGACAAGAACACAACACGCCAGAGGTGGTTGGTTTCTTTTAGAGCAACAACAAACAGCCGCGCCCCTGAACGATAAACAGGTGGGAGAGATGTCAAATGACTGCAATCTGAAGCTGTCAGGCACGGCACAATATTTACAACCGGAAGCTTTATTGTATGCACGCGAGGTCTGCAAACTGAACCCGTACGCGAGTGAACAAAAAGGGATAAGTATCCTTTGGAGGCTATTGTCGTAAAAATCGCTTTCCGTCGCGTCAGGTGCTTTTCGGTGAAAAAAAAAAAACAAATCTTTTTTGGTGCAACAAATTGGCGCCGTGTTTGCGCTTTCAAACTGAATCGAAGACAACTTTTTTTGGTAGTGTAAAGCTCTGAGTTACCACATACAGTTACGCTTGGAATTCAGATGCAGTACTTATAATCTTTTTTATCGTGAGCTCTTTGTGAATCGGAAGGATTGCTACAGCACACGTTTCCGTGAGTGCTCATTTTTTTTTTTTCAGAAGAAGCCGCACCATAGAAAAACATACGTACAGAGCAGACACACCCCTAGGGCTTTGCGGCCGAGCTACTGCATTACCGCCAGCGCCCCGAGCGGCTGGTCAGACCGCTAATTACATCCTCCGAGATTTTAGGCGCGTGCTTTTGCTGTTTCGGTGTTGGTTTCGATAGCAATGCTTTCGATTCTGATATACCTTTGGCTGTTAAAATATTCAACTATAACGTCTATAGCGGCGCGTAAGGACATGCATACAGACGTAATAAAGTCGTGTATCGCAACTTTTTTGCTGGAAATACCACCAAGGTTCTCGAAGAATCTAAGCGCAGCTTACATTCTTCACGCAGGTTGGAATAATGCGATCGAAACGGTTCTTGTACTTTTTTGATACCATTTAGCTGGGTTTCTGAGTTGAACACATGGAGACATGGGTTCTACGCAAAAAGTTTATTTCTCCTGGTTTTATTTTCAATTGCACAAAAAGAATACTGGATCACACACTTTTGCCCCGCCGGGGTTGTGCAGTGGTAAGACGCCCGACTACTGTGCCGGAGTACCCGGGTTCGAACCCGACCTCGGCGATTGCGTTTCGATGGAGGCGAAACGAAGAGGCGTTCGTGTGCTGTGCGATGTCAGCGCACGTTAAAGATCCCCAGGTGGTCGAAATTACTCCGGAGCACTCCACTACGGCACCAATATTATTGCGATAGCAATACTGCGCCAGTTTCCAGCCCTCGTGTATCCCCGGTGGACGCCATTCTTCACATTGAACAGCCGAGGAGAAGGAGGAGAAGAAGTAAAAGGCTGGTAACTTTCGCTCTCACGTCGCACTCCTAAAGAGTGAGCTTACGTGTCCCCGATAATATAGCACCTTACACTGATAGGTCGTGACAGGGGAATAATATAGCAGGCAAAAGAAGCTGCCGCTGTTGCTATTACAATTCAACTAAGGTTAACCAGAGTTAAACCACAGCTAAGTTTCTCTTTGCTTTCTCTCCTTCTTTTTCTTAAGGCGCGGTTCAGGTCTCTACAAAAAGTGTGCAAATACGCCACCTTTCCCTTCCTTTGATTAAATTATTATTATTATTATTATTATTATTATTATTATTATTATTATTATTATTATTATTATTATTATTATTATTATTATCATTATCATTATTATTATTATTATTATTATTATTATTATTATTATTATTATTATTATTATTATTATTATTATTATTATTATTATTATTATCAGCTGTTTCACCGTTATCAGTAAACTGGGGCAAACATTTCGAGCAAGACATCTATGTATAATTACAGGCAACTATTTAGTTTTTTGTCACACATTTTCCTTAAAGAAACACTTCACTAACAGTAACTGGCATGAAGTGGCATGAAGGAAGCTTTGTGGTCGGACAAATGAAGAGAGCAATTAAGTTATCGGGATGTTACGGGAGGCAGTGCGCGGGCCATGCTTTCCTCTGTGAGTGTGCGAATTTTCGGCTACTGCACATGTTACCCTGAGGTTCGGTGTGGGCGCTCGCATTATTCATGAATTAATATCTTTGCAGTAGTATAGTATGAGTGGTCACATCTTCCACTTGAGCTCTGAAGCGTGCCTTTCATAATTCGTTCACAGGAAGGATTTTTTTATTTATAGGAAGGGAAAGGCGCGGTAACTGCCTCGCTTGTTCTCTGTGGACACCTCCACCACGCCGTAAGGAAAGGGAGGAAGGTGGGAATGAAAGTGGAAAGAGAGAAAGAGGAGCCGTAGTGGAGGGCTTCGGAGTAATTTCAACCACCTGGGGATCTTTAACGTGCGCTGACATCCCACAGCACACGGACTCCTCTTCATATCGCCTCCATCGAAACGCAGCCGCTGAGGTCGGGTTCAAACCCTGGTACTCCGGCACAGTAGTCGGGCGCCTTACCACTGCACCACCCCGGCGGGGCACTAGTATCTGCCACGCTTGTTTAGGAAGGAAGGTGGGAGTGAAAGTGGAGCTGGTTACGAGGGACAACGTCGACGGCGACGATGACGCGAAACCCAGGAACGGACGCCAAAGAGCTGTGCTCTAAACGGCGCTACGATGAAGGCTCGAATTCGCTGCTTTAGTGAAGCTTTCACTTTAGGAGGAGGAGTAAAAAACTTTATTTCACGAGCGAGTGTGGACCTTTCAAGGGCCCAGGGCCACCGTACGGCCCTCACATTACGCGCATGTGTCCAGGTCACGTAGGGCTATGGCACTGGCACCCCGGTCCACCCAGCGAAGTTGGATGTCCAGGTCCTGCGACGTAAGGAGGGCCTCCTATTCCTCCCATGATCCGATAGCGGGCTGTCCCTGCGGGTGAGGATCGGCAGGGCAGCCGAAAAGAATGTGGTCCAAGGTGGCGTGCAACTCTCCACAGAGAGTGCACTCAGGGGAAACGGGTCGGTAGTAGGATAGGCGTTGAGGGGTGAGAAGCGTTCGGGTTTAAAGACGCCTCCAGAGGATTTGTTGGTAGTGAGACAGCTGGGAGTGGGGAGAGGGGTAGAGTTGACGGGCAAGGCGTGCTTGCTGTGTGAGCTCAGAAAATGTATGTGCCCGCTGCCTCGAGAAATCCCGGCATGGGTCGCCATTTGCCCGGCTAATAAGTCCTCGGGCTGTGTTATCGGCGGCCTCATTTCCGGGATTGCCAGAGTGAGCCGGCACCCATATAAGCTCAATACGCCTGTCAGAATTCAAGGTGCACATTCTCAATATTTGCCACGCGGGAGGATGGACGCGTCCGCGGGCAAAGTTAAGAATGGCTGTTTTGGAGTCGCTAAGTATGTAAGCCGCATCTGTTTGGGCGATTGCTAAGGCTATAGCCACTTCCTCTGCTTCTTCCGAGTTACAGGGAGGGTCTATGAAGTGAGTGAGTGAAACTTCGCTCTCCACAGCGAATTGAACGTCCATCCCTCGGATCCCCAGACGAGCCATTCTAAACAACTACCCTAAGCCCGGGATCGTTAAACGCACATCATAATTCTCTTGGTCTATTGTCAGGATATTGTTAAAAATAAATAAATCCTGTCTTCACCTGGAATCGAACCTCCATCCTTGGGATCCCCAGCTGAGCGCAGAATCAACTGCGCCACGCCCAGTATTTTATTCCTTTTTCGAATTTGAAAACGTTCGTAACAAAAGCTTAATACGAGCCCGCTATATCCCCAAGCAGACACTGCACCATAATGAAAATATCAAAATCTAGGGAGGTGCACACATGCATCTAGTTACGGCAGCCAGTTATCAGATTCTTTGCGTGTAGAATATACAGTTCAGTTCAGTCGTTCAGTCGTGTTCGACTCTTCGTGACCCTATGGACCATGTCACGCCACGCTTGTAGAATATACACTCCTCACCAAAGCACACTGCTCACGAAGCACGTATTCGGACAATCTTGGTGGCTCGGCATTTCTGTCCAAGATACGGCTTTTCCAAAGACTGAAAAGTCCCATCCACACAAATCGATCATAAGGCACAACAGTTTTTGCCAACAGACAACAATATAACAGTATATGGTGTAATATCAACGTCCTTCTTAAGATCCGTTGTAGTTTGTCCAAAAGAACATAGCACCTCGGCAAATAATACAGCCACGATCGTTTGTCTCAGGCACATTACACATACGACAATTCACTGTCCATGGCTAAAACATCTTCATATCATAAAGAAATGTCCTGATTGTTAACCGCACATCATAATTCACCTTTCTATCGCAAGGATGATAGTAGCGAGCACAATGAGGCTGAATTTAGTGAAAATGACAATGGTGACATTAACAATAACAAGTGCCGTAAATTTACTGATAATGATCATGTAAGCAAAGACGTTGCACCATGTACAGCAGTAACGCTCATACTTTCGCTTTCCCACAGTGTAGATTCCACAGTGCTGTCCAAATATTTATCTTTGTTTACATTATTGTTCTTGTGCCTCCACACAGAGAGACCGCTAGTACACTTTAGTATTCGGCGTAACCTTCCTTCGGTCTTCTCGCGTAAAACAACGTGATCATTTTGACGGATTTTCAACTTTTTTGTTATTTACCCTAAAGGCCCAAGTGGGCATTACATAGGGGGGGGGGGGTGGTAACTTCATGAAATAAACCCAATGAACAAATCGGAACAGTAACGTGGCGGCATGTAAAAGTGCTAAATATACAAGAAGAAGCAATTAGGAAAAACATGATCACAATATGATGACACGGAAATATGCAAGAAAATACATGACGCACAAAGGTTAAAGCAAAAGGAAAAATCGAAACAAAAGTAAACCACAAAAGGTGAAAATTTCCCACTACGCTGTTAGAAAATCGTTAAGTAATGAAGTAAACTGGTCATAATCGATATTATTAACTACAGAAGAGGGGAGAGCATTCCATTCTCTTATCGCTAGGTGTAAAAACGAAAATTTAACTGCGTCTGTTCGTGCAAATGAGGGCTCGATTTTTTTATCGTGGTCAAAACGATGAAACGTGCGTGTGGCGGGCGTAATTATCGGTGCTGAGAAAGAGGGAGGGTTATGGTATAGTTTATGAAACAACGCAAGGCGTGATTGCTTACGTCTTCTTTCTAATGTTGGAAGTTTAAGATTCTCTTTTATTGCTTTTATGCTTGAATAACGTGAATACTGACGTGAGATGAATCGACTCGCTCTGTTTTGAAGTGCCTCTAATTTGTTAATAAGATACAGTTGATGAGGACACCAAATGAATGACGCGTATTCGAGCTTCGGTCTAACCAGTGTGGTATAAGCGATTAGTCGGGTATCTGTATTAGCTCTGCAAAGTGACCGGCGGATGAAACCTAGAGTTTTATATGTGTTAGTCAGAAGATTATTTATATGCACAGTCCATGATAAATTAGGGGTTAAATAAACTCCTAAATATTTAAAGGATTCGACAGGCTCTATTTCCGCGTTGCTAATATAGTAGGTGTTCGACAAAATCAGGCTGAGGTACTGAATCGCATTAATTTAGTCTTTTTAGTGTTTATAGTTATTTGCCATTCAGAGCACCACATGTCTAACCTAGATAAATCATCCTGCAACATAACACAGTCAGTAAGATTAAAAATTGGTCGGTAGAGGACACAATCATCTGCGAATAGCCTGATTGATGATGTAATCCTGGAAGCAATATCGTTTATATATATTAAAAATAATGTGGGCCCAAGGACAGATCCTTGAGGGACTCCAGATTTCACGGGCTGAGGAGAAGATTTAAAGTCGTCAGTAATAACCGATTGAACTCTGTTGTTTAAATATTCTTCTACCCATCTGATAACTTTAATATTTATGTTAATGCTACTCATTTTATATATGAGGCGATTATGGGGCACACGATCAAAGGCTTTTGCAAAATCAATGAAGATGGCGTCAGTTTGGATTAACTGTTCTAAGTTTCGGTGAAGGTCGGTAGTTAGTTCAAACAGCTGGGTTTCAGAAGAACGACCGCGCTGAAATCCATGCTGGTTGGGAAGCAAGATATGATTCTGAGTGATATATTTCATTATATGAGATGATATGACATGTTCTAGTAATTTGCAAACAACTGATGTCAGTGACATGGGTCTGTAATTTGTCATATTATCTCTATCCCCTCCTTTGAATATAGGTAAAACATGTGCAAGCTTTCAATCATCAGGAATCTCAGCCGTATCAATTGATTGTTGAAATATGAGTGCCAGGATGCGCGATGTATACTGTTTTGTTATTTTTAGTAGTTTTGTGCTAATTTCATCAGGGCCCGGGCTCGAAAATGCAGGCAGGCGTTCAATAGCCCTCTCTATACCCTCAGGATGTATTTCAATACTAGGCATTGTGAATTCAATGCTAGGTGCGGGTTCAAATGTAGGCAACGGCTTTTCTTCTCCAAAAATGCTACAGAAAAAAGAATTAAACTGATCACACATGTCAACTGGGTCAATTGAGGTACCATCTGCAGAGACTAAACACGGAAGTTCCTTTTTTTTGTGCAGGAGAAATGACTTTCCAAACTTTTTTAGGGTTGGTTTTCAAAAAGTTTGGCATGTCAAAATTAAAAGCCTATCTTTCACTTCTTCAATTTTCTGCTTGCAGGATTTTGCAAAGTTCATATATGCGGTCCAGTCCAACTTTGCCTGTGTGCGTGCAGCTTTCGCATACAGGCGTTTCTTTTTGTTCAGGCATCGTTTGATATCCCTTGTGAACCATTCATTATTTCCTGTGGTTGAAAGCCACCTTTTAGGAACGTATTTCTCCTGCAAACTTTTTAACAAATCACGGAAAAGCAACCAGCTTTCAGAAACACTCTTCGATTACAATACGCAGATTCAAAAGAATAATAAAAGCTCTCAAGGCGGGTATGAATACTGTCTATGTCTGCTTTAAAAAAATCATAAATAAATTTTTTGGACACAGATACTTTCGGGGTAACTAACTGGAACATGCAGTGAACAACACGGTGGTCACTGATGCTCTCAAGCACATTTACAGAGGCACGTTGAGGGTGTGTTGTAAAAACTAAGTCAAGAATGGCATCATCCATTGTCGGAGAACAAACAAGCTGCGTCAGTTGGAATAAATGCAACAAGTCAAGAAAATCAGTACTACCACGGGGCTGACAAGAATCAGCAAGTGAAACAGATGACCAGTTGGTATGTGGGAAGTTAGTCACCGGCGAGGATGGCAGGAGAGTTAAAATACTTGTTCTGAACTTGTGCTAATACGTCGCTTAATTCTACAGCAAAGTCAGTGGAATAATCTGGCGGCCGGTAGCATGCTCCGATAACTATGTTAAAGTTTAGCAATGAGCAAGAGACCCACAAAATTTCTAGTGGACTATCTATTGCGATAGGCCTTGTATGAATACCTTTGCGAACGGCAATCATGACGCCACCACCTCTTTTATCTGTTCTGTCTTTACGAAAGATAGAAAAGAACTTTGAAATCTGAAGTTCTGAACAGTCAATTTCTGGAGTTAACCACGTTTCTGTTCCCACGATGGCATCAGCAGAGCAAGTGTGGACGAAGGACGCAAGCTGGTCTTGCTTATTGATTATGCTACGGAAATTTGCTACAATTAAAGAAAATGGAGTTGCTTTAGTAGCCTGTTGCCGAAATTCAACTGGTCATGGTTGACGATTTTGCCGAGTGCATAAGCAGACTGTCGCTCACAGCATCATATCGATATTGTTTCTTCGAAAGAATAAGTTTGTCAAAAGAATACTTCGGCATTTCATTCGGATCACGGTTTTCACGAACAAAATCTCGAAGTTTTTTCCGGGTAAATTGGATTCGGGGGGAAAAGTCTTCTTCAATATACACCTTGGGATCCGTGACTTCTTTGAGCTTAGATGCATTGTCAAGGATCATGCATTTAGTTTTGTAGCGGAAAAATTAAACAAATATTGGGCGATGCTGGTCCTTCTTTCGAATACCAACACGGTGGGCTCGCTCAATATCAGAAATATGTACATCAAGATACTTACTGCAAAAGTCGACAATTAGTGACTCTGAGGCTTGATAATTTTCTGTTTCTTTTTCTGGTAAGCCCTTAAATATCAAGTTTTTTCGGCGCATACGGTTGTTCATGTCGTCCACAAGGTTAATCATGCTGCTTTGATCATCATGAGAACAGGAAAGAGCCGATATGTCTGTTTTCATGTTGTCGACTGCGTCCTTAAGATTCGAGACCGTTTCTGAGCTACTTTCCAGTTCTTCTAGCGCTTCCTCAACCTTTGAAAGGCGTTTTTTAATGTCCGTTATACCAGCTGAAATATCCTTCACTTTACCTAGTAGTTCTTTCTGAAAGTTTTCTTGTGAAGACGCCGCACTCTTCAAAGCCTCAAGGATTCGATCATTTTTGTCAGGGCCTGGATTTGTCTCAACGTCCCCACAACAGATGAGAAGATAAGCCATGCAAAAACATGCCGCCAGAAGCTTGCCTCCAGGGCAGTACCTAGCTAAAAGCATTGCGGTCGCAAGGTGATGCGTTGTCCCAACATGCCGGGACGATACCCTCTGGCTGAAGCAGCCGATTCGTACACGTTATGTCACTGTATCAACACCCATTTCAAAAAGTGCACATATAGGCGTCACTCATACATTGGGATTTGCGGCAAAGAGCTAGAAAATATAAATTGGGATACAGGGCTTCCATTCACCTAGAACAATAAGGGCACTGTTTAGTCAAAAACACTGTAGCCGCAAATCCCAAGGAGCCACGAACTGCGAAGCCTTTTATAGCGGTGCAGCCGATGCAGATGCCGCTAGTCCGTCCGGAAGGGCACAGTGCGCGAGCACTGTGCGCTGTTGTCGCTCCCAAGATGATTGCAGAAGCGAAGGCCGGAGATGCAATGGCAACGATAACACCACCACCACTGCAACACGTGGACCACGATGGAACCAATGGTCTAGAACAATAAGGGCACTGTTTAGTCAAGAACACTGTAGCCGCAAATCCCAAGGAGCCACGAACTGCGAAGCCTTTCATAGCGGTGCAGCCGATGCAGATGCCGCTAGTCCGTCCGGAAGGGCACAGTGCGCGAGCACTGTGCGCTGTTGTCGCTCCCAAGATGATTGCAGAAGCGAAGGCCGGAGATGCAATGGCAACGATAACACCACCACCACTGCAGCACGTGGACCACGATGGAAACGATGGTCTAGAACAATAAGGGCACTGTTTAGTCAAGAACACTGTAGCCGCAAATCCGAAGGAGTCACGAACTGCGAAGCCTTTTATAGCGGTGCAGCCGATGCAGATGCCGCTAATCCGTCCGGAAGGGCACGGTGCGCGAGCACTGTGCGCTGTTGTCGCTCCCAAGATGATTGCAGAAGCGAAGGCCGGAGATGCAATGGCAACGATAACACCACCACCACTGCAGCACGTGGACCACGATGGAAACGATGGTCTAGAACGATAAGGGCACTGTTTAGTCAAGAACACTGTAGCCGCAAATCCCAAGGAGCCACGAACTGCGAAGCCTTTTATAGCGGTGCAGCCGATGCAGATGCCACTAGTCCGTCCGGAAGGGCACAGTGCGCGAGCACTCTGCGCTGTTGTCGCTCCCAAGATGATTGCAGAAGCGAAGGCCGGAGATGCAATTGCAACGATAACACCACCACCACTGCAGCATGTGGATCACGATGGAAACGATGGTCTAGAACAATAAGGGCACTGTTTAGTCAAGAACACTGTAGCCGCAAACCCCAAGGAGTCACGAACTGCGAAGCCTTTTATAGCGGTGCAGCCGATGCAGATGCCGCTAGTGCGTCCGGAAGGGCACGGTGCGCGAGCACTGTGCGCTGTTGTCGCTCCCAAGATGATTGCAGAAGCGAAGGCCGGAGTGGCAATGACAACGATAACACCACCACCACTGCAGCACGTGGATCACGATGGAAACGATGGTCTAGAACAATAAGGGCAATGTTTAGTCAAGAACACTGTGGCCGCAAATCCCTCATCATCAGCCTAACTATACCCAGTGCAAGGAGAAGGCCTCTCCCATTTTCCTCTAATTAACTCCGTCATATGCTAGCTGCATCCACTTGACCCCTGCGAACTTCTTAACCTCATCCGCCCATCTAACTTTCTGCCGCCCCCTGCTACGCTTTCCTTCGTTTGGAATCCAGTTGGTTACCCTAAGCGACCATCGTTTATCCTCTCTTCGAACTACATGTCCCGCCAATTCCCATTTCTTGATTTCCACTAGAATGTCAGTAACATGAGTTATTTCGGCGAAACCCTTTAATGCCGCATCATTGCCAGCAGAAGCTGTAGGCAGAGGGTGTCAGACTTTCGAGAGTGCACCATATACGGTATTGGTAAAAGGTAACTAGTTGACATTTAGGTAACGGGTTACTTGGTTGCGTATCCTAGTGTACTATGAGGGAGATAGTTAAAAATTATTACATAGACCTTGCCTCCCTCTGTAATCGAACCTATGCTACTTGTATCCCCTGCCGAGCGCTTTACCAACTGCGCCACGCCCCGGATTTTTTTCTTTATTGCCTGGCTTTGGCACACAACGCCACACAAAAGGAAACTCCGACCAAAAGATAAAAAAAAGACACACAAAACAGCTCATTAATGAATGTCATGATCATTCATTGTTAAACTGGGCTCGTCGCTTTAAAACGCCCGCCTTTTTTCCTTTATTGCCTGATTTTGACACATCGCATACACGAAAACACCCGGCCTCGGCGGCCGCTTTTCGATGGAGGCGCAAAGCAAGGCGCTCGTGTGCTGTGCGTTGTCAGTGCAAGTTAAAGAACCTCAGGTGGTCGAAATTTGCGGAGTCCTCCACTACGGTCTCTCATAACCTGAGTCGCTTTGGCACGTTAAACCCATTAAACCCCACATACCACAAACCGCCACAAAATGAATAAAAGTTACACAAACGCTTTTTACATACGCTACTTACATATGAAACACTAAAATTCACGCATACACAACAAAGGCTGTAGCCTTGAGAGCCACTCGTGAGGTTCTGCTGCCGCTATCTAAATTTCCAGAAACCTCTCCATGCTTTCCCTAAAATAAATTCTGGCAGGCCGTGCATCTTTACCACAATGGTAACCCGCCATTCTCGAGCGCCATAATGCCCAAAGTTATGCTCATGGGCTTAAAACTCCCGCAGCGACAGCAAAGGCTCGAGAGCCATTCGGAAGGTTCTGCGGCCACTTTTTGAATGGCAATATACCACTCCATACTCTTTCGAAAATAAATTCGAACACGTCTGGAATCCCTTTCACAGTGATAGCCTGCCAATCTGGCACTGTAATACAGTGGAGGCCCATAAGCCTAATTACGTCAAATAGAACCCCACCCTCATTCTCAAAGCTTGTGGAAAATCACCGCAAACTCCACTGTTTGTTATTTAGCTCCTTGGGTTCCCCCCTCTTGCCGGTTTCCTTTCCCGCAACAAACGCCTTCGCTTGGGACACGCTCACGTGAACGACTTGCCGCGAATGCCCGGCTGCGGGATCGGGTTTCTAGGAGCGCATCTGGCCGACCGCTCTTTCGTCGGCCAAGGACAACGCGCCGCTGGCGCGTCGCGGGGTGGAACAATCATCCCAACGGTGTTTTAAACACTTGTACCGCTGGGGAGCGGGCCGTCCTGGTATGCATGCTTGCGCTATTTGTTTTTTAGTTGATTTCTTCCTTTTTTTCTAATGTTATTCTGCACCTTTGTTCAATTTCTGGCTTCCTCCCAGGGAGACGCCTTGCTTTTAGTGTCGTCTTCCTGGAAGCACTTCGCGTGTGAAACATTCGTCGGCTCTCCACTCCTCTATTTTGCCCCCCCTCCCCACTCTAAACAATTACTCACCCTTAAGGGTGGAAACTGGCTTGTCCCCAGACACTCACCCTTTCTTGAATAAAGGGTGCTACCAATAGGTTGCAACGAATATAGTGCAGATACCGCACCCTTAAAGAAGGGTGCCCAGCTTAAAATTTTAGAGGGTGCGATGGTTGCACCCTTGTCTAAGGGTGCAGTTTTTCCTTCGGACCCTAACCAAATGGGTGCTAAAAGGGTGCTCCACATAGATTCAATCTGAAGGATAAGCCTGGGATTGATGCGTGCCGGGAAATGTATACACAAATATAGAATTCTGTTGGCCCATATTCTTAGTTTGCACTGTTTTCGCCCTAAACTTATTGGTAAACTCCTATTCTATGCTGACTGGCAACCAAACACACATCTCTGCAGTGCTTTATCCAGTGCAGGCGAAAGTAAAAACGACATTTCGGACAGGTCAGGGATGCATTAAAGCTTTGAATATCAGTTTTAATGCACCCCTGACCTGTCCGAAGTGTCATTTTCACTTTCCTCGGCACTGGGTAAAGCCTTGCCGAGATGTCTGTTCTGTAGCATTTACGAGAAGTTCTTGTCTTTGTACCAAAAAGTTGTGGGGAAGAACAATGCAAACTAAGAATATGCGCCCACAGAATTCTATCGTGCATACATTTCCTGGCAGACATTAATCCCAGGCTTCTAACTCAGGACGAGTCTATGTGTAGCACCCTATAAGCATCTAACAATAAATATTATCCATTTATATATAATGTTCTAGGTTTATGTAATTTTGTGGAGGCAGAGTTAGACATGTATACTGCTCCATTTGAAGGCCTATCGTTGTATTCCATGGAGATGTTTGGCACTTGCTCAGACAAGTGTGCTGAGTAAGAACATATCAACACGGCAAGGCAATTCCTGAAAACTCAAGTGAAATTGAGCGCAGCAAAGACAAATGCACACCTGACAATATTTAATTCAAAGGCAGTTCTACAGTAACATACAAATCACACCTACAGTTTATTCACACTAAGCAAACTATTTGGTTCGTTTATAGGTTTGGACATTTCAAAATTACTTAGGATGGAGAAATGTCTGCAATTTATCCCAGTTTATGTCACGACGTAAAGTCATATCAGAGCAAAATATTGCATCAATGTTTAGTGAACTGCAACCTCTCCAACAAGAATGGCTAGAAAATGTGTAGGTATACAAAAAAACTAGTAAATTCATGAAAAAGCAGCTCAACATACAACTCCTACCACATAAAAATTTGAATGCATAATTAAACAGAGGTGTTCTAGAACAAGAGTTGAATAGCCGGCAGTCATACTAGATGTTGCAGATCATATTGGTAGACAAACCAGCTGCCAGTCCTCTTTACTTGTCACAGAGAACAGCTTTTCACGGTCCACCTGGATATGCAGCAGGTCGACATCTTCAATATTTTTCCCAGAGTATATGCTGACAGGAGTAGTTGGAACATGAGTCCTGCGGTGGCAATAGATATTACATCGGTACGGATTGCTGAAGAGGTATTCCTTCAAACGCACTCTTTTAAATGCTACTGAAATGCTATAAATTATTTCATTGTAATACAAAGGATGTTAACTTAACAAATGGCTTGTTTGATATTTATGCACGCAATAGTTGCCTAAGCCAAATGTAAGTTTTTGGCAAAGGCCAGCATAACTGCAATTTCTAAATTGGCAGCTCTAATTTTTTTCTAATTATTTCAAATTTACTCGTGTCAATATGATTCTAATTTAAATTAAACGATGAAAAAAAAACACGACACAATTACCTTGCCATCAGTAATCTGCAAGCCATTTAGAGATGTCACTAAATCCTTTTTCTGGAGAAGAAAGGTTGCATGAGTGCAGGTGGAATGCTGACAAATAGGTATGTGGGTAAATACTGTACATTTTAAAAATTAACCTTTACTTGAAAGCAGGATTTCAGTTTTTTTTCATGTTGTATGACAGGGAAACTACTTTACCCACAGATACAGTGTGCCACCCACTCTTGCTAACAGTTCATAGGCTCTTTGGCACTTCTTTTGCTCATTACTTTATCACCATAGCTCTAAAGGAAAAATTTTCTTCTGCACAATACAATTTGAAATACTAGTGATGGCGAAGCTGGTAACAAACCCTGAAGCCAAAATGCCACGGAACCAAATGACGTTCACTACCTCTCCATGGAATGTTTTCAGGCCTTTAGGTCAGTTTTTATTTATGGCTTTACTTTGCATGCAGATTAATAAGACTATGGTTAAATTTTCAGATTACAGACTCCCTTTTTGGGCGGTAATGGCCCATAAAGTGTGGCCGTTACCAGCACATCTACATACTACTTATTTGTTGCAAGATTATCCAGGGTAGAAAGAAAAAGGTGGCTACATATTATGAAAGAGAATTGAAAAAGGGCAGCAAGGAAGCCTCAGTTTGCAAGCCAAGCCAAAAGTTTGACTAGAGGCTTGTCTTCATCTGGACAGCATAGCATCACTGGCAGGGAAGAAAGAATCATTTTCTTCCCAATAGGAAAACTGAGGAAGGGAGGTGAGGGAAAGAGGGGAGAACTAGGAGCAAAAGAATGTTTGCTTGAGTACTATTTTATACCACCTTGGCCTGGGCAGACCCATCAGCCGAAAAACAAAATGAAAGAGTGGCAGCAGCAAGGAAAACTACAGTATGGGGTAGATAACTCCGCATCTAAAGCAGGTTCAATGCTGGCATGTTTCTAGAAAGGAACAGGCAATGCAGCTGCAGTTAAATAGTCAAGATACATCTAGAAATGGTTAAATACTTGAAATGGTTAAGATATTCATACACTAAGTGCAAAACTGAGCACTGCTTTTGAAAACTGTCAATATTCAACCCTACATTCTGGCATGACTCAATAAAGTGTTGCCACTAAACATTTTACTTTGTATTATCCGGACAAGTTCTTTATTACTAAGAGAATTTGAAGCTCTAGGCTCGTTTGTTCTTCCTCCATATTATCTTTAAATTGGCTAAAGGTCAAAACTATCAAAAAAGCACCACTTTGACTCCAATTTAAAGAACTACAGCATCTCCCTTCTTATCAAAGTGGAATAAAAACA
This sequence comes from Amblyomma maculatum, assembly GCF_055883805.1. Taxonomy (NCBI): domain Eukaryota; kingdom Metazoa; phylum Arthropoda; class Arachnida; order Ixodida; family Ixodidae; genus Amblyomma; species Amblyomma maculatum. The sequence continues at coordinate 57,614,391 of NC_139348.1, read as the reverse complement.
ACCAAAAATACTTTATAAACATCAGATTCTAAAATAATTGCAATATGTAAACTAAAGATACAAAAACAAAAAAACTACATCACATGTTGTCTCTCTATAGAAGTGCTTATGGCTTTCCCATAAGGAGTAGGTGTCAGAAGTCCGATTTATTATTTGTTGAATTTAGTTACATTTTACCTCATGCAATATCCGCTGCCTTATCAATGCTCGTAAAGTAGTTTTCTGCTTGTTGGTAGTGTTGATGAATGCTTAAAATGGAATAAATTCGCTATTTCTGGCAATATCATGGGAGAACAGAAGTGCCTGTTGAACTCTCTCTATCCTGCATTTCTCTTGTTGCATGGAGGTCTGCTATTCAATATAGTTCTTAATTGTATTATTTCATTTCTCCTTTATGACAAAAGTTGACAATACTCTAATCTTGAATACTATTTTTCTAATGTGCACATAGTTACAATCATAACAAAGCGGTTTGAAGCATGATAGTATAGGTAAAATTTATATTTTATTATAGCAGCAGCGCGAATAAGCCGAGAAGACATGTATCCTTGTCGACAGAGCCATATAGCCCAGAAAGAAAAGGCCAGAGAATACGGAGCAAACCCGCTGTCCACCTGACTTGCAAAGCGAACGTAACCTGCAGTTTAGGTGGACGGTGGGTTCGCTCCGTGTTGGCTCGCTTTTTTTCTGGGCTAGATGGTTCTGTCAACAAGAATTCTCATCATCTCGTCTCATTCGGGTTGCTGCTCTAAAGAAATGTAAAATTCCACCTAAACTGTCATGCAGCAAAGCATTTTGCTTATAATAGTAATTATGTGCACATTAGAAAATTGATCATCAAGAATAGAGTACTGTCAATTTCTTTCATAAAGGAGAAATGAAATAATATAATGAAGAACTGGATTGAATAGCACAGCTCCTTGCAACAAAAGAAATGCAGGATAGAGAAAGAGTTCAACAGACACTTGTGTTCTCCCATGAAATTTCCAGAAATAGGGAATTTATTCTATTTTAAGCATTCATCACCACTACCAATAAGTAGAAAACTACTATGCGAGCATTGAGAAGGCTCTGGATAATGCATGAGATAAAATGTATTACTAAATCGGACTTTGAACGCCTACTACTTAAGGGATAGCTTTAAGCTCTTCAACAGAATAACAACATTAGTTCAGGTATATTTATATATATATATATATATATATATATATATATATATATATATATGTTTTCATATCTTAAGCGTACATAGTGTAATACATTTCAGTACCCGGTGTTTATAATCTACCTAGGATGGCTTTGAGGAGAATTTGATAAATATGCAAGATGCGGTAGTTTTCAAATTCGAGTAAAAGTTGTCATATTTTTATAATTTTGAATTTTTGCCAATTTAAAAATAAAATGGAGAAAGAACCAACAAGTCTAGAGCTTCCAATTATGGCATAAATAGAGAGTTAGTTCTGGGTAATAAAGAAAACTAGTTTCAGCTGCAACACTTACTGCAAGTCGTGCCAGAATGCAGGGCTCAATATTAGTGTGCCAGCACAAAAACGCTAACAGCCAAACATATCTTCAATATCTTCAAGAAACAAGAGTGAGTTAAGCGAGGATGCTGTATTGTGTAAGTTCCAGCTGCATTAAAGCTTTTCAGATAAATTACAAAAATGCAGGCAGGCTGCTATGTGCGATCTAGGGTTTAGTTCGACGTCTCCTGACATGCCATGTGGATGTATGAATTATGATAATCGGCAACAAATGCCACTGTCAAAGGAAGTGATATACCAAATTAGGAATTGTTTACTCATCCCGTAACTAACCTGGATTGAAAAGCGTGATTGCATGACTTCTTGCACTCTGGTTGCACGTCCCAGGCAGTTGCAGGAGGGTGATGGCTTGCATGATATACCAGAGCTCAGAGGGTGAGCAGCAGGGCAGTTGACAAGCAAGAAATGGTCTGAAGCTGGATCCACAGAATGCCCTGCAGCTTGAGCCTCCTTGTCCTTGTTAGCGATGAGTGGTAACATAGCAGAGGGCTCCAAAGTAGCTGCACGTGAAGTAGACAAACACGTCTTAAAAAAGAGTAATCGGCAGTAACAATGGCACTGGCATGCTCTAAAGTGCAATCAGTTTGGCAAAAGGTATATTGAAAAACATAGAAGTAACAGTTACGTATTCAGTTCAATAACCACTGGCAGAAATATACTACAAGAGTGCGAAAATAAACTGGAGCACGTTATACAAATATTGATGCTCCATTCTACGCAATTTGCTCCATTTGCCGAATTCTTACGCGAGGTAGATATTTGAGTCTCAGAAAACAAAAATCAGAAATGGTATAGGCCACAATGCCTGCAAACATTTAGCAGGCATTTTTCAATGCACTGAGGGCCAGTATGACACAGGCATTTCCAGAGTTCTAAATCATGCAGATCTTTGTATACTGGCACAAATAACATCTGAAAAAAAAAAACAAGAAGCCTGTTGAAGAATTGGTGCTTAAGAAATTTTTTTTAATATCTTCGCAGAAACTTTGGAAGGAAAACAATTGATGAGATTTCATTTACTAGGTTCAAAAAACAATGACAGCATAAAATGTAAATGTCAATATGTTCTTTAATGTCCCTGAGGGTGTTGCTGTGCGCTAGTGGATTGAACAATGCGCAGTTCACCTTTTTAGCTATCTTCAAAGACACCAGACGACATCTAACATACTGAACCCATGATATCCAGATGATTGAAGATGGCCGTGTAGAACATTTTGCTGAGGTGTAATTATTCAAGTTGGGGACGTTGCATGAAAGAACACTTGCCTAAGTCAGATTGGGACTGGTGCTTGTCTCATCCCCTCTCTGTGTGTTCTTTCATGCAACTTTCCCATGTATGAAGAGATGAGTTTGCTAGTTGTACAAGCAGGGATGCAACAGCTGAAATAGAATTTAGCAATTTTTGAAGCAGCGAAATTGTTTTGCAGCTGTAAAATGTATAATTGGAGGATCTCACAGGAGAAAATAAACGCCACTTTGCAGCACGAATTCAAATTTTTGAGCCACTAGACAGTCCGGAAACCTTACTTTTGGTAACAAAAAAAAAAAAAAATGTGTGAATATTGGATCGTATAAATGTTATCCAAACGAAATCTAGCAAGGGCCGCCTATCATCGGCGCTTAGAATATTTCCTTTAGAAATCTAGCATATACTTATTTTTCTAATTAAGCATTTTGTATTGCAAGGCATGCTAACATACAAAAAAAAGAATGTGAGCCACAAAACCAAGGAGGTAAAGTTTTGATAATTTAGGGACTGAAACAAATAATCATCATCATAATTTGGACTATACCCACTGCAGAGCGAAGGCCCCTTCCATATTCCTCCAATTAACCCCGGAAAATTCCTAACAATGTGCATTCCTTTTTTTTTCTACACCTAAAGTGGTTTGACAATCTTAAAGTATCTCATCTTGCTCACAAAACTGATAAAACAATGTTTTACTATCTACAAATTCCTCAGCTTGAGTCGTGCGAAGGCAGCTGCAGAAGAGCTCAATTTGAAGCCACGTCTGCGATCAACCTGAGCCCAAAGCAAGCGCAGTATGAAAAAAAAAATTGTATTCAAAAGCAAACCCAACTCGGGAAAAAAGAAAACCTCACTTGCCTACAATATGCCCATTGTAACGAGCAAATAATTACAGCAGTGAAACATGAGACCCAAGCTCTTAGAACTGCTCCATGCAGTAGATGTAAAGAAAAGAGCAAAGAAAGTAAACATTTGGTCAGAACAAGAAACAGCAATATTGTAACAATAACGTATTGCATGCTGTTTGGCCTAGAATACAAGCTTCCAGCTTCTGCTTGAATGCAGAAGCACCACCTGCAGATATCCATTAATTTAAATCCCCAACCGACGACAACACAAAATCTAAACCGATGAAAGCAAGTGTAGAAACCCCAAGAAAAGCATCACAATCTAAATGCAAGACTTTAATTCAAGGCAAGCGGATACAAGATCCTCGCGATAAAAGCAGCTCATATTGCGATTAAAATGTAAAATCCTGATGCGGGAAATTAACATCGGTTGGGCATAGTAGGAACTCAAAATAGTGATTTGTAAATTATGCGCTTTAACGTCCCGTAAAGGCAAGTGGACTATGACCATACAGGATCGCTCAATAATATTTTTAGACATCAGTTAATCCGCTATGTGAACTCACAAGGCACGATCCATGCGCTTCTCCATTTTACCTCAATCTAACGTGCTACCTTAGGATAATCAGCGGAACAGAAACGTCCGCCAAATGCTAGCGTTATCCTGATAGTCTGATAAACATTTCATATGCAAACACAGTAGGTTTCCTTTACATTGTCACATAACGTGAACAAGCACAAACAGAAACGTGTAGAACGAGGTCGAGATGACATATTAGCGCTAATCACCCAACTAATAAGAAAATAATTTCGTTTCGTGAACCCTGTGCGCGTATTAAAGGCAAGAGAGAACAGTACGCGTATTTTTTTTTTTTTTTAAAGAAAGGAGTCCTATTTTCTTGCGGCAAAACTGCGGAAACAATCACTGCGACCTGCACCTTCATGAGCGATGTCATTTTAGCAGCAATCAAGCGCGTCCCAGACTTTTCAATTCCCGTTCTGTCACGTTCCAGAACAAACGACAGACAGTGCAGCACTGCGGTAGGCCATTGTTACTGTTCGCACACTGCCGGCATGGGAATGTGAACAAGAGTATGCTTACCTTTACAGACGATGGCGTGAGCTGTGCAGAGAGCAGTTCGTCTTCGCATCACCGGTGCCGAAACAACAAGTGCGAGTTCTGTTGGTCACGCAGAAACAACTCTTTCACGCCTTCTTCCTTCGAACCTCTCAAAGGTGAGACGGTGAAGCAACCGTTGCGCTTGAGCACAACACAATTAACAAGAACACTGCAAACGTTTCGGCACGATAGATGACTGTTTGCCTTAAGCATCACCTGTCGACGGCACTTCAGAGGCATACACACTTCTGCAGATATGCACGCGAAACGCAATACATTTCTCGACGCCTCGTAATCGACGAAGCACATTTAACAATCATTGAAACGTGGCCAAACCTGTCGCAGCGCAAGGAGCCATGTTGGGGAGAGCAAAGTAGCCTGGGTAACTACCGCCGGCCGCCTGTCGGTGAAAGGGTGAAAGCATAGAGTAACACAGAAAGTTTGTCTCGGTTTCAGTTTAGTTACAAGAAAACAAAAAGGAAGCTTCAGTGTGTTCTGAGTTTTAGTGTTTTTTCTAGTGATGTATTTGACATAAATGCATATTGCCGACAGTACTAACCAGAGAAATATCCAGGAAATTGCCAGTTGGGGATAATGTGGAATAACGACCTGCCGCTTGCTTTGCACCTGCTGCTTGGTTTGCACTGGTTCAGCGAAGCGAAACTAAGTGCGCATGAGATTTGTTATAGAACATCAGCAGTTTCGAAAACAAGGCAACTGTCTCAAATTTGTGATCGACAGCATGACAAATGAAGCGGCAGAGTTGGAACCCGAGTTGGAAGTCCGTTGTCTATTGCGCGAAGCTGTGTCTCGTTATACGTGCCGACAATATGGTGCTGACAACGCTGCCTGGTAGATGTCTAGACAAAGATTAGACGACGCAGATAACGTTCTCTCTTTTTTTTTCCTTTCTAATTAGGGCTGCGCATTTTAAGAGGGCTGTATTCGATGCGGTGTAAGAAAGTTGAATGCGGCACTTTTAAAACATCTTTGAATGCGTAATTCGAAGAGGGGCCATGCTATGATGCACAGGCTGCAAACTCTGCGTTTACGCACTGAATGTGCCGATTAGATGTAGACATTATCGGCGGCAAACGTGTATTACCGAGAACTTCGCAGAATGCACATACCAACTTGAATTAGGGCAATATCAAACCATGTTTGGAAGGGGGGGGGGGCCGGTAGGCACATGCGCTCGACAGCTGCAACAGCAAATGTGCAAACACGTAATTATACATATCAGTCATCTGCCTTAATTTTAAGAGTATCTTCATGCATTGTGTCGTATCACCTTCCAAGCTGTGGTTCATTCATTGCTCATTGTCGGCCAAATCTAAGAACCCAAAAATCTCACATTTTCTGGAATGGACGCAACATCCCTCCAATATGATCTAATATTATTTCCATTCTCCCTAAGAAATTTCTCACACTACGGTCAATTTTATAATCAATACAGTTTTTATGCACTCTCTAAACCATTATCGATTGCATTTAGCTACTGAAAATACCTATGTGAATGATATGTGCATGATAATTGCAATGCATTTGAAAAAAAAAAGAAATTGAACGAAATAAACTTTGCTGAGAGAATATATATCCTATTCAGACATTCAATATTTTCTCTGGTTCCCGTCGCTGTGTCAATTTTACTATTTTATTTTTTCGCGAAGCATAATAACACTAACGCTTCGTGATGAGTACAGCATTAGAGTATATACTGTGCTTGCAGCACAGATTTGCTGCCGCGCCCTTTCTGCGTCGTCGTTTGCACCCTTCTGGTAGATGCCTTCTTCTGCACCCTTAACGTAGGGTGCTTCGACGAAATATGGTGCAAATTTGTGGCTAACCCTTTATCGCACCCTTAAAGGTGAGATACTGCCAAATAGGGTGTTCTAAGGGTGCGTTATGGGGTGCAAATCCGCGGCGCACTTTTTTTTACACCCTTAAGGGTGAGAAATTGGTTAGTGTGCCCTCTACCCCAATACCCCTCTCTTTTTATTTTTCGCTCTCTCTTTCCATCTCCGTCTTTGTTGCATTACCAGCCAATAACCAACCGGAGCTTTTTGCCCTTTCTATCTGTTCAGTGATGTGTGTTTCTAAGACAGAGAGCGAGAATTCTTTCTTCCTCTCTTAAAAGTGGCGCACTGTGCGGACTTATTCTCCATTCTACCCTTAAGAAGGACGGTCCATCATCTGACATTGTTGTTAGAATAAAAAAGATAATCGGGAAAATTGTGTGGCAGCCTGTTTGAATATATATATATAAGGACGTTCTACGTCCGCCGCTATGGTTGAGGGTGGCGCTGGTGAACACTCTCAAGGTTCGTATACAGACCCCATAAATACCCAACTAAGTAGCAGGGGGGACAGCGGCCGATGTAGCTCAGTTGGAAGAGCACCGGACGCGATATTCGGAGGTCGTGGGTTCGGTTCCCACTATCGGCACGTTGTTTTTTCTGCTACTTTGTGTTTATTTATCTTTCCCCTAAACAAGATTACATTACTAATTTCTGTGATTATCCAAGTAAACATTAAAAAAAGGACATAAACTAACATCCCCTACGCTTTCCTTGGCCTCGCCGACTGATGGCTTCTTTCCTTCATATATATATATATATATATATATATACATACATACATACATACATAAAGCGATGTACTTGTTTGCTAACTGCATGCACAGGTACAAAAGATGCTGCATACTGCTTTTCATTTTATATTTATTTTAATCGAAGCTTCGGCAGGAACCTCACTTTGCCAGTCTTGAGAAGGTAATCAAAAAGGCACTGCAAATGAAAAAAATACTGCCGATTTGCATAGTTCATCACATGCGAAGTATATGCAGCACTCCTTATTCCCGCTTACTTTTCACGCCTTTTACACTTTGTTTTGAGGTTCTTGTGCCGTTAAGCTGCAATATCAGGATTAGTAGAGTGACGTACCCGCTATTTTTGTAACCGTTGTACTTCTGCACACCGAGCACAGCGAATCCGCGCTGCTGTGCCAGAGGGCCAGGCGTCATCCATAGCGACGCGCAGCAAACGCATAGCACAGTCGCGTCCACAGCTTTCTTTGCACATATACAGTGCAAACGTTATACCATATACACCATATACGCACTAAAACAAATCACCTATGTTTTTCTCGGCCTCGCGGACTGTTTACGTCTTTCCTTCGTGCATAATAAGGAGCCCCTCACTTCCTCTCTTCAATTTTCTGCTTATTAGCGTGCGAGGGTCTTGATTCTGGCAATCTTGAAGTCATATATGTAGCGCAAGGGGGGCTTGCACATTTTTCGTCTTCTTATACTGCTCCCGTTCTACGACACACATACGTAGCACAGAACGTCGCGTCTCCACTGATACGGAAGCGTATGACACCGTTGAACACTTTCAGGGCTCGGTAACAACCAACATTAACACCTAAACAAGTCCAGGTTTTGGATCATACCAGTGGTGAAACTCCGCTTCATAAAGTGACTAGTGTTTGCATGCATTTTTTGGGTGCCTATGATATGTCGCGCAATCTGACAGCGGTCAATAGAAAGGTTTTGGTATTGCGGTCATTGTCTTTTGGAAACCACATATTTCTCTCTTCTCTTTCCATCTTAAAGGGACACTGCAGTGGTTTTAAAACTTGCTCACCTTCCACTGTACTGAAGTAGACTCATAGTTGATCAGGTCTGTGAAGTTTTTTTTACGATCATTGCGAAAACATTAGAGCAATCGCCGATTGAAAGCGCATCGTTCAAACTTCCCGCTGCCCACGACGGCGCAAGAGAGGAGGAGAGTGAAGAGAGAAACCTCACCGGCGCCGGCGTGCGTGACGTCACCGATAGGCCGGGCGCTCCTAGCAGCCCGAGTCCGTTTTTAGCCAGTGTTGTTGCTCGTGTTTCGAGGTTGCAGAAGTTCAACGTGCCGCTTAAGTTGAACACCCGTCCCAACATGCCGTACTGATAGGCCTGCTGGTGTACGAGTACCTTCGGCCGCGACGATGTCAGTTTCTACAAGTTCCAGCAAGACAAAAAGCTCCAAACGCAGTGGGTCGCTTCTGTGAAAAGCGACAAGTTTACGCCGGCAATATTACTGGGCAATGGAGACTGCAATAATTGCTGAATTCAGTGTGTTGTATTCGGCGAGCAGCTACAATGCACCTGGCAGAGCTATTTTCTAGCAATATATAAACGCATATTGTGAAAGAATATGATGTCCTACGCGAAAATACAATTATTCAACCAAAAAAAATGCAGACGAGCAGCGGGCCAGTACCCAATTTTTTTTTATTGACCACGAGCAAATTTGGGCACTTCCCTTTCGGAAGGAGGGTTTCCACCAGCGGCTGCGAGCCTCGACTATCTGTTGCGTCAAGCTTCCCGTATAGTTACCATTCCAGCATAACCATACAAAGCAATATTGCGAATATACTGCTGTGAATGAACGCACATACGAAAGCTAAAATGGCATATTCCACTTCCACATCACTACTGCAAAAACCAGTGCCGCTGGCTCCCAGCGCCCCAGTGCCATAACTGATTATGGGCACTGTATGATGCTGAATACTGTGCGTACTGGGGGGAGGCATAATGGCACGCACCGCACTGGTGGCACTGGTCGCCCGTAAAAAAGAATGCCTCGGATAAAAAGTAAAACTGAAAAGTAACAAAGCACCTCAACTACGTTAAAAAAAAGTTTAAAAAATTGCGAAAAAAAGCTCCAGCACTAGTGCGCTTCGAACTCGGCACCTCTTGCTCCAAAGCTTTCTACTTTAACCACTCGGCCACGCCGATTTTTTTTTCTTTATTTCCTGACTTCAGCACAATACACAAAACCACTTACAGGGCACAATGAGCATTCATTAATACAACAATCAGACAGGTGGGTTGTGGCGTCGTCGTGCTAAAATTCTCTTAGGGTCACTAATGGCTCCAATCTTCCGAGCCACTCGGGAGCTTCAGGAGCAAGTTTCTGAATTTCAATATATCTATTCATGCCTTCCCGAAAATAGATTCGTGCTGGCCGTGCGTCAGGATCGCATTGGTATCCTGCCATTCTCGAGCGCTAATTACAGTGGAGGGCCATTAGCATAATAAGGTCAAATGGCACCCCATCCTCCCTCTCTACTGGCAAGTACCTAATACCATGCGAGTCTAATGGAAATTTGGAAATTCCTTTTTTAAAGTCCTTTGTAAAATATCCCAAAAGTATACCCCTTCCCAACAATGTAGAAAAACGTAGTCTATAGTTTCTGGCTGTTTACAAATTAAGCAATGCGAACCCCAAGGTGAAAATAAATTCGTCCTTTCCAAGAACTTCTTTACTGGCAGTATTTCCGTGTCCAACTTAAAGAAAAAAGTTTTTCCATTTGACGAGACCTGCATCGCCTTCGCCCGCTTAAGTACGTCGCGTCCTGGTCCTCTCCACTATATAAGGCCCTGTACTTTGGTATGGGAAGAACTACGTCGCACAAATCCTTGTACAGCTTCTTCCTGCTAACACAAGATAAATATTCATAAGAAAATCGAACAGACCGGAATCGCACACTAGCGACAACTTCTCTAAAATAACCAAAAATGCGTACGATACACTTTCGGTCGAGACAACAAAGTCGGGCAGTGCATTTCCGAGCCTTAATTGGCAAACAGTAAGCAAAAATGGATCTTTTACATCGCGAACAAAAAGAAATCTGCTGACAATCTGTCGTAGAAATAAATGCCCCAAACCCAGTCCACCGTCCTTCACCCGCCTAAACAAACTTGTCCGGCTACATCGTTCCCATTCTGCTGCCCACACAAAAATGGCAAATATCCGGTGCAGTCTCTGTACGTTCATCTTTGCACAATGCAACACTTGCATCACGTACCACAGCCTCGACATAAAAAACATATTGCACACTGTGGCCCTGGCGAAAACTGACAATTGTTGCCCTTGCCACCCCTCCACCTTTTCCCGCATGGCTTGAGTCTGTGCCCTCCAGTACGATTAGCTATCGCGATAACTATCTAGTGGGACTCCCAAGTACTTTGCTGGTGTTGTCACCCAGGACATGTTTGCGAACTTCTCAGGCGTCGTTGGCCATTCTCCGGGCCAAAGCCCCAGGGACTTTGACCAATTAACTTTACTGCCTGAAACCTTTGTGAATTCTTTGACAGACGACACGGCCTCGATTACCCCTTCGCGATTCACTGCGAATACAGCCACATCGTCCGCATATGCCAGCAGCTTAACCTCTGCAGCTTGCAATTGGAAGCCACGAATTTTGTCGTTTTCTACGATATTTAAACACAGTGTCTCGATGTAAATGCAGAATAGCAGAGGACTAAGGGTACAACCCTGGCGCACCGATCCCTGCATGTTTATGGGGGCCCCCAAACTCTTATTTACAATCCATCTTGTTGTGCAGCTTCGGTACGTCATGGCCACTCCCTCGCGAATGACGGACCCTACATTCACATGGTCGAGTATGCAGAACAGGATTTCATGTGAGACACAATCAAATGCTTTCTCCAGATCCAACTGAAGGATGGCTACACAACTGTTTGTGTGATCACAGCACTCAAGCACACTCCTCACTTTATGCACATTGGATACATTGGATCGACCCTTGATCCCATACGTCTGGTGTGGTCCAACTAAGTATTAAATTACTGGGCCAGTCTACGGGCTAGAATTTTCATAAGCACTTTGTAGTCTACATTCGTGAGTGCGATAGGGCGATAACGGATGCTTTTAAACATTTTTGCCTGTTATGTCATAAGGTTGGAACTTGGTGGTTTGAAGTGTACAGGCCATTTCTGTCGTTCTAGCAATTACAAATTCTTGACTATTGGAGCTTGCTGCCTGATTTCACGGCTTACAACTAATGTTCTGGATGTCTATGCGCACTATTTTGTGCTTTGGATTCATTTTAACATGTCGAGTTTGGCATCGCTGGAAAATTTACCATTGCCGGCACTTAGGTGGTGCTCTGCTACCTTCGGCGTAATCTTCGCTGAACACGGAGCTGTAGCACAAACCTTCAAGGAAAATGTGTGACCAAGCTTCAATACCGGCAAGCCCAGCAGCGACGACACTATTTTGCTGGTAACTGAATCTTATTTGTATGTCAGCATTTCGGGAAGCGATGCGATGTTCAAAATATGTGGCTGGAACATGCAGTTCAGAATCATCGGTCTCACCATGTCTCGAGAGAACCGAAAACACTCTACACCACAATCAAGAATACACCGAGTACTCGGTTCGCATGCAGGTAGCTAGGCAACAAGCAAACACCTCAACGGGTTTCGTCCCTTCTCTACTAGGCAGAACGTTATGGACGCCTGAATCTGCCTCCGAGCCGGAAAGTAATGTTAGAAGCGCTTTGTCGTTCAACGCTCCCACACCACACATATATCTAATTTCGACAAATGAAAACATAGGCAGCTTTGCAAAATCCCGTTCTACATGCCAGAGCCACATTTCGATGCCAGTAGGCGCTGATGGCAAGCCTTCGCTTCGTTGATGCTGCGTCGTTTGTGGCCGTATATGGTGCGTATAGATACGACGAGACCCAGATTGTCATTTTAGCGTGCCGCACCAGCTTTTATAATGTCGTAGAGATCTGTGACAGCTGCAATCTACATGCCGCGCAGCGCAGGATGCATATCGGCAGCGTCTCGGGTCCTCACGACGGCGTCACGACAGCTCGACCAATCAGAGGCGGCGCTACGGTCCGCGGCGTGTCTTGAGGTGCGGGCAGTGCCGGTCGCATATTTTAACTAAAACAAAAAGACAATTGGCGCTTGTTTCTGCCTATATTTAATTAGATAGTCGAGTTCGCGGCCTGATAAACTGTTATAAGCCATTAAAATCTCGATTTTTGCAAAATTGCTGCAGTGTCCCTTTAATTAGCTATCTGGCTGTTATCTCCAATCCGTTTTGCTACTGCAACGCTTCAACTAATTTTACTTCCAATGAAGTTTGTGCACTTACCAGTGGTCTGAAAGTTTACAATTTAGACGCAGTGTCCTTTAATGGCCGCTGGCGTCATGAGTTTTGACCCAATAAAAACCGCCGTTTATTCATAGATGGATCGTATGGGAATCTTCGCAACTGGTATTATAGAAGAGCTCTGCCGAACAGGTAGAGTTGGACAGCCGTCGATGTAGTTCAGTTGACAAGAGCACAGGACGCGATAACGAGAAGTCGTGTGTTCGGTATGCACCATCGCACGTTTTCCTGTTTCTTTGTAGTTATCGTTCACTTTAAAATAATTGCAGCATACATTTATGTCACTCAAACAGTAAATTAAAATACGCTTTTCTCCGCCTTACCTACTGTTGGCTTCTACATGCGTATTATGTTGCTGGGAATCGGTCCGCTCCGGTCACTGCGGCTATCACGTACGAGGAAAGGTGTTTGTTTTCGGGTTAGGCGGCTACGTGGACGTATTTACCTCTTGTCAATCTTCTAATTCGCTGCGAAAACTCCCGCACTCGCCCTTCGTCTGCCCTTGTGGTGGGTAGGGTGCATAGTCTGCTGCAGAGGTTTTGACGTTAGCGCCTACTTATTGTCCGTCGGTGTGGCTACCTTGTCAACGTTTAGTGTTGGAACGCTTTACTGGAGGCTTCTTAAAATTGCATTTCCGTAGCTAAACCTAAGCTCCTGAGACGTCCAAGGGACTTTTTTCAGTTTGTCTGATGTGTTGTCCAGGCCCACCGGCGTTAGCCTTTCGACAGAAGTGTTTCTGTGGATACCTAGCCAGGTTTTATGCACCTGTTTTATGAGGCGTTCGATAATAATCTTCTCGGCAATGTATAGTCACAAGTAGCGAAGGGCGTAGGTCATTATCCTATAGAAAACATTTGAAATAAATAGCGCGGATCCTTTTATTTTCATCATCATCATCATCATCATCATCAGCCTGATTATACCCACTGCAGGGCGAAGGCCTCTCCCATATCTCTCCACTTAACCCGGTTCTGTGCTAGCTGCATCCACTTGACCCCTGCGAACTTCTTAATCTCATCCGCCCACCTAACTTTCTGTCGCCCCCTGCTACGCTTTCCTTCCCTTGGAATCCAGTTTGTTACCCTCAGCGACCATCGGTTATCCTCTCTTCGCACTACATGTCCTGCCCATGTCCATTTCTTCTTCTTAATTTCCACTAGAATGTCGTTAACTTGAGTTATTTCTCTGACCCACTCTGCACGCTTTCTATCTCTTAATGTTACCCCTACCATTTTTCGTTCCATAGCCCTCTGGGTTGTCCTCAACTTAAGTAGAACTCTCTTGGTTAGCCTCCACGTTTCAGCCCCATAGGTGAGTGCAGGCAAGATGCAACTGTTGTATACTTTTCTCTTGAGCGATACCGGTAAGCTGCTAGTCATAATCTGCGAGTGCTTGCCAAATGCGCTCCATCCCAATCTTATTCTTCTTGTTATTTCCTTTTCATGGTCCGGATCTGCGGTTACTACCTGTCCTAAGTAGATATATTCGCCTACTACTTCCAGTATTTCGCTACCTAATGTAAACTCCTGTTCCTTCCCGAGGCTGTTGAACATTACCTTAGTCTTCTGCATATTGATTTTCAAGCCTACCTTTCTACTTTTCCTGTCTAGGTCATCAATCATCATTTGCAGTTCATCTCCCGAGTTGCTTAGCAAGGCAATGTCATCAGCAAATCGCAGATTACTGAGGTATTCTCCATCTAGCCTTATCCCTAACTGCTCCCATTCCAAGTCTCTGAATACTTCCTCTAAACAAGCTGTGAATAGTACTGGGGAGATTGTGTCTCCTTGTCTAACACCTTTCTTTATGGGAATTTTGTTACTTTCTTTATGCAGAACTATGGTTGCTGTGCAGCCACTATATATATCTTCCAGCACTTTCACGTACGGCTCGTCTACCCCCTGATTTCGCAATGCGTGCATCACCGCCGAGGTTTCAACTGAGTCAAATGCTTTTTCGTAATCAATGAATGCTATGTATAAGGGCTGGTTATATTCCGCGCATTTTTCTATCACCTGATTGATGGTATGGATATGATCGATAGTAGAGTACCGTTTCCGAAACCCTGCTTGATCCTTTGCTTGATTGCAGTCTAAGGTTGTCCTGATTCTATTAGTGATTACCTTAGTAAATACCTTATACGTAACAGACAGTTAGCTGATTGATCTGTAATTTTTAAGGTCCTTAGAGTCCCCTTTCTTGTGAATGAGGATAATGTTTGCATTCTTCCATGCTTCCGGTACCGTCGATGACACCAGGCACTGCGTATACAGGGTGGCCAGTTTTTCTAGCACGATATCCCCCCCGTCCTTCAGCAAATCTGTAGTTATCTGATCCTCTCCAGCTGATTTCCCCCTTTTCATAGTTTCTAGTGCTTTCTTGACCTCGTCCTTCGTCACTGGTGGAACGTCTGACTGTTTTTCCCTACCGCCAATCTCATTACGGTCCGGACTACTTTGGCTACTGTAGAGATCTGTATAGAACTCCTCGGCTACTTTGACTATCTTGTCCATATTAGTGATGACGTTGCCCGCCTTGTCCCTTATCGCATACATCTGGTTTTTGCCTATGCCCAATTTCTTCTTTACCGCTTTAAGGCTTCCGCCGTTCTTTACAGCATGCTCAATTTTCTCCGTGTTATACTTCCTTATATCGGCCACCTTGCGCTTATTGATTAGCTTTGATATCTCGGCCAATTCGATCTGGTCTGTTGGATTGGAAGCTTTCATACTCTGCCGTTTTTTAATCAAATCTTTCGTCTCCTTAGACAGCTTACCGGTATCCTCTCTAACTATCCTACCGCCTACTTCTACCGCGCACTCAGTAATGATATCTCTGAAATTATTGTTCCTTGCCTCTAGGGTAATGTCGCCATCCTCAGTTAGAGCTGAATACCTATTCTGTAGCGAGATCCTGAACTCTTCTGCCCTCCCCCTCACCGCTAATTCGTTGATGGGTTTCTTTCTTACTAATCTATTGCGTTCCTTCTTCAGATTTAGGCTAATTCGGGACCTCACCATCCTGTGGTCACTACATCGAACTTTCCCGATTACCTCTACATCCTGCACAATGGCGGGGGTTGAACACATTATGAAGTCGATTTAATTTTAGTCTCTCCGTTAGGACTTTTCCATGTCCATTTTCGGTTCTTCCGTTTGCTGAAGAAGGTATTCATGATTCGTAAGTTATTGCGCTCTGCAAACTCAACTTGTAACTCCCCCCTGCTATTCCTAGAACCAATGCCATAGCCACCTACTGCCTTGCCTCCTGCCTGTTTTTTCCCTACCTTGGCATTGAAGTCGCCCATTAGTACAGTATACTGCGTCTTTACTTTTCGCATTGCCGATTCTACATCTGCATAGAAGCTTTAAACTGCCTGGTCATCATAACTACATGTAGGTGCATAGGCCTGTACAACCTTCAGCTTATACCGCTTATTAAGCCTAATTACGATGCCTGCAACCCTCTCATTAATACTATAGAATTCATCTATATTACCCGCTATATACTTATTGACAAGGAAACCTACTCCTAGTTGTCGCCTCTCTGGTAAACCTCGATAACACAGTACATGCCCATCCTTCAGTACAGTATATGCCTCATTCGGCCTCCTAACCTCACTAAGCCCTATGACATCCCATTTCATGCCCTCTAGTTCCTCTAACAGCACTGCTAAACTAGCTTCACTAGCTAGGGTTCTAGCATTAAACGTTGCCAGGATCAGTTTCCAATGGCGGCCTGTCCAGCGGAGCCAGGCTTTCTTAGCACCCCCTGCTGCGTCACAGGTCTGACCGCCGCCGTGGTCAGTTGTTCCGCAGCCGCTGGTGACTGAGGGCCGGGGTTTTATGGAGCTTATCATAGGAGGTTGTGGACAATTACTGCACCAGGGTGGCCAACTCCTGTTCTGGTGAGGGAGTGCGTTGCCGGAGGTGTTCACCGGCATCAGGTCGCACCCCAAACCTATATATGCAATTCCATCGACACGCGGATTTTTTATTTTTTTTTCATCCGGTGGAGAATTGCGCGGCACCGGGATTTGAACCCCGGTCCTCTTGCATGCGAGGCGGATGTTCTACCGCTACGCCACCGCTGCACCTTTTATTTTAGGGCGTTTTATTTGTTTCATATGCGGAAATTTAGTCGAAGCGTTTGTGGTACCTAAACATTTAGTTTCTAGATTGTTTCTGTGCTCCGGATCTCCTGTATTGTTTGTCCTAATATCCTGACTGAGCTGAATTTTTTGATAGTCTTGACTTGCCCGTGTACGTTAACATTGGCTGGCTAGCGGTCAAGTTTTTAAAAGACAAAAAAAAACATTTTAATACTCCTGAGAGCTCACACCAAATTCGATCTTAGGAGTGTTGTGTACGAAGTGCTGTGCTCGTCCGTTCTGTTGTGACTGGAGCGGTGCGCGCTAATGAACAGGTCCGCACCCCTCTTCGCGCTTCGCCGGAAGGACTCGCCGCCTGCCTGCGCTCAGCGGGACGCCCCCCACGGCGGGCTCCTTCGCCCTCCTATGGTTCTGGGAAGCAAGCCCCATCCCCATCCCCGGCCTCCGTTGACACCGTTCTTCGCCCGGCAGTTCGGCCTGCCCTCGGCCGACGCTGGTCGCACCCTCTTATCTGGTGAATAAACGAAGTTAGCTGTTTAACAGTAGCGCGTACGTCTTTTCTACATCGACGACGCGCAAACACGGCAGAGTAATAAAGAATTTTGTTTCCATGCATATATATCTAACGGCTCCAGCCATTCTTAAGAATGGCAGGGAACAATCACATACACATTGTACAGTGGAATAGCAGAAACCTGCGTACCAATCGGACACTCTTTATCCAATGGCTCCTGACTTTACCCTCGCAGCCCCACGTCATTCTCATTCAAGAATCGCGTGCTCTTAAAGGTATTCCGGGCTACCGTGCCTTGCATGCAGCGCATGACAGCGACTGTGCCTCATTAGTGAGCACTTATATTCGTCGGGACATCCGATTTGAGGCCATTGATGTCCCCAGTCGTCTTGAACGTCACCTTATTGCCTTTACACTGTATTCTGATCACTTATCTCGCCGTTTATCCATTCTAAATTTTTATAACCCTCCTACAGAGTACACGCTTTTTGAAACCGCTGATGCACTTTACTTCAAGATTGTTTCGAGACTCCGACTTCTTGATAGGTGGGGATTTTAATGCCCCGCACGTTATCTGGGGTTACCCACACACCTTCCGACCTGGACGTATACTCAACGACGCATTAAACGGAGCTCAATTAACTGTTTATAACACCCCAAACTCCATTACCCGGGAAGGTTACAGGAACCAACAATCCACCATGCCAGACCTCACAGTGGGCCGCGGACTGCGAGAGGTCACCTGGCAAGTTACAGATGAAAAATTGCTCAGCGACCATTACATTATTAACATCACTGTCCCTAGCCGTACCCGTCCGCGTAAACGTAAAATTCGCACACGAACTGGAATACCTTTCGCACTATACGCGACACCTCTCATACTACTGGCAGTCTTCAGAACAGGACAAAAGCACTCAAACATGCTCAGAAACAAGCTACGCAGGAGAGTTCCACTTCAGCCCCGTCAGATAATCCGGACCCTTACCTTGTACGCATCTGGAAGAGGCGGAAACGCCTCCTGCGCACTCTTCGCACTCAGCCCAACAATGCTCGCCTCTCCGACCGAGTCACCGAATTGACACGACAGGTTAAAGAACACTGCGTTACACTTGACACCAATCAATGGAACAAAATTTGTAACACTATTAACGGCACACTAAATCAAAAAAGAACCTGGCATTTACTCAGCGAACTACTCGGGCCTCAACCGGCGCCTGTTCCCACTCTCGAGAAGCACTATTCTCAACTAGGCGCGGACGCCTTAACAGCCCAACTCCGCGATCTCTACATTCCTCCTCCCCTACCCAGCCTTTATACTCCGTACACTGGTGCTTCCAATGTAGAACTCGATCAGCCGTTTACCCTCTGGGATCTCGACTGGGCGCTAGAACAGATAAAGCGGAAGTTAGTCCCAGGTGAAGACCAGATTACATACTCACTCATTCGAAATCTCTCTGACAAGGACAAAGAACATTTTCTGAGCATTATAAACTTACATTGGGAAGAAAGCACACTCCCAGCATCTTGAAAACAATCACTTATAACCCTACTTCCAAAGCCAAGCAAAAAACCTGCGCTTCAAAACCTCCGCCCAGTTTCTTTAACATCATGCCTGGGAAAAACCATGGAGCGGATGGTGCTCAATCGGCTCGAGACTCATCTTGAATCCATAAATTTCTTTCACCCTCAACAAATTGGCTTCCGAAAAGGTGTGTCTACTCAGGACCTATTTTTTCTCCTCATGCACGAATTTGACCCTCCGCCCACTTCCCATGTCCAAGACATAGTGGCCCTTGATGTGCGAAAAGCCTTTGATAACCTTGCCCACGATCCTCTATTAAACATCCTTGCCTCTACTGGCTGTGGTCCAAAGATGTATGGCTACCTCACAGCATTTCTCCGCGACCGTACAGCCAAGTTCCGTCTCCCCGATTCGGTATCTGATCGTTTCCCCCTCACACGTGGTACTCCTCAGGGCGCTATTCTGTCACCCACCGTTTTTAACCTTGCAATGGCTCCCCTATCTCGTACTTTAGCGTCTATCCCAAAACTAAAACACACATTTTATGCAGACGACCTTGCTCTTTGGTGCACTTCTGGGTCTCCTGGAGGAGTAGAGGAGACCCTACAGCAAGGTATCGATGCAGTCGTTAGTTACCTTGATAAAGTATGGCTATCTCCCGCACCTGAAAAATCCGAATTGCTGCTGATTGCAAAAACTCGCTATCAACGCCAACATAACCCGCTGATCAATCTCACAATGCAGGTCACCCCATCCCTCGTGTATCATCCTGTCGGATCCTCGGACTTCATATCCATGAGTCAACCAATCAGGCCAATGTATCTACAACCGTTAAAGTTTGCAATCAGCTTACGCATCTAGTTCGCCGCATAGTCAATAAGCACGCCGGGCTACGAGAGGGTCAAGTCAGGCAGCTTGTCCACGCATTAGCACTTTGCAAAATTTTATATACGATTCCTTACCTTACACTAACCTGTCGCCAAAGACATCAGATTGAGGTTGCGCTTCACATATTGTACAAGGCCGCCCTTAACGTCCCTGTACATACGTTCACGGAGCGCCTATACTCTACGGGGCTGTTCTTGCCCCTGGGAGACCTCATACAACAACATCGCGACCGGCAAATGGCACGTCTTTCTAGCACCAAACAAGGACATTGGATACTACAGCAGGTTGCACTCAAACCTATAGACCTCCCTGTAATTACCCTTCCTTCTTCGCTCCCGGATAACCTCAGAATAATCCCCATTCCAAAAAACGTTGCACCCGACACTAACACAGGCAGACGTTCCGCTCGCGTTTCCAACCATGTCCACCCGACAGATTCCACGATCATCTACACAGATGCATCACGAACTAACGTCGGAGCGGCTGCTTACTCAATTCAGAGCTGTAGCGATGTAGTGACGCATACCCTCGGTCCTTACATTGATCCTCCTCCTACAGCGACTCTCGAGACCCTACCAATAGTTACCAGTATTCAAGACCTCGCACAAGCACCCCCTAACCCTTCAGGATATACCATATACACTGATTCAATACAAGCTATACGCGCCATTCACACGGGTCGCATTCCTGAATAACTACACGATGATCTACACAGAGCTCTTACCAAACTATGTCCCCGCACTGTAACACTGAGGTGGATTCCTGGTCACGCTGGAATCCCAGGCAATGAGGTAGTGCATCGCCTCGCCCGCGAACTTCAACACCGGGCGCCTGGGATTCCCTGGCCTTATCCACCAACGTGGGACACTACTGTTCACTACAAAAAAGAAATCAACGTTCACTACGACAACATTAGAGAAACACTCCGTACACTTCCTCTTCCTGATAAATCTCTCACTACCACGCAAATCCGCATTCTTAGACGCATACAACTAAATACACTGCTTACTCCTGCCCGATCTTTTCTATACAGAATCATACATTCTCCTGCATGCCCAAATTGGCCAGAACACTATGCAAACTTGGAGCATTGCATCTTTTCATGCCCTGTGGTCCTCCAATCTCCTCACTTTCCACACCCTCCTCCCCCAACGTGGCGGGCTTGGTTAGCCTCTGACCAGCTGCAAGATCAGTTGGCCTTGGTGACCCTGGCCCAGGACATTCTTAACGCTTAATGCAATGCGTTAAATAAAGTTGTTTCCTCCTCCTCCTCCTCATAGCAGAACTGATTATTTTTAATTGCTTGTGTTTTCAAGGCCACAGTTCCCGATAGAAAACATTTGCTACCGTGCGCGTTTCGCAATTGCATTTTGTCATGCAGGATATTTCTGAAGCGTGTTCTTGTGGCCTTTAAGCAAAAACTTTATTATACACGGGTATTCAGAAAGGCAATACCGTTTTATTAATCATGCCTTGAAGTTTACTGCTTCCTGTGGAAACTTGGTTTTGTGAATTACAATTCACTTGCATAAGTAAAGTTGATAAATGCCTTTCTTTTCTGTCAAACAAAATTGCATTCTAACGGCTGTACCCCTTCGGCACGCGCTTCTCTTTTCTGTGTTCACTCATTATGTTTAGGCCTTAGGCATAGTTATTTTGCTCTGAAATGCAACTCCACAGTCCCGGGCAAGTATCACCTTCTTACCAAATGAAAATTATAGAGCATTTCATATGTTCGTTACCTTATGGTTGCTACCGTCATATTTTCTGCACGGAAGCTGCAATGTCGAAGCGTCTCTTAAAAATATGAATCACACGTTTGGATGGTTGCGCGCGCTTTATGCATGTTTTCCCCTCAATTTCTGTATTCTCATTGGTTTATTCTTGGCTTATGCACGCGGCTCCTTATATTAAAGTTGGACTCCTTGTAATGGGTACAAATGTGTTTTTGCGTTCTCAGAAATGTGCTGAGCTCAGACCTGTAATTGCTATGTGTGGTAATTGTTGCTTTACTGCATTTATTCGTGGGCGCGTGATAAAATAAAAGCGCCTTTTACATGGTTTCTGAAATTAGTTCCTCGTTTTCTGGTATGGCGTGGGTAATTATTAGAGTCAGGAGCAACAATGTAGAGCCAAGCCAAAGGTTAATATTGAATGGTTCGACGCCAGCCGCTGCTACTGCTATTAGGTTGGAGTGAATTGAGTAAATAAAAGCGAACACTGGAGCCATGACTCTGGTTTTGTTTCCTCTGAATAATGTGATACGCGGCGCACGGCTGCCACGTCGTGTGCATGTCTCAAATCCTACATCCAGGACGTTGTAAGGCAGCAATCCGGTGCTATTATTATGATTTTTTCACTGTTTTGTTAATGAACTGTTTCTTGAAGACTTAAGTAAGTAATTCGAGGTTGATATATCACACCTTATAAGTCCTTTCGCGTTTTCAAAGTGCAACCAAATAGCATAATTCCGCTTATAGAATACCAACAGTGCCAGAACGGCAAATGTTAATTGCATTGGACGTGGGTAGGCGAGATCCAGGCGCCATGTACATACACGACGCTGCTACCCTGCACAGCGTATCACCTTACTCGGCAGAAGCAAACCGTGATGCCTGAGGGTGGTGTGCGCTCCTTAATTGTGGAGTTCAATTGAGCCTATTTGCATTGGTAAAGGCTGCGGTAAAACGAGCTGGAGAACTCACATCTGAGAATGCCGAAAGGAAAAGTGAGATCAGATGACACACCCAGCAACTCCACCAAAGTGTTACGTGGTGACAAGCAAAGAGACGGCACAACATTGTGACTCATATATTAATAGCAAATGACTTATGCTTTGCAGTGAGTATCTGCTCTCTCAAAACCGCAAGTGCTCCGCACCCCATATCTGCTCCCGCTGCTAGCCTTAACGACACCCGTTTTTACAGAGTGACACTTATACACGAAATGAGCTACTGCTAGCACCCGCATGTGCTTCGTTTTTCTTGGGGTAGACATTTTCCTTAGAGTATGCATTCTAAACCAAACCTCGCATAAGGATGACGCTAAAGGACAAATCATCTAATCAGGTTAGTGTGGATGCGTTTTCATTGTGTAGCTGCAGAGGCAGCAGTGTAATGACAGGGCGTTGCGCTTCTTGCGCACGAAACAGCGCATCCACTATAGCCACAATTGAAGACACGTACGCGTTTTTCGAGATTGTGTTGTGAATGCTTGCTGACCACGATAGTGGCAGCGGTGCTGCTGCTGTAGGATGCAAAGTGAAGAGGCTCGTTCTCGCCTTTGTGTTCTTGATCATGATTTTACATTTCCACATCTCTGCAGATGTGTTTCATTATGATACAGAGGTCCGTGTAACAGAAGATTCGGTTATCCTGCATTTGTCGTCGGGCGGACGAAAATAAGTCCTAGGTGCCTGAAATCGGTTACCACAAATAGGGAAAGTCAGAATTAACTCAACATTGGTGGCTATGCTTGAATAATAGTTCACAAATGATAATATGCTTTGACACAGCACATCAGGGCCACTAGGCAGGCATGGGCTTCAACGTGGGCCCTCAAAGAGTGAAAGGGCACGAAACGCGTAATTCACAAGAGCTTGCCAATGTAAGCTAGTTAAAAAAGGGCTTGAAAATGTTGCTGCTGTAACTTGTCACGTTAAATAGTAACTTGTTAGCATATGACAATAAGTAAATGTCTGTTTGGAAAAGTCATGACTATGGAGAAATTCAGGGCTAGCTAAGCAAATGTTTGTGTTTGTCTATTGCTTCTCGTGGCATACTGGAGCTGGTGTTCAGCGCATCTGCTTCGAGACCTGACACGCCGGTGACAAGATACAGGCGGAGCCTGAGTAGAATGCTTATATAGCCTTCCTTTGAGGGTTAAGCGGTATCAGTCTGAAAGATGTCGTAGTGCGACCTGCGCGACTTAGTCGATCACTCGGTCCGAAAGCACTGCCGAGGAAAACTGGTCTCTGTTTAGTCACACAGTGGAGACGGTGAGGAAGTTTATCTGTAATGTTTGCTTCCGGGACTGCTTTCTACGCACTTGTATAGAGCTTTCTCTTACATCACAGGGTAGTTCGAAGCATATCGAGTAAAATAGCTCTCCATTCATAACAGTAAACAAATTCTGTCTAAAATGTAACCACGAGTATGTATTACCTGCTTCAATAATGCTCATACAACGTCTCAGAGGAGAATACGGTAGAAGTTGTGGTGTCTTGGCACTCTTTTGCTTTTCACGTTTTAGAATAGTGCTGTTGCGCTCTTATTGTCATTGCGCCGTTTTGGTCCATTTAAAGGATCAGCTGACAAAACAGTGCGCGGTGAAGAAATGGCAATATACGCCTACCGAACGAGCGCCTCTCTGCAGCGATTTGTATCAGATTAATGATGAGCAGTCGTTCAAATGGGGGGAACCCTGGAAATAGTGCAGCTCACCTGTATTTGCAAACACGCTCAAATTTCTGTAGCAAATATTCAAGCGTGAGAACGTGTTTAGCGTCGCTGTCGCGGAAAAACATATACATAGTGCCCAAATACATGATGATTTTACAGCATACATAGAGAGGCCATAAGGTATACATATTCAAGCGTGCCTTTCCGTTTCCTGGCTGCTGTTTTCACTGCCCACCGCGCAAGAAAAATATTATGCGGAGCGGGATCCCATTTGCGAAAACAACTAAAAAAATAAGACACCAGAACGCGTGGAATAACCGCTTAAGATTTACCCCGTTTCTTGTACTCCGGCGCCTAATTAGTGTCCTTTGCGACTCACCTACTTAACAGGGTATAAAAACAAGAAGCAAGTTCTGGAGTGGGCCCCCTGGTGTGCAGTGATAGCACTCGGCAGCAACCTTACGACAGAATGAACACATGTGTTTACAGAAGAAAACAAATCGGTTAGCAAAGTAAATTATATGACTAGAAAACTGCTTCAAAATGAGAAGGCGGAGAGCTGAAATATGTAAGTTATAGAGAAGATGAAATTGCTCAGCATGCAAGCATTTCTACCGCGGAAGTGGTTGTTCTGGCTGTTGATAAAGAACAGAAATGAAAACAATCGCGCGGAAGGTATGGACTTAGATAGGTAAAATATATAATAATTTCACCCCGCCGGGGTGGCGCAGTGGTTACGGCGCTCGACTACTGTTCCCAAGGATGCGGGATCGAATCCCGGCCTCGGCGGCCGCTTTTCGATGGAGGCGAAAAGCAAAAGCGCCCGTGTGCTGTGCGATGTCAGTGCACGTTAAAGAACCCCAGGTGGTCGAAATTTCCGGAGTCCTCCACTACGGCGTCTCTCATAGCCTGAGTTGCTTTGGGACGTTAAACCCCACAAACCAACCAACCATATAATAATTTCAATTTTTGCTCTACCTTATCTGAAATATGTGATTTTTACCAAGCTGGAAACCTTACGCAGCTATACGTGTCGGAGCACTCTCGCGGTTATTGCGACAACTCATAGACGGCCGAAGCGGCAATCTGGTCTCTGGGCATTGCTGTGAGCGATTTGCTAGTCTCTCCGTTGACATGAAGCAGGGCCGCTCTTTAAAGTCATCTGCGAACTGAAGCAAGTCGCCGCCTCACTCAATCGTATGGCATATGGTGGTAGCAAACGATAACAATAAAAACCATCGTTTTGAAGTGGACGAAATACTAAAACGCATTTCTAGATGTCGCTGCAAGTGTGTAAACGTGGTAAAAATATTTAAGCGTTATGTTTCGATTTGGTGTCAACCTCGAGACAGCGGTAATCCGATGGACGTCCACAGACCTGAGAGATACGACGCAGGCGATAAATTCAGCGTTCGCGCCGTATGAACCAGTCATAACCCGTTGCTGCAGCAACTAAAAATGCCAGCACCAGCTTCCCAGTTCACAAAGGAAGGCCTGCAATAGTCTTACCGATGACTTCGTTTATATGTGAGTTCTGGCCACTTGAACTATTCAGGACTCGGCGGCATAGTGCCGTGTGTCGATGGCGAGAGCCACAGTCTCGTCAATTTACTCATGGATGCAGGGATGCCAACCAAAGAGAAGTAACTATGCCAGTTAAACTACGTGACACGGCGACACTGTGCGAGCTCTATTGAAAAGGGACCTAGACTCCGTGTCGACATCCCGGCGCTAAAACTAATCCGTGAGGGAGGTTCCCGGAGTTTCGCCTCGAATAACGACCAGGCTTCCATATGCGCCGGCAATTACTGCCGCTGGTTTAGCGTCTTGTCGAAAGAGTGAAGAGCGCGCTGATACATCTCGGATGGGCGCTTCACGAAAGCTGTGTACGCGGCTAAACCAAGATGATTGACATTATATATCAATTCTATGTCTAGCGACATGGAGACTGCGAAACAATTTAAAGACAACAGAAATAATCAGTCTTAGAGACCGAAGAACATGCACTGGAGAAATGCGAAATCCTGAGCGTTGCTGAATATCTTGGACACTTGGCATGTCGTAATCGCTTTTTGTGTGGCCCCCTTGTCATGTGATTTTGCATTGGGCCTTGATGACGCAATCACCCTTTGACTTCATCCTGGTCACACGGTGAAGTCATTACCTTTTAATTTACAACGTACTATTCGACGTTTAACAAATCAGCAATGTCATGACTTTGTCATGAAGACATTTGAGCATACCTTCGTTGTTAAGAAAGGTGCTATATAAATTTTGGACGTCATTTACTGGTTAGGACACACTACACTATCTTTACAACTAATCTTTGTGATATGAATGCCATAAAATGAGCGATGTCACCACTTCTTGAAATCATGGCCGTCATGTGGCTACATAATATTAAATTGATGATGTGATCAATACTAGCACTATTTATCGAATTCATACTTGCGATCACTTAGTCATGGCACGTCATCTTTTCTGTAATAATTGTTTCAACATATATGCCATGTGAACTTTTGTCGCCATCAATTAAGAGGAACGACGCAGTACACACGTCATGAATGTCATGCGTTTCCATCCTCGAATCCCCCTCTCTCCTGCTATTGTCCTCCTGGGAGTAGGACCACTTTTCGCGGACAGCAAATGAGCATAGGCTCTTCGCACAACTTGCGGCCTCAGTTTTATTGTCTCGTGCGCCATATAATCCCTCGTTTGTGGCCAGAGGCAACTTAATACTTCCTAATCACGGCTATAGAGTCCTCTATTCCTACACAAATATTTAACCCGCATTACATAAATCTTGCCAATTTCGTTGGCTTTAAGTATATAACACAAAAGAAGGAAAATAACTCTCTATGTGAGGCAAACATGACGGAAGGGAAGCAATCCAGATGCATCTTCGCATTTAGGAAGCTGCAACGCCACTTTGGAAATAACAGAACAGTCCACCGACGGCCGTAATTGTTGTACCGCCCTGCTGTACGACATAAGCTCACACAACCAGAGCGCGTCAGTTGTTTAGCGCAACTGTTTTATCACACTGTAGCGCATCGAAAGGGGGGGGGGGTGTGAAGGGGGGCTGTTCCTCGCTCTGCGGGGCTGGGA
Organism: Amblyomma maculatum; assembly: GCF_055883805.1. Lineage (NCBI taxonomy): Eukaryota > Metazoa > Arthropoda > Arachnida > Ixodida > Ixodidae > Amblyomma > Amblyomma maculatum. The sequence continues at coordinate 57,587,102 of NC_139348.1, read as the reverse complement.
CGGTAGGTCAGTGCCGCTTGCGGCGGGGGCAAGCCAGCCACCCGAATTTTTTATCTGCTGTACTCCGTCATTGCACCCGCCACCGCTTAGGTGGTGGACGCCGGCTGTTGGATAGCGCTTTTCCTTCTTCTTTTTCTTTCCTTCTCTACTTTCTTCTGTCCGCACGAGGCAGCGGAGGTGGCTGAGCTACAGAGCCAGTAGCAGGACGGTGCATTTCCTTTCCTTCTTCCTACAGCCACAACAACTGTAGCGCAACGGTCACGAGTCGCACGCGGAGAGAGGAGGGGCGCGCCGCATGTGCTGATGGTCAGTCAAGCCGCGGGGACAAAAGTTAAAAAGTTAAATTGGTTCACAGGAAGGGAAAGGCGCGGTAACTGTCACACTTGCTCTGTGGACACCCGAACCGCGCCGTAAGGGAAGGGAGGAAGGTGGGAGTGAAAGTGGAAAGAGAGAAAGGGGAGCCGTAGTGGAGGGCTACGGAGTCATTTCGACCACCTGGGGATCTTTAACGTGCGCTGACATCGCACAGCACACGGACGCCACTTCGTTTCGCCTCCATCGAAACGCAGCCGCCGAGGTCGGGTTCGAACCCGGGAACTCCGGCACAGTAGTCGGGCGTCTTACCACGGCGCCACCCCGGCGGGGCGGGACAAAAGCGCCAGTGTGCCATACTCGTACTCGTAAAGCAAAAATTTCCGTGGTAAACGAAAATTCCACCGAAGTGAGGGCGGCGGCTAAGGTGTTATGCGACTGCGCTAAACGGAAGCATGAGCTAATACACCGGCTTCGGTGGCTGTAACCCATGTTGGCGAATGGGTACGAAAAGGCCTGTTTTCTATATGCACATACGCATTCGTATAGTAGTAGCTCTCCACTACGCACCTTGTGTGTGGGATTTAATATGTGAGCGCTTACACCGGCCTCAAATGCAATGGCGCAGATGGCAAAGTATGTACTTGTGCACTTGCGGCTAGTGGCTGCGGCAAGCAATGGGAATTGGAAGTGTATAGGAAACAATTTTTACGCATGCACGGGCATCATGTTTGATGCCTTTCACCACCAGTCAGAGTGACACAGTGCATTTCTCTTCGCTGTGTGCTGATCTAGAGCGTTTGTCTTCTTGAGAGAAAGAAAGTGAACGGACGCCGCTAGGTAGCTGACATTTCAGCTGTTCTCGTCATCACGTCGACCTCCACTTCAGAGTTTTTTTATGGGGTCTCCACTGTGAAATATCCATTACTATAATAGCATTGAAGGTCGCGTTCACCGAAAATTACCACCTAAACACGTGGAAAAAAAACGTGTTGTTAGTTTGACCCCTCTGGCCAAGTTTGTTCGTTGTATAAAGAACCTCTTCAAAGTCTTAATCAGGTTTCCATAACCCCGAATTCTATTCTCTTCCATCTGAGAATTTGGGCCATGCAAGCTCGGCTCTGTAGTTAATATAACGCCCCAATTATTTTCTAACCGTACATTTGGCCTGGCAACTCACTCATGGATGAGGCTTACTCTAGAGGTTTCTTTCGCTAGAAACACAAACAGCTACACCGACACCGAGGCTAATACTGGATGGGAGTTTTAACCACCTCGCATTATTATTACTCATATGTCTGCGGAAACATAGCATAACCTTTCACCGTGATTTCCAGCGCATCTTCTATCTCCATTTTCCAGTTTACGCTTCTCTATTCCGCCAATGCAATACTCAATCTCCATCTACATTCCCGTAGCCTGTCTTTCATTCTTGCCTTTCTCTGGAATACAGTCTTGCGCTCTCCCCATTGCCTACGCATTTCTCGGTAGGTTGAGGTTGAGGTTTTGTGCTGGCTACAGGTAGGGTTAGCCTTTCGGGCTCTGCCTCCAATAGATGCCCTAAACGCCACTTAAATATTTATTAATATCCACAAGTCGGGCACAGACACAAGTTCACGTAATAGTCACCACCTAGAGTCCAGATCTGAGTATTGTAAAAGAACTAGACAATGTGAAACCTGCATTAAGACCGGTTTCCAAACGAATTGACAATGTTCGAAAGGAAACTATGGTGGACTCTTTTTTCTTGAGGGAAGCGAACAACACGCACCTCTTCGCACTCTACTGGAGGCAGCACATAATGTATGTTCTATACCCTCGCACAAAGCTCACGTGGAACACTGCAAAGGTGTTGCCAGGCCCGTTTTGTGCGTCTACGTAGGGCCCGTAAGAATGCGAGTTAAAGTGGCTTGCTTTTTTTTTTGTCCTTTGGTCACACATGTCTTGAAGGCCGAACTCCCAAAGAAATTAAAATACCAGAAGACTGCTTCTCTGAAGGGCATATTAGTGTTTTGACCAACACTTTTTGATCGTTGTCTTGGGAGCGCTTTGCGGCTAGGCTGTCCGCCACCTCGTTTCCGGTGACACCTTCTTAAGGACACCCATTGAACACGTACTGAAAATCTTTTGCTTTGCAGAGTATGTACCAAGTGCAGATAACATTGAACCAATTCTTAATAGGAAACCCGCATCCTAATCTTAGAAGGGCAGATTTAGAGTCCGTCAAGATCACAACAGTTTGAACCAGACACCGTCGCTTGCTTAAAGCAGCCTCAATGGCAATGCTTTCGGCCGTTGTTTTGTTGCATTTCGGCATTGTGCAGAAGATGCCAACAAACTTTCTTTTGCTACAGAATCTTAAAGTAGTGCATTCTTCAATCCTCATAATAACATCGTCCTTCTAAACAAGACATCATCCAGACTATTCCCGTGGCAGCCTCCTCCCGGAGTACATTTTTTAATGCGATAGCGATAAAGGTCCCATTCGTCAGAAATCCGGCGTCGCCACGGACATTTGCGTTTTAGGCGAAACATCACGAGCATGGTGCTCGCAGCTGACATTGCCGTGCACAGATTGGACGAAGTGTCTACTGACGTTAAGTTTGGCAGGAGCTGCCAACTCAGCCCTTTTCTTTCACATGGCAGAGTATTATCGTAATCAGCCTAACAGGGCGCTTGCATTCACGTCAGTGCTAGGCCAAGAAGGTACGCTTATACCACTTTGTTAAAGCGGCCCTTTCCATGCGGTCTGGCGCCTACGCTGCCGCTTCATACCCTTAAAGGCGGAGCTTCATTCTCCCCTATAATTTTGTTCACTCTAGCTGCACATCCCAAGCTACTGTGTCACATGTCCACAAAGAAAAGGATGCCATAACGGAGTCGAGCGAAGTGGAGGACGTGAAGGATGGGAGACATCTGCATGACATGGGAAAGAAGCTGCCCAACATCTGGCACCTCCTTCGATCTCGACCACCATGAGATCTCCTGAAATCCAGCGGTACAAGCAGGAAGTACCCGTTTATGCCCACTAGCTACCACCTTCCAGATCTATGCTCGTGATATTCTATTGCAAATGCAATACTACGCCAGGTTTTCAGCCTTCAGCGTAGCGTGGTCAGGTAGTTACAATTTTAAGAATTTTCGCGCTACGATATACACAGATAAACAAAATTCTCGAAATGGTAAACCAACTAGCCCCCATTGCTGCTTTGCTTTCAGGTAGTTACGCTTTACACCACGTGATTACTGACGTCATACCAGCGCGAGAGCTGGGCTAACCAGTCGGTTCTTCAGCGTAGTGTGGCTCGTAGCCACGCCGGGCGTTTCGCGCTTCTCCCACTAGGTGTGCTTTAGTGGTTGACAGCCGTGTGGTGCGGACGCGTGTTCCATCACTCCTCCGATTGCACGTGGCTACCGGAAACGGACGGACTGCCGACAGCCAGAGCTTCCGAAGCGTCAAATAGATGAGTTCTTTCTTTTATTAACCTTATTTCGTTTTCAGCTAGTTAGGTTAGGTGCAGCCTAAAGAATATATTTTAGCTCTTTGTCCTAGCGGCCTGGTTTTTCGTACCGGCAGCTAGGTTTTCTCGGCGTTCTTTGTTTAACTATCTTGTTTAGATTAATACTTTTTTTCTAGGCTATTGGCATTCGCAGAATTGGGTTTTAAACGTGTTTGCTAGTCGATTCTTGTGTCTTCTTTTGGCAATTTGTATATTCTGAGAATTCGTAATAGATATAGTTCAGTCGATGCATGCTTAAGAAGTGCAATCAAAAGAAGGTAAAGTGTACTCAGTGTGAGGCGCAGGTTAATCTAAAAAAAAAAACGCGTTTTGACTCACTCTGTAGGTGATGCGGAAGGCAGCGACTTTTTGTGTCGGTGTTGCGTACTGAGTGCGCGTCTAGATAGATTTGACCAAGAAAGGGGCAGTTTAGTGTCTCCTGTGCATGATTTAGAAAATGAAGTACGTTTGTTAAGGGCGGAAAATCAGAAACTGCTTGGACAGCTTCCTCAAATTGAAAAAAAAGGGGCCGACTTTATCCTTGGAACCAACGAGGACGAACATTCCAGTGCGGGCCACGTGGCTGGGGCCAGCACTGGCATGGAAGGCATAAACAAAGAAGGTCAGGCGGATGCGAACCGTCAGAGTTATTTAGAAGCAGCTACTAAGAAGCCGAAAAAAAAAGGAAGAAGTAAGGAAGAATGAAACTCCCAGAGATACGGACACAGGTAACCGAAAGCAGGAGCAAACAGTTGGGAGAGGGAGAGAGAAGGCCCAGGTGCTTATCCCCAGAGATTCTAACATGAACAGGTGCAAGAGAGGTATCTTGGAACGTGTAAAGGGTGATAAGAGTTGGAGCCTTCCCAGGGAGCACAATGAGGGCAGTGCTGAAAGAGAGTAAAAATAGGCTGTTGAAGAATTCCGCAGAGCGCAGTATGGTAATAGTATCCGCGGGGCTAAACCATGTCCTAAATGGTGACGCTGCAGGAGTGGTGGAAAGTTTAGCTAAGAGAGTTGACGAGATTAGGGAGATAGCACAGCAAACGCAGATAGTTGTATGCACAGTAACAGAGGTGCTAGGATTGAACGGAAAGCTGAAAAGGATGTGGTGGCAGTTAATCAGGACATAAGAGAGTTAAGCCTGGAGAAGCGTTTCGAAGTGGTTGAGGTAAACAGGGAGGTGCATAAAGCAGGTTTTTGTAGGACTTTTCAGCGAGATGGCATTCATTGTAACAGAAGGGTGGGAGCAGAGATCGGCTGGCGCCTGGCAGGCAGGGCTGTAGCTTTTTTAGGGGGTCCGCGAGGACTCCGTGCACGGAGGTAGTTAGAAGTGAAGCAGAAGAACGTGTAATAACGGAGGCTGAGCCCCCAAAATGGCAAGGAGTAGGCAGACAAAGAAAAGTACACAAAAGAAATTTAACACTAGAATCAGCTACATAAACATGCAAGAAGGTGGAAAAACAGCGAAATGGCTAGAGATAGAACAGCAGTTGAAGGATGAAAAAATAGGTGTGTACGCTCTTTGCGAGACTCATCTCGGTGATCTAGAAGATCCGCAGTTTATAGAAGGCTACGCCTGGGAAGGGTGCAACAGAACGAGAACGGAAAAAAAGGGTGGAGGGGTAGGTATGTTGATACACCAGAATACAAATGGGCAAAGAATTAAATCATCTTGTAAAGAACATATCTGGGTTTCAGGAACAATCGCCGGCATAAGGACATGGCTAGGGGTAGTTTATTTAGGAACAGGACATCAGTTCAGACAAGAAAACAAGGATCTTGTTGAATGTCTCAGTGACGACATAAGCCAGTTTGGAAACGGGGCCAATATTATTCTACTGGAGGACATGAACGGCCACATCGACGATCTGGATGGATACACGGATTGTAACAGGAAGCTAATGCTAGATTTCTGTGAGCGACACGACCTAGTTATAGTAAATAGAGAAACAAAATGTGAAGGCCAAATCACGTGGGAATTCCGCAGCTGGCAGACGACCATTGACTATTGCCTAATGTCGCAGGAAATTTATAGCAAGGTCAGAAAAATGGAAATAGACGAAGAAGGTGAGTGTTGTCTGGGAAGTGATCATAAACGTATTAGTCTGCCGATGGGGCCCTTGATGAAAAGAGAAATGGAACTTAGACAAAACGTAAACGCAAAATTAAACGACGATCAAATAGCGCAGATAGCAGCAGACATAGAGCAAGCAATAGAGCAAAGCCCCATGGAAGACTAGGATTATGAACAGGTAGAACTACTCATAAGGAGAAAACTTGAGGAGGTTAAAGTAGCAAAGAGGAAGCCACGGAGATGGTGGAATAAGGAAATCAGGGAAGCTATTAAACGACGCAGGCTTTCAAGAGAACACCGAATGGCAAAGAAAGCACAGGTATCTCAGGAGGAAATCGACCAAAAATGGGAATCATATCGACAAAAGAAACTTGAGGTGCAGGCCCTCGTCCAAACTAAAATAAGGCAGTCCACCGATCGCTCGATGGCTGACATACACAATGCCTCTATAGAGGCGAAGCAAGGAAATTCTTGAACCATATAAGCTGGTTAGGGAAGAAGAATCAAAGAGAGCAGGATCGGATTCAAGATAACAAGGGAAATTCTTTAAAGAGAGACAACGCAGTGAACGACATTCCATTAGTTATAGCCGAGTCATTTAAGAGCAACGATAGGGTAATCTCCGCAAATCAGGAAGCAACACAAGGTAGCAGAATACAAAGCAGCTTAGAACTGACCAATCTAAACTGGAAAAAGGCAAAAACAAATATTCCTAAAAACACATCTACAGGAATGGATGAAATTCCGATGAAGCTGATTAATGAACTCGGTCCAAAAAGTAAGGAAACGTTGTTAAAACCTCTGGAAACAGTCATAACGAATAAGCAAAATCCGGACATCTGGCGGCAGAGTAAAATGGATTTTATTTATAAAGGGAAAGGAGACAGGATGCGCATAAAATCCTACAGGCCGATTACCATAACATCTGTTATGTACAGGTTAGCCATGCAGGAGGTGAAATTAAAGGTGCAAGCATGGGTAGAAAGTAACAAGATGCTCGATCAACTTCAGAACGGCTTTAGAAATGGTAGGCGCTTAGATGATAGCCTGTTCGTGCTTACCCAATGCATTGAAATATCTAGAGTGGAAAATAGACCTTTGTATTTGGCCTTCCTGGACATAAACGGGGCGTACTACAACGTAAGCAGTGAACTCCTGTGGAACATATTAAAAGAAGAAGGTATCGGTTATGAGATAATAGGGTTCCTACAGGAAATATACGGGGATAACAAAGCAGAAATTACGTGGGAAGGGATAAGAAGTGTGGAAGATGTCAAAGTACGCAAAGAATTAAGACAAGGCTGTCCTCTATCACCGGTGTTGTTCATGCTTTATATGATAAACCTGCATGGAACGGAGGATACAAGACAGTAACCTAGGTTTTAACTTGTCATTAGATTAGGTGGAAAGGCGGTAGAGCAGCGCCTCACGGGTTTGATGTATGCAGACAATATTGTGCTGCTAGCTGAGAGTCTGGAAGAATTGCAAACTAGTTAAGTATTGCGGAGACGAAGGGGGCGCTCTAGGCTTCAATTTCAGCGCAGTTAAGTTCGGTCTGACGATTTTCAACGGCTCAAATGATCAGCGTCTTGAAATACAAGGCCACGAAATACCTAGAGTAGCAGAATATAAATATCTGGGGGTATGGGTAAACGAAGGATTGACATACATTGGAAATCATGAGCAATCACTTAAGGCCAAAGGGCGAAGGAATGCCGGGACAATGAAGCATAAGGCATTGTTGGGATACAATAGGTATGAGGTTTTGAGGGGTATTTGGAAATTAATTATGGTGCCCGGACTTACTTTCGGAAATGCGGCTTTGTGCCTAAAATCAGAGGTACAGTCGACATTAGACATAAATCAGAGATCCGTTGGACGATTAGCACTACGTACCCACGGCAAAACTACAAATGAGGCGGTACAGGGAGATATGGGCTGGGCATCTTTCGAAGTACGGGAAGCTCAGAGTAAAATATTATATGAGCAACTCCTGAGGAAATTGGACAGTAAAAGATGGGCAGCTAAAGTATTTAATTACCTGTGCTTAAAAAGCGTTGACTCACAATTTAGGAAAAGAACTAGGAAACTAACTAGTAAGTATGCTAGTCACAAGGACGGAGACATAAAGAGCATTAAGCAACAGGTGGAAAACACAAAAGATAAAAATTGGATAAATTCAATGGAAAAGAAACAGTGGAATTATACCGAAAGTGGAAAATTCAGATCAGGAAGGAAGATTTCTTTGATAACTCAAGAGGCAGTGCCCTACTTTTTGAAGCTAGATCAGGGTGCCTTAGAACACGCAGCTACAAACAGAAATTTAACAATGGAGATGACGCATGTGCACCTATATTATACTCGAATGTAATGGTATTCATCCGGAAGTTGATGCAGGCGCAATCACTGTTCCTGAAGTTCTGGGGTTTAGAGATAACAGTGGCCGGGTGAATAAACCGGCGGTGGAAACTAGCAAAAAACTACTGGAAGATTGGTGGTTATAAAGCAGAGAAGTGACATAATGTTAGTAATGTAGGAACAAAAATTTAATAAATAGAATGTTGGTTTAGGTAATCATTCTGAATCAATATTTAAGATTTAGGGAGAAAAATGAGCATGATAGCTACTGCTGCCACCCCCTTTCATAGGGGCGCTCCTATATTCCATCCATCCGTCCGTCCGTCCGTCCGTCCGTCCGTCCATCCATCCATCCATCCATCCATCCATCCATCCATCCATGGTGTGATGTCATAAGCTAGGCGGAGATGGGCTACCAAGTCGGCTCCTTAGCGTAGCGTGGCTCGTAGCCACGCCGGGCGTTTCGGGCTTCTCCCACTAGGTGCGCTGTGTTTTAAGAGGTGGTAGGGAGCCTCGATGCGCGTGCCCTCCTCCACGCGCGAGGGCGAGCATTGAGGCACCCTAACAGGTGGGGTCGTCTTCCATTGAAGGCACTTCGCCTCTCTTGCTTTCGCAATTTCCTAGGTTTACCTAGCTCTAACTAAGGATGGCGACATTACCCTAGAGGCAAGGAACAATAATTTCCGAGATATCATTACTGAGTGCGCGGTAGAAGTAGGCGGTAGGATAGTTAGAGAGGATACCGGTAAGCTGTCTAAGGAGACGAAAGATTTGATTAAGAAACGCCAGAGTCTGAAAGCTTCCAATCCAACAGACCAGATCGAATTGGCCGAGATATCAAAGCTAATCAATAAGCGCAAGGTGGCTGATATTAGGAAGTATAACATGGAGAAAATTGAGCATGCTGTAAAGAACGGGGGAAGCCTTAAAGCGGTAGAGAAGAAATTGGGCATAGGCAAAAACCAGATGTATGCGATAAGGGACAAGGCGGGCAACGTCATCACTAATATGGAAAAGATAGTCAAAGTAGCCGAGGAGTTCTATACAGATCTCTACAGTAGCCAAAGTAGTCAGGACCGTAATGAGATTGGCGGTAGGGAAAAACAGTCAGACGTTCCACCAGTGACGAAGGACGAGGTCAAGAAAGCACTAGAAACTATGAAAAGGGGGAAATCAGCTGGAGAGGATCAGATAACTACAGATTTGCTGAAGGACGGGGGGGATATCGTGCTAGAAAACCTGGCCACCCTGTATACGCAGTGCCTGGTGTCATCGACGGTACCGGAACCATGGAAGAATGCAAACATTATCCTCATTCACAAGAAAGGGGACTCTAAGGACCTTAAAAATTACAGACCAACCAGCTTACTGTCTGTTACGTATAAGGTATTTACTAAGGTAATCGCTAATAGAATCAGGACAACCTTAGACTGCAATCAAGCAAAGGATCAAGCAGGGTTTCGGAAACCGTACTCTACTATCGATCATATCCATACCATCAATCAGGTGACAGAAAAATGCCTGGAATATAACCAGCCCTTATACATAGCATTCATTGATTACGAAAAAGCATTTGACTCAGTTGAAACCTCGGCGGTGATGCAGGCATTGCGAAATCAGGGGGTAGACGAGCCATACGTGAAAGTGCTGGAAGATATATATAGCGGCTGCACAGCAACCATAGTTCTGCATAAAGAAAGTTACAAAATTCCCATAAAGAGAGGTGTTAGGCAAGGAGACACAATCTCCCCAGTACTATTCACAGCTTGTTTAGAGGAAGTATTCAGAGACTTGGAATGTGAGCAGTTAGGGATAAGGGTAGATGGAGAATACCTCAGTAATCTGCGATTTGCTGATGACATTGCCTTGCTAAGCAACTCGGGGGATGAATGCAAATAATGATTGATGACCTAGACAGGAAAAGTAGAAAGGTAGGCTTGAAAATCAATATGCAGAAGACTAAGGTAATGTTCAACAGCCTCGGGAAGGAACAGCAGTTTACATTAGGTAGCGAAATACTGGAAGTAGTAGGCGAATATGTCTACTTAGGACAAGTAGTAACCGCAGACCCGGACCACGAAAAGGAAATAACAAGAAGAATACGATTGGGATGGAGCGCATTTGGCAAGCACTCGCAGATTATGACTAGCAGCTTACCGGTATCGCTCAAGAGGAAAGTATACAACAGTTGCATCTTGCCTGTAGTCACCTATGGGGCTGAAACGTGGAGGCTAACCAAGAGAGTTCTACTTAAGTTGAGGACAACCCAGAGGGCTATGGAACAAAAAATGGTAGGGGTAACATTAAGAGATAGAAAGCGTGCAGAGTGGGTCAGAGAAATAACTCAAGTTACCGACATTCTAGTAGAAATTAAGAAGAAGAAATGGACATGGGCAGGACATGTAGTGCGAAGAGAGGATAACCGATGGTCGCTGACGGTAACAAACTGGATTCCAAGGGAAGGAAAGCGTAGCAGGGGGCGGCAGAAAGTTAGGTGGGCGGATGAGATTAAGAAGTTCGCAGGGGTCAAGTGGATGCAGCTAGCACACAACCGGGTTAAGTGGAGAAATATGGGAGAGGCCTTCGCCCTGCAGTGGGTATAATCAGGCTGATGATGATGATGATGACCTACAGCTAAGTCACTGTGAATTTGTTTGCTGCAATGATTCAAAGAAAAGTTCGCGCAAGTTTCCCTGTGTGATACCTAATAAGCTTTCCAATTGTGCAGAAAGGACGTAGCACTTGGCGAAAAAACAGACCCATGGCTGCCAACCAGTTTAAAGGAGGTTAATCTTGTGGCATGCCATCATGGTGCCACGGTAAAAGAAGACGACAGTCTCAGCACGCCTACCTTCGATCGTTTAAGCCGTGGCCATGGATGTCCCCGCTCATGTACCGTGCCCGTCGCTTCACACTGCGCCAGCTCATGACTCCGCGGTCCCCGCTCTCAAGCTCCCTGACTTCTGGTCATCGAACTCGGAACTTTGATTCCTCAATAATGGCAGCGTTTGAGCGAGTTGGTTAGACATGTTAAACCTGGAAAGCGCATAAAAAACAACGGACAACAGCAAGAGACAGACACACGACACATAAAGCGCTCGTGTGTGTGTCTCTTGCTGTTGTCCGTTGTTTTTTATGCGCTTTCCAGGTTTAACATGTTTGATTCCTCACCATCGAGACCTTGTTCCGCCGGCACAGTGTCACATCACAGGATACCATGTTCACCACGACGCCATACGTCCCATCTTACGGCCACCATATGATGGTCGGTTCCAAGTGCTCCGACGTGCTCCTAAGCAGTTTCTACTACGCATCAACGGCTGAGAGGACAAAATATCCGTTGATTGTCTCAAACCTACTCATCTGAAATCAGACGGCATTGCCAACTGCGCCACTGGAAACCCTCCCGATCGTGCTAGTTCTCACCGCTTACGATTCGCACCCATAGCGTCCACTTTTCGCTATTCCTCTTCGCTCATGGCTTCATCGCTAGAAGGGAAAGGGGGCCCTGCAGCATGCCATCATAGTCCCGCCGTAAGAGGAGACAGCAGTTTTAGCAAGCCTGCCAAGCACGCGCAGTTTGTTCTTCGTGGCAGCAGGACTCAATGCCAGAGGTTCGCTGCCTCGTTACCGCCTGGCTGAGCGGGTCCTGTCAAATTGATTTGTCGAGATCCGAGAACCAATGTGTCAGCGGTTCTTCTACACAATCTTATAGCACAGCAGGAGAGGGAGAATATATCAGCAGCCTTCCATCTTATGGTTGACGACCACCGAGGTGGTGCTGTGGCTAAGGCGTGATGCTACTGCGTTGCGAGGATTCACGGGCTAATAACCCGGCCTCGGTGGCTGCTATCCCGGTTGGAGGAGGGGAAGTACAAGCATCCGTGTGCTATATTGGTGCAGGTAAAGCGAACATATCTCTTGGACTCTACTACGGTAAACAATATGCCATCGAAGAGAGCGCAGCGGCAATGCCGTTACGTGACTGCGCTAGGCGGATGCGCGGGCAAACTACTCCGGCTTCGGTGGCTGAAATGTAGGTTGAGGAATGGGTACAAAAACGCATGTTTACTACATGCGTATACCCTCTGCGCGGGGACATCTGCGCGAATTCCGTCGTGATCCATCATGCCGCAGCTACCTTTCCCGTTACGCCAACCTTCCCCACTGCCTATTTTCATTCCCGGTTGCTATGCAACAGGGTTCCTTTCGCACCTCCTGCCGTAGTATGGGGATCTGGGTGGACTGGATTGGTGCAGAGGGTGAGAAAGAACAGCGCCTGCTCGTCCAGTAGATCATCGCTTAAGTGTTGTGATGATCTACTGGACGCCTTTTTAGGTGCCTAAGTGTTGCGCTTCAATAAAGTCTTCTACTACAACTACTGCTTACTGCGGCCGCAAATGCAGGGATGCGGATGGCAAATAACTACATGTGCACTGGCGGCTAGAGGCCGCGCTTAGCTACGGGGTGTTGGAGATGTGTGGGAAACAATTTTTTCCCATGCACGGGCATCAAGTTTTGCTGCCTTTTACCACTAGTCATACTGACACGGTGCATTTACCTTCGCCCTGTGCTGATCTCGAGCGGTTGTCTTCATGAGAGGAATCAAGAGAAGAGACACCGCACGGTAGCTGACATTTCAGTTGTTCGCGCCCTCAAGCCGATCGCCACTCCGAAGTATTGTTTTCTATGTGGTCTCCGCTGTTAAATATTCATTACCGCAATGGCGCTGAAGGTCCTGTTCATCGAAATTCACCACATAAGCGTGTGGAAAAACAAAACGCGTTCTTAGTTTCACCCCTCTGGTCATGTTTTGTGGTCCCATCGAAGCAGCTCTTCTGTGTCTATTGTTAGTAAACAACCGCTTCAAGCTCTTAATCCGGTTTCTAGAATCGCGGATTCGAGTCTCTCCCATCTGAAAATTCTGGACCTGCCAGCTCGGTTAGGTAGTAATATATGCCGCCTCCAATTTTTCTAAACATACATTTGGCCTGGCAACACACATGAATGGACATAATGGAGAGGTTTTTTCGCTAGCAACACCGACTTCTACACCGACTAGGATGGTGTCGCTAGATGGGAGTATTAGCTATCCCGCATTAATATTACTCATATGCCTGCGAAAATATAGCATAATCTCTCACTACGATTTCCAGCGCATCCTCTATCTTCACTTTTCAGCTCACGCTTCCCCCTTCCGTCAATGCCTTCCTCAATTCCCATCTGAATCCCCTTATCCTACCTTTCATTGTTACGTTTTTCTGGAATGCAAGCATGCGCTTTCGTCAATGCCCACGCATTTTCCGGTAATTAAGGTTGAGGTTATGTACTGGTCACAGGTGGGCTTAGGCTTTCTGGTTTTGCAGGCAATGTAGCTCCACCCAACACCATTTAAATATTAATTATTGACCACACTTCGGGCACTTATACACAAGTGCAGGTAATAGTCACCATCAAGGAGAAAAGTTCGCAGCCTCTAGAGGCCTCGCGTGCACGTCTACCTAGTCTGAACTCCTGCCGCTCCACCCGACCCCGAACCGCAACAGGGAAGAAAACCCCTCCATGCACATCGAAGTCTCTGGTCTACCAGTGCCAAAAGTTCAAACGATACGCATCCTAGCATGTTCTTACAGAACAGTGGGAGAACCACGGAGATTATCTCCAAACTAGCAATCACGATATATCAAACCATCCGACTGATTAGAAGAATACCCAACAAGCACCGAGGCATGCGTGAACATGACCTGAGGCGGCTGGTGCAGGCTTTCGTCATTAGTCTGATGATTTACTCACTTCCCTACCTCTACTTCACAAAGACGGAAGAGGAGAAGGTAGATGCACTAACAAGACAGACATAGAAGTCAGCCTTAAAACTCCCACAACGAGCTCCCAATACCCATCTCATATGCATGGGAGTACGCAATATACTACAAGAACTAACTGAAGCTCACCGCATGGCTCAGATAGACAGACTATCATCTACAAATAAAGGTATACACATTCTCGCCTCTCTAAAGATTCAGCAAACAGGTCCACCTGCGAACAATACCCACCCCATTCAGTCGTTCGTCTCGCATCTTAATAATCATCACACTAGCATTAAATTCACTTGTCAGCCATCACAATAAAAGTCGACTTTCTCGACACCACAGTGTCAGTGGAAAAAGAAAAACTTAAACTTCTTTGCACAGAAAGCTAACGGATAAGCAACAATACCTAGATTTTACGAGTCATCATCCAAGACATTGTAAGCAAGGAATGTTTGTAGGACAGGCGACACGGCTTAGAAGAATATGTAGCGATGATATTGACTACCTAAACGAACTACATTCATTGAAAGTCAAGTCAAGTCATCTTTATTTCAACATCGCAGAGATGTTAGGGGTGTATCCAAAAAGCCTAACAAAGGCTTGAGGAGGGCGTAGAACACTTGGCAACTTTGGTGCGACAGATAACAATACAGATATACATTTCTTTGTCTTATTTTCTTTTTTTTACAGAAACAGAAACGCGGCAAAGCGACACTTCCAAATAATAACGAAACAAGGACATACACGCAAAACAGAAGGCATTTTTATACAAATACAGTTTCAGTCAGTTCATAAAGGGTATGGAATCTGCAGAGTGTAATCAATCTATTGTGTTTAACAGAAGTTGCAAGTTAAAATTAATGCTTTGTCGTCCGTAATTTGTTCCGGTTTGCAGAAGGATGAAATTATTTTTATTACGCATGTGATAGGTATGAGTTTTGTGCTCAAGCCTGTACATTTATCTGAAGAAAAGGACTGGATTTATTGCTGCAGTCCTGTAGCGACTTAATAAGGTTTGCTTGTAATGCTGCGGGAGAGGAATTATATTCAGTTTTTGAAAAATCGATGCCGTAGGCGTGTCTGTGGAAACGTCGACGAGTATTCTAAGGGCACGTTTTTGCAGTTCGAAAAGCTTGGTGATATTAGAAAATGTGGTGGTTCCCCAAAACAAAAAGCAGTAACCTATAACGGAAGAGAATAGAGACTTAAATATAATTTTTTTAACACACTGTGGTGAAAAATACCGGATCCTTGACAGAATACCTACTACCTTAGCTGTTTTGTTTATCGTGTCATCTATATGTGTATTTCATGATAATTGTTGATTGAAATATACTCCAAGGCTTTTGAAATCCGAAACGAGCTCGATTTCAGCTGACCCCAGCCACAGTGAAAAGCCCGAGAAGTCAACGATCCTGTTTCTCGGCCGGAAAAGGACAGCTTTTGTTTTTTTTTTTTGTATTTATTTCTAAGGAATTAATGGCTGTCCATTCATGAAGGGAACGCAAACACCTATTTGCTTGCCCAAAAAGGTCATATACATCTCTTGATTTAAAGAAACTGCTTGTGTCGTCAGCGTACATTATAAATGTGCATTTGTTATCTATACTGGTAATGTCATTTATGTATAGGTTAAATAAGAGTGGACCCAATATACTGCCTTGAGGGACGCCGTTTCGCACGGCCTGTATGTCAGAAAAGTGATTGTCAATTTTAACTTGCTGGCAATGCAAGGTTAGATAAGATCGGATCAATTGGAGAAAAACTCCCCGAAAACCGTATGTTTCTAGCTTGCCTAATAAAGTCTCATAATTGATCCGATCAAAGGCTTTTGAAAAATCTACAAATATGCCCAGGATAAGCTGTCTTTTTTCAAATGATTCTAGTATTACCTCTTTCTGTGCAAGAAGGGCGCTGTCTGTTGACCGACTCTTTCCAAAACCGTGCTGGCATGTACTTATGAAATTATGATTTCCATTAAACCCAGCAATGCGCTGAAACATAACCTTTTCCAGACATTTTGAGAAGACGGGAAGAATCGATATCGGGCGATAGTTTTAAAGGTCATTTCTGTCACCACTTTTAAGTATAATAGAAACTATAGCCATTTGCACTCGCTTTGGGAATACTCCTTTTTCTACACAGGTATTGAATATGTACTCCAAAGCTTTGCTGATAATATCAATGACGTATTTAAAGGGTTTTACCTGGAAACCATCTATATCATGGGACCGGCTGTTGCGAAGAGTTGTAAAGTGACTTTCAATTTCATGTTTAACTGTCGGTGACAGAAATGCAGTATGAGGGTTGCGAAATTTTAAATACTCTGCAGAGTGGCGATTATGAGCGCTGCTCACATCTGTAACAAAGTAATCGTTAAAACGATTAGCCAATTGCTTTCCAGATAGTGTGCGGTCGTCAATCGTTATCGAAGTACAAGTCTGTAGCTGCCTTTGAGGGCTTAAGATGTTATTAATTTCCTTCCACGCGAGGTCACTTCGTTTTACTGTATTGTAGTTGAACACTTTATTCATATGGTCCTTCTTTGAGTGGCGAAGGAACAAAGTTACCCAATTTCTAAATCCTTTAAAAGCTACGAGGTCATCGGAAGCTCTAGAAGAAATAAATTGGTTGTATAGCTTGTTTTTCCTTTTCATCATTTTTAGACAATCTCTATTTATCCAAGGTTTGCGAGCTTTTCTTGTTATTTTGGAAGTTATTTTGGGAAAGCACTCTATATACATATCTTTTACTATTTTAATGAAGAGATCGTACGCATCATCTGGGTCCCTAAGTTTGTACACGCCCTCCCAGGACACTTCCTTGAGTTTGGCTCTGAAAAGTTCTAAGGTATATGCATTTATTGTTTGGTACGTTTGAACTACTGGCTTCTTCCGTTGACGCTGTTTCACACAATCAGCAAACAGAAAAATTGGTAGGTGGTCACTCAGTTGGGCACAGATTACACCAGATTGTGTATCCTGAATATGTGTGATAAAAACATCAGTGGATGAGCCTGTATGCATTCGTGTTGCTTCCAAGATCCCATTTTGGAAACCATTACAGTTAAAAACCATGTTTAATTCATGCTGTTCATTGGATGAAGTTAGAGAGTCTATACTGATGTCCCCTCCTAATATTAGGTTCAGCCTATCTTCAGTTATCCACGATAAAAAACAATCAAGGAACAAAAAAAACGAAGACACAATGCCGCCAGGAGGACCATATACAACTGCAAACACATTTGAACCACAACTGTAGGACAGTATTTCGTAGTCATCGACCACTATCGAGAAGCGAGGAATGACAGAGCCATTAAAAGATTTGTTTAACATTAGCATCACACCACCTCCTCTTTTATTGATTCGATGCTGACTGAGCGTATTGTGATCTTCGAGAGTTATAACTTTCTCGTCCTCCCTATACTAAGTTCCTGTTATCATAATTACATCAAATGAGAGCGCGAGAGACTTGAGAAAAGCAAACACTTCGTCTTCTTTATTACGTAAGGACTGAGCGTTCAAATGAAAAAAAGAAGTGGCTTTTTTGTTACTCAAATGTATATTTGAAACATCAGTGGGCAAGAAAAACTTCGGGGCCATGGTGAAGTTGTAAAAGCACTACGAAAACGTGCTTTCATTAAACTATTTTATCTAGGTCGCCTACACAGGCAATGCGGATTGCATTGGACAATTCATCCTTTCTTGCGAAAATGCGTCCATTTCTCGTCCAGACGAATTTCCATTTTTTTTCTTTCTCTCGAGTGATGGCAGATCCCAGCAGTTTTTTCAACGTGGCGCAAAGCTGCTCGTTAAGATAAATTGCTGCCGAAGTCCGGGACATGCTGTTGTTAAGATCAGCTTCACAGTTTGAATTCGCTGTTGCGACGCTAGTCTGTTCACTTGTTCCGAGTTCAAGACTGTCGGTGGTAATCTTTGCATGTCGAGTTTTATCAAGTACAGCATCACGTTTTGACCGATACCGGAAATGCACGATTTTGTTTGGACATGGGTTATTCTTTGCCGGGACACGGTGACAGACATATATATCATCCATTGTTATTGGTTCTTGAATAGCTTCGCCAACTTTCGAAAGGATCTCAGGCAAACGTTCGTTCTGTTCGAGAGGAAGGCCCTCGATTTCGACATTTTTTTGCCTTGAATATTGCTCAAGCTCAGTCAGGCGCTGTTCGTAGGTGGACAGTAGCTTTTTCAAAGAATCCTGTTCAGTGGCCAGTGCTGCATTTTCCTTTCTGAGCGCCTTGTTCTCCTTGTTTAGAACCGAGATTTCAGCCTTTAAGTCATCAAACTGGGAGCAGCAATACTCAACGCTAGTGGTCAGTTCTCGGTGGTCTTTACGAAAGTCTCTCTCTATTGCGCTTCGCAATGCAGCAATGCCCTTCTGAAATTCCGCTCTTAATTCATCCCGCCACTTATCGAGTTCACACGCCATATTTCATACCACACTTGACTCAAACGCACTAGGTAGCAGCAACAGCAAATAAAAAAAGAAGGCTAATGACCAGCAGTGAATCAGACCTGTGAGTAACAGAAGGTACGTATGAGCCGAACAGCCTCTGTTGCTGCCGCCGCCACCAAAGCAACACTAATCCAGAGAAACTATCCCGGCAACTACCTTAATACGGCCCTCGAAAAAGCAAGCACTTTAAACCGCAACCATGTGCTCACGAAAGGACCAAAGGCCAACACTGAACGCCAGCCTTCTTTTGTAACTGAATACTGAAATTCCCTTCCAAACATAAACAATATTCTGCGGAAATACCATTCCATGCTAACGTGTAATGAACGCCTCAAAAAAATATTTCCGGAGGCACCCAGGGTAACGTACAAACGTAACGCAAACCTCAGAGATATTATAGTACATTATAAACTACACAACAAGCATCCAACACAACCACATCCTTGCTCTCGACCTAGATGTAAGACGTGCAGTCATATACAAAAAGACACCACGGTTAAAAGCAATGCAAGCAATTTCACTTTTCACATAAAATCAGGCTTTAACTGCACATCTTCAAACGTTATCTACCTTCTAGAATGCTCCTTCTGTCATAAACAGTACATCGGAGAGACAGGACAACCAATGAACATAAGGCTTAATGGACATCGAGCAGACGTAGGCAAAAACCTCCCGAAAGCAGTTTCCCAGCATTTCAATCAGAAAGACCATAAGTTCGAAGAAATTAAATTATATATTCTCCAGTCAGGCTTTAAATCTGCAAGGGCAGAAAATATAGAGAGGCGTATCTAATTCACAAATTACGAACATTGGAACCAGCAGGAATAAATATATCTAGGGGAACGTTAGAATCCCTTACGTATATTCCCTCTCCAGCATAACTATTCGGGAAAACAATCTCGCATAGCGTTAATTGCACAGTTTATTCACAACACATGTACACCCTATTCCATTCCGCAATAACATAACTCTACAGGTTCCTCTAAACACATTTGCTCCTTATCACTTGTTACTTGAATTTGCCCTCAAACATTTTTTTATTATTATTTCTTTTTCTTTTTTTATGTTAGTTGCGGTTCCCTGTGCGGTTATTATCCTGTTACTTTGTATTTCTTTGCAGAAACATTTAGGAATTGCCCCCCCTTAGATGTATGCCTTATCGCAAACCCTCCCTTTGTAAGGTGCATCTGCGCCAAACCCGCCTAAGTGGTGACTAATCATCTACCCGGTACTGTAATTTTTTTTCCTGGTACTGCCGCTTTTACTTCTTTTGTAGGCCACAGGATCTCTGGTTCCAGTTTGAGATACATACTTAAGATTATTATTATTTTTCACTATGCGGTTATTACAATGTGACTTTGTACTCCACCCCTACCCCCTCCTTTTAAGAATTGTCCCCCTAGATATATGCTCTATCAGGGCCCTTTGCATAGCCTGTCCCTTTGTAAGGTGTATCTGCACCGAACCGGCTTAAGTGTTGACTAATAACCTACCCGGCATTGTAGTTTTTCCTGGTACTGCCGCTTTTACTTCTTTTGCTGGCCACAGAATTCCTGGTTCCATGGCTGATAAGTACATACTGAAGATTTTTTTTTTACTTCATGACCCACTTTCTTCTCACCCATCCTCTCCTCCCCACTCCTTCACACCCACTTTCCCCTCCCCAGCTTTTCTTCTTCGCAAGCAAAAGCGTATTTCAACCCCTGCCAGTGATGATCGCTATGCCCAGACGAAGACAAGTCCACTTGTCGAAACGTTAGCTCATCTGCGAACTGAGGCGTACCCCATTTAGCCTTTTTCATACCACCCCATCCCAAGTCACATAAGGAACAAATTCATAGTTATTCCTCTGCCCAAAAACGTACAGCCAGTTCACCACAGCTTAATTCCGTCTTCTCAAAGGTAAGGCCCCGCAACGTCTTTCTCCTCGCTGGTATCCTATCAGCGGTTTAAGCGGCGATAGTTACTGAAAGGTGTCTCGGAACGTAACCGAAAAGTAACATACACTCACTGAAGGCAGGAAATGATTACGATGAAGGTAATTGATTAGTGTTACCATTGTCATGCCATCTCCTTGTGGCTGTGTTCACGGCTGGGTTTGCGGGTATTAAGAAATAAGAACATTAGATATTGCAACCTAAAGGGGAACACTTTTACAGGAACGAGCTTGATAGCTTATTTGAATGCTGTGGTAAAAAAAAATAAAAAAGAATATTACAAGATTCGAACAGATGTTTTATTGGCTTAGTGCTGAGGTAAGTAGTGTAAATCCCACTGCAGCAACGATTTCGGCTTGCTTTAAACCTGTCATTATTCATTTTTACAATATTTCAGCTATATGTCGTAGGTAAAGCTGCTTAGAGGACCCTACCATTTATAGAAGGGTACGTCAGGGAAGGGTGCAACAGAACGAGAACGAAAAAAAGGGTGGAGGGGTAGGTATGTTGATACATCCAGGAACAAATTGGCAAATAATAAAATCATCTTGTAAAGAACATATCTGAGTATCAGGAAAAATTGCCGGCATAAGGACATGGCTAGGGGTAGTTTATTTAGGAACAGGACACCAATGCAGGCAAGAAAACAAGGATCTTGTTGAATGTCTCAGTGACGATATAAGCCAGTTTGGAGACGGGGCCAATATTATTCTGCTGGGGTACATGAACGGCCACATCGACGATCTGGATAGATAAACGGATTGTAACGGGAAGCTAATGCTAGATTTCTGTGAGCGACACGATCTAGGTATAGTAAATAGAGAAACAAAATGTGAAGGCCAATTCACGTGGGAATTCCGCAACAGGCAGACGACCATTGACTATTGTCTAATGTCACAGGGAATTCATAGCAAGGTCACAAAAATGGAAATAGACGAAGAAGGGGAGTGTAGTCTGGGAAGTGATCATAAACGTATTAGTCTGCAGATGGGGCCCGTGATGAAAGGAGAAATGGAACTTAGACAAAAAGTAAACGCAAAATTAAACGACGATCAAATAGCGCAGATAGCAGCACACATAGAGGAAGCAATAGAGAAATGCCCCAATGAAGATTGGAATTATGAGAAGGTAGAACTACTCATAAGGAGGAAAATTAAGGAGGTTAAAGTAGCAAACCGCTGGAATGGAAAGAGGAAGCCACGGAGCTGGTGGAATAAGGAAATCAGGGAAGCTATTGAACAACGACGGGCTGCTTCAAGGGAACACCGAATGGCAAAGAAAGCACAGGTATCTCAGGAGGAAATCCACCAAAAAGGGAATCATATCGACAAAAAAAACTTCAGGTGCAGGCCCTCGTCCAAAGTAAAATAAAGCAGTCCACCGATCGCTGGATGGCTGAGATACACGATGCCTCTAGAGGCGGAGCAAGAATTTTCTGGAACCATATAAGCTGGCTAGGGAAGAAGAATCAAAGAAAGCCGGATAGGATTCAAGATAATGATGAAAATTGTTTAGAGGGAGACAACGCAGTGAAATACATTACATCAGTTACAGCCGAGTCATTTAACAGCAACGATAGGGTAATTTAATAGGGTAACGATAGGGTAACGATATGGTAATAGATGGAATTCCGATCAAGCTGATAAATGAACTTGGTCCAAAAAGTAATTAAACGTTGTTAAAAGCTGTGGACAGAATCATAACGAATACGAAAATTGCAGACAATTGGCGGCAGAGTAAAACGAATTTGATTTATAAAGGGAAAGGAGAAAGGATGCACATAAAATCCTACAGGCCGATTACCATAACATCTGTTATGTATAGGTTGGCCATGCAGGCGGTGAAATTAAAGGTGCAAGAATGGGTAGAAAGTAACAAAATACTCGGAGAACTTAGAACGGCTTTAGAAATGGGAGGCGCTTAGATGATAGCCTGTTCGTGCTTACCCAATGCATCGAAATATCTAGAGTGGAAAATAGACCTTTGTATTTGGCCTTCCTGGACATTAACGGGGCGTACGACAACGTAAGCAGGAAACTCCTGTTGAACATATTAAAAGAAGAAGGTATCGGTTATGAGATAATAGAGTTCCTACAGGAAATATAAGGGGGTAACAAAGTAGAAATTACATGGGAAGGGATAAGAAGTACGGCAGATGTCAAAGTATGCAAAGGGTTACGACAAGGCTGTCCTCTATCACCGCTGCTGTTCATGCCCTGGAACTGAGGATAGAAGAAAGTCATATATATTAGGTGGTAAGACGGTAGAGCAGTGCCTCCCTGGTTTGATGTATGCAGACGATACTGTGCTGCTAGCTGAGAGTCTCGAAGAATTGCAAACTCCAGTTAAGTATTGCGGAGACGAAGGGGATGCTCAAGGCTTCAGTTTTAGGGCAGGTAAGTCGGGTCTGATGATTGTCAACGACTCTACTGGTCAGGGTCTTAAAATACAAGGCCATGAAACACACAAAGTGGCAGAATATAAATATCTGGAGGTATGGGTAAACGAAAGATTGGCATACATTGGAAAGCTTGAGCAATCACTTAAGGCGAAGAAATGCCGGGATAATGAATCATAGGGCATTGTGGGGATACAACAGGTACGAGGCTTTGAGGGGTATTTAGAAAAGAATTATTGTGCCTGGATTTACTTTCGGAAATGCGGTTTTGTGCCTGAAATCATTGGTACAGTCGACATCATAAACAAATCAGAGAGCCGTCGGACGATTAGCACAAGGTGCCCACGGCAAAACCCCAAATGAAGCGGACAGTGAGATATGGGCTGAGCATCTTTCAAAGTACGGGAAGCTGAGAGTAAAATATTATAGGAGGAACGCCTGAGGAGATTGGACAGTAACAGATGGGCAGTTAAAGCATTTAAATACCTATACCTAAAAAGCGTTAACTCACAATGGAGTAAAAGAACTAGGAAATTCACCAATAAATATGCTGGTCACAAGGACGAAGAAATAAAGAGCGTTAATCAACAGGTGAAAAACACAGAAGAAAAAAATTTGTTAAATGCGATAGAAAAGCAACAGAATGAGGAATTATACCGAAAGAGGAAACGGCAGATAAGGAACGAAGCTTTCTTTGATAACTCAAGAGACAGTGCAATACTTTTTGAAGCTAGACCAGGGTGCCTTAGAACACGCAGCTACAAAAAGGAATTTAATAATGAAGATGACGCATGTGCTGTATGTGGTAACTCCAGTGAAACAATTAACCATATTATACTCGAATGTAGTGGTATCCATCCGGAAGTCGATGCAGGCGCAGTCATTCTTCCTGAAGCTCTGGGATTTAGAGATACCAGTGGCCGGGTGAATAAACCGGTGGTGGAAGCTAGCAAAAAACGACTGGAAGATTGGTGGCTCAAAAGCAGAAAAGTGACAAAATGCTAGTAATGTATAAACAATTCAAGAAATAGAATGATGGTATAGTTAACCAATCTAAAACAATAATATTTTTTAGGGAGAAAAATGAGCATAAAAGCTACTGCTGGCAACACTTTTCAAAGGGGAT
Organism: Amblyomma maculatum; assembly: GCF_055883805.1. Taxonomy (NCBI): domain Eukaryota; kingdom Metazoa; phylum Arthropoda; class Arachnida; order Ixodida; family Ixodidae; genus Amblyomma; species Amblyomma maculatum. The sequence goes on along the minus strand of NC_139348.1, from coordinate 57,563,108 downwards.
GCTCCTATATTCCATCCTTCCATCCATCTATACCGTTGCGGGAACGGAATCACGCCTCGTTCACCAGCCGGCCAGACGTGAAGCTTGCGCCATGGCATTACATAAAGCTCATACAAACTACATAGACGCGGTCTACGTGAACGCGGCGGAGTAGATCCACAATGCGCATCCAGATAGAAACTCTTTGATCAGGAAAGATTATGGCCAAGCCAGACTCACAAAGTGGGAAGCCTATAGAAAGACCAGGACGGAGTCCGAGGATACAGAGATCAAGGACATAAGGATTGGGTAGAGGGTATCAAATTCGACTGGGAAAAAGTCACTAAGAAGGTCACTGTCACCAACAAAACGCCCAACGTGGATAAACATCTCTTACACCTCTGGGATGCTAGACGGGGGTTGCTAAAGAGATGGAAAAGGCAGAAGCACAACAGAAAGCTCAAGCTAAAGATCGCCGATGTCACAAAACAAGCCGAAGAATATGCGATGGAGCTCTCAAAACGGGACTGGGACCAGAAATGCAACGATCTACAGGGGACTCAAGGTTTGGCCAAGACGTGGGCATTGCTAAGGGCTCTCATAGACCCAACTAAGACCGAATGTGAAAACCATAAGACAATCCAAAGGATCGCGCACCAATTCCAAGGTACAGACCGGGAACTGCTAGAGAACATCAAGCAGCGATACATCGGTGACGAAACGGGCGCCGACTACAGCTCGCCATACACGGGAGAAGCAAATCCCACTCTTGACGAACCAATTACTATAGAAGACGTCAGACACGCTGTTATGTCTGCCACAAAAAATACCACCCCAGGCAAGGATGGCATTACCAACGCCATGATTAGGAACTTGGACGAGAATTCAATCCACAGATTTACTGAATTCATCAACACACACTGGGAGCAGGGGACCATCCCGAAAGACTGGTCTCATGCGGAAATAGTAATGATTCCTAAATCCGGAAAAACTCCCAGCCTGGAAAATCTACGACCCATTTCATTGACGTCATGTTTGGGAAAGGTATACGAAGGAATTGTGCTTCAGAGGTTGCAGACCCACCTGGAGGACAATGACCTCATGCCGCACACTATGTACGGACTCGCAAGAAGCATGCAGAAGGTTTAGCAGCGGACGCATATCCACTGTGGCCATCCGCATACTCAAGGCAAGAAAAATCAGCTTTTCGAGATGCTTCATAAGGTGGACACCAGGCCATGAGACTGTCAAAGGTAGCCAACGTGCCGACACCAATGCCCGAGCATACGCCAACCGGTGGGCGCACAACGACGGGGAACAGGACGCAGTCACTAGACGCTATGGAGCCATCCTTGAACATCAAAGAGCCTTAAGGAGGAGATATCCACCTCCCCACGAAGACCTCAATAGAGAGCAGTCGGTTGCCTGGAGACAGCTACAGACTAACACATACCACAATCTGACTCTACTCAGTAAAATCCACCCCACTACTTATGAAAATAAATGCCCACTATGCGGAGAACCCCCTACACTCTACCATGTTACATGGGCCTGTCAAGAAACACAGGTAGCACCAATAAACGCCACACCAACACCGGAGCAGTGGGAGGCTGCGCTGTCCTGCTCGACGCCTGACGACCAGGTCAAGCTGATTGACAGAGCGCGCAAGACGGCAAAGGCCACTGGGGCCCTGGACTGAGGGCCCCACCAACGCCGGGAGAATTCCCTTTGTGTAAATAAAGTTTTTCATTCATTCCTTCATTCGGTGTATGCCATCAGTGTAGCGTTGCATGACCTCAAACACGTTGTTTCGGGATCGAAACAACAACTTCACTTAAAGATGAAGAAGCAGCAATAGTAATTGCCATTTCCTCTTCAGCTGCTATACTCATTCTGAGCGACTCTAAAACTGCAATCACAAATTTGGTTGAGGACAGATTAATTTTACTACACGAAAAATCCTCAATTCTTGCTCGACAGAACCCAGACCAGTTCAGATAGTTTGGGTGCCAGCCCACGCAGGTAGCCCCGGGAACAAAGTGGCCCCCTCTCTTGCTCTAGCGTACTTCAACCGAGCAGGGCACTCCGTAGACCAGTGTAGCGCTAAGGACCGGCTCATCATGTATTATGAAATAACGCTCCATTACAGGAAACAGACTTGTCTGTCCTCCAAAACACGTCTCCCTTTCGAAAGAACAACAAACCACCTGGAGACAGCTCCAGGCTCATATATTCTCTTCGGCGACTTTGTTAGCCCGTATCCACCCAGCCCAATAAACCCGAATGCTCTCCTTGTGGGGCTGCGAGAGCCAACTTTGACCACATTTTATCTCTGTCGAGAATTCTAACCACCATCTCGCTGGAACCTCACGGACAAAGAGGGTTGGGAGACCGCGGTATCCATCTTCGAACCGACCTCAAAAAGGCGGCTGGAAGAGTGGGCTGGAGAGGTCGCCGCACGTCATGGACTGTTGGCCACCACCCGGGATCAAGCGCCAGTTGTTGTTTGTTGTTGTTGTGGCTGTAGGAAGAAGGAAAAGAAAAATTTGGAGGACGCTTAAGCTTCGCCTTCAAGAATGGAACGCGATAGCGTTATTGCACCTCGTTCGCACCGCCCACTCATTCGCTCGGTATGCTCTTGAGTCACACAAAGACATAGTTTTCATACTTAACACTTCTAAGTGCACTGTACAACTTTTTTCTAATTATTTTTTCAAACAAGTGCTTCTCACAATCTACATGAGCGAAGATAGTGATCTAAAGAAAGGAAAGACGCTTGATTCTACAACCCGCGAGGGTGCACGGCGAAACGACAGGGGCGAGTGGCGCGCCACGTGTCGGAGAAGCGCCGCACATTGCGAGGAGGGGTTCTTCTGTGTTTGCCGCAAGATGGCTCTGCATCTGCGCAGAGAGCAGAAGAAATGTAGCGGAAACGTACTTCGCTACTCGTGTAACTGCGACTTCTGTAACATGCTCATAATTACCGATATACACCGCAGTAAAACGTTCTACGGCACGTTTCTAAGGCAACACCGCATTCACTAGAAGTGCTTTTGTACCGCTTTCAAGCATCGAACTCTGAGCAATAAAGAAAAAAAAAACTCGTGGCTGAGTGGTAGCGTCTCCGTCTCACACTCCTGGGACCATGGTTCGATTCCCACCCAACCCATCTTGGAAGTTGCTTTTTATTTATGAAGTGCATGCCGGGATTTATCGCTCACGGCCAACGCCGCCGACGCCGACGACACCGGCTTTTCTGCGACACAAGCTCCTTAACGCTACCGCGTTAAAATACACGGGCCTGCTACTGGGTCTGTAGCTGAGCCACCTCCGCTGCCTCGTGCGGACAGAAGAGAAAATAGAGGAGAAAAAAAAGAAGAGGGAGAGACAGACGCGCGCCGCAACAACGGCCGTCGACCACCATCACCGAAGTGGTGGCGGGCGCAATAAAGGCCTAAAACAAATAAAAACTCGGTGGCTGGCCAGCCCCCGCCGCGAGCGGCGCCGGTGCACCGTCCCAACCCCGTTGGGCCAGGAACTGCCACAAGGACCTGCTCAAGCGCCAGCCCAAACCTAGGATTTAACTCCTTGTAAGGCTCATCAATAAAGTTTTCACCTACTAAAGGAAAGGAAAGGTGCAGTATCTGTTACACTTTCTCCGGCAAGTTTGAGCTTGAACGGGCCACTAACGCCGTTTCGGTGGTGGACGAAGGCTGTTGGAACGCGTGTCTTTCCCTCCCTCCTCTTTTTTTCCCTCTATTTTCTCTTCTGTACGCCCGAGGCAGCGGAGGCGGCTCAGCTACATACCCAGTAGCAGGTCCGTGCATTTTCTCTTCCTTCTTCCTTCAGTTGCAACATCGCTCCTGTACGGGGCGTTTCTTGGCGCGTGTTAAAAGTGTGGGATTGCAGAAGGCAGCAAAGGTAGACGGGAACACATCTAGCGGAACCTCGCGCAATATGACTGATCTCACGCTCACCTTTCGCGCACGAGATTTCGTTCACTGAGCCTAGATAAGCTTTCGCCTAGAAAACCCAGTTAAATGAACCATGATACTGCGTATATTAGAAAACCTCTCACATGTGATTCCCACAGAGAATCTCGGGACGAGTCCTATAGCGCATTCTAAGCCGTAGACTGCATTTACTTGGTTTCATATTACATTCCAAAGTCCATGAACATTCGCTAAATAAATAGGGTTTCCTAGCAGATGCTCTAGCGAGCAAAATCTCCTACGCCGCTAGCTAGATGTATGACAATTAGATTTTTTCACCTCACGCTATTGTTATCCTTGTTTCTCTAAGCAGGCTGACAGAAAAGAACAAAGAGGTTCGACGGTACTGAACCGAATGCGAAGAGAAACCTTTGGCTGCGGGCGCTCGAGCGTGGCACCAACCACGACAGGGAGCTGGGACTGACAGGTCACCGCGTCTTTCTCTCCCTCTTACTTTTCTTCTCTACTTTCTCTTCTGTCTGCACGAGGCAGCGGAGATGGCTCAGCTACAGAGCTACTCAATCAATCAGGCAGCGGAGGTGGCTCAGCTACACAGCCAGTAGCAGGCCCGTGCATTTTGTTTCCTTCATCCTACAGCCTCAACAACAACAGGTCACCGCCGTTTGCGGCGAGGGCTTGTCTGCCCCCGGATCTGTATCGGTTGTAGGCCGTCATTGCACCCGCCACCGCTTCAGTGGTTGACGACGGCTGTCGAGATGCGCGTATTTCTTTCCCTCTTTTCCTTTCTTCTCTTTCACCTCTTCTGTCCGCCCGAGGTAGCGGAAAATTGTGCTCGAAACGAAGAGGCGTCGTGTGCTGTGCGATGTCAGCGCACGTTAAAGATCCCCAGGTGGTCGAAATTACTCCGCAGCCCTCCACTACGGCTCCTCTTTCTCTCTTTCCCCTTTATCGCCCACCTTCCTCCCTTCCCTTACGGCGCGGTTGAGGTGTCCACAGAAAACAAGTGAGACAATTACCGCGCCTTTCCGTTCCTATAAATAATAAAAAAAACAATTGTGCGATGTCAGCGCTCGTTAAAGATCCCCAGGTGGTCTAAATTACTCCGTAGCCCTCCACTACGGCTCCTCTTTCTCTCTTTCCACTTTCACTCCCACCTTCCTGTCTTCCCTTGCAGCGCGGTTGAGGTGACCACAGCAATTAAGTAAGACAGTTACCGCGCCTTTCCCTTCCTCTAAATCAATCGAAAAAAAGTTTTTCAGATGCAGAGCCAATAGCAGGTCCATTCATTGGTTTTCCTTCATTGGGGGGCGCCACCGTCGCGCCAACAAGAGTGGGCGTGCTTCGCATGAGCTCTGTGAATTTCGGCCTCTCGACCTGCACGTTCCTTATTTTGACCTCAAAAGATCCGTGAGTGCGCCCGAACCTGGTAGACCCAACATGTGTGAGTGTGTGAACTTTTTGGAGGACTTTATGGCAATTTGTGCGTCGACACCGTGCGTCTCACGCTTCGTTTAGCGAACGAAGGCGAGGAACATGGCGAGACCCGCTGCCATTGCGGTATTTCTCGGTCTCCCGCAGGCCGCAGAATGCATCGCGATGCAAGTGTTTATAGAAGGGCAACCCATGAGCCCTGAAGAGCTGAAAGAGGGCTCCTGGATTACTCCATCTATGCACCATAAGCTCTCCCGTAAGCCTAATACCGTTGGAATTAGCGGCAGCAGTAACCCCGACGGTCTTGGCGTCTCGTCCGCATCGGGGAAGAACGCCGGTGGAGACACAGTCCCCAACATAGACGCTCAGGCGGATAAACGGCAGACAGAGGCTCGGGTCACTCTACTTCTGGTGATTGGACGCGCAGCTGGCGTCAAGGACGCACCAGTTTTCGAAGATATCGCCCAGCGAAACCCAATCTACCAAACCATTATGTAAGCATGCCAAGCAGTGCTCGTGGAGAAGCGCATAAAAATGTACTGACCTTCACCCTCAATGGCAAGTCGTAGCCTGTCTGAATATAGCGGGACATCGGACGAGCTGCTGAGACTCCACTACAGACCCCTGAACCGAGATGTTGGTGTTATATCCGCCAGAACTTATGGAAAGTCCAACCACGTTGTCATCGTGGCTAGTACAACGCTGCCCAGAGTTCTCCGACATCCGGGAGCCCTACATAAAGTACCTCTGTTTCTCAACAGGGTGGAAGCACGATTCAACTGCAGAACAGGATATAGGTAGGACGTATGTCCCCAAACAAAAACGTATGCCACCTATGCGGAGGTAACAACCCGTCGCCCCCGGAATCCCAAAACTCATCGGCAAGGCCCAATGTATTGTAAGCAAAGGGCCTCAAAATGCAGCCAGCAGCAACTGCAAGTTTTGTTTTGTCAAAGGCAGAACACTACAGACAAGCTCTAGGAAGACGATACTGACAATTCCCAACAGCCAAGAGGAAGAACAAAGAAACGGAATGCAGCTCGCTAACAGAGAGTCTTATCATTTTCCTTCCCACCTCTCAAAAGCACAGGAGCAAGTCCAATAAAAAGAAGAGCGATTCCGGAAAAAGGTGAAGGGAACCCAGCCAAAAGAGGGACTTCAAAAATGTCTCCAACGCCGCGGATGACAAGACCGTCTCCTAGAAAAAAGAAGGCAATGATGATAAGGTGAGGGATGAGGCAGTAGTTATTGAGAGGCTTCTTTTACACATAGTTAAACTAGAAAAATTGGTAGAATCACAAACAAAACATATCCAATCCCTGAGAAGTAAAAAATCTCAAGACGTGGTAGTTAGTCAAACTTCAAAAACCCACCCTTGAAACAGATCACGTCTCCTCGACTAAAAGACCGCGCCCACTGAGGAGTTGGGAACCCCTACCACTAAGACGAAGAATGAAAACAATGCCCCAAAAGTCCCGCTTTCTAAAAAAAGAATGAGCTAGAAGAGCGCTTAAATGACAAAGTGTAAGAACTTGGGATTTCATTGCTGGCCTCCGAAGTTTGTAGCAGGAGGCCACCCAGATTCTGCAAGAACTTAAGATTGCGTATGAAAGCACAGATCAGCAGATTAAGCACATAGGATCGATATTGCATGGTGAGACGGGGTAGCAGCAAATTACCGTATCTTAATCTGCGCGGAGGGGACAAGCCAAAGTCCCCTGCCAAACAGAAAATAATTACAGTCTGCCAGTGGACCTGTAGGGATTACGCACGCAAGAAGGCCAACCTACATATCCACATCCAGAATACCACTGCCAAACCAGACATTATCGCACTAGAAGACCCATTCAGAGTGGCTACTTTTTGAGGATATGTTACCGGTGTGCAACTGCGAACTAGCCGCAGATACCCCGGAATGGCTATCCTGCTCAAACGGGACATCAGCTATGTGCAGCACAAAATTGAGGACGTAAATCTAGATTATATCCTTGCTGAAATCATTCCCACCGAGAGGGACAGAGGAGCACCTACGTCCTCACTGTCTACAGCTCTCCCACGGATCACACCCAGGAAACAAGTAAACTCGTAGCCAAAATTGTGAGAAAGGCTAGAAGGAATCAGCTTATCATTGTTGGGGACTTCAACGCCCCCCACCCTGAATGGGGTGACCCGAAGACTAATGGTAAAGGCACAGCAATACTAGAGAACAATAAGGAGCTGGGCCTCACGTTACTGAAGGATACTACGAAATCCACGAGAACCGGCAACAGTATATCAAGGGACGCTAAACCTGATCTGTCACTATCTCGAAACGCTATCAATCTCACATGGCTCAACACCTGGGAAGACCTTAACAGCGGCCCCTAAATTCTGGTCATTACAATAGAAACCAACGTCTGTAATAAGAGGGCATGGAACTCGTGTAAGCGCACGACTGGGATAAATTCAGGAACGACAGGGAGAGTAATGCACCGTGCAACATCACGGATTTGGAGAAGTGGGTCACGAATATATGCTTAGACGCCCTTAAGCACTCCAGAAGCATAGAAACGGAAGGTGAGCAAACCCTCATAGACTCCAGGCTAGCGCACATGTGGCAGACACGGCCTCACGAAGAAATGAAAAAACAGACAATCGGAAGCTCAAGCTGCGCATTGTACGGCTTTAGAAGGAAATCGGTGATTACACCATTAAACGTACATGCAAAAACCGGTTCAGGTGTGCGACGAGCTTAACGGGCAGCTTGGAAACAAGAGCACGTGGAACCTACTGTGCCACCTCCTTCACTCAGCCAAGTCCAAGACAGTCAACAGAAATGCTATAGACAGATCATCCATGCATATCCGGGAAGCGGGGAACAAATATTGTCGCTAAAAGATAAATATCTAAACTGCCGCAAAGATGGAGATACCCGAACTACACGGGATGCGACAACCCAATCCTTGACGAGCCTTTCACGGACGCAGAGATCTCGACCGCACTGTCTAACCTCGTGCCTGGACCAGATAAAATCAATAATAAGATGCTGCGGGACCTAGATCTAAAGTCGGTCACAGCGCTCGCGGATTTTTTGAATAAGTGCTGGGAGAGTGGTAGCATACCCCAATTCTGGAAGCACGCCAAGATAATTTATATTTCAAAACCGAACAAGAATAGAAATCTCGGTAACCTAAAGGGGCCCACAAACACCTCCCGAGCATTGATCGCAAACTATCTCTGTCGCTAGGTTATGCTGCGATACACACCTGAACGCAATAAAACACGTCTACGCGCAGCACAGTTCCCGCAATCCTATTCGAAAGTTGGCGCTCTCTTTCCTTCCACTCTTGCGGTCCCTCGCCTCCTGCGTTCAACGCGTCTACTATAGAGACCGGGCGCCCGTTGTACGGCGCCACCGTCGCCTCGGTGGAACAGCGCCGCCCGCGGCGGAGTGCCGAAACAGAGGAATGCCGAGGCAACTGAGCGGCGCAGTCGTTTCCGTTCTGCGAGACGTTTTTGAGCCTGTCCCTACCCGTCGTTTTGCGGTGTGGCTTTGAGAGCTTTGAGCTGCTTAGTAATCGCAAGGAGTATTTTTTGGCTGGGAAATCTTGAAAAAGAAAAGGGCCGTTCTCGGCAGGGCGTGCGTGTTTTTTTTTTTAAACCGCCCGGCGCATGGTATTTCTGTTATATACTCGAAAATGCCGCGCGCGTGATTTCACCATGCGCGAGGAACACCTTCGTTAGGCACTTGTTAAGGCAACTTCGAAGACGGAAATTGCGCCTGCACTGCGCGTCCATCTTATATTAGGTCTAGTCGAAACCTTCCTGAAGATTAAATACCGCCGAGCCATGTAGCCGTGGCGCCGTAGTAGTGGTAGTTGTAATGGTCAGCGTTCATGTAAAATGAAAAAGATGCTGCACCTGCCTTTTTTGGTAATAGCTAGGCTCAAACGATTCAGAGTAGAATAATAGCAAATGACATTCCAGCTTCAACCTTGCAACGAGAGCTGTAAAAGGAGAAAAATAAACAAGCAAGACAAAAGTAGGATCTTATTAATGGTTGGAATAGCAAACAAACATATACTTCCAGGATTTCCTGCACAATTATGCTACAATAGCTCATTGAACCCGGCCTTGAGACTATCAAACTTAATCATAATATAAGCCAAATGAGTAATACCACCTCAGCATCATGTTCTCTCAGCGCAGGAAGTTCAATGCGATTGACCGCACGTGCCTTGAACATCTGAAGGCAATAGTACAATACTGTCAAACTGTTAAATACAATCGAAACAAAACACACACAGTGTGATGTGTTGTAAGATAAGCCACCGTCAATTAGGAGAGCGTTCTATTGTTAAATGAATCCATCTGATGGCTCATTCGCTAAGGTGGTCTACTTTCTCAGCGTACCACGAACTTGCGTAGCCGATACCTAGCTGACCTCGATACCTGATGAGTGTGAGGGGACACGACCATGTATGTAGTTTTCTATTTGCACCTAAAGGAATCCGGAAAACTGAAAGCCATTCCTTTTATAATTTTGTCACTGCAGCTTGCCGGACTGCTGCTAAATCTGTTTACATTGGCCATAGAAGCAATTTCTGAGAGAGGTAAAACGGTCTTGTCATACTACGCCAATCAGGAAATCTCACGTTCACTAAAACGCCGATGAGAAACACATGTATTTAGGCGGGCCAGGAAATGGACGCTGCTGAGAAAATACGTAAAGCCGTGTCAGGTGCAACGTGAATGCGAAAAAAAAAACTGCTACACGGCCTTCGAAATAAAAAAAAATGCTATGTTTATGCTGGTTTCCACAAATTAAATTGTATTTTTTTTCTTGTTTGACTTTTATATGAAGCCGATGGCAGATTTTATGACCATGTGGTATTGATTGAGCTGTGAAATGAGTGATTTTATTGGGCGAAATGGACAAGCCACAAACAAATGTTAACAAATTCGAAGAGTATCAACGCAGAGCTCCCAGCGCATTTTCATTCGTTGAAAAACGAAAAGAGGAAAAATGACTAGATCATGGTAATAGGAATTGTTCATGTCTCCTATCTGCTCTTTCTGTTAAGAGAAAAAAGTAAATTATCTTTGACTATGTCAGCGAAAGTATCTGCACAAACATTGTCTCTGCCCATCACTGAAGTCGTAACGCCGCCCGAAGGACGATGGTGGAGCTGCCTTTTCTTTTTCCGTGCTGGGGTTTTCTTGTACACAGGCGGGGAAATGCTAACGTTGCAACTTACGCTGTTAGGTTACTTCGATTTCCAATTGTCAATAAAGTGACTACAGATGAAGTAGTGCGGCTTCGACTCCGAGACTCTCGTGCCGTCACTCCTGGGGAACAGAAGACACAGAGCATCCGGTAGCAAGCGTAATTTTAAAAATTCGGCACTTTCCATGACCACACAGTAATCAGATACGTAGATTCGTGCCTTTGCCTTTCAAATAATCATGCTTAGGTCACCCGCCACTCATGCTTCTGTGGAAACCCGTAGAAATGAATCGACTTAAGAACATCCGACGAGTCTGCGTGGCTGCCAGCGGAGTCAACAACGCACCACGTTTCGCCTGCCTTGTTTGGCCAGACTTCATTTCACTGGACATATTCACACAACTAGCCCAACTTTCTGTTCTCTTGAGGATATATTCACGCACAACGTCATCTAAGATTTACGATTTACAATTTCCACACAAACCAACGACAAACAGTATACGCTCCAATGCGCTGGCAATGCGCCGGCCTCGGCCGGCGCATTCCGGCGATTGAGCGATGCGCCGAGAGGCGGCGCCACCCGTTCAGCTGTCCGGTCCCTATAGTGAACTAGAATATTCTAGTTCACTATAGCGTCTACGTACACGCGTTTTCGAATGACTATAGGTCTGCTTCTTTGCGACGTCACGCATTCATAAAACTACCACTCATGCCAAAATAATTGTAATACGCTTAACGTTTAGTTAGCAGGAAAGAAAATTAGAATGTTCTGTAGACAGAAACGTTTTTTAAAGCTTTTTTCCTTGCACTTGCGGTGTCACGCGGGCACCGCGGTAACCACGGTAACCACGGCGCGGTCGCGCGCGGCGACTGACCTCGTTTCAGCGTTTAAGTTCCCTGCGGGGCGCTTACTGCCTGTGTATGCTCTCGTTTCTTGTGTCTCCCATGCGAAATGGATTTCGAAATCGGCTTACCGGTCTCCAGCATTAGGTCGGTGCCTTAAATGCCGTGCCCCAGTGCACCGCGCCGTACGTAGTGCAGCAAAATTTCGGAGGCAACCGCTCCGTTCCCGTGTCCACCAAACCAAAATACGCACCTCGGATCGAGTCAAGGCGACAACATACGCTGGTAAGTAATGTGTTTACTAGCCTGAATATAGCGCACAGATAAACGACGGTTTCACGGGTGCAATGAGTTAGTCATTGTTGTGATGTATCAATACTATGGCGGCTTTTAAAATCCTACCGCTTCAACTGCTGACTTGATTGCATCAAACTTATTTTGTCACGTAGTAAGTTTGTAGCATATGAACTTTTGTCTTACAGCAGATTAGCTAAGAAAACTGTACCTACCTGGCTCGGCCGTGCGCGAGGCGCGAACCCGTGGTATCATGTGCCGGTAGCTTTCGGCCCCCGATACTGGCGCAGATTGCGGGTTCGCATTGTATGCAGCAGCAACGAATTAAGCACCCTTACCTAACTTACTGCGAGCAAATAAAAGTTACCGCAATATCAAAGCTCCGTGTGCAGTTTCACCACAAACTACTGAGCGGTTAGGCCGGAGAGATACAAGACGCCGCGGTAAACACGTATCAGCATTCGCATGCTGTATCTGCCCCTTGCAAGGTTTCACATGACGTGCAGTGATGAGGAGGCACCGAAGAAACAAAGAAAACAACTTTATTTCGAGAGAAGGCCTGCAGCATTTCTCTAGATAAGTCCTAGAGCATATTCCATTATGTCCTGAGGCAGTAAACAATTGACGTTATTAAAAAAAGCAAGCAAACTTCTCTCCGCAGCGAAGCGTTGTGCTTTCTTAGTCGCTCAGCAGTGTAAGTTACCGCTAAGAACACAGTATTATATCGCGCACATAATAATAATAAGCGCAGTTACACTGTTGTGTTGTAAACTGTGGACCTTAACGGATGCGGGACAGCGAGCCTGTAAAAAGAGAGATGTGACATGGTCACTTGTGAAGTCGGCTCAATTTAATTACTTCCATTTACTTTCAGCTTGACCTCAAGAAGCTGAACAACTTTGATCGGCATAATTATTCGCTATCTAGCTTTACACACACCCTGAACCCACAGTTTCTCTGTCTTTCCTACTTTTTGTTTCAAGCGGCAGCTTTGATGCAATCCTTGAAGGGCCTGCGAGCGGTCGCACACCATGTGGAGTTGCCGCGATAAGCAAATAGCAACATGTTTTGTGTGCACGTTTGCTTGGCCGCAGCCAGAAGCGAAACACAGAGACATGGATACAAGGCTGCACTCACTACGATAAAAAAAGTCATATGAAACTGCGCTCCAGTTATTGTTAGTCGCAGCAAACATATTGAAACAGTTGCTTTGGCTCCAGCGGCCAATGCTGTGCCTCGCTGATGCCAGTCTGTTGAGCATTTGGGTTAAGTATAATGACAGTTGTGCTGTGCAATTGAATAGTCATGATGAAGCACAAATCTGTGCCTGTGTGCAGCAATTAGTTCTTCTTTTGACGGTCTTTCATAGGCATCAGTCATAAGGTGGCTCTCTGAAGCTATGCTTGCAGCTGTGTCTCTGTGTGAAGAGCCCTGAGACCGTTTCTCGGTATCCTGGAGGAGCCTCTGGACTTACGCTGCGTGAAATAGTCATCGCGATTACAACAGTTCACTTAGTTTTTTGTGTAATAATATAAGTAAAACAAAGTTTTAACTTACAAAAAGTATGCTCCATTTTCACTGGAGCGGCACTGAAATGTCCTTTTCTTGATTTTGCCATTTTCACTTTCCAGCCGTCCTCTCCTTTCCTTTTCTGTGCCTGGAGCTTAGAAGAATTTTCATTGAAGTGAATAACAACCAGATGTGACCTAAATAGAAGGTAAATATGAATGAATTTCTCAAACTTTGGAAAAAAATGTGTTTCTTGTTGCCTACTAGCAAAATTATGCCAAGTAGAGGCTACTATAAGAAACCATTATGCATTATATTCACATCACTGCAGCAGAGATTGCTTCTGTTTTAGCTTCTATATCCAGCGCCTTTATATCAACTTAAGATTGTGATGCAATGATCTTCAAGCAGCAAAATGAATGTATGACATGGGCTATACAACTTCATATCGTGGATCATCCTTGTTCTCCCTGCTGTTGTATTCTAGCGATCATCATTAGTCCAAGTGATCAAGTGAACCTTGAGCATTCTTTGAGCTTCAATACATTAGCTTCGGGACATTCGAGATGGTTCTAGAGGGGTCGGAAACTTGCGCTGATAACTTGCAGTTCTTTAAAAACTACCTTTGTCTTGGGTCTGCACTAAGATGAGGAGCACAAAAGAGAGACGAGGTGTTTTTCCAGCCAGCCCTTCATGCTTGCCCTCAACTTTGTGTCATTGCAGTGTCTCAGCTCATGTCATTTCTGTCTGTATGTATTCCTGGTGCACTGTTCTTTATCGCATACCATCTGCCTATTCTAATATAACGGCAATGACTTTCAATGAGGACCCTTGGTGGCCTGTGCAGTACGTCTATAGCCTCCTGTCTCACTTTTTTCATGGAAAGAGATTACAGAATGGCTAGTGCTACCATTCTACCAAATATGTTTTTACCATATTATATGAAGCATCCTTCAATGTCAGAAGTGTGCACTGCAGTCTCCTCCAAATGTATGATAACTACCTTTGACATAGAAGTGTTCCAAGTTTGAAAAGAAAAACAGAAGATAAGTTCAGCTAATTTTACAGCAGTGTATTTACTATCAGGGTAGAAGGATTGTGGCAGCTGGCTCATAAGGTGCATTGAGTGCCTACTTTATGCAGAAGTTGGGATTGAGTTACGTGTTGGGCACTTTTTTTTGGCAGATGTCAGAGTTGACTCCTGTGAATAGAAATTGTAGGGTGTCATTATACCTGGCCTGATAACATGAGAGCTCCAGATCAAGCACTGCACTAAGGAGACTGAAGCCAAGCCCAACTTCCATAAAAAGAAAGCGCCAAATGCGTCCAGTAACATAGCAGCTTCCCCCTCCTCACATTAAAAAAAAAAACCTTTGAACTCTTTTTCTCTAAACCTCAGCACTAAACCATGAGAAAGACTGTTTTGAGCTGCTTTAAATTGGTCACAAAGCAATTTTTCAGCCCTCCAGGGCTATTCCATAGCACGAACTAAAAGCCATCTGCTTAGTTGCAAGTTCCAATGGGCTGCTTAGCAAGTTAAAGAATCAAAAGGAGCAAAAGGAAATGGAACAAATGATATGAACTTCTGTTTTTTCTTTTTCGCACTGTGTTCTATTTCCTATGGTCTCTGTTCCTTTTATAATGACAATATTATGTGCACACATTAAAAGTTTCATGCGAAGAATTATTGTTTGCACATGCCATGCAGAAAAGTTGGACTACATAGTCACACTGGAGTGAAAAATAATGTCTTAGTCTTCTCTTTCATTCAACAAGCCTTACTTGCATCCCACCATCCGAGTATGCAATTGATTTGGGAGCAAACTTGATGACAAAGTTGTGAAAAGATTCAAGGGAAGATGTTTGGGCTTTGGGAGACAGTTGTCGAGTGTCAATCAAAAACCGGGAGTTCTTCAGAATGGAGTTCAGCTTCTTGAAAGCACATGAATCTGTTAAAAATATATACATAAAAAATATTATAAATATTTGGCTGATGAGTTGCAGTGTTGGCGTGTGTTCTAGTCAATCGTAGATGCTGAACCTGCTTACAGCTGCTGCATTGCAGCTGAAAACAATTTTAGCATCATATTCTTAAAAAGATCCCAGGTCTTGTACTACTATATTACGGTGAAAAGAAATCTAAGAGATGTTGTCGAGCAAACATGCTACACTTTGTCTTCTTTAAAATTGTCAGTATAGGACAGTATGGAAAATCCCATTGTATTTGTGTTCCATACTAGCATGTATAACCAAGCTGCCTCAGTATTAAATATCTTGCAGTCTCAGCACTCACATTTACATTATTTTGTTTCTTCACTTCATTAGGGGTTTATTTCTCGGCTATGTCATATGTGAACTTGCTGTTATGTGCGGATGTGTACAAAGGTTTTTCCGTGAAGTTCTATTTGCATTACTTATCTCTTAAATTTATCATTGGTTGACAAATGCCACAAGTGTGAGCCGGGCACCTTCCAAACAACATCAAAGTGAAAACTTTACAAAAAAAAACCTATACAAAACAGATTACCTCTGCTCATCCATTGCCTGTTTGCAAGGAGCTAATGCAGGCATTTGCTGTATGGTCTATCATGGCCATCACGCTTATCGCATACGTGGTTCAACAGGCTGCACTACATGCTGATGATCAGGTACCATTACTCTGGCCCAGGGCAGCAACATAAACTTGTGATTGTCTGTATCCATGGTTCTATTGCTTCACAGCCCTTTGACCTGCTCACAGCTTCCAACTTCTTAAATGCAGTATAGAATATTGTTATTACAAAGTATTCGCTCTAATTATTAAAGCAAGCAACTGCTTGCACCTTTAGTAATGCGCCAAGCATCAAAGTAGTGCTGTATGGGCGATTTGCTGCTTTTGCAAAATGTCCAGATAGCTGGGAGGCGGTCTGTAGATAGATAAAATTAAAAACTCATTACATAATAATATATGTCAGCAAATGTACATCTTCCCCAATGGTTTGCAACGATAAAACATTTTGTAATTCAATTGTTTGTATTATATAATGATTAATTTGATTCTTGTTATGTATTGACATGCAAGCAGCACTTGCCAAGGGCACTCTTGGTGAGGCTGAAAATAATGTCTCCTAATAATATGCAGAAATGGCCGCTTTTTGTTAAAGACTGCACTGAGACTCGTTAAATTGAGGCCAGGCCCCATGCTCGCACTATTGGGCACTGCAGCTGACTTCACACAGTTAATATGAATTTCAGCTTGCCAATTTTCATATCGCAGCATTGCCTTACATCTCCTATTCTTACCTGTTCCCATTGTAGAATATGGTCAGTCTAAATGATAACAACGTTGTACGAGCAGTACTTGGCGCTGTAGCCCGGGGAGTCGCAGCGCCCATCTCCTGCGAGGTCCACTTCCATTCCATCCAGCTGGCTGATGATCTGCACCCCCTGTTCTTGGAAAAGCTGGGACAAAAATAAATGTGCATTTGTGAGCCACTTGTAACATTGTGCCGAACTGTGTCACTCGATCGTTGCGATACTGCATTCGCGCGCTGTTTTTTCTTTTTTTTATTACGCAACCTTGCCATAAGGCATATTATAAGAACCCGTGCAAATTATTTTCCGTTAGAAACCGGAGAAGGCTCCTGCTCTTATTGCTGTCGGTGAGCCATTTAGAGAAATCTTTCACCTACTAGGCATAGGGAAACTGTATCCCTAAGGCTGTTTTGGGCCCCTTTAACCTAAGAGCAGTCTCGCTTACCTCATGCTTAGGTAAGCAAATGGAGCATGTTGTGGTTGATAGAGTGCAAGACTATGCCGAAGAATACTGGCTTCTACCACGCACCATGGTGGGCTTCAGAAGGGGACTTTCTGCACAGGATATCATTATTCAACTGGTAGAGGAGGGGCTGTAGGGTGGCTGTTCCTGGCCCTACGGGGCAGAAACGATAGGTCAATGCCGCTTGCGGCGGGGTCTCGCCAGCCACCCAATTTTTATCTGTTGTAGGCCGTCATTGCACCCGCCACCGCTTTGGTGGTAGACGACGGCTGTTTCGGCGCGCGTCTTTCTCTCCCTCTTCTTTTTTCTTCTCTACTTTCTCTCCTGTCCACATGAGACAGCGGAGGTGGCTCAGCTACAGAGCCAGTAGCAGGGTCGTGCATTTTCTTTTCCTTCTTCCTACAACCACAACAACAACAACATATTCAACTGTCACATGACATATTAACAAATCTAACAAGGTAAATAGGCAGGCCATCCTGGCTATCGACCTAAAGAAAGCATTTAACAATGTTTCTAATTGTACTATACTAAACCACCTAAACGAGCTTAACCCTGAGCGAAAGGCTTACAACTACACCAAGGCCTACTTCAGTGAGCGGTCGGTGGAACTGCATGTGGGCAACTTGAAATCCAACTCGATAAAACTGGGAAATAGAGGCACCCCTCAGGGCCCTGTTTTCTCTTTGTTCCTCTTTTTTCTGGCATTTATCAATCACTCGGATAGACACGTCAAAATACCAGGAGTACAGTACAGCCTACACGCGGACGATATTATGGTGTGGGCAACAAAGGGCTCTCATGGAGAAATTGAGGCCGCTCTTCAAGCAGCTGCCAACGTCATTCATGGAGAGGCCAGGAGAGTGGGCCCCGAATGCTCCCCTGATAATTGAGAGCTTGTAGTGTTCACAAAGGTAAATAAATGCACCCTTGACGACAGTCAATATACAGCGGTGGAAGTAACCCCGGTCTAAGATATGAAAATGCTAGGTCTCAGGCTGCAAAAAAACTCTGGAAACGCGCCAACAGTCAACAAACTCAAATGGGCGGTTCATCAAACGGCCAGACTAATACAAAAAATTACTAATAGAAAACGAGGCAAGATAGAACACGACCTCTTCAAACTCGTAGACGACTTCACCATACGCAGGAATACATACACCCTCCAGTACTTAAAAAGCCGAAGAAATGAAGTTAAGAGCACCGACACCATCTTTAGAATGGCTTACAAAACAGCAATGGGCCTGGTTCGCTCGACTCCCAACGAAGAGCTTCTGAAAATCGGGGTCCACAACACCTACGAGGAACTTAAAGAATCACAGCGAGCTGCCCAAATAACGCGCCTGTCTAGCACGCCTGCCGGTAGGACAATACTTGAGAGACTAGGTATTGAGGGCGAACTGCTACAAGACCTGCCTCAAACTATTTCACCAATATCCGAAAGAGGATCACCATCAAATCTCTTCCTCGGAACATGAACTCCCACGCACATCAAGGCCGAAGAGAAGCACGAGCTAGGAGCCCGCTTAAGAGCCTGAGCCGGCTTCAGGATGTTATCTACGTCGACGGCGCAGAAGATGCTGAAGACCCTAATGATATTTTATATGTGGAGTCACACACCCCAGCATTAACTCAGCGAGACTCGTTATGGCGGAGGCGGTTTCCACATCCAGGCCCCTAGTGGCGGAAGAGGCTGCCATGGCCGCGGTCATCGCCTTTAACTTTACTAATGCAAGAACTATAGTAAGCTACTCCAAACTGGCGATCAGTAAATTTGCTAGAGGTAGAGTCCTAAATCCCACCTGACAAATACTTAGTGAAATGAGAGAATCTACTCTCCTCAGAGAGATCTTATTAATATACACACAAGCTCATGCGGGAAATCCAGGAAATGAAGCTGCCAATACGCTCGAGAATTAGCCGGCCGAGCTCTGGCGCAAAATCAGGAGCTGGAACCCTTTGGTGAGCCAGTGGTACCATACCACGAGTTCACCGCACATTACAAATAAATAAGAAGAGCACTCCCACCACCCCACAAAACACTGACCAGACAACAAGTCATATGGAGACAGCTACAGATGGGCACCCTCCCCAAATCAAAGTTTATATCAAATTCATAAATAAGGATATCAATCTCTTCTGCCGGTTTCGCGGAGAGAACAACTTCAAGCATATGATATGGGCGTGCGAAGCCCATAAACCTCCCTCTAAGCTCTTGCCTTATCTCTCTAAAGAAGCTTGGGACAAGCTAAGGTCTAGACCTTAGCTTCCCAGAGATGACCCTGACATTCAGTTCAAGGCCGTCGTATGGCCGGCGTCGCCAAAGGTCTCCACGGCTTGCGGCACACTAGCTGACGTCTCGTATTCCTCCCACTTATTGTGAATACAGTTTTATCAACCTCAGCCCCTTTTCATTCGTACTACTGTCACAACAACTACAAACACATCAAAGTTCACCAGCATTCTGTGTAGAACCCACTGCCATGCCTGTTACAAACGTGCCTGCCTGCAGTAGGAGTGGGGTGAATTCAATGCCATTAGGCTGATACTAATACCACACTCAAACATGAAAGGAGAGTCAGGAATTGGCAAAATCGGTTTGCTAGGCAACGGGACACTCTTTCAGACAGCGGCGAAATGATCAAGGGTAGCGTAGTGTACTTTCGCTACAAAAATATGGTTTACACCTAAGCTCCGCCTTTAAGGATATGGCGGGATAGCGTAGGCTACCAGCCCACATATAATTCTCCACTTTAACTAAGCAGTATGAACGTGCCTGCGTGGCATGAGGTAAAGTGAATTCAAATGTCGTGGCAGGCTGATTCTAATGGCACCATCCCATGTGAAAAGAGTGGCCTGAGTTCGCGAAACACGTTGCTAGGCAGCGGGGAGCTCTTTCAGGTGCCGGCTAATTGCTGGAAGTTACCATAGTGTAGCTTCCGCTATAAAAATCAGTCGAATAATCAAGTTTCGCCTATAGAGTAGACGCGATAGAGCTTTTCCACTGCGTGAATGTTTAAAATATTCTTGAGGTAGATGTATGCTGCAAAGGGTCAGCTGTTTTTGCATGCTTTCGATGGGCACCTACACTGAATGTTCGAATTGCTTTGTAGGTATGTAAGTGCATAGTACATCTCACATTTCTCAGTGGACACCTGCATTGTTGTTGCGACAATAGGACTAAAAGAAAATGAAAGGGCCTGCAAAATGGCTGAGCCGTATCCGCTGCTTCGTTCGGGCCGAGAACTGAAAGAGATAAGGAAAGAAGAAAAAAAAACTGGATGGCGCCTAATCATCGCCCATAAACGTACAAAGTGACAGCATTATTGGGTCCCGTTCGCATCGCCTGCGCAACCACTCCATAGTATCACATTCATCATACACACGATCCAGAATATTTCAAAAGCACGTCAGTATACTTTGCTATCTTACATACAATAGGTGGATGACGGCGGGCCACGCCACTTTCCACGCAAAGTATTGCATTTTGTTATTTCATAATTTAGTGCATAGTGAAATTTCACTCTTGCCTTGATTTTAAACAATAATCAGAAATTTTTTCTTTGGTTATTTCTTCCCGAATAAAGTCTGCAGTCTGTTCGTTTTTCTGCGCTGTCGTTAAACCTCACTGCTTTGCTGATGGCGGATGAATGTTTAAGGCTATGAATTGGGCGTACGCGCGCGACAGCTCTTATGGCAGCTTGCGTTCGATGAAATTTACGAATGAGCGCCGCATCGCAGTTAAGCAAAGGGGTAATATTCTTGCTACCCGTTTAGTTACAACTTCCGTAATTAGTTTCTTTCTGGTGACGCACCTAAACCGTTCACAGTTATAAGGCAAGGCCTACTTTAGGCATGCATTAATTTTATTCGGAGAGAAGCAATGTGGTTGTGTGCGGAGCTGTTGCGTGCTCACATTCCATTGCGAATAAGCAATGTTCGACTTCACGCATGTCCCCAAAACTTTATTGTTTCTTTCCTTTCCTCTAATTTTTCATTTACAACCGCAACGCCCACAGCGGCGTTTCTGTGACACAGGGCCTAGCGCATTAAACCTCGCTATCACATTAAAAATGAGAGCGCACAATCATACGGCGTTAGACTGAAGAGCGTAAGCTAAGTTATTAGGTACCTCTCCGTCTCAATCCACTTGCAAAGTGTTCTCGTGGAGCGTGCGTTGCTCACGATCTTTTGAAACGGCTCTGCGGCGGCGGTATAGCAACGCTACCTAGAGGAATTTTAAATTCTGCTGGGACCAGCATCGGATGGTCACGCCTACTCGCCCATTGCCCTAGATGCGATGACGTGCTCGTTGCACGCGTTGCTTCACTTTCCTCGACGCGAAGAACTGACTTCTGCTTCCGCCGCCATTGCACTCCAAAGGTCTGCGACGAAAGGGCGTTCCGCTGCGACCGCTGCGACCGCTGCGGCCCTCCCAAGGTCTGACTCACTACGGTTTCGAGGATCCAAAGTCATCGATGCGAATCTCTCACACATAGGGTCTTGCCTCCAGCAGTTATTCTGGGCTCCACAACGTGCGGAATCGTCTGACCAAAATTCAAACTATCCGCGCCCAAAGAGTGTGCCAAAAGTTTGGCAGGAATAGCAGCTCTATATGGCCCAATTTTGGCAGCCGTCCGGCTGGCATATATTTCGAGGAACACCAGGGTGGTGCAACTGCTGGCTCGTAGCCCGTTGGCCACAAGCGCGCGAGCGGGTCACATCTGATGAAATCTCCGCATGGAAATCATGCGACGTGCATAACCTTGTTATGCTATGACGTCACATAATGCCTACCCTAGTCTTGTGATATCCATTGTTTGGTTTCGTTTGGGGGTTTAACGTCCCAAAGCAACTCATGCTATAAGAGACACCATAGTGGAGGGGTTCTAGAATTTCAACCACCTGGGGTTCTTTGTGATCACATCAGAACATATCTAAATATGGCGGCGGACCTTATTACATGAAGACACGAGATAGCTAACATGCTCATCTGAAATACATACCCAATCACGTAATGACATCAGAACATTATACTTGAATGGGGTAACGTGACTACCACAGCAACGCTTAGACTACAATTCCACGGAAATTTGATCACGTCGTGTATAGGAGAAACGCACGGCCGTGAAACGTGAGAACGAAGGAGAACTCTTAAAAGACGTGCGTCCCAAAAGCCTTCGTATGGCACCAAAGCGGCGGCGATAGTAGTGACGGCATGAGCAACAGATACCAAAACACCACCAAAGCACACAGTACCAGGTGAGACTGACCAGTTTACTCTGTTTCATATAGACCTAAAATTATTGGAAAGCTTCCGTTACGATTTCTTGTTCGCAATCTTGCAGCAGGCAAATATTGGTGATATACTGCTGAAGGGAGTAAGGCGGTCTATAACGGCGAGGACTCACATACAAGACTAATAGGGGATATTACAAAAGGGCTGCCATCTAGGAGAAAAAACGTGAACTGTCACACGCCA
Organism: Amblyomma maculatum; assembly: GCF_055883805.1. Classification (NCBI taxonomy): domain Eukaryota; kingdom Metazoa; phylum Arthropoda; class Arachnida; order Ixodida; family Ixodidae; genus Amblyomma; species Amblyomma maculatum. Next base: position 57,540,654 of record NC_139348.1, on the reverse strand, counting down.
TCATGTCAGGGACTGCGGAAGAGACCTCGACGGCTCCGCATTCTAGTGACACGCCAAGGTACTTTGGCGGAGTTGTCACCCAGGACACGTTTGCAAAATTATCAGAAGCACTTCGCCATCTACCATGCCATAGTCCCAGGGACTTGTACCAGTTTACCCTACTGCCTGTAACTTCGCTAAAGGTTTTTACAGAATCAACAACTTCGGTTATACCCTCCTGGTTAACCGTAAAAACCGCAACATCATCGGTGTACGCCAGCAGCTTCACCTCCACGGGCTGCAAACGAAAGCGAGTAATATTCTCATTGTCCAAGATGTTTAAGCAAAGGGTTTCAATGTAAATGCAGAATAAAAGAGGGCTGAGGGGGCAGCTCTGCTGCACAGAACGCTGCACGCTAAGGAGGGGCCCCAGATTATTACATACGACTAATCTCGTAGTGCAATTGTGGTACGTCAGAGCCACGCCCTCACGAATACCAAAACCAACATTTATATGGTCCATTATACAAAATAGAATTTTATGGGCAGCGCAGTCGAACGCCTTTTCAAGGTCAAGCTGCAGGATGGCTACACGGCCATTTATGACTTTATGACCCCCCCCCCCCATCACAACATTCTAATACACTTGTTGCTTTGTGTATGTTCGTAACAATGGACCGTCCCTTTATCCCACACGTTTAATGTGGCCCAAGGATTTCTTAGATTACGGACTGCAGCCTTCGTGCTAACACACTTTCCTTTGTTCAATGTCTGCCAAAGTAGGCTTGCACGTGCACTGCCAGATTTTGTTCTGCCAACCGAATGTTACACGGGAGGTATTTTTGGTTAATTTAGAGAGGTTGTTCAAAGTGTGCGATTTTTTTATGCAAAATTTTCAAAAGAATGACCAGGAGTAAAATAAAAATGCAAAATGAAGCCCGTGTCGACGACGATCACCTCCCATTTCAAACAGGGCAGAGTTCTCTATTTCAAGTGCAAGCACTGGTTGAAAACACACCCAAGAAATTGAGCAACCGGCGTTGCACTGCATTACTTCAAGGAGTTGAACTGTAGAACTCTATGAAGAAAAAGCTGCAGTTCACAATTGTGATGGCCCCCTATTGCAGCGCAAGCAAGACGTAGGGAGCTCAAATACTGCCGACGTCTGCTTGGATCCTTTTATGGGCTCAAATGAGGATTTCAATGTTTTCAAATGGTTACCCGATTACGAGCACTTTGTTGCATTCATGAAATATATACGCCCGGACGACGTTCCTTTGCATGGACGTTGACACAGAAGCTTTAACAAGAGCAGTAGACCTTCCACTTTTTCTTATCGGACGGGCAATTGCGTGCACAAAACGCCGCCATGTTGCGACAGTCAGCTTAGGAAACCAGCTGAGCTCTGCTATTTATTTCAGAATTGATACTGAAGACGACTCTTGCATGATGGACAGCTGGACGTCGTTACACAAAGCAACCAACAGCAAAAATCTGACTGCGTCATGGACACTAAGGCGGTCGCCACAAATGTTGTCAGAACGTATAGCATTTTGAATGTCGCTTCTTGGTAACCGAGAGGTAATAAAACCGATGCCACTGTGATCATCTATCGCGAAACGCGTCCATTGTTACCTTTGTTGTTCACCCTATATCTTGAACCCTTTGTCTCACAATTATATCATTAGTGCTGCTATTCGAGGTTTCTCTATGGCTCAATGTTAAATTAATATTTGGCCTTTACTGATGACGTCACCCAATTTTGTTCTCTGCAAACGTGTTTACTCCAAGTTTTTCATTTGAGTTAACAGTTTTCTGCGGCCTCAGATGAGGATCTTAATTTAGACAAATCCAAAGGGCATAATAGCAGCTTGAGGGGCGAGTTGGTGCATAGTACCCAGAAGTGCAGCGCAACGTACACAAACACGTATATAGAAAGTTGGTGTTCCGTTTCATATTGCGGTAGTGTGCGCCTGTGTTGTGCTCTATCCACGTGTTTGTGTACGCTGCGCCGCAGTTGTGGGCAAAAGGCATAAGTTGGGATTGTGGCCCCTTACACTTCCTAAGGACTCCTCTGCATCATGTTCGCAACAGTCTGATATACTGGTATTCAGAAATAATAGGTATCATAGGCAAAAAATAAGGTAGATGGAACGGGAGATTCCGGTGTTTCCTCATGCGCAAATCTGCAAAACATTCTTGTTGACAAAGCTTGCCTACAACCTGTAAGTTCTGCACTGTGCGAGAAAGAAGGTGCACGCAATACACAGAATATTACCAACTACCGTATGGGCCTCGGAAAGGGAACTCACGGTTAGTGGTAACCTGTTTCTTCCAATAGAGTATGGCGGATTAGGTCTTGTTCACCTGCTCGTACACAAGCTAGTGTCGTGGTATTGTTTTTTAAGCGGGAGCTTCACGACGCTATGTAAAGCCAATGTCGCCGCGCAGAGCCCGAGCAGCTCCTCCTCATACGCCGTAACCATGGCAACCAGCTGCGTTTTGCATAGGTGTTCAGCCGTTGCGCTCTTCGCAAAGAGGAAGAGAAGGGTAGCGAGATCATCAGCAGATGGGCGCTCCGGCATGCGCCGCCGCAAACAGCTGACCAAATGGAGCAGGAAAGCATCTGCCGGCATCGTACGCGCAAGACATGAAAGTAGATTCTACATAGAAAGCCGGGGGATGTTCTAGCATTGAACAAAAGATTCACTGATTTCGAAGCGATGCTCGTTCGCCCGCAGCTAAAGTTTTAGCTCTACATTCAATTCTGCAGCGTTAAACTGCTCTTTTTTCCTATTCCAATTGGCAAAGCATCCCTGTTAGTATTATTATAACGTAAGTATTGGAGGAGGAGGGTGACTGTTCCTGGCCTTACGGGGCTAAGACGGATTGGTCAACGCCGACTGCGGCGGGGGCTAGCCTGTCACCGAATATTTATCTGTTGTAGGCTGTCATTGCACCCGCCACCGCTTCGGTGGTGAACGATGGCTGTTGGGAGGTGCGTGTTTCTCTGCCTCTTCTTTTTCTCTCTTCTCTAATTTTTCTTGTGTCCGCAAGAGGCAGCGGAGGCTCCGCCGGGGTGGTGCAGTGGTAAGACGCCCGACTACTGTGCCAGAGTACCCGGGTTCGAACCCGACCTCGGCGGCTGCGTTTCGATGGAGGCGAAACGAAGAGGCGTCCGTGTGCTGTGCAATGTCAGCGCACGTTAAAGATCCCCAAGTGGTCGAAATTACTCCGTAGCCCTCCAATACGACTCCTTTTCTCTCTTTCCAATTTCACTCGCACCTTCCTTCCTTCCGTTACGGCGCGGTTCTGGTGTCGACAATAAACAAGTGAGACAGGTTTTGCGCCTTTCTCTTCCTGTAAATCAATCAATCAGGCAGCGGAGGTGACTCAGCTTCTTCTGCCTTGATAAATAGCACATACCCACTAAGAGGGATTGGCCAGTGTTCAGTGTGGACTGCCCAATGTCGCACAGATTCTGAATTAGTGCATTCAACTATTTATCAACTGAACAATAATCTAAGGTTTAATATCAGAACATTAATTGAAAGAAAAAAATGCGAGCAAGCAGCGAGGGGCTAGCTTGCCACCGAATGTTTATCTGTTGTAGGCCGTCATGCACCCGCCACCGCTTAGGTGGTGGACGACGGCTGTTGCTGCGCGCGTCTTTCTCTCTCTCTCTCTTCTTTTTCTTTCTTCTCTACTTCCTCTGTTCGGTCCTCACGAGGCAACGAAGGCCCCGCCGGGGTGGTTCAGTGGTAAGACACCCGACTACTGTGCCGGAGTACCCGGGTTCGAACCCGACCCTCGGCGGCTGCATTTCGATGGAGGCGAAAGGAAGAGGCGACGTGTGCTGTGCGATGTCAGCGCACGTTAAAGATCCCCAGGTGGTCGAAATTACTCCGTAGCCCTCCACTACGGCTCCTCTTTCTCTCTTTCCACTTTCACTCCCACCTTCCTCCCTTCCCTTATGGCGCGGTTGCGGTGTCCACAGAAAACAAGTGAGACAGTTACCGCGCCTTTCCCTTCCTATAAATGAATCAATCAGGTGGTGGAGGCAACGAAGAGGCGTCAGTGTGCTGTGCGATAGCGCACATGGGGAGGAGTGCTCTGCCCTGATGGGGCTGGTGCAGGTGAGTCACCGCTGTTTGCGGCGGGGGCTGGCCTGGCACCGAATTTTTATCTGTTGTAGGCCGTCCTTTCACGCGCCACCGCTGGTGGTGGACGACGGCTGTTGTTGCGGCGCGCGTCTTTCTTTCCCTCTTGCTTTTCTTTCTTCTCTATATTCTCTTCTATCTGCACGAGGCAGCGGAGGTGGCTCAGCTACAGAGCCAGTAGCAGGCCCGTGCATTTTCTTTTCCTTCTTCCTACAGCAACACAACAGCGCAGAAGGAACGCACGAGGCAGCGGAGGTGAGCGGGTGCGGTTCGCAACAGCTCAGCCAATTTCTGGCTCTTGTGCCCAGCTAACCTTTCCTGTGACACGTCAAAACGATCAGCGGATCCAGGAAGGTATACAGACTCTAACCGCTGCCATATTTTGGATGTGCCCCGCGATCTTCGAGAATCATCCAGTGAAAACGCCTCTGACAGCCACGCCGCCGCACTAGGCCTCGTCTCATCGAGGCGAGCCCGTCCGGCGCGCCGCGTTCCTCAGTACCCGACAACCATGGAGGAACCAGTGGATGCAGAGATACCCAACCCACAAGACTATCACCCTGGTGAGTGGGAAACTGTCTTACGTGGTTATCGACCTCCAACCTCAGATTCAAACGCAGCCTCAAAACACCCATACACGGCCTCAGTTCACGTCAATCCTATCGGAAGCAACGCCGGCGCGCCGTCGGACGCTGCACCTGGAACCTCTCGAGCCCCGCTCCAGGAGACGCCGCACTTACTACGCATGACGCGCGCGGTTATGCACAAAAGTAAACTTGCCGCGGTGCCGGCAGGCACGATTCGAGTCGTATTTCGCCCGAGAGGCGGGCTCTCCCTGGAAAAGCTTCCAGCTCCAAGTCTCTTGCAGGCACTGCATGCAACTCCGAGCTGCTCAGTGATGGGCGAACTGCACATCAGAGTTCATCCCACAAAAAATACCTTCACGGTAGCGAAGGTGGCGGAGGCAACAGCTCTCGCCTTAGTGAACATGCAGGAAATCACTATAGATGGCAAGAAATTCCCGGTAGCCGCGTATATTGCGGCACCTCCAGCGGCAGTCAAGGGTGTTATTTCCCGTGCATACTGGAATGAAGCACCACATGAAATACTAAAGGACTTGCAGTATCGCAACCCGGAGGCCAATATCATAGCGGCTCGACGCATGGGGAAAACGTCGTCAATTCTTATAACATTTGCTTCTGGTCCGGTACCCCACACCATCAAGTACATGTGTGTTGTACATCGATGCACCAAATACATGGGCAGCCCTAAAGCTTGTACAAACTGCCGGAAACCTGGTCAAGGGTACGATGTGTGCCCTCTCCCAAGAAGCGGACTCTGCCCCCGATGTGGAGAGAATCACGACAGGCAAGAAGACACTTGCACGCCGAAATGCATTCTTTGTGGTGGGAACCACCTTACCGGTACAGGCTCATGCAAAGCCAGGACCCCCCAGCCTCGACGACGGACAGCGACGAAACCCAAAACAGCAGTGCCCACGGCAAAGGACTTTCCACCCCTAGTGCCTCGTCAGGATCGCCAGCCAGCCTGGACCAAAGCCAGCAGTACACCCCAAACATCACTGCGGGTGGAAGAGATAGCACTCCTGCGGGAAGAGGTAAGACATTTAAGGGCAGCCGTTAGCTCTATTCCTTCCACATCCAACCAACCCCTTCAATCGCCAATACCCCAACCGTTCACACCCCCTCCCCCCAAAAAAAAAGGCGACCAGAAGACGTTCCAGACATTGACTCCAAATTCAAAGACTTTGCCCAAAACCTAGAAGCCAAGATTCTGGCTCAGACTCAAACGTACATTGAAACCGCTATGGCTAGGCTTATAGAAACAATTATCAGACAAGTAACCACTATGCAACAGATTCCAAAAATGATTGCTGGAATGTCTTCGCACACCCCAGCTGACAACCCCACACCAACTTCCATCCTTCACCCTCCTACCCTCCAGCAGGGCCCTGTCGACAGGAGGCAGTAACCCCCGACTATGCATTCTGCAATGGAACTGCAGGGGGTTTCGCCGCAAACGAGACCCCCTGCAGCAACTACTCTCTGCTTCCTCCACACACCCCGATATATTAGCGTTCCAGGATGCTGGAACAAATGTATCACTGCCAGGATACGCTCTGGTACCCTCTGACATCACTCCCAACCCTAGGGTTACCACGTATGTTCAACACTGAATTCCATACACTTGTCACGAAATACACTCCCCGGTGGCTCACACATATTTAAAATTAATTCCGTCTGCTCAGAAATCCTATCCCCTATTCATCCTTAACTGTTACCTCCGTCCGAGACAGCCGGTCTCTGAATTAATTGCTCTCACTAAAGCTGCATCCACAGTGGCAAAAAAGGACCCCTCATTATTATAGGCGACTTTAACTGCGCACATGTAGACTGGGGCTACATGCGCACCAACAAGAGAGGAGCGGAATTACACAACACCCTTCAGATGCAGGGCCTCTCTATATATAATGATCTCAGCACACCTACAAGAATCAGCAATAGTGTCACCACCGATACTAGCCCAGACCTTACATTCGGCCGAAACCTTCCAACACTGGTGTGGAGCAACTCGAAGGAGACCCTGGGCAGTGACCATTATATAATAACTATAGAGCTTAACTTTGCCAAAAAAGCTAAAATCTACCGTGTCCGGCAAACTAGCTGCGATAATCTGCGTAAGCACAGAGGGGCCAGAACATTAAAGACCCCCTTTAACCTCCACACTTGGATGACACAGCTCAAGGAGGATGTCCAGACTTTCACGCAAACTTTAGACACCACCCCCGAGACTCCCATTGTAAATAGTAGGTTAATGCACCTTATCGAAGCACAGAAGAGTATCCTTGCGTGCTGGAAAAAACATAAGCATAATCGAAAGCTTAAACTTAAACTGGCGCAAATTCAAAAGCAAGTAGAGGAGCACAGCGCCGCCCTCAGTAAACATAACTGGCACCAAAAATGCGATGGGTTGCGAGGTAATCTCTCCTCCTCCAGAGCTTGGCATCTTCTTCGACACATGATAGACCCCACACAAACTAAAAAGAAAACTCGGCTTACCCTCAAAAGGCTTATCCATAAACATCGATGTAGTCAGCAATCGCTCTTAGCCCAACTGCAATCAACTTATACTACTGTGGGCCAAGCAATATCCTATCCAGACTACATAGGCCCTGATCAATCATCCCTAGATGCCGCCATTATGGAGATCGACGTTAGATCAGCCCTCCTTAGGCTACGCAACTCAACCCCTGGAGAGGACAAAATCACCAATTTCATGCTCAGAAACCTAGATGACCGTTCTATTTCCCTGCTCACTGAATACTTTAACGAGTGATGGAATCGGGGCAGCTGCCGGATGAATGGAAGAACGGTAAAATAATATTCGTTCCTAAACCAAACAAGCCCATAAATGCCCAAAATCTCCATCCCATCTCCCTGACATCATGTCTGGGGAAACTCTTTGAGCATGCCATCCTCACCCGTCTTACGCAACACATGGAATCCCATGGACTGTATCCCCATAGCATGCTAGGATTTCGAGCTCATTTATCGGCGCAGGACGCCCTACTACAGATTTCAAATGTTATCCTCAATGATATGCCACATCACACCAGAGCAATACTGGCAGTAGACCTCACCAAAGCATTTGATAAGGTCACGCACAGCATTATCCTGCAAGGCATTCAAGAGCTGCAGCTAGGACCTAAGGCTTATAACTATATCAGGGCCTTCCTGAACGGACGCACCGTCTCCCTGCCAATAGATGATATACAGACCCCCTCTTTCACACTTGGTAGCATTGGCACCCCGCAAGGCGCAGTGTTGTCGCCATTCCTTTTTAATATTACCATGATCCCGCTGGCAAAGGCTTTAAGCAGTATCCCACACTTGGGACACACCATTTACGCGGATGTTATCACGGTTTGGACCACATACAGCTCGGATGGAGACATAGAATCTACACTTCAAGAAGAGGCCACAGCTATATCTACCCACACGGAAAAAATTGGCCTTGATGCTCCCCGACAAAGTCAGCACTCTTTCTACTCCGGCCGCGGCGTGTTCCTACCGCCCCCATAACAATTTATCTGCACGATACTCCCATACCACAAACCCCCAACCTCCGCATTCTTGGTCTGAACTTAAGGACACGGGGAAAAACGACCTTACCATGAAGGCACTAAAACAGTCTACTTACTCCGTCATCCATCTTTTGAGAAAGGTTTCACACTCACGAGCCGGCCTAGATGAAGCTGACAATTTAAAGGTACTACACGCCTTTGTGCTCAGTCGCATTCTTTAAACCTCTCCTTAACTGAACCTCTCCTGTGCAGACAAAGATAAAATCAACGCCTTAATCCGCATAGCTACCAAAGCAGCGCTCAACCTACCGAAGACCACTAGCACGGACAGGCTCTTAAAACTAGGAATGCGCAACATTATACAAGAACTTATAGAGGCACATCGGTACACACAGTACCTTAGGTTGGCTGGCACGCAAACAGGACGACATATACTGGATACTCTCGGCATTCGCATACCCGCACCCTCTCTCTCAGGCCGTGCATTCAGTGCTTATCCTCAAACCTCTTCCTAAGAATGTCCACCCAGAATACCATCAATCCCGCCGCGTCGCGCGAGCCAAAGCTCTCCATAAACACTATGGGACTGCAGAGGATGTCCGCTGGGTGGACGCCGCATGTGTTTCAGACCGTTCGGTAGCTGTGGCCTACAATCCAGCAGCCCCCCCACTCACTAACTTCATAGACCCTCCCTGTAACTCGGAAGAAGCAGAGGAAGTGGCTATAGCCTTAGCAATCGCCCAAACAGATGCGGCTTACATACTTAGCGACTCCAAAACCGCCATACTTAACTTTGCCCGCGGACGCGTCCATCCTCCCGCGTGGCAAATATTGAGAATGTGCACCTTGAATTCTGACAGGCGTATTGAGCTTATATGGGTGCCGGCTCACTCTGGCAATCCCGGAAATGAGGCCACCGATAACACAGCCCGAGGACTTATTAGCCGGGCAAATGGCGACCCATGCCGGGATTTCTCGAGGGAGCGGGCACATACATTTTCTGAGCTCACACAGCAAGCACGCCTTGCCCGTCGACTCTACCCCTCTCCCCACTCCCAGCTGTCTCACTACCAACAAATTCTCTGGAGGCGTCTTCAAACCCGAACGCTTCTCACCCCTCAACGCCTATCCTACTACCGACCCGTTTCCCCTGAGTGCACTCTCTGTGGAGAGTTGCACGCCACCTTGGACCACATTCTTTTCGGCTACCCTGCCGATCCTCCCCCGCAGGGACAGCCCGCCATCGGATCATGGGAGGAATGGGAGGCCCTCCTTACGTCGCAGGACCTGGACATACAACTTCGCTGTGTGGACCGGCGGACCTGGACATACAACTTCGCTGTGTGGACCGGGATGCCAGTGCCATGACCCTACGTGACCTGGACACATGCACGTAATGTGAGGGCCGTGCGGTGGCCCTGGGCCCTTGAAGGGTCCAAACTCGCTCGTTTAATAAAGTTTCTTCCTCCTCCACAACAACGCACACTAAAGATCCCCAGGTGGTCGAAATTACTCCGTAGCCCTCCACTACGGCTCCTCTTTCTTTCTTTCCACTTTCACTCCCACCCTCCACCCTTCCTTACGGCACGGTTGCGGTGTCCACAGAAATCAAGTGAGACAGTTACCGCGCCTTTCCCTTACTATAAATTTAAATAAATCAGAGGCAGCGTAGGTGGCATTATCTTTTCCTTTTTCCTACAGCCACAACAGTAAAAACAAGAACACCCTTTTGGACCGACTGAACAGGAGACGGAAGGGGCTCTGGTGATTCGTTTAGGAGGTCGCGGACGTATTCAATGTCCTTACCGCGCAGTTTTAAGGCGAACGTACGTCAATGCGTAAGAGTTAGGGTTATGTAGACGGGTTTCATATGGACGTCACCCATCAGAGTTGTTAAAGAGGAACTATTCAGTACATATGAAAAGGCATTCAACGATAGCAACCGATAGAGCATCAAGGAAAGATCTGCAGGAGACAAAATGGCTGATATGGGTTATTAGGTAATAATAACCATCGGTTAGGGCATCAAGGGAACGTGTGAAAGTGACAAAATTTATGATGTGAAATAACTACAGAATCACAGAAGTTTGCCCACCAACTTCGGGCTTCAGTTCTGAGCTTTCGATCACAAGTCTTATTGCAGAAATTCGAAACTGTTAGCGTTACCACTGCGCACTGTACATCGCTCATCTCTTCCAAGCATTTGTCATAAGCCGTATTGCTTATACTTCTCCATATTTACGCCTCATGCTCACGGAGAAGCACCGCCTGGAGCGGCGTGAAAACAGCCCTTGGTATTTCTCTCTCTACTCCCAACGACGAACTTTTTGCCCTTGGTGTCTCCAACATTGTCGACGAGCTCATTCAGGTGGCCCTCCTAGCCCAGCGCCAGCGGCTCTCACTAACTTCTGCAGGCCGCTCTATCCTCGAACTTCGCTTCGTTCCCTTCCGTCTGCCATCCTCGGTGGTCAATCTCTCACCAGCCGTCAGGGCCAACATCAAGACACTCCCTCTCCCCCGTAACATGCATGCAACTCATCATCATGATTGCAGAGAATCTCGGGCCGCCTCCAGCAGCGATATGCTGGCTGACTTGATGTATTTTACACAGACACGGTAGATCATTCTACTCGGACTGCTCCAACAGGAGTTGCCACAGATGAGAATATGACTCTTCATGCCTCCTGCTCCGTGCGCACTTCACATATCACTACAGCAGAGGAAGTACCTATTGCCCTCGCGCTCTCCACTTCTAAAGCTAAAGTAGTCATAAGTGACGCTCAGCCCGCCATTCTTAATTTTACTCATAGCCGTATTTCTGTCGAAGCGTTTTGCGTAGGGTAATGAGGGAGCACATATGCTAGCACGAGGGCTCACTTTCCGAGCAGCTTATCGTCCCGCCCACAACATGCCGCCTTGGTGAGGAAGGGGGAGGATGAGAAAACGTTTATTTACGATGATATGATTTGGAAAGAGCAGCGGTGGCGTAGCGGTAGAACATCCGCCTAGCATGCAAGAGGACCGGGGTTCAAATCCCGGTGCCGCGCAATTATCCACCGGATTAAAAAAAAATCTGCGTGCCGATGGGATTGCATAAACAGTTTTCGAGTGCGACCTGATGCCGGTGAACGCACTCCCTCACGACAACAGGAGTTGGCCATCCTGGTGCAGTAATTGGCCGCAACCTCTCATGATAAGCTCCATAAAACCCCGGCCCTCAGTGACCAGAGGCTGCGGAACAACTGACCACGGCGGCGGTCAGGCCTGTGAGGCAGCAGGGGGTGCTAAGAAAGCCTGGCTCCGCTGGACAGGACGCCATCGGAAACTACCCTGGCAACGTTTAACGCTAGAACCCTAGCTAGTGAAGCTAGTTGAGCAGTGCTGTTAGAGGAACTAGAAGGTATGAAATGGGATGTCATAGGGCTTAGTGAGGTTAGGAGGCCGAATGAGGCATATACTGTACTGAAGGATGGGCATGTACTGTTTTATCGAGGCTTACCAGAGAGGCTACAACTAGGAGTAGGTTTCCTTGTCAATAAGTGTGTAGCGGGTAATATGGATGAATTCTATAGTATTAATGAGAGGGTGGCAGTCATCGTAATTAGGCTTAATAAGCGGTATAAATTGAATGTTGTACAGGCCTATGCACCTACATGACCAGGCAGTTGAAAGCTTCTGCGAAGATGTAGAATCGGCAATGCGAAAAGTAAAGACGCAATATACTGTACTAATGGGCGACATCAATGCCAAGGTGGGGAAAAAGCAGGCCAGAGACCAGGCAGTAGGTGACTATGGCATTGGTTCTAGGAATAGCAAGGGGGAGTTACTAGTTGAGTCTGCAGAGCGCAATAACTTAAGAATCATGATTACCTTCTTCAGCAAGCGGAAGAACCGGAAATGGACATGGAAAAGTCCTAACGGGGAGACTAAAAATGAAATTGACTTCATACTGTGTTCAACCTCCGCCATTGTGCAAGATGTAGAGGTAATCGGGAAAGTGCGATGCAGTGACCACAGGATGGTGAGGTCCCGAATTAGCCTAAATCTGAAGAAGGAACGCAACAGATTAGTAAGAAAGAAACCCATCAACGAATTAGCGGTGAGGGGGAGGGCAGAAGAATTCAGGATCTCGCTACAGAATAGATATTCAGCTCTAACCGAGGATGACGACATTACCCTGGGAGCAATGAACAATAATTTCAGAGATATCATTACTGAGTGCGCGGTAGAAGTAGGCGGTAGGATAGTTAGAGAGGATACCGGTAAGCTGTCTAAGGAGACGAAAGATTTGATTAAGAAACGCCAGAGTATGAAAGCTTCCAATCCAACAGACCAGATTGAATTGGCCGAGACATCAAAGCTAATCAATAAGCGCAAGGTGGCTGATATAAGGAAGTATAACATGGAGAAAATTGAGTATGCGGTAAAGAATGGATAAAGCTTTAAAGCGGTAAAGAAGAAATTGGGTATAGGCAAAAACCAGATGTATGCGATAAGGGACAAGGCGGGCAGCGTCATCACGAACATGGACAAGATAGTCAAAGTAGCCGAGGAGTTTTATACAGATCTCTACAGCAGCCAATGTAGTCAGGACCATAACGAGATTGGCGGCAGGGAAAAACAGTCAGACGTTCCACCAGTGACGAAGGACGAGGTCAAGAAAGCATCAGAAACTATGAAAAGGGGGACATCAGCTGGAGAGGTTCAGATAACTACAGATTTGCTAAAGGACGGGGGGGATATTGTGCTAGAGAAACTGGCCACCCTGTATACGCAGTGCGTGGTGTCATCAACGGTACCGGAACCATGAAAGGATGCGAACATTATCCTCATTCATAAGAAAGGACCTTATCCTCATTCATAAGACCAATCAGCTTACTGTCTGTTACGTATAGGTATTTACTAAGGTAATCGCTAATAGAATCAGGGCAACCTTAGACTGCAATTAAGCAAAGGATCAAGCAGGTTTTCAGAAACGGTACTCTACTATCGATCATATCCATACCATCAATCAGGTGATAGAAAAATTCTAGGAATATAACCAGCCCTTATACATAGCATTCATTGATTACGAAAAAGCATTTGACTCAGTTGAAACACTACGGCGGTGATGCAGGCATATCGAAATCAGGGGGTAGACGAGCCGTACGAGAAAGTGCATGAAGATATATATATATATATATATATATATATATATATATATATGTAGTGGCTGCACAGCAACCATAGTTCTTCATAAAGATAGTACAAAATTCCCATAAAGAAAGGTGTTAGGCAAGGAGACACAATCTCCCCAGTACTATTCACAGCTTGCTTAGAGGAAGTATTCAGAGACTTGGAATGGGAGCAGTTAGGGATAAGGGTAGTAGGAGAATACCTCAGTAATCTGCGATTTGCTGATGACATTCCCTTGCTAAGCAACTCGGGGGATGAACTGCAAACAATGATTGATGACCTAGACAGGAAAAGTAGAAAGGTAGGCTTGAAAATCAATATGCCGAATACTAAGGTAATGTTCAACAGCCTCGTGAAGGAACAGCAGTTTACATTAGCTAGTGAAGTACTGGAAGTAGTAGGCGATTATGTCTACTTAGGGCAGGTAGTAACCGCAAATCCGGACCATGAAAAGGAAAGAACAAGAAGAATAAGGTTGGAATGCAGCGCATTTGGCAAGCACTCACAGAATATGACTAGCAGCTTACCGGTATCGCTCAAGAGGAAAGTATACAACAGTTGCATCTTACCTGTACTCACCTATGGGGCTGAAACGTGGAGGCTAACCAAGAGAGTTCTACTTAAGTTGAGGACAACCCAGAGGGCTATGGAACGCAATATGGTAGGGGTAACATTAATAGATCGGAAGTGTGCTTAGTGGGTCAGAGAAATAACTCAAGTTACCGATATTCTAGTGCAAATTAAGAAGAAATAGGCATGGGCAGGACATGTAGTGCGAAGAGAGGATAACTGATGGTCGCTTAGGGTAACAACCTGGATTCCAAGAGAAGGAAAGCGTAGCAGGGGGAGGCAGAAAGTTAGGTGGGCGGATGAGGTTAAGAAGTTCGCGGGGGTCAAGCGGATGCAACTGGCACAGAACCGGGTTAAGTGGAGAAATATGGGAGAGGCCTTCGCCCTGCAGTGGGTATAGTCAGGCTGATGATGATGATGATTTGGGAAGGGAGGTGCGTTTGGCTGGGCAGCTCAGTGGCAGACCTTATTCCGGGACGCCATTGGCCGCCGCCGCTGCCCGAGCTCTCTGGTCCAGGACACGCTGGGCCTGCAGGTCCGAGCTGGACAGGGCCGCTTCACAGCCCCCCGTAGTTGGCTGTTTTATAGCTTTTATTTTTGTACTTTGCTGGCAGGCACACACCATGTGGTATAGGTCAGCATACTGCCTGCAGAATTTGCACCTACCCGTGAATGTCTGGTCCACGTGTTTTAGAACACACCGGTTTGCAGCCGTTTAAGGTTTCACTCCTCAGATCTGTCGAGATCTTTGGTGGGTCCCTGGAGTGCCCTCCTGCAGAGGCGTAAATAATTTGTGATGTCCGCATAAGTTATGAGCGGGATTGGTATAGTTGCCTTGGTAGAACCAGAGGATTGAGCGGAACCCCGGGGGAGGAACGCTCGGGCAGCCACGTGAGCAGTCTTGTTCCCCTCAACCCCCTGGAATCCAGGCACCCATATAACCTGTTTTCTATTAGTAGCCGAATCTGAATTTTTCGTATGTGCCAATACTATTAAGCGGGCGAGTGGCGCTATCCTGCCTCGCACGTAAATACGGCAGGCCTGTTGCAAGTCCGACATTATTTAGGCTGCGTCGGAGTGGGTGGCGGCCAGTGCAATTGCCACTTCCTCCAACATAAGCGCGTCGTTAGTTTTTACTAAGACCCCGTTCACCTGCCTTCCTTCGAGCACAACAGCAATGGTGCAGTGCCATCCTTAGTGGGATCCGCTGCGTCCACGTAATATGTGCCTGTCTTACCGCCATAGTTATTTTGTATAAATTTTGCCGTGGCTTCACGCCTCCCCTGATTATACTTCCAATTCATGTTTTTGCAGAGCGGCCTAACCGTCAAAGTATTTTTCCACACTTTCGGAATGTCCGCTCTGTTTTCTGTGGTAGGGAGAAGCCCTCGATTGAGGACTCGGAGAACTTGCCTGCCGGTGCTGATCACCAAGAGCCTAGCAATTTGGCTTATTCTTTGGGCCTCAATTAGCTCCCCTATTGTATTATGGGTCCCAAGTTAAAGCAGGAGCTCCGTAGACGCTCTGGCCGAGAGTCCTAGAGCCTTTCTAACCGCCACCGGAATCATCGCATCCAGCGTCCCACGGTCGCTCTTCCTCAGCTTGAGGTATGGTGCCACGTACACCTCACGACTAATGACGAACGCCTGGACCAGGCGAACGGTTTCTTTTTCATGAAGTCCGCCGTCCTTGCCGCATATCCTGCTAATCACCCCACTAATTTTTTCGCAGGTGGACTTTAATTATTTCAGGGCTTTGGCTTGTTACCCCGGTTATCAATTTGTAATCCCAATAGCCGAAGTGTGTTCACCTCTGGTATCGGACTGCCTTTTACGTAAATCTGTATGTATTTTCTGGGTCTTTATGCTTTGCAATGTGCAAAAGTTCTGATTTATTCCGAGCGCACTCTAGACCGCACACCCCAGTGTAGTTTTCTACTACCGAGGCGGCCTCTTGGAGGGCCTCCTCCACCTGGTATAGGTTGCCCCGGGACGACCAGATGGTAATGTCGTCGGCATAGATGGCGTGGCGTACGCCATCTACAGCGTTGATCCTCTCTGGGAGGCCTATGAGGGCAAAGTTAAACAGCAGCGGATAGAGAACAGCTCCTTCGACGTTCCTCGGGTTCCCATATCAATGGGTTCGAATTTTTTATTGCCCAATCTGATATAAAATTTCCGAATTTCTAAGAAGTTTTATGTAGCTAAATGTTTTCTCGTCGCAATTTGTCGCATTTAAAATCTTCAGAATTCTACTGTGTTTAATGTTGTCAAAGGCCCCTTCAGATCCAGGGCCAAAATAGTCCTGTCTTCTGAACTCCCGAAAGGGGGATTAATGAATTCCCTATTGATTTGGCGCAGTACATCCTGCGCTGATATATGTGGTCAGAAGCCGAACATAGAGGGCGGCAGTAGCTCGTGAAGTTCTAAATAATCGGACAGCCTTTGCCTCACTACAGTCTCCATGAGCTTACCGGCGCAGGACGTGAGAGAGATTGGCCTTAAACTGTCTGTGTTCATCTTTTTGCCGGGCTTGGGGATCAACGTCACTATGGATGTTTTTCAGTCATTCGTTAGCACTCCCGAGTCCCGGCAAACATCAATGTGGGTCGTAAAATCTTGTAGAGTTTGATAATTGAGGTTGGCCAGAAGGCCGACCGTTATCTGGTCGTCTCCCGGTGTCGTTCCACGTAATCACTTCACGCAACTTCCTCCAACAATATCGTCTTTCTCGCAAACTATATCCAAGTCGGCCCCAAGAACTTACAAGGACAGAGGCCATCATATGGCGCAAACTCCAGAAGAAAACTTTCCCCAAACCCAAAACATTCCATATTTACTGAACTATACATGCCGATGTGAAAACACTGTAATATCCCAGAGACCGTCTTCATATGGTCTGGACTTGTCCACGACAACACATGGAAACACCCACACAACATACTTGGGAGGCTCGTCTACAAAGCTCTGCCCTGGACGACCAAAGAGTGCTGAACGGTCTCGCTCTAGGGGCTGCCAGATTCCAAGGAGTCCTCGCCAACCTCTAGATCAGGGCCTTCAGTCCCTTGACTGTTTTATGCGAAGCATACTAGCCGCACAACCGAGCTCTTCCTTGCTGCGCCGCGCGCGGCCGCGTAGCTACCACTTGATCTACATCGGCGCACCACGTGATATGACGTCACAACAGCTGTGAAAGCTGGGGCTCAACTCGTGCGCTCGCTTGCGGATGCGCAGCCTCCGCCGGCGGCCTAACTTCCGCTCCTACCGCTAGAAGATACTGACGTCACGCAATTGCATAAAAGGCGACGCACTCGTTGAGTCAGTTAAGCTATAGTTAAGCAGCGAGATGTCGGCCAGGGAAAGGGCGGCTCGCCAGACCGCAAAGCGCAAGTTACAAACAGCCACGGAAACGGGAGAAGAACGAGAAGTACGGCTTCCCAAGCGACGTGCACAGTATGTAGCTAGAGGGCAGCGTTCGACAACCGATGCGAAGGTGTAGGATGAAGCTTCGAGTACTTCTACTCGGTTCGAGCGGCGAAATGCTACCAAACGGATAATGCGTGCAGAAGAAACTCCTGAACAGCAGGAACAGCGCCTTGTAAAGGAGCGTGCTTACCGGAAGAAGCAAAGTAAGAAACGAAAGGAGCAGCGCGCAGAAGAAATGCTGGTATGCTTCGCATCCTAGGCTTAACCATAAGCTAAGCCAGACCAATTTTTTAATAAACGCTTACCAACCAACCAAGCAACCAACGGTACATCGCGCGCCTCTTGTCGAAAACAACCGCCATTCCGTTGAAAAAAGGCGAAAGAAAATGTTTTATTACACCCGAAGGTGACATGTCAAGTACAGAAGTACAAAACAGACCCATCAACATCATGGCACGGGGTCAATACAATCATGTGAAAATATGACACGATGCTGAATGACAACAAGAGGACAACACCCTCCAAATTAAAATTGCCTGTAAGTATGGATATTGTTAACAAATGACAATCAAAAGAGCAAATGATTACTTTGCACATACCCAAAAGTTACAACAGACAACAATAGAGACCTAACCATATATGATACACAACTGCTATCGTAGGTGCGAGCTGGCCGTTATATTACATCACAGACCCTGTAACAGTTAAAAGCACTCTCTTTTTAGATACAAGAAAATATCGTGTTGATCATTGGCGGAGGAATTCTTTTTCCCTCAAAACAAACAGCCGTTCCTCAAAATGAGCATGTATGATTGTATGCAATTTTTCGCAACATAGGAAACATTGCTCTGTTTCGTTTTGACCTCTCAGGCACATTACGGAAATGACACAGTACATACATCACCGTATAGTACACCAAGTATTCAAATTTATTCCGCTGTCTCGAAGCCTGTGTAGGAGACACACCGAAAACATTCCCAACGAGCTTCCACATAGTACACGCGACTACACATTCTTTTACAGGATCATTCCTGGTCTATACAACTGGTTTACTGGGAAATCAAAAATCAGTATCTCACTCGCGGAATCGCGCTGATAGTTCTCGCAGACAACACAATAACTCTTAGGTTTTTGCACTTTACAGTGTAGATTCTGCAGTGATCTTGGAATAGTTTTACTTCACAGGGTTCTTGTTCAGTTGTTGTGAATGCAGGAAGAAAGAAAATAAATGCATGGGTATGTTGCTGGCTCTGTAGGGAATCAAAGCTCAAGATTCGCCGTGCATTCCTAGCATGGGGGCGAATTGTGAAACTACGGGCCGCCGCAGGAACGGACGCCCCGCTAGCTACCTGCGCACGTACATGCCAGTGCTGTTTTGGCTGTAGGAAGAAGGAAAAGAAAATGCACGGGCCTGCTACTGGCTCTGTAGCTGAGCCACCTGATTGCTTCTGATTGCTTTTAGGAAGGGAAAGGCGCGGTAACTGTCTCACTTGTTTTCTGTGGGCACCTTAACCGCGCCGTAAGGGAAGAGAGGAAGGTGGGAGTGAAAGTGGAAATAGAGAAATAGGAGCCATAGTGGAGGGCTACGGAGTAATTTCGACCACTTGGGGATCTTTACGTGCGCTGACATCGCAGAGCACACGGAAGGCTTCCCTCGATGAGGCTGGGACAGGTGGGTCAGCACCGCTTTCGGCAGGGGCTAGCCTGCCACCGAATGTTTATCTGTTGTAGGCCGTCATTGCACCCGCCACCGCTTTGGAGGTGGACGACGGCTGTTGTTGCGGCGCGCGTCTTTCTCTCCTTGTTACTTTTCTTTCTTCTATATTTTCTTTTCTGTCTGCCAGTCAATCATTCTGTCTGCACGAGGCAGCGGAGGTGCCCCGCCGAGGTAGTAGTAAGACGCCCGACTACTGTGCCGGAGTACCCGGGTTCGAACCCAAGCTCGGCGGCTGCGTTTAGATGGAGGCGAAACGAAGAGGCGTCCGTGTGCTGTGCGATGTCAGCACACGTTAAAGATCACCAGGTGGTCGAAATTACGCCGTAGCCCTCCACTACGGCTCCTCTTTCTCCCTTTCCACGTTCACCCCACCTTCCTCACTTCCCTTACGGTGTGGTTGAGGTGTCCACAGAAAACAATTTAGACAGTTGCCGCGCCTTTTTTCCTATAAATCAATCAGCGGAGGCGGCTCAGCAACAGAGCTAGTAGCAGGCCTGTTATTTTTGTTTCCCTCTTCCTATAGCCACAAATATAACAGCACACGGACGCCTCTGCGTTTCGCCTCCATCGAAACGCAGCCGCCGAGGTCGGGTTCGAACCCGGGTACTCCGCCACAGTAGTCGGGCGTCTTACCACTGCACCACCCCGGCGGGAACGCTGAGCCAACTTATTTAACTAATGTAACTGATTTATTTATCGGAAGGGAAAGGCGCGGTAAATGTCTCACTTGTTTTCTGTGGACACCGCAACCGCGCCGTAAGGGAAGCGAGGAAGGTTGGAGTGAAAGTGGAAAGAGAGAAAGAGCCAGCTCCATGGATTGGTTTATTTATAGGAAGTGAAAGACGCGGTAACTCACTTGTTTTCTGTGTACACCGCAACCGCACCGTAAGGGAAGGGAGGAAGGTGGGAGTGAAAGTGGAAAGAGAGAAAGAGGAGCCGTAGTGGAGGGCTACGGAGTAATTTCGACCACCTGGGGAACTTTAACGGGCGCTGACATCGCACAGCACACGGACGCCTCTTCGTTTCGAAAGAGCCAGCTGATTTTTTTTATTTATAGGAAGGAAAAGGCGCGGTAACTGTCTCGCTTTTTTTTCTGTGGGCACCTCAACCACGCCGTAAGGGAAGAGGAAGGTGGGAGTGAAAGTGGAAAGAGAGAAAGAGGAGCCATAGTGGAGGGCTACGGAGTAATTTCGACCACATGGGGATCTTTAACGTGCGCTGACATCGCACAGCTCACGAACGCCTCTTCGTTTCGCCTCCATCGAAACGCAGCCGCCGAGGTCGGGTTCGAACCCGGGTACTCCAGCACAGTAGTCGGGCGTCTTACCACTGCACCAACCCCGGCGGGGCAAGCTCCGCTGGATTGTGTGAACATAAGAGAGAAAGCTGAACTAAATGATTTATAGGAAGGGAAAGGCGCGGTAACTGTCGCACTTGTTTTCTGTGGCCACCTCAACCACGCAGTAAGGGAAGAGACGAAGGTGGGAGCAAACGTGGAAAGAAAGAAAGAGGAGCCGTAGTGGAGGGCTACGGAGTAATTTCGACCCCCTAGGGATGTTAAAGGTGCGCTGACATCATACAGCACACGGACGCCTCTTCGTTTCGCCTCCATCGAAACGCAGCCGCTGAGGTCTGGTTCGAACCCGGGCACTCCGGCACAGTAGTTGGGCGTTCTGGAAGAGAGGGAGAGAAACAACTTGATTTGCTCAAGATGTGAATTAGGGCAGGTGGGTACTGTGTGGCCCCCAGGTGGGTGCGACATCCTGGGCCCACGAAATAACTGCAAGCTGTGTG
This sequence comes from Amblyomma maculatum, assembly GCF_055883805.1. Taxonomy (NCBI): domain Eukaryota; kingdom Metazoa; phylum Arthropoda; class Arachnida; order Ixodida; family Ixodidae; genus Amblyomma; species Amblyomma maculatum. The sequence goes on along the minus strand of NC_139348.1, from coordinate 57,519,729 downwards.
TTCTTGTCGGGCTTGGTAAGGAGTTGGTGCCAGATTTCCGCAGAGGGAGCTGGCAGGAGGGCCGCTGGGGGTGGCTTATTAGTGCGGTAGCGTTAAGGAGCTCGTGTCGCAGAAAAGCCGGTGTCGTCGGTGGCGTTGGCCGTGAGCGATAAATCCCGGCATGCACTTCATAAAAAAGCCGGTGTCGTCGGCAGCGTTAGCTGTGAGCGATAAATCCCGACATGCACTTCATAAATAAAAAGCAACTTCCAAGGTGGACTGGGTGGGAATCGAACCAGGGTCTCCGGAGTGTGAGACGGAGACGCTACCACTCAGCCACGAGTTCGATGCTTGAAAGCGGTACAAAAGCGCTTCTAGTGAATGCGGTGTTGCCTTAGAAACGTGCTGTAGAACGTTATACTGTGGTGTATATCGGTAATTATGAGCATGTTACTTACAGAAGTCGCAGTTACACGAGTAGCGAAGTACGTTTCCGCTACATTTTTTCTGCGCTCTGAGCACATGCAGAGCCATCTTGCGGCAAACACAGAAGAACCCCTCCTCGCAATGTGCGGCGCTGCCCCGACGCGTGGCGCGCCACTCGCCCCTGAGGTTTCGCCGTGCACCCTCACGGGTTGTAGAATCAAGCGTCTTTCCTTTCTTTAGATCACTATCTTCGCTCACCCGCTTCTGCCCTTCGGGCTGCGCGGGTACCGGTGCGAGGATGCCCCAATATCCTTGCGTTTATTAAGTTTTCTCGCTATCTCCCCTTCCAACATCCAGCGTGCGTCACTCGAACAGTGGTGTTTAGGCGACGCGGCTCTTCTTTCCGCTCACAGCGCGATTGCTAGGTGAAGCGTCTGATGCCGGACGCCTCTGACGTGATCGCTGCGCCATAGCGCTTCTGCTGGGAAAGCGTCCCGTGAGATGTGTGACTGACCGACATACTCAGTGCGTGTGAACGCTAAAGGAACACGGGAGCAAGAAACGTTGTAGTGTGCACAACACAGTGCGATAATGTAGATTGTGAGAAGCACCTTTTTAAACAAATAGAAAAAAGTTGTACAGTGCACTTAGAAGTGTTGAGTATGAAACCTATGTCTTTGTAGGACTCAATAGCATACCGAGCGAATGAGTGGGCGGTGCGAACGAGGTGCATAACGCTATCGCGTTCCACTCTTGAAGGCGAAGCTTAAGCGTCCTCCAAATTTTAAGTTGGGCTTTGGGGAACGAAAGGCGTAGTATACATTTGGGCGAATACCACGAAAATGCGGACAACCATACTTAATTAAGTCTTGGTCATTTGTGCGACAAATTTGGTGTCACACAAAGACCTGCTATGGCGCAGTCGGAGGTTGGGGGCGGCAGTGAAGGGTGGCTGATCCTGGCCCTGATGGGGCCGAGACAGGTAGGTCACCGCCGCTTGATGCTGGGACAGGTGGGTCACCACCGCTTGCGGCGTGGGCTAGACTGCCACCGAGTTTGTATCTGTTGTGGGCCTTCATTGCACTCGCCAGAGCTTCGTTGGTGGATGACGGCTGTTGTTGCGGCACGCGCCTTTCTCTTCCTCTTCCCTTTCTTTCTTCTCTATTTTTTCTTCGGTCTGCACGAGGCAGCCCGGCTGGGGTGGTGCAGCTAGTGGTAGACGCCCGACTACTGTGCCGGGTTCGAACCCGAACTCGGCGGCTGCGTTTCGATGGAGGCGAAACGAAGAGGCGTCCGTGTGCTTTTGCGATGTCAGCGCACGTTAAAGATCCACACGTGGTCGAAATTACTCCATATCCCTCCACTACGGCTCCTCTTTCTCTTTCCACTTTCACTCCTACCTTACTCCCTTCCTTTACGGCGCGGTTGAGGTGTCCACAGGAAAAAAATGTGAGACAGTTATCACGCCTTTTGCTTCCTATAAATCAATCAGCGGAGGTGGCACAGCTACACAGCCAGTAGCAGGCTTGTGCATTTTCTTTTCCTTCTTCCTACAGCCACGACAACAACGACGTGGGCTAGCCTGCCACCGAATTTTTTTCGCATCCCCAGAGGAAGTGCGCCTTAGTGGCGGATTATCCGTTGTTGCAATTTGGACATGCGGTGTCATATTCGCCGTTAGTAATTAGTGATAGCCTGGAGTGACTAAGAATTGAATTTGTCTGTAATCTGCGGAGCAGGGCGGCTTGTGCTCGCTCGAGGTCGGGGTAGGGAGGCGGGAAAAGGCGTCGCGTCTCCTTGTGAAAATTGGTAATTTCGACGAAAGTCTGGGGGGCTTCGAGTGCATCTGGATGCGTGATACCGACTGCCCGGATTGTTAATCCTCGAGCAAGTTGGTCGGCCCTATTGTTTCCAGAGTTGCCCGCGTTGGCGGGTACCCAGACTAGGTTACTTTTGTGGTCTGGAGTGCAGCCGCGCAGGATGCGTGCAGCAGGAAGGCAGATGTAGCCTGCCGAGAAATTTATAATTCCTCTTTTTCAGTCGCTCAGGACTGCACGCGTACGCGGGTGAGCGATGGCAAGCGCTATCGATGTTTCTTCCGCTGCGGTGGGGGAGGAGGCGCGCACCATGACGGCGGAGATAAGGATAGATTTTGGTGTGGTAGCACAGGCCACATAGGTTGTTGTATCTTGCCTTGCCGCATCCACGTATGTTGCGCGTTCGTAGGTATGGTAGGTGTCATCGAGCGCTCTGGCTTCGTGCTGACGGCGCGCGTCGTGTTGGCCAATGAGCATGTTTTTGGTAGCGGTTTGACAACGAGGCGGCAGTGTACACATGTCGGGAGGGGGACTGTGGGATGGGGATCGCTTAATGGGTTGACGTTTAACCGGTCCAGGATGAGACGGCCGTGATTTGTCCTGGAGAGGCGATGGACTTGGGCTGTCTTGTGGGCTTCAATAAGTTCGGAAAGAGTGTTGTAAATGTCCAGTTGGAAGATGTGTTGTGTTAGCGTATTGTGGCAACCCTAGGGCAGCCTTGTACATCGAGCGGATGATGCTGTTAACTGCCTCCTCATCTTTTCGGCGAAGGTGATAGTAGGGATAGGAGTATACTAACCTGCTAACGAGGAATGCCTGTGTTAGCCGGCACAGGTCATCCTCCATCATGCCTGTATGACGTGTGGAGATGCGGCGGATAAGGCTGATTATTTGGTGAGCTGTGGTACGGAGGCGTATTGCTTCCGAGTTTTGTGTATTGTTCTGTATTAGCATGACCAGGACACGAATGGTCTGGACGGAAGGTATAGGGTGTGCGTCGATGTGGAGCGTGATGAGTTCAAGAGCTGCGGGAGCGGGTCGGCGCACTCTCCTGTCGCGGGTGACAAGCAGCTCCGATTTTCTTGGGGAGCATGTGAGGCCGTTCGCCTGTACATAGGTGTGGACGGTGTCAATGGCTGTCTGGAGGGAGCTCTGGATATCTCCGTCTGAATCAGAGTTGGTCCAGAGGCTGATATTGTCGGCGTTTAGGGAGTGTTTTAGGTGACGTATGGCGCTTAAAAGAGAGGGAAGGCCCCTCATGGTGACATTAAAGAGAAAAGGGAAGACGACTGCACCTTGTGGGGTTCCTCTGGGGCAGAGGGTAATCTTGTCCCTGATTAGTTCACCAATGTGGATTTCTGCGGTGCGGTTGTGTAGGAAGTTTGCGAGGTAATTGTAGGTACGGGTACCTACATTCATCTGAGAGAGATTTGTCAAAATGGCGCGTGTGATACGTTGTCAAACGCCTTGCTAATATTGAGGCCGAGAATTGTCCGTGTGGCCCGGATGGGACCCGGGTCGAGTATGTCATGTTGTATTTGCCACATGACGCCTTGAGTGGAGAGTTCGGCTCCTGAACCCGATCATAGTGACCGGAAAGAGATCTTCTTTGTCTGTGTGGTTTTTAAGCCTGTTAAGGATAACATGTTCCATGACCTTACCGAGACAAGATGTAAAGAAAATAGGTCGGAGATTGCCCAGCTTAAGTTTTTTGCCCGGTTTAGGGATAAAGGTCACTTTGGCATGCTTCCAGGTATCCGGAAGGTGACCATCATGCCAATGGGTGTTGAAAAGTTTCATGAGTGCTTCGATGGACTGGTCATCGAGGTTGCGGAGCACTTTGTTAGTTATATGATCGTTACCTGCGGCGGCGGTGGTCTTGATGTGATTGAGGGCTGCATGAACTTCGGCTGTTGTGATGTCCCTGTCCATGTCTGTGTTTGGAAGTCCCGTGTATGCCGCGGGGATGGGGATTTCGGTCGAGGTGTTAATGTACTTGTCTGTCAGTGTGCCGAGTAGTTCTTCATTTGTGCCCTGAAAAGCGTCTATTACTCGGGCGAGGTTCTTGTGGGATGTGGCCTTAGTGTGGGTCGGATCAAGGAGATGTTTAAGCAGATACCATGAGTTTTTAAAGCCTAGCTGTCCGTTTAGGCGGTCGCATGTTTGACGCCATTGTTCTCGGCTAAGCTTGGTGGCGTAAGTTTTGATTTCGCGCTCAAGGCGTGCGAGGTGAAATTTGAGAGGGTGGTTATGTTTGCCTCGGAGCCAGCGAGCGTGAAGGCTACGCTGTGCTTTCCACATGTGGGTGAGTTTGACACCAGGGTTGGGGCCATCCTCCTCCTGTTTAGTCGTGGAGGTGGCATTTTCGGCATCCTGGAGTAGTGAGGCTATCCAGGCGTCCAGGTCCTCGATGGGGATGGGTGCACATTTAGTACGTACGTATCTAAATGTGTCAGAGTTGGTGTGCTTCACTGTGCGGCGAGGGGCTTTCCCGTGTGTGGCTGTGAATGTCGTACTGAGAACATAATGGTTGCTGCCTATGTTCATGCCAAGATTTTCCCATCGCGCATCTGTGATGTTTCGAGCGAAAGTGAGGTCAGGGCAGCTGTCCCGTGTGATGCTGTTACCTATGGGGGTGGGTCTGTCGGGGTCGGTGAGTAGTGTGTGTCCCAGTGTCTGGGCGGTAGCTCCCACACTTTAACTCCCTTACGGCCGCGCGTTTTGTGGGGATAGCCCCACTGCTCGTGCGGCGCGTTACAGTCACCAAATATGAGGAGCATTCCTGTGCTTGCGACCATGCAGGCCTTGCGGATAAGGGTGGCTATTCGTGTGGTGTGGTCGCTGGAGGGCGGGGGGGTGTACACATTTAGGATATGAATAGGGGCGTGTGATCGGGTATTCGGGAGGACCTATATGAAGGTGTGCGGAACTTCAGCGTAGTTCAAATCTAGTTGATTAGATGTTAGATTTATATGGACCAGTATGGCGGTGTTTTGCCTTTGGCTTTGGGTTTTTTGCTGGTTGTGTGCGGCATAACTGACAAGTTTAGTGCTTGTGTATGTTTCTTGGAGTGCTGTTATGTGAGGGGTATGCGGCTGGGCCTGCAGGGTGTGCTCCAAGACCCGCCGCTTTGCCTTGAAGCCCTACAGTTTCATTGCCAGACTATGATGGGAGATTAGCCATCGCATTTTGCGTACGGTTCGGGGCGCTTCGAGAGCGCCATTGATAATTTTAAAATACCTCCGGCACAGTTGCGCGAAGCTGCACTTTTCGACGTGGCGACAATAACAGTTGGTGGAGAGGTAGCGGCTCTGGGAGGGGTTCCAGATTTCGGAGGGGTGGTGGGTTGTAGTGGGCTGGTGATGGCATCAAGGCGGGCCGTACGGGCTTGAATGTTTGCTGTCATTGTAGCGTATCTCTCTGCGAGCCTGTCGATCATGGGAGTGAGTTGAAGTAGGGTGTCCTCAAATTTTATATAAGCGCAGCGGAGGCCTGAAATTTGGTGTCTATGTCTGCTAATAAAAAGGGGGGAGGTGCTTTACGTTTTGTGCGCTTATGTTCGCCGGTATCCGTGTTTGCATGACTGACTGCGTCAGAGGTAGGAGCGCGAGCCATCTGCTGCGGTTGCAACTTTGGTTTCATTTGCGCAGATTCTAAGATTTGAATTTTAGTATTCGCTTGAGTTAGTTGGAGCTGTAGTTTCTTCACCATGTCTGCCAGCTCTCTTACCTGCTAGTCGGGAGACGAGGCGGTGAGTTGTGTGTGGGGTTTCCAGGCGACCTGCTTTGGTGTCTTCGCCTGTTCAGTCTGGGGTCTGGCCCGGGGGCTTCGTGAGGCGCAAACGAAACGGCTCCGTTTGGAACGGCTGTCGCTGCCAAGTGGGGGGGAGGATTGATCCCGAGAAGTCTGGTCGCGACTGTGGGTACGATCGCGCGGCCGAGACTAGCGTCCAGGGTTTGTCTCTTCCGCGTGATTGTCAGTGTCGGTGGTTGGTAAAGATGCCTTGGCTGAAGTGGATTGCATGAAGCGGTATTTACAGCTTCTGCTGCCTGTAGGGTGGCCTCCCTTACAGACAATACACGACGCCTGGCATGTCGGTGGTTGGCCGTCCGGGGGAGGATCGTGCGCAGTGCCGCAACGGCGGCAGGTTGGCTTTCTTGGATGGGGGCATACATCCGCTCTGTGGCCCAGCTTTCGGCAATTAAAGCACGCCTCCGGGCGACTTTCGTACGGAAAAACTTCGAAAGCAAAGCCAAGGTACCGCACGTAGCGGGGTAACTTGGCACCGGTGATTGTGATCACGAAGTGGCGTGTGCGGCCCATGCGACATGCGGCTACCACAGTGAGGTCCGGGTTCCTGGCTTTGAGCTCAGCCTGAATCTCTGCGTAGGCCTCGTGGTTGTGGGCTCTGTAGATTATCCCCGTCACCGAGTTGTCAGTGGCTGGGGCGTACATGGCGACCAGGATGGCGACCTTGTCTAGGGTGATTGTTTGGACCTTGGCGTAGAGGAGAGCGCGATCCGTCTCCGGAGTACTGACCGTGACGGTACTGTTGCTCGGGTGGATTCTAACTTGGTCGTCGGTGATAGCTACGCGGCCGTCAATCTGAGCAGCGTCATAAATAGATAGGGCCAGTTTGGCGGGGCCAACGGCGTTCAGGTCGACTGTACCTTGAGGGAGGGCACGGGCAAAGGCTCTTTATTTTTCTTTCCATTTCATGCCTCAACATAATATACATGTACCTTGAGGGTGAAGCACGATTTTGTAGTCATTCGTCGGCAGGCGAGGGAATGGTCGTTTCTTGGCAGGTGGCGGCGGGCGGCTGCTGAAACACTGGCTTGAGTGAGTTGAGTGACATTACACGCCGGAGTCTTGGCCGGCGGCGTGTCCGCTGGTGTTGGTCGGTGGTGTCGGCGTTGCATTTCAAGCACGGTCCATGTGCCGTCGGCTGGGTCCGCAGGCGAAATGTCCGTGCCGGTGACGGAATGCGGCTTCTCTGAGCTTGAAATGGTGTGGAGGCGAGTCGAAGTGAGGCGGCCACAGTCACCACAGCCATGAGCGGGCACACCTTAAGCCTGTGCCTATCTCACTCGGTGAGGTTTGGCCGCAGGAAACTGATCGTTGAAATTTGCACAGTCCACGCTGGATAGGTGCGAAGGGTCTGGCGCAAAATCGGGGGTAGGTGGTTGCAAAAAACGGGCGAAATCGCTGGAAGAACACGGAACGTATGTAGAATGCGCCCGCTAGCATCATCCGTCCAAGAGAGAAGAATCTCTCAGGCGTTCTGGAGGTGAACTCCCTACGATGCCTCGTGCGGGCAGAGAGGAAAGCAGAGAAAAAGGAGAGGGAGAGAAAGGCGCGCGTCGCCACAGCCGTCATCCCCCACCAAAGCGGTGGCGGGTGCAATGACGGCCTAGACAGGATACAAATCCGGTCGAAGGCTAGCCCGTCTGCAATTCAGTGGCAGTGATCTACGAGTCCGAGCCCCGTAGGGCCAGTAACAGCCACCCCTCCTCCCTCTTCCTGGTTCAGTCGCGAAGTGTCAAGCCATACGACTGGAAAGCGGAGCAGTGTTAACTCTATTCCATGCTTACCTCAACGCTCAACTGCGGTAGAAGCCGCAAGTTATAATGACCAACGGCTGGTTGTTCTCTGCCCGCTGACTGAATTGCTTTCACGGTAGTCACTTAGAAATTAAATAAATTTAAATATCGAGTATTTATTTTATAACCAGCCGTAAATATCAAGCGATTTTCGCAGGAAGTGCGACTCGGCAGCCTATCAGATGGACAGACCAACAGATAAATGTATGTATACAGACAGCTGCGAGGCTCCTGAGGGTGACAATGCCCGTTTAGAGAGCAATATTTTATATTACCTCACACAAGGTTTTTTTTTGCCTGCCAAATGTTTTAATAATTTTTTCGCGATTTTAAGGCGTAGTTATCGGTACCGTGCCAGAAATGTTCGGGGGCTAAGACAAATCATATATCGGTGATTACTTACTGTATTAGTTAATGATTGATTGATGTATGATAGACTTGACTAGCTAAAGAAATCGCTTTAAATAACTGGTTACTTGATAAATCAAAGAAAAAAAAAAGGGACTAAAGGAATTAAAATGATCCTAATGAAAAGCCAATGCTTCATGATCCTGTTTAGTAAAGTTTACAATGTGTAGCTGGTCAATAAATATTTAAGAGAACTAAAAATCAAAATGCGTTCAAGTATATTGAACTGCCCAGAAAGGAAATATTTGTTGGTGCTCGGCATCGGCACAGAGTATTGAAGGACTAAGGTATGGGTGTAAAAATGTGTAAAAAAAAACTGAAAAAGTGTAATCAAGTCTTCATCTCCGCTCATGAAAATCTGTCTCGTCATACCCTCAATTGGGGGACGACAGGGTCGTTTCGCCATACTGCCAATTAATCTGAAGTACAAAAACGAAAGGAATACACACTGGAAAGTTTTGAGTGTAAAATAATAATTCTTAGCCAATTCATAGGTGTCATAGAAGCTTTTGATTTCCTGGACTACAATATTTTAAATCATAAGTTTTCAGTTTACACGGCATCCGGGGTAAGCCCTTATCCTTATTAATATCATATTTAGTTGACAGGCAGCAGTGTGTGTATCTTGGCAACCATCAATCCTGATCATTACCAGTCATTTATGGTGTACCGCAGGGAAGCGTTCTTTGCCCCTCATTATTCAATGTGTACATAAACAGTACTGTATACATTGGAAAGGCCGTAAAAGTCATCCTATATGCAGACGACTGTAAAGTACTACTGTCTGGTATATATGTAATTAAGCTGCGATCAAATGTAATAAATGAATCGATGCCCTTGACCAATCGCGTGGGACCAACAGACTTAAAATCAATCCGACAAAACACAAGTGATGGTATTTCGACGAAAACGCAAAGATCAATTTGGATGGTAGCATTACACATGCTGGTAAGGAAATTGAAATAGTTCGTGAACACACCATACCTGGGGTAACATTTTCTTTTAACCTCACTTGGGATTCGCATGTTCAAAAGCTAACTAATTAGGTTCTCATCAGTTACACGTGCGATTTTTCTTTGCCGTACATTTTCTTAAAAAAAAAAAAAAAAACTTCAGATGTATAACGGATTATTCTTCTCGAGTATGAATTATTGTTCTTTAATTTGGCTCACAACTGCTAAAATAAATATAGAGAAAATTTATCTCCTTCAAAAGAAAGTCATTCGTCCTATAGCAAATCTAGGTTACTTAGCCCATACTCGACAAGCTCGCCAGACATATAATCTAATGAAGATTCAAATTATGTATGAATTTTGAGTTCTGTTGTCATATTATTTTCCTTCCAGCTTCAGAACTATGCTAAAAGATGCCACCCTGCTGAAAGAAAAATAGACATCTAGTGAACAGACGTAACACAGACAAGTGGCTGGTGCCATTGTTTACACTTGCTATAGGCTGCAGACGTTATACTCTTCCTATAATTAAAATACATTGAAAGAAATAAATCGCTGCACTAGGTCAGTATTTTGTATTTATGTAACCCGATGCTATTTTACGCAGTTATAAAGTTATCTCTTATTTTCATCCATGGCCACTGTTATAACTTCGCATTTCAAGCGCTGTTAAAGTATACACTATCTCCGGTCATTTTTTCTTTCAGTGATTCCATGGATATATCCTGCTAGTTTGCTTTGCTTTCTGAACTGAAATTTAGATGCTCTTGTGATATACCTATGTATACATTGCTTTACTTGACTCAAGAAAAAAGGAAAAAAAAATTACTGGCTTATTGATATGTATGTATATTTTTCGTATGCTGGGCTGCCTTGTAACGGCTGCCTTGGCCTCGTCAAGCTGTTTACCCACAGCTTTTAGCACAGGCAGCCGACCGAGGAAATAAAATTGAAATTGAATTGTATACTTTCTTGAATAATATTCAAGTATGGGAATATACTCGCAAAAGTTTGCGCCCAGCGCGCGGTAAATATTGCAAAATATTCGATAGAAATCGGAATCTGGAAACTCCTCCCAGCGAGAGCGACCGCTGTTTTTGAAATGCTGGCATGACGTCACAAGAGAATAGACGACGGAGCGCCGTCTGCTATGTGGGCTGCAATATCAAAGGGCACTATTACTTTTGTGGACGATTGACACTGAGATCCTCTCTCAAGCATAGTGCTTGATAAACATGTTACTATACATAAAACGATGTAGAGGAAGGCATGTTTCTTTTTTGGCACAGTTAAGTCACGGTCACAGTCAGTAGACTCCGCGGTTAAGTTCCTTTGCTTGTCGAAGCACTGACCTGTCGTATTCACCGGCGACGGGCTAGAACATACAATGGTCGCCTATCGCCGTAGTGTGAACATTGCGGTCACGCGACGCTGACGGAACTGATCAGAGGACAGTTGCCCGATCTGTTTTGATGAGAGCGGAAGCCGAGTGAGAACTGGACAAAGAGATCAGTTAACGGCCTAAATATTGTGCGTATCTGTACCTTAATCGCCTTACAAAAAGGAAAACAAGCAGCGACACTTTATATTTTCGCACTTCTCATCAGCAATGTTTTTGATCTGAAATGTCATTCTTCGCCGTAAAGCCAGTTCGTTCTACTTCGAGTATATCTAGCACGAGTACGCGGGGTTTGGGACTGTGATTTCGGCGATTACGGAGCGCACATTCACAAGCTTTAGCGGTTGAGTGTGGCTGTCGAGTTTAGTTCTGGAAATAGTGATCACAAATCGAGGACTGCTTACATATCACAAAACGCGTACACATCGAGCGAGAACCGTAGATGTGGTCCTATTGACCGAGAAATAAGGATGGCAGCAGGCACCTGTCGGCTCCACTTGAGGGTACCTTGAGCATGCATCTTCGGCCCTTCTAGACGCGGTCTTTTGGTTTCTAAACGAATAACGGTAAAACTGGTGTGTAAAGGGGAGAATATTTTCGGTATATTCGGTTATTTAGATATACAGCTTGCATTTTATGCTGTGCGATCGAGCAGCATACATGCAGTTACATACAAAAGCTGAGTAAACAAACACGCTGGGTGCGTAGTCGTAATCTGCGAATCTGTGCATTCCTGCGGGATTTCAGGGCTCACACACTAATACTAGATGGTGTGTATGTTGAAGCAATGTCGAGTTGAGTCATTAGCTGAATAATGGCAGGATAAATTTGCGGACCCTTACGTTACTTCCTTGTGGAGCTGGCGAAGACTCTTGAGAGTTCCTTGGACTGCCAGAAGATCAAATCAGTCGATATTGTCGACCATAAACCCTAACTGCTCATTGGAGGGTCAAATTCTAAAGTTAAAGCTCAGCTACTTTGGTCATCTGATGAGAAGAGAAGAGTCGCTGGAGAAAGATTTGATGTTGGGAAAGGTTGAGGGCCGCCGGAGAAGGGGTAGGCAGCGAACGCGATGGTTAGATGGCATCCTTGAGGCACTGCAGATGAAGTTATGTGATGTTAGGAATATAGTGAGAGACCGGAAAGCGTGGTGTGACATGGTCCTTAGGGTCACGAAGAGTCGGACACGACTGAACGACTGAACTGAACTGAACGTTACTTCCTAACGCGAAATCTGAGCGCAGCACATTAGCTGGTTTACTTTTCGATAGACTGAGGGAAAGATTTCGAGCAAGATATTAATGTGCAATTACAGACTACAGACTTTTTTTTAATTTTTCTCACATATTCCTTCAAGAAAAAATGAGAAGGGTCCAACGCTGCATAACCGAATATGGAGACAAACCATTAGCTTCGGGCGACCGAGCGTTTTTCATCTAATTATTCTGTTTAAATAAGGACACGGACACGGCACGTAGCGACGAGCGGTTAGACATGACGTTTATTACCTTCGAAAAATTATGAGGGAATTAAGCGACTAAAGCAGTGAATGCGAACGCCGAGTGCCGCATTCTGCTACGCAACTGGCACTGATTATTAAAAATTTATTAACTAATTTGTGTTTAAGTCGGTAAATAATTTATTACCTAAGTATATAATCACAAATTCTTTATTTATGAATTACGTAATAGGTAATCAATCGATAAATAATTAGTAATTCATTATTAGAAATTGATCATTGATTGACATATGCCCATATAAGGCACGCAATTGCGCACACTGTGGTGGTGCTCTGTGATTAATTGAGACCTCTATGACGTCATCCCGCCTCGTCCATTCAGAACGCCGAAAAAGCGGAACACATTTTACCAAGATACTTTGTTGGGCGAGTTGGTACTTATTCATTATTAATATGCAGCACATGTACTGTGGCTTTCTTGTTTCTTGTCCCTTGTCTTCGTGTCCGCACTGTTTATATTAATAAGGAACACATTTTGTCCAGGACAGCATGAGCCATTAAAGCCTTTCGCCTTAGTAACACTAACTCTTTATTTATGAATTACGTAATCAATCATCAATAGATAAATAATTAGTAATTCATTATTAGAAATTGATCATTGATTGACATATGCCTATATAAGGCACGCAATTACGCACACTGTGGTGGTGCTCTGTGATTAATTGAAACCTCTATGACGTCATCCCGCCTCGGCCATTCAGAACGCCGGAAAAGCGGAACACATTTTGTCCAGGACAGCATGAGGCATTAAAGGTTTTCGCCTTAATAACAGGGGGGGGGGGGGGGCGCCAGTGTAGCGCCAACGAGAGCGGACGTGCTTTGCGTGGGCTCTGTGAATTTCGGCCTCTGGACCCGTAATTGTTTACACCACATTCTTCATTTTGGCCTCACAAGACCCTTGATTGCACATTATGGCATTCTGTGCGTCGACACCGTGCGTCTCACTCCTGGTGTAGCGAACGAAGACGAGGAATGCGGCAAGACCCGCCGTCTTTGTGGCATTTCTCGGTCTCCCACAGGCCGCGGAACCCATCGCTATGCAAGTGTTTATGGAACGGCAGCCCATCACCCCTGAAGAGCTGAAAGACGGCTCCTGAATTACTCCATTCAAGTACCAGGAGCTCTACCGTAAGCCTAATGCCGCTGGCCCAAGCGGCAGCGGTAATCCCGATGGTGACGGCGTCTCGTCCGCATCGGGGAAGAACGCCGGCGCAGACAACATGAACGCTCAGGCGGATAAACGGCAGACACAGACTAGGGCGCCATACATGAAGATTCAGCTCCCACAGCTGCCTACCGATCATTTCAAGGTTGTCTTCAGACCGCAAGTTCCGATCGACTCCCATCTCAAAGGAGGGGCCACTCTACTTCAGGCGATTGGCAGCGCAGCTAGCATCAAGGACGCCGAGTGTTCGAAGAAGATATTGCCCAGCGACACCCAGTCAACTAAACGATTACTATCAGCACCCCAAGCAGTGCTTGTGGAGAAGCCTATAGGAAAGTAGTGGCTTTTAGCCTCAACGCAAAAGACGTACCCTGCCAAAACCTACGTACCAGCTTCGGATCTCTCTGTCTAGGGCATAGTACACAATGAATACAGCAGGGAATCGGACGAGCAGCTGAGACTCAACTACAGACACATGAACCCGGATGTTGATGTTATATCCGCAAAACGGTATGGGAAATCGAAACACATTGTTGTCATCGTGGCTGGTACGACGCTTCCAAGAGTGCTCCGGTATCCTGGAGCCCTACATAAAGTGGCTCTGTTTCTCAACAGGGTGGAGGCATGCTTCAGCTGCAGAAGAACAGGACATAGGGCGTATGTCCCCAAGCTAAGAAAGTGACATGCCACCGATGCGGAGATAACCACCCGCCACCCCGGGAAGACCAAAAACCAACCTGCAAGGCCGAAGGCCCAATGCATTGCATGCAAAGGGCCCCACAGTACAGGCAGCAGCAACTGCAAGTTCCGCTTTGTCAAAGGCAGAACACCAGAGACAAGTGCCAAGAATTCTCAACAGCCAAGAGGAAGACCAGAGATCGGAAATAAGCTGGCTACCAGAGAGACTCCTCATCTTCTTTCCCGCCTCTGCAAAGGCATAGGAGCAAGTCCAACCAAAGCAGGAGCGATTCCGGACGTAGGTCAAAGGACCCCAGCCAAAAGAGGGACTCTAAGGATGTCTGGAACGTCGCGGATGACGAGACCATCTCCTGGAAGAAAGAAGATAATGATGATAAGGTGAGGGATCAGGCTAAAATTATTTAGAGGCTTCTTTCACGCATAGATAAACTAGAAAAATTGGTATAAACACGAACAAAACTCATTCAATCCCTCAAAAGTGAAAAATCTCAAAATGAGCTAGTTACACAAACGTCAGATAACCTATCCATGGAAACAGATCACGGCTCCCCAATTAAGAGACCGGCACCCAATGAGGAGGTGGAGACCCCTACCGCTAAGAAAAAGATTAAAGAATGCTCCCTGGGGAGTGCTCCAAAAGTCCCGCTCTCTAAAAGAATGAATGAGGTAGCAGAGCGCTTAAATGACAGTGTCAGAACTGGCGAACTCCATTGCTGGCCTCGGACGTTGGCGGCAGGACGCCACCCAGATTCTGCGAGAACTTAAGATTGCGCATGAGAGCACAGATCAGCAGATTAAGCACTTAGGATCGGTACTGCATGTCGTGATGGGGCAGCAGCAAATTACCGTGTCTCCATCCGGCGCGGAGGGGACAAGCCAAAGTAAAACATGGATTCCGCCAAACGGAAAATAATTACAGTCTGGCAGTGGAACTATAGCGGGTACACACGCAAGAAGGCTAACCTACAGATCCACATACAGAACACCACTGTCAAACCAGACATTATCTCACTACAAGAACCCTCCAAGAGTGGCGACTCTTTCAGGCTATGTTACCGTTACGCAACTGCGAACTAGCCGCAGATATTCACCAATGACTGTACTGGTCAAAAGAGACGTCAGCTATGTGCAGCATGCAATTGAGGACGTAAACCTAGATTATACGCTTGTAGAAATCATTCCCGCCGAGAAGGGACTAAGGAGCACCTACGTCCTCAACGTCGACAGCTCTCCCAGGGATCACATCCAGGAAACAAGTAAACTCATAGACAAAATTGTGAGAAAGGCCAGAAGGAATCAGCTTATCATAGTTGGGGACTTCAATGCCCATCACCCTGAATGGGGTTACCCGAAGACTAATGGTAAAGGCACAGCAATATTAGGGAAGATTCAGGACCTGGGCCTCACGCTACTGAATGATACTACCAAACCCACGAGAACTGGCAGTAGTATATCAAGGGATGCTAATCCTGATCTGTCACTAGCTCGAAACGCGATCAATCCCAAGCGGCTCAATGCTGGGGAATACTTTAACAGCGACCACTACATTCTCGCCATTACAATACAAACCAACTCCCGTAATAAGAGGGCATAGAACTCCTGTAAGCACACCGACTGGGATACATTCAGGAAAGAAAGGGACAGCAATGCGCCGTGCAGCATCTCGGACTTGGAGAAGTCGGTCGAGGATATATGCGTAGACGCCCTTAAGCACACCAGTAGCATAGAAACGAACGGGGAGCAAACCATCATAGACTCCAGGCTAGCGCACATGTGGGAAGCCATACGCGCGCTCATGAAGAAATGGAAAAAGCAGAGATTTAATCGGAAGCTCAAGTTATGCATTGCACGGCTTGAGAAAGAATTTTAAGAACACGCCATTAACCTTAAACGCCAGAACTGGTATCAGGTATGCGACGCACCTAACGGGCAGCTTGGAAACAAGAACACGTAGAAGCTTCTCCGCCACCTTCTTGATCCAGCCCAGTCCAAGGCAGTCAACAGAAACGCTATAGACCAGATCATCCATGCATATCCCGGAAGCGGTGAACAATTGTTATCGTCACTACAAGATAAATATGTAAACTCCTGCAAAGATGGAGATTTGTACACGCACTACACGGGACGCGACAACCCAAATCTTGACGAGCCTTTCTTGGACAGAGATCTGGGCCGCACTGTCTCAACTCAAGACAAAATCTGCGCCTGGACCAGATAAAATCAATAATAAGATGCAGCGGAACCTAGATCTAAAGTCAGTCACAGCGCTCACGGACTACTTGAATGAGTGCTGGGAGAGTGGTAGCATACCCCAATCCTGGAAGCACGCCATGATGATATTTATTCCAAAACCTAACAAGATGATAAACCTCGATAACCTAAGGCTAAGCTCGCTTACCTCATCCTTAGGTAAGCTAATGGAGCATGTTGTGCCTAATAGACTGCGGGACTATGCCGAATAATACTCGCTTCTACCACACACCATGGTGGGCTTCAGAAGGGGACTTTCTACACAGGATGTCATGCTTCAACTGTCACATGTCATCATTAACAGATATAAAAAGTAAATACACAGGCTATCGTGGCTATCGACCAAAAGAAAGCGTTTGACAATGTCTTCATTATACTATACTAGAGCACCTAAACGAAATTAACCCTGGACGAAAGGCTTAAAACTACATCACGGCCTTTCTGAGTGAGCGCTCGGTGGAACTGCACGTGGGCAAATAGAAATCCCACTTGATAAAGATGGGAAACAGAGGTACCCCTCTGGGGGCATTTCTCTCTCCGTTCCTCTTTAATCTGGCGTTAATCAAGATCTCGGATAGACTCGTCCAAATACCAGGAGTACCGCACAGTCTCTACGCGGATGATATTACGGTGTGGGCAACTAAGGGCTCTCATGGTGAAATCGAGGCCGCTCTTCAAGCAGCTGCAGACGTCATCGATGAGGAGGCCTGGAGCGCGGGCATAGAATGCTCCCCTGAAAAATCGGAGCTCATAATGTTTCATAAAGGCAAATTAAATGCACCCTTGACGACAGTCATTTTACAGGGTGTCGAAGTAACAGAGGTTGAAGAGATCAAGCTCCTGAGGCTCAGGCTACAAACAAACTCTGGAAACGCGCCAGCAATCAACAAACTGAAATGGGCGGTTCACCAAAGAGCCAGTCAAATGCAAAGAATCACTAATAGAAAACGAGGCATGAAAGAACACGACGTCTTCAAACTCATAGGCGCCTTCATTATAAGCAGGACTACATACTCCCTCCCGTACATAAAACTCCAAGGAAACGAAGTTGAGAGAATCGACTCCATCATTAGAATGGCTTACAAAACAGCATTGGGCCTAGTTCGCTCGACTTCCAACGAAGAGCTTCTCACACTCGGGGTCCATAATACCTACGAGGAACTCAATAAGCACAACGAACTGCCTAAATAAGGCGCGTATCCAGCACGCCCGCCGGAATTGGACAATACTTGAAAGATTAGGTATTGAGGGCGAACTCCTACAAGACCTCCCTCAAACTATTCCACGCGATATCTGAAACAGGATCACCATCAAACCTCTTCCTCGGAACATGAACCCCCCCGCCCATCAAGGCCGAAAACAAGCACGAGCTAAGAGTCTGCACAAAACCCTCAGCCTGTTACAGGATGTCATCTACGTCGACGCCGCAGAAGATGCGGAAGACCCTAACAAATATTCGATATGTGGAGTCACACAGCCCAACACAAACCCAGCGAGACTCGTTATGGCGGAAACTGTTTCCACATCTAGACCCCTAGTGGCGGAGGAGGCCGCCATCGCCGCGGCCATCGCTTTTACTAATGCAACAACCATAGTATGCGACTCCAAACTGGCAATCAGTAACTTTGCTTGAGGTAGATTTTCCAAACCCGCCTCACAAATACTCTGTAAAATGAAAGAATTTCCTCTCGAGAGAGATATCGAATTAATATGGACCCCAGCTCATGCGGGGAGTCCGGAAAATGAGGGTGCCCACCAATACGCTCGAGAATTAGCCGGCCGAGTGGTGGCGCAAAATCAGGAACCGGAACACTTCGGTGAGCCAGCCGTATCATACCACGAACTCACTGCACATTACAAAGCATTGAGAAGAACACTCCCACCACCCCATCAAACACTGACCAGACAGCAAGTAATATGGAGACAGCTACAGACGGGACCCTCCCCAATCCAAACTACATATCAAAATTCATAAATAAGAATATGAATCCCTTCTGCCGGTTTTGAGAGAAAAAGACAACTTCGAGCATATGATCTGGGCGTGCAAAGCCCATAAGCCTCCCTCAGAACACTTGCCTGATCCCTGTAGAGATGCTTGGTACAAGCTAAGGTCCAGCGATGACCCTTACATTCAGTTCAGGGCCGTCGAATGGACCGGCGTTGCCAAAGGTCTCCACGGCCTGCGGCATGCCACCTGACTTCCCCTATTCCTCCCACTTATTGTGAATAAAGTTTTATCAGCCTCAGCCTCAGCCTTATTAACCCTCCACTAACAGTTCTTCACTGTCATGTTGTTGTTGTTGTGGCTGTAGGAAGAAGGAAAAGAAAATGCATGGGCTTGCTACTGGCTCTGTAGCGGAGCCACCTCCGCTGCCTCGGGCAGACAGAAGAGAAAATAGAGAAGAAAGAAAAGGAAGAGCGAAAGAAAGACGCGCACCGCAAACAACAGCCCTCGTCCACCACCGAAGCGATGGCGTGACGGCCTACAACAGGAAGCTTTCTGGTCATCCGAAGCCTTCGACTATGGCATCTCTTTCTTTTTTCACTGCCACCTTTCTCATTTTCTTTACACCTCGGTTAAGGTGTCCGCACAGAATTGTGACAGATAGTGCACCTTTTCATAGATGTCAGGCAATGTTAAACGTCGCTGATGCCTGCTGTACTGCTTCTATTTCTATACGCTCTGTGATGCGGAAGTAAATGCGGACATCCCACCTGCCAAGGCAGCAGCGGCGTGTGCCGCCGCATTGCCCCCTGAGAGTGACCTGGGGTCCATTAATAACAACAGTTCTGGTCGCGAGTTCGTGGCGTTTAAGGAGGCGCTGCTTAATCCTTACTCGACCTTGGGCGCGCAACACACCCCTTCTCTTACCCTTATGCACTATACACGGAGCAGTCTTAGTAACCTCAGTCAGGATTGCATGAAGGTGGCCACACCAGACCCACGTTTTTCACGAAAAACCCACCTCACCCGAAGTCAAAAAGTCTTCTTGAATGAGCTCATTGCCTATGCGGCTCATACGCCACGTAAATGGCCCGCTGACGTCGGTATACAGAGGAAATGATTACGTGCCCCCACTGTATGACTGTAACGCGCGGCGGCATATCTCATCTACTCTAGTATTGCCCTGCTTTTTCTACTGGACGCTCCGAGATCAAACCCTACCGCCTGAACTAGCTGATGCTAACACAGAGATATTTGCCAAGTATCACCCTTAGTGACCTGTTCAGATCAATATGATCTGAGTGATGACCTGTGCAAACAATGAAAATTCTGTCTACTCCCCTTTAACCCAATCCATGGCCATGAGATTTCCCATTCAATAAAGGGTTGGTTTGGCTTGTGGGGTTTAACCTCCCAAAGCGACTCAGGCTATGATAGACGCCGAAGGACCTTTATTCAATCAATCAATCAATCAACTCTGTGGTGCGGCGTTCGAGGAAGTGCCAAATGAAAGGCTACGGACGGACGCCTGGATCGATCGCGTGGTGGGGTAAGCTTCGTCATTTTGGTCACACTCTCAAACTTGTGATATTGAGAACGGTGCGTAATACTCTAAAACTTGAGTGATATTGAGAGCGGTGCGTAATCCTGCCCCGCCGAGGTGGTGCAGTGGTAAGACGCCCGACTACTGTGCCGGAGTACCCGGGTTCGATCCCGACCTCGGCGGCTGCGCTTCGATGGAGGCGTGTGCTGTGCAATGTCAGCACACGTTAATGATCCCCAATTGGTCGAAATTACTCCGTAGCCCTTCAATACGGCTCCTCTTTCTCTCTTTCCACTTGCACTCCCACCTTCCTCCCTTCCCTTAAGGCGCGGTTCAGGTGTCCACATTAAAGTGAGACAGTTTTTGCGCCTTTTCCTTCCTATAAATCAATCCGGCAGCGAAGGTGACTCAGCTTCTTCTGCCTTGATAAATGGCACATACCAACTAAGAGGGATTGGCCAGGGTTCAGTGTGGACTGCCCAATGTCGTACAGATTCTGAATTAGTGCATTAAACCATTTATAAACTGAACAAAAATCGAAGATTTAGTATGAGAACATTTATTGAAAGAAAAAAATGCGAGCAAACAATTTGGAAGTTTGTTAATTTAGCAAAGGAAGCTGTCCGTAGACTTGGTGTATTTATGTAAATAGTGACAAATTTGAGGCAACGCAAATCCTTTTGCACTCAACCGAAGGAGACTAGAAGCGGGACCGAAACGTTAATCCGAATTGTGCTACTGGGATTTTTAAATGTACTCTCCTCTTATGTGAAAACCTTCGGCAAACGAGAAGGAAATGATCAATATTTTCAATCTCACCGCAAGGCTTACAAAGGATTTTGGTGCTGAACCCGCATCTACATAAATAAAGATTTGGCGGGGAATCCTGCATCTCCAAGAGTCAGCGTTACCAACTGAGCCAGTAGCTGGCCCGTACATTTTCTTTTCCTTCTTCCTTCAGTCGCAACTACAACAACGTAAGCATTGCATGGCTATGTAGGTGGGTTTCGAGTGGCCGTGACCTTGTCGGTGCTGCAAAAAAGTAACTTGTTGATGGTTCGGCTAAATCGTCTAGGATAGGTGTGCCGTGGTAAAATGGTTGATGTCGGTAAATTAGTTATAATTACAAACAATTAGATCAATGAGGCGCCGAAATAACCGGCAGGGATAATGTCGACGTCCAAAGGGGGTAACTGGTTTTTTGTCGTCTGGAGTCGTAAGCCTACTTTTCAATGGCCGGAACATTGGAAATATAAACGTGGGCGGGCAGGAAAGACCGTCATTTGCGCGCAGAAATGAGTGGGAATTTTTAGAAAGTGTGAAAAGAGCTAATCAGCCAACTGCAGTCTGACAAATGTCGAGAGCACTGTAGAATCTGCAGTCTAGGAAAGCAAAAGCCTGAGCGTTGCTGCTACACACAGTACATCGCGCGCCACTTGTAGAATATAACCGGCGCTACGTTGAACGCATCAATGTTTGCCAGCGTTCTATATTGGCTTACAGGAAAGCAAAGGTGTTGAATCTGTCACTCGCGAAATTCCACCATCAGAGCTCGCGGACAACACAACTCTTATGTTTGCGCATTTTTCCAGTGATCTTGGAAGATGTTTTGCTTCTCATTAGGCGCACCCCGCCGCAGTGGTGTAGTGGTAAGACGCCAGACTACTGTACCGAAGTACCGGGGTTCGATTCTGACCACGGCGGCTGTGTTTCGATGGAGGCGAAATGAAGTGGCATCCGTGTGCTGTGCGATGTCAGGAGGTCCCCCCCCCCCAACATTCCCAAGAGGTCGAAAAACAACACAGTTTTGAAGTTTTGGCGGCATTACTCCCCCCTTAAAAAACATCGCCTCGATTTCCAAAACAAAGCAACTTAAACATAAACACTGCAAAGTTTAAACACCACAGATGCTTTAAGGCGCGTAATATGGCTTCAGTCGTACAACTTCTGGGCGTTCGCGTCGCCGTTGTGATGCTGATGTTCCGTCGTGAATGACTCATAGTTTAGCGGTCTGACGCGGCGAATGATTTTGTACGGCCCAAAGTATCGACGCTACCACTTTTCACTTAGTCCGCGACGGCGAATTGGTGTCCAAAACCACACTTGGTCGCCTGGATTGTACTCTGCGTGGCGTCGTCGTAAGTTGTATCGTCGGCTGTCGGTGCGCTGTTGGTATTTAATGCGCAGCCGTGCGAGTCGTCGGGCTTCCTCTGCGCGCTGCAGGTAGGCGGCGACTTCAAGGTAGTCCTCGTTGGTTACGTGCAGCAGCATTGCGTCGAGCGTCGTTGTGGGCTTTCTGCCGTAAACAAGCTTGAACGAGGTCGTTCTGGTCGTCTCCTGGACTGCCGTGTTATACGCGAAAATCACGTACGTCAAGATGGCGTCCCAGGTCTTGTGTTCAGCATCGACGTACATGGCGATCATGTCCGCGATCGTTTTATTCAGGCGCTCCGTAAGGCCATTGGTCTGTGGATGGCACGCAGTAGTTCGTCGATGGCTTGTATGACTGTATTTAAGGATGGCTTGCGTCAAATCTGCCGTAAACGCCGTTCCCCTGTCCGTGATTACCACTTCTGGGGCACCATGTCGCAAGAAAATTTGTTCGCCAAACATTTGGCGACTTCTGCCGTGGTACCATTTGGTAGTTCTCTTGCTTCGGTGTAACGGGTAAGGTATTCAGTGACACGATGATCCACATATTACCCATAGACGAAGATGAAAGGGGCCGAAGCGATCCATTCCAATTTGTTGAAAGGGCAAGATTGGGGGCGGATCGGGTTTAGTAGTCCTGCTGGTCTGATCGGCGGCGTCTTGCGTCATTGGCACTCACGACACGTCTTCACGTAGTGGGAAACTTCGGTAGGCAGTCGCGGCCAGTAGTACTTCTCCTGGATTCGACGCAATGTGCGCGCAAATCCGAGACGGCCTGCTGTGGGCTCTTCATGCAACGCCTGCAGAATTTTCTGCCGGAGGTTTTTAGGCACCACAAGAAGTTGCGCAGTCCTGTTGTGTGCGAAGTTCTTCTTCACGAGGAGGCCGTTGCTAAACGCGAACGAGGATAAATGTCGCCTGAACACACTAGGAGGGGAAGCGGTCTTCCCTTGTAAGTAATCGGCTAGCGCTTTCAACTCAGGGTCTGATCGCTGTTGTTCTGCGAAACTGCTGGCGCTTACCGGTCCCAAAAAGGCGTCGTCGTCATCGTCCTTCCGGGGAGCGTCGACGGGAGCGCGGGATAAGCAGTCTGCGTCGGAATGCTTCCGGCCCGACTTATAGACAACAGTCAAGTCGAATTCTTGAAGTCGTAGGCTTCATGTAGAAGGCGTCCGGAGGGTTGAAGAAAACATATCGAGCTAGTTGGTTCATCACAGAGCAAAAACAGCGCAAACTTCACAATGGACAGAGAAGGGCAGACGAGACACAGGCGCTGACTAACAACTCCGTCTGCCCTTTTCTGTCCATTGTGAAGTTTGCGCTCTTTTTGCTCCGTCCGGAGGGACCTTTCAAATTAGCCAGCCAGCAGAGCGCGTGATGGTCGCATACCACCTTGAATGGTCGGCCGTAGAGGTATGAACGAAACTTAGAAGTGGCTCAGATGATCGCGAGGCACTCCTTCTCGGTCGTCGAGTAATTGACTTCGGCTTTTGTGAGGGACCTGCTAGCGTAGGCGATTACTTTCTCCTGTCCGGCTCTCTTCTGGACGAGGACGGCTCCTAGGCGCACAGTGCTCGCGTTGATGTAAATTTCGCTTTTGGCGTTTTCATCAAGGTGGCCAAGTACAGGAGGGCACTGCAGGCGGCGCTTGAGTTCGTCAAAGGCTTCTCGTTGCGGCGCTTCCCATTTAAAAGGTACGTCCGCCTTTGTAAGCTGCATCAACGGTTCGGCGTTGTGCGAAAAGTTTCTGACATATAGTCGATAATAAGCGCAGAGCCCAAGGAATCGCCGCACAGCTTTCTTTTCGGCAGGTGGTGGAAATTGTGCGATAGCAGCTGTTTTCTCCGGGTCTGGGCGAATACCATTCTTGCTAATGATGTGACCTAGGAACCACAGTTCTTCGTAGGCGAAGTGAGACTTCTCTGCTTTTAGCGTTAGCCCCGATGACTTGATGGCTTCCAGCACTGTCTGAAGTCGTTTTAGGCGGTCTTCCAAGTTTGACGAGAAGACAACGTCGTCCAATTATACCAAACAGATTTGCCAGTTCAAGCCTGCCAGGACTGTGTCCATTACTCGTTTAAATGTGGCTGGTGCGAAGCAGAGGCCAAATGGCATCATCTTGAACTCAAAAAGGCCGTCCAGTGTGATGAATGCGGTCTTCTCGCGATCTCTTTCGTCGGCCTCAATTTGCCGGTATCCGCTCTTCAGGTCCATCGATGAGAAGTATTTTGCATTGCAGAGCCGGTCGAGAGTGTCGTCGATGCGGGAAAGCGGGTAGACATCCTTATTAGTTATGCTATTTAAGCGGCGGTAATCAACGCAGAAGCGAAGTGCGCCGTCTTTTTATTTCACCAAAACGACTGGTGCCGCCCAGAGGCTCTTCGATGGCTGGATTACGTCATTACGCAGCATTTCTGCAACTTGATGGCGTATGGCCTGGCGTTCTCGCGGCTATACATGATAGAGGCTTTGGCGCAGAGGTCGGGCGTGTTCGTCCGTTACTTGGCCAGTGCGGTGCTTGGCCAGTGGTGTTTGTCGTACCTTCGATGAAGACGAGAATCACTCCGCGTAGCTTCGAAGAAGACTGAGAATCTGGTCTTTCCTGGTCTGGGTTAATGCCGGGTTGATGTCAAATGTGGGCTGACGGAATTTGTCCGGTGCTTCTTCCAGGGTTTGGTCGTGGAGGGCCAATACATCTTTGAGGTTCGCTAATTCGTCGAGAAAAGCGATCGTCGTGCCCTTGTTGAGATTCCGGTATTCGGAGGTGAGGTTTGCTACCAGCACCTGAGTTTGACCTCTCCGGAATTTCGCGATGCCTCTTGCGATGCCAACACCTCGTTCCAAGAGCAATTGGATACTTCCTTCGACGATGCCGTCAGCGGTTTCGATGGTTGCGCTACCTACGCAGACTGCGACGCTTGATCGGGGCGGCACGGTCAATTCTTCATCTAGGACGTTTAGCGCGTGTGTTGCGTCGAAGTCGTCGTAGCAGGAATGGCTTTGTCTGCAGAGAGCTTAATGAACTTACATCGCAGGTCGATGATAGCCCTATGCTCATTTAGGAAGTTCATGATTAAAATCACGTCGCGGGAGTACTACTGACAGAACACAAAACTGGTGGGGTAAGTACGCCCATTTATGGTTATTCTTGCAGTACATCATCCCGATGGAGGGATCATGTTGCCACCTGCGGTGCGAATCAACGGGCCATCCCAAGCGGTTGTAACTTTCCTGAGATGGGAAGCTAACGGTCCACTGATGACTGAATAGTCAGCTCCGGTGTCTACTAGGGCAGTGACTCTGCAACCGTCGACATCAACTTCAATGTCACTTGTTTGCGTCCTCGCATTGCACGTGGGCCTTGGTGTTCGATCTCGGCTTCGTCATTTCTTCAGGTCATGGCCGGGGCACACCATTGTTACTTCGCTGGGCGGTGGTGTCGGCTTGCACTCTGGTCGTGTTGTCGTCGATGTTCTCGTGTGGTGCGGTGAAAGTGCTGTGTCGTCGTTAGTGGTCATTGGCGGCGGAGGATGGTCGTCTTTAACGCCGTTGAGCAAGCTCACCTCCAAAGCTTGCTCTATTTAGTTTCCCCTGCGCGGCCTTGGAGACCTTTCGCGGACACTCTCATCGTAGTTACGGCCTGGTGACGCAAAGCGGGCCCTGTACGGCGATGGAGACCTCAACCGTCCGCTTGGTGGCGCAATCTCACCGGTACGCAGATAGTTGTCGATTTCTTGCGGTCGTTCACCTGGGCGTGGTCGTAGATCCTCGACTGCAAATCCACGGAGACCGATTCATCGGTACGGGCACTGGCGCAGAATGTGGCCGGCCTCACCGCAGTGGAAGCATAATGGCCGGTTGTTTGCTGTCCTCCAGGCGTCGCACTTCCTGGGGCTTGGGGGTAGTTGGTAGGCTTGGCGGGCGGGGGCCAAGGGGCGTTTTTCAGGAACAAGACGGTAGCGGCGAGGGCTCGGAAAGTCATCACGTCGGGGCGCATGGCGACCTAATGCAGCAGCGTAGTTCATCGCTGTTGCCTCTTCTGCTGGAACAGTCGCAGCCGTCGCCTGAGGAACGCCCAGCGCCTGCTGGACTTCACGGACGATGTCGACAAGTGTCGCCACCTGGGGTTGTTGCGATGATGGCATCGATCTTCGGAGCTCCTCTCGCACGATCTTCCGGATGAGGTTCCCAAGGTTCTCTCCGCTCTCAGATGCGCTGGGGTAGTGGCTTGAGTAGCCCGGTTGAAGTCGTCGCTCTTAATTGCGCATCCGGTTGTCCAACGTCTTCTCGATGGTAGACCCTTCCGTTTCAAATTCCGCCGCAGTTCTTGGCGGATTTCGCACAAGACCTGCAGAAAGCGACTCTTTAACGCCTCACATTAAAAATTTGACTCTCTCACCTTCGGTCACTTTAGGGTCGGCGCGGCGAAAGAGGCGCTTCATCTCCTCAACATACGCCAGGACAGGCTCATTAGGGAGTTGAAGTCTTCACTGAGGGAGGGCCTGGGCTCTTTCCTTTCGGACGACGCTTGAAAAGGCAGTCAAAACCGCTTCCTTGAAAGTCTCCCAATCCTTCATATTTGCCTTATGATTTTCAAACCAAACTCGGACATGTCCTTGAAGAAGAAAACAGACTTGCCTGAGTTTCACGGCGACGTTCCAGCCATTGAATTCGGCCACACGGTCGAAAAGGTCCATCCAGTCTTCCGCATCTTCACTGGGCAGTCCTTGGACCATGGGGGGCTCTCTGGGCTGCACGAAGATGACTGGTGCTGTTGACTGGGTAATTTCCAAAGTTATTGCCTTCCGGAGTTGAACGGGGTCAGGCAGCAGACCGTGTTCGGATTGTAGGCCTTGGAGTCGGCGGCTGGCTCGGTGACCTTTAGGCGGGTCTTCCAGGGTGACAGGAAAAAGGATGAGGTCTTCGCTTGAAGGATCAAGGGCAGCACCTCCACCAGATGTCGCATAGTGGATGTCGCGCGTCGGCATCTTCAGTTGCCGACGCGCCGGTTATTTCACGTAGGCCCCGGCACGTCGACGAATACGTGACCACCTTCCCACGGCTAGACCTGGTTTTTGGCGCTGCGGAAGCGAGGGTATCATATTGTTTGCGTCCGCATCGGCGGCGTTGTCCCTGAAACTAACTCCGCAGCTGGGGTTGACTCACTATCGGCGTCAGCAGCATCAGTAAGTCGCTGCTATCCCTTCCCTCCTCCCTTTATCGCGTTGTCCGCTTGCTGCGCGCGCTTCTGCCCCCATCGTTTGCCGCTGGGTGCACACGCCGCCCCCCTCCCCCCTTTTCCTGCGAGTCTCCTGTTGTCAAAGCGCCGGCTCGAACTTAATTCCTTTCTTCGCTCCTCCTCTAATGCAACCCCTGTGCGGTAGCAATCAGAGAGCCAGATCGGTGGCGGCGGATCTCTATATGTGCACCGCCCGAGCCGAAATTGCCGCTGCCGTTCGCCACTGCGAAATTATCTGCCAGTTCTCTCTGATCCATGAGCGAGACGACCGGTGGAAGTCCTCCGTCTGCTGCAGCTGCTGCTGCTAAACGAGCTGCAGCTGCAGCAGAGCAGAGGCCCAGCGCCGTCGCCGCCAGAATCCAGAGCAGTAAGTGAGGCTGAAGCAGAAGCTCATCGCCGCCGTCGAGAAGACCCTGCCGTTCGCACCGCCGAAGCGGAGGCTTATAGCCACCGTCGAGAGCAACCAGGTGTAAGCGAGGCTGAAACAGAAGCTCATCGCCGCCGCCAAGAAGGGAGTCTTTGTTAAAGGAATACGTGTGAAAAATAAAAAAAAACAATTGTGTGACAGCGCATACATGTGTTGCTCGATTTCTTTGCCTCAATCTATCGAAAAGGTGAAACAGCTTATTTGCTGCGCTCAGATTTCGCATTAGGAAGTAACGTAATCGTCGGTAATTTTTTACGAAGACCCCATTCACCTGCCTTCCTTCGAGCACAACAGCAATGGTGCAGATGCCATCCTCGGTGGGACCCGCTGCATCCACGTAATATGTGCCTGTCTTACTGCCATAATTATTTTGTATAAATTTTGCTCTGGCTTCACGCCTCCCCTGATTATACTCCCAATTCATATTTTTGGGGAGCGGCTTATCAGTCAAACTATTTTTCCCCACTTCCGGAATGTCCTCTCTGTTTCCTGTGGTGGGGAGAAGCCTTAGACTGAGGTCTCGGAGAACTTGCCTGCCGGTGCTGGTCACCGACAGCCTAGCAATCTGGCTTGTCCTGTGGGCCTCAATGAGCTCCCCTAATGTAATATGGATCCCAAGTTGGAGCAGGCGCTCCGTCGACGCTCTGGCCGGGAGTCCAAGAGCCTTTCTAACCGCCACCCGAATCATCGCGTCGAGCGTCCCACGGTCGCTCTTCCTCAGCTTGAGGTATGGTACAACGTACACCACACGACTAACGACGAGCGCCTGAACCAGGCAAACGGTTTCTTTTTCAAGAAGCCCACCGTGCTTGCCGCATATCCTCCCAATCATCCTACAAATTTTCTTAGGTGGACTTCAATTTTTTCAGGGCTGTGGCTTGTTACCCAAATTATCCATTTGTAATCCCATTAGCCGAAATGTGTTCACCTCTGGTATCGGAATGCCTTTTACGTAAATGTGTAGGTATTCTTCTGGATCTTTATGCTTTACAATGTGCAAAAGTTCTAATTTATTCGGAGCGCTCTCGACCGCACTCCGGATGCGTAGTTTTCTACTACCGAGGCGGCCTCTTAGAGGGCCTCCTCCACCTGCTCTAGGTTGCCCCGGGACGACCAGATGGTAATGTCGTCCGCATAGATTGCTTGGCGTACGCCATCCACCGGGTTCAGCGTCTCTAGGAGGCCTATGAGGGCAACATTAAAGAGCAGTGGAGAGAGAACAGCTCCTTGAGAACCCCGCCGGGGCGGCGCAGTGGTTGCGGCGCTGGACTACTGTTTCCAAGAACGCGGGATCGAATCCCGACCTCGACGGACGCTTTTCGATGAAGGGGAAAAGCAAGGCGCCCGTGTGCTGTGCGATGTCAGTGCACGTTAAAGAACCCCAGGTGGTCGAAATTTCCGGAGTCCTCCACTACGGCGTCTCTCATAGCCTGAGTTGCTTTGGGACGTTAAACCCTACAAACCAATCAACCAGCGCCTTGAGGTGTTCCTCGGGTTCCCATATCGATGGGTCCTAATTTTTCATGGCCCAATCTGATATAAGATTTCCGATTTTCTAAGAAGTTTTTATGTAGCTAAATGTTTTCTCGCTGCAATTGGTGGCGTTTAAAATTTTCAGAATTCTACTTTGTTTAACGTTGTCAAAGACCCCTTCAGATCCAGAGCCAAAATAGCCCTGTCTCCTGAACTACCGGAAGGGGGATCAATGAATTCTCTATTGATTTGGCGCAGTACATCCTGCGCTGATAAATGTGGTTGGAAGCCGAACATAGATGGTGGCAGTAGCAAGTGCTGTTTTATTTATTTATTTATTACATACTGCAGACCCTTGGGTCCAAGCAGAGGGGCATAGTTTAGTACAAAAAAGAGCAAAGAACAACAACAAAAAGTAATAAGAAATTATACCATATTAATCGCAATGCATAGCCATCTGTAAATGAGTGTTATAATCCGATATTGTGTGAGGGAAAAGAGAAAACATAAACGTGTTAGTTCGAGCATAATAGGTTGTCAGTGAGCCAGGATGATGATGTCTCGTACAGCAGGAGATATATAAGGGGACTGGTTTATTGCAAGCTTGTTATTTATCAGGAGAGAAAGAAATTCTAGCCTCAGCTGTTTTCTGCGGGATTCAAGTGTGGGAATAGAATTATCTGTCATTGTTTGAGAGGGTGAGTCAAACCTAGCGAATTTATTAAATATAAACCGAACTGATTTTCTTTGTATTTTCTCAAGGTGCTTGATATCTGACAGTGTGAGGATCCCATGCTATGCATGCATACTCTAGCTTAGGTCTAATGAAAGAGATGTAAGAGAGTAACTTTACGAAAGAGGGTGCATTTTTTAGTTTGTGTCGCAAGAAACAGGGTTTGCGGAACGCAGAGGATCAGATAGTGTTAATATGTAAGTTCCAGGACAGAGTAGAAGTTAAGGTAACACCCAAGTATTTGTAGCTGTTAGTGCTGCGCAGTGGTGAAGAACCAAGGGGGTAAGAGAAAACAAGCGTGGCTTTCTTACGAGTAACACGGAGGAATACTGATTTGTCAGCGTTTATCAACATCCCCCATTCACTGCACCAATTTAATATGTTGCTTAAATCATTTTGAAGGACAATGTGATCATGTGGAGTTGTTACATCTTTATACAAAATACAATCATCAGCAAACAGTCTGATTTTAACACCTGTTCCAAATAATTGGACAGCCTTTTCCTCACTACCGTCTCCATGAGTTTACCGGCGCAGGAAGTGAGAGAGATTGGTCCTAAATGTCTGTGTTTATCTTTTTGTGGGCTTGGGGATGAACGTCACTATGGATGTTTTCCAGTCATTCGTTAGCACTCCCGAGTCCCGGCAATCATCAATGTAGGTCGTAAAATCTTGTAGAGTTTGATAATTGAGGTTGGCCAGAAGGCCGACCGGTATCTGGTCGTCTCCCGGTGTCGTTCCTCGTAATCACTTCACGCGACGTCCTCCAACACTATCGTCTTTCTCGTAAATTATATCCAGGTCCGCACCAAGAACTTACAAAGACAGAGGCCATCCATATGGCGCTAACCCCAGAACACTTTCCCCAATCCCAAAACATTCCATATTTCCTGAACGATACATGCCGATGTGAAAACACTGCAATATCCCAGCAGAACTCCTTTATATGGCCTGGACCTGTCCTCGACAACACACACCAACACCCACACAGCAAACTTGGGAGGCTCGTCTACGCAGCTCTGCCCTGGATGACTAAAGAGTGTTCAACGGTCTCGCTCTAGGGGCTGCCAGATTCCAAGCAGTCCTGGCCGACCCCTACATCAGGGCCTTCGGCCCGTTGACTGTTTTTAATAAACGTTTACCAACCAACCATCCAACCAACGGTACACCGCGCCTCTTGTCGAACAAACCCATACACAAAACTTATTACACTTGGCTGACTGGAATAGAGAAACTCAGTATCTCACTCGCGGAATCTCGCAGATAGTTCTCGCAGACCACACAATAACTCTTAGGTTTTTGCATTTTACAATGCAGATTCGGCAGTGACCTTGGAATATTTTTACTTCACAGGGTTGTGGTTCAGTTGTTGTGAATGCAGGAAGAAAGAAAATAAATGCATGGGTATGTTGCTGGCTCTGTAGGGAATCCAAGCTCAAGATTCGCCGTGCATTCCTGGCATGGGGGCGAATTGTGAAACTACTGGCCGCCGCAGGAACGGACGCCCCGCTAGCTACCTGCGCACGTACATGCCAGTGCTGTTTTGGCTGTAGGAAGAAGGAAAAGAAAATGCACGGGCCTGCTACTGGCTCTGTAGCTGAGCCACCTGATTGCTTCTGATTGCTTTTAGGAAGGGAAAGGCGCGGTAACTGTCTCACTTGTTTTCTGTGGGCACCTTAACCGCGCCTTAAGGGAAGGGAGGAAGGTGGGAGTGAAAGTGGAAATAGAGAAATAGGAGCCATAGTGGAGGGCTACGGAGTAATTTCGACCACTTGGGGATCTTTACGTGCGCTGACATCGCAGAGCACACGGAAGGCTTCCCTCGATGAGGCTGGGACAGGTGGGTCAGCACCGCTTTCGGCAGGGGCTAGCCTGCCACCGAATGTTTATCTGTTGTAGGCCGTCATTGCACCCGCCACCGCTTTGGAGGTGGACGACGGCTGTTGTTGCGGCGCGCGTCTTTCTCTTCCTCTTCCTTTTCTTGCTTCTCTATTTTCGTTTCTGTCTGCACGAGACAGCGGAGGTGCCCCGCCGGGTTGGGGCAGTGGTAAGACGCCTGACTACTGTGCCGGAGTGTCCGGGTTCGAACACAACCTCGGCAGCTGCGTTTCGATGGAGGCGAAACGAAGAGGCGTCCATGTGCTGTGCGATATCAGCGCACGTTATATTATTATTATTATTATTATTATTATTATTATTATTATTATTATTATTATTATTATTATTATTATTATTATTATTATTATTATTATTATTATTATTATTATTATTATATTAAACATCCCCAGGTGGTCCAAATTACTCCGCAGCCCTCCACTGCGGCTCCTCTTTCTCCCTTTTCACTTTCGCCCCCACCTTCCTCACTTCCCTTAGGGCGCGGTTGAAGTGTCCACAGCAAACAGCCCCGCCGGGGTGGTGCAGTGGTAAGACGCCCGACTACTGTGCCGGAGTACCCGGGTTCAAACCCGACCTCGGCGGCTGCGTTTCGATGTAGGCGAAACGAAGAGGCGTCCGTGTGCTGTGCGATGTCAGCGCACCTTAAAGATCCCCCAAGTGGTCGAAATTACTCCGTAGCCCTCCACTACGGCTCCTCTATATCTCTTTCCACTTTCACTCCCACCTTCCTCCCTTCCCTTATGGCGTGGTTGCGGTGTCCACAGAAAACAAGTGAGACCGTTGCCGCGCCTTTCCCTTCCTATAAATCAATCAGTTTTTTTCCACAGAAAACAAGTGAGGCAGTTACCGCGCCTTTTATTAATGCTTTTATTATTAACGCTTGGGATTTTTCGCTCACGGCCAACGCCGAACTACGCGTGACGACGGCCGCCGATGACGACACCGACTTTTCTGCGACACGGGGCCCTTAATGCTGTCGCGTTAAAACACAAATGTACTACATTCTTAAGGATTTCATCTGCCTTCCGAGCCAGAGAGCCGGTTATGATGTCGCGTCCAGCGCATGGAGCATTTATGTGCTTTTAAGACTGCTAGCGTTCGTGCTTTTCAGGAGACACCTCCTTCGGACTATATGCTTATTAATTTACAGCAAGGTTTGCTTTATTAACAGCGTAATAATAAAAACGAAACCGTGTATAGATCCCATGATACATGCCAAAACGATGGTCAACGAGCGAGCGGCTTTATTTCACAGTACTATTAATACTTTCACAGTTTTTAACACGACAATACACTTTACGACCATGTAATTACATAGCGGACTTACCTCGAGATAAACTTCCTACGTTTTTGTTAAAATGGGAAACGCATTCACAATCTACTCATCGCCGTCTGTCGTCTGCTGTACAGTGCAGACGTGAATAAAACGTTTCTCGCCTATAATCACGTGCCCTTATCCTTCAGTCAGTTCAGGCGTTCAGTCGTGTCCGACTCTTCGTGACCCTATGGACCATGTCACGCCACGCTTTCCGGTCTCTCACTATCTTCTTAACATCACATAGCTTCATCTGCAACGCCTTGAGAATACCATCTAACCATCGCGTTCGCTACCTACCCCTTCTCCGGCGACCCTCAACCTTTTCCAACATCAAATCTTTCTCCAGCGACTCCTCTCTTCTCATCAGATGACCAAAGTAGTTGAGCTTTAACTTTAGAATTTGACCCTCCAATGAGCAGTCAGGGTTTATGGTCGACAATATCGACTGATTTGATCTTCTGGCAGTCCAAGGAACTCTTAAGAGTCTTCGCCAGCACCCCAATTCAAACGCGTCAATTCTTCGGCGGTCAGCCTTATTATATTCAGCTGACAGGCAGCAGTGTGTATATCTTGGTAGCCATAAATCGTCATCATTACCAGTCATCCATGGTGCACCGCAGGGAAGCGTTCTTGGCCCCTCATTATTCAATGTGTACATAAACAGTGCTGTAAACATTGGCAAGACAATGAAATTCATGATATACGCAGATGACTGTAAAGTACTACTGTCTGGTATATATGTAAATAAGCTGGGATCAAATGTAACAAGTGAATAGATGCCCTTGACCAATCGCGTGGGACCAATTAATATTAATCCTACAAAACACAAGTCATGGTATTTCGACGAAAAAGCAAAGATCCATTTGGATGGTCGCATTACACATGCCGGCAAGGAAATTGAAATAGTTCGTGAACACACCATACCTGGGGTAACATTTTCTTTTAACCTCACTTGTGATTTGCATGTTCAGAAGCTAACTAATTAGGCTCTCATCAGTTACACGTGCAATTGCTCGTTGCCGTACATTTTCTTCAAAAAATATCTTCAGATGTATAACGGATTATTGTTCTCGCGTATGAATTATTGTTCTTTTATTTGGCTCACAACTGCTAGAATAAATATAGAGAACATTTATCTCCTTCAAAAGAAAGTCATTCGTCGTATAGCAAATCTAGGCTACTTTTCCCATACTCGACGAGCTCTCCAGACATATAATCTAACAAATATTCAAACTGTGTATGAATTTTGAGTTCTGTTTATTATTCTCCTTCCAGCTTCAGAACTATGGTAAAAGATACCACCCTGCGGAAGGAAAATAGACATCAAGTGAACACACGTAACACAGACAAGTGGCTGGTACCATTTTTTTGCACCTGCTATAGGTTGCAGACATTATAATCTACTCTTCCTGCAATTTTAAATAACTTGAGAAACATAAATCACTCCACTAAAGCTCCACTAGGTCAGTATTTTGTATTTATGTAACCCGATGGTATTTTACTCTGTTATAAAGTTATCTCTGATTTTCATCCATGGCCTCTATTAGGATTTCCACTTAAAGCGCTGTTAAAGTATACACTAACTCCGGTCATTATTTCTTTCAGTGATTCTATCAATATATCCTGCTAGTTTGTTTTTCTTGCGGAACTGATGTATAGATGCTCTTGTGTGATACCTATGTATGCATTGCATTACTTCAGTGATCCGGCTTGCTGCGTTTAAGACAAGAAAAAAGGAAAAACAATCTACTGGCTTATTGATATGTATGTATATTTTTTGTAAGATGGGCTGCCTTGTAACTGCTGCCTTGGCCTCGTCAAACTGTTTACCCACAGCTTTTAGCATAGGCAGCCGACCGAGGAAATAAAATTGAAATTGAATTGTATGCTTTTTTGTATAATATGCAAGTATGGGATTATACTCGCAAATTTTTGCGCCCAGCGCGCGGTAAATATTGCAAAATATTAGATAGAAATCGGAATCTGGAAACTCCTCCCAGCGAAAGCGATCGCTGTTTTTGAAATGCTGGTATGACGTCACAAGAGAATAGACGACGGAACGCCGTCTGCTATGTGGGCTGCAATATCAAAGGGCACTCTTACTTTTGTGGACGATTGACACTGAGATCCTCTCTCAAGCATAGTGCTTGATAAACATGTTACTATACATAAAACGATATAGAGGAAGGCACGTTTTTTTTTGGTATAGTTAAGTCACGGTCACAGTCAGTAGACTCCGCGGTTAATTCCTTTGCTTCTCGACGCACTGACCTATCGTATTCACCGGCGACGGGCTAGAACATACAATGGTCGCCTATCGCCGTAGTGTGAAATTTCCGGTCACGCGACGCTGGCGGAACTGATCAGCGGACAGTTGCCCGATCTGTTTGATGAGATCGGAATCCGAGTTAGATTTAACAAAGATATCAGTTAACGGCCTAACAATTGCGCTTATCTGTACCTTAATCGCCTTACCAAAAGGAAAACAAGCAGCGACACTTTATATTTTCGCACTTCTCATCAGCAATGTTTTTGATCTGAAATGTCATTCGTCGCCGAAATTCCGGTTCG
The DNA here is from genome assembly GCF_055883805.1 of Amblyomma maculatum. Lineage (NCBI taxonomy): Eukaryota > Metazoa > Arthropoda > Arachnida > Ixodida > Ixodidae > Amblyomma > Amblyomma maculatum. Next base: position 57,484,215 of record NC_139348.1, on the reverse strand, counting down.
TTCTACTTCGAGTTCTACTTCGAGTGCCCCGCCGGGGTGAGCAACACGTAAAATACGCAGTGTATGTAATGTCCGACGGAGCTTCGAGTATCAATGCAAATAGCTTTTAAAAACCATACTTATAGTGTTGTGCAAACTTTCACTTTTGTTATGTTCGGGGCGTCGGAGCCCCGTGAGCGAGGAACCTCTCGATTCGGTTGCTGGGTAGACTCGACGCGGACCGGGATTTTGATTTCAGCCCAGTGTACAAATTTAAAGAAATATGTGAATATTACAGATCTACGCACCAAACTCTTCCCACCCCGTGCAAAGGGCTGGGGAAGGCTAACGAGCGGGTGCTCCTGCGCCTGCTCACCAATACAATGTTGTGCCCGGCTATTCTAAAACATTTTGATCCGCAATTCGACGGGCTGTGCTCGCACTGTGGGGAGGTGTCTGACATCTACCACATGGTGTGGGCCTGCCAAAAAACCCCATCTTTGCCCCCTATCCCCAACCCCACCCGAGAGAACTGGGAGGCGACCCTGTCCGGCTGCTGCACCCTAGAGGCCCAAAAGGTCTTAACGCAGCGCGCCCGGGCTGCGGCAAACGCCAATGGAGTGCCTGTCTAGGCATCCCACCTAGTGTACATACCTATATGTATTATAATAATAAATGTTTTCACCACCACCGCCGGGGTGGTACAGTGGTAAGACGCCCGACTACTGTCCGGAATTCCCGGGTTCGAACCCGACCTCGGCGGCTGCGTTTCGATGGAGGCGAAATGAAGAGGCGTCCGCGTGCTGTGCGATGTCAGCGCACGTTAAAGATCCCCAGGTGGTCGAAATTACTCCGCAGCCCTCCACTACGGCTCCTCTTTCTCTCTTTCCACTTTAACGCCCACTTTCCTCCCTTCCCTTACGACGCGGTTCAGGTGTCCACAGACACGTGTGACAGATACTGCGCCTTTCCCTTTCTGTGAACCAATTATTATTATTATTATTCTACTTCGAGTATGTCTAGCACGAGTACGCGGAGTTTGGGACTGTGATTTCGGCGATTACGGAGCGCACATTCACAAGCTTTAGCGGCTGAGTGTGGCTGTCGAGTTTAGTTCTGGAAATAGTGATCCAAAATAGAGGACTGCTTACATATCACAAAACGCGTGCACACCGAGCGGGAACCGTGGATGTCTTCCGAGCACTAAGGATGGCAGCAGGCACCTGTCGGCTCATCTTGAGGGTACCTTGAGCATCTTCGGCCCTTCTAGACGTGCTGTTTTGGTTTCTAAACAAATAACGATAGAACTGGTGTGTGAAGGGGAGAATATTTTCGGTACATTCGGTTATTTGGATGTACAGTTTGCATTTTATGCTGTGCGATCGAGCAGAATACATGCAGTTACATACAAAAGCTGAGTAAACAAACACGCTGGGTGCGTCGTCGTCGTCTGCGAATCTGTGCATTCCTGCGGGATTTCAGGGCTCACACACTAATACTAGATGGTGTGTACGTTGAAGCTCTGTCGAGTTGAGTCATTAGCTGAATAATTGTCAGGATAAATTTGCGGACCATTACGTTAGTTCCTAATGCGAAATCTGAGTGCAGCACATTAGCTGGCTCCCTTTTCGATAGACTGAGGGAAAGATTTCGAGCAAGATATTAATGTACAATTACAGACTACAGATTTTTTTAAAATTTTTCTCACATATTCCTTCAAGAAAAAATTGCAAGGATTCAACGCTGTACAACGGAGTATAGAAACAAACCATTAGCTTCGGGCGACCGAGCGTTTTTCATCTGATTATTCTGTTTAAATAAGGACACGGACACGGCACGCAGCGACGAGCGGTTAGACATGACGTTTATTACCTTCGAAAAATTATGAGGGAATTAAGCGACTAAAGCAGTGAAAGGCGAACGCCGCGTGCCGCATTCTGCTACGCAACTGCCACTGATTAGTAATAATTTATTAACTAATTTGTGTTTAAGTCGGTACATAATTTATTATCTGATATATAATCACTAATTCTTTATTTCTGGATTACGTAATCGGCCATCAATTGATAAATAATTAGCAATTCTATATTAGTGATTGATCATTGATTGACATATGCCCATATAAGGCACGCAATTGCGCACACTGTGGTGGTACTCTGTGAATAAGTGAAACCTCTATGACGTCAACCCGCCTCGTCCATTCAGAACGCCGAAAAAGGAACACATTTTGTCCAGGACAGCATGAGCCATTAAAGGCTTTCGCCTTAATAACACTAAATCTTTATTTATGAAATACGTAATCAGTCATCAAAGGATAAATAATTAGTAATTCATTATTAGCAATTGATCATTGATTGACATATGCCCACATAAGGCCCGCAATTGCGCAGACTGTGGTGGTGCTCTGTGATTAATTGAAACCTCTATGACGTCATCCCGCCTCGGCCATTCAGAACGCCGGAAAAGCGGAACATATTTTGTCCAGGACAGCATGAGGCATTAAAAGCTTTCGCCTTAATAACAGGGGGGGGGGGGGGGGCGCCAGTGTAGCGCCAACGAGAGCGGACGTGCTTTGCATGGGCTCTGTGAATTTCGGCCTCTGGACCCGTAATTGTTTACACCACATTCTTCATTTTGGCCTCACAAGACCCTTGATTGCACATTATGGCATTCTGTGCGTCGACACCGTGCGTCTCACTCCTGGTGTAGCGAACGAAGACGAGGAATGTGGCAAGACCCGCCGCCATTGTGGCATTTCTCGGTCTCCCACAGGCCGCGGAACCCATCGCTATGCAAGTGGTTATGGAAGGGCAGCCCATCACCCCTGAAGAGCTGAAAGACGGCTCCTGAATTACTCCATTCAAGTACCAGGAGCTCTACCGTAAGCCTAATGCCGCTGACCAAAGCGGCAGCGGTAACCCCGATGGCGACGGCCTCTCGTCCGCTTCGGGGAAGAACGCAGGCGGAGACAACATGTAAGCTCAGGCAGATAAACGGCAGACAAAGGCTAGGGCGCCATACATCAAGATCCAGCTCCCACAGCTGCCTACCGATCATTTCAAGGGTGTCTTCAGACCGCAAGTTCCGATCGACTCCCCTCTCAAAGGAGGGGCCACTCTACTTCAGGCGATTGGCAGCGCAGCTGGCATCAAGGACGCCCGAGTGTTCGAAGAAGATATCGCCCAGCGACACCCAGTCAAGTAAACGATTACTATCAGCACCCCAAGCAGTGCTCGTGGAGAAGCCTATAGGAAAGTAGTGGCCTTTAGCCTCAACGGAAAGACATAGCCTGTCAAAACCTACGTATCAGCTCCGGATCTCTCTGTCAAGGGCATAGTGCACAATGAATAGAGCAGGGAATCGGATGAGCAGCTGAGACTCAACTACAGACACATGAACCTGGATGTTGATCTTATATCCGCAAGACGGTATGGGAAATCCAAACACATTGTTGTCATCGTGACTGGTACGACGCTTCCCAGAGTTCTCCGGTATCCGGGAGCCCTACATAAAGTGGCTCTGTTTCTCAACAGGGTGGAAGCATGCTTCAGCTGCAGAAGACCAGGACATAGACAGGACGTATGTCCCCAAACTAAGAAAGTGATATGCCACCGATGCGGAGATACCCACCCGCCACCCCGGGAAGACCAAAAACCGACCTGCAAAGCCCAAGGCCCAATGCATTGTATGCAAAGGACCCCACAGTACAGGCAGCAGCAACTGCAAGTTCCGCTTTGTCAAAGCCAGAACACCAGAGACAAGCGCCAAGAAGACCGACACTGACAATTCTAACAGCCAAGAGGAATCAGCAGATCAGCAGATTGAGCACTTAGGATCGGTACTGCATGGCGTGATGGGGAAGCAGCAAATTACCGTATCTTCATCCGGCGCGGAGGGGACAAGCCAAAGTAAAACATGGATTCCGCCAAACGGGAAATAATTACAGTCTGGCAGTGAAACTGTAGCGGGTACGCAAGCAAGAAGGCTAACCTACAGATCCACATCCAGAACACCACTGTCAAACTAGACATTATCGCACTACAAGAACCCTCCAAGAGTGGCTAATCTTTCAGGCTATGTTACCGTTACGAAACTGCGAACTAGCCGCAGATATCCAGCAACGACAGCACTGGTCAAAAGAGACATCAGCTATGTGCAGCATGAAATTGAGGACGTAAACCTAGATTATACGCTTGTAGAAATCATTCCCGCCGAGAAGGGACTAAGGAGCACCTACGTCCTCAACGTCGACAGCTCTCCCAGGGATCACATCCAGGAAACAAGTAAACTCATAGACAAAATTATGAGAAAGTTCAGAAGGAATCAGCTTATCATAGTTGGGGACTTCAACACCTGAATGGGGTTACCCGAAGACTAATGGTAAAGGCACAGCAATATTAGGGAAGGTTCAGAACGTTGGCCTCACGCTACTGAATGATACTACCAAACCCACGAGAACTGGCAACAGTATATCAAGGGACGCTAATCCTGATCTGTCACTAGCTCGAAACGCGATCAATCCCAAACGGCTCAATGCTGGGGAATACCTTAACAGCCACCACTACATTCTCGCCATTACAATACAAACCAACTCACGTAATAAGAGGGCATAGAACTCCTGTAAGCACACCGACTGGGATAAATTCAGGAAAGAAAGGGACATTAATGAGCCGTGCAGCATCTCGGACTTGGAGAAGTGGGTCCAGGATATATGTGTAGACGCCCTTAAGCACACCAGTAGCATAGAAACGAACGGGGAGCAAACCCTCATAGAGTCCAGGTTAGCGCACATGTGGGAAACCATGCACGCGCTCATGAAGAAATGAAAAAAGCAGAGATTTATTCGGAAGCTCAAGTTACGCATTGCACGGCTTGAGAAAGAATTTTAGGAACACGCCATTAACCTTAAACGCCAGAACTGGTATCAGGTATGCGACGAACCTAACGGGCAGCATGGAAACAAGAACACGTGGAACCTTCTCCGCCACCTTCTTGATGCAGCCCAGTCCAAGGCAGTCAACAGAAACGCTAAAGACCAGATCATCCATGCATATCCCGGAAGCGGTGAACAATTGTTATCGTCACTACAAGATAAATATGTAAACCCCGGCAAAGGTGGAGATTTGTACACGGACTACACGGGACGCGACAATCCAAATCTTGACGAGCCTTTCTCGGACACAGAGATCTGGGCCGCACTGTCTCAACTCAAGACAAAATCTGCGCCTGGACCAGATAAAATCAATAAGATGCTGCGGAGCCTAGATCTAAAGTCGGTCACAGCGCTCACGGACTACTTGAATGAGTGCTGGGAGAGTGGTATAGCATACCCCAATCCTGGAAGCACGCCAAGATAATTTTTATTCCAAAACCTTACAAGATGATAAACCTCGATAACCTAAGGCTAAGCTCGCTTACCTCATGCTTAAGAAAGCTAATGGAGCATGTTGTGCCTAATAAACTGCGGGACTATGCCGAAGAATACTCGCTTCTACCACACACCATGGTGGGCTTCAGAAGGGGACTTTCTACACAAGATGTCATGCTTCAAATGTCACATGACATCATTACCAGATATAAAAAGGTAAATACGCAGGCTATCCTGGCTATCGACCTAAAGAAAGCATTTGACAATGTCTCCCATTATACTACACTAGAGCACCTAAACGAAATTAACCCTGGACGAAAGGCTTAGAACTACATCAAGGCCTTTCTGAGTGAGCGTTCGGTGAAGCTGCACGTGGGCAAATAGAAATCCCACTTGATAAAGATGGGAAACAGAGGTACCCCTCATCGGGCTGTTCTCTCTCCGTTCCTCTTTAATCTGGCGTTAATCAAGATCTCGGATAGACTCGTCCGAATACCAGGAGTACCGCACAGTCTCTACGCGGATGATATTACGGTGTGGGCAACTAAGGGCTCTCATGGTGAAATCGAGGCCGCTCTTCAAGCAGCTGCAGACGTCATCGATGAAGAGGCCAGAAGAGCGGGCCTAGAATGCTCCCCTGAAAAATCGGAGCTCATAATGTTTCATAAAGGCAAATTAAATGCACCCTTGACGACAGTCATTTTACAGGATGTCGAAGTAGCAGAGGTTCAAGAGGTCAAGATCCTGGGGCTCAGGCTACAAACAAACTCTGGAAGCGCGCCAGCAATCAACAAACTGAAATGGGCGGTCCACCAAAGAGCCAGACAAATACAAATAAATCACTAATAGAAAACGAGGCATGAAAGAACGCGACCTCTTCAAACTCATACACGTCTTCATCATAAGCAGGATTACATACTCCCTCCCGTACATAAAACTCCAAGGAAACGAAGTTGAGAGAATCGACTCCATCATTAGAATGGCTTACAAAACAGCATTGGGCCTAGTTCGCTCGACTTCCAACGAAGAGCTCCTCAAACTCGGGGTCAATAATACCTACGAGGAACTCAATAAGCACAACAAACTGCCTAAATAAGGGGCCTATCCAGCACGCCCGCCGGAATTGGACAATACTTGAAAGATTTGGTATTGAGGGCGAACTCCTGCAAGACCTCCCTCAAACTATTCCACGCGATATCTGAAAGAGGATCACCATCAAACCTCTTCCTCGGAACATGAACCCCCATGCCCATCAAGGCCGAAGACAAGCACGAGCTAAGAGTCTGCACAAAACCCTCAGCCTCTACAGGATGTCATCTACGTCGACGCCGCATAAGATGCGGAAGAGCCTAACAAATATTCGATATGTGGAGTCACACAGCCCAACACAAACCCAGCGAGACTCGTTATGGCGGAAACTGTTTCCCCATCCAGACCCCTAGTGGCGGAGGAGGCCGCCATCGCCACGACCATCGCTTTTACTAATGCAACAGCCATAGTATGCGACTCCAAACTGGCAATCAGTAACTTTGCTTGAGGTAGAGTTTCCAAACCCGCCTCACAAATACTCTGTGAAATGAGAGAATCTCCTCTCGAGAGAGATATCGAATTATTATGGACCGCAGCTCATTCGCGGAATCCGGAAAATGAGGGTGCCCACCAATACGCTCGAGAATTAGCCGGCCGAGCGGTGGCGCAAAGTCAGGAACCGGAACCCTTCGGTGAGCCAGCCGTATCATGCCACGAACTCACTGCACATTGCAAAGCATTGAGAAGAACACTCCCACCACCCCATAGAACACTGACCAGACAACAAGTAATATGGAGACAGCTACAGACGGGACCCTCCCCAACCCAAACTGCATATCAAAATTCAGAAATAAGAATATGAATCCCTTCTGCCGGTTTTGAGAAAAAAAGACAACTTCGAGCATATGATCTGGGCGTGCAAAGCCCATAAGCCTCCCTCAGAACGCTTGCCTGATCCCTCTAATGATGCTTGGAACAAGCTAAGGTCCAGCGATGACCCTGACATTCAGTTCAGGGCCGTCGAATGGGCCGGCGTTGCCAAAGGTCTCCACAGCCTGCAGCATGCTAGTTGACTTCCCTATTCCCCCCACTTATTGTGAATAAAGTTTTATCAGCCTCAGCCTCAGCCTTATTAACCCTGCACTAACAGTTCTTCACTGTCATGTTGTTGTTGTTGTGGCTGTAGGAAGAAGGAAAAGAAAATGCACGGGCCTGCTACTGGCTGTGTAGCTGAGCCACCTCCGCTGCCTCGGGCAGACAGAAGAGAAAATAGAGAAGAAAGAAAATGAAGAGCGAAAGAGAGACGCGCGCCGCAAACAACAGCCCTCATCCACCACCGAAGCGATGGCGTGACGGCCTACAACATTAAGCTCTCTGGTCATCCGAAGCCTTCCACTATGGCATCTCTCTCTTTTCACTGCCACCTTTCTCCATTTCTTTACACCTCGGTTAAGGTGTCCACGCAGAATTGTGACAGATACTGCGCCTTTTCATAGATATCAGCCAATGTTAAACACCGCTGATGCCTGCTGTACTGCTTCTATTCCTATACGCTCTGTGATGCGGAAGTAAATGCGGACATCACACCTGCCAAGGTAGCAGCGGCGCGTGCCGCCGCATTGCCCACTGATTCGTCCGAGTGACCTGGGGTCCATTAATAACAACAGTTCTGGTCGCGAGTTGGTGGCGTTCAGGGAGGCGCTGCTTCATCCTTACTCGACCTTGGGCGGGCAACACACCCCTTCTCTTACCCTTATGCACTATACACGGAGCAGTCTTAGTAACCTCAGTGAGGATTGCATGAAGGTGGCCACACCAGACCCACCTTTTTCACGAAAAACCCACATCACCCGAAGTCAAAAAGTCTTTTTGAATAAGCTCATTGCCTATGCGGCTCACACGCCACGTATTATGGCCCGCTGACGTCGGTATACAGAGGAAATGATTACGTGCCCCCACTGTATGACTCTAACGCGCGGCGGCATATCTCATCTACTCTGGTATTGATTGCCCTGCTTTTTCTACTGGACGCTCCGAGATCAAACCCTACCACCTGAACTAGCTGATGCTAACACAGAGATATTTGCCAAGTATCACCCTTAGTGGCCTGGTCAGAGCAATATGATCTGAGTGACAACCTGTGCAAACAATGAAAATTCTGTCTACTCCTCTTTACCCCAATCCATGGCCATGAGATTTCACATTCAATAAAGGGTTGGTTTGGCTTGTGGGGTTTAACATCCCAAAGCGACTCAGGCTATAAGAGACGCCGAAGGACCTTTATTCAATCAATCAATCAATCAACTTTGTGGTGCGGCATTCCAGGAAGTGCCAAATGAAAGGCGGCGGACGGACCCCTATATCGAACGCGTGGTGGGGTAAGCTTCGTCATTTTGAAGTCACGCTCTCAAACTTGAGTGATATTGAGAGCGGTGCGTAATCCTGCCCCGCCAGGGTGGTGCAGTGATAAGACGCCCGAATACTGTGCCGGAGTACCCGGGTTCGAACCCGACTCTCGGCGGCTGCATTTCGATGTAGGCGAAACGAAGAGGCGTTGTGTGCTGTGCAATGTCAGCGCACGTTAAAGATCCCCAGGTGGTCGAAATTACTCCGTAGCCCTCCACTACGGCTCCTCTTTCTCTCTTTCCACTTTCACTCCCACCTCCCTCCCTTCCCTATCGGCGCGGTTCAGGTGTCCACAAGAGCAAGTGTGACAGATACTGCGCCTTTCCCTCCCTGTGAACCAACCAACCTTACGGTGCGGTTGCGGTGTCCACAGAAAAACAAGTGAGATAGTTACCTCGCCTTTCCCTTCCTATAAATAAATCTGCGTAATCCTGCCCCTATATGCGTTAATATCCTGATAGCGTAATGACCAGTCATAACGTCATGATCAGATGTGACGTCATTAGCACTTCCGGTTATTAGACATGGCCGGACGTGGTATCATGATGACGTCACATCCGGTCATGAAGTCACGGTCGATGACATTGCCAGGTTATGAGGCCGAGGGAAACGCCAATGGCGATAAGATAATTGGTTCACAGAAAGGGAAAGGCGCAGTATCTGTCTCATTTCTGTAGACACCTGAACAGCGCAGTAACGGAAGGGAAGAAGGTGGGACTGAAATTGGATAGAGAGAAAGAAGAGCCGCAGTGGAGGGCTCCGGAGTAATTTCGACCACCTGGGGATCACAGGGGGGGGGGTGGTATAGGGTGGCTGTTCATGGCCTTACGGAGCTGGGCAGCACCACCTACTGGGAGGGTAGGTAAACGCCGCTTGCAGCGAGGGCTAGCCAACCACCAAAGTTTTATCTGTTGTAGGCCGTCCTTGCACCCGCCACCGCTTAGGTGGTGGATGACGGCTGCGGCGGCGCGCGTATTTCTCTCCCTTCATTTTTAATGCGAAAGAATTATACCGCTATGTTCACAGATTTCTGTCCGCAGACCGTGTCCGCAAAACGTGTCCGCAAAATCATGTCCGCATGCGTTGTGAGTAATTGAGAAATGGTAAAGGTTAAATAGTAGTATCAATCAATAGAGAGTGACGTAATGTTGTTGCATGAAAAATATTTAGTCCAATCGATAATTAGGTAAATAATTAGAATAACTGGCTCACAGGAAAGGAAAGGCGCAGTATCTGCACACGTTCTGTGGACACCTAAAAACCGCGCGTAAGGGAAGGAAGAAAGAGAGGGACTGAAATCGGAAAGAGAGAAAAGGGTGCTGGTAGTGGATATGGCGTCAAAGATGTGACGTCACGCAACCGGAAGTAGAGCAGAAAAAAAAGGGCATAGGAAGGTACTGCGCGCGATTGTAAAGTACCAAAAACGAAAATGGGTATACAGGAAGTGAATTAATGGGAGGTAGATGATATGACATCACGCAACTGGAACTAGAGCCGAAAAAGGGCATATGAATAAATTGGGCGCAATTTCAAAGTACCAAAGACCAACATGGGCAAACAAGGAGTGAATTAAGCAACTAGAAGCAACCAACAGCAGCATCCCTGCTTTCGTATTACTCCAATGCAGATTCTCCAGTTCTCTTTATTTTTTCTTTCCTCTACTTTCTCTCTTCTGTCTGCAAGTGGAAGTGGAGGAGTCCCGCTGGGGCGGTGCAAGGTAAGACGCCCGACCACTGTGCCGGAGTACCCGGGTTCGAACCCGACCTCGGCGGCTGCGTTTCGACGGAGGCGTAACGAAGAGGCGTCCGTGTGCTGTGCGATGTCAGCGCACGTTAAAGGTCCCCAGGTGATCAAAATGTCTCCGTAGTCCTCCACTACGGCTGCTCTTTCTCACTTTCCACTTTCACTCCCCCCTTCCTCCCTTTCCTTACGGTGCGGTTGCGGTGTCCACAGAAAACAAGTGAGACAGTTACCGTGCCTTTCCCTTCCTAAAAATAAAATCAGTGCAAGTGGAGGTGGTTCAGGTACACAGTTTTTTCGACCACCTGGGGATCTTTAACGTGCGCTGGCATCGCACAGCACACGACGCCCCTTCGTTTCGCCTCCATCGAAACGCAGCCGCCACGGTCGGGATCGAACCCGTGTACTCCGGCCCAATAGTCGGGCGTCTTACCACTGCACCACCCTGGCGGGGCAGTGGTACCTTTTTCTCTCTATCCAGTTTCGCTCTTGTTCCCTTCCCTTAGGCGGCTGCGTTTCGATGGAGGCGAAACGAAGTGGCGTCCGTGTGCTGTGCGATGTCAGCGCACGTTAAAGATCCCCAGGTGGTCGAAATTTTCCATAGACCTCCACTACGACTCCTCTTTCTCTCTTTCCACTTTCACTCCCACCTTCCTCCCTCCCCTTATGGCGCGGTTAAGGTGTCCACAAGAAACAAGTGACAATTACCATACCTTCCCCTTCCTATAACGTAATCAACGCACTTCCCTTACGGCGCGGTTGCGGTGTCCACAGCAAACAAGTGAGACAGTTACAGCGCCTTTCCCTTCCTATAAAGAAATAAATCAGGTACAGAGCCAGTAACAGGCCCGTGCATTTTCTTTTCCTTCTTTCAACAGCCACAACAACGACTCAAAACTATGGTTCCTGGAAAGACTTGTTGCTCTTCCGTCTCCGCGCTCTTTCCTATGGAGAGGGGTAGCCACTCGTGTAATGCATGCGGCGGTGGCGCTGCAAGTAGTCGGGATCATGGTGGTGTGGATGCGGTCACTTTCCCGACGCCGGCGTTGCTCCTCCCCGGCAATGCTGCCGGCAGTAAAATGTCGCTTTCGGTTTTGTGCGTGTTTTATTTTGCTTGTAGCGACAGGAGCACTTATATTTCTGATGCGTATTGCCGTCGACAACACGGCCAATGTTGAATACATAGTCCTTTCCGCAGGCAGCCCAGAAGCAAAAAATATTATGTTCGACCAACTGCATCGTCTGCGGTCTGCGGCAAAAAGATGTGCCTTGAAAACTAAAACCATTCCTGAGGACATGAATGGAGAGCACATCCGCTTTAAAGAATGAAAAGCTGTCCGCGCGTGTATATGGCTGGTTGGTTCATAGGAAGGGAAAGGCGCAGTATCTGTCACACTTGCTCTGTGGACACCTGAACCGCGCCGTAAGGGAAGGGATGAAGGTGGGAGTGAAAGTGGATAGAGAGAAAGGGGGGCCGTAGTGGAGGGCGACAAAAACAGGGAGGTTGTAGAACTGGGAGGGGAGTACCCTATAGGTGGGTTCAGACGCGAGGACCGGAGCGCGGATGATCTGCGCGCGTCATCGCTACCCGCGCCTCACGTGACGCTTGCGTCACTGCTCTGAGCGATGGCGAGAAAGCGGCGTGGCCGTCTGTGCGGAGAGGACTGAATATGCCAGGCACCTTTTTCAGTCCGAGCGGACCGAGCCTCCGGTGCGGACCGAGATTGTTTTTTGCTCTTTTTGCTTTATCGCAGCTATCTCCGTGTTGCTCTGCCCGCGCTTTTCGTCTGGTATTCAATTTGTTGTGCATGCGCTGCGTAGTTCGCTCTGTGTTCGCTGCAGTGCGTTTTGTGCGTTTGTGCTTGTGGGTGTGCCAGAGTCGTAGCTTTACTCGGTGTTTAGGGTTGATTATGGGTGAAGGAGCGAAAAAAGCGCTTGGTGATGATGGGACAGTCACGCTTTTAGCGCTCGTATATTGCTGCCCACCGATATGGAATATTGAAGATGCTTGCAATAAAGAACGCCCGCAATAAATGAATGCTTTCTCGCTTTCTAGTCGTCCTCGCACACTTCACGTAGATCAGCCAGAGCAGCGAGACGACGATTTCGCTCGGCGTCCACGTTGAAACTCTCGGCAGAAAGGTTTTGAGCAGCGCGCACGAACAGCGGGGGAGGAGGGTACACGCGGATGGTCCGCTGCCTTCGTGTGAATGCTCGACGGCCGGATGGAAACGGTGACGCGTGGTCATGTGACAGCAGATCCGTGCTAACGCGCGCGGAGCGTCTGCGCTTCGGTCCTTTCGTCTGAACCCACCTTAACAAAGAAACTCTGTCACAATAACCTCGTACAGATTTCTCATACTAAGCTCCTAAATATCATATAATCTCATACAAATATCATTCAATGTATGAGAAATATATGAGATTGTATGAGATTTGTACGAGGTTAGTATGAGTTTTTATGAGGAATCTGTACGAGGTTATTGTGACTCATACAGCTTTTTCGCTTGGTGCGGGGAAGAAAACTGTCGCCAGGTAGAAAGGAAACAAATTTAGAGGCCAGAGATGAACATATATGTGGGCCTTTAGAAAACTGCCGCAAAGGGGAGCAAAAGGTACACAGATAAGAATGAGAAAAAAATAAAGAGATAAGAAACAAAAAAGGAGGGTGAAAGAAGCGTAATTAAGAAATCAGGAAATAAAGAACTAACGCAGAGCTACAAGCACATATACTGTATTAAAAACAATGCTGCAGTCAGCTGGGCGCGAGTTGGGTTTCCAAATTATAGATATGGGGGCTTTGGTGGCGGAGGGGGTCGATTTGCAAATAGCACACTAACATAAGAACTTCCTTTCCTTCTTGTTAAAGCTTGGAAGATATTTGTTTCACCAAGCAATCCTTGTAATTCTGACAGGGCCAATTAAGGCGCCTCTGCCTTCTACAGTGCGGCAAACAGCTTGTGAGATGAAGCATATAGTTGATTGTTCGGGATAGGGGTACGGAAGAGGAAATTGAAAACATGGGGTTAGTGCCTCTATCGCCCCCGCAATTTAGTGACGCAAGGAGGGTAGAAACACAACTGCTTATTATAGTGCGTGTGATCGTGATTGGAAAGGAATGGGTTGCCTCTACCTTTCGCAGTGCTGCAAACCTATCTTCTTGCTCCGCAGGTCCTCTTCACTCTAATTGAGTCTACTCTTCTTTTTTTGTACATATGTTACATATAACTGATGTATAATGTGCGAAATAAAAATTTTAGGACTGCATCTTTGTATTGCTGTGTCATCATTTTGTTTGGTGCACTGCAGAGAGGGCAGTAGTAGTAAGGGGTGTGCTTTACTAAAAAAAGGAAGTAAAATATATGTAGGTGCAGCCCGTAGTATAACTGTCGTTTATTCCTTAAATATCTGATGTGCTGCGCAAATAATAAAATCGATAGGGTAGATAACATGAAAGATGCATAGTAAATTTAGGAAACGTCACAGCGCCAAATCATGCGACCAGATGACACAAGAGAACACAACGTGACGCAAGCGTTGTGTCACTTGTGCTCTCTTGTCATGTGATTGCATGCCTTTACGCTGTTACGTTTCCCAAATTCAAGATGCGCTAACATCATGTAATGATAGATACAGTAAATATAGCGAAGCGAAATGAGTTCGCAAATATATGCTGTAATTACGCGTATACTGCACCTACACTGTGAAAATAACGTGGAAAGAAAAACTGCTCATGCTCATCTCTTTCTGAGTCTCGTGCAGTGTACGAGAGAAAAAAAAACTAAAGTGAAGCGGGTTGGTTTGCCGGTTTGTGTGGTTGGTTTGGTTTGTGGGGTGTAGCATCCCATAGCAGCTCGGGTTATGAGAGACGCCTAGTGGAGGGCTCCGGAAACCACCTGGGGTTCTTTAACGTGCACTGACATCGCACATCACACGGGCGCCTTGCTTTTCGACGCCATCAAAAGGCTGCCGGGGAGGCCGGTATTCCAACCCGCGTCCTTCGGAACAGTAGTCGAGCACCGTAACCACTGCGCCACCCCGGCGGGGTAAAGTGAATGCTGCATCCACATTTAGAACGTTTAGGTGGTATGTTCGTAATGAACAACAATGTCCAAATCCAACCTTTTCTGGTAATCTAAAACACTATCCATGCGCACAAATTAATAGGAAAAACAGAGGCCGACGGAAGCGCACAGTTGAAAGCGACTGTCCGTCGTGCTAGCGGAGCCGTGCGCGGCAGGCAGCTCGCCCGCGGCAGAGCTTAACCGCGCGCGCATCCGCCGGCCGAGCGCATCCCGACTGCGTACAGCGCCACCGCTGCACGCATTACGGAGGCTACCCCTCCGCGGGCGCGAGACGCAAGACTAGCAAGTCCTTCCAGGGACCATAGCGGAAAGCAGGAACGGGCGCAGAGAGCTATGCCCTAAAATGCACGGGCAGCGGAAGTGGCTGTGTAGCTGAGCCACTTCCGCTGCCTCGTGCGGAAACAAGAGAAAATAGAGAAGAAAGAAACAGAGAGGGAGAGAAAGACGCGTGCCGGCAACAGCCGTCGTCCATCACCGAAGCGTCGGCGGGTGCAATGACGGCTTACAACCGCTACAAATTTGGTGGCAGGCTAGCTCTCACCGCAAGCGACGACGAACTACTATTACCAGCTAAATTAGGTTGTAGATTGGTACCCGGCCGCCCAACCATATGTTAGAGTATATAATAGAGAAGCGGTTGCATGGAGGCGGCTACGAACTAATGCCTTCATGAGCACGGTATGCGCGTTTCATGCGCTAGGAGACCTTAGGGACAATTATCAGTGCGAGCACTGTAGGGCGAGAGGAACTGTTGACCACATCATTTGGGTGTGCAATCAATCTCCAGGGATAGGAGTAAATAAAACAAGTAGAGAAGCCTGGGATACTCTGCTGCTAAACGCGGACCTTGTGATCCAGCACCGCATTGTCCATCTGGCGGAAGATGCCGCAACAAGCAAAGGGCTAGCTGTAAGCCTCTAATCCGCGAGCGCAGGACTCCCCGTCTTCCCCGGCACGCCTGCCGTTAGCGTGGAAGAGGACGCTTATCTGCAATGGAAATAAAAGTTGTGCAATCAACCAACCCGTAGCGCCAGGAGCCGCTGCCCACTTAAACGGAACGCTGGTTGTGGTCGGTACAGTGCTCGAACACCCGCAGCTAAAGCTTTCGCTCCAGATTCTGTTCAGTAGAGTTGAAATCCTATAATCGTTTCGGCCAGCCTCCTTGGAGAAACAAGAATAACAGCAGTGTGAGGTGACAAAATCTAAATGCAAATATCTAGCTAGAGGCGTAGAAGATAATTTTCGCCAGAGCATCTTTTAAGAAGCACTGATTAATTTAACGCACCTCCATGGACTTTGGTATGTAGCATGAAACCAAGTAAATGAAGGCAGCGGCTTACAGTGTTGTAGTGGACGCGTGCAACGATCCCGTGTCTTTGCGATCCGCGTTGCTGCTCTTAGGCAGCGTGTCGTTGCCCATTCGTGTGCCCCGGCGTCGCGGCTGCTGTCGTGGTGCCCAGGGCCACAGCAATGCATCAACCACCGTGGGTCACTCGGCATTCGAGTTGCCTGGAGACATACCCCAATCTGAGTCTATTCAGTAAAATCCACCCCACTACATATGAAAATAAATGCCCGCTATGCGGAGAACCCCTATACTCTACCATGTTACATGGGCCTGTCAAGAAACACAGGTAGCACCAATGAACACCACACCAACACCGGAGCAGTGGGAAGCTGCGCTGTCCTGCTCGACGCCTGGCGACCAGCTCAAGCTAATTGACAGATAGATGGATTTATTGAAAGGAAAAGGCAGAGAGGTTGGCCCGAATAATTGAAATCTGGCCTGCTACTCTGCACTGGGGAAGGAGAAGGAGAGAAGAAAGAAGGTCATGATGGGTGACGATGTGGGAGAAGGCATATGAAATATATATACAGACACAGCAGCTTGCTTTACAAACGTGAATCAAGTCCGCTGGCGCTCAAATAACGGCAAAGAGCGCGCACTGCCTGGACGCCCTTCCCCTTGTCCTGCCAAGCGCCCAGCAGCAGTTCCTCCGACAGAGGCCTCTTGTCTAAACGCTTCAAGGAAGCAGCTAGCACATTTCTTTCGTTCGCATACTCTGGGCACACCAATAATACATGGTCCACAGTCTCTGGGATGCCACAAGTTAAACATTCCGGTGAGTCCACCTGTCCAATTAAATGTAAGTACTTGCGCGTGAAAGCCACGTTTAAACGAAGTCGATGTATCAAGCATGTCTGATGACGCGGAATATCACGCGGAACATAAAATTTAAATGTTCGATCAAGCTTTCTTAGACGGATGTGTCGGGAGTCTGGTTGAGCCCAGTAAGCTGCTGTAGCAATATTCATATAACTCTTTAGAAGACACGTCGTATCCGCTCTTGAAAAAGGCACAGCTGTTTGGAAGCCATTGATGAGTGCGCTTTTCGCTTCAACATCGGCCTGCTCATTCCCATGGAGGCCGCAGTGGGCAGGAATCCATTGAAACATTATCGTGTGGCCTTGCAGCTGGGCAGATGTGATGAGATCCATAATGTTTAGTGCCAGGGACTGATAGGCAGTGTGGCGTAAGAAGTTTTCCAAAATTTGTAATGCAGTCTTCGAGTCCGTGAATATACACCATTTTTGAGGTGGTTCCCCACATATATAGCGAATAGATTCTCGAATGGCTACAAGTTCGGCAGCGGTTGATGTAGAGGTATGTCCCAAAAGGAAATGCAGAGTCGTTTTCCGAGCTGGTATGACCACAGCTGCAGCGGATGCCTGTGCTGACGCAGATCCATCAGTGTATATGTGAATATAACTGGGATATTCTGACCAGATGTGTGCCAGAGTAAGTTGTTTGAGTCCACTAATTGGTACCATTGATTTCTTTAGTATTCCGGGAACACGAAGGTGCACAAAAGGTTTATCCATCGTCCATGGTGGTTGGGTGGGATGATATGAGAGGGCATATCCTGTCGGTACTTGCGACTGATGGCAGCGGAGTGCAGTTGTAAAACTGCAGTCCGGCCTCTCATCCAGAATCTTGCTGAGTGGGTGAAAACGGTGTCTTGTAAGTGCTCGTAAATATACACGAAGTGGTGCGTGTGACAAGTATATGGACATTGGGCGAGCGTGTGCCTCTTCAATTGTGCCTTTGTTAGAGGTGCATCTGGGCAGTCCAAGGCATATTTTCAGTGCCTGCGCTTGCACGCTCTCTAAAGTCCGCAAGCAAGAAATGCTCATACTAGAGAGTACTGGGAGACTGTACCGGATGTAGCCAACAAACAGAGCCTCGTAAAGGCGTATTAAGGAGCGCTCAGTTGGACCCCATTTGATGCCAGCTATGTAACGAAATACATGGCAAAAATTAATTAGCCTCTTCTTCACCATAGCAATATGTTTCGACCAAGATAGCCGGTGGTCAATAATTACTCCCAAGAATCTGTGCCTGGAGACGTATGGTATTACGAGTCCATGAAGGGTAATCGGGTAGCGGCTGACACATTTTCCCGTAAACGCGATCACTGCACACTTTTCTGCCGCTAAAAATAAACCTTGACGCCGTAAGTACATCGATGTTAATGACACAGCTCGTTGCAGTCTCGCACGTAGTTGTGGGCGCGTCGAACCAGAGGCCCAGATGCAGATGTCGTCAGCATATGCACTTATGTGGATGTTAGTTGGCAGTTCACTCACCAGGCCAATTAGCGCAACGTTAAATAAAGTTGGGCTGAGAACTCCTCCCTGTGGAACTCCACGACCGACCTGAAAGTGGGTAGTATCTCCTTCAGGCGTAGTCATGTAAACAGAACGACAGAGCGCGCAAGACGGCAAAGGGCACTGGGGCCCTGGACATAGGGCCCCACCAACACCGGGAGAATTCCATTTGTGTAAATAAAGGTTTTCATTCATTCGGCATTCGAAGGCCCAGTGCTTCCAATTCACCGTGCCGGAGCCTGCTTCGGCGGACGACCTTATCGAGGCCATCGAGACTGTCGTCGATGTCGGGGGCTGCAATATTTGCAGCACCTCGGCGAGATCAAGTTCCTTGCAGCAGTCAGTTCGATGGCTCAAGCCGCGAAGATGTTTGCGGCGGGTAGGCTGCTCGTCGCAGGAAAGGAAGTACCGTTGGTGCAAATGGCTGCACCAGTGTTTTTAGAGTGCAGCTCTTTGGCGGCCGTTCCTGGGTTTCGCGGCGGCGTCGGCGTCGGCCTCGTAACTAGTTACGCCCCCCTTTCAGCCCCCCCGTTCGAGCAGGCGCTTTGGCCACCAGAGCCTCGCAAGAGGAGGGGGGGGGGTACGCTCAGCGGCGAATGTGGAGGCAGGAGCGCGCGCAGCTACCGGAGCACACGAGGAAAAAAAAAGGGGGTCGCCGGAGGCAACGCTAGCAGCGACTGACTGACGTCGCTAGCTAGTCAACACAACGTGCTGCGTAGAACACCTTCGCCGCCATGCAGAAAGAGGAGACCCCCGCCTCTTCCTGAGTGGAGGCGACGGTGCTCTCCGGTTGCGGAAACGCCGACCCGCTCCGCAAGTATGCGGGCGCACCGAGACGACCGGTCCGGAGGGGGATACAATAGCGCTCGCATCCTTCATCCGCAGAAAGCAACCGTACAGCGGCGGATCACGGTGCGTGCATCCCGTTCTCACTCGCTTCCAGGCTCGCTTCACTCGCTAGCGGCGTCAGCGAGTCGCTGCTATCTGTTCGTTGCGCAATGTTCCTATGGACCCACGCGCTGCCTCCCGCAACCTCCCGATAATTCAATTGCTCTCTTCATTTCTCGGACCACAAAGCTTCTTTCATGACAGCCAAGAACTGTTAGTGGAGTGTTTCTTGAAGGAATACGTGTGAAAAATAAAAAAAGAAGTATGTAATTGTGCTTATGTGCCTTGCTCGAAATCCTTGAATCTTTTTTTTCTCTATTGGTTCACGGGAAATGAAAGGCGCAGTATTTGAATCTTGCGCTGCCCCACAAGCCCATTGTTGGCTTGGGCAGGCTCGTATTTGTATGTAATTTTTTGAAATAAATAAACAATCTATATATATTTGTCACATTTGCTCTGTGGACACCTGAACCGCGCCATAAGGGAAGGGAGGAAGGTGGGAGTTAAAGTGGAAAGACAGAAAGCGGAGCCGTAGTGGAAGGCTACGGAGTAATTTCGACCCCCTGGGGATATTTAACGTGCCCTGACATCGCACAGCACACGGACGCCTCTTCGTTTTGCCTCAATTTATCGAAATGATGAAACAGCTGATGAGCTGCGCTCAAATTTCGCACTAGGAAGTAACATAATCATGGGCATTATTTTGTGACCGTATTCCGGTTGCCCCCGTGCGTAGGTGACGACGTCCTCGCCGCTGCGCTCAGTCCTTACGGAAAAGTTCGAGCCGTCACAGAGCCGGTGTTCAAGGGAAAAATCCACGTCCAGAACTGATGCCGTCTGGTGCAGTTGGACATGCTGCTTGCGCCGTCCAAATTCCTCTCCGTCGCGGGACACCGCGTAATGCTCAGTTACCGGGGCATGAAGCGGGCCTGTGCGCGGTGCGGAAAGGGGGACCACGTCGGTGCTGTGTGTAGGGCGGTCAAGTGCGGACGCTGCTCCGCCTTCTGCCGCGACACCGACGCTTGCAGAGAGGTGTGCAAACGCTGCGGAGCCCAGCATGCGACGTCTGACTGCATGTTGCCTAGGTCATATGTTGCTGTGGCAGCCGTGTCGGGGAAACCTGCAGGATTCACAATTTGGGAGTCTCGAGGCCAGCAAGAGCCTCCAGCCCAGGTTTACGTGGCCTCCACCATCGAGGCAAAGGACGCCCTCCGTGTGTCCCCCGAGCACCATGAAAGCGGAAACGGGAACGCGGCGTCTACCGCCGCCACGGCGGCTGGCGTGAACGAAGCCTCGGGCCTGTCTTCCGAAGACAAGGTGTCCAGCGCGCTGCCGTCTTCTGGCGACGACAGCGAGTCACCTGCAACTTGCCCTGCCCACTCTACGGAATCGGAAGAGGAGGCCGCCGCGTACCAGTCGCAGCACATGCAAGGAGAGACTGAGGCAGCCACAGTTTCACCCGTGAGGCAACACTCTTCTGCGGAGGCGGCGTCCCTTACGAGCAACGCTGTTGCAGAGCTGACGATGACTGGACGCCCAGGAGCCGCACGTAACACCCGTGCAGGTCTAGGTCGTGCGGGAAAGGCGCGTTCCACAGAAGACTCCAAGCGTCAACTATCGGCATCCGATGGCAGCATGTCGCCATCCGCGGCAACCATTGCCCCCGTGAAACGAGTGAGAAAGGGCGATGACGGCACATTAACGGATGTCTCGGATAATGACACGTAGCCACCATGGCTCTAAAATCAAGCGTCGCCGGCCGCTGTGGTCACTCTTTTCCTCTTTCCTCGTGCCTAGCGGAAGCGCGACCGCTCCCTGGGCAGCTCCCGCCTGTCGCCGCTGGCCTCTGCGGGGATTTCAGCGCTTTAGCCTCGTCAACATGTGCACTGAACGATAGACTACGCGGGCCCTGCTGTGCGTGCGTTTTTGTGCGGAACTGCGTTTCTGCAGTCGCCTGCGGAACATGGACCTTGCGGCAGCCCGCAAAGCGCAGCGTGTCGTCACTTAGTCGCCGCCGACCAGCCCTCAGCTCGAACAACAGCGGGCGCCTAAACCTGCTCCCCATGCCTGTCCGACGCTGATGTGCGGCATCAGCGGCGGACTATGCCGGCAGAACAATGCTGTGAGTTCGTAGATTTCCTCCTTGATTTTTTTTGTTATATTGTGTTACTTTGTTGTGCTTGCTCTCCTCTTTATTTTCATGATGGTCCAGTTTCGCTTTGCTTCGTATAACTTTCAAGGGTTTAGGACACCGCAAAGATCAGTGATATCCCCTATGCTCTTTACCATTGTTATGATCGGCTTAGCAAAAAAACTCGAAGAAATTGAAGGAGCCAGACACGCTATCTATGCTGATGACATCGCGATCTGGGTGACCAGGTGATCCTTAGGAGAAAAGCAAGACTGTCTGCAGAGAGCAGCAGACGCTGTGAACGCATACGCTCGACATTGCGGCCTTGAATGTTCTCTGGAGAAATCTGAGGTGGTCAGAGTCCACAGAAGAGGGTACGATCTGCACAACTCCATAGACATCTACATAGGGGAAAAGAAGATCCCGGAAGTGTCGGAAATAAAAATCCTAGGCATGCGGATACAAAGCAACTGCTGTTTAGATCAAACAATCAGGCAGCTAGCAAGTACCACCGCGCAGATCACGCGAATGATAGCGAGAATCTCCAACAGAAGACGAGACATGTCCAAGGAGGACACATGTACACTGTAAAAACAAAAACACCTTATTAGGTGTTTTCGCATGTCTATAACTAACACCCATGCACCCTTGAAAAAAAGTGGCTTCAGAGTGCCAGTACACCCTCAAAGATGCTGCTTCGGTTGGTCATAACACCCTTCTATGGGGCCAATGCACTGAGGTGTTTTCATCACCTTTACACCCTATTGCAGGGTGGAAGCAGTGGCATTGCACCCTTACACCCGTTTATAAAAATCAGTGCGGATAACGTCCATATATTGCATTCCCTAATTAGGAATTACTTTTGCCACTACACGTTCCTTAATGCTTTTCCTATGTGCACATTTGCAATCAAGCTTAATGGTATTCCTTTTAACCACCTGTAATGCCAAATGAGCATGTAAAGAGATGCTGCATGCCATTATTTTGACATCTCGAATGGCTCATGCCAGTATGATTGTTTTTTCAAATTCACAGAGCATGTTACAAAAAAATGTCACACAGAAGGAAACTGGAAGTCTTTTATTCGGCATAGAAGGGTCAGGGTTCGGGCTAGCGGGTGCTCGGGTGCTGGTGGAGGGGGGGGGGGGCAGGGGGGCACTTGTGTTCTGTTTCTTCATTGATGCGCGCTATGGAACCTCATTTATTTAACAATACTGCCACTCTCCACCGAGAGCCTAGCAGACGGGCAAAAACATACATGGCATGTATGTAAATACCTAAAAAAATGAAAGAAGCAAAACAGTTCCAACAAATGCAGACAACAAAGTATACAATTTTTTTTTTTCAAAAAGAGAACCGAACAATGAACACAACAGCATGGTGACATTCTTGAAAAAACAACAACAAAACGTTTAGTCGTATGCAACAATAATCGCAGTACAGAATATTAATACTATGCTTTCTCAGTGTCAACGCGTGCGCTTGCATAAAATTCGGCCTTAAGCGATGAAATAAAGCGTCGTGCAACGCATCTTGGCTTCGACACGCAGACGCCCAAAAAGAGATGCTCTATAAAGCAGCACAAATTGTCGGACCCCTTGTCATATGTCAGATTGAACAGCCAAAATCGACCCATTATTGGAACAATACCCTAAGTAGAGTCGATGACTCAAAGAAGCTTCCGCTGCTGAATGAAGGGGAAATGCTCTTCAGCTTCTTTGATGCTGCTCCCAGTATATCCGAGGCACGGCGTGGCAGGCTTTTCTTCCTGTTCCTTGATAAAATTGTGAAAGAAGTGCATAACAGAGCAGCTGTATAAATATGCACTGCACCTGGCAAAAAGCAAATTTAACATATTTTCTACTCTATATTTAGAATACGCCAATGCCCCTTTAGTGTACAGCAGTGTGCTGGAAAAGGGCCCTATCGGAAACCACTGGTGGTTATCTCACAATTAAGAATGCAGAGTATACTGTTATGGTTGGTTCAGGAGGCACAAAGCCAGCAGTCTGATCAAGTCATAAATGAGAGCACATAAGGTTAACCCATTTTTATTCATGCAGCATGCTGTTGCATGGTAATTTTAGATTATGCAACCTATTTTATCAAACAAAAATGGCTACACTCATCAAAAGCACCTGGGTTAGAGAACTTCAATGCTGCCCCACGAACTTTTCATTTCACATGAACTGGTATGCTTATTATGATAGTTAAAATGTAAATAAACAATAAACAGCACTGGAGCACGGTGTTTACTACTAAAATATTAACAGCTGGCTCAATTGAAGGCTTCACACAAGGCCTACAGCATACCCTGCACTGGCCAAGTAGATAGTGCAGAACCAAACAAAAAAAAAACATGGAAAGAGCATACTTAGTAATGAGGCACTACAAAAAAAAAAACCAAAGTGCATGTAATACATAACACATAACACATAATGCATTTCTGAACTTTTGCGCGTCTTCTTGTGCTAAGTATGAACCAGCCAAGCCCTAGGTCATCGCAATGCTTCCTGAAGTGTTTACATTTAAGGTTTAGTAACAAGGAAAAAGTGTTCTCGCTGCTCTATGTGGCAGTTCTGAAACTTCATCACACATTATTCATTGAAAGTGTACACTGGAGCTTTGAGTTGAGCGACAATTACATGTGCAACAGCAGAGCATTACCAAACAACCAAACAGCAGAAGCTCTAAAAAATGTCAGCACTGAAGCATGGCATGTTAAAACATTTTCCGCGCATAGCACATTGTATGCATAGACATTCAGAACATCAGTGGTGAGCCTCAAGAGGCGGCAGGAAGCTCAAGTGTTCAAGACGTTGTAATCGTTATAGCGGCAGGCAGTCTGAGCACTTTGAAATACTAAGGGTTCGAATACTAAAAATATGTTGACTAACTTGAAATGCAAAAATAACAATTTGGATTTATTGAGAATGTTTACTATAAATGAGAATGTCTATGACAGTGCCACATGGTTAATGCATGAAATGTTAGCATCTGTAGTTGAAGGCATTATATTTATACAGCATGAACCTTGAAACACAGCAGTATTTTCTCCCAACCAATGTGGTAAACCTAATCCCAGAAAAATTAAAATTATTACATCATTTCAAGCTTGGCTAGCAAATTACAGCATTTTTTAAAACAACTATTAAACTGCATTACCCACCTTCAGAAGCCTGTAGGATAAGACAATGTGGCAAATATTTCTTTTGAAGCAGTCTCAGATTATATATTCCAGACATTAGGAACATGTCAGGTACTAACATGCATGAGCAGGTTGAGAGACCCCTTTCCAGCAAATGCTAAACCCCACCAAGCTGCCTGCAAGAGCCATCTGATAAAGCACTGCTGGTGCACTGCAGCAGAGTGCTTAGTCAAATGGCACACTGCACCAATCTTGACATTACCAGTGCTTCATCAGGTGACTCTTGTATGCAATACGACGTGGTAAGCATGTGATGGCAAGAGTCTCTTAAAAGTGCTTTTGATTGTACTTACAGTGCAAATAACCCTTTCACAGCAAAGAATTCACAGTTGTGATGAAAACTTGTGTAGTATTTCTATTTGAATTATGAACCACTAATACATATTTCAAGTTAGACTGTAAACCATTTTAGAAACAAAGAAAATTCGCTAATAATGTCAGTTTCAAGTAGGCTTCCTGAATATTCAAATGACAAAGAGAAAACTTACAAATGATAAAAACAACATCCAGAGCTCCCGGCTGGTTCCCAATGTTTGCCTAGAGTTGCAGAATGCATACTGTCTGTACATCTACAATAGAAATAAGCAACACAACAATGGTGTACCTCTTTGCAGGTAAAAAGAGACAGCCGAGTTTTGAGGCGATAATTTATTGTCTAATTTAGGCATGCGAATAAACAAAATTGAAAACATGTAGAGGCACGCAAACTGAAAGCCAAACATCTGACAGCAAAAATTAGCAAAGCTTGTGAAGATTTGAATCAGGTATCACCTAATTCTCTGCTACTAGTTGAACAGAGTCGAAAGGGCTGCACCATTACAATGGAGAAGAACAATAGGTAATTTAAATTTAGCTAATGCGAAAATTGTTACACATGAAGAAATTCACAGGCTAGTTATGGTCTTATTATTCTTTCTGATGCTCAGCCATGTTTTTAGTATATCTATAAGGCAATGCAAAATGGCAAAAATGTAGGCATTTAGCGAAAAACTGCCAATTAGATATCACATGCAGCAAACAGAATGAAACAGCTGAATACTTACGCTTCTTTCTCCTTTCACGCATTTCCTCAGAACATACTTCGAGCACCCGGGCAATGTCCTTTTTTCTTGCACGAATGGTGTCCTTCAAAACCAAGACAAGTGTCTTGTTAAGGCCGATTTCAACTGCCTCTTTGCCGTCCTTCTTGATCAGCATGTTGAAGTCATGTAAGAACTGCAAGTTTGTGTGAATGGTAGCCATAAAGAATTCATTTTACTCAATGTTTCAAGTAACTGAATAATAAAAATCATTGTACAAAAGCTAAGGCAATTGATGCCTTTGTACATATCTGAAAAAAAAAAAACTGGCATTAGCAAACAGCAAATACAAATATTTACTAAGGCTAGAAAACTGCAAAAACCATCAGTATTTTGCCACTCATCGCCAAACTGCAAGCAATATTAAGGAAAGTCTAATATAAAAAATAACTAAGCAAAAATTATGATCCGCCTTCCCTCTACTTGGCACACGGCTGAATGGCAATAAAATATGTAATATATCTCTAAACTAAGGGTCCCCACTCAGCTTTAAAAAGTAGGCTTCAATTCGTAGAGACAATCTACAGACATGCATCGTTAGCATATGAAAGTCAAATTGTTTTCTGGGCCCTTTAAATCAGTAAACTGCTTTCAACATATACATTACAAATTTTTTAATAACAGTAAGTCACAAATTTGCCTGCAATATGCGCACTGTGATGGGCAAAGAAGGTAAACATATGCGACTAAGGCTATGATAACCGCTTCATATGTACATTTAAGCAAAAGACAAAAAAAAGTAAACATCTGGTCAGAATCAAACTCTGTAATAGCAACATCCGGTACAATATTTGGCCACGGAATTCAAGCTGTCGACCTCTACTTGAATGCTGAGGCATCAGTATCGAATATCCATTTATTCTAGTCTAAAGACACTACAAAAATCAAGTAATGCGGTCAAACAGTTATGTTGAAATGTGACCACAAAAATAATGAAAACTGGATGGTTTGAACCACATCAGCTGACTTAGCACGTGTACAAGTGCCTTAATTGAAGTCTTGCTGAAAATAAAATACGTACCTAAATGATTCTTCGAGAGCGAAGGTAAACGCCATAACAAAAGCAGCATAATAAAAATGCAACTTCACACTCCATGCAACCGCAAAATATGGGCCCCGTAAAATGAAAAATGCTCCCATTGTGATTAAAAAAGGCAAATCCAGACGCGGGGAAGTTAACATAGGCTGATGATAGCGGCATATATGAGGTATTCACGTGACGTCATCCGCTAGGGGCGCTAGCGGCCAGCGCAGAATTCGCCATACGCGTGGTCGTGCATGGGTCGTGTGTGTGGGCGCCGCACCCAGCTGCAATATTCAACTCGTTCTGATCCGTGGGGTAAGCCTTTCGCGCCTTTACAGAATTTCTGCGTGCGCCAGCGAAAACCATGCGAGCGAGTGGATACACCCGTGGACTTCGTGGAACAAGAAAAACGACTGTCTGGACAAAATGTTTGACTTCGTGAAAACACCGGCTCGTACGACCGCGGTAACTTCGTCGAGGTGTGTCGTGTACTACAAGACCACTGCTTCGCGTTGAATTCCCTGACATCGGTGCCTGCCACGTGATGTGCGGTCTGAAGTTTTGCGACAGGTGAAGAAATTAAAACGTACTAAGCCACGAATGTGTTTTAATTTTTGGCAAGAAAGCGAGGCCAAGAGCCACACGTGCGTGAGGGTGTCGATGACCGGCGTGTCGTTTTTAGAGGTGAGCACATTGCGACGTGTCTGTCCTCCTCCGACTTGCAAGTAACAAGTTACAATTTTGTCAAGCGTTATCGCTGTACATCGCGTTGTTGCGAACCTAGGTTCCATGGGTTATGTGCATTTCGAGCAGAGCTACGTAGCCGATACTAAATTTGTAAAACATGCTCTCTGGGTGGGCCGTTTATCCTGCGAGGACATGACAGTACTTTTTTTTTCTCGACCTTCTGTCACCCAAATTAAGCAACTGCATTGATTCGCTTTACTGCTGGAACAGCGCCTGTGGAAGCTTCGCCAGTTTGCCGACTACCGCCACTAAAAGTGTATGTTTTGCTGCCGTGCCAGCTTTGGAATTGGAGAATTTAATGCGCTCGCTGTCTTTTCACGATGTGTTCTGCCTCAGTGGCAGCCAACAACAGGTTTGACGAGCTGCAAGTCGTTTTTCGCTAAATGGGTAACCGGACACTTTTGCTGTCGAGCTGTTGCACGGGTGATGCCTGGTGCAACACTGAACAGCGTGTTATGTCCCGGAGCATCAAAATATCGCTGCAAACTCCGTGCCCATAAAGGGCTCAACAAAGAAAAGTGTATGTGGACGTATTTACCAGCTTGATAAAACTTTGCGGATCACTTCCAATATACGGCGGGCACCTGACAGCGAACCTGAAACAACTCGAGCAGAAGCGCGCCGATGCCACCGGCGACCTCCGACATGGCGGGCGAGGCGGGACGATGCTCGCGCCATCTGGTAGTACGACCTCAGTGAATACCTCCTATACTTTACGCAGTTTGGAATAAACTATTATGCAACCGGGCCGGCCGACCAGCGCACTTCGATGCCGAGAGCACGAGCGCAGAGGCGTGCCGCGCTGTACGGCCGCCGAGAACGAACATAGCCTCCTCGAACAAAAAGTTTAAACAGAAGGGCTGCGGGAGGACGCTCCCCGAGCAGCAGGACGGTGCGCGCCTATGCTCTGAGTAAACAAAAAAAAAGGGGGGGGGGGGTCGCAGCGCTCCGAGTGAAAGAAGACGACGAAGCATGAAAGAGGTTTCAGGAGAGCGAGCGCAAAGTGTAAGAGATAAGGGAGGAGGGAGGAGGGGGGAGTCGAGAGTGCTAGGAGAATTAAGGTAGTACGCCAACATGACCTTGCCGCACGAACGGAAACGGTAGAACAAAACCGAGTCGTTGCGAACTGAGCGCAAGTATCAAACTATCAAGAAACGAAAATCGTTTCGTGAACCTCCTGTGCGTACAAAATGCAAGGAAACGTAGCACATACATTATTTCTGTTCAATAAAGTTGAGACTGATGTTCTTGCGCGAAATCTGCGTAACTCGCCGCGACATCTACCACATGTGCGATGTCATTTTGGCAGCCAGGTGAAAACAAGCGCGTGTCTCACGTTTTCAATTGAGCACATTCTGGAGCGTTCCGACACAAAAAGACACAGAATGCAGCAATCCGGTAGGACACTGTTCCCACAAAGCGCAATATGCGTGAGAATAGGCTTACCTTTACAGACGATTGCGTCAGCCGCAAAGTACGCTGTCCGCCTTCGTATCACCGGCACCGAACCAACCAGTGCGATTTCAGCGCGAGTGCAATGTAGTCGGCGCATATACCTCTTAGTCACGCAGAAAAAAAAAATCGTCCATGCCTTCATTTTTCAAACATCTCAAACATAAAGCGGTGCAGCAGTCCTTCGGCCTGAGCAAAGCAAAAAGAAGCCCGGACACTTGCCGACACGATAAATGCCCGTTTGCGTTAAACACCACATGTAGAAGGCACTTCACAAGCGTACACACTTCTGTAACACATATGCATGGGAAATGCAACACATTTCACGAGGGTACACAATCGAAGAAGCACATTCAGCATTCGCCCAAACGTGGTCGAAACGCACCCCACAATGCTAACGGCCATATTGTGAAATTTGAAAAGAGCGTTGGTAGCTAGCGGCGGCCTCCTGGCGGTGAAATTTTGTTTCAGTTTCTGTTTCATTTTTAGAAAGCACTCGTGTGTAATTTTAATTTTAGCATTACTTTTGGTGCTTTATTTAGGTGTTGGGTTATATTAGCAGCGCCGCTTGTGTATAAAAGGCTACGAAGTTACGCAGCCATATACCACCAGCATGTTAGGTGATATTGCTTGCCCGTAACACCCTAAGGCATATTCTCCAACCAAAGCACCCCTTTGGCATGCAAGAGGTGATTTCCAATGGCACGAACACCCTAGACTCAGGGTGTAAGGGTGTTTTGAATCAGACAAATGCCCAAAAAGGTGTTTTTGTTTTTACAGTGTAGGCTAGTACAGGCCCTCGTTGTAAGCCGATTTGTATATGGCGTCCCCTACCAAATTCCGCTCGAACAGGAAAAACAACTGGATGCAATCCTGAGGAAAGCCTACAAATGCGCTCTTGGACTACCGGTCAACACCTCGACCGAAAAATTCAATAAACTGGGCGTAAACAACACAGTGCAAGAGCACATCGAGGCCCACCTTCTCGCGCAGAAAATAAGACTCATGCAGACGCGAACGGGAAGGAAGACGCTAAATATACTGGGCATGAGAGATGCTTGCAGAGAAATAAACAGCACGGGCAACATACCGAAAGAAATAAGACAGATCATTAAGGTCAAACCGATTCCGAAAAACATGCATCCGAAAATACACAAGGCCAGAAGAGAGGCAAGATCCGAGGCGCAGAAAGAAGCCTCGAATGAAAATAAAAACATTGTACGTCGACGCGACCACATACAAAGAACAACGCGGAGCGGTAGCCAGTATGGTTGATCACCAGCTTAAAGAAGTCAACTGCGCCTCGATCAAGAGCAACAACATTCTCGAGGCTAAGGAAGCGGCAATCGCTCTCGCTATCACCCACCAGGGTGAGGAGGCTACCACAAAAATAATTACGGACTGGCAAGAAGCATGCAGAAGGTATAGCAGCGGACGCATATCCACTGTGGCCATCCGCATACTCAAGGAAAGAAAAATCAGCTTTTCGAGATGCTTCATAACGTGGACACCAGACCATGAGACTGTCAAAGGTAACCAACGTGCCGACGCCAATGCCCGAGCATACGCCAACCGGGAGGCGCACAACGACGGGGAACCGGACGCAGTCACTAGATGCTATGGAGCCATCCTTGAACATCAAAGAGCCTTAAGGAGGATCTATCCACCTCCCCACGAAGACCTCAATAGAGAGCATTCGGTTGCCTGGAGACAGCTACAGACTAACACATACCCCAATCTTAGTCTACTCAATAAAATCCACCCCACTACATATGAAAATTAATGCCCACTATGCGGAAAATTGGACCGGAATGGGAGAATATAACTCTGGCGACCATTATGTCTTTTATTGTGGGCACGAATTCAAGAGAAGGAGTGGGGTTGCTCTCATAGTAAACAGAAGAATGGGCAAAGCAGTGCTAGGGTACAACCCCAAAAACGACCGAATTATTTCACTTCGGATCCAAGGTCACCCTTTCAACATAACAGTTATCCAAATCTATGCACCGACCACTAAAGCTGAAGAAGCTGACGTTGAGAGATTTTATTCGGACATACAATGCCTTTTAGACCGCACCCCATCATCAGACGTCGTTTTTCTCATAGGAGACTGGAATGCTAAGGTCGGGAGTGAAGAAATATCCGGAATTATAGGCAAGTTCGGTCTTGGCGCGCCAAATGAAGCTGGGAAGAGGCTAGTAGAGTTTTGTCAAGAAAATAAACCTGACTATAGCGAATACTCATTTTCAACAGCACAAGAGGCGCCTGTACACATGGACTTCACCGGACGGTCTGTACAGGAATCAGATCGATTATATTATTTGCCGGCAGAGATGGAGAAGTGCTATACAAGCAGTAAAAACAAGGCCTGGGGCCGATTATGGCACCGATCATCAGCTTCTTGTTGCCAAAATTAAGCTTCGATTGTGGAAAACGCAGAAAACTAGAAGGCCTTTGTGGTATGATCTGGATCAAATTCCACTAGAATACGCTGTGGAAGTGAGGAATCGATTTCAAGAATTAGATCTAGAAGACAGAGAGCCCGAAGAAATGTGGACTGATGTTCGTGATATAATACAAGTTGCTACTAAGGTAGTTCCAAAGCAAAAGAAATGCAAGAAAGCAACCTGGTTATCTGAAGAGGCTTTGCAAATAGCTGAGGAAAGGAGGATGGCAAAAGTTATGAGGGAAAGAGAAAGTTACAAGGTTCTCAATGCGGATCTTCAGAAAATAGCAAGGAGAGATAAGAATGCCTTCCTGAACACACAGTGCCAAGCAGTTGAGGACAACAGCCAATTAAGGAACACAAGAGCTCTGTATAAGTCAATCGAAGATATCAAAGGAAGCTTCTGTGCTAAGCTGGGCGTGATAAAGGACAAACGAGGCAAGGACCTCACTGAAGCTTCAGAGATAAAGAAGAAGTGGCAGGAATACACAGAAGAAATGTACAAGAAGGACCCGAACGTGCAAACTCAACATAAGATGGCTGTGATTACTGATCTCGAGCCGGGCATCCTGAAGAGTGAAGTTGAATGGGCCTTATCCAGCCTTGCTAAGAACAAAGCTAGCGGAATTGATGGCATTCCAGCTGAGTTGCTTCAAAACCTCAACCATGACGCTGTTGACATTCTGCATACATTATGTCAGAAGATTTGGACAACCCTGCAGTGGCCACAGGATTGGAGGAGGTCAGTTTACATCCCCATTCCAAAGAAAGGCAGTGCCAAAGATTGTTCCAACTACCGCACGATCGCGCTCATTTCGCATGCTAGCAAGGTGATGTTGAAAATCCTCCAAGGTAGGCTGCAGCAGAATGTGGATTGGGAGCTTCCGGACGTGCAAGCTGAGTTTCGCAAGGGCAGAGGAACTAGAGACCAAATTGCTAACCTTCGCTGGATCATGGAAAAAGCACGAGAGTTCCAGAAACGCATCTACTTCTGCTTTATTGATTATTAAAGCGTTTGACTGCGCAGATCACAGCAGATTGTGGCAAGCTTTCCAAGAGATGGGAGTTCCAATTCACCTCATCTGTCTCCTCAGGAACCTGTATGAAGGGCAAGAGGCCACAGTCAGAACTGGGCATGGTCTTTCTGATTGGTTTCCGATCGAGTAAGGAGTGAGGCAAGGCTGCATACTGTCGCCCTGCCTATTTAACCTATATGCAGAGTGCATCAGGAGGAAGGCCGGTCTGGACGAGTCTTCAGCTGGAGTGAAGATTGCTGGAAAACGTATCAACAACAGTAAAGAGCAGAGACATTAGTCTGACAACCATGATCCGTATAACTCGTGCTATACTCTTTCCAGTTGTGATGTATGAATGCGAGAGTTGGACTTTGAAAAGGGCTGACCGCCGAAGAATTGACGCGTTTGAATTGTGGTGCTGGCGAAGACTCTTGAGAGTTCATTGGACTGCCAGAAGATCAAATCAGTCGATATTGTCGACCATAAACCCTGACTGCTCATTGGAGGGTCAAATTCTATAGTTAAAGCTCAGCTACTTTGGTCATTTGATGAGAAGAGAGGAGTCGCTGGAGAAAGATTTGATGTTGGGAAAGGTTGAGGGTCACCGGAGAAGGGGTAGGCAGCGAACGCAATGGTTAGATGGCATCCTCGAGGCACTGCAGATGAAGTTATGTGATGTTAGGAAGATAGTGAGAGACCGGAAAGCGTGGCGTGACATGGTCCATAGGGTCACGAAGTCGGACACGACTGAAGTGAACTGATGCGGAGAACCCGCTACTCTCTACCATGTTACATGGGCCTGACAAGAAACACAGGTAGCACCAATAAACACCACACCAACACCGGAGCAGTGCGAGGCTGCGCTGTCCTGCTCGATGCCTGACGACCAGCTCAAGCTGATTGACAGAGTGCGCAAGACGGCAAAGGCCACTGGGGCCCTGGACTGAGGGCCCCACCAACGCCGGGAGAATTCCCTTTGTGTAAATAAAGTTTTTCATTCATTCATTCATTCTTTTCGTTCGCGTTTCAATGTGGACGCTTTCTTTACGTTGACGAACTCGCGGTCTTCCTGCGTTGGAGTGATTTTTCTCACGCCGTCATGTCGGGCACGAACGCATTGCACCATTGTGGTGTTGATGGCCGCGTCCTCGTCGCAGACATTTTTCTTAACGGGCGGAATGTCAGGTTCGTGAATGTGTAGGCTCCAGCTACGCGCGCTTCAACGAATGAGTTCTTCCGTTCAGTCGCGTCGCAGGTTTTGGAGCCTATGCCGCTCGTGCTCCTAGGTGATTTTAATTGCGTACTAGACTCAACACGCGACGTTCGCGGACTAAGGCAGGGTGCGTCCTGCTATAATGCAAAGGGGTTGGGGAAGCTTGTCAAACAGCTCCAGCTATCCATCGCGTGGGTAGCTCTGCACGGTGACGCTTTCGTGGCCACAAGGGCACGAGGCTGGAGCGGGAGTTGCACTGACCGCGTGTACCTGCTGGTTACTTGCTGGTTACTCCACCTGTCAGTGTCAGGCACCTCAGCGACCACCTACCGTCGTGCCGTCCGGACTCGTCTGGACCTTGGCGTATGGATGTTTCCGTCCTCAACGATCTCGTCAGTGTCCGCGACATCCGCCGAGAATTGATCAGCTCAGTTGGTAAGATTGTAGATTTCAGTCCTGAGGTGTGGGATCCATTGAAGCTTGAATGGCGCGATATTTTGGTCCGCACAGATAAGCAAAGGCGGGAGCGCAACACTGCAGCAATGAACGACGTGCCGCGCCGCATGAGAATCGTTGCAAACGCTGACGAGTTGACGTCCGCGATGCGTGAGTATCTGGAAGGTCTTCGCATGCGGTATTATAAGATTCTAGAAGAGGGATCGCGAGCCTCGCGCATCGCTGTGGACCTGCGTCTACATGCTTACGATACGAACGACTTAATGTACGCGCGCAGCTGTCGGCACCAAAATGACAGACCCGCATCGAGGAAGTGCGCATGCAAGACGGCACAACGTTCATGGAGCCTGCAGATATCGAACGCGTTTTTCGAGGCTAGTTCAAAGCGATCTTCGGGTCGGAAGGCCTCTGCGAGCGCGAAGGTTTTTGAGAGAGCGACTGCCGACTTCTGCGCAACATTACCCCACCCACCGGATGACATGATTGAGATGCTATGCGCCCCAGCAACGGGTGAGGAAATTGTGAGCGTGTTGCGAAGCATATGCACCAAGCTTCGGCACCCGGACTAGATGGATTGGTTACGGGGTTCTGTTGCACTTTCTTTGATGTCATTAGAAGGTATCTGACGCGCCTTGTAAATATAAAAAGCCAGCATCATTTTCTTCAAGCCGGATCGTGCTAGTGCTGAAGCATGATGCGACGTTATCGGAACCGGAGGCGAGGCGCCCGATTACGCTGCTTAACACAGATTACAAGTTGCTCGTCTCCCTTTTGGTTAAACGCCTGCCCCCCGTCCTACCATTTCTTGTCAGCGAGTATCAATCATGTGCAGTTCCGGGTCATTCCGTCTTTGCGTCACTCTCGCTGACACGAGATTTGTTCGCTTATGCAAAAGAGAAGGCAGTAGACGGGGTCTTTCTCTCCTTAGATCAGTCGAAGGCATGTGACAGAATCGAGCACGGCTACGTGTTTGCTGTCCTCCGCTGCTTCGGTCTGCTTCCGGTATTTATCGACTGTATACGAGTTTTGTACAGCAACTTAAGTAGTGTACTTGTTCTGAACGGCTCACTAGACCCTCCTTTCGCCGTAACAAGGGGAGTTCACCAAGCTTGTCCCTTGTCGGCTGCACTTGTTGTCCTGTCATCGGATCCGCTATTGAGGAGAGTTGCCTGTGATCGGGACGTCCAAGGCTTTCCAGTGACGGGGCAGGAAACGATCGTGGTATCAGCTTACGCTGACGATCTGTCGCTTTTCTAAAGCGGTGGCCGCAGCTTTGGCGCCTTTCGTGCTGTTTTTGACACATATTCCAAATTGTCTGAAGCGCAGTTGAACGCCAGTATAAGCCGCGCACTGCGATTTGGCTCTTTCGCCAAATGCTGAAGTCCGTAGACAACCAGCCAGGGCCATATACCGAGCGCTGCAGCGACTGCGTCTTCTATTGTTGAAGTATCTCTCTGATCAGCTGGACAGAGATTGAGAGACGTGGTTTCTGCAGTGCTGGCACGCGTTTTTTCGTCGTTCGGGACGGTAGACTTCTCATGCCAGCTTTGCCATACTAACCCCCCCCCCCCCTTTGTTACGTACCTCGAATCTTGAGGAAGTATATTGCCATAGAAGTTTTAATAATCTGTCATTAAGTTTCTCATCGTAATTCCTTTTGAGCTTGTGTTCTGTAGGTATTGATGAACACGGAGTAATTATTAATAAGTGATTGTTACTAGTATTGCATCTTTCGTTGTCCTCCCTTGTATGTACTGCAGTGCATGTGTGTCTATATGCAAGTACCTATGTGTGTGGAAGGGAATAAATTCCCTCTACTGATTCTGTCTGGACTTGGAAACGGACGGCGAGGCGCAGTTTCTGCAGCGCTGGCACGCGCGCTCCTAAGTTGTACGGGGGACCAGACTTGAGATGCCTATTGTCCTTTATTAGAACCCCCCCCCCTCCTTCAATTTTTTCCCCTCTCGCAGGAATCATGTTTTATTGCGAAAGCAATACTACTTTGTTTTCAGTCCTTCGCGTAGCGAGGCGGTAGCTACCATGGACCTTTAGCGTGACTTTGGTGCACCGGCAAGCACATCTGCGCAAAAACAGGGGCCCCAACTCGCACCGTCAACTCGCGAGGCGGTAGCTACCAACCGCGGCCTAACTCCCGCTCCCTCCGTGAGGGAGCGCTACAGCCGGAATGACGTCATCCCATCTGCCGCAAAAACAGGTGCCCCAAATCGCGCCGTCGGCTCGTGAGGCGGTAGCTACCAGCCGTGGCCTAACTCCCGCTCCCTCAGGGAGGAATCGCTACAGCCTAAGTGACATCTTCCCAAACAGCGGCAAACACAGGGGCCCCAACTCGCACCGTCAGCTTGTGAGACGGTAGCTACCAACCGCGGAGCTGCTGTTCTGCCACATGCTCCTAAAGCTAAGAATTATGGGGCTGCAGCCGCAGCTACCACCGGGGGTGAAGCGTTGGATA
Source organism: Amblyomma maculatum (assembly GCF_055883805.1). NCBI lineage: Eukaryota > Metazoa > Arthropoda > Arachnida > Ixodida > Ixodidae > Amblyomma > Amblyomma maculatum. The sequence goes on along the minus strand of NC_139348.1, from coordinate 57,447,809 downwards.
CTATAGGAGGGGGCCTAGCGGCAGGTGGAGCCAACACAGTCTCCAGGGATGCTTTCATTTCTGCTGGCTTAAAGAATGCCGTTGCAGCCGGTGCCGAAGCGGCAGTTGAACATTCTGCCTCAACCTCACCCACAACCAAGTATATCGTTGCAGCCACGGCACTCCTTGCCTCGCTACTAGTTATACATAGAATATCAAGGTAGCACCCCGCAATAAACAATAGTTGAACCATATGCCGTGGCCAGTGATTCACTGCATAACCATAGGCATAACCACAAGCACCACAACCAGCTACGCCACCAGCTGAACCTAGGCGTAGCCATAGCTATTGCTTTCGCAATTACCAGGCTTCACCAAGCTAAGCCACTGCCAATTTTTTCAATTCTGTATATCTACCATAGTGTTCTGTACAGTGCTTTGGTCTGTGAAACTCGCTTAGAGAGCGTCACGCTTGCGGACGGTACGACGTCTTCGGAACCCGCGGACATCCACAACTTGTTTAGCGAGCATTCCAGCCCTCTTTTCGTCGCAAGGCCTCGACCAGGAGGAGCATTTTCAAGAAGTGGTCAGCTCCTTCTGTGGGCCCCTTCCGCAACTTCCAGAAGACGCATGTTCGGCACTTAAGGAGCCGGCAACTTTGGAGGAGGTGAGTTGTGCCTTAGGCGCCATGAACTAGTCGACCGCTCCCGGACCTGACGGACTAGAAACCGGTTTTATTCCAATTTCTTTGACATCCTCGGTCCTTCTTTACTTAGGCTCGTAAATTGTTTCCTTGAGAGTGGCGCCAAGCCACCCTCGTTCAGTGTCGGCCGTATTGTTCTAATTCCGAAGGAGGGCATGACGCCGTCGAGTCCCTCTCATCGTGGTGAAAGATTACTCTTCTTAACCCCGACTACAAACTTGTAGCCACATTGCTGGTCCGTAGGGTGCGAGCCTACCTTTAGGATTTGTTTAGCCCATACGAGTTCTGTTTGGTACCTGGAGGATCGGTGTTCGCTTCGCTGACATTAACGAGAGACATCTTCGAATATGGCTGTGCCAAATGGATCACTGGAGCTTTCGTTTCCTTGGACCAGGCAAAGGCCTTCGACTGCGTAGAACATGGTTACTTCGCCGTGCTCCACTCATTTGGTTTTCGTGACGAATTCGTTCAGCTCTTATGTGGCCTTTGCACAGATCTCAGCAGTGAACTAGTACTGAATGGCCAAATTGCCAGCAGCTTTCCGATTACGCGGGGAGTGTGCCCACTCTCACCGGTACTCTATATACTTTCGCTCGACCCGCTGCTGCGTACGGTCGCCGCGGACAGGCGTATTTGAGGTTTTCGATCCGTAGAACAGGAGACTGTCGTAGTATCTGCATACGCGAACAATATTTCACTCTTTGTGCGTGACAGTGACAGCTTCATTGTTTTTTTAACACTTTTTCAGAATACGCAGCTGTATCTGGAGTACAACTCAACATGAAGAAAAGCAACGCACTCCACTACGGTCAGTTCAGGGGCCCTTTAGCCGCCGCCGTACCGTTTGTGGACGCAGTGCGTGTACTTGGCGTGCTGTTTAAGCCAAGTGGGGCTCCCCCCGTACATGGGACGTAGTTTTCTCACGACCAACGCACGCACTTTCTGACGCAGCGCGTTTCGACCTCACACTCAATGATAAAGTTAGTGTAGTCAAGACACGAGCGAACGCTTCCTCCCTTATGTTGCGCGTATCGCGACAATCCCCCGCCGGGTGGTGAGCAGAATCGCGTCCCTTATAGGGACATTTGCTTGGGATGGCAGAACAGCGCTAGTCGCCCGTCACATGCTACGCCTTCCGAGGAGCAGGGGAGGCCTTGGCCTGCCGCGCATCTCTACAGTGGCTCGAGTACTCGCGTTAAGCTGGTGGAGAGCCAATTTGCTTACGCATGTTACCCTGGTCGCTCGCTCATCCTGTACTGGATGAGCACGGCGCGTCGTGCGCTTATACTCGAACACTATCTCGGTACTAAGGCGAACAGACCTCTGCCTTTTGACCGCGAGGTTGCCGAGATAAAGTCGACTCTCGATGCAGACCTGTCAGATGTTAATGTAGGTGATCTACCAGCCATACGCATCAGCGAACTAGTAGCCGTTCGCAGGCTTTCAGCTGATGAGCAACGAGAGACAGCTGTGAGGCATCACTCACCACTCGACGGGAGTCAGTACCAGCATGACGCACGATACCCACTCCGGGCTCACGCTCGTCCACAATGCCCGCAACAGGGAGTGGTCTAATACGGGAGAGACTTTAGGCAGCGATCACTACGTGCTGTAGGCCATCTTTGAAAGCAACAAGTACAGCAAACCACGATGGCAAGCCAGAGTGACAGGCTGGGAGAAATTCGGGAAGGACACCAAACTAGTTACATCGAAACAAATAACTAGTTACGAAGAGTGGCCGCCCTCCGTTCTCGGCCTCAAAAAAGGTTGCGAGACCTCTTCCCACCACGCAAGACCACCCATATTTTGACACCCATCTCCTGCATCCTGGGAAGCCATAGTCTTATAAAACTTTGCAAGAAACAACGGCGCAATCGAGCGAAGCTCACTACTCAAGCAGACCAATACGCATTGAACCTCGCACGCACCAAGGCAATGTGGAAACTTCTCTTATGCCTAATTGATCCTCCCAAAGCGAATAGTGAACAACCTAAAAATTTGCATCGAGCCTTGCAACCCTTCAATGAGCGGATAACGAACTCATGAGGAACTCACGCGCCACTATATCTGCTCTTCGAGGGACGCAGAACCCTTAAATAGGGGTTCAATAATTACTTTCTTCTGGGCGAGTTGCTTCATATTAGCAAAACGAATAAACTTGCGCATTAGGTAGAAGAAAGAGGCGCTATGCCCAGTCGTCACGATTGTTTCCTAGTCTACCTATTGCGCAAGATTATTCCTTGAATAAGGAATACCGGGGAGATCCGAACAAAGTCCTGGATAGAGACTTCACTTTAGAAAAGGTCATAGAACCACTAGCTGATATGCGCCGAGGTACAGCTCCGGGACAGGACAAAATTAGAGTTGGAATTGTAACCAACCTCGGCACGGAGGCACTACAGTAACTTACAGGTTACGTGAACAAATGCTGGCGCACCGGCACCATTCCAAAAGCAGGAAAAATAGCTAATGCACACTTTATGCCCAAATCCTGCAATAGTATCACAATTGAAAACCTTCGCCCCAAATCCCTCATGTCGTGCGCAGGCAAACTCTTGAAACACGCAGTTGACGACCGCCTATCCACCTATCTAGAGAACAACGAGCTACTGCAACGCACGATGTTTAGGTTCAGAGCAAAGCTGTCCACCCATGATGTGCTTCTGCAACTCAAACGCGAAGCCATTGATCCAATACGCAGAAACAGTGACCCAGCGCTTCCAACCCTCAAATTTAAAGTAGCGCTTCACAACGTCAAGCACTCCACAATCCTCAACAACCTCCAGAGCACGAACTGTGGCCAGCGAGTCTACTCGTGCATCTAGATTTCCTTAAAGACAGTACCGTGAACATCAGCATCGGCATAAAGGAAAGCACACAAGTTAGGATAGGCTCTAGAGGAACTTCTCAAGGGGCAGTATTATTCGCACTTCTGTTCAACATTGCACTCCGAAATCTCCCACCACTTCTAAATCAGATACAGAACATATGCCACTTCCTGTGCGCTGACGATATAACCATACGGACAACCACGGGAAGTATGGAAATAATTGAAGAACAACTACAAACATCGGCACCAACAGTTCAGAATTATGCACTAGCGTGCGAACTAAGCTGCTGCTCTGAAAAATTCGAAATCCCAGCAGAAACATCAGGCCACCATCGACATCCATGTTTACAAATCACCAATCAAGGAAGTTTATACCCTCAAGGTACTGGATTTGTACATAAATAGCAAGAATACAACCTCCTCACGAACTAGAAACTCGGCCTCGTGAGCTAGAAAGTCGCCAGGATAATTTCCAGGATAACGGCATAGAAATCAGGGATACAAAAAGATACTCTTCGACTGCTGAAGGCTTTCATTGTAAACCGTAACGTCTATGCAGCACCCTACCTTCGCTTCAAGACGCTTGACATCAAGAACCTCGACGACGTAATCAGATTACCCTACAAAAACACCATGGGAGTCCATCTTACAGCATCGACCGACCGGATTTTATGACTGGGCGTCCACAACACGGTAGGCGAGCTGACAGAGGCAAACCTCACGGCACAGGTGGTACGGACCTCCAAGACTCGGACTGGCCGACAAGTCGAACGATTTGAACATAGATTGTCCCCGACACCTACACCCCAAAAGCATCCCAATCTCACGAAGAGGACAGGTCATAGCAATTCTCTGCCGAGGAATTTGCACCCCCATTTTCACCTTTCACGACGACAAGCACAACCGTTTTCACCCGTCATGACGACAAAAACGAGAGGAGGCTATAAAAAGGCAGTACGGCGGGCGCGAGGGCGCGTCCTATGTCGTGCGGCGGGTCCCGAGAAAGAAATCACAGACGTCGCGGAAGCGCACCAAAATTAAACAGTGTATGGAATAATATTGCTTAACCAACATACACTGGCTGCGGACGAAGTGGCGATTGCCCTAGCTGCGACACACACTACCTTCGAATACATTTGTGGAGGTCATCAGGCAGGGTCGATCGCGACAACATTTATTTGTGGAGAAGCTGAAGAGGCGGCGGCGGCAGCGTCCTGCCTAAGGCGAAGGTCCCAAGTGATTCGAGGCTTTCGTGGCGGGCTGCAGCGCATGGGGTTACTCCGGCGCCTGTGGAATCCACTTCGTCTTTCGGCCTGCGGCAAACACAGCCGATATACATTCTTACAGGTTCATAGACAGCATATCGCATATACCTCAGAGACTGAGCTGCCCCGCTAGCAGCTAAAAGCCTCAAGGTAGTAACACCAGCGGCTACCAACCCACACAGAAAACCTTAATATTGGTACCAGGTCACCATGGCATACGGGCCAATTGCGGTGACCACAAGCTGGCTTGTTGTTTCTGCCTAATTAGGGCTTGAAAAAGCGAGAGGTGAACCACAAAGTCAAAATGAGTGGCCATACGCTCTGTGACACGAACAAGAGATGTTGCGTTGCATGGCGCGTGGTGTTCGTGCAAGGCGGCTGCGGATCCCACTGATGCACCAGCGTGGTGGAGGGCGATTGCAGGCGATGTGCAGGACGCTTGGTGCGAAGAACCGAGTTACGTGCTGAAGTCCGGTACTGCTTGCTGTCTCACACGATTCGCATGCCAGCACTTGAATTGCGGCCAAGTTTGTCACTGGTATTCGGAATGTAAGTGACGGTACAATAGGACGGGACAGTTAAGCCTGTGCTTCCTGTGTCGTAGACAATACGTTTGGGATAGTCACCGGGCATGCGCTGGCCACGAGTGGCAGGGCGTTGGCCGGGGACAGCTGCGGCGTACTGCGTCTCGAGGATGCAGCAGTAGACGAGAGCAATGCTGGTGAGGGCGCAGATGCTGGCGGCGGCGAAAGCGGATTTCCAGCGTCGTATAGCGGCAGCGGCAGCTTCCGCTGAAATATGCGAGGACGGCAGCACACAGCTCATCGTACGGCCGGCAACTCGAGGTAGGGCAGGCGATTCGGCATGTCGGGTGGTAACATCTCGGAGAGGACAGCAGGCGTACTGGAACTGCTGGATGGGGATGCAGTTCTGGTACGTCGCAGCCTACAGTTGAGCGAACCACCCACCAACGCCTGCAGGCCGCAACGTTGGAAGCGGCGGGTCAAAAGCCGGGTCGTGCCAATATTCCATCCTGTAACGCCGCCGAGGTGAAGGCACTGTTCTCCTAGTCACCACAAATGTGGAGGTTGCCAGACAGGAGCGACCGCGCCCACATTTATTTGAGGAGAAGCTGAAGAGGTGGCGACGGCAGCTTCCGGCCGAGGCGGAGGTCCCGAGCGTTCCAAATTCGCGTGCAGGCGCTGCCTCCTCTTCGGCACGTGGCGCGCTAGAGCGCATGTGGTTGCTGCGGCGCCTGTGGAATCCACTTCACCTTTCATCGTGGGGCGGACACATGCCATGCGAATCGCTAAAGACAGCATATCGCAATTATCCCAAGATAGGATTGCACCGCTAGTAGCGAAAAGCCTCAAGATAGTTACACCCATGGCTACCAACCCATACATAAAAACTTATTAGGGGTACCAGGTCGCCAGGGCATCCCAGGAGACGAGAGTGCGCACACCTCAGCCTAATAATTTCTCCGCAGACACCCAGTACGGATCTCGTGGAACCTCCGACCCATTACTAACTTACAATGAAATACTTCAGCACATGATTATCTCGCTGTGTCTACCCTCCATCTGCTAAGACACTATCAAAGAGGAGGAGCAAAACAATTGGAACCTACAGACGCACTCTGTGTACGGCTGAAATTGAGCTTTCTTTGGAGACAGGAGCAATTCCTGAACGTACAGAATACCGGGTACTAGAGCTCTTTATTCAACACCATAGACGGTCCGACACTACCTTTGCAAAACTCCGTATTGTGGGGGACCAGGTAGGCCGCATGATGCGCCGGGTTTCTGACAAATGGGGGGGGGGGGTTGCGGTGCAAAGACGCCTTGCGGCTGGCGCATGCATTCGTGACCAATCGAATCCTGTTTTTGAGTCCTTGCATCCACCTTTTGAAACAAGACGAGGGTGCACTCCAAGTCAACTTGAGCAATTTTTATTAAGAGAGTCCTCGATCTCACTGTGAACACCTCCAACCAGCATGTACTGGGCCTGGGCATGGTGAATAAGTTTCGCGAGATCTGAGATGCTCTTTTAGCCAACCATTACACACTTCTTTCTAAGACACTGTCGTGTTGCCGCCTCCTTGACCGGCTACACATCCAACTAACCACCCTTACGGAAGAACGTGTACGTCTCCCTTTCGAGTGGAGATGAGCTCTTCACGTATGCCCGCTTCTTGTCATAACACGTGAAGACCACAATGGCCGGTACCTGGCGCGGGCGGAAGCCCTGGGCCTCCATTATGGGTCGAAACCCGGCATTTATTACGTGGACGGCTCCGGCCCTCACCATGGGGGATGGTGCACGGCTGCATTGGTCCATAAGTCCAAACTGTTAACGGCTTACATTTCGCGACTACGGAATAACTCACGCCGAGGAGGTCACTATTGCGCTAGCAGCTACCGACATTGATTCCAAAATATCTACGACTCGCGAGGGCCCTGTCGGAATGTCGAGAAAGGCTAGGCTCCATATTTATACTACCGACTACTTCAAATTTGTACCTATACCGGGGACCCCGCTTCATCGGAACAAATTATGGGCTCCTGCTCATATGGGCCTCGAGGGGAATGAGGCAGCCGCCGCCGCCGCCTGCGCGCTTTCTTTTCGGGCTTCCTACCGCGACCCCCTAGATCGGAATCTAGAATCCAAACCCGCGTATTCTTTTAAAGGCATTGTTCTTTATTATCAATCTTGTCATATCCTTTACTATCTCCCGAGTAAAGGTCTGAGAAGAAGGAGCGGCTTCTTATCCGTCCCTATACCAACACTCTGCTCTGCTAGTTTGCTCGGCAGCACTCAAACATTTTAAGCCTGCCTTCACGGGCAGTTGTCCGCACTATGCGGTGAAGTCTTCGCACATCTATCACATGGCTTGCTCATCCAACCCAGTTAATACCCCTCACCCCAACCCCACTCGGGAGGACTGGTTGGCGACCCCGTTCGGCTGTTATGACCTGCAGGCCCGAAAGGCCTTGGTCGAGCGCGCCTGGACAGCGGCCGACCCCACCTGCATTTGTAAGGACCGGATCTTCAAAAATCAGGCTAGTGCATACCTCCACTCCTTTTGAACAATTAAACGCCTTTCACCACCACTATAGTGCTCTAGAATAATGGGCAGTATGACGACCGGCGCCGGAGAGCGGACCGCTTTTGCTATGACAACAACCGGCTTCCGCGAGAGGGCGCGACGTGCAACAGGGGTGCACGTCGACAGCCGTGACAGTTGACAGCCGTGCGATGCGGACCCGTGTTCCATCGCTCCTCCGATGGCACGCGGTTATCGGAAACGGACCGACTGGCAACAGAGGGCGCTTCCGAATGCGTCAAAGAGATAATTCTTTCTTTTATTAACATTATTTCGTTTTCAACCAGTTAAGTTAGGTGCAGCCTAACGAATAGATTTTAGCTCTTTGGCCTAGCCGCCTGGTGTTTCTTACCGGCATCTAGGTTTTCTAGGCGTTCATTCTTTAACTATTTTGTTTAGATGATTATTCTTTTTTCTAAGCTATTGGCATTCGTAGAATTTATTTTAACACGTGTTTGCTAGTCGTTTTTGTGTCTTCCTTTTGCAGTTTGTATATTCTGAGCATTCATAGTAGAAATAGTTCAGTTGATACATGCTTAATATGTGCAATCAAAAGAAGGTAAAGTTTACTCAGTGTGAAGCAGTTTAGTGTCTCGTGTGGATGATTTAGAGAATTATCAAGGTTTGTTAAGAGCAGAATATCAAAAACAGCTAGGACAGCTTCCTAAAATGGAAAACAAATGGCTGAGTTTGTCCTTAGAACCAACGAGGACGGACATTTTAGTACAGGCCACGCGGCTGGGACCAGCACTGGCATGGAAGGCATAGGCAAAGTGGGACAGGCGGATCCAAACCGACAGAGTTATGTAGAAGCAGCTACTAAGAAGCCGGAAAAAAAGGAAGAAGTAAGGAAGAATGAAAATCCCAGACCGAAGGACACAGATAACTGAAAGCAGGAGCCAACAGTTGGGAGAGGGAGAGAGATGGTCCAGGCGCTTATCGCCGGAGATTCTAACATGAGCAGATGCAAGCGAGGTATCTTTTAATGTATAAAAGATGATAAGCGAATGTTAGTTGGAGCCTTCCTAGGGATGACAATGAAGGAAGTGCTTAAAGAGAGTAAAAATAGGCTGTTGAAAAATTCCGCAGAGCGCAATATGATGATTGTTGCCGCGGGACTAAACGATGTCCTAAATAGTGACACTGCAGGAGTGGTGGAAAGTTTAGCTAAGGTAGTTGATGATATCAGAGAGATAACCCAGCGAGCGCAGATAGGTGTATGCACAGTACCGGAGGTGCTAGGATAAACGGAAAGCTGGAAAAGGACGTGGTGACAGTTACTCAGGACATAAGAAAGTTAAACCTGGATAAGAGTTTCAAAGTTGTGGAGGTAAACAGGGAGGTGCACAAAGGAGGTTTTGGCAGGGCTTTTCAGCGAGATGGTATTCATTTTAACAAAAGGGTGGAAGCAGAGATCGGCTGGCGCCTGGCAGGCAGGGTTGTAGCTTTTTTAGGGGGTGCGCGAGGGCTCCGTGCACAGAGCTAGTTAGAAGTGAAGCAGAAGAAAGCGTAATAACGGAGGCTTAGCCCGAAAAAATGGCAAGGAGGAAGTCGAGAAAAAAAAGTACAAAAAAGATATTTAACACTAGGATTAGCTACATAAACACGCAATTAGGTAGAAAAAAAGCGACATGGCTAGAGATAGAACAGCAGGTGAAGGATGACAAAATAGGTGTGTACGCTCTATGTGAGACTCATCGCAGAGATTTAGAAGATCCGCCGTTTATAGAAGGCTACGTCTGGGAAAGGAGCAACAGAACGAGAAGGAAAAAGAGGGTGGAGGGGTAGGTATGTTGATACACCATGTGAAAGAGGGTTTTTACTGTGTTTCAACAGGGATAATAGCCCTCTCGAAGTTGCAAGGCGAACCACACAAGAACACAGCCAGTCTAGGTCTCCAAAAGCGAGCTCGAGCAGCGCAGCGGCACTTCGTCGTCCTTATCCTCGTCTTTGTGGTATTCTTGCCTACTTCATCGTTGTCTTCGTATATCCTCGTTTAGTTCACTACACAAGGAACAAATTGGCGAAGAATAAACTCATCGTGTAAAGAACATATCTAGGTATCAGCAACAATTGCCGGCACAAGGACATGGCTAGGGGTAGTTTATTTAGGAATAGGACACCAATACAGGCAAGAAAACAAGGATCTTGTTGAAAATCTCAGTGACGATATAAGCCAGTTTGGAGACAGGGCCAATAATTTTCTATTGGGGAACATGAACGGCGACATCGACGATCTGAATGGATACACGGATTGTAACGGCAAGCTAATGCTAGATTTCTGTTAGCGACACGATCTAGTTATAGTAAATAGACGAACAAAATGCGAAGGACCAATCACATTGGAGTTTCGCAACAGGCAGACGACCATTGACTACTGTCTAATGTCAGAGAGAATTTATAGCAAGGTCACAAAGATGGAAATAGACGAAGAAGGGGAGCGTAGTGTGGGAAGTGATCATAAACGTATTAGTCTGCAGATGGGGCCTTTGATCAAAAGAGAAATGGACCTTAGACGAAACTCGAAATTAAACGACGATCAAATAGCGCAGATAGCAGCAGACATAGAGGAAGCAATAGAGGAAGGCCCCATGGAAGACTGGGATTATTAACAGGTAGAACTTAATATAACTTAATAATAAGGAGGAAACTTAGGGCGGTTAAAGAAGCAAACCGCTGGAATGGAAAGAGGAAGCCATGGAGCTGGTGGAATAAAGAAATCAGGGAAGCAATTGAACAACGACGGGCTGCTTGAAGGGAACACCGAGAGACAAAGAAAGCACAGGTGTCTCAGGAGGAAACAGACCGAAAATGGGAATCATATTGGCAAAAGCAACTTGATGTACAGGCCATAGTCCAAAGTAAAATTAAGCAGTCCACCGATCCCTGGATGGCTGACATACACGATGCCTCTTGAGGCGGACCGAGAAAATTCTGGAACCATATAAGCTGGCTAGGGAAGAAGAATCAAAGAAAGCAGGACCGGATTAAAGATAACGAGGGAAATTGTTTAAAGGGAGACAACGCAGTGAACTACATTATATACAGTTAAAGCCGAGTCATTAATAGCGACGATAGAGTAATCTCCGCAAATTAGGAAACAACACAAGTTAGCAGAATACAAAGCAGTTAGGAACTGACCAAAATAAACTGGAAAAAAAGGAGAAAAAATATTCCTAAAAACACATCTACAGGAATAGATGAAATTCCGATCAAGCTGATTAATGAACTTGGTCCAAGAAGTAAGGAAACGCTGTTAAAAGTTTCGGAAACAGTCATAACGAATATGCAAATTCCGGACAGCTGGCGGCAGAGGAAAATGAATTTGATTTATAAAGGAAAAGGAGAAAGGACGCACATAGAATCCTACACGCCGATTACCATAACATCTGTTATGTACAGATTGGGCATGCAGGCGGTGAAATTAAAGGTGCCAGCATGTGTGGAAAGCAACAAGATACTCGGAGAACTTTCAAACGGCTTTAGAAATATTAGGCGCGTAGATGATAGCCTGTTCGTGCTTTCCTAATGCATCGAAATATCTAGAGTGGAAAATAGACCTTTGTATTTGGCCTTCCTGGACATAAACGGGGCTACGACAAGGTAAGCAGGGAACTCCTGTGGAACATATTAAAAGAAGTTATCGGTTATGAGATAATAGAGTTCCTACAGGAAATATACCGGGATAACAAAGTAGAAATTACGTGGGAAGGGATAAGAAGTACAGAATATATCAAAGTATGCAAAGGATTAAGACAAGGCTGTCCTCTATAACCGCTGCTGTTCATGCTTTATATTATAAACCTGGAAGGGAAGATACAAGAAAGTAACCTAGTTTTTAACCTGTCATATAGATTAGGTGGAAAGGATGTAGATCAGCGCCTCCCCGGTTTGATGTAGGAGACGATATTGTGCTGCTAGCTGAGAGTGTGCAAGAATTGCAAACTCTAGTTAAGTATTGCGGAGAAAAAGGGGACGCTCTAGGCTTCAGTTTTAGCGCAGTTAAGTCGAGTCTGATGCTTTTCAACGACTGAACTGATCTAGGTCTTAAAATACAAGGCCATGAAATACCCAGAGTAGCAGAATATAAATATCGCGTGGTATGGGTAAACGAAGGATTGGCATACATTGGAAAGCATGAGCAATCACTTAAGGCCAAAGGGCGAAGAAATGCCGGGATAATGAAGCATAGGGCATTGTGGGGATACAACAGATATGAGGTTTTGAGGGGTATTTGTAAAGGAATTATATTGCCCGGGCTCGCTTTCGGAAATGCGGTGTTCTGCCTAAAATCAGAGGTACAGTCGAACTTTAGAAATTAATCACAGCCGTTGAAAGATTAGCACTAGGTGCCCACGGCAAAATCACAAGTAAGGCGGTACAGGGAGATATAGGCTGGGCATCTTTCGAAGTACGGGAAGCTCAGAGTAAAATGTTTTATGAGGAACGCCTGAGGAAATAGGACAGTAACAGACGGGCAGCTTAAGTATTTAAACACCTATACCTAATAAGCGTTTGACTCAAAATTGAGGAAAAGAACAAGGAAACTAACCAGTAAGTATGCCGGTCAAAAGGACGAAGAAATAAAGAGCGTTAAGCAACAGGTTAACAACACAAAAGGTAAAAATTCGATAAATTCAATGGAAAGGAACAGAGTGTGGAATTATACCTAAAGTCGAAAAGACAGATCAGGAAGGAAGCTTTCTCTAAAAACTCAAGAGGCAGTGCCCTACTTATTGAATCTAGATCAGGGTGCCTTAGGACACGCAGCTACAAACAGAAATTTAACAATGAAGATGACGCTTTGCTGTCTGTGGTAACTCCAGTGAAACAATTGACCATATTATATTCGAATGTAATGGTATCCATCCGGAAGATGATGCAGGCGCAGTCACTCTTCCTGATGCTCTGGGATTTAGAGATACCAGTGGCCAGATGAATAAAGCGGCGGTGGAAGTAGCAAAAAAGGAATGGAAGATTGGTGGCCTACAAGCAGAAAAGTGACCTATTGTTAGTAATGTAGAAACAAAAATTCAATAAATAAAATGACTGTATAGTTAACCAATCTAAAACAATATTTAGGATATAGGGAGAAAAATGAGCATGATAGGAACTGCTACCACTCCGTTTCAGTGGGGACGCTCCTATATTTCATCCATCTGTCCATCGTGCCACGTTCGCTGCTATGCGCGTATCGGCCGCGGAGATAGCGGGGGTACAGATGAGGGGCGCGTTTCTCTTTGAAGCTCTTTTCACACGCTACTCAATTGGTGCGATATTTAATAAAGAGGCTACTTATTCCAAGTGCTTAAACTGATCCCTGCCATTCCTTTACGTTAATCTGGATACGCCTTGCACTCTTGGGTAGTCCTACGGAGCAGCGCGTGATGTTTCAATGGCTATTTGAAACTGTTTCAACATTTCTTCTTCGAGCGGATAACCATAAATCGTCGAGATGAGTGCTTTGTACCTAATGTTTCAAACGAAGCATGGTGTTTTGCATCATTCTTCCAGTAAGGGAATAAAGCCTACTGCCGAGGAGCGCTATTAACACGCGGAGAAATACAGTACACATACGAATCAAAGCCTGTGCTTCGTATGGCCTCTTTTGGAACACCTTATTTTTAAGAGCCTTATTTACGAACACCAGCTTACATTTTGCGGCTCGTGCTTATAAATACATAACAACGTTTATCTTAAATCGCCAGTAATCTGTAATATATCTCTTCAATCGTTGTTCTTTATGTGGTCTGATCACCGCTTACAGAAATGTCAAATACAGCGTGGGAGCAAAACACATTTATTTATTACCGTACTAATGCAAAGCACTGTGGTATTTACCGGCAAAAAAAAGCACGTATACGCGACACAAGCATTTATACCTTGTTGGTAATTAACAAATACATATTGTAACCGACATTTTTTACGTGCCGCTCATCAAAGGGTGAAACAGCTGTTAACATTAACTAAAAACGTCAAGCACCCCCCCCCCCCCCCCCCCCAGCTTGTTCAATACTTCACATAAAATATGCAAAATTAAATCTGCCACATACGTATACGAGGGAATACATTCGTAGCGGGCACTTGAGTTCCGACGCTTTACTGCATCAGATGGTACACAGCAAAAACAAAAAACAAAAGCAGTTATAATTGCACATCGTATAGGCAGGTATGATGCAGTTCGTGGCGCGTACCCAGAGAAAAAGGAAAAATGCAAAAACGATGACGGGCACCTATTGCGCATGACCGAATTCAAATTCGAACACAAATGTATGCTTAGGCTTCGAGTGTGTGATATGAAATGTGAGTAATCGACTGGACATACTTGCCAACTACTGCTTGCAGGACTATATATAGTCGGGCTACTTGCCGCGGGTACTCTTTGCAGAACTAATCAGGCTATAGTTGTTAACAAGGTTGATATTACACGTGGAATAGTTCCAAGGGAATTTAATTATTTTCCCTTTGGGAACTCTGATCATGGTTCGCTTACTTCGCAAAGTGCGAAGGCGCAAAAACACATGAAATTCATTATTTCAAGTAGTTTCTATGCTCCAAGTCGGTAAAATTTTTGAACCTCCCCGTTTTACAGGAAGGTTGCAAAATATGAAGTGCAAAGCCGTACATTCAAAGGGCCATACACCCGAGCCAAATGTTTCTGTAAATTGCGACCTAGCTTCGAGCCTATGGCACAGTTTTTGTTCGGGCCGAGAAACCGTGCCGGCCTCACAATCTCTCTTTCGCAGAAGGATGATCTAGCGGAAGCGAATTAGGCGTACACTATATCCTCTGCGTCTTCTATTTTCCGTCGTTCTTTCGTTTTCAAAGCTATTGTTATTTTTTAATTTTGTGTGTGCACCAAAATGATGCAGACGTGAGGAATCATGCACCATGAACACTTTTCTTACCGGATAGTCGCGGTTCCTCCCAGCGGACTACCATTTAAGACATTTCAAAGCATGCGGGTGATTATCGCCACTTGGCCCGCTCTTCTATATCAGCATCCAGGCCGTCAAAAGCATTGTCACGACGATCAGACGCCGCCCGTTTACCCTACAGGATTCCTTGTTTTGCTCTGTGTATATATTGCCGCTTAAAAGATGACGCAAAACATGACTGGGACCACAAGCGCGAGCCTGGAAGAAGAAAAAGGAAGCTTGAGCGCAAGACTCGTTCTAGTAGACTATTAAAACCGTCTTATCTTTCGGCCCTCCTTGGCGTTCTTTCGAGACGTGACACTAATGGAGGTGCTGCGTATGCATGAGACTCTTTCCGGCAGTCCACAGCGGATCCCAGACATGGACACGCTTGTCCATCGTGCTAGCCGCCGCCTTCTAGGCATAGCCCCTGAGTACAGCCATTTGCCGAACGACTCTTCAAACGCTCAAGTTCGTCAGGTCTCCCAAGCCATGACACATCCCAACCATACGCCGGTGACTCTTATGAACACCAAGGCGCCAGAGTGCTTTCGCAGGGAAGCGTTTGAAGATGTGGAGGACTGGCTCGACCAGTTTGAGCGAGTGGCCAAGATCAATAAATGTAGCGCAGACAAGAGGCTCTCTAATGTTTATTTTGCCCCTCAGGATAATGCTAGAACATAATTTGAAAACAACGAGGCCAGCTTATCCACATGGAATGACTTCCGCCACCAGCTGGTAGATACTTTTGCGAGAACTGATCGACGAGACAATGCGCTGCGCCTGCTTGAAGCGCTCCTAGATGCCGAATGAGAACGTGGCTATGTTTCCGAAAGACATGGCTCGCCTTTTTCGCCGTGCCGACCCTGATATGAGCGAGCCAAGAAAGCTACATCTCATGCACGGTGTCAAAGAGCAGGTGTTTGCCGGCTTGGTACGCAACCCACCAAAAACCGTGAGTGAGTTCGTTAAGGACGCTACGGCTATCGAGCGAGCTCTCCAAGACCAGTACCGCCTGTTCAACCGACCTGTCAACTGTGCACCGACGACTGCGGCGGCGACGACTGCAACAGATAAGACCACTCTTCAAGACATCATTAGAGAAGTTGTCCTTGAGAAGCTGCAGCGAATTACGGCTACGAAGGCTCAGTCGTCAGAGGCCCTCATGGAAACTGTGAGGAAGGAAATTCGGTGCGCCATATAACCGTCTACACCATGAAACAAGTCTCATCCAGCCGAGAATGCGACAGCCCTTTCCGAACTTTATATATACCACGCTCCAAAACAGGTCAGCTACACTGCCGACATTCCTGCACTTTACCACGAGTCGCAACCCGATACCTATGCGTAGTCCTTCGTCGGCCGCCTCCAGACTACGCCCCACCGAGCTCACTGAGCCGTCAGGAGACGCGGTTCTTCCAGGGTCCTAAGTGAGCGCCTTCTAGGCGCTCTCAACTGCGCTGAACTGACAGGTGGCGCAGTTACGACAGCCGCTCACTTTGTTTCTACTGCAGACAACCTGGCCATGTGTATCGGTACTGCCGCTACAGCTAAGAGGGGCAAGCCTTTCCGTCTGCTTCTTTTCACTGCCGCTTCGACGCTGACTCTGCCCAAATCGAGGACGACCCTCCCGTCAGCAGAGAAACCGAATCCCCGGGCTTCCGCCGCCGCTCCTCCCCATCGTCACAGCGTTGTTATTCGCCGATGCGTTGCAGCACTGCTGACGTTAGCGGACGGCGGCCCCTAGCCCTCACCGGGGAAGCTAACAGCCGCAACCTCGCGAGGGGAGGTTGCAACCAGTCGCAAAATGTCAAAACCCTCACCACCGCCGCAATTGCCGACAACCCGTGCTTCCGACGCCACCGTTAACATTGACATTGCCGCACTACCGCCAAAAATGCCGCCTACATTACTACCGAAAATGCCGCCCCAGATGAGCAGCTATGACGACGAAGCTGACAGCGCCGACCTTGCCGCACTTCCGCCGCAATGGCCGAAAGAGACAAGCAACCCAAATAACTTTGTTAGCGCTGATCTCGCCGTTTACATTGATGGGATGGAGGTACATATGCTCTGGTGGATACCGGGGCGGATTTTTCAATTATTAGTCAGAAACTGGCCGACACGCTGAGCAAAGTAAAAACCAAATGAACTGGGCCAGTAATAAGAAGTCCTGGGGGTCAGCTACTGGCGCCGACAGGGAGATGCACTGCCCGTATAGGAATAGGAAACACGGTGTTTGTTGGCAGCTTCTTAATTTCTCCCTGACTGCTGCGAAGACCTCATCTTGGGCATGGAATTTCTGCGACTTCATGGGCTGTAATCAGTATTCGTGACAGCGTCGTTGTCTTCACCAATAACCATGAAGACCTTGGTAATGCGCAAGTGCCACTGATGCCCTTGCGCGTCGTCAATGTGACGCTGACATTACCTCCGCGATCATGCTCTCTTGTTGAAGTTAAATGCGACGTGGTGCATACAAGCGTTGGCGTCGCCGAACGGGCAGTTACCCTGGTACTCAGCCGAGGTGTTCCTATAGCTCATGGGCTGGTCAACTTGACCAATGGGCATGCCGAAGTGCTGCTGACAAACTTCAGCGACGAGCGTCAGTAAATTCCCAAAGGCACAACTGTAGCCTTTTTCGACAGCCTCCCAAATGCGCAGCACTGCTGCTTACTGCAACAGAAAGGATCAGTGTGCAAGACACCCGTAACCATCGTTGATGTGAGCCCAAATTTGTCTTCTTCAGAACAGGACCGCCTTCTGGATCTCATAGATGAATTTTGAGACTGTTTTGCTTCACAATCGCGGATCGGCCAAACGCCTTTGACAAAACATCGAATAAGCACGGATGACTCGTTACGTCTGATTCGACAAAATCCTTACCGTGCGGCTTCAAAAGAACGTGAAGCCATTCAGCGCCAGGTGGTCGAAATGCTTAGAGACGGCGTTATCCAGCCGTCACAGAGTCCCTGGGCTTCCCCCGTGGTACCTGTTAAAAAGAAGGACTGCAGCTTACGATTTTGCATAGACTATCGCAAACTCAACCATGTGATCAGAGACGATGTCTACCCTCTCCTCCCATCAACTGTTCCCTTGATCGCTTACGAAATGCACATTACTTCTCACTTTGATGACGACGCCCCTACACTGCTTCATATGGATGCCAGCAACGTGGGCTTAAGTGCTGTGTTGGTGCAGCGCCAGGATGGTGTGGAAAAGGTAATTGCTTACGCCAGCAGGACCCTATCTAAGGTAGAGCGAACTACTCGGCAACTGAAAAAGAATGCCTTGCAGTGGTATGGGCGGTTATGAAGTTCCGCCCATATTTGTACGCTTGCCCCTTTCAAGTCGTCAGCGACCATCGCTCTCTCTGTTGGCTGGCGAACCTAAAGGACCCTTCAGGGAGACTCGCGCATTTGAGCCTTCAATTACAAGAATTCGACATGGCAGTTATTTAGAAACCTGGAAATAAGCACACGGATGCAGTTTGCCTTTCGCGAGCGCCGGTCGAACCTTCCACTATTACCGATGAAGACACTACTTTTTTAGGTGTCATAGATGACGCAGCGCTTTCCCAACAGCAGCGAGATGACCAGGAATTGCTCCCTCTTATTGGCTTATTGGAGAAGCGAACTACGGTTTCGCCTAAGATTTTCGCCCGAGTAATGTCTTCATTCTTTATTCGCAACGTACTTTACAAGAACAACTTTTGTACTGGGGGAAACAGTCATCTACTCATCGTCCCATCGGCTCTCCACACTGTAGTTTTGCAAGTGAGCCACGATGAGCAAACCGTCGGTCACTTAGGCAACACCCGCACGTTGGCAAGAGTACAGTACGGATACTACTGGCCAAACCTGCCGGCGACAGTGAAACAATATGTACGTACGTGCATAGACTGACAGCGCCGTAAATCACCCCCTGTAAAACCAGCCGGCCTACTTCACCCTCTTCAAGTGCCAACGTCAGCTTCTAAGCAAATTGGCATGTACCTCCTGGGACCATTTCCGACGTCTACAGCCGGGAATACATGGATAATTGTCGCCACCGATTATCTAACCCGAATATATATATATATATATATATATATATATATATATATATATATATATATATATATATATATATATATATATAACCGGCACGTAGGACTTACGGCTGTAAAGTTTGCTACTGAAGCTATAATTTTGAATTTGGGGGGCGCAATACACGTAGTGTCAAGCGAGATGCCGCTATGTCTCTCCGTAGGAGCATACGATGTGGTACAAACAAATGAAAACGAATGGCTAAATTATGTCGGCGGGGCTGAAGAAATGAAAGCACCTCCTACAGAGGTGAAGAGATTTATGCTAAAGTATTCTGCTCCACGAAATGGCCAAGCTTAATTCTATGGAGAAAATTAGAATGTCCTTCCTCAACCATTGAGAACAGCAATGTTTTCTTTTTTTTTTACGGGACAGCAAGCAGCCCGATTTTGGCTGTTTCACAGATTAGAAATCTCGCGGACGAACTGGATTTGTTAAAGAAAGTAAGAGAATATACAGCGGATCATAGAGCTACTTCATCGAGCATGACGGAAAACGCAGCAGAGTAGAAGCCGAAAAAGAATAAATGCAAACTCAGAAAAGGACGCAACAAGGTGTGGCAGTTTGTTAAAATGTCTCGAGGTTTGTGCAAGCTTCAGATTAAAAAAAAAAAACGAGTATAGTAAATTACCGCGATATACAATCTTACTATTGGTGTCTACTTTATGGTTTTTTCTAGTCTGTATTAATGTCACTTAGGCCACCATGCTTTGTCCCATTATGCTCTTAAAATGGATACTGCAGACATATGTCGTCAGCTGAGAAAGCGGGAATGCAGAGAAAATCCTTACACAGATACGCATCCGCTTTCCTAAGCCGATGTTGGCCTCTGAAAGTCAGGGTATAAACAGTGTGCTTCAAATTCATTTGCTCTTTTTTGATAGAGAACCTGACATCAATAAATAAATAACAAAAGTAAGAACCAAGCTAGGCTGCTAGGAAAAGTTTGGCACTTTGTATTAACCATGACAAATGCTCTTTAGCGCAGCATCTTTTGCGAAGTAGTCTGAAAAATTCGCTCCGCAACACAGCGTTCATGAGTGATCTGATTGGTACGCCAGCAGTTTTTTCCGTCGCTAACATTGCGCGTCAACCATTCGCTCTTTGAAAATGAGTTGATTTATTTTCGCGCCCAAACTAAAAAATTGATTGCCCTGTGGAATCTACACTACAGAAATGCGAAAGCTGGAGTTTTGGTACTGCATACGGTGCATTACGTTTGCTCTCGTCATTATTATCATCTAAATGCACCGCCATTATCAATGCTACTGTAGTACGGCTGTATAACGTTACAACACCTGTGGCGCTCCTGGCGGAGAGAGCGGGAGTTAGACCGCCGTCCATGCGCACCGCCGTCTCTCACGGACGGCGCGAGTTGGTCGCCAAGCTTTGAGGCGTGACGTCATTACACCTGTGGCGCTCCTGGCGGAGAGAGCAGGAGTTAGGCCGCCGTTCATGCGCACCGCCGTATCTCACGGACGGCGCGAGTTGGTCGCCCAGCTTTGAGGCGTCGCACCGCAAAAGCTTGAAAGTGAAAGTAGTATTTTTTTCGCAATAAAAGAATACCTATGGCTCTAGACTACCTCCAAACAACATAAATCCCAAGTTTTGATGCAACCTTAGAAACTGAACCTTGTTTTCGATTCCTTCGCATGGGAGCGCTAATTCAAAATATGTATAACTCACCAGACTTGATTTCCCGTAAATAGTTTACCGCCTTGCTTTTGCTACACCTTCACTTCAATTTATTACCTAGAGGCCCCGCATTGGCCTAATTACATGAGGGGTGCGAATACAAGTTTTTGGTTTGGGTAACCTTGCGGCATCATTGATATGATTACAGAAATTACATAAAGCGAGAGATTGCTTTCAAATATTACGCGAGGCGTGATCAGCTTAGGCGATATCATTATTACTCTCTAGAACATTGTCGCACTTTTGTTCCGCTATGTTCTGGAAAGGGCATTGCAAATAGACTGAATTTGGCACCTCACTTTTCACTATACCTTATTGCAACGCTAGGTACTGAAGAACCTTTTTATTCTTTCTTTCTAACTGAATTATAAAGCCTCTGGAAAACGAGCATTATGAACCGAGATTGTGAAGCATTTTTTTTTTCGGAAATGTAAATTTCTGTACGATGATTGCTTTTTAATGCCGAAATAGAACCAGACTGGCAGTCACTCTGTGTGATATGGCCTGCATTGCTTCCTGTTTAGAAATTTGTTGACTTGGTTAGTCTTATTTCAAAACATGATGATCTGATGCTGTTATCGTAATAATATGCGCATAGTTCACATATATAGAACGGTGCCTAAATTTACCAATTATTAGGTTGAAGAAACTATAGCAGCGATAGCATAGCGCTCTCATTCCTGGGCCGTTTAATGTTGGTTTTACCTTTCTGGCTTGGATTGGAAACTGATTGACGGCACTATGTTTTCAAAAATAATTTTTTTACATGCTAGTTATACCCGAGTTTATGAGGTACACATACTTAATAATATGCATGAGACACCATTATATACTGGTTGTCACCAGGTCGATGCTGGAATAAAAGCAAACTCTCAAATGAATGCGGCTGTGATAAAGCTCTAAAGGCAAAACCTTTGGAATGGATCAGGATGAAACCGAAGTATTTCTGTTGAGAAGCTAGTACGAAACTACAAAGATATCGTCCGAATTTGTTTTTAAACTGTTTATTGCTCTGAAAATGTGCAATATTTACGTGAGCTATCACAACGGTTTTATGAAACGCTACGATATATATCCGACAAATAGTGCTAAAGGCCACCACGTGAGAGGTAAGTCACAGAACGTACCTCCGGTGGTGTTTTCTTGCCGTAGTCTCGAGCGGCTTTGCACGCCGCTGTCGTCACCAGTTTCTGAACACAACGCGAAACCATGAGCCGCCGAAGTTAACGCGCGGTTTCGAGGGCGAATTGGGTTATCAATGTTCAAATACTTCACGTTGTGAGTGTTTGTTTGTTATTGAATTGGGTAACATTTTCAAACAGGTAGGCTTGGTGGTTCCAATGAATGCGTCAATAGACTTGACAGCTCCTCAGTTGTAGAGATCTTATGCATGCTTTAAACCAACCACACATACAAAATAAATCCTCATCAAGAACACAAACGCAGCCATTGCAAGCTGTAGCGACCATGGATATGAAAATGCGCGAAGACGTGGGTGTCCGAACGCAGCAGACATCCCATTATAAAGCCGCCCTGTGCGTTTTAACGTGATAAATAGAAAACATTGCAATCGATGTAATCTTTTAGCCTGGCTATACCCACTGCAGGGCGAAGGCCTCTCCCATATTTCTCCCATTTACCTGGTTCTGTGCTAGCTGCATCCATTTGACCCCTGCGAACTTCTTAACCTCATCCGCCCACCTAACTTTCTGCCGCCCCTGCTACGCTTTCCTTCCCTTGGAATCCAGTTTGTTACCATCAGCGACCATCGCTTATCCTCTCTTCGCACTACATATCCTGCCCATGCCCCTGTCTTCTTCTTGATTTCCACTAGAATGTCAGTAACGAGTTATTTCTCTGAGCCACTCTGCACGCTTCCTATCTCTTAATGTTACCCCTACCATTTTTCGTTCCATAGCCCTCTGGGTTGTCCTCAACTTAAGCAGAACTCTCTTGCTTAGCCTCCACGTTTCAGCCCCATAGGTGAGTACAGGTAAGATGCACCTGTTTTGTAATTTCCTCATGAGCGATACCGGTAAGAGGCTAGTCATAATCTGTGAGTGCTTGCCAAAAGCGCTCCATCCCAATCTAATTCTTCTTGTTATTTCCTTTTCATTGCCCGGATCTGCGGTTACTACCTGTCCTAAGTAGACATATTCGCCAACTACTTCCAGTGCTTCGCTATCTAACGTAAACTGCTGTTCATTCCCGAGGCTGCTGAACATTACCTTAGTCTTCTGCATATTAAATTTTAAGCATACCTTTCTACTTTTCCTGTTTAGGTCAGCAATCACCATTTGAAGTTCATCCCCTTAGCTACTTAGCAAAGCATTGTCATCAGAAAATTGCAGATTACTGAGGTATTCGCATCTACACTTATCCCTAACTGCTCCCATTCCAAGTCTCTGAATACTCCATCTATGCAACCTGTGAATAGTACTGGCGAGATCGTGTCTCCTTACCTAACACCTTTCTTTATGGGAATTTTGTTACTTTCTTTATGCAGAACTATGGTTGCTGTGCAGCCACTATATATATCTTCCAGCACTTTCACTTACGGCACGTCTATCCACTGATTGCGCAATGCCTGCATCACCGTCGAGGTTTCAACTGAGTCAAATGCTTTTTAGTAATCGGTGAATGCTATGTATAAGGGCTGGTTATATTCCGAGCATTTTTCTATCACCTGTTTCATGGTATGAATATGATCGATAGTACCGTTTGCGAAAACCTGCTTGATCATTTGCTTGACTGCAGTCTAAGGTTGTCCTGATTCTATTAGCGATTGCCTTAATAAATACCTTATACGTAACAGACAGTAAGCTGATTGGTCTGTAATTTTTAAGGTCCTTAAAGTCCCCTTTCTTAAGAATGTGGATAATTTTTGCATTCTTCCATGGTTCCGGTACCGTCGATGACACCAGGCACAGCGTATACAGGGTGGCCAGTTTTTCTAGCACGATATCCCCCTCCGTCCTTCAGCAAATCTGTAGTTATCTAATCCTCTCCAGCTGATTTCCCCCTTTTCATAGCTTCTATTGCTTTCTTGACCTCGTCCTTCGTCACTGGTGGAACGTCTGTTTTTCCCTACTGCCAATCTCGTTACGGTCCTGACTACTATTGCTACTGTAGAGATCTGTATAGAACTCCTCGGCTACTCTGACTATCTTGTCCATATTAGTGATGACGTTGCCCGCCTTGTCCTTTATCGCATACATCTGGTTTTTGTCTATGCCCAATTTCTTCTTTACCGCTTTAAGGCTTCCCCCGTTCTTTACAGCATGCTCAATTTTCTCCATGTTATACTTCCGTATATCGGCCACCTTGCGCTTATTGGTTAGCTTTGATATCTCGGCCAATTCTATCTCGTCTCTTGGATTGGAAGCTTACATACACTGGCGTTTCTTAATCAAATCTTTCTTCTCCTTAGACAGCTTACCGGTATCATCTCTGACTATCCTACCGCCTACTTCTACTGCGCACTCAGTAATGATATCTCTGAAAGTATTGTTCATTTCATCTAGGGCAATGTCGCCTTCCTCAGTTAGAGCTGAATATCTATTTTGTAGCGAGATCCTGAACTCTTCTGCCCTCCCTCTCACCGCTAATTCGTTATTGGCTTTCTTTCCTACTAATCTGTCGCGTTCCTTCTTCAGATTTAGCCTAATTCAGGACCTCACCATCCTGAGGTCTCTGCATCGCATTTTCCCGATTACCTTTATGTCTTGCATAATGGCGCGGGTTGAACACAGTATGATGACAATTTCATTTTTTGTCTCCCCGTTAGGACTTTTCTATGTCCATTTCCGGTTGTTTCGTTTGCTGAAGAAAGTATCTATGATTCTTAACTTGGTGGTGCTAAAGGAAGAGCTAAAGGCCGAGCTTAAACAGGAACTGAAAGTTTATAAGGACATGATAGAACGGACCTTCGGAATGAGATCCGTGAGTTACGTATTCAGCAGCGTTCTGCTATCTAAAGCATAGAGTTTGCTTAGGAAACCATTGAGGATGTAAAGAAAAAGCTTGAAGCTGTTGGATCGGTGAACGCTCAACAAAACCAGAAAATGCCCTTCTCCAGGCTAAGTGTAAGGAACTAGAAACCAAAAATTCAGACTTGGAACAGCGGCTTGTTCTTGCTGAGCAGTACTCGCGAAATGCAAATTTGAAAATTCGAGGTGTCATCAGACAAGACGGTGAAAGTGTTGCCCACATAATATATATGCTCGGAGAGGCTATCAAAGAGCCAATAGTGGAAAGCGACATCGAGACCTGCCACCATGTGCCGACACGAAACTCTGATGAGGCACACATATTGTCCAGTTTAAATCAAGAGCACAACGTGATACTACACTGAGAAAAGCCAGGAAAATGAGACTCACAAATTGAGATGTAGGACTTGAGGAAACCACTCCAATCTGCATTAATGAACACCTTCTTCCAGCATTGAAGAAACTTCTCGGAATGGCAGTGAAAAGGAAACGAATATAAATGGAAATTGGTCTGGGCAAGCAGCGGCAAAATCTGCGCTACGCAGTCTGATAACACTGAAGTTGTATTCATCCGCAACAAATGGGATCTTCTAAAGATTACCTCCACCGTCTAAGTGACCTCTGATCGTGGTGAAGGACTGTAATGAACTTGCTCTCCCGCAAAGTATCGATCTTAGAGGACAATCAAAGACGCCGGTTTTGCACATTAATACACGCTCTGTAGTTAACAAGGATGATATTCTAAGCTACTTCTTGAACCAGTTCCCATTGAAATGTAGTGTTATCATGTTGCAGGAAATTGGTATCATAACACAAGCAATAGTGTACACCTTCCAGGGTACGATAACTTTTTGTTGAATCGATCCAATAAACGCGGCGGTGGTGTAGCTATTTACGTTGTAGCATGCCAAACGTGTGACTTTGTTCCTGAATTTAGCATTACAAACACCGGTTTTGAAATGCTAACAATGAAACGGGGTTCAGAGCTATTATCAGTTGTGTACAGGCCTACTAACGGCAATGCTTCTTGTTTTCTGAGTTCATTTGATAAATTACTGAATTATGTGAACTCTTAAAATTTTCGCTTGATTTGTAGGGGAGATTTTAATATTAACCTCTTAGAAACTAGTGGTGTTGCCTCAAAACTTGCACACACAATTGCATGCGCGGGGTTTGTGAACGCCATTACACCTACGCGTGTAACATTATCTACTTCCTCGTGGCTTGGATTGTTAATAAAAATATTGAAACAAATGTGGAACTTGCTGGTACCCTAGTTTCGGATGTGAGCGATCACTGTCCGGTTTTCATGCCCTATTAGAAAGAAAAATCGTGAACAAATGTTAGACGCGAACCGTATGTTGTAGAATGTATATCTGATGACCGTCTATAATCATTCAAGTGTGAAATCTGTGCATATGTTTGGTCCTTCCTCTTCCGAATAACCGATCCGAACATCGCCTATGAGAAATTTGTGACGACACTTGAGTACTTGTATCGGAAACATTTTCCATTTAGGAGCATGAAAAAATCGAGGAATAGCCAGAAGACTTGGGTGACTCCATCTCTTATTCGTGAAATACGAGAAAGAATAAGCTTTATCATATCTTTCTAAATAGCCGCCTAGCAAATGATCTAATTGCCTTGAAAAAATGAGACACAAATTAAATCGTGAATCTAAGCAAGCTAAGACCGCATACTACTATACACTGTTCACTGACGTGAAGACCAAATGTCCAGATGCCGTTTGGAGAGTGGTAAATAGTGTTTTAGGTCGGGGAAGAAGCAGTTACTCACCTATAAAAATTAATTTACAGAACTGCGAACTCCATGGAAAAGAGCTCGCTGACTATTTCAATGACCATTTTGCAAACGTTATCTCACAAGGGCGGGTTCCATCAAGGGCAAACGCAGTAGATGCATCGATAGACAACTCCCTCAATAGCTGTTTTTTTTTAGCCTACTGATGAGTATGAAGTTTGCATAACATTTATGAGCTTGAAGAATAGCAAAGCCCTAGATATTAACAATATGCAAATTAAAGCTGTCAAATATATTTTGCAATTCACTAAACCAGTTCTTAGGCATATATATATATAACTTAATTTTAGTGTCCGGCGTATTTCCAGATGAAGTGAAGAAAAGCAGGGTGACTGTGCATTTCAAAGGCGGAAACAGGAAGGAAGCCGCGAATTATAGACCCATAACAATCATACCTCCTTTCGCTGAAGGATAAGAAATGATAATATTTACTAGGTCGTTAGATTTTTTCGATACACAGAATACGATTACTGAATGTCAGTTTAGTTTCAGAAAGGGAAGGTCTACCGAAACAGCGTTATTAACAATCAAAGAATTAATACTGCGCAGTTTTGAAAATAATATTTTCACCTTGGGACTATTTATTGATTTCAGCAAGGCATTTGACTGCCTTGATCATGAAAATTTAGCTTCCAAGCTATCCACTTATGGTATCCGTGGTACACCTCTTGCCCCGATGAAATTGTATTTGTATGAAAGGAAACAATCGGTTTATTTAGATAATGAACACTCTTCTTTTGTAAAAATGTCAAGTGGCGTCCCCCAGGGAAGCATATTAGGTCCACTACTGTTTAACATATACAAAAACGATATTGTAAATAGAGACAGCAATGCCACCTTTGTAATATATGCAGATGATAGCACTCTCTTTCTCTCTGGTTCGGAAGCTAATTACTAGATACATTACATAGTTGGTCCAATTAGAATTCACTAAATATTAATCCACAAAAACCAAACCAATATTTTTCGAGCCAAGAATAAAACTGTCAACCTAACAAAACAGCTTCGTTACGCAAACCGAGATATTCAGATTGTAAGTCAGCATAAAATTCTTGGTGTCATATGTTCTGAGCAACTTAGCGGGGATCAGCATGTCACCAACCTTTGCAATAAACTATCAGCTGTAACTGGAGCTGTGACCCGATACCGCGATTTTTTGCCAAGAAAACGTAATTTACATATTTATAATGCGCTCTTCCTGTCTCACATAAATTATTGTAGCCTAGTGTGGGCAACTACTGCGAAAGGTAACATCGCCAAACTACAGAACCTGCAGAAAAGGATTGTAAGGAACGTTTCAAATACAGATTATTTTGCTTCAATACGGACAGCATTAAAAAAATACAGCAATATCAAACTTCAGTACTGGTATCATTTTCGAATCTTGCGTTCATTTTATTTCTCCTCTTACGACGTTAAGAAGTTTATAACAGCTACTGCATGTTTAGTATCAAACCAGGACCACGCACACTGCTCGAAGTACTGGATTATGGTTTATTGCAAGATTTCGTAACAACTATAAATTCCAGACGTTGCAGTGCAATTTGCCATATATCTTAAATAAATACCGTATTGCGCAAAACCCCACTCTAAGCGATATCCGATCACTTTTTCTTAGTATGGAATAGGATTTTGTATTCGCTTGGTTTCGTAGCTACTTTCTATATATTCATGAAAATTGTGTTCCAGATAATTTACACTATTTTATATTTGTCTCATACATTGTAAATACTTTCGTCTGCCAAATTATTCGTTGCTGTGACTTTTTTTCTTTTCATTTTTTTTTTTCTTTTTTCTATACGCACTGGTATGCCATTTCATTTGTTTTGCGCTGTTGTTTGTACTCTCAAACTATTGCTCACAAATGCCATATATTTGCTTCTGCTTTGCTGTTATTCATTAGTAGTTGTACCGCCATCTGCCAAGCTATAGGGTTCCACGGCCTCTTCAAGCTTTTATAACAGCTTTTAGTCGAGGGACCCGTTCAGGATGTTTTCTGGGCAAATAAAGACATGAAACAAAATTAATGAAATTACGCTATGCAAACTCAACTAGTAACTCTTGCCTGCTATTCCTAGAAACAATGCCATAGTCACACACTGCCTGGTCTCCTGCCTAATTTTTCCCTACCATGGCATTGAAGTCGGCTATTAGTACAGTATACTGCGTTTTTACTTTTCGCATTGCCGATTCTACATCTACGTAGAAGCTTTCCCCTGCCTGGTCGTCATAACTACATGTAGGTGCATAGGCGTGTACAACCTTCAGTTTATACCGCTTACTAAGCCCAATTACGATGTCTGCCTCCCTTTCATTAATACTATAGAATTCATCTATATTACCCGCTATATACCTATATGACAAGGAAACCTACTCCTAATTCTCGCCTCTCCGGTAAGCCTCGATAACACAGTACATGCCCATCCTTCAGTACAGTATATGCCTCATTCGGCCTCCTAACCTCACTAAGCTCTATGACATCCCATTTCATACCTTTTAGTTCCTGTAAGAGCACTGCTAAACTAGCTTCACTAGATGGGGTTCTAGCAATAAACGTTGCCAGGGTCAGTTTCCAATGGCGGCCTGTCCAGCGGAGCCAGGCTTTCTTAGCACCCCCTGCTGCATCACAGGTCTGACCGCCGCCGTGGTCAGTTGTTCCGCAGCCGCTGGTTACTGAGGGCCGGAAGTTTATGGAATTAATCATGAGAGGTTGCGGCCAATTACTGCACCAGGGCGGCCGACTCCTGTTCTGGTTAGGGAGTGCGTTTCCGGAGGTGTTTACTGGCATCAGGTCGCACCCCAAACCTGTTTATGCAATTCCATCGCCACGCGGATTTTTTTTTTTTATCCGGTGCAGAATTGCGTGGCACCGGGATTTGAGCCCCGGTCCTCTTGCATTCGAGGCAGATGTCCTACCGCTACGCCACCGCTGCATCTAGGCTTATTTAACCAGGGTTAATTTTTTTCTCGCGCATGATTTCTTTTATATAAACGTTTCCAAAATTATTTAATGTGACTGAGTAATCGGGATACTTTCTTTCGTACCGCCGACGCTCGGTTTTATATTCACCAAAGCCTAAGTACCCAATATTTTTACAACAAAATTACTTTGTTTCGTTGCATCATACTGCCGCCAAACATGCAAAACTATATTTGCTGTTATTTTTTAACAGCCGCCGGCATGCGGCCTTATCACTGTGATTCTGGCACGCGTATCAATTCTTATTCTTTGTTTGTTAATGCTAGATGTGGCGAGACACCCCTTTATCAGTTTCTTTGTCACGCAAGATGCACCGAGATCTGTCTCGAAGATTCCGACCAGTCGCGTATGTTTCTACAATGTTCGAGGTTGTGCTAGTAACAGTTTGCGACGTTATCTAGATGGTTCGGAGCAGCCTTTAAATTGAGCGTTGCTATGTACGACAGACATTCTTAGTTCGACGATCGACAAGCACAATTGTGCTACCGCCGCCGCGGAGTTGCGTATTTCTTTTTCTGGCGCAAGTCAGCGCAGTACAGAGTTTATTCCCTGAACTTCAAGACTCTTCATTTGTGTCATTGACCTTGTCACCACCACGTGACATCCGGTGGAGGTGCTGAATTCCGACACCGCTACGGACCCCGAAGATGGCACCCGTTGAGCAAAAATCAAAGTTGGATTTCGTCCAACCCTGCGAGCCCCCCTGCTTCCAAGGACTACCGGACAAGAAGACTGGCTGGACCTGTTCGAACGCGTGGTAACGTTCAACGCTTAGAACGACGAAGCGAAGGTAAGGCAAGTCGATTTTGCTCTTGAAGGACCTGCCCGTATTTGGTTCGAAAGTCACGAGGCAGCTTTGAAGTATTTGGAAATTTTCAAGACAGAGTTTTTGGCAGCCTTTGTAAGTGTCGTTCGGAAGGAAAGAGCCAAGGCCATCCTTCAATCAAGACCGACTCCCAAATGAGCCTGTCCTGGCTTACGTTGAGGAGATGAAGCGGCTCTCTTGCCGCACCGACCCTGACATCACCGAAGGTGAGAGAGTGAAATTTTTAATGCGAGGCGTTAAAGAGCCGCTATTTGAAAGGCTTTTCCGAAACCCGACGGAAACTGTGGATGAATTTGAAAGAGAAGCATCGACCACCGAGTAGACGTTGGACACTCAGATGCGCCACTACTAGCGACCACTTTAGCCGGACTACTCAAGCCACTACCCCAGCGCATCTGCAAGCGGAGAGAAGCTTCGGGACCTCATCCGGCAGATCGTGCGAGAGGAGCTTCGCCGATTGATGCCATCATCGTAACAACCCCAGGTGGCAACTCTTGAGGACGTCGTCCGTGAAGAAGTCAAGTAGACACTTGGTGTCCTTCAGGTGACTGCTCTGACTGCTCCAGTGCAAGAAATAGCAGCCATAAACTATGCTGCTGCATTACGTCAGCCTGCGCACCGACGTAACTTTCCAAGCCCTCGCCGCTACTGTCCTGTTCCTGAAATTCATCCCTTGGCCCCCGCCCGCCTAACCTACCAACTACCCCCAAGCCCCAGGAAGTGCGACGCCTGGAGGACTGCGAACAACCGGCCATTAAGCTTCCACTGCGGTGAGGCCGGCCACATCTTACGTCACTGCTCGTACCGACGAACCGCCCTCCGTGGATTTGCAGTCGACGCCCCACGACCCCGTCCTGGCGAGCGACCACAAGAAATCGATGACTACCTGCGGAGGGAAGAGCACGCAGCGCCAAGTCGTCTGTCACGTTCACCGTCGCCGTTCAGGGCCTGCTTTGCGTCCCAGGCCAGAGCTACGTACGAGGAAGGTCCCCTAGCCCGCACCGGAAAAACTAAATAGAGCAACCTTTGGAGGTAAGGTTTCTCAACGGAGAGAACACGAAGATCCTCCGCCGCCGATGACCACTAACGACGACGCAGCCTTTTCACCTCCGCTTCACACGACGACAACGACGACAACACGACCACAGTGCAAGCCGACACCGCCGCCCAGCGAAGTAACAATGGTGTGCTCCGGACGTGACCTGAAGAGACGACGGAGCCGAGATCGGACACAAAGACCGATGTGCAATGCGAGGACGCTAACGAGCGACCTTGAAGTTGTTGTCGACGGTCGCAGAGTCACTGCCCTAGTAGACACCGCAGCTGACTATTCAGTAATCAATGAACCGTTAGCCTCCTAGGTCAGGAAAGTTACGACCTCTTGGGATTGCCCACTGATTCGCACCGCAGGTGGTAACCTCATTACTCCATCGGGACTATGTACATCAACAATAACCGTAATTGGGCGTACTTACCCCACCAGATTTATGATTATGCAACAGTGTTCCCGCGACGTGGTTTTAAACATGGACTTCCTAAATGAACATAGGGTTATCATCAACTTGCGATCTAAGCTCCCCATCAAGCTCTATGCAGACAAAGCCATACGTGCTGCTACAACTTTGACGCAACGCGTCACTCTAAACGTCCTCGACGCAGAATTGACCGTGCCGCCCCGATCAACTATCGTAGCGAAGATATCGAAACCGCTGAGTGCATTGTCAATGGAAATACCCAATTCCTTTTGGAATGAGGTATCGGGGACGCAAGAGATATCTCAAAATACCGGACACTACATGTTCAGGTGCTGGTAACAAACTTACTCGCAGAATACCGGTCTCTCAACAAGGACACGACGCTCGCTTTTCTCTACGAATTAGCGAACCTTCGAGAAGCATCCGCCCTCCACGGCCAACCCCTGAAAGACGCACTTGACCAATTTCTTCAGGCCACATTTGACATCAACCCAGCATTAACCCACAGCAGAAAAGATCAGATTCGCAGTCTTCTTCGAAGCTACAGTGAGTGCTTCTCATCATCATCGAAGGTACGACAAACACCACTAGAAATGCCACTTTGCCTAAGAGGAACCGCAATTCTTGGGTCATACAGTTAAAAAGGATGGTGTTCGTCCTGACCCGGAGAAAACGGCTGCGATCGCGCACTTTCCACCGCCCGCCGGCAAGAAAGCCGTGCGCAGATTCCTTGGGCTGTGAGCTTATTATAGACGATTTGTCAGGAACTTTGCGCACATTGCCGAGCCGTTGACGCAGCTTAAAAACGCTGACGTACCTTCTAAATTGGAAGCGCCGCAAGAACAAGCCTTCGCCGAACTTCAGCGACGGCTATAGTTTCCTCCTGTCCTAGGCCATTTTGGTGAAAACGCCGAGACCAAAATTCACACCGATTCAAGAAGTTTGGGCCTAGGCGCTGTTCTCGTTCAAAAGAGCACCGGACAAGAGAAAGTTATCGCCTACGCTAGCCGTACCCTGTCAAAAGCTGAACCCAGTCATTCGACGACAAATAATGTCTTGCCATCATTTGGGCTACATAAAAATTTCGCCCATATTTGTACGGACGACCATTCAGGGTTGTGAGCGATCACCATGCTCTCAGCTGGCTAGCCAACTTAAAATATCTCTCAGGAGTCCTTGCGCACTGGAGCCTGCGCCTTCAAGAATTCGACATCACAGTCGTCTACAAGTCAGGCCGCAAGCACTCCGATGCGGACTGCCTGTCACAAGCCCCCATTGATGCGCCGCCGAAAGAAGACGACGAAGACGCCTTTTTTGGGACCGGTAAGCGCCAGCAGTTTCGCAGAACAACAGTGATCAGACCCTGAAATAAATGAGCTAGCCAATTACTTAGAAGGAAGGATCGCTTCCCTCCCGCTTTGTTAGAGCGTTAGCTGTCCTCTTTCGTGTTAGAAAATGACATCTTTGTGAAGAATGGCTTTGCGTCCAGCAGGACCGCACACCTTCTTGTTGGGCCTATAAACTTCACAGACGAAATTCTACAAGTGTGTCACGATGAGCCAACGGCGGGACATCTCGGCCTTGCATGCACATTGCATCGAATCCGGAAGAAGTGTTATTGGCCACGATGTTTGGACATTGTGTCTTTCCGAAAAATGTGTCGTCCCTGCCAATAATTTTGACCTCTTCCTAATTTATGTAACTTTATTCTGCCAGCCATTTGCTTCCGTTATGGACGGCCGAGCAATGAAAGAGGAAAATATAGGCGTTAAAATTATTTATTTATTAATGCGCTTCAAGGGCTCTGCTGCTTGCACACTTATGCAGCAAAAGAGCGAAGCTATATTGTTCATGTTGGATGCTGCATATGTTTACAACTTATATAATGTGTAAGGAGGCATGAGATCAAGGCTAATGGGTTTTGTAAAGTTTCGTGCTAAGCGATTTGGGTTTTACAACGGAACTGAAAAAAATATAAGGTGTGTGCATCATCGTGTTTCTGCCAACAGTATTACCGGCGAAAATTGTTATTTTTCTTATTGAGTAGTACCAGAAATTAGCATTTATGGGAGGTATGCAGTAGCAGAAATCAGTTTATCATTTCTCTGTAAAGCTTTTACCTACTCGGGGTAATTGTGTTTTCATGCATGCTGTACATCAAGAGGATGGCGAACGATGCGGTGTTGCTCTGGTTGCTATACACGACTTCAGAACCCAACAGCACCGGATCAAAATCCCGGTCGTGAAGGATGGTTTGGAATGAAGTGAGAAACAAGGCGCCCATTTGCCGTGCGATGTCAATGCGCATTAACGAACCTCTGTTAGTCAAACCTTCCGCAGTCCTCCTCTAGGGCCTCTCTCAAAGCTTGAGTACCTTTGAAGCTTAAAGTCGTGAAAACCAAAACTAAACAAAACAGACTCGATGAACTGCGTTGAGTGTCCTCGGGTGCTCCAGG
Organism: Amblyomma maculatum; assembly: GCF_055883805.1. Taxonomy (NCBI): domain Eukaryota; kingdom Metazoa; phylum Arthropoda; class Arachnida; order Ixodida; family Ixodidae; genus Amblyomma; species Amblyomma maculatum. The sequence goes on along the minus strand of NC_139348.1, from coordinate 57,413,679 downwards.
TGACGTCACCGCTGGTACCTGTCGAAAAGCCAGTAATCACGTCCACATGATGATGGCGTCGTGCTCACGTTGTGTGTGTGAGAGAAGACACCCTCACAGCCATATTGGGCATTAAGTTCGTTGCTGCAAATGACAGCAAACGATTTTACTTGAAGCACTTAATAAGTATAGTCTACGTATCGCTCACCGCGTTACACGCGCTGCAAACGGCGCATACACGAGACGCAGTTTGTAGCGCCTATCGTCCTTTAGAGTAGGTAGTCGAAGTGGAGTCACCTCGTAATAGGAAGCGAAAATGCGTCAGCCCTTAAATGATTACTGTTTTTGATTTGTACACAGTTAATAAAAGGATGGCTTCATTGCCAACCTTGTGCGTCTTCAAGAACAAACCCTCTACAAAATGATGCATATGTAAATACTCCTTACAAGTCAAGTAGACACTTGTTGTCCCTCAGGTGACTGCTGTGACTGCTCCAGTGCAAGAAATAGCAACGTTAAGGCGACATATCCCCGCCACAGAGGCGCAGTGGTACTCAGTGCCGGTGTTGGAACCGGAATACTCCGGTTCGAACTATGCTGCCTGCTTTGGAGAATAAATGGCGCAGAAACGGAGTGGTATCCGCATGCTGTGCGATGTCTCGTCAAGTTAATAAATCCCAGGTTGTCGAAACATCCAAAGTCATCCACTACAGCGTCTCTCATTGCCTTAGTTGTTTTAGACGTTAAACCATACAAACCAAACCAAACCCAACCACAGCTGAGGCGACTTGTACTTTTTCCGCAGCGGGAGAGTGAAGTGCATGGTGTAATAATGGCAGTGCTTCCCGTAATACGTCCACAGTGTGCGAACATGGTGGTTTTTTGTTTTGCGTATTGCGGCAAGACGTGGTCAGATACATAGCGTTCTGCGCTTGCGCATTCGTTATTTGCGCAGCCTTTACATAATCGCAGCTAATGTGTGTTTAATATTAAGGACGTTACATAGAGTAGCCACAATAGCGAATATTTCTGTACAGAGGGTGCGTGCGTACCTGGTGTAAAGGCATGCGTCCGAAACCCCTCATCATCTCACTTGAGGCCAAGATGCTCTGCTCACAAAGCTCGCCGCTATGCATAAAACCTGAACATTTCTTGCAATCGAAAGTGATAAGTTATCATCTTAGAAAACCTACTGTTTTTACTGATATTACATGTGTTTGCCCCTGATGAAACCAGTCAAAAGCAACGTGAACATTACACTCTTAAAAAAAAGGTTGGTGAATTCACTAAGTTACTACTAACCTTTTACTTGTCACATAGATCACTACCTTCTTAGTAACTCGAGGTAGTAAAAATACAGCTAGTGAAATTTACTACCTCAGGAAGTTAGTGAACAGTACTAGCGGCAGTTAGTAGTAGGTTAGTGAACACCAACACCTTCGTGCATTATAGTTTGCCATTGATGGGTAGTGGAATATACTACCTTCTAGGTAGTACGCACTACTACCGCACCTAGAGATTCTTACTACATAGGACGTAGTGCTTATTACAACATATACCTAGTTCTTATTATGGGTTACCATTGAAAAGGTAGTATAATGTGCAACCTTTTCTTTAGTATAAAACACTACCTGGCCTAGAGGTTCTCACTACATAGGTACTAGTGCTTACTGCGGCAGAAACCTGGTATCAGTTGCTACCTGTATGGAGCCAATATATGCATCGATAGGTAAATTATTTCTGAACATATTGAATACCTTAATAAAGATTTGGTAAATAAAAATAATTGTATTATCCGTAATATGTGGTCAATTGTAATCGGCTTCAAGTTCGGTGCAACATTGAGCTGATCTACAAACAAGATGCTAACTAATTTTACCTTGTTGGCACCAGTCTTCAAGCAATGATGACGACAAAATTTCGGGACAACAAATACTCACTTTATTCGTATTTAAAGACAGTGTGGCTATGCCCTTTTTAATGGCAGAAATCGCCCTGAGAGCTAATGGGCATAGTGGCGATGAGCTTCTTAGGCTGCATAAATGCTCTAGCACTGCGCAAACGTTTTCGTTGCGCGTTGAATGCCTAAAATTAAATATCCAGTAGCTCTCAATGGCATGCGTGAGTCCCACGATGACGTCCAACATTCGATCTTGATATCTTCAAACCCAGCATATATTGCGTCAGCGTCATCAGGGTTCATCCGGACGCGCTCCAATGCTGGGTAGATGTCCTCTAATGGAACATTGAAAGTAATGAAATTAGAACTTCATAAATTAATTTATAACAAATTTATACTTACTGGCCTCACCCGGAAATGTGGCTTTCAATTCTTTCACAACCATGCAGAGGCAAAAGTTCCACCATTCAGTAGCAAAGTGATCTGCAAGTATTACAGAATTCACATATATTAAAATCACTTCTTCAATGACAATAAAAGGGAGCAATAAAGACTTAGAACTTATGAAATTGATTTTTTTTCTCTCAAATAATGAAGTCCGCAGTTTATTGAACACGCCTAAATTCCACTGAAAATTATTACCTTTATTTCATATATTCCTGTGCTTTCAGATTTACAGGCTGTTTTGTTTTTTGCTGAACACAAAACAACATTCATAGAATTATGATACCACACACAGATAAAAATTTTTGGGATGGGTATTTTATACAATCATTTCCAGAAAACAACAGATTTTCAGCGCTGACAAATACACACACATAGGACAGGCACTGAATATCTTGTTTTTTTCGAAACACCACAATGAAACTTCTTTAAAAAAAAAAAGCATTTTATATGCAGTTCAAAAAATTGCTACACCTTGACGTGAACTGGAAATGATTTAGTCATGTAAAAACAATTGCTAGGCTAGTTGGTTCATATCACAAAATGAAATAAAAAAAAATAAATATAGATTCGCAGATATACATTTTGGGATGGATATTTTATAGAATAATTTCCAGAGAAGGAGAGATTCACAGCGCTAACAAATAGAAACTCACAAATACACACACATAAGAAAGGCGCTGACTCCATCTTCTGTTTCGAAAGGACACCAAAATGAAACTTCTTAAAAAAAAAAAAAGAAAAGATCTGTATGCAGTTCAAAAACTTCCTACAACCTTGTCGCAAACTGGAAATTATTTAGTCAAGTAACACCAGATGCTAAGCTAGTAAGTGCCTTTCACCAAAACAAAGCTTCTCCCAAAAAGATAGATATAAACACACAGATATAAATTTTGGGATGGATATTTTATGCAATCATTTCCAGAAAAGGGAAGGTTCACAGCGCTAAAAAATACATACTCACAAATAGACACACACAGGACAGGCGCTGACTCCAAACTTCTTAAAAAAAAACAAAACAAAAATACATACGTTTCATTTTGCTGTCGTTTTGAAAAAAAAAAGAAAAAAAGAAAGTTGGAGTCGGCGTCTATTCTTTGTGTGTCTATGAGTGCGTACTTGCTAGCGCTGTGAATCTTTCCTTTTCTGTGAAATGCACAAACTAGCCCAGCAATTGGTTTCACTTGACTAAATCATTTCCAGTTTGTGACAAGGCTGTAGGAATTTTTTGGACTGCGTACAGATTACAGAAACATATTTCTAAAGACCCGCGTAGCTCGAGCAGATGCACTAGGATCCAATAATTGTATGCAAAACAAAGCAGAAAAACTCAGCTTATACGGTCTTGAAGTAAGTTTGTGACCAAGTTATATGTTCCCGACAAATAACAAAAATGTCAGCAAAAGTTTGAATTTACTACAAACCTACAGTTTGCTACAAGAAATTCTAGGACTGCGGGTGCCAAAAAATAACAAAAATGTCCACAAGGTTTGGGTTTACTACAAACCTACAAATTACTACAAAAACACGATAGAACTGCGATGTAATCACGTGCGAAAAAACATGATTTAGTTAGACTTGTGCAAACCTTATTCCAAAAAATAAAAAAAAAGGACACATTGCTTCCTTCGCACGAGGCATAGTTTTTACTGTGTTAGGTTCGTTTTACTTTCAGCGGCGTTTATGCTCAACAAAAACAGCATGTTCACAGGACAAAGAAAGGCGACAACAGAACATGTGCTACTGTCCTCTTAAAACATGTCGTTTTCGTTGAGCTTAATGTTTGTAGCAAATGGCACTACAGCTTACTCTGTTCAATTTCACTTCAACAGAGGTGGCATTATTTCAACGGCATTTACTTCTTGTCAGGATCAGGAAACACTCGGCCACAATTTATTAACAATGGCGATAAATAATTACTTTTGCAATACACAGGTCTTTGCATTCCAAGCAGTGAAGGTGAAAACGGGCAACTTACCTCGAAGCGCACGTTTTCTGCACCATCCCTAAATCGCCATCCAGCAAAGCATTTATCAGATCTTCCTGCCGATGCTGCCCGCTGGCTTGAATAACTCTTTCGGTCTTTCCAAATCACTAGACATGGGCGACGAACACAGCGCTTCGGCGTCACTCTTCCCGCCAAAATCAGTATCGGTGGCAGACGGCGAACACGAGTCGAAGCAGAACGAATGAAAATAAGCCAGTCTGACAAGTCAATGCTGGCCCAATGCCCGGCAAACGAGCGGCGGCGCTGCTGTCAAAAACGATGGGATCCTGGAGTCGATGTCTGCAAGAGCAACATTTACGTGGTGCTTGATGTGTGGACTTTCCGATGGTGCTCATGAACTTTGATATGTCGACCAGGACACGCAGACATTTACGAAAGTGTGAGACTTGACAACCAATATTCCAGCAGCACAACGACGACGCTCCCGTCCACAGCGCGCAGTTTCGCACAGCGGAAAGCATGCGTAAAGTGAGAGAAGAATATGCCCGAGTATTAGCCATCGCCCCACTGTTCTTTTTATAGCCGCGCGTGAAACCGTTTCATATTTCGGCGTCTACAGTCCGCCGAACTTCGGCCACCTGCAGCGCCGGCACGTTTGGATGCCTGGATCAAATGTCGACGGTACAGCCCCTGCCAGCCGTCCAGCCCACGCGCATTCCTCCCGGCACCTTTTTTTCTTTTTTGTGTGTGTGTGTGCGTGTGCGTGTGTGTGTGTGTGTGTGTGTGTGTGTGTGTGTGCGTGCGTGCGCGCGTGTGTGTGTGTGTGTGTGTGTGTGTGTGTGTGTGTGTGTGTGTGTGTGTGTGTGTGTGTGTGTGTGTGTTTACAGGATGTTGATGCTTGGACCATACGTAGAGAAAATGGAATAAATGTTGTTTGCAGGCAACTACATGCGAGGTGGAAAGGTATTGATTTCTGGCCGTTGTGCATTTCTGTTGCACTGGTGGAAAGCACAATGTTAAGATGAACAAAACAACAGCAGTAGACGCAAAAACCTTGTGCTATGCAACGTGAATACAAATTATTTTCAATTTTCTTTAAAAATGTGTTGCTTCTAAAATGACGCCATCCGCACTTGAGCGTTTGTCCGTGACTGACTGCAGGTCGTTCCCACAAAGCATCCCAGTTCACTATACTGCAGGCTTTTCCTGAAAGAGCTATGTGTCGCTCTGACTTTTTTCGTCACCGCATTACGCTGTCAGGAGCTCGCATGGGGCAAGAAAACTCAAATTCTGTAATGTTTTTTCTTTAGCTTGAAGAGTGCACAAAAACTAGACTTAAAGAAAATAAAACGAACGCCATTAAATGATTGAAAGTAATGTATCTCGTTAATTCTGGAATAAGTTTTAATGTATGACTGGCAAGAACAGCCAAAGCATGAATTTCTGAAAATATTGGTAAAGTTACGCTAGCAAGATACTATGGTAAAGTTGCCCAGGGATTCTAGCACTTAACTCGTCAAAACTACTAACAGAAACTCACTTGTTAGTAATGGGAGCCGTTACTACCTCAAAAAGTTGCGAGTTAGTTCAAGGTTAGTAAAAAGGTAGTACCCAAGCAGCACACCAGCATTGGTCCAACAATGGTTCATCACTGGAAAAGAATGGCATCAATATTGGACTGATATTGGCATTTGGGCATTTTACTACATTCTCCATTCTTGGCCCATCTTTCGGTCCAAGATTGGTCCAGTGTTCAACCAAGCTGGAGCCACCAATGTAGGCACAATATTAGACTTTCCATTCTTGCACCATGATTCTTGCCAATACTGTCCAGCATTATACCATCATTGTATTACCAATATTTGTTTAATACCAGCTATTCCATTGATGGCCCATTGTCAATGCCAATATCATACCAATGGTTAGCCATTGCAGGTGCACTGGCTACTCCATTCATGCCGCATATTGTCGATACCAATATTAATCCAATGGTTTATGGGTACACCGGCTACTCCATTCATGTGCCATTGATGATGTCAAGATTACACATTTTGTGGCACTGCCTGTGCAGGCCATAAAATGCAGCCTTTTTCATTCTAGCCATATTCGTGACAGCACATCGAACTTGCTGGGACAATAATGGCCTTTCAAATAGGAGTGGCCATATAAATTCAAATTGTTGCTCATGAGCAACCAGTAGATATTCACAAAACAAGGGCATGGTTCACAAAAAGATAATATTTATTGCAATTGTTACTATAGACGGCAGTTGTTACTAGCCAGCGCTGAGGGCACACACAGCAGCAGTTAGCGGGGCAGTGGCAGGGTTGGTCAGGGCAGGGCGGGCTCTCGGAAAGTGGAAGGGGCCAGGGAGCTGGAGGGCACACTCATAGGCGTAGTGAGGGGGCTGACCCTGCAATTGCATTCACAGGTGGCATGCCTGGTTCGCCAGGGGAGGTTTCAGCATAACGCCTTTTTCTTCCACCCCCCCTGTCACAGGAACCAGGCAGCCACCTGCGAATAAATGCGTGTGCCTCCAAATCGTCCACCCCAACTTTTTCGCAAATGGCACCTGCACAATAACAATGAGGAAACAAAATTTACAACACTATTACGAGGCATATATAATCGCGCGCATTATTTTACGAAGATGTAGAAAATTCCAGGATTCATGTACCGAAATTTATGGTCAATGAGAAACACTATACTGATGAGTTCCAGACTAGTTTCAGCTGCCTTGGGTTTATTAGGATGAAAGACGCATATACATTGCATAGCATGTGCCCTGTTGCATTTTGATCGCCTCCACAGCAATACGGCTGAGACAGCCAGTGTTTCATCCCACACTAGGAATTAGTGCTTGATTATCGGCTGTCTCCGCATATGACTGGCGCGCTAGTTTTTGGCCGCTCCTACGCTTTCTGCGATGTGCAAACAGTTTATACTAATAATCGTTACCAAGAGAATGTTCGGCGACCATTTTCATTTTTTTTAAATGGCTACATATAATATACACAAGTGATCTAAGCCCACGACTGCTGCACTGGCCGCTGGTTAGCTGATATACGCTTTTGACTGGTTTTGTGGGTAGTTCACTTAAACGGGAGCTCACTTAAACGGGTAGCTCACAGGTGCATCATTTTTACACATATACTGCTTGTCCAAGCAAATTTGATCCAAGGGATAAAAAAAAACATTTCGGAGCCAGGCAAAGGAAACCAGATATATATTGCTGGAAGCTACCTTGAGCGCCACAGAAAAGGTTTTGTTTGGAATCCTTATTGATATTATTTACCTAAATTACTGATTAATGACTTACACGATAAATGGTGTTGCTACTTTGAAGAGTACCGGCACAATCCACGTTTGATTATTTGTGATAAAGAACCCTCACGTCAGCATTTTGAACGCCAGATACAATAGGAAACCACGAAAATACAGAAATCTGATTCCCGGACAATACAATTGAGGACTTGGCTTGGCTCGACAGCCCTGTGTAGCGTTAGACCTACAAGTTGCCTATGGTTTCTTCGTCCGCGCCAGCACATCGTCCAACAAGACTGTATTTGTATTTTACAGCTGAAAAATACTGTTAAACTCATTTATATCCTTACCGCTTTGTAGTCATTATCCGCATTGCAAAGTTCGGCGCGCTCATTGTAACTCGAGCCTTCATGTGCGCCAAAGGGCCGACGCGAAGCAACCATCGCCAGCATATCACCCTTACTCATGCATGGGGCTAGCAATCTTAGCGGCAGGTTGTTTTGTCCGCTCAAAATCATGTTGTGAGCAGCACAGTTGAGGTGCGCGAATGGGCTGGTAATGGTTTCGGTATCTACATAACCCGGAATTTATCTACAGCTGGAAAAAAAGGTACACATGAGGTTTCTAACCGCAAATATTGAAACAGGGGTTTCCGAACGTGCTCACCGACTCTGTAAGTCCTATTTATTGTCTAAAGTGAATATTTAGTACTTGAAGCGAATAACCTCACTTCCCCACGTACAAAATAAAAATTTTCTGCGCTGTCCTAAGTGGCTGCCAGCAATGCACCACCGGTTTCCATCGTCTGTTTCTAATGGTTTATTTATAACCCTTGGCTCAAGCTATGGGGCGCAGCAGGTGTAATGTAGCTTGAATAAAACCTGCAAGAGATCATATATATGGGTAGATTTGTAAGGTTTACAGATTTCACTTACAAATTCTACAGGAATTGCGTCACTGCGGCCTTTCTTTAAAATTGACACGTAATAGCGCTATATTCGTGGCTAAAATAAAGTAATCAACGCATTAATTCAGCTTAGCAAATGCAGCTGTAACAGAAAGTGAGGTGTGCCTAGCTTTCTAATTTTCTTAGATGGCACAACCGTTCGAAATATGGAATATTAAAAAAAGTCCTTGATATTGGCTTTCTCACAGCGTATTATGGGTGCCTTAGATAAGAAACATAATCGAGGTCCCATGGCCATCTTTCGTTTCCAATGAAATTCTTATATGTGGTGGGCAAGTATCTAGGCACAAAAGAATTAACCTTACTTTTTCAAGATACGCGTAGTTTCCTCGAAAAAAAAAAACAATTGTATGGTATATCTACAGAGGTAGAAAACGCTGTTTTTGCCATTTCAAAATGTTGCAAGTTTGGATGCCATGATTTTGTCACTGCTCTTTTTTACTCACTAAATATATGCAGGTTTTATATTTACAAACACTATTAGAAACCTATTTTGTTTTTGCTGTTGTGTTATTAAAAAATCGCAAACTTTTCTTCAGGAGCGATACGCTGCAAAAATATTCATTTTTAACCTTATGTACTGGCATATGATGCATTAGGTTGGTTGCACTAAATATGTTTTCACTTCCTGACGCATGTTCTTAATTCCAGGCAGTATCTGGAGCTCCAGACCACTAGGTGTGTTCTCCACAACGCATCAAAATTGCTCAGAATTCGAAAACAGCAGTAAAGGGCAAATGTGCTGCAATTAAAAAAAGATCATCTTCGATTTTCATTCAAATCCCTCTCAAAAATCTTCAGTACCTCAAAAATATCACGGACTAAAAAGTGTTGCGTTATACTGTTTAAAAATATAACAATAAATATTAAACCGAGTGCTTGTGCTGATAATGGCCAAACTCAGCCTGCATTCTAGCAAGATCCAGTAATATCTTGGCACAGAAACAATTTTTCTACATTATCTAGGTTCCATTCTTTATTTCTGAAAAAATTTGAAGCTCTAGATTTGTGTGTGTATCTGCATATTATTTTGAAATTGGACAAAAGTAAGAAAATGGTAAAATAAGGAAAACTGATTAGAATTGAAGAAACGGCCGCAACATCAATTTTTATCAAAATCTGTGGAAACAATGCAAAGTACTTTGTTAATTTGAGTCAGTAAATATATTGAATTCTGCAAAATGTAACATTAGAAATATAAAAATGCTTGTTTTTGTTCTATAGATGTGCTTATATGGCTCCCCCTTACGGAATAGGCATCAAAACTTCAATTTAGTATTTGCTTAATTTAGGTACATTTTACCTTAAGTAAAATTTAAAACATTGTCAGCGCTTATACACCGTTTTTCTGCTTCTGGGACAAATACTTAATATAGCTTAAAATGGTATTAATTCACTATTTCTGTCAATTTCATGGCAGAACGCAAGTGAAGGCTGAACTTTTTCTCTGTCCTGCATTCTTTTTTATTGCTAGGTGCAATAGTATTCAATCTAGGTTATTAATATATTATTCCATTTGTCAGCTTTGACCACCACTAACAATACTATATTTTTGAAGATGATTTTTCAATGTGTAATTTTTATAATTACAATCTTAAGCAAATCGCTTTCCAGCATAATACTTTTGGTGGCGTTACAGAGAACACACATAGCAGCTTAGAGCTTCAAATTCTGCCTTAAATTAACAATATGACCTGCGTAATAAACACAGAATATTTTAGTGCAAACAACGCAATGCGTCACGCCAGTATGTAAGGTTGAACATTAACATTTTTGTAGCGCGTTGTTCTTGAAGCAAAGTTTGCGATTTTTTACTAAATCAACTGCATCAATGAAACACACTTTTAATACTTCTTATACAAGTAAACGTTACCCAAATGCGGTGAGTAAAAAACAGTGGATGACAAAATTTTACGCCACCAGCCGGCCTCCAAACGTGCAACTTTTTGAAACGACAAAAACGGCGTTTTCCAGCTTTAGTGATAGGCGTTTTTTTTTTTTTTTTCGAGAATACTACGCCGCATCTGGCAAACCTAAGGGTCATTCCTTTGTGTCGAGACATTAGCCCACGACATATGAAAGTTTAATTAAAAAAATGGTCATGGCACCACGATTACTGTTCCTGTCCGAAGACATCCATATTTGTTTTTATTTCGTCTCTTCAACAGGCTGGTTTAGCCAATGCGGTGAATAAAAATATCATCGCATATATTAAAGATTTTCGCGCTATATGTTATACCTAAAGCTACCTATATTGTCACAACTGTCATACATTATTTGTAGCTGAAACATCACAAAAGGGATTCGATTGCAAATTGTTCGCTAGTTAAATAGACGTACGAGATGACACACGTATGCTTTGTAGAATACAATTTAGGAAAGAGCAGATACAAACTACAGGCGAATAATGCTATGATATGGAGCATATGTATTACTCCGGTTAACAGTAAAAAATCAACTTTTAACATATTAATATATTCAACAAACTATTGCATGCTCACATAGGAACACAATTAATGAGCTCATCCACGCATCTAATGTCTATGGGCATTAGACGTGTGGATGACTTCGTTTTATTCCAATTCGTGCGTCACTCAAAATAATTGAACGAGAAAAAAGTTAATGTCTACACAATTTTCAGTGAGTATACCACAAATTATACTAAGGTGCTTCATATATGTCACATCACCTAGCAAGTGAAATGGGATAACAGAAGTAATCAAACTCTAACCCTGATCAGCATTTCGCTTTTGCGCCATCTTTGTAAGTTTTTAGGCAGGCTTTTCCACTGTTTATCCTCTTCTTTATACCCCTGCCACCCACAGGACACAAATCTTCTGGGGGTACCGAACTGTTGGTTTTCGCACCAGTGATACAACTTAATCGATCCATTTATACGTAGAAAACACTCTCGATGCGCACCTAAAAAAAATGAAAGCATGTATGTGTAGGCGAAATCATTCACCGGCGATTTAATAATATGATTTGAACAATAAAGTCAAAGGATCACACTCGAAGTAACAAAAAAGTGGTGGAGAGATAGGAATTGAAGCAATGAAAGGCGGTTGCTTTCTGGAAAAAGCCAATAGCAAGAGGTCCACCGTCTATAAGAATAGGCAATAAAAATAAGGCATATTTAAAGGTGCATGCAACAGTTACAGTGATGCAGTGCTACCTTTTTTTAGGCAGGCTTTTCCGCTGATTTTCTTCTTCTTTATTGCCCTTCCAACCACAGGACACATATCTTCTGGGGGTTGTCGGTTTTCGCACCAGTGATAATCGATCCACTTCTACGTAGAAAACGCTCCCGATGCGCATCTAAAAAAATGAAAGCATGTATGTGCAGGCTAAATCATTCACACATGATAAAACAATATGATTTGAACAATGAAATCAAATGATCACACCCAGAGCAACAAGAAAGTGGTGGAGAGATAGAAATTGAAGCAATGAAAGACGGTTGCTTACTGAACAAAGCCTATAGTAAGAGGTCCTGCGTGTTTAAGAATAGGCAATAAATTAAGGCACGTTTATAGGTGCATGCAGCAGTTAAAGTGATGCAGTGTTACCTTTCTGTTTCACTGCAGTGATTGGTATAAATATTACAGCAATTGCTAGGCATCTCAGGTAACCCCATTGAAAACTTCATCCAAGGTACCGAGGAGCAGTGGCGTGTTATTTGCAGCTGTTAACGGAAAGACAGGCTATCCTATGAGTGCATGCGCATTTCCTCCTTTTTGTATACTTGAATAAAAGCGACTGAACAGTGAGTGTTGTAAGAGGTGCAGCGTCCCTAGGAATGGGGAACAAAATTAAGTTTTAGTAAACAGAGGTACAAAAAGAAGCAAATATGCCTGCAATAATAGCATGATGGCCTACCTTTTGATCAACAGCTGTAAACAACCTGTCACTGCCAGTCGGTTCTTTAGATAGGCTTATCAATGCCAGAGCTTAAAGCTAAGAGCAATATGAGTAATGTTTATTGCGGTCACGGCCGTAAACAATTCTAGCGGAACACTCCATTACTGTAACTATTCAACCGTCCATTTATACATATCGTTCATTAAAGAACCATGCACATCATATTAAGTTGCTCTTTTCTACTCCCAAACGATTTCCTATAGAATTAGAATACGTGGATCGCTGCTTCGGTTTCAACATTCTTGCACGATGGCTATGGCGTGCACTTCATGCATACGGTACGGCACGTGAGGTACAAAGAGCTGTAATTGCCGAACAGGCGGACCTGACGTCCTGTCCCATTTCGCCTGAAAGTGCGCGCCGTCATCGAGCGCTTCGCGAGCAATATTTCGGACGATATGGTTGCCTCATACCGGCCGTCAATGTTTTGTACATTGTGTCCCGCGTGCACGTTGTTTACTTTGCAGTGACAGGGACGCAGTGCACACACGGCTGATGTGCCTTTTTGCATGTATTGTTATTTTCCCCCGCCCTCGAAGCGCGTCTGCGAAATCGCTCTCCTATTGTCGCCGCTTTCTGATAACGCCCTCACCTGAAGGCACGTGCTCAGAAGGGGGGCGTCGATTAAGAAAATTTTGAAAAGGGGCTCACTTGCGCTGTTCACGGCTTTCAATTCCTCAATATGATATTAACCATTATAAAAGTGGAGGTTCATTATGACTTAATTATAGCCTAGTCATCAAGCGGCATCACGCACATGTCTGCCCCACTGTAAAATTCGCTTGCACAGACGGCACGAACAGTTTTCAAAACTTCTTCTGTACATCTGAAAACAAACAACTGCCCTTAACTCTTAACAAAATCCAAAAACTGTGTGAACATGGCTTCCTGCGCGCAGAAGAGAGGCTGTCCAAAATATATGTACAAAGCCGGGCGCATAGTATCTTGTTACTAATTGATTGCGGCGCGCTGCACAGTCAAAAAACTGCGCAAATGGCTGCATGCAGTGTTCTGTCACGTGTTAGTGGCATACACACCTGTTACGCACGGCTCCTCTATTTTCGGCGCAAATGTTATTCATATCGCAGCCAGCAAATAAGTCCACGCACTTATTGCTTGCATGTAACCCGGACGAAAATTCGCTTAGTTCTTGAAGTCATGCTTCGCGCAGTTGTTTCGAGGAGAATAAGGAAAGAGAACATTTGGGACTGGTAGGAGATTATATAAAACCAATTATGAAGCAATGGCATGCTGCAAAGATATATACTCACGGTCTAAGATGACGGCGTTCACTGAGTCCGATAATGCCGATGGTATCCCGCCGTTGCTGTAATCCGTACTCCGGCGACATTTCACAGCTCAGCTATTCACTGATATGTAGCAAGCACCAACCGGAGCACATGGACATGTATAGGCGCAAGAGAAAATTATGCACAGCACAATGAAAAAGAAAATTAATGAGGGAAGAAATTAAAGAAAGTTTTAAGAAGCTGTCACAAGTCTTGTAGCGTCTCCAACAAGCTCTGAAATGAACGCTTCGGGAGGAGGCCGCACAGCAGCGCAGCTGGGGATGCTGTCTGTTGTGTCTTGCACGTAGACGCGTAGGCGAGGGGGAACAACGACCCGCTCAACCAGCGCGTGATTCCCGCCGCGGTGTTGTGTTCGCAAGGGCTGCGCGTGGGAACGAAGGACCAACGACCCTCTCAACATTCCATTCGTCCTTTACCCAGCCCTCTTCTGCTTGCACCGGCCAGCCGTGACTTCGGACCGTGCCGATGAGCGGCCGCCAGCGCGCACCGCTCGAGTCGAGTTCTAATAAATAGTTTTGTTTTGTGTGTTCGCAAACGCATTGTTTCTTCAAGCCAACCACGGACAAACATTTTCTAAAAAAATAGAAAGCCTCCCCATCTACCATCCACATTCTTGCGTAAATCCACACAGCTGGTGCATCGACAAATGCGCGCGTCCCCTCCCTTTCGCCACCTATGATCGAACAAAGGATGGTCGTTCGACCTTTTATATTTACTTCAAAATATTATATACTGTTGCGTGATGACTGATTAATAATGTCAAAGAGGTGGAGTTCCGCGCTTCTCTTCTATTCTGGCCAACTTTGGTTATAGATTATACAAATTATGCTCAAGTTAGCTAGCTGAAAATTATCCTACTAAATATATACATGTTTTTATTTGTATTCAGTTAATGTTCGCTTTTCGGGTATGAGTAGATGTTTTTATAAAAATTCTAAACATCGGCCCAGGAAACAAAAATTTTCCTAATTTGCAGGCCTTTATTTCAGAAAAGGTTCATGGTAGAGCAGCAATAATTCCACAATATGTTCTCAGCATAATTATCCGCAAACAGCTAAAGCTCATATTTTTATGACATTTGGATACAGAGATACGATCGCGCTAATTTACAGAAAACAGCGAACATTGAAAATTTTTAGGAAAACAAAAACAGTTTTCACATTGTTTAAACTTTTTCCACCTATTCTACACTACCTCAGCTTTCAAAACCATTAAAACACCTTGCATAATTTTGTTGCGCAAGTAATTATGGCCACATCGATAAAGCCTTTGTCTAATTAAAGCGCACCGCGCTGTTCTGAACATTCTACGGAATTTGTGAATTGTTCAAGGTTTTTAAATTTTGGCATATAATTTTGTAACAGGGAGAAATATATTTACAAAAGAGGATTAAAGATATATACATTGAGGAACAGCCAAGGAGCCAGGCTACGAGGGCCGCCCATTCGACGCACTTCTTTTTCTTAATCTTCCACAAACGAGCGCGCCACTTCGTCCTCATCATTCTCCAGCTGTAACAATATTTCTTCCCTCATGTTTTGTCTCGACTTCGCAAATCGACGGTGACAGACACAGCAATGAATGATTCAGAATCAATTTTGTGCGCGTCGAGGTCCTGAAGCGCTGTGGCATCAGGCAATACACAGACGTTTTTCGCAATCACCTTCACCTTAACGCGGATTGCACAAAAAGACGATAACGTTCAATGAGCAAGCAACGTATTCCAAATCATTTTAGTAGAATGAAAGAATTGGAAAGGGCATGGAAAACTGCCTCATTAAAACAGTGTTTGTAGGCTGCATTCGTTTTTTCGAATGACTCGACAGCGCACATTATTTTCATTCCTGTACAGTTTTTTTTTTATTCCTTTGCCACCGCCTAGCGCGGTTGGAATGGTCAAACTCTAAACTAATAGGCGGAAAAAACTATTTTTTTTTGTTTATTGGCGATATATATGTTGTGCGCCATATAAATGTACCGGGGCCTTCATGCTCGCAGTCTGCACGAAAAACTGTCATTTTTTTTTTACCACCGTGTGAATGCCCAAAACTAAAATGGTAACCTCGCGAGTCTTCCGGCTTTTCATTTTCCAGTGATTGCGTCTAGAAAGTACGCACATCGTATTCGGTCCTTTCTCCAGGTAAACAGACGATGCTGCGCGTAGTTCCTTATGGATAATACAAAAGCACTAGAACAAAAACATCGCTGAGAAAATGGTCATTTGTTCCTTCAACTTGAGGCAACGTTTTCCTTCTCGGCAATGAAAAAGCTACCTTCTAATCACTAATTTAATGTCACATGAACATGCTATGGCGACACGATTTCGTTTTTATGCGCGTTCTCACTGACAACTGGATTTGTACTATAGGTTACGTATAGATGCAGGGATGTAATCGGCGTCCAATACAGGCATATTGGGTCGTGAGTGCCAGCCGGTCTGGGGTATACATATGTGGTCGCACGGTCGTGCTATCATTAGATATAATTGTGCGACAAACGTATGCGCCTGCGACGAAATCTGCATGCATGCCAATAGGCTAAAACCATAAACACATATAGCTGACCCCCAAAGGTGCGCCGCATATAACGAATCCAGACAGTTGCAGCGGTACGTGCTTGAATGCGTTATAGTAATTGTCGTCCCGTACGTGGTACTTGGTGAGGTCCGAACGATCGGCTGAAATGTTGTCGGAATTAAATGCCGCGGTTTGGCGTCCAGCGACCGTGTATTCAACCATAAAAATGGAGAATTTGTTTTGATTGAATGGTCAACGGAAAATATTCACTTCGGCAGCCCATTAAAGCTGCGTTTTTAGGATGGCAATGACATTTGCGAGATCAGGGGAAAAAGTGGTCCATCGTGGGCAGTTTTCATACAGGGATAGCTAATACTGGAAAAACACAAGACAAATTGCAATGGTCCATTACAGCCAGTTTAAAACAACGGAACGGTCAACGTCGGAAGAACACAGGACACCTTGGCCCATTGTAGCCAGTTTTAAAAACTGAACGGGCAACGCCGGGAGAACACTGGACAACATGGTCCATTGTAGCCAGTTTTAAAAAAGGAACGGCCAACGACGGCGGAACACAGGACAACTTGGTCCATTGTAGCCATCTTTAAAAAACTGAACATCCAATACTGGAAGAACAGAGGATAACATTGTCCATTGTAGCCATGTTTAAAAACCGGAACATCCAATGCCGGAAGAACACAGGACAACTTGGTCCATTGTAGCCAGTTTTAGAAAACGGAAAACCCAATGACGGAGGAAGGCAGGACAGCTTGGCCCATTATAGCCAGTTTTAAAACCCGTGCGACCATTATTGGAGGAACAACGGCAATCTCGGTCCAACATAGACATTCTGTATGTACGGCAGTGCCAATATCGGGAACTCACTGTACATCCTGGCCCAAGCTAGCCAGTGTTGGCTACTGGCAGCGCCAACACTGGGAGAGCACTGGCTAGACTGGGCCATTGTTGGACATTGTGTTGACTGGCATGTCCTATGTTGGGAGCATGCTGGTTAGGCTGGCCCTATGTAGGGCCACTGCTTGCCGTCGTACTTACAACATTGGCCCAATGCTTTGTGCTGCCTGGGTAAAACCTATTCGAAGTTAGTAACTGCTGCATTTACTAGCTTCTTACTAACCTTTTTTCTAAGAGTGTATGGTACAGTACTGACAAAATGGTAACAGCGAACTAAACACCGCTGGTAACGGACAATGTTATGTGCTTGTAATCCTATTTACAGGTTTCCTTTCACTAGTAGCGACTTCCGGGTCGCACAACGAGCTGCAGGAGCTGCCAGGTACAAACCATAAAAGAAGTACAAAATTATACGGAACTTTAAAGATTTAAACCCCATAGAAACCATGGTTGCCGAGCCATATAACATGAGCTCCCACAGGCAATCATGCCATTAAATCCCAAAACATTCTGTTTTTACGTAATATAAAGGCATTTCTTTAAGTCTTGTTTCCTGCCACAGCTGCTCTATTGAAGCGGGAACTTGCTGCAAAAAAAAGAAACAAAAAAGCTTACAGAAAGAAAGAAAACGTTGCATGGGGTGTGTGCAACAACCTTTTGACCACATGGCGACCAAATGCGAGCAGTGCTGAGATATATATTACAGGGTGCAGGAAATTTATTGGCGCAAATTTGTTTTACGCACAAACGTTCAGTATGATTCAGAGAAAGAAGGAAGCTTGAAGGCGTCACTTCTTCCCGGCCAGTAACAACGTTCATTTTCATCTCGATCTCGTGAAATCGCTGTTCGCTTGGCCGCAAAGAAAATCTCTTATATTATTATTCCTATTTTAGAGCGAGAAACCTATTAAATGCAGAAAAAGTCAGCCGGTGCGATCACACCAGTAAAAGCCAGAGAAAAGGCGGCTGTTCATAAGTAGGTTCCATCGACCTATGTACTCTTAAAACAGGAGAAGGCATTGCATTCACTGCGAAAAAATATTTATACGGCATATTTATTTTCATTTTACTCGAAATATCCGCGCTCACCAAACTTGGGTGCCAAAACTGGTAGCTTTTGTATATTTCAAAAAAAAAAGTAGTAATTCCTATTCGTAGCTGGAGAGTGTAAAATATCAAACGCACACAGTGCTAAGGAAGTGAAATTTACGGTGGAAATATGGTCATTTATTCAGCCGTCAGCAGAACAGTATGGTTCTCTTTTATTAAAAACATTGAGAGCACTTCTCTTTGAGAAAAAGAAAGACCTTAAAATGGGCAGAACTCAAATATTTTGGGAAGTGGATATGAGGCCTCAATTTCAAAATATGTAGGAACGAGGTCATCTCTCTTTATTCAGCTCGCTGTGTATGAGAAAGATTAGGATAAGTTTTTACCTACCCAGCCATCAAATAATTCCGAATTCCTGACTGCAGCTTATGCCTTCCTTAACATATAAACAAAACATCTCTTTCTCACAAAGTTTTTCTACTAATTTCGTTTCTGATGTCCTCCACTTGACATCTTTTTACAGAAAACTGTACAGCAAGTAGTGGACAAATCTGCCTTTGCCATTTGTACCATTGTTTATCTCGGTATACCACGGCATGAACTGCGTAGGCTGGCGATAAATTCTCATTTTGCAAACACACTAATGAAAAACAGGCGCCTAGCAGCTTACTGTCCCTGTCTTGTCACGCAATTTTTCTTATCTTATATTACATTAAGAGAAATGTTTGTGTCGTGTATTGCGCTCCAACGATCTTTCAGTATGCATTGGCATGTCAAGAAAGAGGCGCTTTACGTCCGCGGCAGATCTAGGCATCGATGATCGCTACGTAGCAGCTGCCGCTATCTGCCAGATGTGTTCTAACTCTGATTTGCGTTTGCAGTTTTGTTTTGAAAGAGTGCTTTCTCGCTCCAGTGCTCTCCATTTACGCCCCCCCCCCCCATTCCCCAATAAGAATAGAGGCCGCCCCTAATTTATTCCAACGGATGACAGGTTATGTCTCGGACGGAAAGGATGGAAACATATGTTTGTCGGCCTTCAGCGTAAATGGCGCGACACGCTGCAGGCGTACGGGGGCAACTATGCAGAAGAGGTGTTAACATGGCCTGGCAGAAACAGGCGCCGCTTGATTATGCTTACTGTTGTAACGAACGTATTATGTATTTATAGCTTAGCTGGTCTCTTGATTTTTTCATTGTTCCTTAAAGGACCTAGTCAAAACATTTGACAGCGCACGTGAGTTAATTCATGCATCTAAATAAAATAATCACAAATTACGGGATGCGATCATGTGCGAAATGAATGGTTTTGGGTAATACAGTGAGAAAAGCCACAGCTAGGTACTGAGAGCATAATATTAAAAAGAAAAGCGAAAACCTGCATGGTTGGTAAAATGTTCTCAGGCCGAAGGCACTGTTTTTTTTTCTTTCTTGCATTTAGTGACACCTCAAATGTCAGTACGTTGCCACTAATCTCAGATATGAAAATATTACTTCTAGCTAGTGGTTAAGAACTTCCAGGCCAGAGTTGTCAGAACAGACCTCGCTTGCTAGGCACTTCTGATAATGCTTATTTATTCATTTACATTTTCTTTATTGAAAATGAGCAGGACACCTTAAATTGGGCATTGTTTAACGTGCAAAGTCGAATGACCTTGCATTTTTAGGCGGGAGAATTAACACCATACGGAAAGCTGCCTTAAACGTGAACGTTGTGTCGCGGGCAGCGCTCCACGAGAATTGTTTCTGTTTTCGCTGCAGGATTTTCTGACTTCCAGCTACGTCAGTGTGCACTGCTTGACCAATTTCGGTATAGTTTTTTTTACCTCAGCGCCCCTTTCTGTACAGTGGCAGTTTTGTATTTTAAAGAATACAACGAAAAGTTAATCAGGTGGATACCTAATCACAATCTCGTAGATAAAACTTCAACAGTCGTAAACAAAAATTGTTACTCATCATTAGTAATTGCTACAGCGATTATTTAATTTATTGTAGGAATATTTGCACTGTCTGTAGCATTGGTAATATTTGCCTTTTCTCCACAAAACAACGCTGCTGCAGAGCTAGGAAACGCGCTGACACACGCCTACACGTCACGTCACCAAAGGTGCAGGCACCGCGATCTCTGCCAGCTGGCCATTTCGACCCGAGCACACACCCAAAAAGATCGATACATAAGAATGACGTGCAATGGAGAATAATGTGACAAGGCGCCTGCATATCCTCCCAGATTCTCGCATAGAAACCTGGGGATTTACTTCGAAAGTATGCTAATGTATTCTGCCCGAAGCGGAGAGCCACCTCTGTGGCGAGGAATCGATAAGTTCTGCTCGGGGCAGATAAAGAAACTCCCTTTATTTGTTCCAAACGGTTAGCGGAGGGCCAAAATAAAGAAAACTCCGGAAATGCAGAGCTGGTATAATAGCCTTTACTTCACCAATACTGGTCGTTGGGGTTATGCATTAATATCTGCTCTCTATGAAATAGACTTAATATACGAGCAACCAGGAGATTTCGCAACGACATATTATCTGCAATATTATTTACTTAATATGTTTGTTTTTGGCAGGACTGAGGCTGATTCTGCTGAGCTCATGGTATAACGTCGAGTGTACAGAGGAGGGGTGGGAAGAGATGGAGAGGGGAAGAAGGCTGGCAATCTAGGGGCTTAACAGTCATTATTCGTCATAGGAAAGTTGTGCGCAGTGTTTCCTTGAACGAAATTCTCACGCGTTTTCCACGCATGTTGCAGTGACTCAGGGTTAACAGTGCGTTAGAACAGAATCTTGCACTGAACATTTTTGTGCCATGAATAGAGGAAGAAAATTGAGCTGCAGTGAGCAAGGTGTACCGGCAGCCCTGACTCCTGAATAAAAGAGTAGTCCGCATACACGAATGGTGAATTTTTGAAAAACCATAGCCTTTGTACTGAGATTTTAAGCAGCAGAAGTTCAAGAGCATTGTCTTCTCTTTTTTTTCTATTGTACTACTAGCATGCCTCGAATGTTTCTCAATCTGATTGTTATATTCGCTCGACATAGTGTCCGATAAATAGGATATCCTGCAAGCGCGGTGTGAGCCGTTTATGCCAAATAGTATAAACAATGGTGTCGAGTCGTGAGCGCCACGTATACGATATTGTGATGCCACTTCAGAATTATCGCATGAAATTGCGGTGAGAGTATTATCTGGAATCTCCCTTAGCTGCCTGTTTTGCTTTTATCTTGTTGAGTTCTAGCTTTCTCTCTAGCTGTTCCGTTTTGTCTTAAAGCTTTAGTGCGAGGAATGAGTTGGCTGGGCCCTTTCACTGCGTGTGAATGATCGGGCGACCTCTTTTGCTTTCTTATATTTCAGAAAAGAGCTGTTTATTGGAAATTTGGACTGCTAATTTTTTTCCATCGCTCCTTTTTTGTGCCATCTGTATTTGATTTTTTGCTTACGGAGTGCTGCCTTTACAACAACGTTATACATGCTTTGCACAACATTTAACAATATCCACCAACCCCATTTTATGCACCAGCAGGTGTCGCCTTTCCTACCTTATTCAACGCTATTGCTGTACCTTTCTTCGTGGCTCTTCCTGTTACATGTCTTTTCTAATTTCCTAGTGCCAACTTTTGCTCTCTTCAGGCCCTCCTCTCCCGTGAGCACGTTCGCAATGTTGCTTCTAGCAATGGTACACTCGTAAGGTTTTAGTGTGAATACAGGAGTGCGTAGCAGATAGCACTGAACATCACTTTTGGCTGAGTGCGGTTGATTCTTTCGTAACGTGGTAGAAAGCAATCTGCTGCTCTCCTGGGTTTGGGGATTCTCTGGAACATGGCTTTATTTCAGGTCTTGTTTTCTCAAGCCAGCCCTTGTATATCGCCACAAGTATGACATGGATGCTATCCGCCTGGTGTAGGTAAAAACGTCCCCGGAAAAATGTCCCCGGATGATACGGCCCAGAAGAAAACGTCCCAGGAAGAAACGGCCTCTGAAGAACCGGCAACTAGGAAAAAACGTCCCCAAGCCAAAAACTGGCTCTAAAAATGATTTCTTGCGGAACTCATATGAGAAAAAGGTACACATTTTAAGGCATTCTTCCTTTGCTTTGAGTTAAATGTATTAATCAATTAGAGCCTACGCCCTTAGGGCGCCCGAGATGTTTACAAGAATTGTGTAAAACCATTGGAAAGAGCCATCTGACTTTTTATACGTTGCGTGGTTCCGACTTTGTAGATCGCCGCAATCATAAGATGTCTACTCAGCTCGGTAATTCTGTCCACTGAAAACGTTACAAGTGGATTGGCGCGCGGTATGACTTTGGGGAACCGCCCAAAGCAGAAGACATCACTAGACTTACCTCCCAGACCTTCTGGTGACGAGGTTCAACCGTTCTTCTGTATGGTGAGTGTAGAATTGTTATGAGTGAGGATGGTGTAAGCCCAGGACAAGGCTTAACCGGTCGTGCATCATGGCAACCCTAAAACATTGTTCGAAGCTTCTGGTCTGGTCCGGTAAAGCCGGTGGTCAGGTCGCCTTTTCTCCGCAAACAAAGCGAAGACAAGGTGCTGTCACTGTATTACCGCTGCTATAATTTTTTTTTGTTACGAATGTCCGCAGCATCAGTGGGATGTACGCGCTTAATTTCAAGCCTACAGGTGAAACCGCTGTAATAAATTTAACATACGCAATTCATCATTGCAGCTCACGGGGTAACTCCGACTACGTCCTATAGCGCAAGATGTCAGTCCACATTCGGGGACATTTTTTTCTATTTCTCAAATAGGGACACTTTTTTTTCCGAGAACGTTTCTTCCGGGGCCAATTTTTCCGTGGAAATTTACTCCCGGGACATTTCAGGCGGATATTTTTACCGGATCCCGCTATCCGCCACAAGCGGCTGTGTTGACGCTGAAACAACTTATAAATGTGCGCTTCCTGTTTCTAGTATTCTATTCTAACTCGGCAATTATGCTGATTATGGCTAGCACGCTGGATGAGTCTATACTTTACTTCTCATTCTTTTTTTCATGCTTTCAGTTTAAAAAATGTGGACATAATTCCTCATTAGCTTAGCCGATTATATTTTGCCACTTGTGTGAAATTGAAAGCTGAGGGAATTGGGAGGCCGGTGTGCTAGGACGACCGGTGAAGAATTACGGACCTAATATGGTATTGCGAGATAAAGATACTTGCGGCAGCACGCTCGTCACCTCCACAGATACAAAGCGTGGGTACGAAGGTAAGACGTCACCATACGCCATTTTCAACCACAACTTTAGAGAGTTTTCGAACACAGTAATAGTGCGAGATATTTATTGTAATCAAGTACAAAACTAATAAATATGTATTATAAAATAAAATGCGTAAATAAAAAGTCGCAATTGGAAGTTCCTGATTGTATACACGCATTTCGTCCTTTTAAAGGGGCTAGTTGGCTGTTCATAATAATTAAAGCAGTGCGCTAACTTGACAAAACAGACAAACGGAATCAAAAATTTATTTTATTCTCTTTGTCTGATTTGTAAAGTTAGGGCACTCCTTTAATTACCATGGCAATACCGTGGACACGCTGTCTAGGATAAAAAATGTATTGTTTTTGTCTAGTAGCAAATCCTAAAATACCTTCTTCGAAAAATGGTGCGCAGGTTTCAAGCACAAAATTCGCCAGTTTAGATGGCACTCCGGATTAGTCTAAAGCTTCAATTCTACAAAAAAAAATTAGCAAATCCTGCTGTGCCCTTCTGCAGATTATGTCATTGCTACCTGCACATAATTCATATGCCATTAAGGGCTCTTTTTCCTCCCACTTTTTTCTTTGTCTTTCCCAGTGGTATGTAACATTTACTTGTTCCGCGTCTATGCTGACTATTTCGGTCTGTAGTTCTGCTTTAGCACTGATCAGTTTCCTGCTCTCTTCTGAAAACCTGCTCCCATTACGACTGTTTCTTTGCTTCGTTGCTGAAGCTTGCTATTAGTTTTGGTGTTTCCCGTATTTTTCTTTTGAAAAGTATTGCAACTTGAAAACTTACTCGATTTGTAAACTGTTTTCATCAAGCCAAAATTTTTTCTAAATTTTCAAATCTAGGTAGGTAAATTCAAACTATACGCAAGTCAAAAACAAGGAACTACAAGAAAATTAGCGAACTAGACCCAGTCTAGCACTCTAGCCACTAAGGCCTCTGAGGCGACGTCAAGTACGGAAATGTTAGTAGTACCACCTAAACTGCATTAATGGGAACATTAATTCTATTGTATACTCCCCTGATTTAAATTATGCTCATGGCATCTTTTATGAATGTCCATAATTCGTCTTTGTTGCATTAGCACAATATTATCTGGCTCAATAGGAACAGAAATAAATTCGCCCTTGTGTCATATTGCCGCGAACCAATTAAATCTGTATTTATTCTTTTTTCGACATCCATCGAAATGCGGCTTTATCACTCTTATTCTAGCACGCGTATCAATTTTGTGTTCTTTATTTGATCATTCTCGTTCTCGGGAGACACCGCTTCATCAGTTTTTTTTTTTTTTTTGTCGCGCAAGATGCTCCGAGATGTTTCTCGAAGATGCTGGTCACTTACGTATGTTTCTGCGATGTTCGAGGTTGTGCTAGTCACAGTTTGTGTTTTATATCGATTTTTCTTTGCAGCCTTTATATCGAGCGCTGACGCGTAAACACGGCATTTTTTGTTCGAAGACCGCCGAACACGATTGCTGCTATTGCCGCCGCCAGTTCGCTGAGTTCTTTTGCGGGCGCAATTAAGCCAAATAAATAGTTTTTCTAATGAACTCCCAGGCTCTTCATTTGTGTCATCGACATTGTCACCACCACGCGACAATATTTAAGGTCCAATATCCCCTTCGTGGTGAATTAGGATGCTATATGCATTTTTCTCTACTCGTGGCATCTTCTAAACCCAGAAGCATGAAGCATGCAGAGTGGAACGCTCTTTGATGCAATGTGCTTGACATTTATTCAGTAGATTAGAATTTACATCATCATAAACTGCAGCATTCGGCTTTGCAATCGCATAGAAAGATTCTTTTTTACTTCCTCAGTCCTTTAGTTTGGGCTGTACAGTTTTTCAACTGCTGTGGGTCTCCGCGTATCTATTTTAATTGCTTGATATAAGTTCATCAATACATTTTGCCTATAATACCTTACTGACCAAGGCAAAATAGGATGAATACAATGTAAAAAAAGCTGAAGTGCATAAGAAATAGCCCGAAGACAAGAAGAAGAGGGGACAAGAAAGAGTGCTGTCTCACAACTAATCTTTATTTGGCAAATACGTGCGCAATAAAAAAGAGAGCGGTGGCAGAACAGCCAGATGCATTCAAACGTCACATGGTGTAAAGGGCCTTAAAAGCGATAAAACACTAAACAGGTGATAAGGCTAAAACATGATGGAACTGAAAAGTGTAAAATAATCACTTGGTCTGGACGAAGCATTTAACGACAAAAGAACAGGAACGATAAATGAATCAGAAATGCGAGGAAGCATTGTCGGGAAAATGAGATGAGTCAATGCGGCATCGTATAAATGTCCTAAGAGCGATAAAGCAAAAACAGGGTGAAAGACAAAATGAAGATGACAACTCAAAATAAATCCGTTGTTCTTGACAAAATATACAACAAATAAATACATGGGCAATGAGTGAGTCAGTCATGCGTGGTCAATAAATAAATTTAGCAAATGACTTCTAACAAGGCACGTTCGCTCTCATAGACAGACTTCGACGCTTCGCTCACACACGCTAAGCATTTTGGTTTATAAAAAAAAAGTCTCCTTTATTTCACAGCATAGGCTGTCTCGGCTTCTATCCAGAATGACGGTATCAAGTAACGGAGACGTGCATTTACATTTGCTGCAGTGAACCGCAAGATTGGACAGCGTCTCTTTTGAGCAGCAATTCGTATTCACTCAAACGTTCATTCAAGCACCTTCCCGTTTGTCCTATATATGGAATCTGGTTAACGGGATCCACGTGTTAACAGAAGTCCCTGTAGATATACTCCTTATCAGGACCCTTTGGAATGATTGTCTCTTTTCAAGAAATGTGTGTCTGCACTGAACCTGCTTTAGGCGCTGACTAATCATTCACCCTGCATTCTAGTTTTTCTGCTGCTGCCGCTTTATTTCTTTTTCAGGCCACAGCATCACTAAATCAGGGCTGAAAAGTTCATAAGGAATATATATTTTTTTCACTCCTTGACCTACTTTATTTTCATCCACCCTTCGCCTGGTCATCTTTTCTTCTTTAGAAGCAAAAGCGTATTTAAACCCCTGCCAGTGATGATCAGTTTGGCCAGTCGAAGACAAACCGACCTGTCGAAACGTTGGCTCCCTTAGCAAAAAACAGGCACACTAAAAATGTGCTTCAAACGCACTGTATTTATTTCGTATTAATTTCGCATTTTTTTGTCCCAATGCCATACAAATATGTTATAAATATACTAGGAGTACAACACTGCATATCTTAATATAAATATGTTTAAAATATGCTTTTCGCCTATTGAGCATATTTCTAACATACTGAAAATGTACTTTCTTCAGCTTGGCAGGGTTCACAAAATCTTCCACCAATAGACTGACAATGTACTTTGAAAGTATTACTAATGGACTTGACCTATTTTTCATGCTGGGAGAAAGTACCCTTGGAATGGATTAAAAAAATATGAAAAATAGGGTGCGCTCATATTTTTTGGAGCATTACAAATATGTTGCAGTTATATTTTCCAAACCATGAAAAATATACTAATAATATACTAAAAGCATAAATTTATACCATTCTCGGAATGCACTAAAAATACATGAAAAATGTGATGCGCTCATATTTTTGATGCATTACAAAAATGTTGCAAAAATGCACCAAAAATATAGCTGCCAAATGCTGAAAATACGTCCGACATTTTGAAAACTAGCTACCGAGAAACATAAATGAAGGGCAATACCGACAAACACCTCAATGCGACATTTGTGTCCATTGTCATGACCCTTTTTCATGCTCCTTGGTTGACAGTTTTCAAAAGTCAATGTTACTTAAGCTAACTTACCGTTATTTCCGTCCGTATTTTACCCACCCAGTCTGAATATATGTGACACAACTTCCTTTATATCTTTATTTGAAGCATTTGAGTACAATGACCCACCGTGGTGGTGCTGTGGTTAGGGTGCAAGACTTCTGTGCCCGAGGATGTGGGATCGAATCCTGGCCGCAGCAGCAACTTTTCGATGGAGGTGGAAAGCAAGGCGCCTGAGTGCTGTGCAATGTCAGTGCACATTAAAGAACCCCAGGTGGTCGAAATTTCCAAAGCCCTCCACTATGGGGTCTTTCATAGTACTCGCAGCAAACAATTTCGGCCATATCATATCGCACATTAAATCACAATACAGTCCATGGAAAAGAAATACGCCTATGCCACTCAATATCTATTTACAGAGTTTAATTTTCAAGGAACAGTGCTACAATACACCAATATATAGAGTAACAAAACACTGATCTCGTGCTAAACGAAAGCAAGTAGAAAGTCCGGACCGCAGATCTGGATAGGTTCCAAACTTTGGATGCAACGTGGACTGAAAAGGAAGAAAACAAGACACAAATTAAAGTAGGCTTTTTAACATTCCAATTAACAATCATATACTGCTACAAGAACTAGCTTTAGAAACCAGATGGTTCGTTCCTTCTTAACATGGTTATGAATGATGACAAAACAAAAGTAAAAAAGCTGAGCTGGAGTTGGAAACCGCAATGTCTGAAACGCCGTATTTGAAAGGTAGACTATGGCAAAGCCACCAACCTGTAATGGAAACCACAATGGGGCATTCTGTTTTTTTATCTGACCCTGACATGAATATAATAGTTCCATTTTTCAGAATAAATGAGTGCGGGTTAGAATCTTGGAAGCATTTTTTTTTATCAGAGAATGAGAAATGAAACATACTTCCCGTTTATGCATGAGGTTCCATAGCGTGCATCAAAGAAAGGACCGAACACGAGCGCTCGTGTTCTGTCCCTTCTTTAATGTGCACTATGGAACCTCATGTAGATTACCCACTAGCCCGAACCCTGACCCTTCCTGTTTATGATTCTTTACTTGCTTTCTTCAATGCACTCGCTGCATTGTTGAATTTGTGACGCAAAAAACTCTGGACCATAGAGTAAGGTAGGTGGGGAAATTTTTACATCGCATGAACTGAAGAGGAAGGAAACAAGACACAAATTAAAGCCCTCTTTTTAACATTTAAAACAATTAAATACTGTAACAAAATAATAAATACTGTAAGCTGTAACAAATATGGCAGCCCCTATTTACGCAAAATAAGTGAATAAAATTCTCAAATGCAGCCCGAATCTGGCCAGGTTAGATATACCAGTACCGCCCTTCTAAAAGCCGGTGTCATGATCACAGCTGACCGCATGCTTTCGTTGATTTATAAATGCAAGAATGGACAACTCTCGCAAAAAAAAAAGATAAATGTGCCGCTTCTTAACATTCGCATCCACCATAGCTTATGCTACTCCGCCCGTTCAGACGACAAGGACGGTCGACTCTGGCAAAAAAACAAGAAAAAAAAAATCTCTGCTTCTTAACGTCCGCCCTAATCCATCCTAATTTACAACAAAATTTTGTTTTTACACAGCAGCATTTATATAAAAAAAAACACTGTTATATTACGAACTTCACTGCATGAACAGTTTGTCTTTTAGCGGTGTAGAAAATACAAAACCCAAGTTTTCAAACCCTTCCCTTTCCGCTTAATCTTGAATGCATGCATTTGTGACTATAATACAAGCGAATTTGGAAGAAACAGCAAACGAAACAAGTAAAGCTTTGGTAACATACAATTGCATACCTCAAAATATCAGTACAGTTGAAATTTTCTGTGGAGCCAAGCTGCTCCAAACAGGTACTCTACCATTAATTTTACCCACAGAAAACCTTTTGACCAAACTTGGGACATCTCAAATAAAATCCTGACTGACGGCTGGAGGTACAAACATTGCCATCAAAAATTATCATGAACTTCATGTGTTGATACAACTGCCATGAAATGGGTGCTCCCACTCAATACGAAACCAATTGGCGCTGTGAATGTTTTAACGGTGCCTGAAAGCCTGCAACTGCATTGCAGGTATAATAGGAATGGGATGTGCAAACTGAAAGTCTCAGCAATATAGACCACCAAGTTCAGTTTGATTCTTGTACTATAAGTTCTCAATGGTTTTCTCACATGAATGCAAACTAGCGCTCATATTGTAAACGTGCCTCGACTCGACGCTCTACCACCAGTGCTTGGAATGGAGAAAACAGCCACTCTTCCACTTCGGGGCCAATTAGGATTCATGAATCCAACTCGGCATTTCCTCTGACAAGTTCTCTCTCTACTCGAAGCAGCGCAAATGGCGTATGGGGATGAAATTAAGGCGTACTTTTGGCCCGAAAACTGTGTGCTAAAGTAGCACGCTTAGTTTTTCATGTTGAGTCTTCAACAACCTTCGCAAGCAAGTTCGATGTTAAGAGCATAGTGGAACTTGTTTTGCGCACTAGATGAAAAGGGGGGCTGTGAAAAACTACCAAAAATGCTTTTGCGCCTGGCAACAGTCGCTGCTGGTGACAAAGTTTTATTTGTTTGGTGTGAGATGTTCTCGCCCTTTGCTGCTTTGCCTTTTTTTTTTATTGCCATGCTTTGACAGACACCAAAATACATTTGAAAAAAAAAAGTAAAAGCCGGCACTTTCTATAAACATGGCTTTGGCCTTCAGAGGGCTCGGGGGCAAACGGTGAAAACCTGCATGCTGCTTCACAGTGCGTTTCAGCGCATACACACTGAATTCGGAGCCCTAACTGAAAATGTGCTTGAAGAGAATGCCTTCGCTGGCAGCGAATATCCTTCCGCAGGACAAGCACACCAATGCACTCCCTCGACAGTGCCGCGCGTCCGAAGACGCACTACGTACCCTCAGGTGACAGGCAAGCCATTGATGCGTGGGGTGCAGCACAGATGTCCGCACAGCCCCACCGCGCCTTCGGTGCACCCCAGCTTACTGCATGTGACATGCTGTTCCCCCACGAAAAGTTTGCCGCCGTTCATCAGACAAGGTGAGCTATGGAAGGAGTGCGCCTCCCCCATAGCTCGAGTCCACCTGCAAGCAAGCTCACCATTAACCGTGAAATGCGCGCCTCAACTCTGCACTCAGTAGGCTCCGAAAAGTTGTTCACTTCATCGGCAACGACTTGAAATGTAACCACACCACAGACGCATAATGCGATAATCAATTACAGTACTGGTACCAGCGGCTGATCACAGTTATAAAAGCTCGGCACGGGCAGCAACAGGCTACGAACACACCTGTAAAACTATAACGTGCCAGATGTCCTGGGTCGCTGTCACTTTCAGCCAATGCTTTAGAGAAAGGTTTGGTGCATCCTCGTCATATCCACTTTCGTGAAGTTTGGTATACCGGTAGAACAAAGTCCACACAGCGAGCAAACGATGTGATGTCCTCAGTGTTTACAAGTGGAGTGGTCGAGGAGCGGCGCCAAGGCAGCGGCACTGCGGACTAGAGATTCTTGAGAAAACTCGAGTTCTCTCTGCCACTGTTGGGAGTTATTCGAGTGGAGGTTGTTTTCTGAAACGAAAAACGGGCCTCGGGGGCCGCTTGGAGTAGAAGTTAAAGTGAAGGCGCAGTCGTGAATATGGCGGTAAGACTAACTGCCACATTCACGACATGCCTTCACTGCAACTTCTACTCCAGGCCGCTTGGAGCGGCAGATCTGTTTTTTTTTTCTTTTTTTTTGCCAGAGTCGACCATCCTTATGGTCTGAACGTGCGGCGTAGCATAAGCTTTGATAACTCTGATCAGCTGCCGGTACCAGTACTGTAATTGATCATCGCACTACACTTTTGTGGCATGGGCACATTTCAAGTCGTCACTGGTAAGCGAAAGTTTCGTGGCTTGCCCTGCGCGATGGCTTCCCCAGACGACGGTGGACTTGCAGGGGAGCAGTGTGTTACATGCAGTAAATTGGGGGAACTGGAGGTGCGGAGAAGCTGTGCGGACATCTGTGCTGCACCCACGCATCAGTGCCTTGCCCATCGCAGTCGAAGAAGCGCATTCATTTACTCATCCTACAGAGCGATATTTGCAGTCATCAAAGGGCATGGCTTTTCAAGCAGGTTTTCAATTATGGCTCCGAACTTGTCCGAAAGAGACTGGGCAATCAATGAACAGAAGGGTAAATGAACATCGGGAAGACACAGGCAAAAACCTCCCAAAAGCAGCTTCCCAGCATTTCAATCAGATGGGCCGCAAGGTTATTGAAATTTATTTATTTATTCTCCATGTTGGGCTTTAAATCTTCAAGGGACACAAAATATAGGGTGGCATATCTAATCCATAAATTTAGAAGATTGGAACCAACAGGAGCAAATATTGTTGCGTGGAAACTATGTATTTACAGTATATTTACAACAGCCTCAACAAGCATAGCCGCGAACAGCAACATGGAACCAGGCCCACTTTGTTGTCATCTCCTTGTCCCTTCCAAGAGGCAAGTGAAGGAAACACTTCGTTGTCGTTATCTTGCAAGAATATCTTGAAAGAAGCATTAGTATTCCTTAAATATATTTCCTCTCTGCCACAACTACTCATGACAACAATCCCATAAAGTGTAAATAGTACACTTTATTCATAGCATGTGTACATACTCTGTATCCCCGCCCCCCTCCTGTAATAGCAAAAGCTCCAAGTGTTTTTTCAAACATGTTCGTTTCTCATTACTTCTTACTTTGGTTCCCCCTTGAATCGTTTCAGATAATGCCATGCTTGGCAGGTATAGTATACTCTGATTTGTTGTTATTTTATTTTTTTTGTCCTTCCCTCCCCTTTCCAAAACCTCTTGATAGCTGTTCCCATGCAGCTAGCTGTATTGCTCATCTGGTCCTGTTGGAATGCTTGTCCCTTTCAATGTATGAATGAGCACTGAACAAGGATAAAAGGGGTACAGGAATGCTGAATTGGGTGAGTTGGTGCGTTTGCATTTGTCCTTGTCTTCTTTGCGCTACGTTTCCTAAAATGTAAAAGGGGTACATCTCAGTTTGCAGGTCGAGCCAACGTTTCGACAAGTGGACTTGTCTTCGTCTGGGCAAAGCGATCATCAGTGGCAGGGGTTTAAATACGCTGTTGCTTCCAAAGAAGAAAAGCTGTGGAGGTGAAAGTGGGTGAGAATAAAGCAGGTGAAGGACGAGTGGGGAGGGGAGGATGGGTGAGAAGATGAGAAGAAAGTAGGTCATGGAGTGAACAAAAAAAAATCATCTTCAGTATGTATTTCTCAGCCTGGAACCAGGGATCCTGTGGCCAGCAAAAGAAGTAAAACAGCATACCAGGAAAAACTACAATACCGGGTAGATGATTAGTCACCACTTAAGAGAATCCCTTAAGTATATTCCCTACGCAATATAACTATTCGGGGAAACAATCCCACATAGCGTTAATTGTAGAGTTTATTCACAACGCATGTACACTCTATTTCCTTCTGCAATAGCATAAGCTGTACATGCTTTTCCAAACACATTTCCCCCTTATCACTTGTTGCTTGAGTTCGTCCTCAAACTTTTTCTTTTGCATGTCATTTGTGGTTCACTGTGCAGTTATTATCCTGTGACTTTGTACTAACCTCCCCCCCCCCCCACCACCACCACCAGCTTTGCAGAAAGTTTTAAGAATTGGCCCCCTTAGATAAATTCCTTATCAGGGCCCTTTGCAAAGCCTGTCCCTTTGTCAGGTGTATCTGCACCAAACCCTCTTAGTGGTGACAAATCATCTACCCGGCATTTTAGTTTTTCCTGGTATGCTGCTTTTACTTCTTTTGCAGGCCACCACAAGATCCCTGGTTCCAGGCTGAGAAATACGTACTGAAGATTTATTTATTTTTTCACTGCATGACCTACTTCCTTCTCACCCATCCTCCCCTCCACACTCCTTCACCTACTTTCTTCTCACCCACTTTCCCCTCCTAATCTTTTCTCCGAAAGCAAAAGAATATTTAAACCCTTGCCAGTGATAATCACTTTGCCCAGACGAAAACAAGTCCACTTGTCGAAACGTTGGCTCGACCTGTGAACTGAGGCGCACCCCTTTTACCCTTGTTCAGTACTTCTTCATACCGGGTAAACCATCTTCCTTTCGTTCTACCTGTCCCCTTTCAAGAAACACGTGTCAGCATCGAACCTGCATTAGGTGCTGACAATCGTTTACTTTGCATATTAAATTTTCTTGCTGCTGCTGCTTTTCTTTTTTTTTCTCATGTGATGATGAAAGCACTGGTTCCATGCTCATAGAAATTCATACCCAAGGAAACATTCTTTCACTTCTCGCCCTGCTTCTTTCTCCCCCCCCCCCCCCTCCCTAGATTGTCTTCTTCGGATGCAAAACCGTATTTAAAACCTCCACCAGTAATTGTGCTGCCCAGACGAAGACAAGTCCCCTTGTCGAAATGTTAATTGCTCGGCTTGCTAACTGAGGCTCCCCCTCTACACTTGTTCAGTGCTCTTTCATCCTACAAGCGAATTCCCTACTTTGATCTAATAGATGTGCCACCTTCATGGTCCCAACAGCACAACAAACATTGTTTAGACTTGATGTTAAACTCTTCCGTTCATAGTAAAACTGAAGGTGTATCTGGGATGATTAGATTTCTTACTGCTTAGACTGTGCAGCTCTGTCAGGTCAATTTTCAGTGCCCCAATGAGGCATTTACACTACCCAACTTGACACACAGTACTTTCTGAGAGAATCATGCTTAGCAATGGGTATAAAAAAATAATGCAGAATAGGTGCCTCTTATAAAGGGCTACAGGATAACTTAATTTTCATTGCATCAGTTGATCAACACTTACAGGACAGCCATAACACTCAGTAGCTGCAGTATTTCCTGCTGCTGCACCAGCCATCCCAGAAGTATTGAAGACGTCAACAAGTTCTGGCAGCTCTATAAAACAACAGAACATTACAGAAAGAAAACATGAGCAACACTGCACATTGGAGCTTCAGATGGGTGAAGTTTAAATTTCGCAAACTTATTTAGCTACCGACAGCACACAGCAACACAAAGATGCTACTCAGCTAGAAATCATTTGCACTATGTCGTGCAGCAACCAACAATGCTACTGAGTAAAACTTATTTGCCTTTGTCTGGGCCTTAGAAAATAACCTTCTTTTGTTTTTTTTTTCATTTGCTCCTGCACAAGGTCTGCAGACATAATCAGAAAGGTATCACTTGCAGAGTTTAGAAATCGTCCTTGAGGTGGCACCACAAAAGGCAGCTATGTATTGTACAACCAACGCCGATTGAGCTACCACTGCACAGCACCAACTATAAGATTGGAATGCAACGAGGCAGTGTCCATATTCCAGTGTACATAAAGCAATACCTACAGGAAGAAGGTGTGCCTACATACGCATCCGCCAGCTGCTCGGTTAAATGGACTCACTTGCTCAAAATAATGCGCAATGGTCTCAACTGCCTCAGATGAAACAGACAAAGCGAGCACTCAGATTAAAATATTCAGGGTGCATTCTGAATGAGTGAGCCCAAGAAAATTTGCACTTTTCTTTCTAGATGCAAGATTTCTGGTTCCCAATTCAACGAAAATGTTTGTACTCTAAAAAAGTAGTCGCATACAGTGCTAAGTCTGAACGACAAGCACTGTATCGCAACAGTGCTCAGATAACAACATTTTAGCGCACATTATTTGGATTACATAACTGGTATCAAAGCCTCCCTTGACCTTCACCCACTGGAAATTCCGACGGAAAATTGCACAACTTTGTCCTCATTGACCAAACTTGCTCTTAGAGTTGCCACTAGGCACTTCTTGTTTCCATTATAATTCAATGAGCGTTCAGCGTCTTCATGGTCACACTGATGCTTTCAACAGGTCCTTTTTTCCTAGACCAATTGAAGCATGGAATAAATTATCCGAATCAATAGCCTCCAAGCATGACATTTAAATTTACGGCTATACTTGCTGCCGATCTAAACGAACAACTACAATGGTTTCCTTTCTGTGCAATTTTTATTCTTTAGAGTTTATGTGATTGTGGTCTATGTTGCATTTGTTTTTGCTCTTATACTGCCATAGTCTGTTTTAGGAGTTTTTGAATTGTGCTCAGGTACAATTTATGGTATTCTTGTATTGCTGTTGTATTACTGCATTGTAGTGCCTGTTCTCGTTTTTCATTTCCTGACCGCTGATACATATGTTATCGACCCCCCCCCCCCCAATGTAATACCTCACTTGGGGCCTTTAAGGGATAGAAAAGGATGATGATAATGATGATGAGACAGACTATTTGGCTGGCAGAAAATGTCTGCTCCTTTCCAGCTCTTCAACACAGTAAAGGTTATGTGAACGCATAACTTTTTCTATCACGCAAACAAGACAGGCAGTCTTGTGCTCGTGCCAATAACTTTGGCATGTAGTTATGCGACATAGTACAGCTAGAAGCAATATAAGAGAGAACACAGGAGCACGTGGCCTCCACACTTTGCAAAGTGCTGCCACCGACATGTGATCAGAATCAGCAGTAAAGGCGCACGCAATGTAAGCTTGGACGGCTCCTTTTTCCGAGCATGCCCTTTACATTTTTTCTTTAAACAAAGAAATAAGTGGTCAGTGGTCAGTGGTACCATATACTCATGGATTGACCCATAATTTGATGAAGATTGGACACAGACATGGCATCCGGATTGTGTCCTGCGACATAAAACAGAGCCAAAGGCAAGTTTGCTCGAGTGAATAACCAGGAGTTTAAGTCTAGATGCCAAACTGCGCACCAGACAAGGTACTCCGATTGTATCCAGGGGATTGTCTACCAGATTCCCTTACATTGTGGGAAGCAATACATTGATTAAAACTTCCTTCTGGGCGAGTTGGTAGTTCATCTTGATGTAGGGTTTTTTTTTTTTAGCGCGAACGTCTCGCCTTTCTTGTCTTTGTTTGCGCTAAAAAAAAAACCTACATCAAGCAGTACATTGGACAAACAGGAAGATTCATTAATGACAAAATTAGAGAGCACGCTGCAGCAATATCGGAGAAGTCAGACACCAACCTCGCAGTGCACTGCAGAGGCTGCTTTATTTGTATTTTCAAAGACCAAAAATGTCCAGCTGACCTTCACAATGTGAAGGTTTTGAGAAGGAATAAGGACAGGTTAACAAGGGAAATTCTCGAAGCACGTGCAATCAGGAGCTCGGAAGACCAGTGTGTTACCACGCCTTTAGTGGTACTGTTGAAAAAGGAATCAGATTACGCTTGTTGGCAGGATGTTAAAGATAAGGAATAAGTTAGGTGCAGAGGTAAAGTGAAGGGAGAAAAGATGCGCGGGTTCAGATCAATATAGTTGTCAGTGCAGCGTTGTCCTTGTGTCTGTGTGCGCTTCTTCGGTTTTGTTCCCCTGCTCTGCTGCCTCCTTCCAAGATGTTACACCAATTAGCTCAACATTCTACTCTATTATTGTTCAACTGAGTGATTTCATGTGAAAACCAAAGCTTTGAATGTACACGGCATTGCGCTCCACTGTTTAGGGCATTTAAAAGGCAATAGATGAGAAATGTATGTGACAGTCAAGCACAGCAAAACTGAACATGCCGCGCCTACATTTCTTGCCATCACTCCCTTGTGTTTCGCCCTGCAGCTCGGAAATTTCTTTCTTTTTCTACTTCTTGCTACGCTTTTCCGCTCTTTTACTTCTGAGTGAACTGCACCACCTTCCTTCCATATTCATAGCCACCTTTGCTTTTTTATCCTATGCACTGCGTTCTTTCCTTCACGGTTCTAAGGCTTATGTAAAGTTGGCTCCTTAGTGTTGGTGAGCCTGATGATAAAGCCATTAAAAAAGCAGTTTTGCATTTTTTGTTTTTTTTTTATATCTGCCCTTCGATTCTAAGTAGTGCGTGTGCAGGGATGTAATTTCAAGGGAAGTACATCCCCGTGTCCAGGTGCACTTTACGACAACTGATTGTTACCAAAAATGTTTTTACCATTTAGGCAAAAGATGTCACTTATGGAAGAGGAACTGGAACTTCAGTTTCATTTTACTATATCCGAGTTTACTAAAGTGGGGTTCCATTGTATTAGCACTGCGCTGCGTGTTCGTTTATTGTTAGTTTCGCTGAGCTAAGACAGTGCACTTTTAGACAGGCCCTCCAATGGTTAACCGGCTTCAAGACATAGCAATAAATGAACCAGCTGTGAATGGACCCCTTTCTAAGTCAAGCCAGAGCTTTGAAATCAATACTGGGTTGCAGGCAGTCACAAATTTGCAGTGATGGCAGATAGGACTGGGACAGGCATTGAAAAACATTCCTCATCATATGTCTAATTCTGCACATGCACCATGCCAATAATTTAATGTGCCAGAGAGTGCCATGTAATGATTGATCACAGGCCTTTAATTGTGACACTCAATTGTACCGTGAAAATCCTTCCCCATTTACAAAAGTAATCATTAGCAGTAACATGATCTGTAGAAATTGACACAGAGAGCTGAGGCTGTGTGATCACTACATGCATAACATGATGCTGCATTCCCAG
The DNA here is from genome assembly GCF_055883805.1 of Amblyomma maculatum. Lineage (NCBI taxonomy): Eukaryota > Metazoa > Arthropoda > Arachnida > Ixodida > Ixodidae > Amblyomma > Amblyomma maculatum. Next base: position 57,375,870 of record NC_139348.1, on the reverse strand, counting down.
GCCATTAAAATTGCAAACAAGCCATTCCTTTCTCCAGTAGACACAATATGAAAAATTTTTGACTGATTTTAACTCTTATTTATGTGGAGGATCATAATATTGCAAAAGTGTATTTAAATTGCCAATGACAATGTTTTATTCAGTATGAGTTATGCATAGATAAGCCTTCTAACTACTTCAACATAGCCAAAAACATGTAGTTGCTTACCTTTTGATCTAATTCCAGCCTAAGATGCTGTCTCCCCCTTTCGTTTTCCTGGCTTCTATTATACAAAAAAGAAACACCATAATTTTTTTTTTCAAAAATGAGGTTTAACTGCTTAAACACAAACAATTTAGAACTGATTCCTAGCTTTTAACAAGCAGCAGTCATTCATCAATAAGAGGCCTGGAGGAATGTAAGAGACTAATGGTATAATGAAGAATGCAATTTGAACATTATTTTCAATAGCAAGCTGTGGTACTTAAGCGAATAGTGAAAGCTTAGCATCAACACTAAGGCAACAGGTGATGCCACCAAGCTGCCCATTAAGGCTCAGAAAAATAATTTATTTTGGCAATGTACTGCATGTTAAACTCGCTGAAATTGGTGTGCCAGACTTAGTGAATAACATAAAAAGCTTTCTGCTGAATAATTTGACAATCTACCAGCTCCAAGATGCTGTGGAGCTGGCCGATACACATGGAGTTCACGACCACCCTGTACAGGATTTCTGGCTCAAACAGGCTTCTGCAGCACACTGCTAACTCGAATAAGGAAGTTGCTACATGATGATCTTAAAACATATCTTAATGGCCTGCAGATCTATTTAATTTCTGACTCTGTCTCAGGAATTAGATTGCAAACGTAAGCATTTTATGCTGTTGTCAAAGAAGGAAAACAATACATTTTTACAGAAATCTAAAAAGTAATACAAAACATTTTCTCATTATGGCCTATAACACACGAATGGAAGGTACAGAAGACAGAAACCTTGCTGGTCTTCAGTCGATGGGCATCACCATATCCCTCCTCTTCCTCAAGCATTGCATTCATTAATATTTCCAGATTGCTGCGCACAGCTAGGAAGAAGAAAACCTATTAGCAGACATCCTCATACCCGTCTTTGCTTCACTCTATATTATGGCTTGTGAATGACATCACTTGCCTTAACATACAAAGGGCACAGTTCAAAAGCAATGACTACGTTCATATTTGTTTTTACATATCGAACACCCTGGGCGGGGACACTTATATCCCCACCCACGGTGTCCGATATGCAAGAACAAAAATGTTGAAGCCGACATTCACCACTTGCTGTGGGACTGCCCAGCACTGAAATTGACACGAATCCGGCACTTGGCGATAGCTAGCCTACCAGCAAACAATCCTGCCTCGTATATCACCTGGACGAAGGGACATCATGCTCACTCCTTCACTTCATAAAATCACCCAACCTTTTTCCATTAATTTAATCATTTCTTCATTCTTCATCTCATACCCTACTGATGCCCTTAGGCAGTAAATATCGTTAAAAAAAACAGACGGCACAAGCAGGCAATGTACTTTCCGGTTCTAACCAAAAAACATTTATAAACATTCGCCGGTAAAAAAATTACGGCATCTGAAAAACCCAATAACGCCGGTTTTTGGTATCTAGGACCAGTTCTTGACGAAAAACTTTCCTCTTCCGTCCCTTCAGAGTACAGAAACAAGCATAAAGTATTTTAATCATGGCTCCACTTGTTTACGTCACTACAAAATCCGGACACTGCGATATGTGCCAAAAGTCTTTCTGTGGCGTGACATCGTATTTTTTTCTCCCTTAATACCAACGTTGGGGAAAAAAAAAATTACTGCACTGTCGACATGTTGAGTACTACGTGCATGCCCCTTCTCCCCAAGGAGGGCCGTAAATATAAATAACCAAAGAACCTGGAAGACCCTGCACAGCTCTGACCCTGAGACCCAGCTGGGCGCGATCAACCTGACCGAACAACGCGCACCAGCCAGCATCCGAGGCGAAGCGCCAGACGCGGGTGGAGGAGATACGCGAAGTCTATTCCTCCTTCTTGATAAACATGAATGCATACCGCCAAAGCGAAATAGCAACGCTATCTGGCTCAATGCAAGGGCGCCAGTTCTACATCTGCAAAAAATACAATAACAGTCTGTATACTTACGGCTCAACTTGACAGCTTGCGCGACGAGCAGCTTTGATGAGCCAGTTGCCCGCCGTTTTTTATCCTCTCGGGCCAGGCAACGTTTATCCGATTGACCTTCTGTGAAGGGCCGCTGAACGTCGGCAAGGTTTTTGAGTTACGTTTGACGACTGCGTCGTGCCCCTGAATTACATTAACATACTCTACAGCAAAAGACTCATCGGGAAATTGGAACAGCGCGAACTTGAACAAGGTATCACATGTCACCAATGGATCCCAAAATGGCCTAATCGCACGTGTGTCGCACCCGCCACCTATAAGGAGTAAATAATGTTTCTGTCTCTTCTTTTAGTAGTAACTCACACCATTTAGCCCAAATATAGCCCTTGTTATTCTATTTTAACGATCTTTTACCTCGTTTATTTTTTTTTTTCACTTATGACATCTTTTTACCATGTATACAAGCATGGCCTCCGAGATCACCAAACGGTGATCTCGGAGGCCGTAATACAAGCAACTTTTTTATATATTTATTTTTCAAATTTTATAGGCCTACACGACACATTTTTGTCTCGCTTGACATTGACACACACAATGTTCTTACACAGCTCCTTCTGCATCTGCTTTTGTGTCTGCTTAGGTTTTGTAACGCACCATAATATGTGTACAGCTTCATATACAAAGGCGTAGCAATTTCATTATCAACTCCATTCTTATTTTATTTTTACTTTTTTTGTCAATTAGCGGTCGCCGTCGTCAGACAAGTCGTACGTACTGCATGTTGTTCCTTTTGCCCGGAAGTTAACGAAGAACTCGTCCGCAGGGTTATGAGGACGATTGTTCGAGAGGATAACAATTCGGCTTTCTCGCTGTCTCGGCATCATTTCACTAGAACTGCTAGCTGAGAGGCGCACACGACCACAAAACATCAGTTATGATGTATGTGCACCCCTCGAATGTATTCAGGAAAACAAAAGGGACGCAGGAGGTTTAGGAGGTATGATCTAGTCCTGAAAGTGGTATACGTGAGTCCCTCTTAATCACTTGAGTAAGAGACAGAGAAGATCGGCATCGTGGCCACGGACGTTCCGCCACGCTACGCTCTGTGGCCATTTCAACGTGTTAGCAAACACATCGCAAGACATCGTCGCTGCCGTATTCAGCTGATTGTAGTACATATGTGAAAGAGCATATGTGTGATCCGTACTAAGCTCGCCATACGTGTCTGACACGACGTCCCGTATATTTGCTTGTGTTATATACGTGATCGGGATTGGGGCAGGGGGTCGGTAGAACACTGCATGGGAACGGGCCGCGGGCCGGGGCTTTCTGTGTATACAGCTTCTTTCGGAAATGAAGGAAACCTGCCGCTGAATTTGGTCCAGTGGTTTATTTGACGCCGAATAAAAGACAGCGTATTGTAGACAAAGGAGTAAAATGTCTTCCCAAAACTCTCTCGACGAAACCTTTGCTTCTACAGATACTACTGCCCTTAATTCTCTGTTGAGAATATTATTACTGTAAGTTTCTTTTTTTTTTGTCTCATCTTGGCTTATTTTTATGTACTGGCGGTAAGCAGTACATTTTTAAGGCGTCTGCGCATGCAGACTTTGTCGGGCCTGGGGCGGGCATAGTGGAAACGCGGGCCAGGTACGCGCCTGGTTCATGTGTGCATGGACCAGGCCCAGTCCCGGGCTTGGAGTTATGGGCCCGGGCTGGGCTCGGCCTTTAAACGGTGGGCATGGGCCGGGCCCGGACCGGAAAATCAGGTGCAGTGCTCTAGTCATGGGGTCGAGCGTGTGTTAATGCTGGAAGCACGTAGAGCATGAAAGCTTGCAGCGCGAACCCAGGACCCTTTTTGCAAGAAATTTCTATAAGCCAGCAAGATGTATCAACTGGGAATTAAGTTCTATAAACAAATTAGACCATGCAATTTACCATGGGCAGTATCAAATAAATATATGGTCCTTGAAGAAAAAAACTATGGCAATTAGACCATAATCGTTCAGCGGTTCAATTGTGCAAGTGCGTTACTGCAGGAAAGCCAAATTCAATTTCGAGCGACCCGGGAATTAATCTTGTGCCCTGAACGTCCGTTTCAAATTGGATACCGCGGCTGCGCTCATGTACCCATGCATGCATGTTCAACGGACAGTCCTTCACGCTCTTCAGCGTTTGATTTTATATCCCGAGAATGAAAACGAGTGAATTAAAACGATGTAGGCCAATGATTCTGTGGCTTAAAGGCTACTGTTGCAAGGTAGTTTTCACAAAATACAAAAGGCAGGTGGCGCATAGTACAACTTAATTTCAGTGGTATGTACATTTATGTTCATGATCTACACTATTCACCAGATATGTGGCAGTTATCTATTTAATCACCACACCAACCACACCAAACCATAGATCCATAGAGTTAATCGACAAACACACACCGCTTTGCCAAGGGAAGGCCTAGGCCTAGCTGTAAAGGCAGGACGATTTCTGGATACGTTTTATTGGACTGATTCGTCGATGTGCGCTCTGTGACAAAAGGGGGACTGTGGAACCTGTGGAACGACGCGCGCTATGCCTTTAAGGTGCAAACGCCACCTTGAGCAAGATATGTGCTCATGCACAGAAAAACAGAAAATCGGCGGTTCAGAATGCACATGGCTGCCGAGACCTCTCATGCCTCTTCGAGCGGTGGAGCTTCTGACTTCGACGCCCCCAGTTTGGCGAGATCTACGACGACGACAGTTCTACCGATCACTCTGCAGTAGTACAAGCCGGCCGGAGAGGTAAATATATACGTTCGAACTCGGTTGGCTAAAGACGCGCGGACAGACTTTACTCAAATCTGGGCTTGCTTTCATGGTGTTAATTCATTTCATTTGAAAACATAGAGCCGAGTCTAATAATTGTTCTGGGGTCGGAAAGCGCGATCTTTGAGGAGCGTCTCATTTGCATAAGTGTGTGCGCAGTCGAGATCTCTCGTAAAAAAAAAAAAAAAGTGGCGGAGGGGGGGGGGGGGGTTATATACGCCAAACATCCCGGAAGTTGGTACTTTGAATCTCTCACTGCCTGGGCGCTGGACATTACACTGACGCCATGTTTACTGACCTTTTACAGTAATTGGCACGGTATTCCGTACAGCACCTTCATAGACTAAGTGTCATCTTAAATAAGCTCTCTGCTCCCAGTGGGCTGCAACCTATGAGAGTAGGAGGAGGGGGGGGAGGGGGGGAAGGGGCTTTGTTTTAAGCTGCATCATATATGCAATCACAAATAATGGAACTTCCAGCAACAGGCACTTAGAGAGAAAACCAGAACCCCGCATAATCTTTGGTTAGCTGTTGAGAGACCTTGTCGAGATGCAAAAACAGGATTTCTAGGAGGCCCCTTTTTGTGAGGTGATCTGCACTTGCTTAGTGACTGGAGAAGTGATTTTAATGGTTTACTGTGAACCTCACAGTCCTGTGGTGATATACAAAATTGAAAAAATGGAACTGCACAATAAATGAGATAATGAGGAAAATATTTTTCTGCCACCACCGTCACAATTACCCAACATCTCTCAAATAGTTCCATCAATGTTTTTCTGCCGCTTTGGAGGAGGAAAACAGGCCATATCAGTGTGAGTCCAGGACTGGTCTTTTATGCATTACCTCCACGTCTGACTGTTAAATAGCTTGTGCTTGGATTCTGTGAGCTGAAATTAAACTAATGCATCACCCTTGCCCTAACTCTACTATTTTATTTCCATGCGGTTAACATATGAACCAGGATATATTATTTACATTATTAGATATATAGCATAGTAGGAAGGGCCGCTGTGTGTGTGTGTGTGTGTGTGTGTGTGTGTGTGTGTGTGTGTGTGTGTGTGTGTGTGTGTGTGTGTGTGCGTGTGTGTGTGTGTGTGTGTGTGTGTGTGTGTGTGTGTGTGTGTGTGTGTGTGTGTGTGTGTGTGTGTGTGTGTGTGTGTGTGTGTGTGTGTGTGTGTGTGTGTGTTTGCGCGCGTGTGCGTGTGTGCGTGTGTGTGTGTGTGTGTGTGTGTAAGGGGGGGGGGAGCACATGCACTTCAGCATGTTGCATAGAGCTCTGTATTCGAAGCTTTACTTGAATGTATGTTAACGGTGTGCCCGATGTTTCATGAAAGTCGGCTGATTTATTGTTTAACATCTATGCTCTTTGTTACCAGGTTACGCAGAGCATTGATGAAGACAAGGATAGAGAGGTGCCCCTGGATTGATTCCAGGTATGAAAAAGGCTTTTGGCAGAGAAAGAGAATGCTCATGGCACAAAGTTGTCAGTGTTTAATTACATATTTGTTTCAGTTGCCCCCACTACAAGGAACTTCATATTCGCACAGTACGAAGTTTCTCGATTTATAATCTGGTATCTAATTTTCAGCACAGTTCAAACTAAGCACAGTTAGCATAGTTTACACATGACATCTCACACTGCATTCTTTCCTTGATGGTCTTTATTTTGAGATGTTTCAAAATACCTTTTATTTCTCTGTTGAGAAACTTGGTGTCCTATTAGAGCTGCCACTAAAAAGTGATAAATGTGATAACCAATAACCCTGCCTTTCTTGCACCAGGCCAAAGCAAGATATTGCTTGCCAGTAGGCACAGATGTGCATGACACTCTCCTGGAGCAGCCGGCAACAGCCCATGTAAAATTGTAACATTTTAGTTTGGCCTGTCCCAGAATTTGTTATGGAAACGTTACAAAAGCTCTTGTGCTTGTTTTTTTTTTGTAACCTATTGTGCTGCAAGTAGAAAAAAAAAAGAAGATTGAGGTCTAAAGAAATCAAACTAAAACTGCAACCAGGGTCCGAGATTTCAATTTTTTTTGTCAAGTTTCAAGTTTATTGCACTTCATATATGATAGCATTACATACATAATAAATAAATACAAAAGGAGTCCCATAGTGAAATGTACTGTACTGGGACCTCCTCAGCTAATTAAAACGAGTTATGAAAGGGAGCAGTGGTTACAGCAAATGTACAAAGTAAAAATATAGTATCTTATAACAATAATAATTTTTTCCCTTGCCTCTATAACAAATAAATGTTATAGAGGCAAGGAAGAAAAATTCATTCTGAAATTATAGAATACCCCACAAAGAAGTAGCCGTAGACAGAATGACAAGTAGTATCATATCATAAAAGAAATGAAAGGAAGAACAGCAGCATAGCCTAAAGTAATATAAGAAAATACAAGTATCCATTACTGAAATATTAATACAAACAAGTGAACATGTGCAAGAAAACAAGTTTTAAAAGTAACTTTTTACGAAGTGTGTATGAAGTATTTCATTAGTTGGTGGCACTGAATGATTGAAGAATTGAAGAACAAAATGAGCGCCATTAAACAAATGTAGCAAAAGACTTGATTTGATGTCCGGAGGTATGTTATTCCATGCTTTGACTGATGTGAATCCAACTACGGTAATTAGTGCACACTCTTGGCAGGAGAAAATTACTTCTTGATGAAAATCTAATGGTATTGGGGTCAGTAAGATCTTGACGATATATAAACTAGAGAAGATTGTTGTTACTAACAAAACAATATGTGAAAGTGCCTAAGTTATACGTGAGTAAGGCAGAGATGGGAGGAATGTTAAGTTGCTGAAAAAACTTGGGAATATTGGCACGGTATGGGCTGAATGTAAATATACGTAAAGCTTGGTTTTGTACGTGTTGTAGTGGTGTGATGTCACGTGTGAAGGATATGTGAAATCCCAAGTCTTAAAGCAGTAATTAAGATCACTATGTATGAAAGCACAGTATTATGCTCATATTCATGGAGAAAGGACCAGGTTTGCAGGTTTGAAATCCATTTATCGCTCTGAACACTGATAGCCTCAGGCAAGAAACAGGAATTAGTGGCTGAGTTGCTGCTAACGCAAGGAAATGGCTTGACAAAAGCTGAAAAATGAGAGCACCTGTAGGAGGACAGGGTTTCCAATGTCACCAAGTTGCAGTTTCCAAAATACACAGTGTTATCAAGTGTGTTTACCATGCTTAGGGGACACCCTATCTGAGGTTGGTCATCAATAAATATAAGGTCACTCACTAAAGTCTGTTAATTTGCTTCTGTCAAGCTTTATTGATGACTTTAAAATCATAATTTTAATGCCAATGACACCTATAGTTGTATGAATTTACTGAAAAGTCAGTGGCTCTTCAGATACTTTTTATTTTTTTCTTTCCCACCTTCTAATACCTGACCCATATCACAAAACAGCACTTTAAGCCCTGGTCACATTGTTGCATAAACAGGGATGTGGCTTTGATATGCACCACGCTGAAGGTTTTTTAGTTTTCTTTCAGCTTGAGTGTCACTCGCGCTACCAAGAGTGAGATTCTGTGATCAGTAATGCCTCCGATAATTATGCAAAAAAGCAGTTAAGTGACTTGGAGAGGTATGTCACTGTGATTTTGGAGGGAAGTGGATAAACAAAAATATGCTTCAAGGCTTAGTCAGGGCTTTGTCACCTTCTATGCATCAAGATTGGTAGGGCCTGAATTACTCTTTTCTCCTCTAATTTAGCAGCTGCGCAAGGTGGAAGCAAAGAATTGCTAAATATATACTTAAATATTGTTTAGCAGAATCAGATCTATGTACGTATCTAGCCTGACCATTAGGAGGAGCCATGTGTGGCTCTGGAAGAAGCAAAATCATGGTCAGTCGGTGCTACCACGTGCATCTTCACGTTTTTGCTGCAACAAGAGCACGCCATAATTACCCCTCGCTGCACACAATTACTCGTGTCTGCCATAGGATGCCACAATGTTAGGAGACTCAGGTTATCATAAAAGACATAAAAGATGCGTGCTTGACCTATGGCAATGTAGTTGCTTAAGATTTACACTTTTCCAAAGTACATTTAGTTATTTAAATGTTTAGTTCTGGAGAATTGCTGATTTTAACTCTAATGCCGCCAAGACTACTAAAAAAGGTGCTCTTCCTGGCTTAATATCGTTCCAGATACTGAAATTACGAACACTTTTTGGCTTGCAGTTGGCAAGCGGCCATGTAGCAAACTTGGCCTTCCAGCGTTCACCATGTAGCATTTCTCCTTTTCCTTCCATTGACTCCCCTTAACATCCAAAGTGTTTACATATACGGCTTTAGGTGGGCGTTTCAATCAATTTCAGTTATAACAGTTGCTTTTAAAATTATAATTGCCATATGAGCGCTTAAGCCTTTCACATGCAAGTGAGAACTCCAGCAATTTCTGCCGGAGTAACTAAAAAACTTATTTTGAGCTGTCACGGCAGCTCGAGCTCTCCAGTTCCAACCTGTTGGAAATTTTTTGCTGTGTCGATGCCGCTCACCACTGAGTTCACTCAATTGCTTGCATGTGAACCAGCCTTTATGTGAAGATTTAGAAAGTAATTGAACAAATTTTAGTTAAATAGGAAACTAGCAGGGATAGCTATTGTCTCTTTAAACGTTTATCGAGCCTCATAAACTGATTATAAAAGTGAATTGCATGTAGTGGCCATCTTCTCTTTTTTTAAAGAATTGGTTCTGTTGTGTCCACTTTTCCGCTCCCCCTCCTTGGTTTAATGAAACTGTCATGCAACATTGATTAATATGCTACTCTCATATAATAGTTGTAAGTGGCGTGCAGTGCTGTTCATGAAGCTTACCATGATATGAATATTTTAAGCTTCAGTAATTTCAGAAAGGAAAGCTGGGCTAAGTTCTTATTGAGTGAGGCAAGATTTTCTCCTCTGGACTCACATTTTTTTTTATCAAAGCAGGAAGAAGTGCCAGTACCTTATCCTGTGCCAAGTGATGCAGACAGCTCAGGTTCTGATGAAGACTGAGGTCCTCAAGTGAGCATGTTTCTTTTTTTCTGAAATGCCGAAGATTTAAATGCCAGATAATTTCATCTTGACACCAAAAGCTTTGAATGAAGTGCAAATGTTAAGCATTTTGGGCAGATAACCTTTCTCTGGCTTGCATGTTCAGTACATGCTCACCTTTATGCTAACCCTAACAAATGTAAAAAAATGGAATTTATCATGCAAGGAACCATATCGCACTGTTTGTCAGTAAAATACACCTGTCATTGTGTCAGTTAGACTCTGCTATTTGGCACTTATGTATAAGTGGACTGTAGGAAAATTTGATGTGAACTAACATTTTCCTCCAATTAATATTTGTGGAATATCTCATTTATTTTAAGATGCTGACTGCAGAACTCAACAAAGTACTTTGCAAGTTGCTGATGAGAGGACACAAGTTGCAGCCCTTCTCATGTCCTATGTGATGCGCCATAGTCAGCGACCAGGGGGATGACAGACCCGCTGGACCTGCTGAATATTATCTAAAGTACCCAGGAAAAGCTCAAAAATTGAAATATACTTGCTTTTCAAAGCTTTGGGTGTACACACTCCTGAAGCTGAGAACCACTTCTATTGTCTTGATTGTACCAGGTACTTGGGTAGTACAGCTCAGATTGAGATTCACTGTGAGAACTGTGAATGGGATATTGACATAGCCTTTTGCTCTTCCTTCCTTGTAATTCCTTTGAAAGAGCAGCTTCAAAGAATTCTTGGGCAGCAAAACTTGAAGTTGCTTCCGCAAAGAATCAGAGGAAGTGTGATGACGTAGTGGATGGCATAGAACATGCCAGGCTTTCGGCTGATTTTTCAACTCACAATATTTCATTATTGTGGAATACAGATAGAATTAAAGTGTTTTAAAAATTAATGTTTGACATCTGGCCAGTTCAATGTGATATTCTTGAGCTGGACCTTGCAGTCTGAAAGCAGAACAGGCTTATGCTGCTATTTGTTTTGGTTTTTCAAAGCCAAACATGACCACTCTTTTTACACTCTTTGCAAAGGAGCTACAGAAGCTTTCCTTAGGATTTCCATTAGTTAAACATGGAGAACAGGTCCAAATAAGGGTATTTGCAGCTGCATATTCAGTGGATGCCATTCGTTCAGCAGTCGGAAACTATAAACAATTTAATGGTTTTTATGGGTGTGGCTGGTGTTACTACCCCGGGGGCTCTTCGTACGAATATTGAGATCCTGCTCCAGTGTGCAGGACTGCTGTGAAGCATATTGAAGTGGCTAGAAAAGGCACATCTTAAGTGCCTGTTTATTAAGAGAGTCAAGGGACATTGCCTTGCCGTGACCTTGTTTTGATGTGGTGGATGGTTTCATCCCCGATTACCAACATTGTGCCTGCTTTGGTGTCATGTGACAGTTACTCAAACTGTGGCTAGAAAGCGAGTATGACTGCCCTTGGTAGAAAAGAAACAAATTGACTCAGCTAAATAGCCTGGTGTTGACCATCTCACCTCCAATAGAGATCACCTGCACCCCAATGAGGTTTGAGGACTGAGCTAGGTAATTGGAAGGTGTCAGACCCCCTGCAGACCCCCTACCATGCTCTGTAAAGAGCAGGGCTCCTGCTTCTTTGTCGTGCAAAAAGGTACTTTGGGCATACCACTTCTTTCTTTTTATTATTATTTCTTTTATTTTCTATTATTATCATTCTTTTGCTGGAGGTGCTGCGATGTGCAGGTCTGAGTTACTCCTTTAGACTGAACCAGCTCTGCTAGATGCTTTAACAATAGTTACACGAGTTGTGTCGATACATTTCATAACTCCTCTGTGGTGCACTGTTATTCACTGAGGCTTGAGCTCCAGAAGCCTGCAGTATTGGTGCAATAGGCATTACCTTTAGTAAGTGTCGGTTTCCTCTTTCACTCCTTGTTTCCACTTGTGCAGCTTTATGCATTTTGGAAGTTTTCCAGTCATGGATGCTTACTGAGTTTTTTATTGCCTTTACTTTTACATTTGTCATTTTTGCTCATTCTTTTTCCAATTGTATACATACATATATATATGTACATTTTCCTTCTCCCTGCTAAGTGTTTTGCCATTGTTGCAAGTAAGCTTGTTTTTTTTTCCTGTCATGTGGCTTCTATGAGGTATGTATTTATAGTTGTGCTTCATTTACCCTTTCATACATCTTTCCTAATTTTGCCTGCTTGGCGAGTATTTGGGTACAGTTTAAACCTGATGTAGTGAAGGATGTGTTCTCTGTGCATCTTCTTTTTCCCATTATTTTTTGTCTCTATGTTTTTTTTCACTTTCTGGCCTTTCATTTTTTTTTCTTTTGCACCTCTTACAACTGTAGTCTAACGGGCCTGGAGGAAAGTGGTGGCACATGGAGCACTGAACGCAGGGCTCCACTTGGGAAGAAAGAGATAAATGAAATGAAAGTTGTTCCTCCTCCTAAATCTGCAACTAATATATCTTTGTCAGTTAATGAGAGTGGGCACGTTCCAGATATCTTGTCTTTGGTGAAGTGAATTCCTCGCTGCTGGCTTACTCAGGCACATTGACAAGATCTTGCCTTTATAAGAAAAAGTTGCTTGCTGAACTGCACTATAAGCACTTGCTTCCACTCTGATCAGCTTTTGAAATGGTAATGAAGGCTTGGAGCATCATGCTTTGAAAGGGTGATATAAAACGGGAGAGAGGGGGGCAAGTGATCTGAAAAGGCAAGCTGTTGGGTATACTTATGTTCATCTTGACATCTATACATTAATAGCTTTCTGTTGCCATTGAAAGTCACAATCAAGGAGTCCAGCAAGGTCATATAACATTCACTGCTCTTGTGAATGCTTGAGGCAGCGAGGCTTGCCGATTCTGAAAGTCGACAGCTGGAACTTGCATGTTCTGTGCAGGGACGGTGCCAAAGTTGGCTAGAGCTGTTGTGTCAGTGACAGAGTGGCAGGGTCAGTTGGCGGCAATATCAGTAAGAATATTGTAGATTATTTCGTCTTCATAACAATACTGTTCAGCGATTACCAAGCCAGCGGCTTCCTCCCATTTGTTGAGTGTTATGGCAGCAGTAATGGGGCAAAGGGGGCAGGTGGGCATCAGCTTCTTTGGCTTTGACTGTCTAGGCTTTTGGCAAATATGGTCAGCTACGAATGGGCAGGATGCTTTGAAGTTAGTGTCTTTTATTGTGCCTTATGGGAGCATGAATGTATTTAGCACTAATCCAGCGGTTCAGGGCATAGCCAAATTGTCTAATGCTTGTGTGTCTGCTTGTAGTGCTTTCACACTAAAAAGAAACAATGGGGACATAGTGGATTCAAATCCAGGAATTACTCATGGGAAGCAAGTATGAAGTGCTGTAGCTATAACTGCAGTGGATCCCCCCATGTGCAGACTGCAACACACTCTTGCACTGTGCACTGGATGTCCTCGTCTCCATCAACTGCCACCTGTGCACAAAAGCTTTCGCACGTCTTACTCGATTGTTAATTTTTTTTTGATGCTCAAACAACTGGGTTACAGGGAACTACATAGGATGGCTAAAACAAAGGCTCATAACGCAAGATGAAGCCGTGGTTGTCTCTGGCTTCGTGAATGGGCTAAGCTTATTGTTTTGACTCCATTGCTCTTCGGGTGTCACTTGGCTGATTCTAATGGATGGCTCGTATTCTCACTCATTTCATTTTGTAGAACAGGTGCTGTTATATTTTGATTCTATTATTTTCTTTGTGCAGTCACCATTCTTTGTTGGTTTAATGTGTAATAAATTTTTTGAATGTCTTGCAACCTTCGTGATTATTGTCCTACAATGATACATACATCACTGAGCAGCTCATAAGTTGCAAAGGGACACATGAGTCATGATTTCCACTTTTGCTGTGCTTTCATATATCCGTATAAGTTTCAACACATTGTTTAAATATGATTTCAGCCATGCCTACTTGATGAAGCAGCGAGTCTAGAGCTCGAAACTTCATAGCTTTTTGCAGATTTATTAAAATAAAGATGCCAGATAAGAGATTTCCTTTTCTTTTGCACAGAAAGGAACAACTATAGATTGCAACAAACACTTGTTTGGAAAGTTAGAGGGCATAAAGAAAAGCTGTTTTCTTTTACCATGATGAAAATAACCACATTTTGCTCAGCCTGACTGGATTTTGAGCGTTAATTTTCTGTCTTTTGCAGTTAAAAAATAGCCCTGGGCTAAAGCGCTTACCTAAACACCCCCCCCCCCCCCTTTTTTTTGTCCTTACTCACTTTTATCCTACACTTCTGCAATATGCCCCATTTTATTCTATATATATTAAATTTAAGAAGGACAAGATGTGATTATTGCAATTAGTGCGAGAGTGATGCATTAGTTTGGCACCACACAGAACAGAAGCAAAGCCATTAACAGTCAGACATGACTAGTCCGGCACTCACTCTGACATAGCCCATTTTCCTCCCCTAAAGAAGCAGAAAAGAACAGACAGAACTATTTGAGAGATGAAGGGCGATAGTGATAGGGATGAAGGTGGCGATGTAAAAAAAAATTACTTGCATCAGCTCTTTCAATTACATTTTTTTATGTAGTCCACTGTCACAGGATGGAAGCCCGTTATACTTTGTGGCACGGGCAGAGGCTCTTTATTTTTCTTTCCTTTTTCATGCCTCAACATAATATATGTCACAGGATGGAGGGGAAACTATTAAAACTTTTGTGATAATATAAGCAGGTGCAGATCACCTCACATAAAAGGGGCCTCCGAGAATGGTGGGGAATCCCTGCTTTTGTAGCTCGACAAGGTCTCTCCTGTTGCTAAACAAATCAGTCGGATTAAGCAGGGACCCCGTCTCATTCTTAGTTTTCCTCTTCATACCTGTTGCTAAGTTACGTTATTTGCCGTCCTATATATGAAGCAGGTTAGAATAAATTGGCCCTCTCCTCCTATCTTCGGAGATAAGACCCTGGGGCGCAGCCTCCTTAGCCCACATCTTAATTCAGCGCTGCTTGGCCACCAGCTCATTAATGGCCAGAGATTGAGACCCGCAGTAGCAAGAAGTCCCTTTTAAATGAAAAAAATATTGGGAAAGATGGTCAGCTTGATGAATGTAGCTCAGTTTGACATTATCAATATTTAAAACCATGCAAAAGTTGCAAAAAAAGTGTGTTCCAGAATGAGTAAAAAGCCCGACTTGCTCGGTCTCACTTTGTGCAAGAACTTTTTGGCAGTTTCTTGGAACAGCAGCTTGTGGGTAAATGCAACATTGAATGGAAGGAAGGAACAGCTCAAACGGACCGGACGTAGGAAGGCGAGACAGGCGCATGAGCAGCTCATGTGTCTGTCTCGCCTTCCTACACGTCCCGTCCGTTTGAGCTTTTCCTTCCTTCCATTCAACATGAACCAGCCAGCCCGACAAAGCTCTCTTCTTGAAATGCAACATTATGTCTTTTGCTTGTCACCATACAGTGCAATAGCGCCTATGTGTGTGTCAATTTTTCTGCTGGATTAAAATTTCAGAAATTGTTGAGCACTCTTTCTGTGAATGTAGCTTTGTTGCATATGCAAAAAATATATCTTTCATTACCTTTGAAATAATCCACAGAAGGAATTAAGGGTTGAGCAATGAATATGGGTTCTGCACACTATTCGAAGCACTGTTTTATGTGTTTAAAAAAGCTCGCGCGGTAATAGGTAGTGTAATGTCTGTTATATTGTTAGTGGCCCCAGGTCCACCAGGAGCCAGAGACAGCTTGAACACACATGGCAATGTAGTGGACCCACGGACGGCAACGAAAATGACAGGAAAACAATAAAACAAAAAGAGCATCCTACATGAATGGCATTGTTTAATGCCAATGGCTGGCAGCGAGGTGTGGGACAGCAGCGTGCGTCGCCTGCATGTGGCTTGGAGCGCTGAGCGCTTGCGTCAGATAACATACGGGCTGGCGGCTGGCAGGGTACCATGATGCGTTGCCGAATGCCAGTCTAACTCGGCCACGTTACCTGACCGTTCCAGCTAACAACGGCATCACTGTTCGGATGCGCACGTGTGGCCAGTCCGCACGAGCTGTCATCCACATCTACATCATTACAATGCATTTTTATTTGCACAAGGTTTAATGATCATTAAATTTAGTCCCCAGTGTCCGTTTATTAAAATTGTACTTTTGACAAATTAAATACACATTTGCAGAAATACATTTTTAGTTCATTGCCAATATGCTACCCCAAATATGATTTTGAGCACTGATCTTTGAAGGCAGCTTGAAATACATTTTCAAGGAATATCCATTTTCATAATTGAGGTTTACTTTAGGCACATTGCTTTCACATTTACAAAAGTACATTTTAAATTCATTTTCAAGATGCTGCCCCAAATATGATTTTAAGCATGGTTTTTCTAAGGATGCTTGAAGGGTGCTGCAAATATATCTTCAAGGGCCACCCATTTACTATACCTGAAGTGTACTTCAGACAAATTTATTTCATATTTGCAAAAGTACATATTTAATTCATTTTAAGTATGTAAAAAATGCCTACATATTTTTTCACCTATTTGAACTATACTCGAAATGTACTTTCAGATACGATATTTTTGACACATTTTAAAAATACATTTTGAATATTCAGCAAGGAATTTGATGAACATATTTCAGACATATTTTGAGCACATTCGTGAATACGAATTACATTTAAAATGCGTAAAAAATATGCCGCTGTGTATTCCAAACGTACTTCTTTTTGCTAAGGGCTGGACCTGCGAACTGAGGCTTCCCCTCTGTAACCTCGTTCAGTGCGCTCTCATACAAGTTATTGGTGTCACTTGTATTTGTCCTTTGTTGGCGCTTCTTTATTTCATAACAAGCACAAGCTAGCCCAGCAAAATGTTCTACTGGAGAACATAAATACTGCATTTTGTATGTAGGATGGAGAACACAGAATCCAACTTAAAGAGAAGCACTGAAGCCAGTAGGCGCACCATTGGTCCACATGCAGCTCCTGAATATTTTTCAGCTGCAACAAGGTCAATGCTGTGAGCTCCCACGTGGCATGTCCTGCAGACATAATATAATGCCGCCATATAAGCAATTGAACAATATGGCCAGAACAAAATGTGCCGCAAATGTGAATAAATAAAACAAGCTCTGTGGCTTTTCACACATGAACCATATTTTTCATTTTTGAATTTTGTCTTGAGTCTTTTTTTCTATTATGCCCCGATACGTACCACAACAAAACATTAGCTTCCCGTTCTAGTCTGTGCGACAACTTTTATTGCATTTACATTGTTTTATTTAACAAATTCGTCAACTACACACTATATTTTCTTAACTAGCAACATCATGCATTGTCTTTTCAGTCTGAGCATTTTCCCGCCTTTGAACCCTCTTTTTAAAATTTATTTCTTTAATTCATCATCGACGAATTATCGTGATTGTATTAACTTGTCTTCGCCAATCATAAAACACTCAGTCATCTATGACTGGACGCAAAAATTACCATGATCAATATTTCTTGTCTATTCCTCGATTATTTACAGCACGCTGCGCAAACTAGTAGTAAGACTATTGCTAGCTATATTATTGTTACTACTATTACACCGATGGCCTTTCGACCGAAGGTGCTGTATAAGCTCTTGCTTAAACTGAAGGCAGTGTGAAAGAAACGCAAAGCGGCCGGATGCACAAACCAGCGGCCACCACTTAGGTAGAAGATAAAGAAAATTTGCATCAAACATTGTGTTTGAGCAGTGTATTTCACATAAAACTTAAATGCAGTCCATAAACGGGTACGATGGCAAAAATTTACATGTGCGAAGAAAGCTCTGATCGAGATGAAAAGCGAACAAACGCATTCTTCTTGCCTTTCGAACTTGTTAAATTTTATATCTCACAGGACGCAGAGGTTCTAAACAATATGCGCTAGTAATCTTTAACATACATGCATGGCTTACAGGTATAAATCCAGACAGCATTCGCCAACGACCGACCATGGCCGATGAGCGGCAGCTCGTCAGCAGACAACCTGGCCGGAATTCGGTGCTCTGCCGAATGACGGCCCATGATTGGCCATATGCCAGGTTGGGCGGAAGTTGGCCATCAACCAAGGCCCAAGCTCGGGCACCCGACTGAACGTCGACCACTTCGGCCATGGTAGCTCGGCTGTAGGGCGGCCCATGGTCGGCCACGTACCAGGTTCCGAAACGTCGGCCAGCATCCATGGCCCGAGCTTGCAACCCCGACTGAATGCTGACCTGTTTGGCAACTGTTGCTAGGGCATTTGGCGGCCCATGGTCGGCCGCGTGCCATGTTGGCCACGAAGCCGGCTAGCACTCATGACCCAACATGCCTATACTGGAAGCCAATTACAGCCATAACGACAACAATGTGAGAGCAGCTGGGTCTACCTAACCTCCAGTACAAATCCAGTTGTGAGTGAGAACGCGCATACAAAACGAAACCATGTGGTCATAGCACGATCATGTGACATTAAATTAGTGATTATAAGTTACCTTTTTCATTGCCGAGAATGAATACGTTTCCTCAAGGGAAGTTGGTCGAACAAATGACGATGTATCCAGTAACGTTTTTGTTCAGCGCTTTCGCATTATCCATAAAGCACTTCGCGCTGCATCGTCTATTTACCGGGTAAAGGACCAAATACACTGTTCTTTCTAAACATTAGCCCTGGAAAATTAAACGCAGGCAGACTTTCAAAGTTACGTTTTAGTTTTTGGTATTCACACGGTGGTAAAAAAAAGGAAAACAAACGGCAGTCTCTCGCGCAGAATGCGAGCATGACATGACCCTGTACATTTATGTGGCGCACAACACATATATCGGCAATAAACAACAAATTAATTTGTTCCGCCAGTTAGTTTAGAGTTTGATCATTCCAACCGCACTGCGCGGTGGAAAGGAATGAACAGTAGTGTTTCAACGTAAGATTGAAAAAAAGTTGGTCGGTCGACCTTTTATGTTCAATTTAAAACTCTATATAATATTGCCTGGTTTGCAATTGGTTTTGTGCCAAAAGTTTTTTCGGAGCACACGAAATTAATAACGAAGAGGCGGAGTTCTGCGCATATCTTCTCTGCTCTTTTGGACAACTTTGGTTATGAATTACACAAAATATGCTAAGGTGGCTGAAAATTTTCGGACTAAATGTATGATGTTTTTATTTATACTAATTAATTTTCGGTTTTCTGGGTAGTGTAGATATATTTGCAAAATTTAGCAAAATCGACTGAAGGAACGGGATTTTCCTACTTTGTAGACCTTTTTTAAAAAGGTTTATGTCAGAGCAGCAATAATTCCACGCTATGTTCTCAGCATAGTTATGTATGAAACCGCTAAAGCTTACATTCATATAGCATTTTAATACAAAGATACGATCGCGCTAATTTACAGAAAACAGCGAACATTAAAATTTTGTTTGCACAAATTAAACAAAATGCAATTTTACCATTGTTTAAACTTTTTCCACATATTCTACAAGACCTCACCTTTCAGAATCATGTAAAACACATAAAAATTTTGTTTCGGTAGTAATTAGGGCCCCTGCAATAAGGCCCTTGTGCAAGGCGTAGTGCACCACGCAGATCTGTAGATTCTACGGCATTTGTGAATCGCCCACTGTTTTGAAATTGTGGCTTATTATTTTAACAAGGAGAAATATATTTACAAAAGAGGAAAAAAGATATATACAATGAGAGACAGCCAAGGAGCCAGGAAGTGAGGGCCACTTCATCATCGTCATTTTCCAGTAGTAACAATATTTCTGTAGTCAATTTTTTGTCTCGACGTTGCAAATTGACGGTGACACACGCAGCAATGAATGATTCAGAATCAGTCTTGTATGCGTCGAGTTCCTGATGCGCTGTGGCATCAGGTAACACACCGACGTTTTTCGCAATTGTTACGGTGGATGGGGAGGCTTCCTTCTTTCTTCAAGAGTTTTATTTTTTATTGTGCTGTGCATAATTTTTCTATTGCGCCGATATGTGTTACATGTGCTCCGGTTTGTGATTGCTACATATCTGTGAATAGCAGAGCTGTGAAATACCACCGGAGTACAGAATGCAGCAACGGCGGGAAACCATCGGCATTGTCGTGTTCAGTGGACGCCGTCATCTTAGACCGTGAGTATATATCTTTGCAGCATGAGATTGTTCCAGAATTGGTTCTATATAATCTCCTAAAAGTCCCATATGTTCTCTTTCCGCATTCTCCTCGAAACAACTGCGTGAAGCATGACTTCAAAAATGGTTACATGGTTACATGCAAGCAACTGCGTGGACTTACTTGCCGGCTGTGATATAAACAGCGTTTGCGCCAAACATTGCTAGGCCGTGCATAACAGGTGTATGTGCTAGCAACGCGCGACAGAACACTGCAGGTGGTGGTGGTGGTAGTGGTTATTTATTGTATATACAAAAGGAAAGAAAAGGTGTGTGTCAGCCCCGTTATCTGCTATCTGATATCTGAAGCACCTGAACTGGGGCGGCGGAAATAAAGGGATAGCGAGGAAGAGGTAGAGGAAATCAAAAAGGTGCGCGATACGGAGAAAGAAAAGGGCAGGTAAAATAAAAGAAATATTTACACTAAGGTACAGTATACAGTAGTTTGCTTGAGGCCCACCCACAAACGTCTTAGGTCACTGAGCACTCCGCACATCGGGCAGGCTCCCGCAATAGCTCTGCGCAGACACCTATGCTCACTCCTGTTTCGTATTTTGTGATTAGTTGGGTGGTTTTTGTTTTGCACATGTACAAACAATGTTTTGAAAACTGTCCGTGCAGTTTACGCAAGCGAATTTTAGATTGGGGTGGACATTATGTGCATGATGCCGCTTGATGATTAGGCTATAATTTAGTCATAATGAACCCTCACTTTTATAATGGTTAAAATCATATTGAGGAATTGAAAGCCGTCAACAATGCAAGTGAATCCCTTTTTAAAATTTTCTTTATCGACTCTCCCCTTCTGAGCACGCGTCTTCAGGCGAGGTCAGGAAGCGGCGACAATAGAAGAGCGCGGCGGGGCGGGGCGGGGGGGGGGATGGGGAAGGGGATTCGTACTGGACCGGTTTCGTCACCGTAGGCAGCCTCGCTTCGAAGGAGCAAAAAAGTAACAAAATAAGCAAAAAGGGCGCATGAGCCGTTTGTGCACGGCGCCCTTGTCACTGCAAAATAAACAACGTGCACGCGTGACACATTGTACAAACAATTGAGGGCCGGTATGAGGCGATCATATCGTCCGAGATATATCGCTCACGAACCGCTCGATCACGGCGCGCACTTTCTGCCGAAATGCGACAGGCCGTCAGGTCTTCCCGTTCGGTAATTATAGCTCTTCGTGCCTCACGTACCGTATGCATGAAGTGCACGTCATATACATCGTGCAAAAATGTTGAAACCGAAGCAGCAATCCACGTATTCTAATTCTATAGGAAATCATTTGGGGGTAGAAAAGAGCAACTTCATCAGATGTGTGCGGTTCTTTATTGAACAACATGTTTAAATTGACGGTTAAATTGTTACAGTAATGGAGAGTTGCGCTAGAATGCTTTACGGCCATGACCGCGAACCCCATCCAAAGAACCGACTCGCAGTGACAGGTTGTTTACAGCTGTTGATGAAAAGGTAGGCCATCGTGCTGTTATTGCAGGCATGTGTGCTCCTTTTTGCACCTTTGTTTATTGCAAGCAAAACTTATTTTTCTTCCCTATTCCAAAGAACGCTGCACCTCTTACAACATCCACTGTTCAGTCGCTTTCAGTCAAGGTCGCCGCTCGCAGCGGGAGCTAGCCTGCCACCGATTTTTATATGTTGTAGGCTGTCATTGCACCCGCCACTGCTTCGGTGGTGGGCAATGGCTGTTGTTGCGGAGCGCGTCTTTATCGCTCACTTCTTTTTCTTCCTTAATTTTCTCTGCTGTACGCACGAGGCAGTGGAGGTGGCTCAGCTACACAGTCAGAAGCAGGCCCGTGCATTTTCTTTTCCTTCTTCCTAACGCCACAACAGCATAACAGTGGGAACTCTGTAAAGAAGCCTTTAAATTAAAAGCAGTTGAATGATCTGCTATTATAGGTCACGAAGAGAAACAAAATGAACTGCAGTTAAGGACACTGATTCATAAAATGGTAAAACAGGAAATCCGAGCACCGGGTGAATGGAAGGAGGACATAAGCAAAACCTACCAAAAGCTGGACCTAATTGAGAAACAACGTTGCTGGGGAGCGCTGGTTAGGGCAAGGGCCGAAGACACAGCTGCAGGCGAAGCGCCAACGAAAAGATAGCTCGGTTTAGCAAAAGCCCGTGCTGGAAGGAATCACATCGAAGAAATAGAATGGGGAGGGGTATTATCAATAGACATTAATCATATCAAAACAACTTTTTCAAACATTACCAGGCGCTCTTAGCATCCCCCCCGTTAGATGTTATTACAATTAAGGATGAGTTTCTAACATAGCTACTGCGTCTCGACGACGAAACAAAAGACAGATTAGAACTGGACATAACAGAATCGGAGGTGGAGCACGCAATTGATAAATTAAACCCCGGCAAATCCCCTGGACCGGATAGGTTCAGTGCGACTATTTATAAAGTACTTAAACCCGAAATAGCTCCTGTCGTAACTAATTTTTAAGGAAGCCTTTAAGGAAAACGCCAATAAGCCTCACAACCGAGGAGTACAAAATTTTTATTAAGGTACTAGGGCGAAGGTTGCAGACCTTGATTAGAGACATATTTGAAACTCATCAGACGTGCGTGATTAAAGGGCACTCCATTTTCAGCCATATCCATAAAGCGCGCAGTGTATTAGGTTACTATGTCACTCACGTTACCTCAAGCGGTGTTAGCCACCACACTTACCCCATTCAGTATTCTTATTCCAATATTAGTTCTTCAGCGTTTGCCTGTTTAACAACGTGTATTGCTGCACTTACGATTGCCGCACTAGTTTCTTTCTACTCCCGTCAAAATATTCATATATCGTTTGTAATTATAATGCTTACAAAATGCGCTTATTTGAACCAAATCATATTTTTTTTCTTTCGGTCGCAGTGTCATGTGATAAGTACCAGTGATATTAGTACCTTGCTTACTGCATACATACATTTTACATTCCTAAAACTAGCTATGGGAACTAAGCATTCATTAAGATGAAATTTAAGCCATGCCTCTGCGATGTGCTTTATATATGACTTGAATTTTGTTGCTTTTCGGTGACATTTCCTGGGCGAATATTACCTGTTTGCGTGAAGTTGTTGGCAGAGGCACTGTCAGGCACCTTTATTTACCACTGTCCACTACACGGTGGAGCGTCATGAAATCGTAAACAAACTTCCAGAAAACTTATATCATGTTTCAAGCAATTTGCAAGAAAAATGTTCCACTAATAACGACGAACAACCATACATATGACCTGAACTGCAAAATATTTATATAATTATTTATTTACCAGCAAGGCCTATATTTATATTACAGAGGGGAGGGGTACATCTATAAAATATGCAGCTTCGAAGAGAACAACAATATGCCCTCGTGTAAAACAAACAAAAATGAATGTTCTCAAGAATAAAAGAAAGGAATCAAAGTAAAATACAAAGAAAAATGTCTAGTACACAGGCATAAGATTCTCTAAATTATTCCTTAAAGTTCGATAATTCTGGTTTAATCTTGTTATCCTCGGCATCGCCAGACGCACGCCGGTGAAAGCAGCATCTGCTTCTTTGGTCTCACGGAGGGGGAAGAGAAAAAGTTCTCCTTCATATTAGACCAGTTTGTTGCGAAACATGCCTACTTCTGAAAGCCCGCTTCCATCTCACAGAGGCTTACAGCGTCTAATTTAATTGCTTGAGTGCTTTCTTAGTAATCGCAGCCCGGAAGTAGTCGCGAACTACCCCGGAAGCATTTCAGAGTTTCAGTTTGAAAGGCAGAGTGCTGTAGGTCCGTAATCTAGCTTCATGTGCGTTATATATAGCCATACTGCATAGCATGAGTGATAGATGATTAAAACCAGTTTGTCTTTGTATGTGCAAGAAGGCTATGAGCTTGGCGCCGGACGAGACACGTGGCGCAAGGCACTGCTGTTGACGGAAGCTAATCCTGTGAGTGCTTTCGCTTTGACCGGGCGTCCTACAGCAACCTCAAAATATGTTCAAGGGAGCACTGCCCAATATTGTATTAGACTACTGCACGCACAGTGTGTATACCTGAAATTTTTACCACTTCTTGGGCTCCTGTCTTCATCTGTGCTGAACACAAAATAAAATATGCTAGCAAGTTCATGCGCTCACGGTAATCTTGTCTATAAATGATCCACAGATTCTAGCTGATATCAGAAGAAAAGGCGTAGTAGGAAGTAGCTAAAGATAAGAAAATAATTCTAGTTCTGTGTGCTTTTGAGGCCACCAAGAAACTTTCTTGGCAAGGCGGAACACTTGTCGACGCTTCCCAGAGAGAGGAAACCCTTCATTGAATTATTAGTGTGAGAGAATTTCCTGTCGCATGAGTGCTCACCAGAGTGTCTGGACAAGCCATCTGACCTTGTCCACATGAACTGACAATCATCCATTGCACATGTTATGAATAATATATTTGAATAACCAATTATTTGAATAGTAGAATAAGTCACCGATATGCCCAACTGAAGGAAAAGTAATGATTTTGACAAATTAATTACAACCATATTTTACTCAATAGCATAGAAATTGCTGCGATACTTCATCATTAAGTAATTTAAAAACTCATTTAGTTATTTGATCAAAGACAATGCATGGGTAATCGGCTAAGTCATAAAGAAACGAACACGCTGAAATATATTCGCCAGCAATAAGAGAAATGTTTTCGCATTTCTGCACATAACCGCACGCAAGCGCAACCCTAGATTTTCATTTAATCTTAACCTTGCTCACAGGATATACAAGGAGGTATCGAATTTGATAGCGACAGCCGCTCTTTAATAGCACTGCCTAACACTTTATGTCTGTAATATTACTTTATAATGAATCGGACGCTATTGCATATTTTTTACTGAATTCTGCTTGCTACATCCAAACTTTCGTAAAAATGCTTTATAAACTAGCACGCTGGGTAAGAGAACACCCAAAAGAGAGCCACGATATAGCACTGCCGCATTATTAGTAGTGTGTCTCTGCCTCCTTCTCTGTGTCCATTTAGCCCTAGTCTAGTTTACCGAGAAACTCGAACGCACTGGCTGGTCTACATTACGTGGTTTAAAACCTGCGTCACGGCATGCGCTACGCTCATATATATTTAACTATGGAAGTGAGCATTCGCGGGACAAGCATTTCTAACATTTTGTTCACAGAGCTGTCCTTTTTGACTTTCACGAGCGTTGAATCTTGGTATATCAATTTCGAATAAACAAAAGTTGAAAGTTGCGTTTGTTCTTTGACCAAATATATGTAAATGCCGAGATATATTTTCTGATTCCCACCGCGTTGGATCAGTAGTTAAGGCGCTCGACTGCTGAAACCAAAGGCACGAGACGACCGGGGTACAGCAGATGCTTTTCGATGGAGGCGAAAAGCGAAGAGCTTGTGTATTGTATATTATAAGTTGTCAGCGCACCTAAAAGATACTAAGTTCTCAAAATTTCCTGCAGTCCTCTACTACGGCTTCTCTCATGGCCTGGACTGATTTGGGACTTCAAACACTATAAACCAAGCCAAACTACACACTTAGACATTTAAAAATTGGGGAAACGTTCACATTGAGAACAACATTATCTGAGGGTTACTGTGTCCGTAATTATTTACGACTTGAAACAGTATTGGTGCAAAAAAGCATTATCTCTTCAAAATATCGGAATATCGGTGTAAACATTAGCTTCCAGTAGTTATTTAACGATAGCATACACTGTGTTATTACTGTACTGTAGCATCCCCTTTAGGGATCCTGCAGTACGGCTTCCGATGTAAAGGCTGGTCTGCCATAGAGAAGCGGCCGCGCTCCTTTTAGAGAAAGGCTTAAACAGAGTGTGCAGGTTGGAGAGATGTAATGATTTTCTGTTTGTCGACCTAATTCCAATACTGTGAGGTTAGATAAACAATTTCTTTTAACGTGTTTATGTTGGTATCCCACACTTTAAAAAAAAGCTTTTCGTTTCCACTCAAGAAGTTTTGGGCACCAGGGACATCTGGGTAGAAAAGCTGAGCATTTATATATACTGGTTATTCATTTCTTCTGGTGACAGGCGTATATTTTTGTTAGAAAACTATTGCGTGCCCATTCTTCGCTTAGTCTTTTGTGACCCCACAAAAGTACTGAACAGTCAGTACTAACGAATTATAAATATCAAGTTGGCGAGTTTACTTTTGCCAGCTATGAAGACTTTAAAATTAGTTTGTGCTGAACAAAAAGCTAAAACTATGATTGCCACATTCCCTTAATTAAGTCAGACAAATAGAGTAGCATTTTAAGCTTGTTTAACCTACGAAAGCTTTTGCCCTCAGATGGAAGTGGAAGGACACGAAGACCGGCAATGCACACATCAATTGTGTTTTGCACTGTAACTCGTGCGATGATCGGGGGTTGCAATAGCTACGTATTTCAATGGTGGTAGAATGGGCTAGTTGGATATTAGTATTTGAAGAAAAAAAAGCGCACCCTTAAGAAGAGGACTGGGAAAATTAAAATGCCGCAGCGCTACGTCGTTTTTTTTATTCGCTTCCCACGAGAATTCCGGAGTTTCAATCAGCTCTGCGCCGATGTTTTTTTTTTTTTTTGCCCAGCTCTGAAGATACAAGCACATCTTTTACAAGGTTTGGCGGTGAACGATAGTGCTTCTGCGCTAAAAACCATACAATCAAAGTCAAGGTTTTGTTAAGCTACATTTACAGTATTGTCCGCGCAAGGAAACGTGTAATGTGATCACGTGAAGGCAGGCCAATCAGGATTCAGGCACAGTGACAACCTTAATTCTCGGTTAAGCCGAGCCAATATTAAGGCAATTTGTAAGGTACTCTTCACCTAGACAGTATACGTTAAAGAGGCACGAAAATGTTAAATGAAATCAAAATACTCATTTAAAAATACATCACCTGCAGGTAGCGACATTATGACAACATTTTTAGCTTTGTCTGTCTACCCAAAAAAGCGGAATGCTTTTCAAGAAGACATTTTTGTGCCCTCAGTAGCAACGCAAATATACGTGCTTTCAGGCAACCTTTCTATCCTTCTAATTAAAACAAAATTAATCACTATATTTTTGTCTTAGCTAAATGACGAGGTGCCTCACGTTATTTAAAATCAAATAAACGGCACTTGAGTAAAGCTGTATCTCAAGCAGGCTACCTGATTAGGCACCATGAAATCGATGTAGCCATTCGCGCTAGGAACGTTGAAGAGGGCACATGCTGAGCCGGAAACAGTTGCCTGGCTCCAATTTAAAAATGCAGTCGCTGCATGCTCTGACGCTCCATAAAAATCTCTTTTTGACGGTTTGCCTGTTATGTGCGCACATATTTGTAATGCCTCGCTTCATCTTAATTAATGGTTCGCATGTGTTATAACGCCCCATAATGTACTGCCATGGGACTTTTTTTTTCGCCTCGCACGCGAGGTGCGTTTTACTAAACACAGAAGCTGAGTTTTTCTTAAGAAAAGTTTCTAAAAAAATAAACGGAATTGAAAGGATATGGATGAATTCGTTTGAATAATACAGCCTGCGTTCCGTGAGTGCGCAAGTTGGCGTGAAATCGCTAAGGTATTGAGAGATGTATATCATACTTTTCATGCCCAATGAAGAAAATGTACACAATAACATTTTCACATGTTTTCAAATAGTGCAACAGTGCGTGCCAGAAAGGAGTACGCGACCGCAACTATGGCGGCAAAATATTGATAACAGGAGTTAGCGAAATTGTTCCAACATATCGTTGCTGCTAATGTCCCGTATACTCTCATCTACAGAACAGTCACATTCATATTATTCCCCAGCACTTGCGTGGAATTTCTCCACTGTCGGCGCCTTAGTGACGAACTCAGTAGCAAACCAAAAATTAATTCCAAACTCCATGATCAGTTGTTCTTTAATGTTACATTCAGGAGTATACTTTATGTCCAATGGTTGTGTGTAAGGTCTGCGAGAAATGAAGCAGGGTTTATGTCTCCAAAAATGTGTTGATTTTGATCCCACTTATCAACTGCCACTGCTCCGTCTTTACGCACTTTATCTAAAGAGCTCCATTTTTTGGGGCCAATTTTCTAGATGAGAACTGTTGAAACTCAAAATCATAAGCACGTAATGCTGTTTGTGACAAAAATAGATTATTGTATAATATTTAAAAATGTGAATGTAGTTGTATATATTGCAATAATGCAGTTGCCTGATATCTGACATGACATTTCCAGCAACACAGGTTTCAAAACAAGGTTGGAGTCATTTTGATGTATTTTTCCAAATCTTTCAATCGTTAATAAATGTAAACGTGATTCGAACTTCAATACTGTGTTAAAAACCTTTATTTATTTGAGTGCATTGATTATTTTTATTTTTATTGAGAATACACGTCAAAGGCCCCTGGTGTGGTGTATTAAGTGAGGGATAGCGGCATAAACTCAAAGTTATCACATAACTTATCAAACAAAGTATTGTCTCCATGAACTTTTTAAAACCTTGCGAATTGGAGTGGAGCACGGCTTGAAGGGGAAGATCATTCCAGTATTTTGCAGTTTGAACGCCAAATGAAAAAAAGATAAGCAGGAGTGAAGGCAGATGGCGGATAAATACTTTTGTTGTGGCTGACACGTTTTGATGTCCGGTGAGAGAGCATAATGAAGGAGTTGGATAGCTGTGAATGATAAAACTTGTAAAAAAGACAGTCAAAAAATTTTACTTCGATGAACGAGAAGTGGTAGGTTAGCTTGAGAATTTAGATTAGATACACTAGCAAAGTAACTGTAATTAATGTAAACAAAGAGGATGGGTCGATTTTTTACTGAATCGAGAATATTAGCAAGGTATGAATAGTCGGGGCCCCATATAGCGCATGCGCATTCTCATTTTGGTAGAACGAGGGCTATATATGCTATAAGTTTTAAAGGAAGGCGAAGGAATCCAAGACAGCGGTGAACATCGTTTGTGATTGCAGAGATGTGGTCATGCGATGAAAGGTCGTGGGTTATGTTAATGCCTAATTATTTACAAGAGGAAACACAGGAGATTGCTGAACCAAATATAATTGCTTTTCTTTCATTATGGTTACCTCTTCGCCGCTTGCAGTTCGAATGAATTGCGGCTAGGGGTCAGTGCAAATATGAACAATAACTAAATGTGAGTATGAGTGGAAGGGGTAGCAACTGCATCGCGCATCGCGCTGAAGCTCTATGAGAAGTGGGTGCACGTACTCACACTATATGGTGGGCGAGAGTTTGTACGCAGATGGGAGGAACTCTAGACTGCGATAACTCCATGCAGTGCTGTAAGTGATGCATCGGTGTATTCTATGCAGCCTGTAGGCAGATTTACGATTTTTATAAGGGGCGAAGCAGTGGACCGTTTGTCTATGGTTGACATTATGACAAAGCAGGAAGAGTCTGTAAATGGTGGACCTGGAGCGACATCTGCGTCCTGTATTCGCCTCACACTGGTCCCTGAGTTCAGTGCATGTATTAAGTCGACCGCACTCTTGTCGAACGGGTATGGGCCTAAGACGATGGAGGTAGGTAATGGGGAGCATAGGCTCACGACTGACTGCTTCATTGGAGTCCCTCTGGCACCTGTTGATTTGTGCTTATAAGTGAAATTTTATAGCGAGTTTTTGTTTTATCCTCTCTTTAGATCAGGGCTGCTATATTTCTCGCCACACTGCTGTGAGTATAAAAAACAAAAAAACAAAAGAAAACGAAACATGGTGATGTGTCCTTCAGTGCAGTATATGAACTCTTTCCCTGTGCACAGTAGTTTTATTTGTCAAGCCTTTTGAGTAGATTTCAAGTCTTCAAGGAGGCTTTGTGGTTCTCGTTCAAAGAATTAGCAAGAATTTTAAGTGCGAAAAAAGGCGCTGGAGGCTCATGCTGCGTACGGCATTCTTTGACACCTTTCTCTAGTCATCTGCTGCATAATACATTGTCAACAGGTTGAATAACTAGCGAAAATGGTTCAGATTCATTTTCCAGTCTCGAGAGCGCTACAAATAGATGATTCAATTTACCTACCACATGTCAGCGGTTGGCGATGGGAGTCCTAGATGATAGGAAAAACATCAAATGGCGCCCAAAACTAATGGACAGCCTGTTGCTTGCGCAATAAATTGAGAATTGAGCAGCAGCGGGAAGGCAAACATCCTCGGCGGTCGCCAAAGCACATATTTACTGACGCTCCAGGGCAAGGATATTTAAATCCATTAAAGAATTTCGAAGAAAACTTGCCAACACTGACCCCTCTCTCGAATAATCTAGAAGTAGCTGCATGCGGCCTGACTATTTGCATCTAAGCAATGTTGTGCACTGCATCAAAAGCTTAGTAATAAATTATTGAAACTATATGTTTATGTATAAAGAAGCATTGAAGAGTGATATATGACCGTTTTTTTCTTAATTAAGCAAACGCTTCTGGACTTTAGTACATATTGCTGTTTTCTGTACCACTTCGAAATAGCCAACGAAGTAGGCGTGTTTACAAGATTTCCTGTGCCGCGTCTGACCTAACGTGAGGCGTCGCTTGTTTGCTGTACTTCGCGCGTCGATGGTGATGATTTATAGCGATGCATTAGCTACTGGAATGAGGCACACACGTTGGGTGGCAGTTTGAAAGGAGAGGCGGGTCAGCTTAGTTTCAAATGTTGTCTCCAACTCGTTTCTCACAAAACGTCACTGTTGCCTGGCACTAGTAAAGAAACCTCGGGGCGC
This sequence comes from Amblyomma maculatum, assembly GCF_055883805.1. NCBI lineage: Eukaryota > Metazoa > Arthropoda > Arachnida > Ixodida > Ixodidae > Amblyomma > Amblyomma maculatum. The sequence goes on along the minus strand of NC_139348.1, from coordinate 57,345,046 downwards.
ATGGTATGTTGTGGGCAACGAGAAAATACCGGATCCATGGCTTGATTTGCATTTTTGAAGTACACAGACCCGTGCTGCCTCAGTGTCGCTGTATTGTTTGAGCTGAGGGAAGGCGCAAAACGTCTTTGTTTTTAATTGCGAAAAGACTGTCGAAATTGTCGCTCATATAGAACTCACAATGATGGTTGAGAAAGTTCTGGATCCTGTGAAAATTCACCATGGCGCTATTCGCAAATTCCACTGACACAACACGAGAGTTACAAGCCGCTGTTCCGACCGCTATGCTTTAAGCGTGCTGACCATCATACTGCATTGCCACGATTATTAAGGCGCAAGGCTTTCTAGTCTCAAGGAACAAAATCTCGTGCGAGCGACTTGTGCGCGAGATATGTACGTCGGATTTCTGCATGCATCTGTGCATCGGATCTATGCGCTGAATTGTCACTAGCTAATAATTGATGTATGAGGAGGGAAACTAGAACGAAAGCGTTTGTTCGCGATTAGTAATGAATACATGTTGTACAACTGATATCGCTACATTTAGTGAATTATGATAACGACTATTATATGACAATAAAATTACTAAAATGACTACGGAACGACCAATATCTGAAACCACGACTTGTAATGGCCGTCATATAAATGAAATCAGTAAACATGCTTAGCTATCAGTGGTATTGACTACAAGAATTACGCATGACTCAGCGCGACTATTTAAAGAACAGATTTCAAAGGACCACTTGTAATGGCTGTAACTGAGCTACGAGTGGTAATGACAAAATCACAAATCATGGCTCAGCGTGACGTCGGAGCGACCAGTATGTCAAACGGCGACTTGTAATGACCGAGTAACGGCTCCGGTTACAAAACGGCTGCTCAAGAAGGTGGACCTGCGGTGGAACCGCGAATGTCATTATAAGAAGTGGACAATATAAAACCAGTACACCACCAACCTCATCGACTACCTCAGTGAAACTGCACTTGACTCGTTATTCTACCTTTCTATCTCCTGCATTCCATTCCCCCTTTCTCAACTTATGCTTTAAGGTAAACTTCTCGAAAAAAACTGACTGAAAATGAGTAAATATGCTTAGCTATAAGTGCTAATGATACAATAACTAAGCATGACTCAGCCTGACTACAGAACGGCCATTATGTCAAACGACGACTTGCAATGGCCGCAATTGACTAGAAATGAGTAAATATACTTAGCTATATGTGGTAATGACGGCAATGACTAGGCATGACTAAAATTGGTTCAGTGTGTTTTAGACTGAGAATACACACTAAAATATAATTTCCTGAAAGAAACAAGCAGGCGAATACAGGTAAAACTTTATCACACCAAGCATGCGTTTCACAATTGTTGTCGCTATGATAACTCGGCGAGCCCAATTATCGGCGCAGCTAAGGTAGAAAGAAAAGCAGTCGAGGAGAAAACGTTGGCGTATTTATGGTTAAAGTCTAGCAAAAACATTATTTCTCACTTTTTCTGCCGTAAAAAGAAATTATCGTGAGGAAACAGCAATCGGCCTTTTAGCATGTTCCCGCGTTTTGTTAAAATTTGTCTAAGAATGTTTGACAGCGCATTACGCTTCAAATGTTTTGCATTTTCATTTATATGTTGCAAACTTTTTAGGCTGCAAATATATTCCGTATAAAGAGATATATACTATATTTCAGGTTGGATTTATTTCTTTTTTCATTCACGAATCTCAATGGGAGGAACATTGAAACGCTTAGATTAAGTTGTTTATGTTTGAGACTAGATCGAAAAGTTGATTTTATATAAACAATCTAATTTAGGACATGAGGAAAAACACGAATATACAACTCCTGAAGAAGCATGATGTGGAATTAAAAAGGACACTACAGGGTATGCCGAACCTAGTGCGAAAGAAGTGACTACGAATGTCACTCTAGAAGAGGAAATATGTTAATTTGAAGCCCGTCCAATCTCTTAAAGCGACTGCTAACTCGACAAAAATCGGTTAATTATCCCAAGCAGCATTGGCCGACTGCCGACCTATGGCCGGTCATCGGCAGCTGGTCGGCAGCCCACCTGCCGGCACTCGGGGCTCGGTCGAATGACGGCCCATGGTTGGCCATGTGCCAGGTAGGGCGGAAGTCGGCCATCAAGCAAGGCCCAAGCTCGAGCACCCGACTGAACGCCGACCAATTTGGCCATGGTAGCTCGGCCAATGGGCGGCCCATGGTCGGCCATGTACTAGGTTGGGCAGAAGTCGGCCGGCAACCAATGCCCGAGCTTGTAACCCCAACTGAATGCCGACCTGTCTGGCAACGGTTGCTCGGGCATTTGGCAGCCCACGGTCGGCACTCCCGACCCAATATGCTTGTAGTGGACGCCGATTACATCCCTGGATCTACTTAACCTCTAGTACAAATCCAGTTGTTAGTGAGAACGCGCATACAAAACGAAACCATGTTGTCATAGCACGATTATGTGACATTAAATTATGATTAGAAGGTAGCTTTTTCATTGCCGAGAAAGAAAACGTTGCCGCAAGTTGATCGAACAAATGACCATTTTCTCAGCCGTTTTTTGTCCTAGTGCTTTTGCATTATCAATAAGGAACTACGCGCAGCATCGTCTACCTGTTGAAAGGAACGAATACGATGGGTGTACTTTCTAGACGCAATCACTGGAAAATGAAAAGCCGGAAGACTCGAGTTTGCCGTTTTAGTTTTGGGCATTCACACGGTGGTAAAAAAAAGAAAAAAAATGGCAGTTTTTCGCGCAGACTGCGAGCATGACAAGCCCTGGTACATTTATGTGGCGCTCAACATATTTATCGGCATTAAATAACAAATTAGTTTGTTCCGCCTATTAGTTTAGAGTCCAATCATTCTACCCGCGCTAGGCGGTGGAAAAGGAAGAAAAAAATAGTAGAATGTTTCCACGTAAGAAAAAAAAAGATTGTCGGTCGACCTTTCATATTAATATCCAAACTTTATATAACATTGTCAGATAAATGGAAAGAAGAGATCTGCAATTGGTTTTTCTGCCAAAACATTTTTCCGGCCACTCGAAATTAATAATGAAGAGGCGGAGTTTCGTGCTTATCTTCTCTGCTCTTTTGGACAACTTTGGTTTTGAATTACGCAAAATATGTTACAGTTAATTGAAAATTATCAGACTAAATATATGCATGTTTTTATTTGTATTCAGTTATTTTTCGCTTTTCAAGGTGGTGTAGATGGTTTTATAAATTTTCACAAAATCGGCCGAAGAAACGAAATTTTTCTACTTTACAGACCTAATTATTTCAAAAAAGGTTTATGGCAGAGCAGCAAAAAATCCACATTATGTTCTCAGCATAGTTATGTATTAAACAGCTAAAGCTTATATTTATATAACTTTTCAATACACAGATACGATCGCGCTAATTTAAAGAAAACAGCGAACATTGAACATTTCTTAGGAAAGTAAAAATAGTTTAAACATTGTTTAACTTTTACTACGTATTCTCCACTATACCCCAGCTTTCGAAATCTTTAAAACACCTTACATAATTTTGTTGCGCAAGTAATTACGGCCACTTCAATAAGGCACTGGTGCAAGGCGTAGCGCACCACGCAGATCTGAAGATTCTACGGCATTTGTGAATCGCCCACGACCTCATCGAGACGATGCTTCCTAAGGAGGGGGGCAAATTACACATAGAAGGCGAAGCAAAAGATGACATATGAGACGACAAGCGCGAGCCTGGAAGAGAAAGAAGCTTGAACGCAAGACTCGATCTGGTCGACCATCCAAACCATCTATCGCTAGGCCCTCCTTGGCGTTCTACCGAGACGTGACAATATTATTGTAACAGGGACAAATATATTTACAAAAGAGGAATAAAGATAAATACAATGAGAGACAGAAGGAGCTAGGCATTGAGGGCCCCCCGTTCAACGCACTTTTTTTTAATCTCACGTAAACGAGCGCGCCACTTCGTCTTCATCATTCTCATCATCATCCAGTAACGTTTTGTCTCGACATTGCAAACTAGCTGTGACAGACACAGCAAAGATAGGTTCTAAGTCGGGGCAACTGCACAGTGTAGCACAACAGCAGCGGAACAGCGCACGCGTGCGAGTCACGGCAGCAGCGTCGCCGTCTTTTTCAAAGCGATCGCGCTTCTTGTTCGGGCGCTACAATACGCATTTATTTGCTGTCACGAAGAAACGCAACGAAAAAACACGCGTAACGGAATCCATAAAAGTAATATGACAACAGTTCAAACCCTGAAACGCGAAAAGGAGGAAAAATGCGAACTCGACTAAATAAGCGAATAAGCATCAATATCTATATATTACAGGCAGTAATAGCGAGATTATATATCTAGACAAAAAAAAACGAAAAAAAAACGCACTCGGAGAGAGAACATAAAGGGACTACGGCGAAAGCGAAAGGTTCGGCGATTGTCCACATCGTGCGAGCTCGAAAGCGGCGAGCCCAGTACGATGAAACGCGCTCCTCGGCGCCTGTAATTTGGCCTCAACGCGCCCGCAGAGTAAACATCCACCCTCTTCCTCCGCCTGTTTCCCACCGACCGTGCTGGCGCGTCTCACATGCGCTGTTGGCTTGCGCACGCTCTGCGCAGACTACCGGTGGACAGCAGGGAGGCCAGAGAGGCTGATAGAGGCAAGAACCTCCTTCGGTTTCACGTTCCAGCTTTAGTTCCCAGCATTGAACCAACACGTACAGCTTCGAGCAAACCGCTACGATTGCTTTTTTTTATTATTTTATACAAAACAATGCGCCAGACAAAATTGTTTGGGCAAGATGGCAAGTACATGTAGGAGAGTACCTTAAACAGAAATAACCGCTTCACCATCAGAAAAGGCGGACGTGCAGACTTTTCAAAGCGCGTGGCCTCTCCACTTTTTCTCGCAGGTGTGCTTACCTCGCTAACACACGTCTCAAAAGGAAGGTCGTTTTTGTCGGCCTGTGGCCACAAAAGTCTCGTAAATTGCCTCTGCTCAACTGTTTTTAATGCCTATGCTCAGTTGGTCCGTCGCTTCCAGAGTGAGGCCTATTGAGCCTTAGGAAGAACGGCGAGAAATTCCGCCTATGCATGCGCGCTATCGCTTTCGGGACCCATGATAACCCTACTGAAAAACCAAAAGTTCTACGGGGCAATAACCTCATAAAATCTCATCTAATCGCATAGAGTCTCATAAGGTGCACATCATTATCATAAAATATCGTACATAATTTATGATAATGTACAAGAAACTGTGAGAACTTATGCAATCGTATGCAATTTGTGCGTGATTTCTTATGTGAATTGAGTGAGATTGTGTGAGAAAATGTGAGGTTATTGCCCCTTACAGATTTTTCAGTAGGGAAGTAGAACATTCGCCCACAATCCACAAGGATTCCGCAAAATGTCTACAAAATTGATATCCGAATCTGAAGCGTATAAGGCGTGATGGCTCAGTGGTTACGCTCGAGTTCTGAATACAAGTGCGAAGGTACTTGTATTCAGCCAAGGAGCCAGGCAATGAGTTCAACGCACTTCTTTTTTTTTATTCTTCCACAAACGAGCGCGCCACTTCATCCTCATCATCCTCTGTCATTTTTTTTTCTCGACGTTGCAAACTAGCTGTGACAGACACAGCAATGAATGAATCGGAGTCAGCTTTGTATGCGTAGAGTTCCTGATGCGCTGTGGCATAGGGCAGCCCACAGACGTTTTTCGCAATCACCTTCACCATTATTACAATGAAAATTTCTGAGTAGAATAAAAAAAAAAACGTTTATGATATCTTTTTAAACTTTGTTCACGTATTCTTCTCTACATCAATTTGCAATGTCAATAAAAACACATTGCACAATATTGGTGCACTAGTAGTTACGACCAGTCCAATAAGACCCTTAAACAGGAATTTGCAATTGCTGTAGGTCTGACTTCTTGGCCACTAAGCGAATAAAATGCAAGCAGGATTGGATTTCAGGTTCTAAAAATATGTCCAACAGTAGGGAAAATATGTCGACGGAAATGAGGAACGTAATGTTGAGATGTTGAGATGACCGGAGCGGCCATGAGCGCGGGGGTGTGCTCACCCTAGACGTTCGTTTTAAGAGGCGGTGCAGTGAGAGCTCGTTTTTGCGTCTTCAGACCGACAGACTTCGATACATATATTATGGTGAAGCTACCCAAAACTAATAAAAAATACTTCCTTGTAGCAGTTCAACGCATCGGCACTAGAGCTTCACTATTCTATCCGCCTGTTTTTCGCACCGCAACCGGAAGCCAATAACACGGGGTGAATTAGTTAATGAGATGCGACCACTGTCGGGAAGCCCGCTTCACCAGCGCGGGCGACAGCCTTCGCCGTATGAGAGACTGCTGCGCCAGATGCGATCGGTGGAAAGCATAACTGGTGCTGCAGTGGCAAAGCAAGGTATCGAATGCTAAAAAAAAGGAAAAAAAAACAATTGGTAACCGGATGCTCGTGCCTCTCTCAGATGACGGCATCCATGCAGACGGCCTGAAGTGGGCCTTTTGCCGCGCGTTCGATCTGCTGATCACACTTCATGCAGGCACGCTAGCCAGGACTGCATGGAAGAAACTGTACAGGAATGAAAATAATGTGCGCTGTCGAGTCATTCGAAAAAAACGGATGCAGCCCAGAAACACTGTGTTTTACTGAGGCAGTTTTCCATGCCCTTCACAATTTTTCCATTCTACTAAAATGATTTGGAATACGTTGCTTGCTCATTGAACGCTATCGTCTCCTGTAATTCGCGTTAAGATGAAGGTGATTGCGAAAAACGTCTGTGTGGTGCCTGATGTCACAGCGCCTCAGGAATTCGACGCGTACAAAACTGATTCTGAATCATTCATTGCTGTGTCTGTCACCGTCAATTTGCGAAGTCGAGACAAACAATAACCGAAGAAATACTTTTATAGCTGGAGAATGATGAGGACGAAGTGGCGCGCTCGTTTGTGGAAGATTAAGAAAAAGAAGTGCGTCGAACTGGGGGCCCTCATTGCCTGGCTCCTTGGCTGTTTCTCAATGCATATATCTTTAATCCTCTTTTATAAATGTATTTCTCCCTGTTACAATAATATGCCAAAATTTAAAAACCTTGAACGATTCACAAATTCCTGAGAACTTCAGATCTGGGCGGTGCGCTATAATTGGACAAAGGCCTTATCAAAGTGGCCATAATTACTAGCACAACAAAATTATGCGCGGTGTTTTTAATGATTTTGAAAGCTGAGGTAGTGTAGAATAGGCGGAAGAAGTTTAAACAGTGTTAAAACAGTTTTTTTTTTATTTTCCTTAGAAATTTTCAATGTTCGCTGTTTTCTGTAAATTAGCGCGATCGTATCTGTATTCAAATGTCACAAAAATATAAGCTTTACCTGTTTGCGGATAACTATGCTGAGAACATAGTGTGGAATTATTACTGCTCTACCATGAACCTTTTTTGAAACAAAGGCCTGCAATTTAGGAAAATTTCGTTTCTTGGGCCGATCTTGAGAATTTTTATAAAAACATCTACTCTTACCCGAATAGCGAAAATTAACTGTATACAAATAAAAACATGTATATATTCAGTCAGATAATTTTCAGCTAGCTAACTTGAACATAGTTTGTGTAATCTATAACTAAATTTGGCCAGAACAGCAGAGAAGCTCGGAACTTCGCCTCTTCGATATTATTAATCAGCTCATCATGCAACAATATATAATATTTTGAAGTAAATATAAAAGGTCGAACGACCGTCTTTTGTTCGATCATAGGTGGAAGCGGGAGGGGAAAGATGACGTGCGCATTTGTCGATGCAGCCAACAGTATAGATTTACGCAACGTTGTGGATGGCAGATGGGGAGGCTTTCTATTTTTTTTTAGAAAATGTTATGTCCGCGGTTGGCTTGAAGAAACAATGTTTTTGCGAACAGAAAAACACTATTTATTAGACCTCGACTCGAGCGGTGCGCGCTGGCGGCCGCTCATCGGCGCGGTCCAATCTCTGGGCACGGCTGGCCGATGCAGACAGGAGAGGCTGGGGTAAAGGAGGAATGGAATGTCGAGAGGGTCGTTGGTCCTTCGTTCCCACGCGCAGCCCTTGCGAACACAACACCGCGGCGGGAATCGACGCGCACTGGTTGAGCAGTTCATTGTTCCACCTCGTCTACGAATCCCCCGCTGCGCGGCTGTGCGGCCTCCTCCCGAAGCGTTCATTTCAGAGCTTGATGAAAACGCTACAAGACTTGTGACTGCTTCTTATACCTTTCTTTAATTGCTTCCCTCGTTAATTTTCTTATTCAATGTGCTGTGTATAATTTTTTTTCTTGCGCCTATATACGTTACATGTGCTCCGGTTTGTGCTTGCTACATATCTGTGAATAGTAGAGCTGTGAAATATCGCCGGAGTACGGATTACAGCAACGTAGGGAAACCATCGGCATTCTCGGACTCAGTGAAAGCCGTCATCTTAGACCGTGAGTATATATCTTTGCAGCATGCCATTGCTTCATAATTGGTTCTATATAATCTCCTACCAGTCCCAAATGTTCTCTTTCCGTATTCTCCTCGAAATAACTGCGCGAAGCATGACTTCAAGAACTAAGCTAATTTTCGTCCGGCTTTTTTACTGGCTGCGATATGAACAACATTTGCGCCGAAAATAAAGAAGCCGTGCATAACAGGTGTGTGTGCCACCAACGCGCGACAGAACAATACCGGCAGCCATTTGCGCAGTTTTTTGACTGCGCAGCGCGCCGCAATCAATTAGTAACCGAATACTACGCGCTCAGCTTTGTACATATATTCTGGACAGCGTCGTTTCTGCGCGCAGGAAGCCATGTTCGCTCAGTTTTTGGATTTTGTTAAGAGTTAGGGCAGTTTTTTGTTTTCAGATGTACAGACGATGCTTTGAAAACTGTCCGTGCGGTCTGTGCAAGCGAATTTTACAGTGGGGCAGACGTTATGTGCGTGATGCCGCCTGATGATTAGGCTATACTTTAGTAATAATGAACCCCCAATTTTATAATGGTTAATATCATATTGAGGATTTGAAAGCCGTGAACAGCGCAAGTGAGCCCCTTTTCAAAATTTTCTTAATCGACGCCCCCCTTCTGAGAACGCACCTTCAGGTGAGGGCGCGCTGTCAGGAAGCGGCGACAATAGGAGAGCGGTTTCGCAGACGCGCTTCGAAGGCTGAGGAAAATAACAAAACAAGCAAAAAGGCGCTTAAGACGTGTGTGCACTGCGCCCCTGTCACTGGAAAGTAAACAACGTGCATGTGGGACACATTGTACAAAAAATTGACGGCCGGTATGAGGCGACCATATCGTCCGAGATATATAGCTCGCGAAGCGCTCGATCACGGCGCGCACTTTAAATGGGACAGGACGTCAGGTCCGCCTGTTCGGCAATTATAGCTCTTTGTGCCTCACGTACTGTATGCATGAAGTGCACGTCATAGCCATCGTACAAAAATTTTAAACCGAAGCAGCGACCCACGTATTCTAATTGTATAGGAAATCATTTGGGAGTAGAAAAGAGCAACCTAATAAGATGTGCATGGTTCTTTAATGAACAATATGTATAAATGGACGGTTGAATAGTTACAGTAATGGAGTATTGTGCTAATTCTTTACGGCCGTGACCGCTATAAATATTACTCATATTGCTCTTAGCTTTAAGCTCTGGCATTGACAACTCTATCCAAAGAACCGACTAGTAGTGACAGGTTGTTTACAGCTGTTGATGAAGAGGTAGGTCATAATGCTATTATTGCAAGCATATTTGCTCCTTTTTGTACCTTTGTTTATTACAAGCAAAACTTAATTTTGTTCCCTATTCCTAGGGACGCTGCACCTCTTACAACACCCACTGTTCAGTCGCTTTCATTCAAGGTACGAAAAGGAGGAAATGAACATGCACTCATAGGATAGCCTGTCTTACCGTTAACAGCTGCAAATAACACGCCGCAGCAACCTTGGATTAGGTTTTCAATGGGGTTACCTGAGATGCCTAGCAATTTCTGCAATATTTATACCAACCGCTGCAGTGAAACAAAAGAGGTAACACTGCATCACTGTAACTGCTGCATGCACCTTTGAATGTGCCATAATTTTATTGCCTATTCTTATAGACGCAGGACCTCTTGCTATTGACTTTGTTCAGTAAGCAATCGTCTTTCATTGCTTCAATTTCTATCTCTCCATCACTTTATTGTTGCTCCGGGTGTGATTATTTGATTTTATTGTTCAAATAATATTGTTTTATCATGTGTGAATGATTTAGCCTACACATACATGCTTTCATTTTTTTAAATGTGCATCGGATTGTTTTCTACGTAGAAATGGATCGATTGAGTTGTATCACTGGTGCGAAAACCGACAGTTTGGCACCCCCAGAAGATCTGTGTCCTGTGGTTGGAAGGGGAATAAAGAAGAGGATAATCAGCGGAAAAGCCTGCCTAACAAAAGGTAGCACTGCATCACTGTAACTGCTGCATGCACCTTTAAATGTGCCTTATTTTTATTGCCTATTCTTATAGACGGTGGACCTCTTGCTATTGGCTTTTTGCAGTAAGCAACCGCCTTTCATTGCTTCAATTCCTATCTCTCCACCACTTTCTTGTTGCTTCGAGTGTGATCATTTGATTATAATGTTCAAATCATATTATTTTATCACGGGTGAATGATTTCGCCTAAACCTACATGCTTTCATTTTTTTTAGGCGCGCATCGAGAGTGTTTTCTACGTAGAAATGGTTCGATTAAGTTGTATCACTGGTGCGAAAACCAACAGTTCGGTACCCCCCGAAGATCTCTGTCCTGTGGGTGGCAAGGGTATATAGAGGAGGATAATCAGTGGAAAGGCCTGCCTAAAAACTTACAAGGATGACGCAAAAGCGAAATGCTGATCAGGGTGAGTGTTATCTGTTATCCCACTTCACTTGCTAGGTGATGTGACTATATATGAAGCACCTTAGTATATTTTGTGGTATACTCGCTGAAAATTGTGTAGACATTAAATTTTTCCTCGTTCAATTATTTTCAGTAACGCACGAATTGGAATAAAGCGAAGTCATCCACGCATCTAATGCCCATAGACATTAGATGCGTGAATGAGTTCATTAATTGTGTTCCTATGTGAACATGCAATAGTTTGTCGAATATATTAATATGGTAAAAGTCGACTTTTGTACTGTTAACCAGAGTAATACATATGCTCCGTATCATAGCCTTATTTGCCTATAGTTTGTGACTGCTCTTTCTTAAATTGTATTCTGCAGAGTACACGTGTGTCATCCCGTACGCCTATTTAACTCGCGAACAATTTGCAATCGAATTTCTTTTGTGATGTTGTTTCAGCTACAAATAACGATTGACAGTTGTGACAATATAGGTAGCTTTAGGTGCAACGTGTAGCGCGGAAATCTTTAATATATATGATGATGTTTTTATTCACCTCGTTGCCTTAACCAGCCTGTTTGAAGAGACGAAATGAAAACAAATATGGATGTCTTTGGACAGGACCAGTAATCGTGGAGTCATGACCATATTGTTTTAATTAAATTTCCCTATGTCGTGGGCTAATCTCTCGACACAAAGGAAATACCCTTAGGTTTGCAAGATGCGGCGTAGTTTTCTCAGAAAAAAAAAAAAAAAAAAAAAAAACGCCTATCACTTAAGCTGGAAAACCACGTTTTTGTCATATCAAAATGTTGCACGTTTGGAGGCCTGCTGCTTGCGCACTAAAATTTTGTCATCCATTGTTTTTTACTCACCACATCAACATAACTTTTATTTGTATAAGAAGTTTTGAGAGCTTGTTTCATTGATGCAGTTGATTTAGTAAAATATTGCAAACTTTGCTTCAAGCGCAACGCGCTACAAAAATGTTTATTTTCAACCTTACATACTGGCGTGATGCGTTACGTTGTTTGCACTAAAATATTCTGTCTTTATTACGCAGGTTATATTGTTCATTTAAGGCAGAATCTGGAGATCTAAGCTGCTATGTGTGTTCTCTGTAACGCTGGAAAGCAATTTGCTTATGATTGCATTATAAAAAATTACACATTTAAAACCATCTTCAAAAAATATAGTATTGTTAGTTATGGTCAAAGCTGTGAAATGGAATAATATATTAATAGACTAGATTGAATACTACTGCACCTAGAAATAAAAAAGAATGAAAGACAGAGAAAAAGTGCAGCCTTCACTTGCGTTCTGCCATGAAATTGACAGAAATAGCGAATTAATACCATTTTAAGCTAGATTATGTCCTTGATGACAAGCAGAAAAAGGCTTTATTAGCGCTGACCAGGCTTTAAATTTTACTTACAGTAAAATGTAACTAAATTCAGCAAATACTAAATTGAAGTTTTGATGCCTACTCTATAAGGGGAGTCATATAAGCAAATCTATAGATTAAAAACAGGCATTTTTATATTTCTAATTTTACATTTTGCAGAATTCAATATATTTACTGACTCATATTAACAAAGTACTTTGCATTGTTTTCAGAGATTTCGATAAAAATCGACGTTGCGGCATTTTCTTCAGTCCTAATCAGGTTTCCTTATTTTATCATTTTTTTTAATTTTGGCCATTTTAAATATTATATGTAGAAAAAAACAAACGTAGAGCTTCAAGTTTTTCCAGAAATAAAGAATGGAACCTAGATAATGCAGAGAAATTGTTTCAGTGCCAGGATAATATTGGATCTTGCAAGAATGCAGGCTGAATTTGGCCATTATCAGGACAAGCACTTGGTTTAATATTTAATGTTATATTTTTAAACAATATAACGCAACACTTTTCAGTCCGCGATATTTTTGAGGTACTGAAGATTCTTGAGAGGTATTTGAAGATCGAAGATTTTTTTTTTTAATCGCAGCAAATTTATCCTTTACTGCTGTTTTCGAATTTTGGGCAATTTCGATGCGTTGTGTAGAACACACCTAGCGGTCTGGAGCTTCAAATATTGCCTGGAATTAAGAACATGTGTTAGGAAGTGGAAACATATTTAGTGCAACCGACCTAATGCATCACATTCCAGTATACAAGGTTAAAAATGCATATTTTTACAGCGCATCGCTCCTGAACCAAAGTTTGCGAACTTTTAATAACTCAACTGCAAAAACAAAACGGGTTCCTAATACTGTTTGTAAATGTAAAACCTGCATATATTTAGTGAGTAAAAAATAGTAGATGACAAAATCATGGCATCCAAATTTGCAACATTTTGAAATGGCAAAAGCAGCGTTTTCTACCTCTAAAGGTATACCGGAATATTTTTTTTTGTTTTCGAAGAAACTATGCCGTATCTTGCAAAACTAAGGTTAATTCCTTTGTGTCTAGATATTTGCCCACCACATATAAAAATTTCATTTGAAACGAAAGGTGGCCATGGGACCTCTATTATGTTTCTCATTAAGGCACCCATATACGCTGTGAGAAAGCCACTATCAAGGGCTTATTTTTAAAATTACATATTTCGAACGGTTGGGCCATCTAAGAAAATTTGAAAGCTAGGCACACCTTCGGTGTCGTCAGCCCTCACTTTCTGTTACAGTTGCACTTGCGAAGCTGAATTAATACGTTGAGTACTTTATTTTAGCCACGAATATTGGTGTCAATTTTAAAGAAAGACCACAGTGACGCGATTCTCGTAATATTTGTAAGTGAAATCTATAAAGCATACATATACCTAAATGTATGATCTCATGCAGGTTTTATTCAAGTTACATTACACCTGCTGTGCTTGATAGCTTGAGCCAAGGGTTAGAAATAAGCCATTACAAAAAGGCGATGGAAACCGATGACGCATTGCCGGCAGCCTCTTAGGACAGTACAGTAAAGTTTTATTTTGTACGTAGGGAAGTGAGGTTATTCGCTCCAAGTACTAAATATTCACTTTAGACAATAAATACGACTTACAGAGTCGGTTAGCACGTTCGGAAACCTCTGTTTCGATATTTGCGGTTAGAAACCTCATGTGTACCTTTTTTTTTCTATCTGCAGTGTTATGTAGATACGGGTATGTAGATACCGAAACCGTTACCAGCCAATTCGCACACCTCAATTGTGCTGCTCTCAACATGATTTTGAGCGGACGAAACAACCTGCCGCTATGATGGCTGCTCCCATGCATGAGTAAGGGTGATATGCTGGCGATGGTTGCCTCGCGTCAGCCCTTTGGCGCACATGAAGGCGCGAGTTACACTGAACGCGCTGAACTTTGCAGTGCGGATAATGACTACAAAGCGGTAAGGATACAAATGAGTGGAACATTATTTTTCAGCTGTAAAGTACAAATACGGTCTTGTTGAACGGTTGGGCTGGCGCGGACAAAGAAGGCATAGGCAAGTTATAGGTCTAACGCTACACAGGGCTGTCGAGCCAAGCCAAGGCCTCAATTGTATTGTCCGGCAATCTGATTTTTGTATTTTCGGGGTTTCCTATTGTATCTCGGGAACGAAATGCAGACATGATGGTTCTTTATCGCTAATAATGAAACGTGGTTTGTGCCGGTGCTCTTCAAAGTAGCAACACCATTTATTGTGTAAGTCATTAATCAGTAATTTAGGTAAATAATGTCAATTAAGGATTCCAAACAAAACTTTTTCTGTGGCGCTCAAGGTAGCTTCCAGCAATATGTATCTGGTTTCCTTCCCCTGCCTCGGAAATGTCTTTTTTATCCCTTGGATCAAATTTGCTTGGACAAGCAGTATATGTGTAAAAATGGTGCACCTCATATTTCAAATGACTTCAGATATCATCGGATGACTACATCACTACTGATACCACTGAAGGTCCTTATAATTGCTTGAGTGACAGCCTTTTGTCATTTTAACAGGCTAGGAAACTCATATGAATACGGAATGAAGGCTGATATTTTCTTCCGTATATTTTCTAGAATGCCTGAGGAGAGGCAGCATGTACCTGAGTGACGTCCTCTCCAGGAAGACCGCGGCAGCAATCAAGCGATGGCTCGTGACAGTGAAGTAATAGGACGGCGGGTACAACGAGCAGGGAAACGTGACATCTTCAACTCAGTATAGAAGCTGAAAGCCAGAATAAATTGACGTGAAGCCTCACAAACTTAGCTGTAAGTGCCATGTTTTTATTAGCAGGGCTTTGAGCATGTTTCGAATATTTAAGAAAAACCAATAAAAAGTGCTGTTTAAACCTTCATTTGCCAATGCTCAGGCATTTTTGAGCTACATACGTATGGGTTGCTTTTCACCTGCCCGGAGAACACCATTACTGATGCCACAAAGAGCCCGCTTGGAGGAGAAGATGCGCATCTCAAAATACTGCCGCAGCGCTAATTTTCCATGCACTATTGAACTGCAGACGTTTTAGTGGGTACACCATAGGCCATGGATGAGTAGACCACTAATTATACATGGATAAACCACCGGGCAGCGTGTACCGCCGAAGTGGTTGGGCCATGTGTGGGTAAGCCATGGCCCATATGCATGACCCTAGCGCGGCAGTAGGCTGGCCAAGTCGACCATACTTGTTGGCCCGAGGTCCACTGCCGACGGTGGATAAACCACCGGCCAGCGAGTACCGCCGAAGTGGTTAGGCCATGTGTAGGTAAGCCATGGCCCATTCATGACCCTAGCGCGGCAGTAGGCTGGTCAAGTCTGCAAGCCATGGCCCATGCATGACCCTAGCGCGGCAATAGGCTGGCCAAGTCGGCCGTACTCGTCGGCCCGAGGTCGATTGCCGATGATCGGCCGTTCTTAGGCCATTGTCAATCGCCGACCTCGGGCTGAGGTAGGTGGCCTAGGTCGGCCCGGTGAGTTTCAGTCGGCCATATTAGCAAGGGCCGAGTGCGGGCCGACCATAGGCTTGCCGCTTGGGATGTTTATTTTATTGCTAAGGCAAAGTATTGCTTATACTGGGTTTTTTCAAGATCAGAAACTTCCGTCTAAAATAACTCCCGTGCAACACGAACTGGTTGCGCATGTTTGCACAGTGCCGAAACCTGCTGATGATGGCGTGCAAGATAAATATTGCTTGTTTCATGAAGCTGACAGTCGGTGGCTGCTTTCATAATCAGAGAAGCAATTTCGCGCCAAGTAAGTTTCATCGAGATGCATTATTTGTTCAATCTTCAATACGAATGATCGGAATGAGCTGAAGTACTACTGTGAGCGTCCGTCGCACACGTGGCCAGAAGCCTTCAAATGTATTTTACCGCTACCTGAAAGTCAACCTATATTTACCGCCCAGAAAGCCAGCGGAGGCAATCAGCAGCTTTACTGAAATTCTGTAGTTTGGCACAGAAGTGTTCTCTTTTTCCTAATTTCACTGTGGCTGTAGAAATTTGGCGACAAGAAAACATCGTGTTTGGCACCAATTATTTGTTGCATTTAGGTCTTCCACACTTGACTCTAACAAGAAAGCGGGCCCCTCAAGAATATTCCAAGTGACCTCATCCTTTGCAGGTTGCGCGAACTCTAGTTGACTATGCCGAAAAGTATAGGGCCGAAGAAAAAAATGATGTAGGATTGCGAAATTCACAATATAGATGTCTATAGGGTGATTCCACGAGTTATCAAAATGATTAATTGATTGGTTTTTTGGTTTCTATTTATAGATATGTTGAGCATGTAGTACTCAATATATCAACAGTGGGATTATTATTTTATACCGCTCATATTATTGAAAAAAAAAACATGAACGATTACACACCACAGGTAGAGATTTCGCGCACATCGCTGTTTGTGGAGATTGCATTGAAGTAAGCAAGTGCAGTCATTCAAGCCATGTTTAATACATTTTATGAACTCAATTTAAAGGTGGCAAAAAGTAAGTTAAACGTCTTCCGCCATTCTGAGGAAGCTACTGCTATCAACGAACAAATAAAGAAGTACACTTATGAGAAATTAAACCTTGTTTACGAATTGTTTTCTCGGTGACTATTAGCCGTACTTTTTTGTATTTTCAAGAATAATTGGCATTTGTGCAGTAATTAGGCTCACTTATTCCTATCAACAAAGCGGAAGGTGAGGAAATCTTACGCCGATGCCTGCGTTTTTGACTGTATGAGTTCTTTTAATAAATCAGTTATAAACAACTCCACTCGCAATTTTGCTCACAATTCTTCTAACAAGGCTCAAAGCGTAGGCAAAAAAGGATCTGAAAGGACATGTTGCATTATATTGTTCCTTATCAAGTTACGAGAGCTCGAACTTTTCAAATCTCCAGCATAGCCAAAAGCACCTCAATGGCGGACGTGAAGGAGCTGCTACTCCTTCCCTTGCTTTAAATTTCCCGTAATTGTCATGACAGACATATTTCCTAAGTGGACTGTATGAGGTAATTTATATTTAATAGGCAGCATCAACCGGTGACTTAAGCGCGATGAAAGGGTGGTGCTGTCGCCGAGGAAATGTAACAGTCCACAATATTTCACACCGACAAACATTTTTCTTCTTGTGTTGCGACCTGTGTTATCATCGTTTCTTAATAAAAGCCGTTAATATCACAATATAATACACTAATTAAAAGGGAACGTATTTCTAAAACATCCACTATGTATTTCATGTAGAAGTGTAGACCATTGCAGACGCATGGTAACACGCTTTCAAGAACATTGTTTTCGTTGCACATATAACCATTAAAAGCAGCTTTTGATCGCTTTATGGACAGTAGAATTTGGAACATCGTAAGTAGTATCCAAGGTGAAAATATTTTAAATTATACTGAAAAATGTGTGCGCTGATGCCACGTCCCCTTCCTAGCATGTACTGATATAGCTGTGTGTCACTGCGAATCGGAACAATGTTTTGCGTATTCATACATGCTGCTTTCTGCTCTACATGTGGTCGCAAATATAGCCGCAGAAACTCCTCAGCATACACAACGTGATTCTAGGGAAGTTACTAGTGGTTTCATAGGCTAACCGCACATCGTAGCAGACCACGTTGTCAAGTGCTTCCGGCTGCTTCCGATGACTGCGAGCTCCACCTGTAGGTCTTTTGCTCAATGACAAGCGCAGGTAGCCACACTCCAGAACAAAACATTTGATTTAGTATTAAATAACCCAAAATACGCCTAAAGTAAAAGCAATCGTTCTATCTGACCCATGACGCGGCAGATGCCTGCATTGCGCGAGGAATAACTCACAATTGTGCCAAAACAATGAGATCCTCCTTTAAGATCATATCGCATACGAGGGCAACAAGACTGCAAGGCACTTGAAAACAAATATCAATTGCACGGAGTATGGCCAAACAACTACGCGTCCATAAAGTGCATTTCTCTGCAAAAGGAGATGAGAAAAATGGCAAGACATTTGCCGATTAGTAAAACACCGGTGACCCCTTGACAACCAGGGAACGGGGCTGAGCGAATGTGACACAATCACCGTCTGAAACGCTCTATTTTTAGAAAGACTGAAGAAAGTGCAAGTGGTGTTCGAGTTTGGGTCAAACTTCAAACAAATAATGGAGCTGAAAATAAAACGGTGAGTGCAAAAACTTGCTACCGTTTGCATGTATACATTCATGCTCATGAATTTATGTGCGCAAAGCCTCATAGACCACGAGAAAGATTTATTTTTGATCCACAAAGGAAATAAAATTAATTTCAGAAACAATTCGCGGTTCCGTCTTGGTTTCTGCGGTGCAAATAGTCTTTATACACCTTCGCTTACATTGCTTTTGTAAAAAAAATATTTATTTTGTTTTAGAAAAGAAAGTTACATTCTGGAAATGCTGCATGGATAAAGCTGTTACTAACTGTTTTACAGGGGGCTCAAGACGCTCTTAAACTGTCATTCAGTGACAGAACGCGCATGGGCTGGTTTGCACAAGTACTAGGAGGACATACTCAAATTATCAGCGGATGCCAGGAGTACAATTAAAGATCCAAACAAAATCATACATTCAATGACAAAAATAAAAAGCGGTAAAAATCATCACTACTCATGCTGAAACTCTACCGTTGAACGGAGGTCAAAATAGACATTTAGAAAGCATTCACTAATGCATACCCTGACACACCTGTTCACTGATAGAAAAAAATCAACCATGTGAATGTCGGAATTCTCTTATTGAAACTAATTTGGGCTATAGATAACTTCTCCGGAGTTATCAGATCTGTAGGGCCTGTCGGATACACTCGGCGTCTTTAATCTGCCTACCCTTTTTCATTGCTCATAGACCTCAAGAGCGCTCGGTTGTCATTTTTGTGGCCGACATACTGCACAAGTCAGTATATATTTTGTGGGCGACTTGCATTTCATGCCGGCGTGCCTGAAGTGTCAGTCGATTGACAGAAAGCTTTCTTTGATTATCCCTAGAGTGCCGGTTAGCCTCTGTCTCCGCTCGTTTTCTAAGTTCCCATAATTGCAGAAGATGAAGGTCGGGAGTGTGCTGATCCTAGTTTATAGTTGTAATGATGGTATGTTCCTTAAGGTAGGGACACACTAGCGGGAAGACGCACGCGGCATGCGCCGGCGGCAAGCAGCTTGCCGCAAAACCTGCAGCGGCGGCGAGAATCGTAAATCAGCTCACGCAGTCGAACACAAGGCGAGATCAGCGCTCTCACGTTACCGCAGCGCGAAACCGATGCGGCTTCTCTGCCGCGCGGGAGTCCTGCCGCTGGCTGCACGCCGCCCGCGTTCTACCGCCAGTGTGTCCGTACCCTTAAGGACAGCTTACAATAATGACACCATACTATATTGGAGACTGCAGTCATCCGATTATACTGTCCAACACCTTTCCAGTGCATTAGGGACACATTTCTTCTCGTTTTTTTTATTGTTCCCAGAATAAAATATTTTCTGTTCATTCTTCTGGACGTGTGCAAGGCCTTTTATTACAATATAGAACAAGCTACTTACATTGCTCACACACACACACACACACACACACACACACACACACACACACACACACACACACACACACACACACACACACACACACACACACACACACACACACACATATATATATATATATATATATATATATATATATATATATATATATATATATATATATATATATATATATCCCCTTCGCAGACGAAGCCCCTGGGCTGTCAGTCAGAGTCCCGAGTGAGAGTGGCAGCGCTTCATTCTTGCGACATGAACTACCTGTGTTTTCCGAGAGGGCCGACCTTGGGAACATTGGCGAGACAACACGTAATTCAACTCATTGATGCGTTTGACCACAATAAATGGGCCTGTGTAGTGCGACAACAGCGTCTGGGACTAACCACGCTTGCGGAGAGGTGTGCAGAGCCACACTAAGTCGCCTGGAAGGTAAGAGACATCCTGATGCCGACGATCGTAGCGCTGCTTAGAGCGGTCCTGCGAGGCCAGAGTGCATAATCGGGCAAAATGGTTTCGAGAGAACGTCGAAGCGGACGGGCGTAGAGGAGGAAAAATGGACCATAAGTAGTTCTCTCATGCTTCGAGGTGTTATAGTCGGAAGTGGAATGGAATGGAAGCACGTCATCCTAGTTCTTGTGCTGCGAGCCAACACACACACACACACACACATATATATACATATCTATACATATATATATATATATATATATATATATATATATATATATATATATATATATATATATATATATATATATATATATATATATATATATATATATATATATATATAAAGGAAAGAAGCCAACAGTCGGCGAGGCCAAGGAAAGCGTTGGGGATGGTGCTTTATGTCTTTTATTTATTGTTTACTTGGATAATCACAGAAATTAGTAATGTAGTATATATATATATATATATATATATTGTCACGCGCCTTCGTAGAACGTCGACGGAGGATGAAGAAGAACGGTCGGGTAGATCGGTGAAGAAGAAAGAAGAGCAAGGGCAGAGGGACGTTTGTACGCTTCGCCGCAGTCCTGTCTGGACCGATCCCTGTAAATAAACCCCCGTGCGTAGAAAGTACGTAACAACTTGGTGAGAGGTGCTTGGGTAGCGACCACGAAGCGTTTCATCTACCGAAGAAGCCGTAGACTAGCTGGCCTACCACCAATGCCATCAGACATGACTGAAGACGGCAGTACCGAGCAGCCAGGATCATCCACGGCGGACAACTGGCTCCATTATCGAGAGCCGCGTACGTTCTCTGAAAAACCTTAGGAGGACGTTGATGAGTGGCTGGAACACTACGAAAGGGTGAGTAAATACAATCACTGGTACGCCGCTACTAAGCTGGCTAACGTGGTGTTGTTCCTTGCCGCCACTGCCTTTGACTGGTTCGATAATCACGAGGATTCATTAAGTACATGGGCTATCTTTACAAGCGAAATCAGAAAAATTTTGGGGATAAACCTGCAAAGAAGAAGCACGCTGAACAAACTTTGCTTCACCGGGCGCAAGTACCCGGAGAAACTTGTACTGAGTATATCGAAGCCATCTTAAAGCTATGCAAGCTCGTCAACCCCACTTTGCTTGAAGAAGGCAAAGTCGGTCACCTCCTGAAAGGAATAGCGGAAGACGTTTATAATTTTCTTATTAGCAAAGTGAACCTGAGCACCACCGGTGATGTTATAAAGCACTGTAGAACATTTGAGGCTTACAAGCTGCGACGAATTACACCTCAATTCGGAAGACTGGCCAATGTCACCTCTATAGCCAGTGTTGAAGCCTGTCCTTCAGTTTCCATGGCTGATATGATACGAGAGATTGTACGTGAGGAATCGCTAAGATCTAGGGACGCCATCTGTAGTGAAGAATATCTGCGGTAGAGTTGTGCACTACAGGCAAATGTTGCCGCCCTGTCCACTCCGTGGGTTCAACCTAGCGGCGCTTCGCATATGAACGATCAGCGCAGCTGTACTCAACGTTATGACCACCAACCGATGGAAATGAGGCCCGCCTACTCTGAAAATGTGGTTCGTCAGCAGCGAGAGCCTCGCTATAACCAACGTCGTGACTTTGTTAGTGAGGACTCTTATGCTGATCGCTGGCGCCCTCAACCTGTGTGCTACAGGTGTGGCATTGCGGGGCATATCGCAAGATACTGCCGCTGCCTTTTTCCAACAGTCCAAGATTACCGACCCCACGCAAACATTCACGGACGGCTGCACACTGAACAACAGCGATCCCCGACTATGCCTCTGGGGACTCATACCATTCGACATATTTGCGGAATTCATCTCCTGCATCTGATCGTAGTGTGACGCCGCCACCCCAGCGCCCGCGCAGGTCACCTTCCCCTTGACGTCGTTCTTCCCTTACGCCTCAGGGAAACTAGGAGGCGCGGCCGATGGAGATGAGGCCGCCGGCGAGTCGATGACGTCCATACTTAACAAATTGGAAATGTTTGTTGATGGTGTGAAAACAATGGCTCTTGTGGACACTGGTGCTACAGAATCTGTTATGAGTTTGAGTTTTAAGAACCGTTTAGGTAGAAAAGTAATTTTCAGTGGTGACCGTGCAGTGTTATTCCATGGTGTCAGTGGTGAACCTCTAGTTCCTCTTGGTGTGTGTGCTTCGGATGTTGTTATTGGCAGCCTCAAGTTTAGAGTAGAATTTGCAGTACTGCCTCGGTCAGCGCATGATGTGCTTCTTGGGATTGATTTTCTTCAGGAGTGTGGTGCAACTTTAGACTGTGGTACGGGAGGGATTGCTTTGAATCCTTCACTACTTTCGGTTCTTGTTGATGACTCAACACCTGAATTTGGAGTATTTGCTGTTGAAGAAGACACAATTGTGCCAGCGTTATCTGCAGCATTCGTGCGGGTTTTCTCTATTCGGGACCAGTGCGAATCTTTTGGTGCTATAGTAGAACCTACGAGATTCACCTGGTCAAAGAAGAGTATACTTGTGCCTCGTTGCGTCATTCCCGTGACTAGAGGCCACACTGAGCTGTGGACAGTGAACCACTCCGAAGAACCAACTGAGTTGCCTCCGGGCCTAAAACTCGCCCGCTTCGAGGAAGGCATATTCGGTTCCTTCGCGGCGTTAAACAGCTCTGTCACTGAGCAGCACGTGCGACCAGCATGGAGACCCAAGTTACGGCTATAATTAGTAAGTCTCTTTCTACAACTGAGCGGCGTATTCTAGTGGAACTACTACTGAAGCATGTGACAGTGTTCGACTTTGCCAAGGATGACTCAATGCCACTGCATACAGTCGTATTCATCACACGATCAACACTGGGTCCGCACCTCCAACACGTCAGAAGCCCTATTGAGTCTCAGCAACTGAACGTAAGGTAATAGATGAGCAAGTTCAATACATGCTAAAGCGCGGCATTATTTGAGAGTCCTGTAGTTCTTGGGAAGCTCCAGTTATCCTTGTTAGAAAGGAAGATGGCACATGGAGGTTTTCTGTTGACTACCGCCGTTTAAATGCAGTCACGAAGAAAGATGTCTACCAGCTTCCACGTATAGATGACGCAATTGACTGTCTGCACTCAGCTTCATACTTTTCTTCTATTGACTTGAGATCCTGTTACTGGCAAATCCCTGTGCACATTACAGATAAAGAAAAAACGGCATTCGTAACACCAGACGGACTTTATGAATTTAACGTTATGCCTTTTGGATTATGTAATACACCTGCCACAGTCGAGCGGTTCATGGATACAATTCTCCGTGGACTAAAGTGGCAAATTTGTTTATGTTATTTGGACGAAGTAATTTTTGGCAAAACATTTAGTAAGCACAACAGCCGTCTGGATATCGTACTTAATTGCATAGAAAGAGCTGATATTGTACTGAATGCAAAGAAATGTCATTTTGGCGATCGTGAAACGGTTGTCCTCGGTCACGTAGTTGACAAAGAAGGTGTTAGACCAGATCCCAAGAAAATTGAAGCTGTCAAAAGTTTTACCGTGCCCAAATCAGTAAAGGAGCTGCAGAGCTTTTTGGGGCTATGATCGTACTTTCGACGCTTTATACCGAGGTTTGCAGACATCGCTTACCCACTTACGTGTCTACTGCATAAAAATGCACTATTCAATTGGACTAGCGAATGTGACTCAGCTTTCCGTCATCTTTCTTTTGACCTCGGACCCAATCCTCCGCCACTTCTGCCCATCAGCTCCAATTGAAGTACACACTGACGCAAGTGGTATCGGTATCGGCGCTGTACTTACACAATGCCATGGACGCGATCAGCACGTGATAGCATATGCCAGCCTCTCGTTGAGTAAATGTGAAAGAAATTACACGGTTACGGAACAAGAATGTCTCGCCGTTGTTTTTGCTGTACAGCGCTTTCGTTCCTATCTATGCGGGAATGCTTTCACGATTGTGACCGACCACCATTCCCTTTGCTGGCTCGTGAGTCTTCGTGACCCCTGTGGGCGGCTCGCTCGATGGGCTTTACGCCTACAAGAGTTTAATTTTACCGTGGTTCATAAAAGCGGCCATAAACTCAGATACTGATTGTCTTTCGCGTTTGTCGCTTCAAACGACTGATAACGACTCAGATAATTTCGATGAATATTTAGCTCCAATTTTACAAACCTTCCCCGATCTCTGAGTTTTCCGAACCGAGCAACGCAAAGACAAAACATTAACTTCTCTGTTTGATTCCACCAACGATCCTATGAAGAACACATTTCGCATTCGCGAAGGAGTGGTTTACAAGAAAAAAGTTCGTCTCTCGGGGAGCACGTATGCTTCTTGTCGTTCCGGAAAGTCTACGTATCACAGTTCTAGAAATGATGCATGATGACGCCACGCCTGGTCACCTGGGAGTGGCCCGAACACTCCACCGCACACAGCAGCGATTTTACTGGCCGAAGATGCGTTCAACGATCAAGCGATATGTAGCCAGCTGTGTGCAGTGCCAGAGCTTTAAGCTGTCGACTTCAAGCCCACATGGAAAACTGCAGCCAGCCCCACCTCCAAAAGCCCCGTTAGAGCAAGTTGGCATTGACCTTCTTGGACCTTTCCCACGGTCCTCTGAAGGAAACCGATGGATTCTTGTGTGCGTTGATTATTTAACCCGCTACTGTGAGACAGCCGCGATACCATCCGCTACTGCATCTGAAGTATCAAATTTCTTACTTCGACTCGTCATTCTTCGGCAGGGCCCTCCGCAGTCATCATTAGTGACCGTGGACGCCAATTCACAGCGGACATTGTCGAAGAACTTCTTCGCCTCAGCACCTGCAGTTTTCGCCACTCAATGCCATATCATCCCCAAACGAACGGTGTGGTAGAACTAACTAATAGGACGCTTACCATCATGTTGGCTATGTACGTCGCTGCCGACCATAATGACTGGGATGGCGTTCTACCGTTCATTACTCATGCATATAATACGGCGCAACATGAGACAACAGGCTACAGTCCCTTCTACCTTCTCTATGCTCGCGCGCCTCGCTGTGCCCTCGACACCATACTGCATTTTTCATTCATGACGAACCTTCTCTTGCTAACACACTCTGCAGAGCTGAAGAAGCCCGCCAGCTGGCCAGAGTTCGAATTTTAACTTCACAAGAACGTTCTAAGAACCGCTACGACGCTCAACACCAACAAGTTTCTTATGCTCCTGGTGACTATGTGTGGTTGTGGACACCTCTCCGTAAGCGTGGTCTTTGTCAAAAACTGCTGTCACACTACACCGGATTGTTTGTTGTGTTAGAACTCATCAGTGTCCTGAATTACCTCTTAGCACGCATAACCTCGAATGGTCGACGGTCACGGCAGTCTCAGGTGGTGCATGTAGCTCGCCTCAAGCGATTTCATTCCAGTGGATCTCTGTAACTCGCCCGACGGGCTTCGTCTGCGAGGAGGGAAATGTCACGCGCCTTCGTAGAACGTCGACGGAAGATTAAGAAGAACGGTCGGGTATATCGGTGAAGAAGAAAGAAGAGCAAGGGCAGACGAACGTTTGTAGGCTTCGCCGCAGTCCTGTTTGGACCGATCCCTGTAAATAAACCCCCGTGCGTACAAAGTACGTAACAATATATATATATATATATATATATATATATATATATATATATATATATATATATATATATATATATATATACAGATAATATATATACAGGTACAGGTACAGAAGATATATACAGGTACAGAGAATATGTGGCATTCTATACAGATGGTTTAAAATCTGCACAATACGTCGGAAGCGCAGTGGTCCAAAACAATTGGAATAGAACAGTACGGCTACCACAGTGTGCATCCATTTTCACTGCCGAGTGTTATGCAGTCCTCATGGCTCTAGAAAAAATTAAAATTGAAAACATAGAGAATAGTGTCATTTACACTGATTCTCTGAGCATATAAACAGCATATAATCATAAAAATGCAAGCAAGTCGCTTATTGGTGACATCAAACACGGCATAAAAACAGCCACAACCCAGGGACATACTGTAAAGCTTTGCTGGGTTCCCAGTCACATAGGAATTGATGGAAATGAAAGCGCTGATATATGCGCTGCACAAGCTCGACAAATAGAAATGAAGAAAGTGCACGTTCCCTACAAAGAAGCAGTCAAATTGTCAAATTAATGCAGTCTAAGCTAAGAGATAGATGGCAGTCTAAAAGGAATAATGAAGAAAATAATAAGCTACACCTAGTAAAACCTGTCATATCTGAATGGACGTCATGCACACACCAAGAAAGATTCACTGAAGTCATTTTATGTCGCCTCCGTATTGGACATACACACCTTACACATGGTTACATTCTTAGAAAAGAGGAAATACCAACATGCGACCTTTGCGGAGAAACAATCACAGTTAATCACATTTTATATTCCTGTACATAGCTAGAAGAACTAAGAAAGAAGCATTTTTCAATATTTTATTCAGAATATATGCCTCTTCACTCTAGCTTACTCATAGGAGAAAATGCTCTTGTTAATACATCATGCGTTTTTATGTTCTTAAAAGATGCCAACTTTCTTAACAAATTATGAGTTTTTTTTACCATATTCAATACATATCTGCTGCATGGACAGCAGATCTAATCATGTGTTTGGCTCATGATAGCCTTAAATGCTTATGCGCCATAAAACGCAACACACAGCACACAACAATATATATATATATATATATATATATATATATATATATATATATATATATATATATATATATATATATATATATATATATATATATATATATATATATATATATATATATATATATAAGCAGATCAATTCAGGGGAAATGAGGGTGCTCGTTATAATACATGAAGGAAAGAAGTCAACAGTTGGCAAGGCCAAGCAGAGCATTGGGGATGGTACTGTATGTCTTTTTTTTTTTAATGTTTTACTTGGATAATCACCGAAATTAGTAATCTAATCTGTTTAGGGGAAAGATAATTAAACACAAAGTAGAAGAAAAAACAACGTGCCGATGGTGGGAACCGAACCCACGACCTCCGAATAACGCGTCCGGTGCTCTTCCAACTGAGCTACATCGGCCGCTGTCTCCCCTGCTACTTTCTTAGGTATTTATGTTGTCTGTATACGAACCTTGAGAGTGTTCACCAGCGCCACCCTCAGCCATAGCGGCGGACGTGGAACGTCCTTTGTTACCGCCAGCGTCACGTAGAACGTGATCAAGAGCGAGGGCGAAACTGTGCTAGAACCCTCTTACGCTACCTATGGCTTCAAGACTGCCAGAGCCGAGACCCCCGTAAGCTACAAGCAGATCAATTAAGGGGAAATGGGGGTGCTCGTTATAATACATGAAGGAAAGAAGTCAACAGTTGGCGAGGCCAAGCAGAGCGTTGGGGATGGTACTGTATGTCTTTTTCTTTTTTTTTTATGTTTTACTTGGATAATCACCGAAATTAGTAATCTAATCTGTTTAGGGGAAAGATAATTAAACACAAAGTAGAAGAAAAAACAACGTGCCGATGGTGGGATCCGAACCCACGACCTCCGAATAACGCGTCCGGTGCTCTTCCAACTGAGCTACATCGGCCGCTGTCTCCCCTGCTACTTTCTTAGGTATTTATGTTGTCTGTATACGAACCTTGAGAGTGTTTACCAGCGCCACCCTCAGCCATAGCGGCTACTTTGTGTTTAATTATCTTTCCCCTAAACAGATTAGATTACTAATTTCGGTGATTATCCAAGTAAAACATTAAAAAAAGAAAAAGAAAAAGACATACAGTACCATCCCCAACGCTCTGCTTGGCCTCGCCAACTGTTGACTTCTTTCCTTCATATAATATATATATATATATATATATATATATATATATATTTATATATATATATATATATATATATATATATAGGAAGCACCATCACATTTAAGAACATAAATAATCAATCCGATTTCATGTAGCTGTTCCAAAGTGCCCGCATAGATTAGGTACAGCTTGTCTACCGAAGACAACAGGATAGTCACGCTTACACGTCTTGTGACCTAGCGAGTGTTTATATGTTTGGCTTGTCGTGTGCTCTTTCGCGTAAAGCGGACTGTTACCTCTTACGCCGAGGTGTATATACGCCGGGTGCCCTCGTGCGATACCCTTAAGAAGCCGACCTCTTTTCGGAATATTTTACTTGACTATTGGACCTATTTCTTGGCCCACAAAGATATGTGTTTGACGAAATCGTGTAAGACGAAATTTTATTGCAACAGCTCAAACATTGGGTATAATAAGAATCATTAGAATACAGGAATACTTGCATTGCCCGAGTCGCTTTGTGACATTAAACTCCACATACCACACAAGAACACTTGTATGTTCTGCTGAACTTTAAACGTAACGTGGTCACAGCTATATAGAAGAGAGGGGCGTGAAGCATGTGGTCAACACCCAATAATAGAGTCATCTGCTACGCGAGAAGTTCTTTTATTTTCACTAAATTCAAATGTGTTCTAGTAGTCTTAGGGGATCCGTGGCAGCCGCTGGTTCCACAGTCAGGCAGACACCAATGTTGTTGATGCTAAAAATGGTAGTACAGCCAAATGCTATCGGAACAGCTAGAAGGGTACAAGCAATTAGTCCTTGACATAACATAAAATACCAAGCTAGCGCTTGAACATTGACTCCGTTTCTTTTTTAACTACACGTCTTACACGCCATCATAATCCCTTCGCTCGAACGGACACAATAAATCTTCCTTTTACCACATACCATAAAAGAGTGGAATTCATCGGCACAATGATTGAAAGCGAATAGTGGTGTTGCTTGTTTCATTTTAATTGTTCATTTCGTTTTTTATTTTACTTTGTCCTCTCGTACCTGTAATTTCCGCTAATAAATTTGTTTTGCTTGGATTTTTAACACGATCTGCATTACGAAATAAATAAAAAACTCCGGCATAAAGCCATTCCAGAAATATATCGCCGAGCATTTGGAGAGTCTTCATTCTCGTGTGAGTGCGCTTGAGTACTAACCACGAGAAGAGTATATGTTACTTGCTCGACTTGATTCCTTAAGTATTGCCGTGGCACAGGTAAGAAAAAAAATACCATGAAAAATGGTTCTCGCCGGAATACGGTAATTTCAGATGGCATCCTACAAGCCCCAAATGAGGATGGGGAGGACTTATTGAATAACGTATCAAACGTCATCACAGAGAATAGACGGTCCAATTTTCAAGGATCGCTGTGATAGTTTTGATAGGGTGCGCGAAGACCGTCCGCTTCCTATCATTCTGAAACTATTGGAATATTCAGAAAACAACTATGTTAAATAATGAACGTACACAACTTTAAAGACAATGACTACCGTGCAACTTAAGAATTCTACTTTGAATTCGTTCACTATGAATATAACGTTTAGATGCGTCCCAGGTTGATTGTGACAATGGCTCGAGGTGAAGCTTCAATTTAACTACATTTTTATCAATAACCCTCGGTAGGTCTAGAAATCTCACGCGGTGCCTTTAAAAGGACCATAGGCGCTCTCCCAGACACATTGCCAGACAGTCAGTGTGTCTTCCATTTCACTTACTAAACGCAAGTTTAAAAAGCCATTCATATTCAACTGTAACGCTAGAAGTATTACAAATAACTTTCCTGACTTCCTGCGTCTTATCTGTTCGCCCTCTCCACACGTGATGACAATCAGGAAGCGTGGCTTTAGAACGACATCCATGATTGAGATTTTACTCCCCGAGCGGATTGACAGCATGCTGAAGGCTGAATCACCGCTTATATTTCGATATTAGAAGTTTCACTGTTCTCAAAATCTCAGAAGCAACTGCATATATCTGGTTTAAATTTTTGTTAATAATCAGTGCATTTTAGCGGAAATTTTTTATCGGCCACCCGATTCCTAATTTTGTGTTGCACATTCTCAATGAATATTTCAAACAAAGCATTCAGACCGCATAATCTTAATTTGGTGGTGGGTTTTAAGGTTCCAGGAATCAATTGGAAATTATTTACTTTCTTCGGTACATATGCATCCATCTGTCGGCAATTGCTCAATATTTCCTTATTATCCAATTTAAAGGAAGTAGTTAATGGAACAACAGGTGATCAATTGCTTGCCTTGGTTTCCGGGGGTTCAAGAATTTATGACTACGGTTTTGAGTGCAATATTATTGAGTGAACGTCGAACCACAAAGCTGTGGTTGCTTCAATTGTCCGGTTTTTGCGTCGCTGTCGACTTTCACCACGCCTCCTGATTTCATTCGCACTGCTGATGGTGCGATCACCTATTTTCTTGCTGCCTATATTGAAACATTTCATATGCTTAGGAACTGCTATCAAGAACTGCATGTAACGTTTCGTTCCAATAAAATGAAAGAAATAAACCTCCAAGAGCTTCGGGTGACTCGTGAAATCCTACATGCATACGTCTGCTTCGAAGCCTAAGGCGCGTGAAGCGTTTACTGAATCCAGAAAATGCTGTCAACTTAAGCACACCAAAGGAAAGACTTCGAGTAATGATAAATCGGTCAGAGATTGTTTTTTTGAATGTCCAGCTAGGAAACCGAAAACTAATAATCACAAACGTTTACGCTGTCTTGTCAACAAAGCGATCATCATCGTGCAATGTCACCAGTGATAAAAACACTAATGACCCTAAGTCTTTTAATGCCGTCTTTAAATGTCTTTTTTATACAACATCCACGAAGTTCCATCCTTTGACCATCCTTGTGTGACATAATTGAGTACTGATATCACTACCGATGGGCTTGGTGTACTCAACCTAATGCAGCAGCCTTGAGCATTATTAGTTCGCAATAGGTTTGTCGTGGTGGGACCTGCGCGCCTACGCCCCTTTCGGGTTGCTGTAGGACGGCCAATGACAATGGGCTGCTAACACGTGATCGATAAGGAGGTGCATAGCTGTGTCAAACGTTTGAGTCCCATTGTTACTTTCTACGATCCCCATAGTAGTTCAAAAGATATTGAATAAATTGGCTCTTCTTTCATATCAGTTCCTGGATCCTGTCGAAAATTAACTTGTGATCGCTATAACTCTTCTGCATAACTACGCATATCTCCCATTATCTCAGAGCAGACCACAGCACGAGCGATGGCCTCCTGGCGTGCATTCTCTTGTCGCATCTTGCTTTCATGCTGTTTCACATATACCGTCATTGTTTCCTTTTGGATCTCTTTAATCATCAGCTGACAAAGTAGCGAACAGTGAACAAATTGCAGACGTACGAATATCAAGCCAGCGCCTCTCCACAGTGATTTGTAAAACGTTAATGTTTTTCTGCGGCGGTCATTAATGAAATATGCAATATATGCCCCTCAGCTGTATTTGAAGACATTTTGGCAGTTTCCGCGAGTAGATATTCAATAAAAAGAACTTATCTATAGCTTCATTAGCGCAGAAGAAACATAACCATACTGCAAATATATGCAATATTTTTCACCCTTATGCATAGAAAGCCCCCAGCTGCGTTTCCTAGCTGCTCTGTTGGCTGATCGCAACGATAGAAAAAATATTATGCGCAGATAGAGGCCATGTGTGAAAACATCCCACAACAAAATACGTCAGAGCATGTGGCAGAACCGCATAATATCCACCCGTTTCTCGTACACCAGCGCCATATTAATATACCTCAAGACTGCTGTTGATCGGGTAGGAAAACAAGGAGCAAGCTCAGGAGTATGCACAACGGTGCGCAGTATTTGTGTGTGCATTCATCATCAGCGTCTCGACAGGGCAAGCACGTGGTGTTTACAGAAGAAAAAAAAAAACGTTAGCTGAAATGAATTCTGTGTTTAGAAAACAACTTCAGAGTCAGAAGTAAGATAGGCGCGATAAATAAACAAGTCAGTCAGCAGATGGTAATGCTTAGCATGCAAGTATTGATATCTAAGTTGTTACTCTGAATGGTCGATACTTTCTAGGTAAAAAAAAAAGAGAAATGAAAACGATCGCGTGGAAGATCAATGCACAGGGCAGGCTATATGTTTCCTAATTTCAATTTTCGCTTCAGCTAATTTGAAATGTCCGCTTTTTCCCCAGCAGGCGACCTAGTGCAGCGACACGTGTTCAGAGCATGATGACAGTGGCGGCGGCACCACCTGGGAGGTGAAGCGGCAGTCGTGTCGCTGGGCTCAGCATGTGCGGATTGAAAAGCTGGCATGAGGCAGAAGCAGAAACGCAGTGGAGAAGAATCTACAAAATGAAGCCAGTCACCGTCTCTCTCACTCGTATACCAACAGGTGATAGCAAAGGGTAACCAAAAAAATGCCATCATGGGATCGAAACGGCATTGCATTACACTCTTCAGGCGAACTTAAGCCTCTTGTAATTTTTGTTTTCAGATTTTCTTTATCTCCTAACTTATGCACTCTAAGCAAATTAAAGGTATCTTCTACCTTGTTGTAGTGCTTATACATTTTACTGTGCGTGGGAGCATCGATGTAAAATTATTTGTATAGTTTGTGTTTCTCGTAGTGCCTCATCCCGCATTGAAATGCATTTGCCCTGTGGTCTCTTTGGTAACGAAATAAAGACAAAAAAATGGTTTTTTTTTTATTTCGATGAAATGTTCAGAGCACTGAAATTTATAGCAAATATTTTTTACGTTCCTCTTTATTTGACTTCGGGAATATCGATAAGCCACCATTAATGTAAGCACTAAATCACCCTGCGTAAGTGAACCAACCTTCACTGCGCAAACGTTATTTTTAGCGATGTAAGCGTGGCTTTAAAAAAAGAATTGAAAGGCATGCTATGAACTCTGTCTTAGTTGTCGCGAATTAGCGTGACGTCTATATAAATGCTGGTTACGTTTTAAATGCTATTGTGACTCAGTCGATATTGTCGACCATAAACCCTGACTGCTCACTGGAGGGTGAAATTCTAAAGTTAAAGCTCAGCTACTTTGGTCATCTGATGAGAAGCGAGGAGTCGCTGGAGAAATATTTGATGTTGGAAAAGGCTGAGGGTCGCCGGAGAAGGGGTAGGCAGCGAACGCGATGGTTAGATGGCATCCTCAAGGCGCTGCAGATGAAGTTATGTGATGTTAGGAAGATAGTGAGAGACCAGAAAGCGTGGCGTGACATGGTTTATAGGGTCACGAAGTGTCGGACACGACTGAATGACGGAACTGATCGTTTTAAATGTCTGATATATTGTGGTAATTGTCGAAATATTTAGACGTCAGGAAAATACAACATCGTAATTTGCACTGCGGTAATGGGGAAAGCTATACGCGAAGTGATGATCGAAGTGAGCCCACCAAGGGCAAATATCTCATCGAACATTAAATAGATAGGCATCGGGTTTAGTATATATTTGCAACATATACGTTTTTATTTATTAGATTAGGTTTGGTTTTGGAGTTAAATGTCCCAAATTGACTAAGGCTATGAGAGACGTTGCAGTGGAGGACTCCGGAAGTGTCGACCACCAGGGGTTCTTTAACTTGTGCTGACATCGCACAGTACACGAGAGTCTTTCTTTTCGCTGCCAACGAAAAGCAGCCGCCGAGGCGTGCCAGATTGTATTTTCAGATAAACCTATCTTGCAATAAGTGGAAACGAACTTTCGAGTTGCTTGTGATACAATAGAGGAAAATGTTATTTGTACTGCAGGAAATGAACTCCTCCAACACTCTCTATTTAAATATGAAGGAATGCAACACCAGAACCGACTATTGTTACCTCTATTAGGCAAGAAAAAGTCAGGACTTGCAAGACTTATTTGTGAATGAAATCGTGCAGGCTCATACCCCAGGGTAGGCTACGTAAAGCTCCATTTGTCGTTTAATTTTCTTATGCCAATGCATGGCATGCTGCGTTCCTACAGCTCTTCATTTGTTAAGAGTTATCATTTATAATTGGCGACATCGCTCAAATATATGGGAACTAAATGGTCGCAATCTGGCACTGCAAACGCCTTCGCCTAACATGAGTGGACAAGCTTCTGAACGTTGCGAATATGTGGTTGCTGCACACTATCCTCATGACTTAGATGTAGACGGTAAGCAACGCTGTTTGTCAGCACTTGATATCGCTCTTACTATTGTAGCGGCGGACAAAGTGACAGAGCCGGTTCAGTGGCGAACGCATGACTCGTTTATTTTCACAGACAAAGATCTATATATCGGCAGCTTGATGACGTGACAGAAATAAACCGGTCACATTTAACACATGTCCGTACACCACGTCATATCATTTTTCTCTTTTCTTTAAAGCTGCAGTCTTTTCTCCGGCCTTCAGTTTTGTGTAATCCTCCGCAACACCGGCGGAGAAGTGACACTTGTAGCTTGTTCGGCAGGCGGCGGTGTCGCAAGCACTGCAACTGCGTCATTGTTTCCGTGAAGACTCCGGTATGTGTTGTTCGCCTTGCGCTGCGGCCCAACGATCTGTGTTGCCTGGACTGGACGAAGCAGAATCGTGCGCGTCAGTCTTTAGCTCTCCGGTTGACAAAGACGCCCGACGGCGAATTTCCTCTAAATGACGCCAAGTTGAGCCCTCTGGAGTGTCAACCGTCACTAGCCGAGAGCCCTCGACGCCTTTGATGATGCCTGGAAACCACTTCCTCCTCTGAGAAAAGTTGCGCTGCCGCGCTGGATTTTTGCGCTGCAACCTGGAAGTCTGCGGTAGAACTCTGAGAGGCTGACAGATGATATGCGTCTAACCTTTAGCGAACTTGGTCACCGAGCAGCATTTCAGAGGGGGACTTTCCACACGGCAAGGGGGTAGGTCTGTAGCCAACTAACACCCGCGCTATCTTTGTCTCGAGGTCGCTCAGAGCTGACAGCTTGGAAAGGCCGCCTTTTATGGTACCAACCGCTCACGGCGTGCTGGTCAGGTGCGTAGTGTTGTTTTCAGTGATGCATTCGCAAAACTGCTGGCTTGAAAATTGAGGCCCGTTATCTGACACGACTGTGTGCGGCAAGCCAAAACGAGCAAACTATTTGCGAAGCCGCGCGATTGTCACTCCAGGAGCCTAATTGCAGGCTCCGCTCATAATTCTGTGAGTGTGACGTTAAATCGACAGAACTGTGACACAGCCTTGAGATGTCAATCGTGACTAAGTACGAAATCGTCCAATTACCAGTGACTTGTAGCATGGCTCCGCTCCGTAGTTCCGAATCCTTGGCAATCGCTGAAGCCACAACGTGGCACAAAACCGACAAATAACCGTCTCCTAGGTTTGGTACTACTACGCAATAAATACGCGATAAATAAAACAAACAAATGTTTAATTTAAGAAGATACTATTTTTAATAATGAATACCATTACGCCTTAGTAGAAGCGTTCTTATTTTTGTAATTATGCTTGCTGTTAGGTAACTTTGGGTGCGCCGGCGGCATCAAGGCGTGCACATGGCGGCCTACAAGAAAACAGCTGATTCCCCGACAAGGTGCTGTTTTTTATGCGTCGTCTGAAATCGAGATACTATGCGGCTGCCGTAAGCATGCTGAAAATTTAATAGAAGGTAGTCGAAGCTGAGGGCCTGCAGCGATAAAATTTCTTTGAGCGCTTGGAGCGAAAATGAACAAAGACACCTTGCTAAGGTAAGTGTCTTCGGTCGGCGCTTACTAGTATTCATGAGAAAAGGTCTGAAAGTGCAACGCGCAGGCATGTGATTTGTGGTTCTATTTATTTCTCTTTAGAAAATACAAGACTACCGTGAAGCTAGTAGTGTAGGCCAAAAGGAAGTTCTGTGGCTGCATGGTCATCTCTTTGTATGCAGCTGGGTAGTTAAGAAAGAACATGACCATAGCGATGCTTCTACCCCTGCCGAGACTGAACCCGAAGGCTTCATTCCCTCCACTGCCACCGTGACAGGGCTTTCGTTGTAGCGTCCATTGTATAGTGCGCTGTATTTGTTTTAGCATTCACCACGACTGAGTTGCTTTGCTTATGAGCGATACCTTCTAGCCACACACCATTTGCTTGATGCATCTGTGATGTGTTTACACCAGTTTGCATACATATAGGATTGTATACTTATGCTACAATCACCGTGCATGCATTCCATGCATCCTAATGGTATATGCAGGCTTGTTGTCTGGAAAGTCGAACTAATGTAGACTGCCCTATGCGAAAATTGTACATAGCACTACTTATGACATGTTTGTGCACTATTACGTGCCTTACTTTTCTATCCTGTTTCCGAAATGTGCCAAATCTATGACGACTACTGCGCAAGTCTGCAATTATTAAGCGACTAGTCTTTTGCCTCTTACCTCTGTGCCACACAGTTTTATGCACAATACATTCGTTTCTTGCTTCTTAACTGTGCCATACCTGCGATGAGTACTCTGCCACCTTAAAATCTCGAAACTATTATTCTTGTGTGTCCCCTCTGTGTAGCAGAATTGTACAGCACGTGTTAATAGCTGTCGATACTACTGCAGGCAGTTTGGTTCGCTGCTCCATATTCAAGAGTGTGAAAGGCTGCAGCAAAATAAAGGTGCCCACTGGATGCACATGCTTCTAAAAATGTCTGAGACTTTCCCATTCAGATAAGCATCGCAATTACTGCCTCGTTGTTAAATACGTTATGTACTCAAGCACATGCACACGAACGGTTGCAAGAAACACTGAAGGTGGTGTACGAAGACAAATTTGACTTGACAAACGAGGCGTTTCAACGCATGATTCGAGAAGATGCATCTTTACCACAACAGTTTTCTTGGCACAGACATGAAACGAGAAGCTTCATTTGGCTGCCTGTGATTAGTTGGTCACCTACGTTTGGTATATCATGCCCGCCTACTGGGGTGGGATTGACGTCGTAGCTGTTGCCGCACCATGTGCAGCTGTTATAGCCTCTGGCGGCAGGTTCTGTGGAACAGGCTCCCAACGTGATTCTGCATGGTTTTTCCCTAAAGGAATGCATGGCACCAGTGATCCCACTTCCAAGTAGCCGGTACACAGATATGACCCTTTTATTGTCGAAGCCAGCAGTACCCTCCTTGTCTGCAGGCAGAAAGGCATCCAAAGAAGTTATGCAACGCGGCACATGCGGCAGCTCTGGGTGGTAGAGGAGCGTCTTTTATTTTTGCAAGCACCGAAAGCGGCTTTTTTGCACGCGGATGCAATCATCCACCACTAACCTTGTGTTGGTTTATGTCTTGTATAACCCTTCTGAAGAGGCCGGACTGAGATTTTATGGCACCGGCAGCCACGTCTCCAACAGCTGCCCATGCCAGCAGCATAACCGAAAATGGCATGCGGTTAAGCACATTCATCGTCGTTGTCGACCTCAAACCCTCAGAAACTTTAACAGCCTTAATGACACAATGGAAGAGTCACATCCGGTAGCTCATTGCCAAGTTTTGCTGCCAATGACATTCATGAGCGTGCAGACAATGAATGATTGGACGTTTCAGCAACACGGATATAAGGACAGGCTTCTACTTCATATCGGTATATATGATTCCTATCCCAACTCAAGCAGACAACACACGTATTATCATTTTCGTTTCTTACGTAGGCATTTAAACAATGTACGACGTGTCTTATATTTCAGCTGAAAAACCCAAGAAAGGCAATACACGTGAGTCATGTGGAGCCTACTTTAACGTATATTCCAAAGAGCAGCACGTTTCATTGCTGGGAATTAGACGTCTCGCAGAAGGCCTACCTCAACCTGTGTATAGCCCAGATATCCGCCAGAAGAAAGCATCATGCCAAGATCCCGGGCAGGGAGGTTCGTGGCCCAAATCATGTTGGCATCTCATATCTCAAAACAGGGACACAACAAGGCTACACGTGGACGCCCGATGCGCCGTCGACAGACCCGACGACGCCGGGTAAGCTGCCGTCACGAAGGAATCGTTTCTTTGCCGCCACCGTAGATAAACGCCGCACACGCTTTCGAACTGTTGGCTGCGCGAGGATGATGTTCGCCTCGTTGCCAGTAGTGGCTTGGAAGCCTCTAACGGGTTGGAAAAAGCGCAGTGCGCACATAATCTGCCGCCGCAAAGGCAGCGCACTCGGCCGCGCACACCTCTGAGTTGATCGTGTCGCACAGTCACTGTACTATATACTTCTCTAGTAGCAACATGGGTCGAAACATCTCGCCCGGCACGTCAAACAGCCTTCGTAAACCGTGCTTCGCCGATGATCGCGCGGGGGGCGCCGCTGCTATCGCCTCACGATAACGCCGGCCGCCGCATAGATCGCCGCCATTCTCCCTCTGTGAGCGCTCACAAATGAGTTGTGAGCGGCTCGCGTCGCTCACAACCTCCGCTCACAATCAGGCTGTGGCCAACATCATCACTTCAAGTGTGTTCATGACGTATAACGCAGCCGCCGATGACGTACGAAAACGCTAGTCCCGCCGTGTCGCCGCTGGCCAATAGGATGAGTGTGAGCGTGACTGTGAATGTGAGGCATCCGTAATTCGAACCCAGTGGTCGACGACCGGACGGAGAGTGCCTAGATCCACTTTGTGTGCGTGTCGACGAATATCAGCAGCATACCTTCGTTTCGTCACTGCGTAATTGATGTGAAGCCATGACCACCTGATTCCCGTTTTTGGCCAACTGATTGGAGCCTAGCGAGGAGGCATTGGTTGCGCTTGTACACATGGGATGCAGGAATGCGACAGATTTTCAATCTCACTGTTCAAACCATGCCACCAGAACAGCATCCGAGCTAACATTTCCATGGCCGATGCCCCTTGACGGGAATGATGCAGCATCATCAGCATGGAGGGCCAGGACTTTGCGAGGACGAGAAACCGATGACTCCGTAGAACTGGCAGTCTAGACAGCTGTAGTTGCCTGCAAAAATAAGGCTGAATATGAGTGTCCCGCGGCAAATTCGTTGAGGCCATCCATTGACCATAAAATTTAGAACAATAGAGAGGTCTTCATCTGCGTTTGTTATCGCCGTAAGGTACTGGCCGGTGCGTAAGAGCTGTCAATAATCTCTACTGAGAGCAAGTGTTCTGGTAAAGCTCTCTCGTGACAAACATCTGTGGTTGGCTTGAGCAAACGGTTGAGTACATCGGCAGTGGCATTTTGCTTCCCGGGCCTATAGTGAAGGCTCTAGCGATACTGGATTAGGAATAGCACCCATCTTTGAATACATACCGACGGCATTGAAGGCACCAGTCGATCTTATCGGTCATCATCATCAAAAAAATTGCGGAGCTGAATGACATAATCTCGGAAGGATTCGCTGGGTGCCTGGTTCCTAGAAAAGAACTTGTAACTTACAGCAATTTCGTAGCACTTTGGCGCATAATGCTCGTTCAGAAACGGAACTGCTTCCTAATAGCTTAACTATATTACTTTTCGCGGAGGTTAGTATTCGGCCAGAGCGTCAATTATTTCCGCTGATAGTGCAGACACCAAAAGTGCAATTTTTATCTTCTGTCATAACATCGTTCGCTTAAAAAACAATGCGTCCAAGCCAGTCAAAAATCGTCCCAGTTATCTTGGTTTTCGTCTTAAATTGAAAAATCATGTTCGCAGCCTTGGCCATGACTGTTGATGTGCCGTTGCCACAGGAATGCGCAATAGCGCGGGGCCATACCCGCTGTCACCACTATTGTAGCGGCTGACGGAGTGGCGGAGCCGGGTCGGTGGCGAACGCAGGACCCATTTATTTTCGCAGACACAGAACTATATGTAGACAGCTTGCCTAATGACGTAAAACAAAAGAACCAATCACATTTGACACGTGTCCTTACACAACCTCACATCACTAATCTCTTGCAGGTTATAGCACAAGCGGCTCAAAACTCTCTCCAAAATTGTTTTCTGATACTTTTATTATGCGTGAAACTTACGAATCATGCCATGTCAGCGCTGCAGAAAACCAGGTTTCCAATCCCTTTTTCATCAGTCATGTCAGTGCAAAGCCTTCATGTAATGGCAAGAAACGAAAATTCTAAAGTAACTAAGACTAGATGACGGCATGAACCGATTGGTATTTGTGTTATATTATGGCAAGCAGAGCAACTGATGATACGAGAGACGCCGCAGTCTAGGGCTTCGGAAATTTCTACCACCCGGGGCTTTCTAACGAGCGTTCACATCACACAGCAAAAGGATGCCTTGCGTTTAGCCTCCAGCGATAGCGGTCGCCACGGTAGTGATTAGATCCTGAATCCATGGGCACAGAAGTACCCTAAAGTGCTAGTTACCGTAGCGGGCTCATTCAGCATAAATTACCGTCCCCACCGCAGACGCAAATTTAGCTCAGCTTGATATTTAAGATCATTTACGCTTCCGAGCATCATCATTCGTCAGCTCAATAAAGTGAATAAGACACTTAGCTAAAAGCAAAATAGAGACGAGAACGAACTTTTGCGCACTTGTATCAGGTATAACATCACTCAAGAACTTCATACTGCTGCGTGGTGACAAGCAAGAAGACTGCACAACATGGCGACAAGGTGAAAGATGATTTAATGGCTGGGCCAGCGCGAGGGCTCCTCTCACGCCACTGCCGATCTTCCCAATGCTTCCCGAGGCCAGCGAACGATGGTCCCGATCGGTACGCTGCAGTCGGAGGTGACGTAACGGGGAGGATGTTGAAGAAAAGACAGAAGAGAATGATCCCCTTGCACCACGGTGACGATGGCCACAATGATGCCTGAGTGATCCGCCTCCCCTAGAGCTCTTCAACCATCTGCCACCAAAGCATCGATGCGACCGATGCCTTTAGGTCGAATTGGGTGGCTGGGGGCGGGTTCCGTATTCATATCCTTCGGTGACTTCTAGCCTTTACTCTGGTCTCGGCTCTGGTTGGTTCCTCTGCGCCTTGTCTTCAGCTCCAGGCTGGGGGCAGGGCGGCGGTAGTTGCGGCTTTTCGGGTCTGGCCAGGAAGGGCTGCGGCGAAGCTGCGCGGCGATATCGTCGGGCTCTCGGCCAATTTTCTCGGCATATCGCATGGCATCAACTCTCCAAGTTGAGGTTAGGGACGGCGTACCCCGCGCCTCCAACCATAAGTTGCGTGGTGCCAAGCAAGAAAAAGGCACAGCATTGCGACAGGGTGAAATGTGATTCAACGGCTGGCCTAGCACGAGGGCTCCTCTCACGGCACTGGCGATATTCGTAGCAATAGGCCGCAGGTAGCGATGAATGGAAGCGATTCTGACGAAAAACGCACCTTTTAGGTTTCATGTTGAGCGATAGCTCAACTACCCCATGTATAGTCAAGGTTATCACATATGCTAACTTACCTGAAGTGCAGCGCGAGGAGCAGGCGCGGTCTGTTTCTTCTTCACCACTTGTGTGGCGTTCATGGCTTATAACGTACCTCAGGTGCGGCTCGAGGAGCATGCGCAGCCCGTTCCTTTTTCGCGTGTGCGACGGCACAGTGTGGTGGCACAGACTTCACTGCTCTAGTCGACACTGGCACCGTGCCGTTTATTCAGTTCTGAGTGGACAGTTCGCTGCAGCTCTTAGAAAGTTCATAACATGGGATGGCCCACATTACGCACTGCTGGAGGGCATTTAATTACGCCCACGGTTGTGTGCACGTCGAGAATCACTCTAAAAGGGCAAATCTTTCTGGCGGCGTTCATCACGTTGGCCCAATGTTCCCGTGATGTCATCCTCAGCATGGACGTTCTAACGGAAAACGGGGCAGTTATCGATGTGCAGAATCACTCGGTACGATTTTCAATTGAGAACGCCATCGCAACCAATAGCATGCTCCCCGCTGCGCTTCACATTATTTATGACCATGTGAATATAGCTCCACGTTCTAGCAATATGGTGTCCATGGGTTCCCTACCAATGCAAAACACAGAAGGTATTGTAGAGACCAAACAGAAAGCGCTTATAGAAAGGCATAGCAGCTGTCAGGGCAGTTGTTTTCTTTGAAAATGATAAAGTTGATGCTCTCGCGAACTTCAACAATAAACATCAACATCTGAACAAAGACAACTGTAGCATATCTCGATGCCAATGCTGACACTAGTTCTGCACGCAGTTTAACCAGCGCTACAGAAACAGAATCATATGACAACACGGAACCGCTGTACGGCGCAAACTGGACACAACTTCCAAAGTATCAAGAAAAACAACGCAACCTGCTCAGTCGCTACTCTGATACATTTGCCAGATCATCGCTCGTTGGTCGAAGGCACCTTGCAAAGCATCGCGTCATTACATACAAAGCGGTTCGGCCACTCCGCCGGTCGCCTTATCGGGTTTCCGCAAAAGAACGTATTGTCATCAGAGTTCAAGTAAACAAAGGCTCAATAATGACGTCATTCGACCTTCCCAGAGTCCCTAGGCTGCGCCTGTGGTACTTGTAAAAAATAAAGACGGCACACTCCATTTCTGCGTAGACTATCGTCGATTGAACAACGTTACGAAAAAAGATTTTTATCCCTTGCCCAGAATAGCTGACGCCTAAGATCGTCTGTGTAACACACAGAACTTCTCCTTCATAGATACTGGATACTGGATACTGGCAGATAGGGGTCAGTGAGAGTCACTGCGAAACGACAGCTTTCATTACTCCTTTCAGTGACTCATGCGCACTGTTCTTGCAGATGTGAAGTGGACGACATGCCTCGTGATGACTAAATTGTATTTACCCCGAATTTCGCGGAGCCCGTTCGTCGCCTAGACACAGTGCTAGAAGCCATTCAATCGTCGGGTCTCACTCTGAAAGCCGAAAAATGTTATTTCGGTTAACAGGAGCTAAAGGTTTTAGACCATGTAGTGAACCAGGCGAGAGTTCTGCAGAATCCTGAAACTGTTACCATAGCCAATTTTCCGACACCGCGGGGCGAAAAAGAAGTTCGTCGTTTTCTTGGACTATGTGCGTATTACCGGCGTTTCGTGAAAAACTTCTCCAAAATAGACGCCCCTCTTACACTTCTTGCTAAGGCTGATATGCCGTTGACGTGGGAAGAACAGCAAATGCAAGCATTTCAAGAGCTTCAACATCGTCTGCAGTCACCTCCATTTGTTGCACATGTTGATAAAACCGCAGATACCG
Source organism: Amblyomma maculatum (assembly GCF_055883805.1). Taxonomy (NCBI): domain Eukaryota; kingdom Metazoa; phylum Arthropoda; class Arachnida; order Ixodida; family Ixodidae; genus Amblyomma; species Amblyomma maculatum. The sequence goes on along the minus strand of NC_139348.1, from coordinate 57,301,754 downwards.
AACTGCACTCCGATGCAAGCAGTGACGGTTTGGGCGCTGTCCTAGTACATATACAGCACAGTCAACAGCGGGTGATCGCCTACGCTAGACGGGTTTTGTCTAAGGTCGAGGAAAACTACTCTGCCGCTGAAATAGAATGCGTCGCCATCGTGTGGTCTATTTCGAAGTTTCGACCATACTTATACAGCAGACCCTTCAAAGTGGTGACCGACCATCACACGCTTTGTTGGCTGGAAACCCTCAAAGACTCTTCTGCACGTCTCGGAAGATGGAGCCAACCACTTCAAGAGTATGACATCACTGTAACCTACAAGTCAGGTCGTAAGCATTTAGACGCGGATTGCCTGTCTCGTGCTCCTTTGCAACCAGCTTCGGACGCAAGTGGTGAAGACGACGCATTTCTGAATGCAATATGTTCAGCCAGCTTCGCCGATAGTCAAAGCAACCATCTCTTGCTTCTCCACGTAATCGATATTCTTCAAGGTGCCGGCAGGATGATCCCTAAATCTTTTCGTCGCACTTTATCCTCTCTGCGTTTACGTGACGGCCTTCTCATCAAGACATATTTAAACCGCCAACAGTCACCAATACCTACTGTTGTACAAGAAAGCTTATGGAACGACATTTTTCAAGCCTGCTACGACGAACCCACATTCGGCAACCTAGGAGTCACTCGGACACTATCCAGAATTAAAACACGGTACTACTGGCCTCGTTTGTCAAGCTATGTGACACATTATGTTCTAACTTTCCGTGACTACCAGCGCCGAAAAGTTCCGCCTCTGAAGCCAGCCGGTCTTTTAAAACCCATTACATCACCGTTCAGACCATTCCAGCTAATAGGGATGGACTTGCTTGGACCATTACCTACTTCCACCCGTGGGAACAGGTGCATTATAGTAGCTACTGACTACCTGACCCACTACGCGAAAATCGCTGCTCTTCCTTTGGCTACCGCCTTTGAGGTTGCGAAATATTTCGCTCTTCAAATTATTCGGAGAAATGTCGCACCAGAGGTTCCCATTACGGACAGAGGAGCAGCATTTTCTGCAGAGCTCATCCAGCATATCTTTAGTCTTAGTGACACCAACCATCGCCGGACAACTGGACACCATCCCGAAATAAAAGGCCTGATGGAACGTCTAAACAAGATCATTGCCGACATGTTGTCGATGTATGTGGACGTCCATCGCAAGTCGTGGGACGAATTATTGCCTTAGGTATCATTTGCATATAATACCGCCGTTCAAGCAACGATTAACACGACTCCGCTCAGCCTAGTTTACGGACGAGAAGTGACGACCACACTCGATTCCATGCTGCCTCATATAGACGAAATTCCAAATGACAATGTCACTTCTTTTCTACAGCGTGCCGAACAGGCCCGCCAACTCGCACGGGTGCAAATTCAGTAGGAGCAATGCCGAGGGGTTGAGATCGGAAGCCCAGCATTATGAGCGATAGGATGTCGTAATCCTCGACGTAGGTGTGGAGGCGAGAACTTATACCGAAGGTATCCTCATATAGGTTCTTGGAATTCACACCGAGAACAACAGCTGAAACACAGTTCCTCAATCGCTTCGAGGCCAGTATATCTCAGACAGTGCGTCTTATACGTGGAAATGCAAACCGGTATGGAGGTATGAAGGGAACATCTCGTCCACCTGGTCCAGTCTTTTGTCATTAGTAGAATCACGTTTACGCTACCATACCTCAAACTTAGCGTAGTAGGAACACTACGTGTTGATTGCCTGATCAGACGGGCGTTGAAGTCCGCACTTGGCCTCCCAGTATATGCCTCCACGGGGCGCCGCAGTGCCCACAGAGTCCACAATACTCCTAGGCCCGCCTCTCCTCTATGAAACTTTGTCCTTGACTCCCTCAATTGGGTACCTCGTAACAAACACGGACAAAGTGTCACCTCTCATGAGCCTCTGAGTTCACCGAAAAATCTCACCACTCCCGAGGGATATGTACACAGAATTTTATTCAGAGGTGAGTAGAAAGAGTCAAAGCCTTACCCAATTAATATCAGTCCAAAAAAGACATGGTCTATGTGGGTGCAGCCAAACACGCGGACCGTAATGCGTTCACGATTGTGACTAAACTATCAGGGTCAACAGCTCACGGCCACCTCGGTCGTTTCCAACGGTGAGGAGGAAGCGGAGTAGGCTGTCATCATCCTCGCTATAAGCTCAACCTCAGCACATATTATAGTTAGCGAATCAAAAATCGCAAAAAGAAATTACTGTAAAGTCAGGATATTCCCAGTAGCACTCAAATGCTGCTCGCCTCTCAAACGACTCACCATCTACATGTCTAATCGGGACACCAGCACATTCCTCCCTTCCGGTTAATGAGGCTGCCCGCAATTTCCCCCGGAATGGTACGTTTCCTATCAAGAAATCACACTTAACTTCCGTCAAACACGTACCCTATGCCCTCCGGGGCACAAGTCTCCCATAAAGGCTCCGGACTTCATCTCGCAAAAGTTACAGAGGCATTCTTTTCTAAATCAAGTCCTCTACTCCCATCCATATCCTGCATTATACACCCTTTGCTCTAATTACGCCATTAGATGGCCAATTTACACCACATCCTTTGGGCATACGAAACGGCACACCCCTGCCCGGGATCTGCAGATCTCCACCTGCGAGCAATGGGAGGCCGCGGTGCTCAGCTCGGACCCGCTAATTCAACTGCCGGCCATCGAACGTGGAACCCCGGTCGCCAGAGCGAAGAGGCTCCTGGCCGTCAAGCGTAGAAGCCCCTGCCTTAGATCTCTTAAGCTCATAAAGGCTCATTTTGCTCCACCTCATTGGTTTAGGCCAGCTAGGCCAGGATATATGTAGCGAAAGGAGCTGTTTGCCTTCGTGGAGCTAGATCATTCGAAATTGTAGGCTGTATCGGTTAAGCAATTTATTTTTTATTTACTTATAGTACCGTCAGGGCCTGGCTTTGGCGTTACAAAGGAGAGCTGGTAGATCGCATATTCAATACATTGCAACAAAACCTAGACAGCACAGGTGCACATTGAATAAAAAAATGCAAGAAATACTGATTTAGGACACCAAAATAAGACGTTAGAGCATTTTTAAACAATTGAATATCTGGCATTGAAACTACATCCCGTGGAAGATGTTTATATCTTGAATTGCGCATGGCAAGAATGAATAGGAAAAATTGGTGTGGCACGTGACGTAATTATATGATAGTGGTCCGGGCGACGGGATGTGGTATGACACTGGAGCAAGATGATGAAGCGCACACTGGTAGTATATTTTATGAAGCCAGCAATTGGGACACTGTCGGAGTTTTCGATGTGTCTAAGGTATATATTTATTCAGGGTTAGGATTTATAAACACGAAGACTAATTGGTGGCCTGCAAGGTAATTTGCCACTATTTCAATTTTTTGATACCCATTATCTAGAGATGATCTATTTGGTACCCAAGACCAGCGGCGGTTTACCATTGGTTGCACTAAATGTGAGGATCCGGTGCCAAATGAAAGTAGAACTTTCCGCCGCAGACAGCGAAGCGTTCTTCCCGATCTTGAGGCATCTCTGAAGCTCGTTTACCGCTCCTTTTTTGTATCTAATGTTGTTGGGCGGCGTTATGCCATGCAATGACTTTTGGATCCGTAGAGACTTCTCCACGCTGTCTCCGCTGATACCTCTCACCGAACGTGCACTCGTACTACTCTGCGTCCATTGTGCGTCTATCTAGCGAGCGCAAGCTCGGCCGCTTATATTCTCAGCGGCAACAAAGGTTGATTATGATCATGATGAAACAGCGGAATTGGTAGCTCGAGCTGGGATAGGAAAGCCAGACGACCAAAGTTCATTTGATTTCCTCATCTCTCTTTTGCATCAACGCTGTTATCACATATGATGAAGACGATGATGAGCATAGCCGAGCGTGACGTGACAAGTCGGTGCCTCAATGAGACCAGCGCGGTTGGGCACAACCGGCTGTCATTGTAACAGCGAATCCATTGTTGTGGTTCCGGCTGAGCGCCGCGAAATAGACTTCTGCTATTCTAGTGTAGATTTCGCTACAAAACAATTCCGCCAGCAATTCCCCACTGGTCAACGCAAATGCGTTACTGACTAACGGAAAAACGTTTGTGAAAAATAAGTAATTAACAATTTTCACAGTGATGAGAATATGCTGCAAACGTCTGTACACGCCTCACTTGTCAGGAAAACAAAATAAGGCCTAAAGAGTATCTTAAAAGCACTAATTTCGAAGAAGTGAAGGCTTTCCATGGCATTGACTGCGTATTTAGAAAAAGGTTATTTACATCTGCACAGTTCTTTTGCTACGCAACAATTTAACATTCACTCTAGGCGATGATAAACACTGGTTACGCGAAGTGGGACTAGTCAAGAGTACATGGGTACATGGGTTACGACATAACAAATCTATAGTACAGTTGTTACAGAAAGAGACGGCCTTAGGGAGATGCATTACCTCCATTTTGGCCCAAACGCCAAATTACTGGCTGTCCCGGAAAGACATAAATTGGCAAGACTACTCAAGAACCCTTCTTCTACCAAGAAAGACTTCTTCTGACAATTAACTGATACCTTCACGACGTAGGTGATCGAGTAGTGGCCACACGTACGGTGCGATGCCGAAATCCACCACACACAGTTGCTCAAAGACCTCGCCATGAACTCAGCAGTGCTTATCACTATGGACAGGCATGCGAGTCGGCCATTGAAAAAGCCGCCACGTGAAACAAATGAAGCATTACCCTGTGCAGAATCCGGCATGAACTGTGTGTCAGAAGACATGCAGGTGACGCTTGCGTGGCGATTGGACTCCGCAATCGGGCTGTTCGGGCAAGCAGTGGAGTGCACAGCACCCCATCACTCCAGTTGATCACAAGCGGGAAGCACAGGCTAACTGAGTCGACAAAGTTGTAAATTATCCGGTAGTAACGACGACGCTCAAGGGGCCCATTGGACGCGACGCATTGGCGAACGCCGATATATTTGTACAGCAGGCAACTATAGCTCGCGCATAATATCGACTACACGAACTTTAACCTTATTGATATCAAGGTAGATAAATTTAGCATGCAGATAAAAGGAAATGGTAGATTTGTAGCAGGCTGATGGTTATTCCCACTGAGGTTCAATGTTATCAAAAACCATACAATCCAATTGCCGTGCCTAGGGGCCCAAACTGACTTACCACGGTTTACGCAGGAGATGCGGCCCGTACTAATGTGCTTCTAAGGTCCTTCAATGATAAATGCGGCGATGCGACATAGAGGTTAGGAAACCCAAATCCACCGCGATCGTGCTGCTGTGCTATTACTGTTCGAGCTAGGAATTTTGCTCCTCCGGACTAAAAACACAAACGCGAACATCGATGACTGCACGCTTTCTACAGTGCGGAGTGGGGGTATTATGCGGCACAGGTACCACAAGGTGTGCAGGATCACAAAATGGACTACGCAACGTCGTTCACGCTGGGGTAAAACAAGACTTTGCTAGCTAAGTGCTAGCTTTGACCTGCTCTGCAACCGAAGCCCACATTTCCTCCCGCATACCGAAACATAGAAACTTGGTAGGCAAAATACGCATCCGCTCACACAATTTCAAGAAGGTGGCGGGGGATATGCTCTTTAGAGTAGCCAATGCCAAAGTATTTGCGTTCAGACTAATAAAGAGCACCCTCGGCTAAGAGCAATATACAAGAAAAGTAGAGTTGTCTTCAAGCAGGCTCCGTTCATCTGCAAGGTACAGTGCGATGCCATCAGCGAATGCTATGACACGCACTGTTCCATTGCCTGACAAAGCGAGACCTTACATAATATTAGGGTAGTGATGTACAGTCAAGAGGAAAAGCCCTAATGAAGGACAAACAAAAGGAAGAAGGGCGGGCAGCCTTGATGAACCCTATTAGTTGCATAAAGAAGGTCAATTTCTCGGCCATCAAGTATGTTGTTGTTGTTGCGGCTGTAGGAAGAAAGAAAAGAAAATACACGGGCCTGCTACTGGCTCTGTAGCTGAGCCACCTCCGCTGCCTCGTGCGAACAAAAGAGAAAATAGACAAGAAAGAAAAGAAGAGGGAGAGAAAGACGCGCGTCGCAACAACAGCCGGGTGCAATGACGGCCTACAACAGATAAAAATCAGTGGCTGGCTAGCCCCCGCCGCAGGCGGCGTTGACCTACCATCCCAGCCCCGTAGGGCCAGGAACTGCCACCCTTCACCACCTCTCCGGCCATCAAGTAACAACGTGCGGCAAGTACTATGTAACCCTCCTTAATTTAAATGAAAGGAAGTAGGAAACCGAAGACATCAAGTATGGGAAAATGAAAAGCCTTCTCTTGGTCGACGAACGCAACAGAGCTTCGACATTAGTGACTATCGGGGTTACCGAACAAAGTTGTGCGAACAATGACGTGTTTTATCCTTATTGCGACCTCGTTTCGTGTACATTCCATTCTGGAAAACTTAAACATAGGCACCGCAGCAGTTCGCACGCTTTCGGTGACTGCATATCTATGTGCCATCGACCGTACTTCAATTTATAGTCGCCGCACCTTTTTATGCATATCTCACACACCTTTTATCAGCATTTATGTAGCTTTAAAGAAAAAGGGTTGTTTCACGGTTGTAGCTATCGGCAATACAAAAACTTCAGCTCTCCGTTCAGATATTTGAACCATATGCAATCGTTTACAAGAACGCTAGGGGGACGCTCATGCTGCATCCTAAGATTCGAAATAAATTGACTTCCAGGAAAGAAAAAGCACAGCGCCCGTCACACGTTTTCTCTGGACATCTGAACAAGGACGATGGAAGTGGAAACAGGAAGAGGAACCATGGTCTGGGGCTACGGAGTAATACCACCACCTAGGCACCTTTACCTTACACCGACATCGCACAGCACAGTGCGCCTCACCATATTGCCTTCGTCAAATTAAGCCGTCGATGGTCGGTTTCGAATGTAGGCACTCTGAACAAGAGGCTGGTGTTTCAATTACTGCTCCAAAGTGGCGCTGCCAGATAGTTTGGTTTTGGATTATAGGGGAGGTGCAGCGGTGGCGTAGCGGTAGAACATCCGCCTCGCATGCAAGAGGACCGGGGTTCAAATCCCGGTGCCGCGCAATTCTCCACCGGATGAAAATAAAAAAAAAAAGAAAAAAATCCGCGTGTCGATGGAATTGCATATACAGGTTTGGGGTGCGACCTGATGCCGATGAACACCTCCGGCAACGCACTCCCTCACCAGAACAGGAGTTGGCCACCCTGGTGCAGTAATTGGCCACAACCTCCTATGATAAGCTCCATAAAACCCCGGCCCTCAGTCACCAGCGGCTGCGGAACAACTGACCACGGCGGCGGTCAGACCTGTGACGCAGCAGGGGGTGCTAAGAAAGCCTGGCTCCGCTGGACAGGCCGCCATTGGAAACTGACCCTGGCAACGTTTAATGCTAGAACCCTAGCTAGTGAAGCTAGTTTAGCAGTGCTGTTAGAGGAACTAGAGGGCATGAAATGGGATGTCATAGGGCTTAGTGAGGTTAGGAGGCCGAATGAGGCATATACTGTACTGAAGGAAGGGCATGTACTGTGTTATCGAGGTTTACCAGAGAGGCGACAACTAGGAGTAGGTTTCCTTGTAAATAAGTATATAGCGGGTAATATAGACGAATTCTATAGTATTAATGAGAGGGTTGCAGGCATCGTAATTAGGCTTAATAAGCGGTATAAACTGAAGGTTGTACAGGCCTATGCACCTACATGTAGTTATGATGACCAGGCAGTTGAAAGCTTCTATGAAGATGTAGAATCGGCAATGCGAAAAGTAAAGACGCAGTATACTGTACTAATGGGCGACTTTAATGCCAAGGTAGGGAAAAAACAGGCAGGAGGCAAGGCAGTAGGTGACTATGGCATTGGTTCTAGGAATAGCAGGGGGGAGTTACTAGTTGAGTTTGCAGAGCGCAATAACTTACGAATCATGAATACCTTCTTCAGCAAACGGAAGAACCGAAAATGGACATGGAAAAGTCCTAACGGAGAGACTAAAAATGAAATCGACTTCATAATGTGTTCAACCCCCGCCATTGTGCAGGATGTAGAGGTAATCGGGAAAGTTCGATGTAGTGACCACAGGATGGTGAGGTCCCGAATTAGCCTAAATCTGAAGAAGGAACGCAATAGATTAGTAAGAAAGAAACCCATCAACGAATTAGCGGTGAGGGGGAGGGCAGAAGAGTTCAGGATCTCGCTACAGAATAGGTATTCAGCTCTAACTGAGGATGGCGACATTATCCTAGAGGCAAGGAATAATAATTTCAGAGATATCATTACTGAGTGCGCGGTAGAAGTAGGCGGTAGGATAGTTAGAGAGGATACCGGTAAGCTGTCTAAGGAGACGAAAGATTTGATTAAGAAACGGCAGAGTATGAAAGCTTCCAATCCAACAGACCAGATCGAATTGGCCGAGATATCAAAGCTAATCAATAAGCGCAAGGTGGCCGATATAAGGAAGTATAACATGGAGAAAATTGAGCATGCTGTAAAGAACGGGGGAAGCCTTAAAGCGGTAAAGAAGAAATTGGGCATAGGCAAAAACCAGATGTATGCGATAAGGGACAAGGCGGGCAACGTCATCACTAATATGGAAAAGATAGTCAAAGTAGCCGAGGAGTTCTATACAGATCTCTACAGTAGCCAAAGTAGTCAGGACCGTAATGAGATTGGCGATAGGGAAAAACAGTCAGACGTTCCACCAGTGACGAAGGACGAGGTCAAGAAAGCACTAGAAACTATGAAAAGGGGGAAATCAGCTGGAGAGGATCGGATAACTACAGATTTGCTGAAGGACGGGGGGGATATCGTGCTAGAAAAACTGGCCACCCTGTATACGCAGTGCCTGGTGTCATCGACGGTACCGGAAGCATGGAAGAATGCAAACATTATCCTCATTCACAAGAAAGGGGACTCTAAGGACCTTAAAAATTACAGACCAATCAGCTTACTGTCTGTTACGTATAAGGTATTTACTAAGGTAATCGCTAATAGAATCAGGACAACCTTAGACTGCAATCAAGCAAAGGATCAAGCAGGGTTTCGGAAACGGTACTCTACTATCGATCATATACATGCCATCAATCAGGTGATAGAAAAATGCTCGGAATATAATCAGCCCTTATACATAGCATTCATTGATTACGAAAAAGCATTTGACTCAGTTGAAACCTCGGCGGTGATGCAGGCATTGCGAAATCAGGGGGTAGACGAGCCGTACGTGAAAGTGCTGGAAGATATATATAGTGGCTGCACAGCAACCATAGTTCTGCATAAAGAAAGTAACAAAATTCCCATAAAGAAAGGTGTTAGGCAAGGAGACACAATCTCCCCAGTACTATTCACAGCTTGTTTAGAGGAAGTATTCAGAGACTTGGAATGGGAGCAGTTAGGGATAAGGGTAGATGGAGAATACCTCAGTAATCTGCGATTTGCTGATGACATTGCCTTGCTAAGCAACTCGGGAGATGAACTGCAAATAATGATTGATGACCTAGACAGGAAAAGTAGAAAGGTAGGCTTGAAAATCAATATGCAGAAGACTAAGGTAATGTTCAACAGCCTCGGGAAGGAACAGGAGTTTACATTAGGTAGCGAAATACTGGAAGTAGTAGGCGAATATAACTACTTAGGACAGGTAGTAACCGCAGATCCGGACCATGAAAAGGAAATAACAAGAAGAATAAGATTGGGATGGAGCGCATTTGGCAAGCACTCGCAGATTATGACTAGCAGCTTACCGGTATCGCTCAAGAGGAAAGTATACAACAGTTGCATCTTGCCTGTACTCACCTATGGGGCTGAAACGTGGAGGCTAACCAAGAGAGTTCTACTTAAGTTGAGGACAACCCAGAGGGCTATGGAACGAAAAATGGTAGGGGTAACATTAAGAGATAGAAAGCGTGCAGAGTGGGTCAGAGAAATAACGCAAGTTAACGACATTCTAGTGGAAATTAAGAAGAAGAAATGGACATGGGCAGGACATGTAGTGCGAAGAGAGGATAACCGATGCTCGCTGAGGGTAACAAACTGGATTCCAAGGGAAGGAAAGCGTAGCAGGGGCGGCAGAAAGTTAGGTGGGCGGATGAGGTTAAGAAGTTCGCAGGGGTCAAGTGGATGCAGCTAGCACAGAACCGGGTTAAGTGGAGAGATATGGGAGAGGCCTTCGCCCTGCAGTGGGTATAATCAGGCTGATGATGATGATGATGATAATGGATTATAGGGTCTATGCCCATAGACCAACTCAGGCTATGGAGACGCCGTACTTGAAGATTCCATAAAATTTCAACCCTGGTCACGTGAGATGCACGTGCATTTTCGTCGCTCAGAGTAATAATTAGTTCACAAGAAGTGAAAGGCACATTATCTGTCACACTTTTTTCTGTGGACACCTGAACCGTACTGTATGGGAATGTAGGAAGGCTAGAGTGAAAGTGGAAAGAGAGAAAGATGAGCTTATGGTGGAGGGCCACGGAGTAATTTCGACACCTGCGGATCTTTAACGTGCGCTTACATCGCACAATCCACGGACGCCTCGACCGGTGCAGGCTAAAGATCCCGAGGTTATCGAAGCTGCTTCGGAGCCCTCTAATATGCCATTTATTTCTCTTTTCATTTTCAAGAGTGCAACGAGGGGCTAGTTTTCAATGACATTCCCCGGAGGAAGATGGCGAAGATTGGCAGTTCCTAGCCCTACGGGGCTGGGACTGTGTGTCACCGACGCTTGCGGCGGGGGCTGGCCAGCCACTGATATTTGTCTGTTGTAGGCCGTCATTGCACCCGCCGCTGCTTCGGTGGTGGTGGACGATGGCTGTTGTTGTGGCGCGCGTCTTTCTCTCTCCGTTTTTCTTTCTTATCTATTTGCTCTTCTGTCCGCAAGAGATAGTGGAGGTGGCTCAGCTACAGAGCCAGCAGCAGGCCCGTGTATTTTTTTTTCTTTCTTCCTACAGCCACAAGCTCAAAAACAATGACATTTTCAAGTATCTACAGAAAACGTGTGACTGATAGTGCGCCTTTCCGTTCCTGTAAACCAGGAGTTGCAGTGGAGGAGCCACCTCCGTGGATACGCATCACTTCGGCTCCGCAAATATTGGCTGATTTCACCGAACCAACGCTTTTTCGCCACCGGATTTCATTCGGAACTGGAAGACACCAAGTGCTGGATCCCCTGGATGCCATATTTCAAGTGGTAGGACCATGTTTAGAATCTTTACTGGACTTGAAAGTTCCAAAGCGGGCGCCAGCCCGCTAACCGTGACGGGACGCCCAGCTCGACATTGGGAGAGCTTGGGACGCTAGGCTTATTGAAGACGGCGGCGCCTAGCACCGACGCTTCTTCAAAGAGAGACCATCTGGCAGGGCCCAGCCAAACCACAAGTCCGTCGCCACAACCACCAAATGCCCTCCTTGACGAATTCCAAGGGATGGATGAAGACCACTTTGGAGACGCCGAGTCAGGAAGCGAAGACGGAATCCCGTCAGATTCCTCATCGAAGAGCGTCGGGTACAACAACGATGCCAGTTGGGAGCTTGTTCAATCCAAGCGCCAGAAAGAAAACACTTCAGAGACAAGGACAACGGAAAGGCATGGAAACCGGCCGGACGCCCAATCTCACAATGAAAAATCACTGGATAATGCGACCGGCTGCAAGAAGGCTGGGCAGGGGGAGCAGAGGAGGCCTAGGCGAAGACTGCCGCCGCTCCCCAAAAACGACAGCAAAATGATTTTTCGACCCAAGAAAGGACTCATGTTGAAATCACTCACAATACGCCAAGTAGGGCGCGCCGTTTTCATGGCGTGCGGCCAACAATGCCAGGACGAGGACAAACTTGTAAGGCTTCGTACAGGATCCAACATCATTATCGTTAGCACCCCACATGAAGAAACGGCTCACCTGGTGCGGCACATTACCCACTTTAAGTTCGCCGGAAAGTCGTAGGAGGTAAACGCTTGCGTTGCAGCTCCGCAGGACGTCTTTCGCGGCGTAATAGATGGTGTTGACCCAGGTACGTCTCCCGAAGAGCTCAAAGCACACCTACGAGTCCAAACTCGAGGCGTAATCATTCTCCACGCAAGGATGCTTGGAAAATCCAAGACCGTAGTGATCACTTTCGACGGCCCGATCTTACCGAAATTCGTAATATACTACGGAGGTGAACTACCGTGCACTAGTACAGCTCCCCGAGGCAAGTGTGCTACGTCGGTTTCAAGCAAGGACACCGCTCCGACGTGTGCCTCACACCGGACATTATTGTGTGCGGACTGTGCGGAGATCAAAACCCGATGAAAGACCATATGTGCGAGCTCAAGTTCGTAATATGCGGTGAGGCACATCGCACTGGATCCAAAGCGTGCCCCGAGAGACTGAAAAAAGCAAGATCAAAGCCGAGAGGGGAAAGAGGGCGCAGTGACCAACGCGGGCGACCACGCAAGCGATGGTTCAGCTCAGAAGGAGGGACCTCGAGGAGCCGATCAAGGTCCAATTTCTTCCCACATCTGTTTCAGGCCGGTTCACAGGAGGGGAACAAACAAGAAAAGAAGAAAAAGAAGCTTTCCCAGAAAGGCGGCAGCAAGGTAAGCTGGGCATCTACCATTGATCCGCACTCGGTAGAAAATAGTAGTAACACAAGCAACACAAACAAAAATATTCCCGTCAAAGAAGCTAAAGACGAGAGCAGCGACGCCCTCAGACGCGAGCTTGAACCCGCTCGACTCAAACAAAATGAGCTCGAACGCAAGGTCGAGGAACTGAAAAAACGCTATAGGCACAACTGCGGCAGCTTGAAATCACTAGAGCCCTTCTAAAACAGCCACAAGCATCCAACAATGGAGAACTTGAAACATGAGTGCAACAGATGATGCAGTAGATGATGCAGATTATGATGCGGCAAATCCAATCTCAAATGCAACTGATGCAAGCACAAATTCAGGGGCAAATCTCAGAAATCAAAAGTACTCTTCGAAAACAAAACATAACGAAAACATTAGGGAAAGAGCGTACAACCGTCCAGCGTTAACGGCGTTCGCTGTCCAAAAAGGCAACAGCACGAACACGTAAACATGACCAAGACGCGTCAGCAAGACCAAGAATAAGACATTTGGCAATGAAACTGCAGAGGCTGCCGCAAAACACAGGCCCTACTAAAACAATATATAAACACACAGCTTACACCCCCCGATGTGACTGCGCTCCAAGAGACTGGAACCAAGCCCTCTTTACAGGGGTACGATGTTTACGAGAGCCAAAACGGAGGTAAAGCAGCCGTTCTATTCGTCAAAGCCATCACCGTAAGCAGGCACGATACCATCGCTGATACAGACATCGAGCACGCGCTTGTCGAAATCATTCTGAAAAAGCGAAAGGAAAGGAGCACATTCGTACTGAACGTGTACAGCTCGCCAAGACAAAGCAAAGCCAAATTCTTCGAACTCTTCCACGGAGCGCACAAGCTGGCCAAAGAAAATGCACTTATTATCGTAGGAGATTTCAACGCCATGGACAAGAGTTGGGGATACCGGAAACAAGATATCGAGGGAAGAACATTAGCGGAGGTAGCCGTATATTTTGGCTGCAGGCAAATCACAGATCTCGCGACCCCCATGAGAATCGGTAATAGTGTGAGCACGGACACTTGTCCGGACCTCACGTTCGTAAGGAAGAGCAGGGAGTCACAGTAGGAAAACATGATGGAAAACCTAGGCAGCTATCACTTTATCCTCTGGGCGCAAATACAATCGGAAAGGGTAAGATGCCGGATCGGACAAGCAAACTCACGGACTGGAACGCGTTCCGTGGGGCTTGCAAAAAATCTGAAGGCGGCATCCAATCACTAGAAACATGGAGCGGCATTCAGACAGAAACGCGAGACAAACGCACAAAAAGTGTAAGACGACCGACAACTCCCGAAGTAGACGGACACCTTCTGCGACTATGGGAAGCCAGACGCAGTCTCACCAAAAGATGACGGAAGCAAAAACACAACAGGAAACTAAAACTAAAGATAGCAGACGTTACGGTAAAAGCTAAAAAATACGGCGCGCAACTTGCGAGAGAACATTGGGAACAATACAGCGGCTCTCTTAAGGGGACCTTGGGTACGGCCAGAACCTGGAATCTCCTAAGCGCACTAATCGATCCGACAAAAACAAAATCAGAAAGCAATAAAAACGTCCACAGATTCATCCTCTCCTTCGAGGGTTCGGACACTGACCTCTTAGAGAAGGCACGAAAAAAATGTTTTGGTGATCACAACCCCTCACGATACCAAGGTTCTATCGCGGAACCGAAAACGAGAAACTCGACCGCCAATAACTGTGGAAGAAGTTTACGCGGCCGTAAGGAATATGACCAGAAACACGGCAGCAGGATCCGACAGAATCGACAACGCCCTGATCCGAAACCTGAGTGACGACCTCATGCAAGAGGTCGTAAGCTTTCTAAACAAACACTGGGAGGCAGAGACTGGTCCAGAAGACTGGAAACACACCAAAGTAATTATGATTCCTAAACCTGGAAAACAGCTCCAAATTAAAAACCTCAGACCCATCTTGCTCACGTCTTGCCTCGGCAAGCTTTACGAGAAGGTGGGGATGCCCAGACTGCAAAATTTTGTGGATGACCATGTACCCCATACCATGTTCGCCTTCAGAGCAAAACTCTCGACGCAGGAGATTCTGCTTCAAATACAAGATGTGCTCCGCAACGTACTCGGAACGATTGAAAATGTCATAATGGCCCTTGAAATCAAGGGAGCATACGATAACGTTAGTCACGAAGCGATCCTTAGAGGCCTAGACGACCTGGAGTGCGGACGCAGAATCCACGAGTACGTCAAAGCCTTCCTGTCAGATAGAACTGCCACCATCGGCATGGGAGACCTTCGATCGAACAAAATCTCACGCGCCAAACAAAGGAACACCTCAAGGATCACTCATCTCACCAATCCTCTTCAATATAGCTGTGATAGGTCTAGCACGAAAACTAGGGAAGATCGAGGGCATCAGGTACGCCATGTATGCAGAAGACATAACAGTCTGGACGAACACCGCTTCCCTCGGGGAGAAGGAAGGAAAAACTACAGGAAGCGGCCTCCTGTGTACAGAAATATCTGGGAGAAAGAGGACTCGCAGGCTCGACCGAGAAATCGGAACTGCTTCGAATGTGGAGAGGCAAACAAAACCGGACCGTCCCAACCAGTGAGGACCTGAAACTTAGCGTCTGCCTGGAAGGAATGCCCATCCCGGAAAAGACAACAATAATAATATTATGTATGTGGGTTCAATCGAACCAACGCAATAGTCACACTTTTACCATACTCAAAACAGCGCTACAAGTGACACGCATGATCACCCTCATCACAAACAGGCGGCATGGCATGCGCGAAGAGGACACACTAAAACTAGTTAGAAGCCTGGTAGTGAGCCGAATTATGTACAACCTGCCCTACCAGTGCCTCAACAAAAGTGAAATACAACAAGCGGATGCCCTGCTACGCAAAGCGTATGAGACGGCTCTCCGATTACCGCAACACGTCTACAGAAAAGCTCATGGCTCTTGGATTGCAAAACACATTCGAAGAACTACGCGAGGCGCAGCTTGAGTCGCAAAAACTCAGGCTGCTGCAGACAACGACTGGAAGAGCGCTCTTACAGAGACTCGGATACTGTGAGCAGATGCGAGAAATAGCGAGGACGCTAACGATCCCCGACGAATTTCACAAGTCCCTCAAGGTAGTTCCAATCCCGAGAAACATGGACCCTAAGCTCCACCACGGTAGAAGAGAAGCAAGGGCCGATTTTATTCAAAAAACATACGCTCCTCAAGACACGACCGTGAATGAAGACGCGTCCTCGAGAGGAGGACACAACAAAATTGCAGTGGCCACGGTGGTCGATATGTCCCTGCGCCAAGTGACCAGCGCCTCTATCCGACACTGCACAGTAGCAGAGGCCGAGGAAGTAGCCGTTGCTCTAGCGCTGGCGGAGGGCTATAGAACTGAGCGGTCGCTAACGGTACTCATAGACTCTCAAACAGCCTGTCGAAATTTCGTGAATGGTAGGATTGGTCGTCACGCGCTCCGTATACTCCTCAAAGCGAGCAACAGAATTAAAAACCACGAAGAAAACAAAACCAGACACAAAATTATGTGGGTACGGGGGCACATGGGGATGGCAAGGAACAAAGAGGGCGACAGGATAGCTCGAGTATACAGTACTTTCCGAGCATCCGACGAGTCCGCAGAACTTTTGCCAGCTACCCAAGGCGTACTCGGCAATAATAGAAAACTATAGAGGAAGAAGAATGAGATATCCCCCACCAAACAGTTCTCTCACCAGAGAGGAAGCTGTCCAATGGAGACAATTACAGACGGGTTCATATCCAAACCTACACATACTAAACAAAATGCACCTTACTGTTACGCGGACAGATGTCCGTGGTGCGATGGAAAAGCAACATTATATCACATCACATGGGCCTGTC
This sequence comes from Amblyomma maculatum, assembly GCF_055883805.1. Taxonomy (NCBI): domain Eukaryota; kingdom Metazoa; phylum Arthropoda; class Arachnida; order Ixodida; family Ixodidae; genus Amblyomma; species Amblyomma maculatum. Next base: position 57,285,217 of record NC_139348.1, on the reverse strand, counting down.
AAAACATAGATGTGGTCCCCAAAATTTGAAACCCGAGTGCGGAGCAATGGGGGACTCTGCTGTCCAGCGACCGCTGCGAAGACCAGTAAGATGGGCCCCCTCTTCAAGCCGTCGGGTAAACCCGATTTGTAGCCAACCCAAGCCGCAGCCTAAACATAGCGCACCACACTTGGCTACGCTACATGCTGAACCTGTGTGTAGCCATGATTTATTGCTTACGCAACCTACCGGTTTTAACTAAATCTAAACTCGAGCTAATTTTTTTAGTCCTTGTTCGTGGTGTCCTGGCAGGAGCTGCCAACTTGGGTCTCTCGTTTCATATGGGATGGTTATGTCAGAATCAACCTGCCAGGACACTGGCATTCACCTTACCCCTAAGGCCACTAAGGCACGCTCGTACGGCTTGGTTAAAGCAGTATTCGCGTCAGCTGCGGCTCAAGGTCAAACGTGGTCCTTCCCGGTACTACACGACGGGCTGAAACCTGATAAAAAGACGTTCGAGTGCACGGTACGATGCAGCATCACCAACTAACTCTGTGGAATGACCCATACATGCCCACCAGAATTGGCTACAGTGTTTGCAGAGTCAAAAATACGAATTTAGTGTTCACCAGGGGCATCTCGCGAGTTACATGGCCCACGCTCGAAGCGACGCTTGAGAGTGATCTCCACATAATACAAATTGAAATGACCCATACGTAGACACCGCTTCGCATCGGCAAAGCTCGCATTACGAACTGGAATGCTTTCAGGAGCGACATCGCACCCCGAGCCACGGCCGACCTGGAAACCTGGACCAACCCCTTAATAAAAAGGTCGAACGTCACACGTAACATATCCAGCTCACGACAGAAACACCGGCTGTCGATTCTCATCTTCTGTATCTTTGGGAAGCCCGGCGAAGACTGCTTAGAAGATGAGAAAGCAGAAAACAAACAGAGCCCTAACAAAGCGGATTCACAGAGAGAGAGAGAGAGAGAGAGAGAGAGAAAACTTTAAAAAAAAGGGGGGGGGGGGCAGTGAGTGGAGTCTTCATTTCAAGACCCCAGTGGCCTGGGCTGCCGCTCTTGCCTGAGTTACCAGCCTACGCTGGGTCTCTAGATCAGAGCATTGCAGAGTGGCCTCCCACTGCGCCTCCGAATTGTGCATGTTTATGTGTGGAGGTTTGGGGCCTGTGCACCCCCATGTGACATGGTAGGCGGTGGGCTGGTCATTGCACCAAGGGCATATGTCTGTGCAGTGTTCTGGGAACATTATGTTGTATTGATGTAGGTTGGGGTAAGTGTTGGTTTGAAGCTGTCTCCATTCCCGCATTTCTTGTGCATTTAGACCCTTGTGTGGAGGGGGATAAATCCTACGTTGTTCCCGTGGGTACTTAAGTCGCGCGCCGTAAGTCGCCGGGACAGGAATGCTGGTTGTGAGGTCGGGATTAGTGGCCGCTCGGTTTGTGTGACCTCGAGCTAGCCTATCCGCGACCTCATTACCTTCCAATCCAGAGTGCCCCGGAACCCAAGTGATCTGATGTTTGAGCGTGAGGTTGTAGCCAATGGGTTAGTTGTGAAGCGAGATAATTTTTTAGGTATTCTGCTTTTTAGGTATTTAGGATTCACAAAATCACCAAAAAGGCAGAAGAGTATATCAAACACCTCGGAAGACAAAATTGGAACCAGTTTTTCGATCCACTGCAAAGAATTTTGAGTACGTCTAATACTTCCAACAATTTAAAATCTCTCACCGGCACCTCAGAGTCTAATTTAACATCTCGCAAAAACATGGCTAGAATATTACATTCCATCAATAAATGAATAAATTTTTATTTCAAACGCAACAAAACCAACACAAATAACATTGCAACAATCATCTGGATCTCAAGGTCGCTGGCTAGTTATGATCCATGCACATAATGTTCCAAAAATTATTTAGCAGACAGCACAGACCTTTGGCAAAATTTTAAAGGAGTAAAACAGTCACAACCTATTGTAATAGTACGACTTCAGCTGTGCAGAGAAGTTGATATTTTGCGTTATTTCGATAAGGATTTCCCTACATACTGTAGTCTCTACAGACAGAAGAGTTCTTTTGCCATACACAATTTTGCTAATTGGCATGAGAAAATTGTTTTTTGCTGCGCTTAGTGATCTGTATTTTGAGGAGACAAAGTGAGATGAAGGTAAAGGATAGTTGCTGGTGACCGAACGGTGTACCAATATCTATGTTGTATGCTGAATTATTAGATGAAGGGGAAGTATGATTAAAAATTTTAAGAGAGCGACGTATGGACACGGCAATTAAATACGATATAATACGAATTGCGCTTTCTTGAATTTTGAAAAGTGGTTCTGAATATGTCGGATATGTATGGCCCCAAGATTCAACACAATATGACAGATGGCTGTGAAATAAAGAAAAGTATATTGTTCTGAGAGTGACAGTATCGAAACACTGTTGACATTTAAACAGTAGGAATCAGACACGGGATAACTTTTTACAGAGAGATTCGATGTGAGGTTTCCAGTGTAATTGTTGATCCAGTATAATTCCTAAGTAAGTGACGTGATCAACTTGTGTAATGACAGAGCCTTGAATGTTAATATGCAGGTTCTGAGTTCGCGGCGGCTTGCGGGGGGACTGAATAGAACGTACTTTGTTTTAGTAAAGTTAAGCGCCAACGTATTGCTAGCAAACCAATGAGAGATGGAGTTAAGTTGAAGATTTGCGCTTTTTATCACATCCTCATATATGATTCACAACGCAAATCACGGCAGCGTCGTCAGCATACATCAATGTATGCTGATGATCTGAAAACCTGAATGAGAATAAGAAGCAATTCACCGATGCCATTTTGTTACCTCCACACCACATCATAAAGCCGACGTACCAAGGAAGTCGAAATGAGGCTCTAGATAGGCCTTTTACGAGGACGGAAGTACTGGTGTACCTGGCGAACCTCACCCGGAATACCACCCCTGGCAAGGACCGAATAACCATTAACATCTTAAGCAACCTTAACCAAGAAGCAACGACGTACTACCTTAAGCAAATCAACAACAGCTGGGAGAGGGGGGACATGCCAGAAACATGGAAACACGCTGAGGTGATCATTATCATTAGAGGCTCATTATCAAGCAATCATGCCTCTGCTCCAAGACATAGAAATCCAGCAAACGACCTCAACTGAAACAGCTTGTCATGTTTTAGTGTTAGAGGCCCGTATTGATGATGCTGAAAACCGGTCACGCCATAATAATTTGATCTTCTATGAAATCCCTCATACAACTACTAAAGATACCTATGCTCAGTTTGAGGAACTAGTTATTCAGGTTTGTCATGATAACCGATATTAACCCCACAAATATAGAACGCGCACATCGTTTAGAGAAACACTCAAAGGATCGGAATTGTCCCATAATGGGCAATTAACACAAAGGAAAATGAAGGACACTCTATCAAAAGGCCGAATGCTCACAGTAACAAAATAAAGTATCGGCGAAGACTTCACTCGCCCAGTTCAGAAAGTAAGAAAACATCTGTCATTAGCTAATCAGTAGCTTATTTTCTTCGCTACAAGACTTTGTCCATTGGCCCTAAACGTTACATTTCCGACGATACATTTAACCGCGTCACAGGTATAGAGTAGCAATCATTTCGTTCCTTAATAAGAAAGAATAAACCAAGCCCCACTTCCAAAAACGACCTTTCGTTTTTCGCTATCTTTACTAACATATGCAGTTACCTTCCAAAGCGAGAACTCGTATCTGATATCATATCATCAAAAGGCAGCATCGTATACTCATTCTAACAGAAACCTAGGTACACAATGACGTCATTGATACTGATGTTCTGGCGGACGTGCCTGATTTTAAAATTTATCGAACTGACTGCGAAGCACCACGGGGCGGTTATCATAGCAGTTAATCAGCAAATTTTGTAAATGTAATTGCTAAGCTCGAAATAATCTGGTTACTGTGTCGCGCATCACTAACAATAGTGCTACTCGTAGTGTGTTACAGGTCTCCCAATTCCACTCCTGACTTTTGTAATGAGCTCAATAACAACTTAATCCAACTCACAACAAGCTACTCAAATGCCTCCATTCTTATTTTCGGGGATTTTAACTTCCCAAACATAGACTGTGTGACCGTCCGTTGTCTTCAATAATCGGTCCAAGCGAGAAAAGGAACATCACGGATATCTGCTTGAACTCAATTAGTTTCGACGCCAACAAGCGTTACGTCAGAATCAGAAAACATTCTGGAACTTATTCTAATGGCCCCGATGCGCTCTCATCCATTACATATCTTCGAGGAATTATTGACCATAATGTCATTCATGCCACCTCGTTTTATGTAACACAAAACAGGACTCTTTTCCAAAGACTGTAGAGGGCTGCCGCTGGGGTATCGTCTGCGTTGACTATATCGCCAGATACGCGGAGACCGCTGCTCTCGCTACCACAAAGGCTGCTAATGTTTCGTCGTTTCTTTTGCATTCCTTTATTCTTCGCCATGGCGCACCCCGAGTTATTATAATTGATCGTGGTCGGCAATTCACTGCTGACGTCATGGAAGAAATGCTCCGACTTTGTGGTTCACACTACCGACACCGCAGATCATCCGCAGACCAATCGTCTCACCGAGAGCACCAACCGCACCTTGACAACCATGCTGTCCATGTACGTCTCGTCTGCCCATCGGAACTGGGATGCAGTGCTACCGTATGTGACGTACGCTTATGACACTACAAATAATGAAGTTGCCGGCTATTCTCCTTTCTATTTACTCTATGCAAAGACTCCTCACGTTTTCCTAGACACCATTTGCCTATTTTCCCCCAACGACAATGTGTCTCCCAGATACTATGCCATGCCGAAGAAGCCCCTCGTATAGCCCGCTTACGCACACTGGCTTCTCAAACCCTCTCGAAAGAACACTACGATCTACATCATCGTGCAGTTGCTTACTCTGCTGGAGACTACGTCTGGCTTTGAATGCCTGTTCGCAAGTGAGGATTATATGAGACATTTCTCTGCAAGTAGGATGGCCTCTTCCTCGTCTTAGACCGACTGAATGACGTGAATTACGTCGTCACCAAAGTCTCGATGGATAAGTGCCGATCCCGCAAGACGTGGCTCGCCTGAAGCGCTGCCATCTTCGATCTGCCTAATTTTCTTGAAGACGAGAATCGTTTGCCCGGGGGAAATTGTTACGCCGCGTAGTGGCTTACTAAGAAGCAGCAGAAGCAGAAGATGAGGAAGCAGAGGAAGTTAGGCGCGCGCAGACTGATCCAGGTTTCTCAGCCGTGTGCGTCCGTCCTTCATTCGACGTTCAACTGTATTAAACCCATTTCATCTGTTACAGTACTGCAGATCTCCGTAGTGAGAAAATACCAATAGGCACTCGTGGCACGCCACAGATAGCAGTATTATCCCCATTCCTATTCAATACATCAATGCGAGGCCTCTCGCCATGCCTTGACGCCATCCCACATATCGAACACTCCCTGTATACAGACGGCATTACCATGTGGACAAAATCCGCCTCGGACGGGGACATCGACTCCTCCCTTCAAATGGCAATTGAAGCTGTCCAAGCCTTTGTCCAAGTCAATGGTCCTTCTTGCTCGTCCACGAAATCATAACTACTGATCTTCAAAGACAGGATGGTGCGCCGGCCCATCCAATACTTACCTGAAACGATCGCGCTCCACCTAGATAAGATTCCCATAGCTTATGTCCTAACTATCCGTTCCCTCGGTGTGATGGTGCAGAATAAGACCCAAAAGATGGTTTTGTGGGGTTTAACGTCCCAAAGCGACTCAGACTATGAGAGACGCCGTGGTGGAGGACTCCGGAAATTTCGACTACCTGGGGCTCTTTAACGTGCACTGACATCGCCCAGCACACGGCGCCTTGCTTTTCGCCTCCACCGAAAAGCGGCTGCCGAGGCCGGGATTCGATCCCGCGTCCTTGGGAACAGTAGTCGAGCGCCGTAACCACTGCGCCATACCGGCGGGGAACACCCAAAAGACGGAGGCTAACAAACATCTCCAGGCTACTGCTCACCAGATTAACGGCGTCATTCGGTGCATTGCGACTCGCCGCCGAAGCATAAAAGAGGAGGAGCTTTGTAGGATAACCCAGGCTTTTCTAATTAGCCCCATTTTTGATGCCTTCCCGTACTACTAACAACACCAAAAGAATGTGGAAGCAGTAGAGAGCTTAATACGTTCCGCGTATAAGGCAGCGCTAGGACTGTACCACTAAGCTCGTACAAAGCGACTGCTCCACATGGGTGTTGACAACACTCTTGCAGAACTGTTGTTGTTGTTCTAGCTGTAGGAAGTAGGAAAAGAAAATGCATGGGCCTGCAACTGGCTCTGTAGCTGAGCCCCCTCCGCTGCCTCGTGCAGACAGAAGAGAGAAAGTAGAGAAGAAAGAAGAGGGAGATAAAGACGCGCGAGGCAACAGCCGTCGTCCGCCACCGAAGCAGTGGTGGGTGTAATGACGGCCTACAACAGATAAAAATTGGTGGCTGGCTAGCCACTGCCGCAAGCGGCGTTGACCTACCGTCCCAGCCCAGTACGGCCGGGAACAGCCACCCTTAACCCCAACTCATCGAAGCACATAAAAATCGCCCAAATTCGCCGATTCTCACGCACCATGTATGATCGCCCTATACTTGACCGCCTACACGTAACTCCTATCGGGGATATATATCACCCATCAACCCTTCCTGTAGGGGTCTACAGCCGCCTCACTCTTAAACCCAATCCCGAGAAAATGCTAACTGGGCGCCACGACGCACGCCGTCGAATCAAGGCCGAGACGCTAGACACCACTTACCTTACAGGTGACCACGCATGCTACGTGGATGTAGTGAGGTGACAATCTCTATGTCGCATGCGTAGCCACGCCACACTTGTCGCATGCATAGCCACGCCGCAACATGATCGCAGTTTCCGAGGAGGAAACTGCGATCGTGTTGGCCATCGCCGACCCGCGTACGCACATAGTCATTAGTCACTCTAAACGTGCGAGTCAAAATTATTCGAAAGGCCTTATCTGTCCAACCGCCGCACGCACACTCCGCGGCAGCACTCCCGATCATAAAATCCACTTAGTCTGGGTACCCGTCCACGCGGGAAACTCTGGGAACGAAGAGGTCGGCTGACTGGCCCGAGGTCTAATTAACCGGGGGGACAGCTCCGCGGATCCAGAAGCCTTACTGAGGCCCCCTTGACTTTTGCCGAAATCACTAACCTACACAGAGACACCAGACGACGCTTCCCGCCTCCCCACCCTGGCCTTGACAGAGCGCAGGCCACTATGCTGCGTAAACTTCAAACGAATTCTATTCTCAGTTATTTGAGATTGCAGTAACGGCCACATTGACACACTCCTTTTGGAGATTTAGGGGAAGACCACCCCTTCGTACTTTGCTACCAGCTCCCTACGAGGAGAGCTGGGACCAGCTTCTTACGTGCTCAGTCAAGAAGGCGCAGCTGGCGCTGGGGGCCAGCTGGGGGCTCACCTGGGCGCCACGCTAGGCCGACATGCCTTAAAGATTACTCTTGGCAATAAAAGTTGTTTCTCTCTTTCTCTCCCTACGGCACCTAAATCTACCTCTCTTCTTTCACTCATATCTTCCTTCCTTTGCGGCCTGGTAGTCCGCGGAGAATTGACACATACTGCGCCTTTCCCTTCCTGTCAATCAATTTGAAACGCCGCTGATGACTGCTGTACTAACGGCTCCGAGACATTTTGGTCTGATTCTGTTTACAGTGTGGTGTGGTCGCCTAATCGGATGCCCGGCGGAGGGAGCCTCGTATGTGCAAGGAATGGAATGGAATGGAAAAAACTTTATTTTCTACAGATTGGTATTAGTTTATGACCGTTTCTGGTCACTTGAGTGCCGTAATGGATCCTCGGTTCAAGATCCCGCACATCACTTTTTCCATGCATAAATCGACTGGTGACATCGAGACCAGTCGTGATGGGATATGGCGTGCACCTTGTCGAATACAACCAGCATTCCATTAAATGCATCAAAGATGACCGCCTTTCTCTGGAGGAGTTGGTTTTGCTCATTGGTATTTGCGCTAAGTTGTTAACCGTTTTATGTTCTCTCGTGATACGGAGGACCCATTTGTACGAACTCTGTGTCAGGTTAGGCTTAACAGAGTTCCCAAATTTGTTGTAAGTTCCGCGAGCATGCAAGGGATGATTTTCAGAATACTTAAAGTGCACATGTCATGTCGTGTATTGCAAGCGCGATATTCTTGTGAATATTTATCAGCTGTGACGCGATAGGAACTTTATAAGGAAGTGTGCGATGCCCTTCTCCCGATCCTAGTGTACTACAGATCGTTATACTGTGCAGGTTCATGGAACTCAGTCCTTAAACGAGTAAAAAATATGCCTTTACCAGGGGGGGCAAACACTTTGTTTCAAGCTTCATAGCAATAGCCTACAAGTTAAGACCTATTTAGAAATTAAGGATTTTTTGCACCTTGGGGGAAATCACTGTTTCATATGCCGCAAGGCGGAATCTATCGGACACGTTTTCGTAGACTGTTGGGAAGCCGCTTCTTCTGGGACATTCTAGAACGAACGATTAAAAAAGACCTACCCGTGGATGCATCCGGAATTCGGTTTTTACCAATTGAAGGGGATGATAAGCTACCGCTGGACGTGATCACGTTATCGTGCCTGCCAGGATCTGGCGATCCAGAATAGCTTTCAGGCTTGCAGACATTTATGCTAGGAATATACGGCAGTATTTTCACGAAGCCGTTGCGAGTATTGCAAGCCGTTGCGAGACCCGAGACGAAGTGCCTGAGTGGCTTCGGAGAATGAAACTGTTGCTGCACATGCCTGATTTGTAATGAATAACACAGCCCGAAATCGCGTGGTTTTAACCCATTTTATGTGTTCGTGGAGTAATGTTCTTTATGTGTAAAACCATATTGTAATTCTGGCAATAAAGAAAAACATGTGGCGCAGTTGCCTAAAGCTCTAGGCTGGGGATCCATTGAACAGAAATTGGATTCCTGGTGAAGTCAAGGTTTATTTATTTTTAATTATGTCCCTCGTGGTAACAAGCCAATTAACGTCACCAGGTCGTGACGCCCCAATCTCGCGACATACCGCAGTCTCGCAAACAATTACAATTCTCGCGAATGGACGACCGTATGAGTCAACCTCCGCTGATTTATTTTTAGAAAGGGAAAGGAGCGGTAACTGTCTCACTTGTTTTCTGTGGACACCGCAGCCGCGCCGTAAGGGAAGGGAGGAAGATGGGAGTGAAAGTGGAAAGAGAGAAGAAGGAGCCGTAGTGGAGGGCTACAGAGTTATTTCAACCACCTGAGGATCTTTAACGTGCGCTGACATCGCACAGCACACGGACGTCTCTTCGTTTCGCCTCCATCGAAACGCAGCCGCCGAAGTCGGGTTCGAACCCGGGTACTCCGGCACAGTAGTCTGGCGTCTTACCACTGCACTACCCCGGCGGGGCACCGTAAAGGTTTTTGCCTTAAAATAGAGAAGAAAGAAAGAAGAATATGAGAGAGAGATAATGTTGTTGTAGCTGTAGGAAGAAGGAAAAGAAAATGCACGGACCTGCTACTGGCTCTGTAGCTGAGCCACCTCCTCTGCCTCGTGCAGACAGAAGAGTAAATAGAGAGAAAGAAAAGGAAGAGGGAAAGACGCGCGCCGCAACAGCGTCGTCCACCACCGAAGCGGTGGCGGGTGCAATGACGGCCTACAACAGATAAAACTTTGGTGGCAGGCTAGCCCCCGCCGCAAGCGGCGGAGTGTGCCTTAGGAGAGAGAATGCCGTGCGTCGAAACAGCCGCCGTCCGCCACCGAAGCTGTGGCGGCTACCCAGCCGGTGGTAGGGGAGCCCCCGCCGTTTACCGCGGGAACCTACCATTCCCAGCCCCGTAGAGCAAGAGTAGTCACCCTCATACGTTGATCTCTAGGCGTTCGAACTTACTACGGAGCCCTCCACTACGGCACCCATTTCACTCCTGCCGCTTTGACATCAATCTTTCTCACTTCCTTTATAGCGCGGTAGAGTCCACAGAACCGGGTTCAGCCCCACCGGGGTGGTGCAGTGGTAGGACGCCCGACTACTGTGCTGGAGTTCCCGGGTTCCAACACGACCGCGGCGGCTGCGTTTCGATGGAGCGAAACAAAGTGGCGTCCGTGTGCTGTGCGATGTCAGCGCACGTTAAAGATCCCCAGCGGGTCGAAATTACTCCGTAGCCCTCCACTATGGCTCCTCTTTCTCTCTTTCCACTTTCATTCCCACCTTCTTCCCTTCTCTTACGGCGCGGTTGAGTTGTCCACAGAAAACAAGTGAGGCAGTTACAGCGCCGTTCCCTTCCTATAAATCAATCACAGAACAGGTAAGACGCCTGACTACTGTGGCGATGGTGGTAGAAATATTTTATTGAAAATGTTCCGGAGGTTGTAGCCGTGCCGGGAGTCCTCAGTCCGGAACCCTATTGGCGTAGTTTTGTTTTTACCCCTTGCGTCCGAGCTGGTCAGAGCTGCCTCCCACCCCTCCTGCGTTGGCTGGTGACAGCCTGATTTTGCTGGAATGCCCACACCATATGATGCAGGTCCGCCTTCCCGCAGAATTTGCATTGTGAGTCAAATGACTCTGGAGCTATTGCGTGTAGTCTTCGTGGGGTGTTAAATGTGTTGGTCTGTATCTTGCGGAGGTGTACCTCCTCCCCTTTGTCTAGTGTCTTTACCGGTGGAGAGTAGACCCCGCGAGATAATCTTAAGTGCTGAAGTATTTCAGTTTAGGTTAGCAATGGGGTAGGAGGTTCCACGAGATCCGTATTGGGTGCCCGCGGGAGAAATGCTCGGGCTGAGGCCTGTGCACTCTTGTTCCCTGGGATGCCCTGGTGGCCTGGTACCCATACTATGTCTTTATGCGTGGATTGGTAGACACGGGTGTAACTATCTTGCAGGATCTTAGCTGCTAGCGGTACGATCCTGCCCTTGAGGTAATTGCGATAGGTTGTCTGTGAAGCTATAAGAATATATTCTGAGGTAGTGTGTGTTGCAGCTAGGGCAATCGCCACTTCTTCCGCAGCTAGTGCATCTTAGCTGAGCAATATAAATCCATCCACTGTGTGATTTTGGTGCACTATCGCAATGGCCACCATTCCCTGTTCAGGACCCACAAGATCGACATAGAACACGCCCTCGCGCCCGCCGTAGTGCATTTTTATAGCTTCCGCTCGTGCTTGTCGTATTAGCTACTTAAAATCGTGGTGCATATTCCTCGGCAATGGAGTCCCCATGAATTGTCCTCTCCACGAGGCTGGGATGTCGCTTTTAGGGTCTAGCTGTCGGGAGCAATTGATGTTTAAGTCGTTCAAGACTAGTCGGCCAGTCAGAGTCGTGGAGACTCGTACCACTTGCGCCCTGAGGTGTGCCTCCATCAGCTCGTCTACAGTTGTGGACGCCCACTCGTTAAAGACGGTCCGTCGATGTTGTAAAAGGGAGGCCCGGGGCCTTCTTGTAGGCTGTTTTGATTATGACGTCAATATTCCTGACAAACTTCTTGAGATGGAGGTAGGGTGCTGCATAGACGATGCGGATGACGACGAAAGCTTGCGCCAGTCGGAGAGTATCTTCTTGGTTGGTTGGTTGGTTCATGGGAAGGGAAAGGCGCAGTATCTGTCACACTTGCTCTGTGGACACCTGAACCGCGCCGTAAGGGAAGGGATAAAGGTGGGAGTGAAAGTGGATAGAGAGAAAGGGGGGCCGTAGTGGAGGGCTACGGAGTAATTTCGACCACCTGGGGATCTTTAACGTGCGCTGACATCGCACAGCACACGGACGCCACTTCGTTTCGCCTCCATCGAAACGCAGCCGCCGAGGCCGGGATTCGATCCCGGGAACTCCGGCACAGTAGTCGGGCGTCTTACCACTGCACCACCCCGGCGGGGCGTATCTTCTTCGCGCATTCCTGATTTCCGTGTCGTTATCCTGGCGATCATCCTGGCGACTTGCTCGCTCACGAGACGGAATTTCTGGATGGCGAGGTGGTTGTTGCCGTTTTTATTAATGTACAGACCCAGTATATATTGATGGTCTGAACTTCCTTGATGGGTGAGTTTAACATGGATGTCGATCGTGGCCTATTTTGTGTGCTAAAAATAAGTTAAATTGGTTCACAGGAAGGGAAAGGCGCAGTAACTGTCACACTTGCTCTGTGGACACCCGAACCACGCCGTAAGGGAAGGGGGGAAGGTGGGAATGAAAGTGGAAAGAGAGAAAGAGGAGCCGTAGTGGAGGGCTACGGAGTAATTTCGACCACCTGGGGATCTTTAACGTGCGCTGACATCGCACAGCACACGACGCCTCTTCGTTTCGCCTCCATCGAAACGCAGCCGCCGAGGTCGGGTTCGAACCCGGGAACTCCGGCACAGTAGTCGGGCGTCTTACCACTGCACCACCCCGGCGGGGCATTTTGTGTGCTGGAGTTCACATTTTTCGGGAGAGCAGGTTAGTCGACACGCTCGTGCATAATTCTGAACTGTTTTTGTCGCTGTTTGTAGTTTTTCTCCAATCATTCCCATACTACCAGTGGTTGTCCAGATGGTTATATTGTCAGCATACAAGGCGTGTCGTATGCCCTGTATCTGATTTAAAAGAGGTGGAAGATTACGGAGTGCAATATTGAACAGAATTGGGGATAATACTGCCTCCTGCGGAGTGCCTCTCGTGCCCATCTTCACTTCCATTGTTTGTTTAGTGCCGATGCCGATGTTGACCGCTCTGTATTTAAGGAAATCATAGATGCATGAGTAGGCTCGCTGGCGACAGTTCGTGGTCTGGAGGTTCTGGAGGACTGTGAAGGGTTTGACATTGTCAAACGCTCTTTTGAGGTCGAGGGATGGAAGTGCTTGGTCACTGTTTCTGCGTGTTGGATCAATGACTTCGAGTTTGAGGTGCAGAAGCACATTATGGGTGGACAGATATGCTCTGAATCCAAACATTGTGTGTGGCAGTGGCTCGTTGTTCTCTAGATAGTTGGAGAGACGCGCGTGCACTGCCTTTTCCATGAGTTTGCCTGTGCACGACGTGAGGGATATGGGGCGTAGGTTTTCAATGCTCATTTTTGTGGCGGGTATGGGGATAAAGCGTACTTTGGCTGTTTTCTTTTCCCGTGGAATGGTGCCGATGCGCCAGCATTCGTTAACGCAATCCGTAAGTTGCTGCAGTGCCTCCGTGCCGAGGTTGGTTAGAAGTCCGACCATAATTTTGTCTTGTCCCGGGGCTGTACTTCAGTGCATATCTGCTAGTGCTGCTAGGATTTCTTTAGAAGTCTTTATCTAGGTCTTTGTTCGGTTCCCCTCAGTATTCTGGATTTGAAGGTTCTGCGTCTCTCGAAGTGCAGATATAGCGACTCGTGAGTTCATCCGCGAGTTCGTCATCCGTGCCTTGAAAGTTGTGTAAGGCTCGATGCAAATTTCTACGTTGTTCACTCTTCGATTTCGGTGGATCAATTAGGCATCGGAGAAGGTTCTACGTACTCTTGCTGTCTAGAAGACCTTTGAGGGATTCTCACCTTTTTAGCGAATTGGTGCGAGCGAGGTCCCATGCGTATTAGTCGGCTTGAGTAGTTATCTTCGTTATTCGAATTTTGAATTTTTGATTGTGCCTTTGTTTCTTCCATCGTTTTATGAGACTACGTCTAGCTTCCCAAAGGTGTCGGAGATGGCTGTCAAAAGCTGGGTGGTCCTCAATGGTGGCAAGGGTTTTGGTGAGGTTTTCTTTAAGGTCGAGAATGGATGCCGCCCACTCTTCCTAACTAGTTCTTTGTTCCGCTGTAACTAGTTAATGTCCTTCCTGAATTTCTCCCAGTTTGTCACTCTGGCTTGCCCATGTGATTTGCTGTGCTTGTTGCTTTCAAAGATGCTCTGCAGCACCTAGTGATCTCTGGTTAAGGTTTCTCCTGTATTAAGCCACTCATAGTTGTGGGCGTTGCGGACGAGCGTGAGGTCGGGGGTGGTATCCCGAGTTATGCCGGTACCGACTCGAGTCGCATGCTGCGGGTCTGTAAGTAAGGTAAGTGCCATGTAAGCGATGGTGGAAGCTAGTTTCCTGCCTTTAGTGTCTTCCTTTCGATATCCAAATATTGGGCTAGAAGCGTTAAATTCGGTGACTTAAGCTAGGGGAGCTGTATGGGCTTCTCTTAGTGCTTTGATAAAGATAACGTCAAAGGCTACGCGGCGCTGCTTGGGGCGACTATATATATTAAGTATATAGGTTGCGGTGTTGCGGTGTTGTGGTAGCAACTTTATGAAGGCATATTCAATGCTGCTGTGTAGATAAAGGGTTACAGTGGTTGCTGTGCATGATTTGTGGACCAAAATACATGTCGAGGGGTTTGTTTGATGTGTTGTGAATCCTTAGATATTGGCCTTCATATTCGCCTCTTGCAGGGCTATTATTTGTGGCACAGGAGAATAATAGTCTATGTATTGTTGTAATAATTCCCTCTTACTCTTTAGTCCCCTGCAGTTCCATTGTAGACTGATGAGTTTAGGTCTTGGTTGTGGCGCCATGTTGAGGATTAGAAATGTGTGTCTGATCCTGTGGTGAATCTTCAGATTTTTTATCAAGTTCAGGAATGACTAGGCGACGATTTCCCATTTTGCCCTGTAGTTTTGTGCGCTTGCTGTGAGAAACATCCGAAAACTCCTGAATTTGTCGGTCAAATCTAATGTTCTGCAGTTGCATCCTGAATAGAACTGGTTCAAGCTTTTCCATCATGGGCTTGATGACAGATTCTAACATGATTTTGATTGTCGTCTCGATCATAATTTGTAATTCATTCTTCATGAGACCTTTGACAGTTTTCCAAGCGGTAATACGGTCCTGTGTTTCGGTGTTCTCGGTAAATTTTGGGCATGGGTGCGCGCAGTGCTGTTGCCGGCTGTTGTGGTACCTGCGGCATTGGCACCTGCTGTGGCGTCTGTAGTGAAGTTTGCCTGTCGATGGTGCTAGTATTTAGCTGCTGGGGGCACGGATGGTGTACCTCTTCCTTGTCCTCCTCCATCGGACATGCCTGTTGCATCAATGGAGGTTGTTCGAGTTGGCTGCAATGCCTAAATAGTCTTTTAGTTTCCTATTTTCTGACTTTAGTTTCTCGATCTCTGCTTTAAGTTGTTAAGTTGTTTGTAAGCCAACGCTTCGGGGGAGGAGGCAGCTACATCTGCCCAGCTCACCTTGCCATTGCTGCGCTGCTCCTTGTTTTGAGATCCTGTTGTTTTCTCAGCTGGACGACTGCCAGTGGGGTGCGATGCCTTGTCGGTAGTGCGAGGTCCTTTACTTGATGACCGTGAGCCGTGTTCGGGTGAGTTGCTGCTGTTGGACTGGGCCTGTTGGGTCAGTCGGTCCCCGCTGCTCGATGCGCCTCTCCGGCTGGACCGGTCTCGAAACTGGGCCCTGGACTGGCGACTACCTTGGCCTGCCTTGGAATTGGCTGGTTTTGATGTTCAGTACTTGTACTTGCATTGATTCGACCCCATGGGATGTGGGTCTACGCACACCGTGCACTTGGGTTGGCAGTCATGGGCTTCTTGATGTGAGCGGACGCGCTTCGCTTCGGTTCCAATTTAGATAAGCTTCTGACCGGATACCATTGCCCTATTCCGCATATGTTGGTGCATTCTGCAAGATCTCCCTGAGCAGGATCTGTGGAGGCAAGTCTGTTGTCCGTGAATGCCTTCTTTGGCCGCCCGTGGATTGTGAACTGCCAAGCGGACATCGCGGAGCTAACCCTAGCTCCGGGTTATGAGCCTTACGCCGCTTAGTCATGACCACGATGACCAAGAGCGTGATGAAGGGGAGCACGGAGGTCGGCGCCAGCCACGCTGTCGCGTCCGGCGTCATGCCATGCTTCTTTGAAAGCAGCTATCGGAAGCCAATGACGAGGAAGGGCAGTCCACGCAGATGAATAAGGGCCCATCCACTCACGGTCGCGGCGGTAGTGACGAGGCGGAAGGTGGCCGTGGCCAAACATCGCCAACGTCGCCAGCGGAAGGCCGTCGGACAATTATGCGGAACACCCGGAAATAAAACTCGACGTAGGCGGAGAACAACATCAAATCAAGAAGGCTTCGGGCGTCGATGATTTCTTGATCCCTGACGGGGGGTTCTTCATCAACGCCGAAGAGGCAAATACCAACCAGACAGAGGACTTAGACGACTGTCCATCGACGTCCTCGGACTCCGAAGGATCGGTTAGACCCAGGAGTGGACCTAATCAGACATCGGCTCAAGGTCTGGCGAATATTCAAGAGACGAACGAATTGCCTGCCGCGTCGCCGGTCAATATGAGTCCCGGACTAGGGGAGGCAGTGAACGAAGCCATGGAGACCTCACCACCGCAGCGGGACTGCGAGGCCGATATCTACCCACTGCAAGACGAAAATGCGGAGCGTTGGACGCTTGTTTCTTCCAAACGGCGCCCAAAAAAGAAACGCTCGAAGTTCGCTGTGCCGCATAGCGACGTCATTTTGCAGCCAGGCGAGCCCCGGAAAGAAACAAGAAACAAAATAGCGCCGAAAGCCGCAGCTGGCAGAGCAGTGGCGCACGCGAATGGTGTGACGCGCTCTATATCAAAACATCTGGCGGGAGCGCAGCGGCAAATAAGGCCACGTCCGCTGCCGCTGCCGAAGGATGATATCAAGATCATCTACCACCCCAAGGGAGGTATAAAAATCAGCGAAATCCGTGTCGACCAGGCAACGCAAGCCCTCGTCGCGGCCAGCGGAGGAAAGATCAAGGAACAAGACTTCATCATGAGACTCCGGCCCGGTTCGAACATCATGATTGCGAGCACGCCCGACCTGGACATCGCCGACGTGCTCAGGAAGATCGAAAAGCTCACTATAAATGACCAAACCTATGAAACCAACACCTATCCAGCCCTACCGGATGACCTCAAGCGTGCCGTCATCCACGGCGTTATGCCGGGGCAATCACCGGCCCTACTGAAATCTAGGCTCCGGCTTCGATCCCAAGGAGTGGAGATTCGCGAAGCGAGAATGCTGGGCAGGTCGGAAACGGCGCTCATCACTTTCGACGTCGCGTATATCCCACAGTGGGTCATTTACCATTCTAGAGAATTCAAGACCTACCCATATCGTCCTACGAGGCAGATCTGCTACGTATGCGGAAAGCAAGGCCACCGTTCGGACGTCTGTCTAACGCCGAACACCAAGCTCTGCAGGACGTGCGGCACACACGATCCACCAGAAGGGCGCCAGTGCAAGGCGAAATGCATGGTGTGCCAAGGCGACCACGTCACCAGAGAGTGCCGTCGACGCCTCAAAACTACTGACGAGCTCCAGGGCAGCACGACCGGCGTCCGGCAGTCCAGGCAACAACACTGGTAGCGGCAGCAGCAACAGCAACAACAACTGCAGCAGCTGCAGTGGGAGCCCCAGCAGCAATTGCAACAATTGCAGCAGCAGCAGCGGAACCGGGACCTGAGTCAAAAGCGCCGAACCAGGTGGCTGAGCTCGGAGCGGGACCATGGCCGCTCCTCGAGCCAAGGCCGTAGCATAGTGCAAGATCGCAGCCAGAGCCGATCCAAGGAGGACTCTTTCCCGCCGCTAAACCGGTCAACGGCCAAGCTGCAGCAGCAACAGCAGCAGTCGCAGAAGCAACAAGAGAAGAAGGGCGGCGTTAAGGTGAGCTAGGGAGCGGGCCCTCCAAACTCACTGTTTACGCACTCGGATCAAAAGAATATTACGCGTAACTCGGAAGAGGTTAAAGCTCTAAGAGAGGAGAATGCATATCTCCGTAAAAAAGTCAATGACCTCATTAAAGAGATGCAGGCTCAAAGAACAGGGCAGGTACCGTGGCCCCCGATCCCGCCGGCAGAAGTGCAACGACCCCCGTCCGCCTTAGACTTGAGCCCCGAGGAATTAAGAGCTTTCATGCAGCACGTGGAGAATTTCACGGTTCGCATCAAAGAAGAAGAAGAGAGAGCCAAACTTATGCAAGATTAGATGCTATGTATGTCAAAACCAACCTATTAGAACAGAAAGTCACGTTTAAAGAGCAAAAAGTTGCGTGGCAGGACCACGTCAAAAGCCAAAACACGCGACGAATAACAAACGAGGCCCTGGACAGGCTCATACAAGAGCGCCGTTTCGTCACTGAAGGCTCCCATCCGAACAACGCCCAAAGCCATGGCTAAACAAACACCACTAGAAATCTGGCAATGGAACTGCAGGGGGTACCGCCAAAAACAGGGACTCCTAATGCAGTTTCTACTCACGCAAGACTCCACACCCGATATAATAGCTTTACAGGAAACTAACATGACACCGACACTCAGGGGATATACGTGCTACGATACCGGACGCACGGCAACCCTGGTGAGCAAAAAACTGGTAACCATAGCCCATTCCCCGATTCCCAACACGAAAATTGAGCACTTAGTGACGGAAATTACTCCCAAAAAGAAGCACAAGGAAAAGAGTATCTTTCTCGTAAACCTCTATAGCCCGCCTCGCCAGCGGGACGCGAATTTTCATAAACTCTTTCTAGGGGCCAGCAAACTTGCTAAAAGCAACACGCTGCTAATTGTATGTGACTTTAACGCTCGCGGACAGCAGTGGGGATACCCCACAATTAATCAGAAAGGTATAAAGATCGAGGATGCGGCGAAAGCGATCCAATGTATCCTCTTAACAGACGAAACTCAACCCACGCGCCTTGGCAATTCTGTCTGCCAGGATACGTGTCCGGACTTAACTTTTGCCAGGGGGGCGAAACATGTAACGTGGGAGAATCTGCTGGAGAATCTAGGCAGTGACCATTATATCTTGAAGATCACGATAACAGCCACCAACATCAAGCGCAAGCTCGGCACGGCCAAGATCACCAACTGGCCGGCCTTCCGCAAGGCATGCACGTACCTGGAAGGGAGGATTACTTCCACAGACGATTGGTGTCAACAACTCAAAGACATTCAGAAGCAGTACACTCAGGAAGTGGATCGCACCGAGCAAACACCAGAGGTGGACCCTCGGCTCCTCAGGCTATGGGAGGCACGCTGAGGGCTCACCAAGCGCTGGAAGAAGCAGCGATTTAACAGGAAACTCAAGCTGAAGATTGCAGAAGTCATCAAGATAGCGGAGGAATACGCAGCCCAACTGGCCAGGTAGAGCTGGCAGCAGTTCAGTAGCTCGCTGGACGGCACCCTCAGCACGGCCAAAACGTGGCGTATACTCAAGACCCTTCTCGACCCTATCCAAACCAGGGCCGAAAGCGGGAAAGCTATCCGCAGACTCATCCACACCTTCGAGGGTATGGAGAAGGAACTGTTAGATAAAGTAAAAGAGAAATGCTACGGCACGACCTTGCCTGCAGCATACCCGAAACCATACTTGGGACGACCGAACACCCACCTGGACAGACCGATCACCAGGGAAGAAGTGTTCGCTGCCATAAAGGTATGCACGCGCAACACGGCGGCGGGTGCAGACAAGATCCATAATGCACTCATACGCAACCTCAGCGACGGGGCAGTCGACCAATTGACAACCTTCCTCAACGGGCACTGGGCCGCAGGAACGGTTCCTGAAGAGTGGAAGCATGCAGAGGTCGTAATGATCCCAAAACCGGGTAAGAAACTCCAGATCGAAAACCTCCGACCTATCTCACTCACCTCCTGCCTAGGCAAGCTCTGCGAGCGCGTCGTTACTCGGATGTTCCAAAATTACATGGAGGATGAAGACCTGTACCCCCACAGCATGTTCGGCTTCCGAGCTCACCTTTCCACGCAGGACGTCCTCATACAACTCAAAGAGGAAGTCCTCACCAATGTCCCGAGCACTGGCTAGAACGCGGTCATGGCCCTTGATTTTAAAGGGGCCTTTGACAACGTTAGCCACGCGGCTGTAATGGAAGGACTCGACAACCTCCACTGTGGCGAGAAGATTCACAGCCACGTGAAGGCCTTATTCGCCATCCGAACTGCAACGGTTGGGCTCGGAGACCTTCGCAGCGGTAAATTCTTCACCCCCAACAAAGGCACACCTCAAGGGTCCGTCATCTCGCCACTACTTTTCAATGTGGCTATGATCGGACTGGCTAGACAACTTAAGAAGATCGAAGGCATACAGCACGCCATGTACGCTGACGACTTCACGGTTTGGGTTCCCTCCGGATCGCTCGGCCAGAAAGAAGAACGGCTGCAAGCAGCGGCTACCTGCGTAGAAGAATATGTCCATGCACGAGGTCTCACCTGCTCCACAGAAAAATCCGAACTCTTGCGAGTTCACAAAGGGAAACACAAAGAAGGGACCCTCAATGTCTCCCTCGAAGGACAGCTACTTCCCGAACGAGACAAGATACGAGTCTTAGGAATGTGGCTTCAGAACAATCAGCGATGCAGCCATACGCTCGGCCTTCTCAAGCAATCGACCACTCAGGTCGCCAGGATGATCACGCGTGTGTCGCAGAAGTGGAGCGGTATGCGAGAGCGGGATACCCTGCGCCTGGTTCAGAGCCTAGTACTCAGTCGCGTAGGCTACGCCCTCCCGTATTTCAACCTCAACAAAGGAGAAGTGGAAAGTGCAGATATCATCATCCGCAAAGCTTACAAGACAGCCCTGCACCTACCAATGAACACCTCTAACGCAAAACTGCGAGCTCTTGGCGTTCACAACACTTTCGAAGAGATCAAAGAAGCCCAACTGGTCACGCAGATAGCCAGGCTCCAGCAGACTCCTACGAGGCGCTCGCTCCACAGGCGACTGGGGCTAGGTCCAACTGCGGAAATCGAGAATCGTACTGCAAGCACACCGGACGCAATTCGCCAGGCTAAAGGTTAGCTCCCTTCCCCGGAACATGATTTAACCCACCACTTCCGCCTTGAACGAAGGAAGTTTCCGCCTCCGCGCAAGCGTCTAAGCAAAGAACACGAAATTACCTGGAGGAGACTCCAAACAAACTCCTCTCCAAACCCGGTAGTTTCACATATTTTCCCCAGCCAATTTTCTCCTGACTGCACACTGTGCGATGAAAGAGCTACCCTCAACCATATACTATGGGGATGCAAGAAGGACCCCCCCCCCTCCAGAATGAGGAGAAATCCTACATCCAGATGACTGGGAGACCCTGCTGCGCAGCTCAGACCCGTGCATACAAGACCGGATCCTCAAGCGCGCTTACGAGGTCGCTAACAGGCTTGACCTGCTGGCCATCGAGTAGGGCAATATAACTTGGCCTTTATCACTATCCGGCTAAATAAAGGTTACTTCTCTCTCTCTCTCTCTGGCGCAAATACACTGTACCTGGCTGCTCAAAGATTCTGTCACTGGTCTGCAGATGGCATACACTGTCAAGTGTTCTGGCAGCGATGTTGGTGCAATGAAACTGTACGCGGCTGCTCAAAGATTCTGTCACTGGTCTGCAGATGGCATACGCTGTCAAGTGTTCTGGCAGCGATGTTGGTGCAATGAAGGCCAAATGTTACGGGAAAGAAAGGCCAGAAGAATACAAAGGAAGTTATCAGGGCAAAGAGAATCCTGAGATGGACAGGCCGATCATGCTGGCAGAAGTGCACGAGGCGATGGGGGCCCTCACTAAAAACACGGCAGCCGGGGGAGATAAGATACGAAACTCCCTCATACGCAACCTCAGCGAGGGGGCAGTAAACCAGCTGACAAACTACCTCAACCAACTCTGGGCCGAGGGCACAATCCCGGCCGAATGGAAACATGCAGAGGTGGTAATGATTCCCAAACCGGGCAAAAAATTGCAAATCGAGAATCTGCGGCCAATCTCCCTTACCTCATGCTTGGGAAAGCTGTATGAAAGAATAATTACGAAAAGAATCCAGCGGTGGATGGAACGAGAGCAAATCTATCCACACAGCATGTTTGGATTCAGGTCTAAGCTATCTACGCAGGACGTTCTCCTACAACTCAAGGAGGACATCCTAACCAACATCCCAAAAACAGGGGAAAACGTGGTCATGGCCCTAGACATCAAAGGGGCCTTTGACAACGTCAGCCACCCGGTCATAATGGAGGGACTCCAAAATATAAACTGCGGGGAAAGAACTCACAACTATGTAAGAGCCTTTCTAGCAGGCAGAACAGCCACCATAGGGCTGGGGGAGGTGAGAAGTCAGCCTTTCAGCACCCCCCACAAGGGAACCCCACAGGGGTCGGTGATCTCGCCCGTGCTTTTTAACCTAGCCATGATCGGCTTGGCCAAAAGACTGGAAGAAATCGAAGACATACAGCATGCCATGTATGCGGACGACATTACGGTATGGACCAACCGGGGCACGCTAGAAGAGAAGCAGGAAAGCCTACAGAGAGCCGCAACATGCGTAGAAGAATACGTAAGGGCAAGAGGCCTAGCGTGTTCAACAGACAAGTCGGAGCTACTCAGGGTGGCGAAGAAACCTACGAAGGCGAACCTGGAAATCAAGCTCGAAGGCCAAAACATACCGGAAAAAAACGTCATAAGGATATTAGGCATGTGGCTGCAGAGTAGCGGAAAGTGCAGCCACACGATCAGCCTACTGCAAAAATCAACCGAACAAGTCAGCAGAATGATTAAAAGAGTCTCCAATAGAACTCATGGCATGAAGGAAGACGACACCCTTAAACTAGTCAGAAGCCTGGTAGTCAGCAGGGTGACATACTCCCTTCCCTATCACCCGGCAATCAAGAAAGAAAAAGAACAGGCCGAAGCTCTGATAAGGAAAGCCTACAAAACGGCCCTAAACCTACCACGAAACACCCCAAACAACAAGCTACTAGAACTGGGAGTTCACAACACCTTTGAGGAGCTGGCGACGGCCCAACTGGAAGCACAGCTAGAAAGGCTAGAACTCACGGAAACAAGCAGAAGACTACTGAGAAGACTAGGCTACCAGGCGGAAAACACGCCAGACCCAAACGAAAACATTCCAGACGAAATCCGGCGAACCCTCAGAATTCGCCCGATACCACGAAATATGGATCCCAACCTACACGCGACCAGAAGACAGGCAAGAGCAGAATACGTGGAGAACCACCTAGCTAAAAAGGCATATACAGTATATACAGACGCAGGGCTAAACCCGAGAGACCGATACAGCACCAACACGAGGATAGCAGCAGCGGTGGTTGACTGCTCAGGCAACACGATCAGCTGCGCATCCGCGAGAGGAAGATCGGTAGTAGACGGAGAGGAGATCGCTGTGGCACTCGCAGCGGCCGAGGGCTATCGAAGAAACAAATCACAGGTTATAATAACAGACTCCAAGACAGCCTGCAGAAGGTTCCAACAAGGAAGGATCTGCAGGGAGGCCCTACGCATTCTCCTCGGGGCAGGAGCCTCGGGCTATAAAGCAACACAAGTAGTTTTCTGGGCACCGGCGCACACCAACATAGAGGGCAACATGAGGGCAGACAGCCTGGTTCGCGAAATCACGCACCGAGCCTTGCTGACAGAAGACCTCGTGGACCCCGTGATGGTGGACCCGACGTACGCAGATATTTTAAATCACTACAGAGGCAGCAGGTTGAAATACCCTCCGCCCCACAAGCAACTCACACAACAAGAAGCGACCAGCTGGAGAAGACTGCAGACTGGCACCTTCCACAACTTATACATTCTAAACAAAATGTTTCCCACACAGTATAGAGATAGCTGCCCCTGGTGTGGAGACAGTCCGACCCTATACCACGTCACATGGGAATGTAAACACAACTACACTTTCCACAAACAAACTAACCCGAGTGCGGAGCAATGGGAGGGCCTGCTAACCAGCTGCGAGCTCACCGCCCAAAGGGCATTGGTGCAGCACGCATGCGAGGTAGCCAGGACCAGTGGAGCCCTGGAATGAGGGAACCACCCGTGCTAAGGAGTCTCCAACGGTGGCGAAGAAGCGGCTGTAGGAAGACTTTCCGAGACTAACCAAAAGACCTCAATAAAGTTTTTTCACTCACTCACTCTACGCGGCTGCTCAAAGATTCTGTCACTGCTCTGCAGATGGCATACACTGTCAATTGTTCTGGCAGCGATGTTGGTGCAATGAAACTGTACGCGGCTGCTCAAAGATTCTGTCACTGGTCTGCAGATGGCATACACTGTCAAGTGTTCTGGCAGCGACGTTGGTGCAATGAAACTGTACGCTGCTGCTCAAAGATTCTGTCACTGGTCTGCAGATGGCATACACTATCAAGCGTTCTGGTAGCGATGTTGCTGCAATGAAACTGTACGCGGCTGCTCAAAGATTCTGTCACTGGTCTGCAGATGGCATACACTGTCAAGTGTTCTGGCAGCGATGTTGGTGCAATGAAACTGTACGCGGCTGCTCAAAGATTCTGTCACTGGTCTGCAGATGGCATACACTGTCAAGTGTTCTGGCAGCGATGTTGGTGCAATGAAACTGTACGCGGCTGCTCAAAGATTCTGTCACTGGTCTGCAGATGGCATACACTATCAAGCGTTCTGGTAGCGATGTTGGTGCAGTGAAACTGTATGCGGCTGCTCAAAGATTCTGTCACTGGTCTGCAGATGGCATACACTGTCAACTGTTCTGGCAGCGATGTTGGTGCAATGAAACTGTACGCGGCTGCTCAAAGATTCTGTCACTGGTCTGCAGATGGCATACACTGTCAAGTGTTCTGGCAGCGATGTTGGTGCAATGAAACTGTACGCGGCTGCTCAAACATTCTGTCACTGGTCTGCAGATGGCATACACTATCAAGCGTTCTGGTAGCGATGTTGGTGCAATGAAACAGTACGCGGCTGCTCAAAGATTCTGTCACTGGTCTGCAGATGGCATACACTGTCAAGTGTTCTGGCAGCGACGTTGGTGCAATGAAACTGTACGCTGCTGCTCAAAGATTCTGTCACTGGTCTGCAGATGACATACACTATCAAGCGTTCTGGTAGCGATGTTGCTGCAATGAAACTGTACGCGGCTGCTCAAAGATTCTGTCACTGGTCTGCAGATGGCATACACTGTCAAGTGTTCTGGCAGCGATGTTGGTGCAATGAAACTGTACGCGGCTGCTCAAAGATTCTGTCACTGGTCTGCAGATGGCATACACTGTCAAGTGTTCTGGCAGCGATGTTAGTGCAATGAAACTGTATGCGGCAGCTCAAAGATTCTGTCACTGGTCTGCAGATGGCATACACTGTCAAGTGTTCTGGCAGCGATGTTGGTGTAATGAAACTGTACGCGGCTGCTCAAAGATTCTGTCACTGGTCTGCAGATGGCATACACTGTCAAGTGCTCTGGCAGCGATGTTGGTGCAATGAAACTGTACGCGGCTGCTCAAATATTCTGTCACTGGTCTGCAGATGGCATACATTGTCAAGAGTTCTGGCAGCGATGTTGGTGCAATGAAACTGTACGCGGCTGCTCAGATTCTGTCACTGGTATGCAGATGGCATACACTGTCAAGTGTTCTTGCAGCGATGTTGGTGCAATGAAACTGTACGCGGCTGCTCAAAGATTCTGTCACTGGTCTGCAGATGGCATACACTGTCAAGTGTTCTGGCAGCGATGTTGGTGCAATGAAACTGTACGCGGCTGCTCAAAGATTCTGTCACTGGTCTGCAGATGGCATACACTGTCAAGTGTTCTGGCAGCGATGTTGGTGCAATGAAACTGTACGCGGCTGCTCAAAGATTCTGTCACTGGTCTGCAGATGGCATACACTGTCAAGTGTTCTGGCAGCGATGTTGGTGCAATGAAACTGTACGCGGCTGCTCAAAGATTCTGTCACTGGTCTGCAGACGGCATACACTATCAAGCGTTCTGGTAGCGATGTTGGTGCAATGAAGCTGTACGCGGCTGCTCAAAGATTCTGTCACTGGTCTGCAGATGGCATACACTGTCAAGTGTTCTGGCAGCGATGTTGGTGCAATGAAACTGTACGCGGCTGCTCAAAGATTCTGTCACTGGTCTGCAGATGGCATACACTGTCAAGTGTTCTGGCAGCGATGTTGGTGCAATGAAACTGTACGCGGCTGCTCAAAGATTCTGTCACTGGTTTGCAGATGGCATACACTATCAAGCGTTCTGGTAGCGATGTTGGTGCAATGAAACAGTACGCGGCTGCTCAAAGATTCTGTCACTGGTCTGCAGATGGCATACACTGTCAAGTGTTCTGGCAGCGACGTTGGTGCAATGAAACTGTACGCTGCTGCTCAAAGATTCTGTCACTGGTCTGCAGATGGCATACACTATCAAGCGTTCTGGTAGCGATGTTGCTGCAATGAAACTGTACGCGGCTGCTCAAAGATTCTGTCACTGGTCTGCAGATGGCATACACTGTCAAGTGTTCTGGCAGCGATGTTGGTGCAATGAAACTGTACGCGGCTGCTCAAAGATTCTGTCACTGGTCTGCAGATGGCATACACTGTCAAATGTTCTGGCAGCGATGTTAGTGCAATGAAACTGTATGCGGCAGCTCAAAGATTCTGTCACTGGTCTGCAGATGGCATACACTGTCAAGTGTTCTGGCAGCGATGTTGGTGCAATGAAACTGTACGCGGCTGCTCAGATTCTGTCACTGGTATGCAGATGGCATACACTGTCAAGTGTTCTGGCAGCGATGTTGGTGCAATGAAACTGTACGCGGCTGCTCAAAGATTCTGTCACTGGTCTGCAGATGGCATACACTGTCAAGTGTTCTGGCAGCGATGTTGGTGCAATGAAACTGTACGCGGCTGCTCAAAGATTCTGTCACTGGTCTGCAGATGGCATACACTGTCAAGTGTTCTGGCAGCGATGTTGGTGCAATGAAACTGTACGCGGCTGCTCAAAGATTCTGTCACTGGTCTGCAGATGGCATACACTGTCAAGTGTTCTGGCCGCGATGTTGGTGCAATGAAACTGTACGCGGCTGCTCAAAGATTCTGTCACTGGTCTGCAGATGGCATACACTGTCAAGTGTTCTGGCAGCGATGTCGGTGCAATGAAACTGTACGGGGCTGCTCAAAGATTCTGTCACTGGTCTGCAGATGGCATACACTGTCAAGTGTTCTGGCAGCGATGTTGGTGCGATGAAACTGTACGCGGCTGCTCAAAGATTCTGTCACTGGTCTGCAGATGGCATACACTGTCAAGTGTTCTGGCAGCGATGTTGGTGCAATGAAACTGTACGCGGCTGCTCAAAGATTCTGTCACTGGTCTGCAGATGGCATACACTGTCAAGTGTTCTGGCAGCGATGTTGGTGCAATGAAACTGTACGCGGCTGCTCAAAGATTCTGTCACTGGTCTGCAGATGGCATACACTGTCAAGTGTTCTGGCAGCGATGTTGGTGCAATGAAACTGTACGCGGCTGCTCAAAGATTCTGTCACTGGTCTGCAGATGGCATACACTGTCAAGTGTTCTGGCCGCGATGTTGTTGCAATGAAACTGTGCGCGGCTGCTCGAAGTTTGTGTCACTTCTCTGAAGATGGCATACACAGTCAAGTGTTCTAGCAGCGAGGTCAGTCAATGTACCCTTCTTCCTGCTGAACTCTGCGCGATTTGGAGAGCCTTGTCATAAGTGCCTTGCACCGGAACTGGTTCAATACGTATTCGTACTGATTCCAATCAAGTTTACAAGGAAATTGTTACTCCGGGTTCGCAAGATGCAAGTGCTACGGCCATACAGCGCCTCCTTAAACGCCACCAACTCGCGACCATTTATTTATTTATTTATACGACCAGAACTGTCGTTATTCACTGTACCTCGGGTCATTCGGACGAATCAGGGGGAAATGCGGCGGCACTCGTCGCGGCTGCCTTGGAAGTGGGATGTCCACAAATACTTCCCCACCCCCCTTGCTTCCTTACTCGACATTGGACGGACAACCCACAACTTCTCTTCCCCTTTGCACTATACTCGGACCATTCTTCGTAGCCTCAGTCAGAATCGCATGCAGGTGGCCACACCAGACCCACCTTTTACGAGAAAAACCCCCCTCGCGTGAAGTCCAGAAGCCTTTTTGAATACGCTCGTCGCCCATGCGGCTTACACGCCACGTATTATGGCCCGCTGGCGTCAGTATACAGAGGAAATGATTACTTGCCCCCACTGTACCACTCTAACGGGCGGCAGCATGTCTCATCTACTCAGGGATTGCCCTGCGTTTTGTACTGGACGCTCCGAGATCAAACCCTACAGCCTCAACTACGGTTCCTTTCTAGAAACTGATGGTAACAGGGAGATATTTGCCAAGTATGGCTCGCTTAGTGGCCTAGTTAGAGCAATATAATTTGAGTGACGACCTAAACAATGAAGATTCTGTCTATTCCCCTTTATCCCCGTCCATTGCTATGAGCCTTCCCGTTCAATAAAGGACATTCAATCAATCAATCAATCAGCACACGTTAAAAATCCCCAGGTGGTCGAAATTACTCCGCAGCCCTTCACTACAGCTCCGCTTTATCTCCACATTCACTGCCACCTTCCTCCTTCTCTTACGGCGCGGTTGAGGTGTCCACAGAAAAGAAGTGAGACACCGCACATTTCCCTTCCTATAAATCAATCAATCACAGAACAGGTCTGACGGGCAATGCACCTTTACTTTTATTGCGGAAGCAACACGATGCTAGTCGCTGAGCCTATCCGCGGATCCTCCGATGAGACAAGCTGCGCATGCGCAAGGAGCGAGTGACGTCACGCGAGGCACAGCTGGAGAGCCGCGTTGCAATCGCCGCCGACTCCTCCTCTGCGCTTGTGACTCACGTTCTGCCGTCGCCGCCCCAGCTGCGTATGGGCCAGGCGGGAGTGACGTGACACAGTGCACAGCTGGCACGCCAGAGACAACCGACTCCACGGCACGGTGACTAGATAGATGCCGCCGCTTTCGTGTTCGCTGCAGATGTTGCTTCCGCAATTCTACTCGGGTTGGCCATTGGTCAAACCTCAGCTACTTTGTTTTTTCTGTGGGCCAAATATTACTTTTATTTGCTTCCACGCATTACCTAAGTAAACTACATCAACCATTTCCCCGCACATCTTTTCTTGATGGTCTATCCTATGGTATCATGCTTTTACCAACATACCAAAATATATCCTCTTTACAGCGCCGACAAAGGCATGTCCACGCGAAACCCAGCTCCGCTTCGGAGCTGGAAAAGAGGAAGAACTACGACGCAGCTAAACGCAGGAACGGGCGCCAAAGAACTGCTCTAAAATTCCGAGGAAACAGTGGAAAATACAAGGCAGAAATTCGATAACCTAAGCGTCACTGGTGCACACGGTGCATCACGTTTGTTCGCATTATCATTATCAACTAAATGCATCGTCATTATCATTGCTAACGTCATCATTGCCATTATCGCTTACTGCAGCTACTGTCGTCCCCTGGGTAGCAAGGAGATTTATTATGGGTCTTTTATGATCCCTGGTGTGGCGCAGTTAGATAAACGCTAGCCTGAGGATCCAAAGGATTGTGGTATGGTATCCAGTAGAGTATTTATTTATTTAAGCAGCTGGTTGAGAGGGACAACGCTGAGGGCGACGCCATGAAACGCTGGAAAGGGCGCCAAAGAGCCGCGCTCTAGAAACAGGGCGTAGACCTGCCAGCGAAATGATACTATGACTTAATAACCAGCCAATGCCGGAGAGGTGGGAGGCAGCGCTGACCAGCTCGGGCACAGGGAGTCAAAAAGAAGTCAACGAAAGCGCGGATAACAGCCTACGACAGTGGTTGCCTACTAAAAACTCGAATGGCCGCTACACCTTCCTGAACGTTTCCCTTAATATATTTTCACTACCAATCAGAACATCAATGAGCAATAAGGTATAGGGATTTGTGGTTGGGGTCTCCACTGCTCCTGCTATCAGTGTGCGTGACACTAGGGCTCTTTATGCCTCAGCTATGGGAGCCTGTGGCAGTGCCATCTACTTGCATTTTTATTGCGAATTACAGCCACCTTCGCTATATATGGTATATTTGTGCGCTATATCATTTAATAGATTCAATAATGAGCAGGTTATGCGCTGCAAGTTCACACCTCAGGTGAACGCCTTTATAGGATCATCGTCCTTCCGCGAGAAGTGTCGCATTTTTTCACGGAATTTTGTGGCATTCCGTGAGATTGTAACGTCAGAACCTGGTGAAATCTGGGCCAATACGGGACATGATGTCATGACCGTATGCGACGTGAGCATGACGTCACATTCGGTAACGTATAGTAATGAAAACTGACTTCATCCTGTGGTCACACCAGATCATGACAGATGACATCAACATGCGATTCAAGCATATACGAAGCGACCCCGCTGGAGTCCGATCCAGGCGTCCATGCTGCACCTTTCCTTTGCGCTTATTCGAACACCTCACCATCGAGAAACTTACGTAGAGTGCGGCCACTCGAATCTTTTCGCGGCCGAGCAAGGAAGGGTCTGACCACCCGCGAGGCGGCGTAGCTATGTTCGCCTTCACTCCACCTCAAAGATAGATTGCTTATCATACGTACACCGGCTTGCATCAAAGCGTATGCTTATTTGCTCTATAGTGCATAGAATATTCTAGGCACTATATTTGCTCTTTCAATATAAACGTTGATGCTGCGCCGGTCATGTGCCGCCGGGTACGCCCACCTCACCGTGTGTTTGATTTATTTAAAGGAAGGGAAAGGCGCGGTAACTGTCTCACTTGTTTTCTGTGGACACCGCAACCGCACCGTAAGGGAAGGGAGGAATATGGGAGTGAAAGAGCAAAGAGAGAAAGAGGAGCCGTAGTGGAGGGCTACGGGGTAATTTTGACCACCTGGGGATCTTTAACGTGTGCTGACATCGCACAGCACACGGACGCCTCTTCGTTTCGCCTCCATCGAAACGCAGCCGCCGAAGTCGGGTTCGAACCCAAGTATTCCGGCACAGTAGTCGGGCGTCTTAGCACTGTACCACCCCGGCGGGGCTCACCGTGTGTTTCAATCCGTCACCTGGTTTGGCTGGTAACTTGCTTCCTTTTGTCTGCAGAAATGTTTTTGTTGTTTTTTGAGCTAAGAACGGTTTTAGCAAGTCGTTTGTTCCGCAACGTGAACGTATTTTGCACATGTAATATAGAATAGGAGCCGTACGAGACGTACTTTTGGTGTGCAGTTACGGTATGTTTTTGGGTTGTGTTTTTCTGAAGAACATGTCCAGTCCTTCAATTGTGCAATTTTCTAAGACAGCTTTAAGACAGAACTTTTCGGTGGCTCAGATGTATCTGAACACAAACTTTTATTTGGCAGTGCAGAAACTGTGTTTGCGCATTTGGGATCATTGTGTGAATGGTGTTTACTTCGCTGTATTTGCAGAATGCATGAGGTTTTGCCGCTTCGTAAGCAACATTTTTACATGCCGAATTCCTTGTCATGGCTAAAACACTCTCTTTGGTATCTAAAAAGCGCTGCTGCCTAATCATGGCTTTCATTTTGACGACATAAACTGCTTTTTGTGGCTAACAATATACTCCTCGTAATACCTTTGCCATACGGGAAGAAGGCAATTTTGCCGGCGATCATGAGTATATGCATAGCATTGGGTTACTATTATGTATTCATTGTGGTGTGTTTAATTTTCTGAACAGCCTACTGATCAAGGCTAATTTATAGAAATTCCGCGCAGGCTGTGCCCGCTTTTTTTTCTCCTTACATGTGTCTACCAGTTCACAACTCCTTTTCTCTTTTCTCACGGGTGATGTTTTAGACTAAAAACACAGCAGGTACGCGAAATGTTTTCATCGTGACACTGTTCTGCGTGCTTCACCACACCATCAATGTTGTTGCTCTTTGTAATACTATGTATATTATAAAGGGTGTGATCCAGTAGTTTAGTTTTTCTATGCCATTCAATATGTAAACAAGAAAATAAACTTTTTTGTTTGGAACCACTGCCTCCTTGTGTACTACTGGGAAAAGCGGCTCAATAACGGCAAAAAATACAATAAGAACAGCTCTGATCACATTATTGTAACCTGCATGAATAAGTCAGCCA
This sequence comes from Amblyomma maculatum, assembly GCF_055883805.1. Taxonomy (NCBI): domain Eukaryota; kingdom Metazoa; phylum Arthropoda; class Arachnida; order Ixodida; family Ixodidae; genus Amblyomma; species Amblyomma maculatum. The sequence goes on along the minus strand of NC_139348.1, from coordinate 57,253,222 downwards.
CGCTTATGTTCTTCAAGAACCTTGCCGGTATTTCCAGTAAAGAGGTTGCGATCCGCGACTTTTTACGTCCGTATGCATGGCATCGGTAAAGCACTTGAGCGCAACTCTAGACTATCTAGTTAAATACTTTAACAGCTAAAGGTAAGCCAGAATCGAAAGCATTTGTATCGAATCCGAAACCAAAACAGAGAAAATCACGTCCAGAAAGTCTCGGCGCTGGCGCTGCTCGGCCGCAGGGCCCTTGAAAGTGTCTGCTCATTACGCCAGTATGTTTCTCTATGGCCGCACCACACAGCATATAGGCGCCACCGTTGAACAAAATTAAGCGGCGTTTGTCGTTTATTTCTCGCGAACAAAAACAAGAGTCAATCATCTCAGACAGGACATCTCTGACCGCTGTTTGAGCCGTAATGAGGTCATGTCTTCTGAAATTCGTTTTAGAAAACGTGGACATGAGCACAGCTCCAGTTCCTTTTTTTTTTTTCTGCGACAGTAGACCTGTGTGCCACCAATGGAAATTTAGGTTGTAATTACTGCATTTTTATGCATTTTGCGCAAACCTTTATTCTGCATTTTGTTGCTAGTAGGAGTCGTTAATACAAAACATCACTCTCCGTTCGGATATTTTAACCACATACGATCGTGTACACAATAGTTAGGGGGACGCTTAAGATGCCTGAATGTGAATGAAAAGTCACTTACAGGGCATAAAAGGCATAGCACCTGTCGAAGTTACCCTGTGAAAGTCTACACTGTGTTCCGATAATTGGCCACCGTTATTTTAAAGAATCGTGTTCAAAGAAAGTATTACCCTAGTGAAAAGTCCCGTATCGCGACAAACGGGTTTGAACCGGTCCTGTATTATCCCGTATAAATTTCGTACCGGTGTGACCAGTCCTGTATGAAGCTTAAACTGGTTTACATCGGACAGATTATGTCCGGTATAAATTTCAATCCGGGCGGTCCAGTCCGGTGGATGTGGATGTGTGAGTAAAGATACGACGGGCTTCTCAGCAGTGGATCCGTCCGAGATAAATGACACTTGGTGGAGCAGCTTCTTAATGAACCGGAGAACTTTATACAGACTATATACAAGAGATCATACAAGAGTCAAGCCGGGTTTGCTTCCCCAAGGGAGCAACAATCAGAAATGAGCGGCAACTGGCCGCGCCGGCCGCACCTACAGCTAAAGCAGAGCAACAAGGGACTCCGCGTCCCCGCAGTTGAGCTGGCGCCTCTTGCCCCAGCTCCAAAGCAACCACCACTCCCAGCGCTCGCCAGCGCGAGCGTCCTATCCTGGGGAGTAGCTCCGACAAAAAGACACCCGGGCGCAGTCCCGCGCTCCTGAGATGAGCCGGGAGCATGCCCCTTTCCACAAGTAAAAAAAATAAAAACACATTTACTGCAAGCTGTCTCCTCGGCAACCTTCGCAAAGCGCGCACCAGATGCACGCTACACATCGCAGTGCAGCGCGACAAAAGCCTGACCCCCCTTCGCGGGTTTTATGGCCTCCGGTCGCTCCCACTCGTGCGACGGCACAGCGGGGGACCGCGCTAATGAGGTCCGAGGAGAGGCAAAAGGGACGCTTCTCCCATCTCCAATAGCAAAGGGAAAATAAACTCGGGGGGGGGGGGGTCCGAAGGAAGCGCTCGCATTTTAGAGCTAATGCTCTCCTTCTAGGAACTAGAACGCGACACGCAGTTCAACACTAGGCCACCCAGCTGAGAAATTCTCCCAAAACACAAGTACAGATATACATCAACATATACACGAGGGTCTGGCCTAGAAACTTACACAGACAACCCAACAACCACTGAGGCCGAACAGAGCACGCGCCTTACACGTCCCCCCTAAGGGGATAATTGGGCTTCCAATGCGCTCAATTAGACTAAAAAAAAAGACCTGCTCTGTGAGGCTCGCTTCTAAACGACCGCAACCGCCTCTGTCCGCGGTTACACAAAAGTACTCTTCTGCCTAAATAGGACCCAGTACCCAAAACAAGAGCACGGAAAAGTACCAATAGGATGCGAAAACATAACTGCTTAGCGCGTACACAGTCACAGGCGCTTGCATAACCAAACAGTTCTCAGACATGCGACTCAGTCACACACACTGTAAAAGATGAAATCTGTCAACAGATATCAGTTCATCTTGATCGTCAGTTCTCTGCATGTTTTTGAGCTAATACACAGCTTCGACGTGCCCTTCCCCCACTCTCGCACACTGCCTACACACATGCTCGAGCCAGAGCACGAGATACACTTCTACAACAAGACAATGTCGAAGTGTGCACAGAGTGCGACCAGTTAGTCAATCATTAGCCTCCCGGGTCGAACACCTGCACTACCTTTTCCAGACGGCCCCACATTGACCACATCGTACGATTGGGCTCCGATCTCTCCAATGCAACGCCGGCTCCAACTCCGGTATTAGCAGCAGGGTACGTCTCCGAACTCAGCGTCGGCGGCCCTTTGTTCAGATTGGGATCGCCCACAGGCATTCCTGGCCGCTCGTTACTCCTTCCCGCGGCCCTATCCTGGAGCTCGAGGTTTTCTACCTTCTGCGGTAGTGGGTCTGCGCCGCTCATTGTACACGGAAAGGAGACTTTGTCGCCATATATCGGCGGCAACTCATGCATCAAAGAAATAGACGACGCCCTGCTCGCGTTTCCGTAAGTTTCGTGCAAACTGTCTGCTTTCCCCAGCGCTCGCAGTAGCTGCTCAACTTCTTTGTCAGGCATTGCGTCTGCTACGGTCAAAATGCAGATTTCGGCTCCGTCGCCTTCGCCGCGGATGTTCTCATCCCGAAGGATGTCGGGGCCTTGTTCAGAGCTCACCTGCTCTGATACCGCTACCATCGGCAGGCAGACTTTCTTTCTGTCCGCTAGCCCTGCCTGGTCATCATCGGGCACATTACTCTCATCCTTCAAATCCCCTGCGAGGGGTGGCAACGAGACCTGTGTGTTTCTGACATCAGAAGTATCTGCTTCCGCGAAAACTACATCCAACTTTGCGGTGCTAGCTGACGGCACCGCGGGCACCGCATTCGCAGCCGCTTCCGCTAAGCTTATACTGTGAGTCGTGGCGCTGGTCATCTCGTCGCTACCGGCCTCGTCATTTTCTGAGCCATCTCGTGGGCTCGCATACTCGGATTTCTCGTCTGAGGCTGGCTTCTCTGTATCCGCTAAACCTTCTAGGGATACGGCAGCGACATCCGCTTTCACAACTGATACTGCAACGATCTGCGATGCTACATGCAAAACGTCAGCGTCGTAAGCCACTGGGTCAGTTTCCTCGGACTTCAGTGCGAACTCCTCTAGAGGTGCCTTTGCCTCTACGATTCCCGAAGGGCACTCGTCGCTTTGTGTCAGCGGAGGCACAACAGCCGTCTTAACTGCGCCGTTCTCTCCTTCGTAGCTTACTCTGAGCTGGCTACGTTTGCTGTGCTCTCTTTCTCAAAAAAGCTCCTGCCGCATCTGTCGTAGCTCGTCAAGCTCCTTCTGCATCTCCTTTAGTCTCATTGCTCGAATTTCTGGACCGCAGTCCGCCCCGAAATCCCACAGCCACATGTCAAACTCCATAGCTATTTGCCTAGGCTTTTGGCTCGAGCACGGCAGAGACAAGCAAGCAAGAATGGGGAAAATCACTCACAGGTGACGCTGCAGTACTGGTTGCAATGATGGAGCGTCCTTGGCGTCATCGCTGTGATGCTCCGCATCGTCAGTGCACACACACACACGCAGTCTGCAGTCGGCGTTTCCCCGGTCTTTCGGAGTCGTCGATAACTGACCTCGCCCTATAGCTACATTGAGGCTGCTGGTGGTCTTCTGCGTCTCCACAACCGATGCGCGCACCTCTTTGCTCTCGCGTCTTCGGCGCTCGGCCGCCCAATGCTTCACGCACAATCCTGCATTTCGGCGTCTCGGCGACCGATGCTCACGCACCTTATTGCAGTTGCGTCTGCGGCGTCTCCGCGCCCGATGCAGCACGTACCCTCTTGTAGTCGGGTCTTCGGCGTCTCGCGCCGGTGCTCACACACCTTTTTGTACACAAGTCTTCGGTGTCTCGGCGCCCGATGCTTCAGGCACCTCCGTTCTCTAGGTTCCGCTGCAGCGCACCAATCCTGTAGCGACTGCGCCAGTAAAGATACGACGGGCTTCCCAGCAGTGGATCCGTCCGAGATAAATGACACTTGGTAGAGCAGCTTCTTAATGAACCGGAGAACTTTATACAGACTATATACAAGAGATCATACAAGAGTCAAGCCGGGTTTGCTTCCCCAAGGGAGCAACAATCATAAACGAACGGCAACTGGCCGCGCCGGCCGCACCTTCAGCTAAAGCAGAGCAACAAGGGACTCCGCGTCCCCGCAGTTGAGCTGGCGCCTCTTGCCCCAGCTTCAAAGCAACCACCACTCCCAGCGCTCGCCAGCGCGAGCGTCCTATCCTGGGGAGTAGCTCCGGCAAAAAGACACCCGGGCGCAGTCCCGCGCTCCTGAGATGAGCCGGGAGCATGCCCCTTTCCACAAGTAAAAAAAATAAAAACACATTTACTGCAAACTGTCTCCTCGGCAACCTTCGCAAAGCGCGCACCAGATGCACGCTACACATCGCAGTGCAGCGCGACAAAAGCCTGACCCCCCTTCGCGGGTTTTATGGCCTCCGGTCGATCCCACTCGTGCGACGGCACAGCGGGGGACCGCGCTAATGAGGTCCGAGGAGAGGCAAAAGGGACGCTTCTCCCATCTCCAATAGCAAAGGGAAAATAAACTCAGGGGGGGGGGGGGGTCCGAAGGAAGCGCTCGCATTTTAGAGCTAATGCTCTCCTTCTAGGAACTAGAACGCGACACGCAGTTCAACACTAGGCCACCCAGCTGAGAAATTCTCCCAAAACACAAGTACAGATATACATCAACATATACACGAGGGTCTGGCCTAGAAACTTACACAGACAACCCAACAACCACTGAGGCCGAACAGAGCACGGGCCTTACAGTGTGCGTGGATGTGTGCGCTAGCATGTACATACACGCATTGCGTTTTGCTTTTGCGTGTGCAACAGTCGCTGCAGCTTGTACGATCTTGCGGTGCATCTTCATATCTGCGACTGAAGATCTGCCACCTTCAACGCGAAACTGCAAGCAAGAACGTAGCGTTTTGTTAGCGAGGATAAAATACGCTCGACAATAAATGAAACACATCGCTGACCATCGAAATATGCACAGGTCAGCCGGACATCGGGAGTCGCTTCCTCGAGTGTTTACGTATGCAAAACGCTTGGTCAGAAGTAGATTCATTGACGTCGCGGCTCCGCTGGCAGCAGGTGAAGCCAAAACAAGCAGTATTACAAGTGTTGGTGCACCGCATACACCTATATGTAGCAAAAATTGCATGCATTCGAAGACGATGCCAAAACACATCAGCACAAGTAAATCGTGATATTCTGAGGTTTGTCTGCAAGAAAGCGATACAGTATAAAGATACGGGACACGGATAACCCTTCGTGAGAGCCAGGAAATGATTCTGCGTGTTTAAAAGGCGATCGTTCAATTACGACCACAAATTCTACGCTCTACTAAAATACACAAACTACAAAAGACCAATGTCGACTACATAAACAGAAATATAACCACTACCACCGTATCCTTTATTTCCTGGCTTTGGTTCATACCATTTCACAAGAACACAACACGAATAACTTGCCGCTAAAGTGCGCGCTTCCTGTCTGAAAGGCCGAAGTTCGAATCACATGAAAATTTTTTTCTTTTATTTTCTTTGTTGCTTTTCTTTTTTTTTCTTTTTCAAATGTAGTGGTGTTATTTTATAGCTCTGCATGCTTTTTCCAGCCTGGCGTCCAGTTTTTTTTCTGAAACAAGGGCCACGGACCATACAGGAATTTCCGAAATGAAAGCTCCGCGCGGTTTCATTTCGGTTCAGCCTGTATCAATTAACCAGAAACCGGACGAACGCGTCATTTCTGGAACTGATACCGGGCAGAGTATTCCGCTTCTGAACAGAAGCCGGGCCGATCGACGAAGCTCAACCAGAAAGACCATGCCGGACACGCCAGCGTACTAAATAAGCACGATACCAAACATATTATACAAATATTCTGTATGTAAAGGGCACGCTTCGTTTTCCAAATACCTCGAAAATGCGAAGCCGTCGAAGTGTGCGCTAGCAAGCATATACGCGCGTCGCGTCGCTTTTGTGTGTACAACAGTCGCTGCAGCTCGTACGATCTTAAGATGCGTCTTCATATCTGCGACTGAAGATCTGCCGCCTTCAACGCGAAAGTGGAAGCACGAACGTATCGTTTCGCTAGCGATGACAAAAAACTGTTAGAGAAAAAATGAACAAACATCGCTGACCATCGAAAGATGCGCAGATAGCCGCACACCGGGCGACGCGTTCTTGAATGTTTACATATTTAAACCGCTCAGTCGGAAGTGCATTCATTGACATCGATGCTCCGCTGGTAGCACGTGAAGCTAAAACGCCCAGTATTACAAGTATTAGTGCACCGAATATCTCTGTATGCAGGAAAACTTACAAGCGTTTGTAGACGATGAAAAACACATCAGCACTAGTAAATTATGATATCTTCAGATTTGCCTTCAATAAAGCGACGCATTATAAAGATACGGCACATTTGTGAACCCTCGTGATAGCCTGCAAAGATATTCAGCGTCTGTAAATGGCGATCGGTGAATTACGGCCACAAATTCTACAGCTAAGGAAAATATAGAAAGTACGACAGAGCAAAAGTAGCTACATATGCTAAATAATAACCCACTAACCATAATCCGCCATAGAGTAGTGGTTAAGGTGCCGTCCGAAGACCATGAGGACCGGGGTTCGACTACACGTTTGGTCGTAAAGTCTTTATTTTTATTGTATTTATTATTTTAAATGCAGTCGTTTTATTTTATATTGTTGCATGCTTTTTCCACCCTCGCGACGCGTTTTTTTCCGGATACGAGGGCCATCATCCATGCAGGCCATTCCGGTATCAGAACTCCGCGCGGTTTCATCCGGACTTTCCAGGGCAGTACAGGAATTTCCTCAAATAGCCCCCAATCCTGTATCCGAGATCCTGTACAGTAAACCTGCGTACGATCTCCTGTACGGATTTTATACAGGATTTTTCAGTAGGGTAATGTCTTGTGTTAGGCTAACCATATTTCAAGTGTTCAATAATAATGTGTATTTTACTCACTGTTCACATGTGTGTAATATTTCGTAAAAAAGTGAGACTGGTGAAAGAAACAGATGCAAATTCATACCTTCATTATTTGCATAAACCCTTGACACAGAAGCACTTGGTTTCCTACGGCAACAATGACATTGTGTGTTTGATGTAGCAGCCATATCGAAATTTATCATGGTGTCACCTAGAAAAGAAATATACATGCTCAAATCTTTTCTGCCAATTTCACATGCTTTGTTCTAGCATCACATGCATCTCTCTTCACTCAGATGCTTCTTTTTCCTCAAAATATGCTAACTGGTTTCCGACCACTTTCTGTACAAACTAGTACCTGAAAAACACCCTTAGGAAATACGCGACTATTGCTGTCTTTAGTTGTATTCCTTTTGATCCTCTATATCATTCGGCATTGGCTAATCTCAATAGAGACCCAGGAAACAAAGGAGTGAAATTTACACGCCAGTATGCTTGGTCATCAGAGTGTTATTAGTAAACTCTCTCCTCTACCATTTGTTACATCAAGCAAATAAACATGTTGAGCAGCAACTTATCAGTATGTATACATACATTTTGGTGCATGCTACCAGCAAATGACGGCACTATGCCTGTTTGCTCCCATTTTTCCTACTATGAGTGATGCCTATGTTTTCCATAGCAGATAACACACACACCCAAGTAATCACTGAAGGAGACTAGCTACACCAAGCTTTTAGGTGAATACTAGAGTAATAATAAGGAATGATGATGTATATTATAGTTACCCTAGAATATGCAGTCACAAACGTTTTGCTACATATGCCGGTAACTAGTCTCAATAGTGTGTTCCCATAAAGTAAGAAAATAAGAAAGTGCCACTCATGCCCATCTTTTCCTTTCAAGAGCTTGTCACCAAAATAAAATCTTTATTACATATGAAAGCAAAATATACAATACCTTTCGTTTATAAGAAATCTACATGGATACCGAAGAAACTACTCTGCTACGTCCCAGTGCTACTTGTCCCGGAAGTCAGGCTGCCTCATTGTTACTTGTCGGCACAGACCACGGCAACAGAGTCTCCAGGTATGGCCGAATGAAGCAACAAGTGTACTGCATGTACATATGAGAACACTAGTCAGAACAGCAGCAAGAAAGGCCTTTTGAATAATAAAAAACGGAAAAGTCAAATACACAAGTAAAAGAAACATAGGAGTATTTCATATGGTTGCTGAGTAGCAGCATAAAAAGAGAAGCCCAGAATTGGAAATGCAATGCTCCACTGAGGAAAATTACATAATCATAAAATACATAATAACCTAGGTATTCTCAGGAATAGTAGCAAGTCTTATGTAGGCACTATTTTTTGGTGATATACGGAAAGGCAGACAAGTCAGACGGGGTGGTAAAAATGACTGGTTTGGTTTATGTGGTTTGACATCCCAAAGCAACCCAGGCTATAAAAGATGCCGTAGGGGAGGACTTCGGAACATTCGACGAGCTGGGGCTCTTTACGTGCGCTGACATCGCACTAGTCATGGATTTCTTTTTGCTTCTTCAATTTTGAGCTTACTGCTGAACTGGTCGTACTCAAAATAGGTTGGCGCTACTTTTGTTCAAATTTAGACGAGGTCCTTGTGAGGATACAAGACTGGAATGTGTCCCAGACTCATTCTGGGAGAGACGTTGGCCCTGTACAAAGGCTTAAAAAGTGGAGAGCTTGTTTCATTAAAACCCACCCGGCTCCCGCATAATCACTTTTTGGTGCCTGTTATTACCTGTTTTGGCTCATCAAATCTAGGCTACCGACAATAGGCGCTAAAAAATTTCATGCTTAAAAAATCATTCAGCTTACTGGTGGAATATGCAGTCACACATACTTTTTGCTACATATGAAGTCTTAACAGTGTATTCCCGAAAGTAAGAAATTAAGAAAGTGCCACTCATGTCCATCTTTCCTTCAAGAGCTTGTCACCAAGGTAAAATCTTGAATACATAAAAAAGTAAAATTTAGGAGAAATACCCGTCATTTATAAGAAATCCACATGAATGCCGAAGAAACCACGCTGCTACGTCCCACTGCTACTTGTCCCGGAAGTTAGGTTGCCTCGCTTTTACTTGCGGCACAGACCACGGCAACAAGGAGTCTCCAGATATGGCCGAATGAAGCATCAAGAGGACTGCATATGCATACGAGAACACTAGTCAGAACAACAGGAAAAAAGTTGTTTTGAATAATAAAAAAAGGAAAAGTCCAACGCACAAGTAACCGAAACAAACAAGGAAGACTTCATATGGTTGCTGAGTAACAGTATAAAAAGAGAAGCCCAGAATTAGAAATAGAATGCTCCACAGAGCGAACTACAGTAAAATGCTTGTGCACAAAATTCTCTTCTAGAGTGAACGATGCAGTGATATATGCAAGGGGTTACATTTATCTATTGTGTATGCACATGGTACTATAGGAATACATTACTGTCTGGGAAGTCAACCTCTACACCACCAGGTATGAAACTATTTAACAGGTTTCTGAAAGATTTCTATGCAATGACAGGAAGATCTTTCACTATCAAACACAGTAGCAAACAACACTAAAATCTAATCAGCCCATGTATGTTTTTCTTATAAATGTGCGGACAAAGGAAATGTAGTTGCTGCTCCTTTTATTTTTTTTACTTGTAACTAATACTGCATCATTTCCAGCTATAGCATGCGTGAACACAATTCAAACAAACAATAGAAGTGAGCAAGCTTATCTAAAAATTTAGAATTGCGTGTTGTAATAAAATGAACTAAAATCATTTACCTAGCCATGTACAGGAGACAATGCATGTATTTAAGCAGAGCTGCACAGATTTAAGAGCCTTAAAAGCTCTAGCAAAACAACCTTCTTGTCACTGTTGCCTTTTCACAAGCACTACAGGCTGGCCGAGAGCTAGTTTACAATACCTCTAATTATCAAACATTCAAACTGATCACTTTTTCAAATACATTGATAAGCTAAGGTACACATGACTGAGCTTTCAAAACATCATCTGTTGGACAGAACCCTCATTATACTCTTGGATAGGTCTGATATTAAAAGATCAGCATGGCCAACAGCCATTCGGCGCTTCCATGCGCCATGCAAGCTTATTAACATTATCATATCTTACAGAACACTGTTGTAATTTTCAACACCTGAAAATCTAATTTCATGGGGGTTTAAAGATATTCACTGTAGCATATTGTCCCCCAAAAAACCCAATCAAAACAATCCATAAACACATGTTCGACAGCCTCTGGCTTTCTGCACAAAATACAGTTCACACCCCATGGCAGAAAGATTTTCTCTGCCATCTATGTTTATCCAGGCAGAACCCAAACATGCAATTTAAAAAAGAACATTTTTAGCAGGCTGTAAAGGCATTCGTTTTACACGTTAGAATACATTACTATTTTATAACCATAAAAGGGCAGCCACACTGATACTTCCCTTCGTGTTGCAGCCCACCCCTTCTGCAATAAGCCCACTCATGTTTTCAGAACTCAAAAACACACAAAACAAAAAAAAACATGTTCTCCAAAAAGATAAATATCAAAATATTACTTAATTTTGTTATTGCTAGTAACTATTCAGCTCTAGGGTTAGCAATGTATTTAGGTTTGAATAAAATTGCAAATCTTTGTGGCTAGCAAGGAAGAAAATGTTTGTGTATATGTTGCTTTGAGCAAAGTAAATATTCTTGTTTAGTCACAGAAATACAGTAGAATACCACTTGAACAAACGTCCCTTAGACGAAGTATTCAGTTGTACGAACTTTATTAAAGCCCCCACCGAAGCTTCATTGAACACTGCAAACGCCCTTCATTTTAACGAACTTCAGTTATTGCTCATTTCCGTCCAGCTAACATTTTCCGTGGCGCCATCCTGTGTCTTCAACGTCGTACTGAGCACTTAAAAAAGCACAGCCCGCACTCTTTGTAGCATATGTTTATGTTAAGAACCACTATTTATTATCGCGTGAAGAAAAGTGGCCGTTATTTAGCTTTAAAGTGAATTGGCTGTCTAAACTAGCTTGTAACCAGATGAATCCTTAGCTGTCCTTGCACACTTATTTAGCAGTACAGTCGTAGCCAGTCAAAGCCAGATCTTCAGCCCTACTAGGCCTTTTAGTATCAAGAATTGCGAACGTGTGCATTTTGGTTAACCGGGATCTGCATGGAGAAAATAAAAGCCTTTTCTCCTCAGCAGGCCGTTATGATAGGCGAGGTTCTTAGGAGCTTGCACAGTGACTGAGTTCAAAACCACTGTAGTCCTTTCAAAAGTGCTGGCAAAAGGTTACGCATTCTTCACTTGCAAATGAACGCAGTGACAAATAAATGGGCTCAGACAAGAATTGAATAACCTATGTTTCTTGAAGCTAATGGAAACAATCTTCCACACACTTATTTCAGTCCAATGAACTTTCATTTTAACAAAATTTTTCCTAAGGTCCCTTGAACTTTGTTCAGGTGAAGCTTTACTGTATGTGTACATACGCTGAGGCAGTCTAAATAAGCAGTAACTGAATGTCAGCATGAACACCCACACATATGCACAGTGCAGTCAGCTATATTATGAAGCCATCCCTTACAAAAACTGGTGTTGAAATTCTGTGGAATTTTCGTGAAGTTGCCTCAATAAGCACTGTTTAAATGCTGTGGATCTTCTGTGGCATTGTTGATTAGCATTGAGCATGTGTTGAAAATTGGCCTATGTGTTTCAGTTGAAATTCCGTTGTGAATTTTTGTGTTGAAATTCTGTTGATTATGCACTGCATATCAACTTAAAAGCAACATTTGATAATGTGTTGTGTTGAAATTTTGTTGATTATACACCGAATATGAATTTAAAATCAACATGTGGTTTATGTGCTCTGTTGAAATTCTAATTATACACTGAATATCAACTTAAAAGCAACATTTAGTAATGTGGTGTGCTGAAATTCTGTTGATTATACACCAAATATGAACTTGAAATCAACATGTGGTTTATGTGCTCTGTTGAAATTCTGTTGATTGTACACTGAATATGAACTTAAAAGTAACATGTGATTAATGTGTTGGCTTTGAGTTGCGCATGCTCGCATTCCGTCTAGTACGCTGCGTACTTTCCGAAATTATTGTGCAAGTGAAGCAAACCTTTTCAGAACGACCAGTTTATTTTATTTCTTGAAATAATGGGCTTTCCAGGCTCTCAGGGAGGCCAGGCTGATCTTTGTGGCCCACAGAAGTGGCCAGGTACTTGGTGCCCTTGTAAGCTGCAAAAATTGTATAATGAAGACGTCTTAATTTTTTTAGGCAATATGAAGAACACATTTCAGCTCATAAGCAGTGCAGTGCACATACAAGGTAGGTATGAGTGGCAGGGTTGGAGATATTAATGTAGCACCACACATGCATCGTGAAACATACATGAGGCTGGCCATCTATATTATAGTTGGATACAACTCAAAATGGAGCAGCAAATACCCATTAAAGGAGGCCCTCCATCCAATGGTGTTGCCTGCAATTGTTGCGGCTAATCTTGCGGGCAGCTTACTTCGGGATGCTACAGCGGAAGCTAGGCGTAAAAGGGAAGGAGGCACTTTTTCTACTGTGCCTTGGAACATATTATTTAGAGTAGGGGTGCGGTGGTGTAAGGCGAGTTGGAGAGACGGAATACAGTATTCACTACTATTTCACACTATATGGTTAAGCACCACGTCACGTCACAAGAACAGGTCAGCCGTACTGAATGGAGAGCCTCCTTTGATGGGTATTTGCCACTTCTTGAGTTGTATGAACTATAGATAGCACTATGTACACGTTTTCAACTAGTAAAGCTTCTCTCAGACATAGAAAATTGCTAAAACACAGTGCCTCTCATACTGAATACCAGAGAAACCTTAACTGTCAAATAATCTGGCCTAAGTGGTCAAATTTAACTGCACTACAGACCCTGCCCACGAAACTGGTAGCATAATGACTAGGTTAAAATGTTTTAAGAGCAGACAGATGCATTGTCCCAAATAAGCATTCAAATACTGTCTTGGATTACCAAAGGAGAACACTTTTCTCTTCGCCTGCTAAATTATTCCCTCTGCAGAATTCCAAGAAGTTGCATGTAGATTTTTATTGCAGTCCTGCTTCCTGCAAAAACTAACTTAGTTATTGTGTTATGCAGTGAAAATTTGGCAGCACAAGAGATAAAGAACTGCTTCTCAGAACATCAAGTGTTTTCCTAATGTGATAATGATAGAACCCACAACAGTCCGATCATCTGCAGCTGCGAATAGATGAAGTGGTCATTTGGGGGATTGCTGCCACCCAATCAGCTGTGAGCACAGCCTCTACTATAACAAAGCCAAGAATGTCGGTGCACGAAGGTCTTACTCTAAGCAAGGTGAAATCTATTTCATCATGCGGTTCAAACAACATCCATCACCAACTTTCTCTATTACTGCAACAACCCACATGCACATCATCACAACCACTTTATTCAACAGAATGAAGTTCAATGTAATTGCTATGAAGTGTGTTGTTGGCTAACTGTACCACATCAAAGGTGCACAAGCAGATTATACAAAAAAAAAATTCAGCAGTTAGTTAACATCATTTCCCTCTTTATCCATATTTTTACATTTGTTTATGATTTATACGCATGCGGTAACTTACATATGGCGGCTTCCAGGTGCACCAAGTCGAGCACCTCTTTCCCAATGCGATCCTATTGGATGTTGCTCCACACCCCATACAGGGATTTGGTCTTTAGTTCTTCTGCAGCAAACAAGGTGCAACAGGGGTCTGGTAAATCTTCCAGCACTTGTATGGTGCAAGGGTGCTAAAGGTGCTCCAAGAATGCCTTGTCCAGCAGGGCCCCACCTCCAATGTCTACCTGCAAGAACAGCAATTCAGAAATAAGCGGCATCAATATAGAAAACAGTGACAATTATCTATCTGGCATGTATTACTACTGGCTAAATAATACAAAGCTCAACAAAGGCCAAAAATCATGCTTTCACTCGTTTACACAAAGTGCAACACAAGCCATGTAACCCATCTGAATGAGCACAATTCCAAATATCTTGAAGCTTGGAGGAATTCTGGTCCTCTCCCTTCCATGCTTGATACTTCCAAGAAAGCTGCAAGAGTATCATTATACGGCTAACAAAATCCCTCCACTGCCAAGATTTAGAGAAAGGCTGTGCAAATAACAATGCAAGATTAAATCAGTATTCATTCCCCACTAAACAGGTATCACATAAAATGTACTGAATATACTGCAATAAGCAAGATTACGCCTCGCTGAAAGACTAAAGGCAACTTGGGACGCTATCGATGAAGGTTAACAATGAGGGATAAAAAAACAATGTGAATCAGTAATCTCAACTTAATGTATGCATTTATATCAAGGAAAATGACTGGAAAATTTGCAATGCATTTAACATGTGGTCTTTGATGGCACAATCTCAACTAAAGAACCAAATAGACTGTACGTGGCAAAATATATTGATTTCACAGACCTGGCTTCCCAGTGTAAAAGTACTTCCACCAAAGGAAGAAAATTGGTATATTAAGTTGAATGGCCTAAAGCAATATGAAGGCTATGAGGAACAGCATAGGTGAGCATCTGGAACAGTTAAGATCCCCTTCAGTTCTTCAAAATTCACTGAACATGAACAGTTTACAAACATTTTGTATTTTAACTCCACTGAAACCCAACCTTGTAGCCAAGAGTGGCTTCGTCAAGCAGAGATTATTGCCATTGATACTCAGGCAATCTGCAATACTTTAATTTTTTTTATCTCAATGCATGAACGACGGTCTATTTCAGGCAATTACATATAGCAAGAAAAAGGATGTAACGAGCTCAATGAAGGTAGTATAATATGCACCCATTTGCCAATTTATAAAAGGTATTAGCTAACAATTTTTCAAGTAACCTGACAACAATTGACTGACAGTTGGGACAGGCACCAGTGAGACAAAAAAATTATCTTATGCCAATCTGATTTTGGCAATCCAAGTCAGCTGACTGTCCCGTCTATGGTGACGGTACCTAAAAAAAATGAATGGTTAGTGGCATTGCTATGTTATGTTTAATGCACATGCAATAAAAATGGCAATGTTTGGGCTATCAAGGCAGCTGACACCTATCTAAAGTTCACACAGATTAAGAGGCCAATATGCCTCTTCATTCCCACAAAGGACGCATGCCACCTGGGCATGAGGCATTTTAATCGACTTTAGTTTGAAAATGAGTGTGCTGTTAAAGCTGGGTCACAGAAATGGCAGATGCTTTCGGAACAAAGCCTTAACTTTTTGAGCCAACAGTCCACACCATAGCTCTACTGGCTGCTGTGGTCCAAAGTTAAGAGACCCCCGGCATAGGCACTCGATAGTGACAAGGGATTACTCTCAGCTAACAAGATTACGTCAACCTCACAACAATCAGTTGATGCCAATGGCTGGATCTCCTTTATGAAGAACAAATATATTTGTCTGTCTTACTCGAGTTGCATCAGGCTGTAGATAAATCAGAAGCCCCCCAACGTGTACAAAAATTTTTAATTGTCCCTTTTCATTGCTTGCTTATGGCATGTAACACAGCAAAGATGTGTTTAGCATTAGCTGTTTCGCTGGGACCAAATCATGCAGTCAATTTAAAAACTAGTTCATGCAACATGCAGGGTTGTCCAGTAAGAACGGGTACAATCAGTTTGAAAAAAAAAACACGAAATCATTTATATTTCTTCATTTAAGTTTCAAATGAATTTATGATACAGCAAGAGGAATACTAGCTACAAAACATTACTGGAATAACTGTGCTCGTTGCCTTATTTCTTTTCTGGGAGCTCAAAATGCCACCCCTTTAATAATAAACGACGCTGTAAAATGTATACTTTGTACGCCCACATATACCACACTGAAGACAAATGCACCAAGCTATGGCTTACCCGATCCTTTTTGAGCTTCCACAAGTCATTTTAAGAGTTCTTTTTAGGCTGCTACTCCCCAAAGCTCTGCTTCCAGCTCTTCAGCCATGGCAGTCGCAGCATGTGTCGTACTGAAAATAAATTAAAAAGTATAGTAATGGGGGGAACTTCGCCGACAGACAAGTAGATGAAAGTGCCGCTTATCCAAGCAGAGATGTGGGGCAGTAGCCTTGAAGAGTTCAGGGACACAAGCTGCCGCACAGCCTACTAGTCCTGTACAACACACAGTACTTGTTTTACGCACTTCTCATGGTTTGTCCTTTGCCCGTTTGAACAGTAGTTTTTAATTAAAAACCTCTTACAGATATCCAAATCAAGGAATGGGGCAACCAATCTGTGCCAACTTGCACAGTCTTGCACACTGCACTTGGCTACTAATGCCTGATATACCTATTTTTGTTTGCATGCAGCCTGCTCCCTTTAGAGACAGAAGTTATTCCAGTTAGTTCAAACAGGCAGCCTCAGTAACCAAAGTGAGATTTTCCCTCATGTTGCACATACGAGGTTTAAGCAAAAAAAAGAGGTCGACATGACATTTTTCTCGCTGTATTCCTGCTTTAGAAATATGCGTACGACATTACTAAACATTTATCACTGCATGAGATTCATCTAGGGCCAATATACGGCACACATAAAGGGTTGTCACGACGAATGCACTAGAGCACAAGGCGATATGACTGATCAAAACCACGGAATTCACTCATTTCTTGTGTACCACTCCGTGTTACAAGCGTTCAAGCCAGCCACAATAAACGCGAATGCTATAAAAAAAAAGAAGCTTAGAGGAAACTGACCAAAGGAGACGCAACACAAGTTGAAAGATGGAATGTTGCCCTAGCTAACACGGCACTGCCAACTTTTTTTTTTTTTTTCAATGCCCGTTTTATAATGACACGCCGGGAATTACGATTAGCATTTCCTCCCTCGGTACTGAAATCTGTCCCATTTTTTTTTTTTTTTTGAGTATCGGACATAACAGGACACACGGTGGAAAAATGAATGGTCTATTCACTCTTGCGACTTCCGAAGGGCGCGCGATCGGCTGTTGCATGCTACCAAAGAGTCGCGCAGCGCGACCGATGTTCACACTTGCGAATGCGACCTGCTTTCCACATTTTGTCAATCTAGACTGTTCACCACAGAGTAAAGCTAATCCATGTTCCTGAGCCGCTGATTGGTTACCGGTTTGCGACTAGTAGTCGCGCGGCTGGAAAATCGAGCAGTGTCCGAACGGCCCGCGACTGTCGCTTTTCGACCAAAACGGTCGCACTCGCCGCTTGCGGAGGTCGCTCCGCGAGTCGCAAGTGTGAACAACAGTGTCAACGCAGACCCAAAAATGCACGCCCATACACGCAAAAAAAGAAAACAAGAATACTGACCCAGCTCAAGAAGTTCTGCCGGTGCTGCTCGTCCTCGGGCTTTCCAGAAGATGTTGAAAACCGTGCCTTTAAGGTCCCTGATTCTATTTCGTTATGTCAAAAGAGGGAGCTAGGCCTATTTCCAGGTCGGCGATCGCAGTGACGAGGTAAACATCCACTGCTTCTTCTTCTGCCCACTTCACTAGAATGAGGGACGTCGGAAGCTTCTATACTGTAAGCGTCTGCCCACATCAGTTATAAAACGATGTCACGCAGTCCATACAACAGATACGAAAAAATAAATCCACGTGTGTGCAACACAACACCTCGCGGCACCGTGAAAACGCTGAACAGCCAATAGTAAGTGTCAGTAGTGCCATTGACAGGTCCGTTGCAAGTGAATCAATGGCGCTGAAGTCGCATGCGCTTAGATGTTTTGGCACGCATATATAAAATAAATAAATATATGTTTTCTCGTTCATTTTTCGTGAATAAAAACAAAATATGCGTGATATTTTGTCAAAAGGGATTTGGAGAAAAAAATATTTATGCGTCCATTTGTAAAAAAACAACACAAATACGTCTCGCTATAATGGCGGCGCTGCAATCGCAAACGATTAAAAGGACACAGCAAGCTTTGTTGCTGTAGCTGTCGCACTAGTTTTTTTAGCATCAGTGTGTTTTGGCCAGTGTTCTTGCTCGGAGTTGTTTGCAATGCCGGGTTTCTTCTTGCGAGCTGCGGAAAGGCTTTGTAGTGTGTTTTCTTTAGCGTACTGTGATCTGTGTTCCGAACCTCGTGTCGAGGTGAATATTAATGTGAATTGAATGGTGTTGCCCATGCGTGCATACATGCTCGTTCGGTCTAAAACCCGTCGGACTATATGCTGTCGGCACCGTATGTCGGAAATAATCGGGGTCTGCGCAAAAAATTTTACCATAGTAATTAGAGGTTCTAGTGATTGATTGGTGTGCGATAGGCGGTGAGGAGTTAACGAAATGATTCCAATACTTGATTAATTGATGAATCAAATTAAATATAGAAAAAGGGGCAATGCTCACAATGAAGAGCCAATTAATGCTTGATTCTAGGAAAGAAAATTATTCACTATTTGATCATTTCTTTCAAATTACGTCAATCAATGAGAAATTACAAATAATGAATTTATCATTTAATTGCCAATTAATTACTAATTAAGCAATTCATTAACTGATAATTATTTCATCCATTACTTATGTAATCGACTGATTGCCTACTTAATTTAATTAGGTAATCAGCTGATCATTGATTAAGTTTATTCAATAATTAGTGCCGGCTGCGTAACACAAATGCGGCCCTCAGGCTTTCGCCTTTCACTACTTTAGTCGCTAAAGTCCCTTTTTCTTGTCTGAATAGTTAATGACGACACAAAGTGGCACACATCATAGCAACAACACTGGAAAGCAACAAAATCTCAAGAGCTATCATCAACGAAAATTATGTTGACTTTTGTGCACAAAAATTCCATTGAGTGAGTGTTGTTTGGGCCCAACACATATTGAATTTCCATTGAATGTCGGTGATCTCAACAAGTCATCAATTATTAGTGAACTGAAATTCAAAACTCATTTTTATAAGGGATGTTTGCCGCTGAGCTATTAAAGCAAAGGTGTACTCAATCGTGCCTCTAATAGAAATAGTAGGTACTACTGCAAAAAAAAAACAGCTAAGTATATCTCCTTTTTTAAAGCTCTGAAAAGGCCACGAAAAATTTTTTTTAGTGCAGACTATGAGCAAGATACACCAACAGGTTAGTCTTGTGCTAAAAACACAGCAAAAATCATATAACAACTCCTAGCTGGTTTCAAGCTTTGCTTTATTGAAGCCTGTTACACATCCACCCTTTATACTCTCAAAAGAAAACAATAAATGGAAGAGAGCATGAACCAGTAAAGATTTTACAGTCATAAAGCAAACACAAAAATATCAGCATGCGATACCTACCAATTCAATTTCCCCTTTACAGGAAGGATGCTTTAGGGCAAGGCACCCATGGATGATCGGTTAAACTGCCCCAACAGATTCATCACGCTATCTGCCTCATATTCAGGCAGCACTCCCTCGATGGCAGATGAAATCTGCTGCAAAAGCAGTGTGACGATACAATTGCATCAGCTGGACTGCGATCATTGTTGACAAACGATCCATAAATGCAGTAAAAGAACGACTTCAAAAAATCCATGCTTCTAAAAACCCATGATAACATACCATTACTTTCCCTATACTTCTAAAGAAAACTGTCTCCTAAATTGAATTCTTAGCAGCTCTAGGTCAGATGTCATAAGCCACCAAAAAACTCGATCCTATCATCTGTTTCAATTCTGACCCTTGTCAGCAATGTCAAACATTAATAAAACGAAGAACTTCCATAGTTTAAATTCACTTTTAAAAGTATGTTGTTTCGCTGTGAAGTTTAAAGGTAGAAATAAACAAAATAGCAAACTAAGTTTGAAAGCTCGAATCACTTAATTCACAGCCAATTGTTGACCCACATAACTTGCCACGCCTCTGTAAAAAAAAGACAAAACAAAAAAAGGACCTTGGGACTTCAATAAACATTACAAACATAAACATTGGGACTTAAACAATACGCACTGAGCTACTGAGGATATAAATATAACTATTACTGTGTTGGAGTCTGCGAATTATGAATAAAATGCTATATCACCAGTCTGTGCTTACTATAAAGTAAAGGTTAAAAAACAGTATAATTTTACGCGCAAAAGTTGTTGCTTTTGGACTATTCCAATAAACCTCGAATTACTGGCTTTATGTACAAATAGCTCAAAAAAGAAACGTTATAAACAAAAAGATAGTTAGAGACCGATCGCACACATCTGTTAGAATATAAATATAGCAGGTTTTATACGTCTACATCGCTTTTATGCCGTACAAGGCATCACTCAATATTTGAAGCTGACATTTATGGCGGCGAGGCCAAGCGGTTGTTTACGTTTGAACAATTGGTAATAACTCTGCAAACAAACGCCTCACCTATCTGAACTTTGTTGCAAAACGATCGGAAAGAGGCCGCGGACAATCGAGGATCACTTTTTAGAACTTAACTAGGTGCTAAAAACGCTAAACGATGAAACATCTTCCTAGCACATTGGTCGTGCTGTGTGCAGCAAATTAAAAAATGGGTAAACGCGTGTAAGTTGAAAACTGCTCACTTCTGAAACATAAAATTGTCCGTGAGTATGCGCAAAGGGATTATAAGAAATGAATGAAAACGTTTGGCAACTTACATTGAAGATTTCTGGCAGAAAGAACTATTTTCCATGCTCGTCGTCGCCAAACAGTCAAACTACTTTCTCGCTGAGGAGCACCCCCCCCCCCCCTCCACCCCCGTCATCGGATTTGAAAATAAGATTGATTGATTGAAAGGCGCGTAAATGATGACGTATCAGTCAAATCGTCATAGCCACCTAGCTGCCGCTCAAGCTAAAGCAGTCTATACCTAACTTTAAAAAAAAAATAAACGAAATGAAGAAGAACGCGTGCAACCTTCTCTGTGATTTGCCGAGGGCTCCTCCAAGCCTCACAGTTTTGATACCGCGCTGTCTACGTTGGCTAGCCTGCCCGCTTCTCCTTTTATACCTTCTGCACTTGAAGGGGGGGGGGGGGGGGGGAAGCGGGCGTGCGTGCGTACTGCTGTGTGCTTTGCTCGCAGGACGGCCAGACGCTCCCCCTCCTTCAGGGCGCGCGCTCCGATGGCCAAGCGCCTCCTAGCGTCCTCCCCGCGCATTGGATTTTAAAGACATCTTGCAACCACCTTCTCGAGAAGGTGGCTGCAACTAGAACTAGCATATCGTTCCCAATGGATCACAACACACGGAAGGATGAATATGTTCAGCTACAGCTGGTCGATATTCCGTGGTTCTGCATGGTGAAGGGCGTGTTATTTGTGCCGTAAGGGCATTTAATTGATTTACAGAGCAAGGTCAGTGCCGCGGACAGCAGGTTGCGCGGTGATATAGTTCACGAGGCTGAATGAGCGCGATGCGAAGGCAGCGAGCGAATATGCGTGTTTCTTCTGGCGCATTCTATGCCGTTATGTGTGCTAGTTCGCCGGCACCGCCCCCGCCCCCTTCTCCGCGCCTTGCCTCTTCCCGCTCTCTTCTCTTACCATTAGTGCGCCTCCCTTCCCTACCCATGCCCTTAGCACGCAGCTCACCCAGACACCACCCCCCGAAAAAACATAACAAACAAAAGCAGAACCTGTAGAGCACCCTCTCGGTAGACGCACATGCCCAAAGGCTGCTGTTTGGTGTCGGATAACCTCCGCGAGCGAAACATACGATGCGCGCGGTCAGGAACAGATGGGCTGAGATATGGCCGCTGTCTTGACGGGAGCTGCGGCGCAGAAGTGAATAAGACAATTGGTAAAATACTGAGCGCGGCGATAGAAAATGGCGGCGTGGGCACCAATCTGTTTGCATAAGTGGTGGGCAGCGGCGTAGCGTGAACAGCGGGGTGGCTCGGCGGCGTCTGGGCGCACACTTCAAATCCCGATCGAGTCGATAAAATAAAGAAAAGACAAGTTCATTTTTTTGTGATGAAAATTTTATCCTCGCCAGAAAAAAGCACCCTCCATTTTCCTGTAATTCCGGCGCTTGAGAAGGGAAGGCGGGCGGAGGGGGTGGGGGAGCTCGTTCGTTATATTACTGAACATGTGCATATACTTAATAATTGTGTGTATGCCATTAAATAATGCTAATTTGCCGCCCATATAGCTTTTGAGCTACGTGAATCCGAGCGTCCAGGGCGTGCGCCTCTTGGAGAGCATGGCGCGATGTAACCCGACAACACCCCACAACGCATATTCGGCATCGTAAAGTCGGCGGTGCGGTGGCTGACGCCGTGCTGTCCGCGTTCACCTTCTATTTGTGATGTTTTAGTCTTTATTGGTGCGAGCGAGCTCGATAACAGGACTTTGTGCGTCCTCAACAAGAGTGGACGCATGACGACGAAATGCGCAATGAAGAAAGAGCGAAACTGTAACCAGTTAAATTTTTCAAAATATAACCTTATACGTTTTTATCTATAATTCGTGCAAATTGATCGTATCAATTGTCCTTTTCCATTTCTTTTTTTAACAGATGTTATTCACAATAAAAAAAGTAATTCAAATATGATTTGCAATGAACAGTATGCACTAGGTCAGGTAATTGGGACTATAGTACTTTCGATCTGAACATTTTTTCTAGCATGCCAAATTGCTTCAATATATTGTAATAGCTGTGTATGAGTGGTATAACCAGACATAATTTTCGAGGGCGTTATATACGGCATCGATCAAAAAATTCTAAAAAGGCTGAAAAAAGGAGTTCAAAAACTTTCGGAAGGTGTTCTGACCTCGAAACAGAGCCCTGGCTACGCCCCTGCTGTATATTGACAGGAGTATATACAGAGAAGTATATTCACCTAACAACTTGCTATGTACTAACTTTATATGAACTGATCTAAATACACAAAATTAATCGTGTATGAACTTCGTATTTACAAATGTTCATTCAGATTAAAAGTACGTACAATATTGATAGAGTCAATAAGGCGTTAATACAAACTCTAAAGACTGTTGACGACCATTTTTGTAAGGATGTGGTTCGTCAAAATTTTAAGT
Source organism: Amblyomma maculatum (assembly GCF_055883805.1). NCBI lineage: Eukaryota > Metazoa > Arthropoda > Arachnida > Ixodida > Ixodidae > Amblyomma > Amblyomma maculatum. The sequence goes on along the minus strand of NC_139348.1, from coordinate 57,230,018 downwards.
CTGCATTTTCTTTGGTTAAGCACAATGTCACATCACCTAGCCCAGCAAGAGATACTGTTGAAGGAAGGATCGTGCATTTGAAGCGGAAAGAGCAGCCGTGGGTGAGGGCTGCGAAGTAGTGTCGACCACTTGGGGATCTCTAAACTGGACCGACATCGCAGAGCACAATGACGCCTTTTCGGTTCACCTCCACCAGAGGTACTAAGAACGGAGATGCTAAGAACAGTAAACAGGTTTGTTAAAGGGCAGCTGCATCACTTAAAAAAAAGAGTTCGGAATACAGATATATAGTTTACGACCCCCTGAACACGAATACGGCGTTAAATTTAGTCATAAGTGACCGGAAACTACGTTTTTAATCAGAAAAACGATCACCAACGCCGTGGAGCGTTTTGAAAGTGGCGCTCTTGCCTCTGATTGGTCAAGCGCGCCTTGACGTCAATGACATCGTGCCATTGAGTGGTAGCGGCGGTCCAAGCGACTGTACATGCACGCAAGTGTTTTCTGTGGATGTATGCCGCTGAACATACAACGATCCCGCTGCTCAGGGGAATATGATATTGAGCCATACTTGTTCGAACCAGCGGCGGCTTCGGAACAAGGTGACACTCGCGGCAACAGCGACATGACGAGCGAGGAGACAGCGCTAACCTTTTACCTCATGGGAAATTCACACTGGTACGTACAGCTGCGCTGCACTGCTGTATGCGCCTGTGATCCGCTCTCAATTGAACATATCTGCGTTACTTGTGCCCTAAATCTCCTGCCTGACTCGAACGAAGCGGTGTCACATCAATGCGCTTGATGTGCCGATTGTAAACAAATGAACTCATCCAGACGAGTCATCGCCCCAGTTTTGTTGCGTGAATTTAGTCATTTATATGTCAGCAAGAGCAGCAAAAGTCATGCTCTCAGCTCCCGCAACCTCGAGTACGCATACATTTTATTCTGGCGGGATTTAGCAAATTAACGCGGGAGCGCTGTATCGACGTGAAGCCAGGCCGCTGCCTTGCTGCGCGCGCGTAATCCCATTTAGAACACCGGTAAAAACGCCGAAATGCTAGGACAGCTATCGGCAGTCACGCGCTGCTATGCCGCGAGTTTAGCGCACTTCATTTAGCTGCGCTTAACATCGCGACTTCGACCACAGACATCAAGCTGCCCCGATTTCTTTTCTTAATTGGGATAGTTGTTGAAATGAGTCTGACAGTGGGTAGCTCAAAAGAAAGATGAACACAGAAGGCAGGGGTGCAAGACACACACTAGACTTGCGACTGAATTTTACTCCGGAAAGAACGAATTTATACGCATTTTTTTTATCTTTATCCAGGTGCAACCAAGGAAGATAAAAAAAATGCATAAACGAATCCTCTTCGGAGTAAAATTCAGTTGCAAGTCTTGCGTGTGTCCTTGTTCCACTGGCAGAGATATATAACGCGCCCCAGTCCGACGCGCGCGGCTAGCGCGGTGGTTCGCGTTCTCCCGGTTCAAGTTACGAAGCACGGCGCGCACTTCGTGCACTGGGTGCGGCGTTGGGGTTCCTGGCTATGCATGAGCGCGTGGAGAAGGTATGACACTCCTCAAATTCCACTAATTACCCACTCCATCCTCTTAAAAAAAATCCTACTCTCTTACATTACTTCTCACAGTTTTCCAGCCGCGTCAGCGGGCGCCAATGCTGAATAGTTTTACTTTCACCTGTGCCTTCATCTGCCCGGCCACCCATCTGCCCCACAAAAGAAAAACCTAAACAGAACAGAAGAGCAATATGATGTATTGCGCCTCTTACTTAGAGTTTTCTTTTTGCGAAAGCAGCTCTTGGCGGCGGAAAGGTGCTCTTGTGTGCGAAGACAGAAGGCACAGCACCGGTTTTCAATCGCGCAGATTTGATCGGTATCCCAAAATATCGCATCAACGACAAGCTTTGGTGATAGTCACTGTCGCGAAAATGATCTGAGCAGATCACCGACGATTTTGTAGGCTTGAAATCCTTCCTCCTGACCGCGGCAACCCACTGCGCCGATAGCCTGCGCTCCTTTGGGAATTTATGAAACGCGAGATCCTCTCGGCCGCCAGTGTTCGTGCAGCCATAGGCTGCGCAGAACTACGGCATGGTCGTTCTTTTCGTGAAGAACGGTGCAAGATGCACTGAAAAAGCTTGCGGTAACGTTCGCAGGAAGAAAACAAGCGCGAGACAAGAAAACGTTTGCACTGCGTAGCCTGCAAGCGATAGGTGATGCACGGCCTGCTCGGGCAATAGAAGCGGAAGAGAGGTAGACGCCGTTCTTGACGTCACTACCGCCTGCCGTACTCCTGTCGTCTGCTACTGACATCCCCCCTCCAGCGCTGTGCACTGCGGAGAAGCCTCAACGCGCTACCAACTTTGATCGATGATTACGTCATTATTTCAAAAGCTAAAGCCAAAATATTTCCTATACTTAACATACAAACCATGCAGATTCGACCCTCTGAAGCGCATCAAATTCTAAAACCACTGCAGCTTCCCTTTAACGACTGCACCATCGCAGTGGGGCGAGGCTACGATAGCGTGGTTTTGGTTTGTGGGGTCCAACGTCCATGCCGGCCCGGGCTATGGAGACGCGGTAGTTGAAGATTCTACCAGCCGAGGTCATTTTGACGTGACGTGCATTTTCGCTTTCGGGAGGTCAGGAGACAAGGCTATTTTGATCCTGGATCTGAAGGGGACCTTTGACAACATTAAACACAGTAGAATTCTGAAAAATTTTAGCGCCACCAATTGCGGCGAGAAAACATTTAACTACATAAAAAACTTCTTAGAAAATCGGGAATCTTATATCAGATTGGGCAATTAAAAATTCGGACCCATCGATATGGCAACCCGAGGAACGCCTCAAGGAGCTGTTATCTTTCCGCTGCTCTTTAACGTTGCTCTCATAGGCCTCCCAGAGAGGATCAATGCTGGGGATGGCATACGCTACGCCATCTATGCGGACGACATTGCCATCTGGTCGTCCCGGGGCAACCTAGGGCAGATGGAGGGGGCCCTTCAAGAGGCCGCTTCGGATCCAGAAAAATACATACATATTTACGTAAATGGCATTCCGATACCAGAGGTGAACGCACTTCGGCTATTGGGATTACAAATTTATAACCGGGGTAACAACGCCACAGTCCTTAAAAAATTAGAGTCCACTTGCGAACAAATTATTAGGATGAATGACAGAATCCGGCAAGCACGGTAGACGTCTTGAAAAAGAAACCATTCGCCTGGTTCAGGCGTTCGTCGTTAGTAGTGTGGTGTACGTGGCGCCCTACCTCGAGCTGATAAAGAGGGATCGGGGCACGCTCGACGCGATGATTTGGGCGGCGATAAAAAAGGCTTTAGGACTCGCGACCAGAGCGTCTACGGAGCGCCTGCTCCAACTCGGGATCCATAATACAATAGGGGAGCTGATTGAGGCCCACAGAACAAGCCAAATTGGTAAGCTGTCGGTGACCAGCACCGGCAGGCAAGTCCTCCGGGACCTCAATCTAGGGGTTCTCCCAACCACAGAAAACAGTGGACATCCCGGAAGTGGGGAAAAATACTTTGACGGTTAAGCCGTTCTCCCAAAACATGAATTGGGAGTATAATCAGGGGAGGCGTGAAGCCAGGGCAAAATTTATAGAAAATAACTAAGGCAGTAAGCAGGCACATATTACGTGGACGCAGCTGGTCCCACCGAGGATGGCATGTGCACCATTGCTGTTGTGCACGAATGAAGGCAGGTGAACGAGCTCTCAGTAAAAACTAACGACGCGCTAACGTTGGAGGAAGTGGCGCTTGCACTGGCCATTTTACCATTTTATTCGTCCTTTCGAACTGAGAAAAAAAAAATAAAAAAGGAAATGGTGCCCGGACCAGCAAAAGCTTTGCCAGGCTTAAAACCAATTAAAAATAAATAAAAGATAGCAGAAGCTCCAGATTAAAAAAAAACTTTTTAAAAAGCGAAAGAAAGTATGAAAAAAAAACAAAAAAACGAGGTCCATGTCGCAAGGTGGTCCACGCTGGCTTGAGAAGAATAAAAGGAAAAACCCGGAAGGTAGCATCCAGACCTGTAGATGAAACAAAAACAAGAACCAGAACCAGAAAAGAAGGGAACAGCAGCAAAACAACCGTCACACAAAACGACAAATAACATACGGAGTTAAAAAGCTTCCGCCGTTGCTTTCGCCATTCAACAATGGTTAACCAGAGCTAAACCACACCCAACGTTTTTGACCGTCGCAATGACCTGATTGACATTAACCTTCTCTTTTGTGCCGCCGCCGAAAGCTGTTTGCGTAAAACATGTGATCAGGATTAGCATTTCGTTGAAGAAGCTGCACGATAAGTTTGGGTTCGTTTGGTTTGTGGAGTTTAACATCCCAAACCCCCCAAGCTATGAGGGATGCTGATTTCGACCACCTGGGGTTCTTTAGCGTGCACTGAGATCTCACAGCACACTGGAGCCTTGCTTTCCGGCCCCATCGAAATGCGGCCGCCGAGGCCGGGATTCGATCCCGCTTCCTTGGGTACAGTAGCCAAGCGCCCTAACCACTGCACCACATCGGCGAGGTCTGCACGGGAAGTTAGTAAGTTGCTTGCACGTTATCCCTGCAATGTGTAAAGTGGTTTTTAGCGCACCGGTTCTAGACATCCGCATAGACGCATGTATACATGCATGCATGCATAGACGACGCTGACCTCGGAGGGCGTCTGATCCAGGCGTCCGTGAGGCACCTTTCATTTCGCGCTTCCTCGAACTCCGCCGACTCAAATAAATCTCTCCTTGCAAAGCGGTCCCATTCAAGAATCTATGAAAGTCAGAGTTCTGGGACTCTTTATACACAACCAGCGACGATGCGACGCAATAGTCGTCAAGTTCCGGCAGGGGGCGGACCAGGTGGGCCGCATGGTACGCCGGGTTTCCAAAAAGCAAGGTAGGTTAGGGTGCGAGGACGCCTTACGGCTGGTGAACACGTTCGTGACCTGTCGAATCTTGTATTCGACTCCCTACCTCCACCTGCGGAAACAGGAGTAGGATGCTCTCGTAGGTACCTTCCGTAAAATTATGAAAAGAGCACTGGACCTCCCGGCCTCCGCCTCCTCCAGCCATCTCATGGCGCTGGGGGTGGTGAATACGTTCAAGGAGCTTCGGGAGGCTCACCTCACCAATTAGTACACGCGTCTGACTGAGTCGGGTCGCATTCTTGCCCGACCTCACAACCAACACACCCAACTCACACAGGAGAGATGTCGCATTCCCGAAAAATGGAGACGCACCCTCCATGTGCGGCTCCTCCCTGCCAACAAATCCAAAGAGGACCATAATGGTCGATACATGGCGCGGGCGGAAGCCTTGAACGCCGTTATCGTTATGGAAGCCAACCAGGAGTTTTCTACGTGGACGTCGCCGGCCCGAACCCTAGGGGTTGGTACACAGCTGCGGTCATCCACAAGGGCAGAACAGTAGACGGCCTTACGTTTAAGGCCCAGTCACCAATCCACGCAGAAGAGGTTGCCGTCGCCCTCGTAGCCTCTGACTCCTCCTCAAAATACATAATAACCGACTCGCGAGGGGCTTGTCGAAACGTTCAGCAACGGTGAACTGCTCCTCTAGATTACCGCATCTACCACAGTAGTAGTCGAGATCCAGATCCCGCGTACCGAGCTCTCGTTTGGGCTTCAGGTCACAAATGTCTCTAAAACTAAGGGAATGAGGCAGCTGAAATCCGCGCGCTCTCTTGCCGCGCATTTTCCATGGGACCTCACGCGGACCAGGATTGTGATTTCAGCACAGCTTACAAATTTAAAGTAATATGTGAATAATACAGATCTACGCACCAAACTCTTCCCACTTCGTGCAAAGGACTGGGGAAGGTTAACAAGCGGCTGCTGCTGCACCTGCTCACCTATACAATGCTGTACCAGGCCACTCTGAAACATTTTTATCCACAATTTGACGGGCTGTGCTCGCACTGTGGGGAGGTTTCTGACACTTACCACATGGTGTGGTTCTGCCAGAAAAACCCATCTTTGCTCGCTATCCCCAACCCCACCCGAGAGAACTGGAAGGCGACTCTGTCCGCCTGCTGCCCACTAGAGGCCCAAAAGCCCTAATGTTGCGCGCCCGGGATGTGGCAAACGCAAAAGAAGTGCCTGTCTAGCCTTGCCCCCTAGTATTTATACCTCTCTGTACATATAACAATAAATATTTTCACCCACACCTCATACAGAAAGCAGAAGCAGATCCGGATGCCTAGGAGGCGTTAGTACATATACCATGGCGAGGCTACCCAAAAATAATAACAAATATGCCTCTGCCCAGGCATTAGTACAGCAGGAATCAGTTGCATTTCAAATTGATTTACAAGTAAGGAAAGACACAGTATCTGTCACGATTCTGTTGTGGCTGTAGGAAGAAAGAAATCAAAATGCATGGGCCTGCTATTGGCTCTGTAGCTGAGCCACCTCCGCTGCCTCTGATTGATTTATAGGAAGGGAAAGGCATGGTAGCTCTCTCACTTGTTTTCTGTGGACACCTCAACCGCCCCGTAAGCGAAGGGAGGAAGGTGGGAGTGAAAGTGAAACGAGAAAGAGGAGCCGTAGTGAAGGGCTACGAATTAATTTCGACCACCTGGGGATCTTTAATGTGCGCTGACATCGCACAGTACGGCTCAGGCCTCCTCCAGGTCCCACGTATGCATCTTCGGCTTGTCATAATGTCATCGACATCGCACAGCACACGGAAGTCTCTTCTCTCTTCTTTTTCTTTCTTCTCTTCTTTCTCCATTCTGTCCGCACGAGGCAGCGGAGGCGTTCAGTAGCGGAAGCACATGGACGCCTCCGCTGCATGGTGCGGACAGAAAGAGAAAGTAGAGAAGAAAGAAAAAGAAGAGGGAGAGAAAGACTCGCGTCGGCAAAAACAGCTGCCGTCCACAACAAAAGCAGTGGCGGGTGCAATGACGGCCTACAACAGAGAAAATTCGGTAGCCAGCCTGCCCCCGCCGCAAGCTGCGCTGACCTACCGTCCCAGCCCCGTAGGGTCTGGAAATGTCACCCTTCACCACCTCCCGCGGGCACATGTACCACGGTATAAAAGACGGGAGGAGTGTGGGAGTGAAGTATAGAGGCAGATAGAGTAGGGGGATAGGGAGAGGGAGATAGGAGGGAGCCTGTAGTGTAGGGCTACAACCCATCGCGCTATTATGATTTTCGCCTCATCGCACTTTAGTAGTACAGTGCCCTCTAGAATTTTCTTTTGGATTTCAACCCATTTACCTGGCCTATACTGCTTCAGCAAAAATCAAGTTTTGTTTCGGGTATACTTATTCCACACTGCAGATCATTGTACAGATCCAAGCAGAACAAATACACAAGTAGATATTACAAACACAAAAGCACGAAATAAAATGGACAAAATAAACAAAATGAAACATGCAGCATGATTATGCGCTGTCAGTCACTGTGTCGGAAGATTCCACCCTGCTATTGTACGTGGGAAAAAGGAAAATTTAAATGGGTCAATTCAAGCAAAGTGTGAAGTAAGGTCACTGGGAAGATGCTGACTGTAGGGCGTGTATTTTGCATCCGCTCCGACTCGGGTTCCGCTAAAAAGCCAGTTAAATAAGCTCACGAGGGATCCATGGCTTGATTTGAAGCTTGGAAGCATTCTGGATCAGCGATGCTATGCAAGGGGGAATACTTTGTGCGCGAAGCAACTCGCCAAGTGTTCTGCTAACCTGCGAAAATATTTTCGAAATTATCTCTCGCATGTCTCACAAAGATGCCGAGAACTTTCTAATTTCTGTGAATGTTCACCCTGGCGGTATACATAGATTCATCTCGCTCAGTGGGAGAGATGCAAATAGCGGCACCGACACCTATGTGTCATGTATGCTGTAATGCATACACGGCAGAAATTAATATGCATACCTGTCGTAGGCAAAACTTTCCTTATTACTTATGCGATTTGCCGAAATCAAAGCTTTGGATATTGGCAAAGGACTGCAGGCTTCGTTTCTTTCATAACAGTATAATTTTCGTTTTAATAAAGTTTTTTTATTCTGTTTGATAAAGGTGTCACCCTGCTACTTTAGTTTAGTTGCTACAGGAAAAAAGTGACATTATTGCAAATCAAAGATGGAGCTATTGGTCTGAACTTAATTTGTTATATTCTAATAATTCTACATTTTGTTTAACTAACAAGTATATGTCGGCTATTAACTTCCTAAGCGTTTACCACTGAAAAAAGACTTCCACGGATTTAGGGAACTTTGTGATAAATGATAAACTCTAAACGATAAATGTCCTGAATAAACCAAACAAGCAATTACGGGAAAATGTTTAACACCAAAAGATGTCGTTTAGAATTGACTTCACTGTGATTATTCAGCGAGAAATATGAAATTTGTCTGTACCTGACTACTCAATTGTTTCTTCAAATGTGGTAGGAAGAAACCTCGTCGAGAAAAGAAGTTCAGGGCACGCAGACTGAAGAAAAATATCTTGACAGAATTTAGCAGTAGGCTTTTAGCATGTGCTAATGTTCTAGTCAGTGATATTGCCAGTGGGATTCCTAATTATGCTTTATGGCAGCTTGCTTGAAATACCTCTGCACTACCAGGAAGTTCATTCCTAGCTTCTTGGGTTATATGTGTCCCGTGCAGAAAGGTTCAAAATACGAGGGGCATCCAAACGTTTTAATTATCACCATAAATTAACAACACATACAAAAGTCGCTTGCAGTGAACATAGTTCTCCTGGTATTATCTCTGCAGAGTCACACATTTTTGCCCAGCGTTTATTAACATATTTCAGATCCTCTTTGTAGAAGTTCACCGCTTTGCTCGACTACCGCTGCTCCACTTGAGAAATAACATTCTCACTGCCGTCAAATCGCCGACCACACAGCCGCTTGTCATCTGAAGCAAAAAGAAGCAGTCACGTGACGCAAGATTGGGCGATTAAGGTGGTTTCTGCTAATGTTCATACCCTAACCGGTGGGCAGCGTCAACCGATGTTTGGGTCTTATGGATGGGTGCAGTGCCGGCCAGGAGACGAACGCCTGGGCTGATCATGCCAGGACGTCTTTGCATCTGTGCATCACACAAGTTTTCTTCAACATTGCAGTAGTAGTCGCTGTTGACAGTCTCGCACTTTGGAAGGTAATGGATTAAAATTACCCCAAGAATATCCTCAAGAAACGGATAAAATCATCTTCCCGGCCGATTTCTGGATCTTTTCCGTAGGGGAGGGGGTGCGGAGCGTGATGACTATTCCCACTTCTCGCTCATTCTTTGGTCTCCTAATCGTATCAGTACACCCAGTACTCATTCGTAGTGATGAACAGACTCGTAGTTACTTCATAGTGAACATACTGCAAATCGTTTGCGAAAAGTTGTGACGATTTTGCTTTTTCAGTGGTGCCAAGAAGGGAGGTACCTAGCGTGTAGCCATCTTATGAGTGTGCAGTTCCTCATGGATAATCCTCCATGCATTTCCGTAAACTAGTTAAATCAACCGCCGTGAGGGCTTCCATAGTCAGTCTCCTACCGTCTAGGACAAAAGCCTCCTCTTCCTTCATCCTGGCAAGCTAATCCTTGATTGAGGGTCTACCCGCTCGTGGCTCGTATGTTAGGACATGTGACTACCTTGAACGTTGCTTTTCCATCTCACAACCGTATTATATTATAGGTTTTATATCCCCTTCGACAGATTTCATTTCGTCGTGTCATTGGTGGGCGTTGTGGTCCCACAAATGAAGGGACATTATATTACTTCTGGCTGCAGTATTGTTTATCATTGTGAAGAACATATGATAATTTGAAGAAAGAAGAGTAAAACGTGGAGGTTGGCTCGAGGAGCGCGAGGCACGAGCAGGGGAGAACGGGCGACAGCGGGGCTTTTGTTCGGTCGTCCACGGAGCTCGGGCGGTTCGTGTTCTGCCAGGCCTGACCTGGGTATCCAGACCTGGGGCCGCCTACAGCATCCTGTCCTGGCCCGCCCCCTGTCCCGGGTGATCAGACCTGGGAGTGCTGCAGTCCACGGAGCTCGGCGGTTCGTGTTGAGCCAGGCCTAACCTGGGTATCCAGACCTGGGGCCGCCTACGGCATCCTGTCCTGGCCCGCCTCCTGTACCGGGTGATCAGACCTGGGAGTGCTGCAGCTGCAGCTCATCGCCGCTGCTGTAACTGCGGCTCATCACTGACACGGACGTTCGGCGTCGTACTGGGCCCCTGGCACGTCAGGGAAGCCTGAAGCATCGGACGTGGAAAAGCAACTCGAGGCCTCTTGCCTCTACTGGGCCCCGTCCGGTGGTCTAGCCTTCCGCTGGGCTTACTGAGGCCCTACTGCACCGACCCTTCAAAACTCTGACTACCCGGAGCGTCTGCACCGGCTTCTCCATCCAACAACTTGGTGACTTTTTGACAATTTGTGTTTTGCCATCGTCCCACTTGCTCGTTCTAATCTCGTCCCGTCCATGTCTGTACATAAAAGTATTCGTCGGTAAACTGGTCGGTCTGGCCATCCATTTAGATTGCTGTCTCTGAATAAACCACAGAACAAGGTGGCCAGAAGACTTAAAAAAAAGAACCTCACAATTTCGGCGCCACGGCAGGACCAGGCAGGCCAAGCAACAATTACCCGCGGCTAGAGATTTGAGAAAAATGAGTCCACCAGAGTTGCTCGCGGTAGGGGAACGTATAGGTTTGCATGGAATCGAGTTGCGCGAGTGGGTAGAGAAAGAATTGCAGAAGGCAAGGGAAGACAAAGCTGCCGAACGCGAAGAGAGAGCTGCAGAACGTGAAGCGGCGAGTCAGCGCTTGGAGCAAGAAAACCAGAATTTGCAGCTACGAGTACGGCTTGCGGAATTGGGAGAAAACGCCCCTACTGCTGGAAGCGCTGAGCACGGTACCGTACCAGCTCAGTCTTTCCCAATTAGTCCTCATGGATTGATTTTACTGTTTAATGAAGAAAGGGACGATTTGGACGCGTATTTGAAGCGTTTTTAACATGTCGCCATTGGCCAAGGCTGGCCGAAAGAGAAGTGGGCCACGGCTTTGAGTCTGTGCCTCGGCGGAGAAGCTCTCAGAGTCTTTGGACGACTCTCTCCTGAGGACTCAATCAATTACGATGTAGCGAAACTTGCCTTACTTCGGAGGTTTCGGGTCACGGCTGAGAGCTACAGATAGAAGTTTCGTGGAAGCAAGCCGAAAGATGGTGAGACAGCTTCCCAGTACACCACAAGGCTGTTAAGTTTTTTTGACCGCTGGGTTGAGATGCGAGGACAAGGTCGCACGTTTGAAGTGGTTTGGGACACGATAGTGGCTGAGCGGTTTTTAAACAGCTGTCACAATCGTTTAGTTCTCTTCTTGCGAGAACGTGATTGTAAAGCGGTAGACGAGATTTCTGAGGCCGTCGATCACTTTCTTGAGGCTCTGCGACAGAATAACCTCGCGATTTTTAACGATAGAGCTGAGCAAAATTCTGCTAAACTGCAGGACGCAGCCCCAAACCCAAAGACTAGAATTCGATGCTTCATCTGTGAAGAGATCGGACATAGGTCGGCGGATTGCCGTACAAAACCGAAGCCCCCATATATCACATTATGTCGCACATCTGGGCATGAAACCCAGTTGTGTCGATACGGAAATTGAAATGACCGGGAGACGTCTGCTTGCTGCACGTCACCCCGAGATTCCGGCCCTCGTCGACAGCTGGGGAAAGCATGAATAGATGTTCGAAGGGACGATTCGGCTTTTAGTCCATCTTAGATTATTAACAACATGCCAGTGAAGCATGGCGAAGTGTTCGGACAAGCGGCGTCGGTGCTGCACGACACTGGTTCTAATGCCATCGTGGTGCGTCAGGCTTTGGTGCCCGAGGCTGCATATACCGGGGAGCGAGCATCTTTACGTTTAGTGGATGGTTCTGACATCGAAGCACCTGAGACGGAGGTTATTATCAAGTCGCCATACTTCACAGGCAAAGCTATTGCTAGGTGCCTGCCGACGCCATCATATGACGTAATTATCGGCAACGTTCCGGGTGCAAGCGTCCCATTCGGCGACGCTCCAACAGTCTTGACGGGCCAGAGAAGCATACCTGCCACTGATGATGGGTACAGTGCTTCTTTCCAGGTTCTGGTGGCGAAAGTTTCAGGGACTGGTTTGGATGCCACTCAAACCGTACTCCTCTTATCTCGGTCTGTTTTTCGCAAGAAACAAGAAGAGGACGCCAGCTTAGACGTGTGTCGTCGCAAGCTTAGGAAAACCTATCACGGAAAAGGGCCGACGGCCTACACCTTCCATCTAAGTGGTGGCATTTTGTACCGGACCTATCATTTTTGTCCAGGAAAAACAATAAACAAACGGTCGTTCCGAAGGTTTTGCGCCGCCAGGTCCTCGTGCAGGCACATGGGAGCGCACTTGTCGGCCACCAGGGTGTCAGAAAAACTACCGCCAGAGTGCTTGATGACTTTTACTGGCCAGGTGTGCAAGCTGACATTAGGCGGTTTGTGAGGTCGTGTGATGCATGTCAGAGGACTGTCCAGAAAGGAAACCTGAGGAACGCTCCATTAGGACGCATGTCCATTAACACAAAAAGCTACGAAGAGCGCCAGCCAGTGAATGCCCTACAAACTTCATCATTCGTAGTTCTTGATAACGTTGAGTCGAAAACTTCGTTGTTCACGTGCAGTGAAGAACCTTGGTCCCAGAGTGGACTGGGGAACCGAGACTCGATACAGAATAGTCAACTGTTGAATCGAGAATGATACGGGAGACCATGTTAATCTCTGTGCTGTCTTCCAACGCCGTTGGAGATATACCGTCTTAGAGCACATTTCGTACAAAGCTTCTGGAGGTGTCGTCGTGCTGTTCATAGTATACTCTTATTTCTTATGACAATCATGCAAGTCGATATATACTACAGCCTGTGGAATTAAAACTACTTAAAATAAAATTAAAACTACCAAAATAAATTAAAACAACAAAATTTGATTTTTGCGCCAGTATGCAGGGCGATGACCCTGATTATGCACAAAAGCTTCGACTAAATATCACAATGGCGAGTTTAATATAATTAAAACGTTTTATACCCCCTCATATATATTAGGCTTCAGTCCTATTTCTATTGAGCCGCAAAAGTGAGGATGAGGAACGATAGATCGCTTATTTTCGGTTGTTTATATAAATGAGATTAGATCAAAGTTCTTATTCTAAAAAAAGAAATAATGAGATGGTAGAAATTCAAGGGCAATGATGAAAAACGTAATACACATCTTCTAAACAAACATGCTGAAAATTAAAAGGACAGTATTGGACAGGCCAAGTATAGCTCAAAAACACTATTTCAAAGTAGGTGCGGAATTGTGAACCTGAAAGATGAAAGGCGTTAATTCGAAATCCATATAATCTTTTGAAATGAGTGCTCACTAGAGAAAGACGTTAATAATCAACTATATCATATAATCATATATAAGAGGCGCCAGCGTAGCTAGGGACAACGCTCGCAGTCTCATACGATTAGGTACTGGTTGTGCTACTCACGTTTTTCAAAACGCCGCATTATGACCAGCTACCGGCAGATAACCAAGTTAGCTTAAGTTCATAACATATTGTGTCGGCATAACTTGTTTACTGTGCGGAAAGCAGCACAGAGAAAGAGATAGAGGGAGACAGAGAGAGAGAAAGAGAGCCTTCCACACACACACGCACACACACACACACACACGAATTGGAAGACATACACTGGGCTTTACACCTAGTCGGATAATTTTCATGGGCTGGCGCGCGAAAAGCTTTTGCGGAACAGAAAAAATGTTCGAGAAAGAGAATGAAACAAACAAAAAAAAACGGAATAACAAGAAGTCTAATTAGGCGATGCCCAGGGTACCATACATGAGCAGAAGGGGATAAATGGACAATAAGGAAAGAAAACGAAAGATGACTGAGGAAATTGTGGTATGAAGCTAGAGCGGCGCCGCACGCGTGCGCAACCTTACTGTCGAAAAGGTAAAATGCAAATCCATAAAAGGAGATTACTTTCCGGCTGTATTAAAAAAGCAGTCAACACAATTTGTCAATAAATGATTACAGCGTACCGTCATAACGCGACTCCGGAGTACTTAGTATTTTCTTAAAAATAAACAAATGGCGAGCCCGCATAAATATTAAGACAAAACTTTATATGTAAAACACATCACATGTGGCAAGCAAACATGTGTCATGTACATGGAACATACATTCTTTTATTAAAATAGAAGCTGTGATAATTTTTGCTTGCGTTTCCATCGTGGAAAGGCTGTTCAAATCATTAGCATTGCAGTGAGTGCATAGAGCAAGACAAAAAAGGCAGTGTTTAGGGCCGACGTTTAATGTCTTTGGTGATCTCTCGCTTCCTGTCGCGCGAAGTTCCTGCAAAGTCATTTAGCCACATGACCGGCCCTCAGGTTGTACTCACGAACCGACCAGAGAGATAATTAGGAAGCATCGCGGTGCTCTCTCAAATTCATGATGGTTTGGTGGGCGCTGTTTAACACAAAGAGAAGAAACAACGGGAGTAAGTGAGTGAACTTTATTAACTGCTCGGGGATCTTTTTCTTCGCCTCTTCAACCGAGGCTGACGAGCGGTTGGCGCCCCCAGTCCAGGGCACCACTGGCTTTCGCCAGTTTGCGAGCTCTTGTGACCAGGTAGAGCTGAGCCTCCGTTTCAGAGCTGGCCAGGAAAGCCTCCCACTGTCTTTCATTTGGGTTTTCAATTTTTTTTAGCTGACGTGAGCTGCATTCTCATGTTATGTGGTACAAGGTAGGGGTCTTCCAGCACCACGGGCACTCGTCTCTGAATGTCGTGGGATACATTATGTGTAATGTGTGTAAATTATTGAAGGTGCCCGTATGTAGCCGCCTCAGATATATGGCCTTCTCGTTGCTGAGCTTTTTATGCGGCTCCGGATATACTCTCCTAAAGCCTCTGTAGTGTTGTAGTATCGTGGCATAGTCAGAGCCAAGCGGAATCACGTCCTCTTTCGCGAGACTGTTGGGCGCACGGTAGTTTGCATGTCCTCGGGCTACCTTGTCTGCGTTCAAATTCTCCGTGATCCCTGCATGCTCCGGAATCCACACTAGTGTTGGAGTGTATTGTTTTGCTGGCTCGCTTGTGGAAGTAAGAATTTGGTGTGCTACCTTAGATAATTTACCTAGTTGAAAATTTCTGCACGTGGATTGAGAGTCCGACAGTATAGTCAGACTCTCTCCCGTTTCTGTTCCTTGCCTAATGGCCAGTGCGATAGCCACTTCCTCTGCCTCCATGACTGTACAGTTTTAGATCGAGGCGCTATCTCCCGGCCTTCGGAGCCTGTGACCGTGGCTATCTCCCTTTTTGCGTTGGTTAAGTATAAGGTTGCGTCAGTGAACCTTGACGTGTCTTGTTGGCCGAATGCTTTTTCGTAATACTCTGCCCTTGCCTGCCTCCTTCCCGGGAGTAGGCGGGGGTCCATGTTTCTTGGTATGGGCCGAACTCGGTACCAATTTCTGACTTCCCGCGATACCTCTCTTGTCTTGTTATAAGCCTGTAGGTGTGTGCTATATCCCAGTCTTTCCAACACCCGTCTCCCCGTCCTCGTTTGTAGAAGTCTGTTTAGCTGTGACTTGATTTGGGCTTCTGCTAATTCTTGTATTGTATTGTGCAGACTCAGAGCTGCTAGCTTGTGGTTTGGTGTGTTCTTGGGGAGCTTGTTTGCGTTCTTGATCACCATTTTGATAATGGCGTCCGCTCTCTCTTCCTCTCCTTTAGTCATATTGAAGTAGGGTAGAGCATACGCTACTCTGCTAAAAACGAGGCTCCGGACAAGTTTGAGTGTGTTGGGCTCCTTCATCCCCTTCTTTTTGCTGGTCACCCGTGCTATCATTCGAGCGACCTGCTGGGTCGAGGTCTTGAGCAGATTAAGTGTGTGTTGATACCTTTGATTTTATTGGAGCCACATCCCCAGGATTCTCACGGTTGTCTTTTCGGGTACTGCCTCCCCTTGCAGTCTGGTCTCGAGCTTGTGGCCTTGATCTGCGGGAGAAGAGCGGTTGCCCTTCCCTCGCCAGCATGTGATCAGTTCTTATTTTCTTCATGAGGACTCCATGCCCCTCTGCAATTGCAATTGAGAAAAATTTTGTTAAAGTGAAGAAGAAAGTTTGTAGAACAAGAGCTATTGCGTTATGTAATGATATGAAGCTAACCAGGTTGGCAAAAGGGATCAGTGAATGCAAGAAGGCCTGTTTGGATGTGTTCTTCACTGTTAAGACTCATAAACCGGACTCGCCTTTCAGATGTATTGTGTCTGAACGTGATGCGTGGCAGCATCAGATCAGCCGGTATCTTCTTAAACATTTAAAAGGTTTGGAGGTTCATGATCCCTTTGCTACTTAGAATTCTTTTGAAGTGATCAATTTTTTAAAAGATCAAACCAACCTTGGGTACTTTTTTTCTATTGATGTAGAGGATTTGTTCTATTCGGTGCCACATTTAGAATTGTTTGAATCGGTGCGGGAATGCATTGAAAGTAATGGGACTATAGACTTTCAGAACTCTGCTGGTGTCAATGTGGACAATTTTCTAGCCCTACTTGAGTTTTACCTTAAGTCCACTGTTGTGTCATTTAGGTCTGATTTGTATGTGCAGAGAAGGGGCATTTGTATACGGTCATGTGTTGCCCCAGTTCTATGTAACATCTTTTTATCCTGTGTTGACAGAGCAATTTATACAGCCCTTAATGGATCAGGTTTTAAAATATTTAGATATGTTGACGATTTCTTAGTCATTGTGGATAAGGGCGCTGCAGTGAGTCAAAGTGTGGAAAGTGTGCTTTCTATTTTTAAGATACAAGGAAAAGGGCTTACTTTTACTCATGAGCTACCGGTGGACAACAAATTGCAGTTTCTTGATTTAAATATGGAAATTTGTAATGGGGAAGTGTGTTGGAAATATTTTCCCAGGGCTAAAAAAGAGCTACTTCCATATGGATCAGCCCATTCAAAGACTATAAAAAGAGGGAAAGCTTCCCTTTGTTTGGAGTCGCCCTTGTTAAAATCATGTGTACATATGGCAGAGGAAAGCTTTATTAATCAATTACAAAGACTTGATGCGGCTGGTTTCCCGGGTATGATCATATGTGGGGTGGCAGAGTCTTTGCTTCAAAAAATGAAAGGGAAAAAAAGATCGCCAGATATGTTGAGGAATAAACGACCACAAGTGATCCCCTATATACATAGAGTTGCACACTGCCTGAAAAAGGTGGCTAGTAGGTTTGAGGTGCCAGTTGTGTTTTCTGCCCCCAATAAACTGGGTAGGTTATGTGCAATAATAGGGAGAAAAAACAAAGTGCAATGCGATAAGAAGCATGTTAAGAGTTTTATTGGATGTCGGGTGGAGGTGATTTATGAGGTTCCTCTGACGTGCGGTAATCTATATATTGGGCAAACAGGAAGATGTAATAATGATAGATGAGGGAACATTAGAAGTCCATAGAAAATGGCAAAGGGTCAAATTTAGCCTTGCACTGCCAAAAGTGCAAGTGTGAGCCGTTGTTTAGTAGGTTAAACATATTAGGCAAGAGTCGGGATAAGATGGCACGCGAAATTTTAGAGGCGTATTGGATACAGAAGAAAAATGAAAGATGCATTAGTGAAGCTTCGTTGAGTTTACGTAGAAAAGAATTTAATTTTATTGAGCAATCCTCTTGAGTTATGCAAAGAACGAGATTATTATCGGGCCTCAAGCGGTTATTCTTGGCCTATAGTTGTTATTCTTGGACTCATCTTACGTTTTTGGGGCCATGGGAGTTTGCAGAATTTTTTTTTCCCGCAAGTACATGGGCCTCGTGGCTTCTTAGATGTTGGCAAGATAAACTTTCTCAATAGATAGGGACTACTTAAGTTATGGGGTGTAGATGGACATGTCCTACTGTATTTGCTGTATTTGTGTGGTGGTGTTTTTAGTGTATGACTTGTGACTATGTGGTGATATTTGCCTGTCCAGTGTGGTAGGAGTTACTGGGCAATGCAGAGGTGTTGATTTACAAGACAGTATAGAATTTGTGACTGTCATGTTTGGTGGATGTTTTTGGGGCAGAGAGGAAGAAAGTGTCACTATCTCCTTGGTAGAGGAAGAAGAGAAGAAGAGGAAGAAGAGATTGGTCACCGCCATGTTTGGACAAGGTTATGGTCTGCGAGGAAGAGAGTGCCATTTCCCCCTTGGCAAAGAAGAGGAAGATGAGAAGAAGAGGAAGTTGAGACGTGCCTGAGTGTAGAAGAGGAAGTGTTTTCCGGTTTTTCTTACTGTTGGTAGTGTGCGCGTGTGTTGTGGATCTTCTCCTGTGTTTGTCTTTGTTTGCGCCACATTTCTGAATACGATGATGCACCAACTAGCCTCTCAAGCCGTTATTTTTCCGACATTTTATTTAGCCCGCCATGTGTTGTTCCGGTCAACCGCGGATCCGTTCGACTACAAAGAGATGGACGAGCGTGTGCGATCCTAGAAATATAGCTGATAATATAGATTTGCGCCGAAGTTCTGTACGACGTCACTGCACGTTAAAGAAGCCAGGTGGACGATAGGATTGCAAAACATTTATTTCGTTGCTCAAGCAGGTCTAAAGAGAGGCGTACTAGATGGCCGCTAGTCCATGACTGGTGACAACTGATTAGCCCGCTCCATAGCCCGTAGTTCAATCTTCGGGTTCAAGCTGACCAGCACAGCTTCCCACTGCTCGGGAAAAGGGAGCTGTATTAATACCACTGCAGGTGGATTATTTGCGCAGTCCCAGAGAATGTGACTGTATGTCGCTCTTTCGCCACATTTACGGCAGTTTGGGTTGTACTGGATTGGGTAGATGATGGCAAGCACCAGCGGATTTAGGAACGAGCGTTTTTGTAGTCGGCGCCAAGTAACTTCCTACGCCTTTGTTAAGGATTTGTTAGGAGGTGGATATGTGAACCTTTCCAGCCTGATGTGGTGGGTAATATCATGAAAAGAAATTAATCGTCTCTCGTCAAATTCGGTCGGAATGTGCGCTGACTGCCCGTTGGACGAAACCTCGGGCTTGCGCGTGATCCTCCTCGTACCCCGGATTAGACGAGTGGGCCGGGGCTCAGATTCGTTCGATTTCTCTAATCTGAGCTGAGGTGCTATGGAGGATGCGGAGGGAGTGGACGTGATGCGACACATCGCAAAATTGCGAAGGGCTGTTTTAGCATCACTGAATATAATATCAGCGGGTGAAGGATGCTACCATATCGAGGTGCTGGGCGGCTATTGTAGCACAGGAAAGTGTTGAAGACTTCCGCCTTAACAGCCCAGTCAAACCGGTCTCTCCAAGTGTCGTAAAATGGTCTTATGGCCGCTTCCTCCGCAGTTTCGAAGAGGTGGTTGCGATTGATGCGGCCGCCAACGGGAACCGTTCCCATTCACACCGGCCAGTGCGAACACTTGTCTCTTGATATGGCAATATTCCGCCGCGTCCACATACGCTGCATTGACGTGTCGGCCGTACTTGGCATGTAGGACGTGAGCCCTCGCCATGCGTCCATCTTCGTTGTGCGCGGGGTGCATATTATTGGATAAGGGTTTAATGAATAGAGCTGTCCTAATGTGTGTAGGCAACTGTGTTTTCGCGTCCTTCTCTGGAAGATGGTGGTACATCTGTTGTCTGAATAACATGGCCGTTCCCGTGTTCGTGCGAGTGAGTCGCCCGAGAAGGGAGACAAGGTGTGCCTCGCACAGCTCTGATACCGTGTTGTGAACCCCAAGGGCCAGCAGCCTTTCCGTAGACGTGCTGTGCGAGAGCCTAAGGGCAGCCTTGTAGGCCTATCGGATTAGGCCCTCGAATTTGATTCTCTCTTCGAATTGCAATTGGCGCAGTATCTGTCACACGTGTTTCTGTGGACACTTGAACAGCGCCGTAAAGGAAGGCAGGAAAGTGGGCCCGCAATCGTCTTGGTAATGATCGACGGCTGTTGCGACGCGAGCCTTTCTCTCCCTCTTTTTTTTCTTTTTTTCCTCTATTTTCTCCTATCCACATGAGTCAGCTGAGGTGGCTCAACTACCGAGTCAGTAACTGGCCTGAGCATTTTCTTTTCCTTCTTCCTTCCGTCGCCACAAATATATCTTCTTAAAATATTTTTGCGGGCGAGTTGGTTCATTGCAGATCAAAATGTAAACTGCGCAAAAAAACGGGACGAAAGGCGAAGGAACACGAACAAGACAACACGGGCGCAGATTTCTAACTGTTTATTGGTAAACGAAAGCACATGCTATATACATGAGGGAATTTAGGCGCGTAACCACTGCTATCTTTAACACGAAGCGTGATAAACATATGACGGTAAAATTTTATCGTAAACTTCTTTCACACTATGAGAAAACATATTGCAGATTGCAAGATAAAGGTCTAACACTCAGACGCCATGTTCAAAAAAGGCAAACCACAATCAGACAGAGTTTAAACCAGAAGAAACAAAAAAGTTTTGGAAAGGCTATGAAACAATGTAAAGGAGTATGAGAAAACAACGGTGGCGTGAAAAAAATTGACAGAGACGAAAAGAAACGGTGAACATTAAAGGAGGAAAAAGCTTTTGCGAAAAGACAACAGGAGTAAACGGAGAGAGGGTGAAATATGGAGGTGAAGATTAAAACCAGATAAAAGATTCATGTGAAAAAAATGACTGGGTGGAAAAACAAGAAACAGTTGTAAAGGTGAACCATTAAAACCAGCTAAAAGAATGAAGTGAAAAGAAAAATTAACAAGGAACAGTTGTAAAGTTGAACCTAAAACCATTAAAACCAGGTAAAAGAATCATGTGCGACAATGACAGGATGGAAAACAAAACACAGCTGCAAAGGTGAACAATAAAGCTATGCAACGAATTGCATTTTAAAAAACTGAAAACCGTTTATGACAAGATTAGTACATGAAAAGGCACCAGAAATTTTCCAGGCGGCATTCCAAAAACTGAATTTCACTCGATGAAAGCAAAATAGATGGTGTGCTCACACATCTGTCGCCTGTTTTTAAGATATGATAAGCTTCAACAACCTCCCTTTCTGTCTTTTCTCTTGACTTAAACAAAAACGGGGTTTCGCGCAAAATTGGTGTGCAGGGTGATTTGTCCCCCCCCCCCCCCCCTTACCTTCACAGTTCCCCCACCATGGAGTGCAAAATGCCCTCCAGCATTACGAAAAAACGGTGAACGTTTTTTCGTAATTCCTCGAAAGTTCATTCTTCAAACTTCTTCGAAAGTTCGATGTTCGATTTTTCGAAAGTTCACCGAGTGTGTTCAGGACTGGTACACAAAATTTAACTCACATGCGGCAGATTTTACATTGGACAGACGGGTAGATGTTTCAACGAACGGGCACAAGAAATTAATTTGGCAATAAGGAACAATTCTGGAGGGTATTTTGCACTCCATTGTGGGAACTGTGAAGGTAAGGGGAGGTGAAAGAACAAAGCATCCTGCACAACAATTTGGCGTGAAACCACGTTTCTGTTCAAGTCAAGAGAAAAGACAGAAAGGGTGGTTGTTGAAGCTTTTCATATCTTCAAAACAGGCGACAGATGAGTGAGCACACCATCTATTTTGCTTTTATCGAGTGAAATTGTGTTTTTGGAAGGCCACCTGTAAATTATTGGTGCCTTTTCATGTACTAATCTTGTCAGAAACGGTTTTCAGTTTTCCAAAATGCAGTTCGTTGCACAGCTTTATTGTTCACCTTTACAGCTGTGTTTTGTTTTCCATCCTGTCAATGTTGCACATGATTCTATTACCTGGTTCTTTTACCTGGTTTTAATGGTTTTAGGTTCACCTTCACAACTGTTTCTTGTTAAATTTTCTTTTCACATGATTCTTTTGGCTTATTTTACTGGTTCACCTTTACAACTCTTTCTTGTTTTTCCGCCCAGTCATTTCTTCACATGATTCTTTTAACTGGTTTTAATGTTCACCTCTATAATTGTACCCTCTTTTCCGTTTACCCCTGTTGTCGTTTCGCAAAAATTTTCTCCTCGTTTAATGTTCACCGTTTCTTTTCATCTCTGTAATATTTTTCACGCCACCGTTGTTTTTCCAGGCACCTATACATTGTTTCATAGCCTTTCCAAAACTGTTTTGTTTCTTCTGGTTTAAACTCCATCTGATTGTGGTTTGCCTTTTTTGATCATGGCGTCTGAGTGTTAGACCTTTTATCTTGCAATCTGCAATATGTATTCCCATAGTGTGAAAGAAGTTTACGATAAAATTTTACCGTCTTATGTTTATCACGCCTCGTGTTAAAGATAGCAGTGGTTACGCGCCTGAGTTCCCCCATGTATATAGCATGTGCTTTCGTTCACCAATAAACAGTTGGAAGTCTGCGCCTTTGTTGTCTTGTTTGTGTTCCTTCGCCTTTTGTCCCGTTTTTTCGCGCAGTTTACATTTTGATATGCAATGAACGAACTCGCCCGCAAAAATATTTTAATGCAGTATATTTCTTCTACTCTGGGCTCTATGTTGTGTGTGAAAACGAAGCATGACGCTGTTTTATCGTGTGTGAACTTCATCGCTGTGACCACTTGTCATTCCTGAGTCCTGGCATACTGCTTGAAATGCAAGTTGGGCCCCCCCCCAAGTGCGAGTCTCCATCGGACATCTGGATACATCCTGGGGCCACGTCAGGAGAATATGCAAAGTGTGGAAATCTGAGTGCTGGAGACATGTGAGGCTATATTCCGACTGGCTGCAGGCTTCACTTCTACAGGATATGAACGCTTGTGTCGCTGCTACCCGGTTTGCGGAGTACAAGAGGCTGGCAGCCAGCCAAAGCTACAGAATTCCTGTGGCAACGTGGTGGACTGGCTCTACCACAGACGCCTCGTGCCACCCGGTCCGCTAGCAGGGTCACCGTGCTTGATGGAGCCGTGTTAACGGAAGAAGTAAAGAGAATCCTGGAAAAAGGCCCAAAGTTCTCCTTCGAGCCTCCTGTGAAGCGCTCTAACCTTGTTGCTGTGGTGCGAAGGGTAGGGGAACGTGTTCCGGAAAAGCAGCAAGAACGAGTCGTCGGCCACGGTATGGACTGCCTACATCGTACTGTAAGTGATCTTCCTTCAAGAATCCCACCTATTAGAAAATTAGTCAACCATCTGAAAGACAATGACCTCACTATCATTCAGTCGGACAAAGAAGGTGGTTTTGTCGTCTTACCCTTGGGTGCTTTCGATAAAAACGCCACTGATGCAATTACAAAAAAAATTTTAAGGGAACAAAGTTGGACCCCAAGAAGCAAAAAAGCAGGGCAATGAAGCTACTCAAGGGCATGAACCTGGAAGCTTTAAGCAAAAAATTCGAGAAGAACGATAATGAATGTCTTCATGTATTCTCTACTGGGAAAACACATAAAACGGAGTGCCCTCTAAGGGCGATTGCTTCGGAAAAAGAAACATGGCAAAGGATAATCGCAGACTACCTTCGGCGCAACTTATGACGATAGTTGGAAATTACCCGTTTCTTGTCAGGAGTTGAAGTGAGGTGGTGGCGTGCTTGGATCCATGCGGCCGGGCAGCAACGACAGGTTTTTCCATTGACATTCAGGACCTCTTTTATTCCGTTTCGCATGCCGGATTGTCCGATGCTATACGTGCAAATATACACCAAAGCGGTGAAATAAGTTTTCAAAATAGGGCAGGAGTGAGCACGGAACACTTCTTGGAATTGTTGAGGTTTTACCTCAGTTCCACAGTTATTGAATTTAAAGGCCATCATTTTATTCAAAAAGCTGGAATTTGTATAGGATCGTCAGTGGCACCTCTCCTCTGTGACCTTTATTTCGCTGCGTTTGACAAGTGGGTTGAGCAAAGTTTGTCCAATCAGCAGGTCGTGCGTGTTTTTCGATATGTGGACGATTGCCTGGTGCTACTAAAACTTGCCCCAGAAGATAACCTGCACAATGTTGTCACTAACATTCTAGGAATATTTACATCATCGCCGCGGGGCTTAACCTTCACGCACGAGTTAGTGGCTAACAACACTTTACAGTGCCTTGATCTTAATCTTGAGTTTACCTCGCAACACATTTGCTGGTCGTATTATCCCAGAACCAAAAAGAACCCATTGCCATTTGGAAGCGCACACTCCAAGCTTGTAAAACGTGCCAATGTAACCTTAGCCTGCCAATCTGCCCTCGAAAAATCATGCATGCATAAAATTGAGTCAAGCTTTAACCAGCAAGTTCAACGCTTTCATTCCGCAGGTTGCCCAGCTCATATGATCAAAGCAGCATGTAAAAGCTTGTTGCAGAAACTTAAAGGACGGAAGAAGAAGGAAGAGAATGTTAAGGAAAAACCGCTGCAGGTGATGCCCTACACTCATCGTGTTTCCCACAATATCAAAAAAGTGGCGAACAGGTATGGTGTCAAGATGGCCTTCTCGGCACCGATCAAGCTTAGTAGCGTCTGCCCCTTGGCGTCTACAGGAAAGAGACAAAGCATCAGTGCAAAAAGAATCCCCAAAAAAAGTTCACCGAGTGTGCTTCAGGATTAGTATACAAAATTCCCCTCACATGTGGCAGATTTTACATTGGGCAGACGGATACATGTTCCAACGAACGGGCACGAGAACTCAATTTTGCAATAAGGAACAATGCTGGAGGGCATTTTGCACTCCATTGTGGTAAATCTGAAGGTAAGGGGAGGGGAATGAACAAAGCACCCTGCACACCAATTTGGCGCGAAACCACGTTTTTGTTTAAGTCAAGAGAAAAGACAGAAAGGAAGGTCGTTGAAGCTTTTCATATCTTAAAAACAGGCGACAGATGTGTGAGCACACCATCTTTTGATTTCATCGAGTGAAATTGCTCTTTTGGAAGGCCACCTGTAAATTTTCTGGTGCCTTTTCATGCACTAATCTTGTCAGAAACGGTTTTCATCTTCCAAAATGCAATTCGTTGCATAGCTTTATTGTTCACCTTTACAGCTGTGGTTTGTTTTCCATCCTGTCATTGATGCATGTGATTCTTTTACCTGGTTATTTTACCTGGTTTTAATGGTTTTAGGTGTGTTTTAGGTGCGCCGCGGTGTGTTTTGTGTTGCCCTGAACCTAGTTCTGGTTTATTGTCGGGAGTTCATTGTCGGGCCCCTCAACAGCATGTTTTCATCACAGTTTGGTCGAATGTTGTTTCATTTTTATTTATGGTTTTTCTGTTGATTCGGAATAAACCGCTATTTTTAAGAAAAACTCGTCAGGCAAGACCTTGGCTCATGGACCCGTATTCTAGAATGCGGAGCCTTGAAGATGAAAGTACAAATACCGGAAACTTTTATTTTTCACACATGTCCCGCCGCTGTGTTACAGTGGTAAGACACCCGATTACTGTGCCGGAGTTCCGGCTTCGATCCCAACTGCCAGTGGCTGCGGTTCGACGGAGGCGAAACGGAAAGGCAAGTGTGCTGCGCCGCGATATCAGTGCGCTTAATAAAGATCCCCAGATGTCTTAAGTTACTCCGTAGCCTCCATTACAGCCTCTCATTCTCTCTCTCTCCTTTCACGTCCACCTTCCTCTCTTTCTTTAGGGCGCGGTTCAGGTGTGCACAGAACAAGTGTGACGGATACTGCACCGAACAGTTCCTGTGATGAAATTTCTTTATTATATTCCATATCCACTAGTTCCTCTTCTCCGAGGATACTCAGCCTTTCTTTCCCTCAAAACCACTCTACTGGCTCTAATTAGGTCTCCATGGAGACAAAAAAAGAAGCATCGTGTGCTGTGCGATGTCAGTGCTCGTGTTGCGACTGTAGGAAGAAGGAAAATAAAGTGCAAGGACCTCCTGCTGCCTATGTAGCTTATCCCCCTCCGCTTCCTCGTGATGACAAAGGATGAAAATTCCAGAGGGCACTTTTTGGACTAGTAAATTGCGATGAGGCGAAGGCCATTATAACGCAGTGGATCATCGTTCTTCTCTACGGCCTGCCAAGCGAAGAACACAAAATGGTACTTCATCCGCAGGGCATCATTTACCTCAGTGCCATCGGACCTGCCAAGTTGGCACTCGCCCTCTACAACGTTGCCAAAATTGACAAGCACCTTGCAATTACGATTGATCAAGTCCGTATCCATCCAACAGGCAACACTGTAATGGTGAGCACGCCGGACACTCACCGGGCGTGTCTATACGCTAAAATTAAGGGTACTACTGTCAACTCTGTCACCGCCCCGGTGGCCGCATATGTTCCCGCACCGAACGACTTTGTCCGAGGCATAATATACAGAGCCCATAGCCATGAGACTGACGCCGAAATTCTAGCCGAACTTTGAACCCGCAACCCAAACATTCCCATTGGCACCGCTCGTCGCATGAGACGCACTTGACATTTCGTTGTTACCGTTGTCAACAGCAAGCTGCCTCGCCACCTGAGGTGCCTTGGCTTACCCTTTGAGGTCTTACTCTTCAAGGAGCGCCCGGAAGCCTGTTTCAACTGCCTCAAGCTCGGCCAGAGGGCCGATGTCTGCTCCCTCCTACGTCGTAACGCTTGCCGTCGCTGTGAAGCCGCTCATGAGTCTCCTCCAGCTGATCAACCAACCGTGTGTGCAGTGCAAGCTGGAGCCGGAACTACAAGTATCGGTTGAAGTGTTCAGGCTAATCGAAGAGCACCGCATCGACCATGGACACTGACTCCACGTCAGCAGGACAGGATCGCGAAACCCGCCCCGCGAGCGCCGACGAGACCGAAAGCCTCCACGAGATGAGTCCTTCCCTCCGCTTGGCAGCGACAGTGCTTGCAGTCGCAGCCGCCCCTCCTATACCTCACCCAGTCCTCAAACCAACTTCCGGTCCATGCCTAAGACCAAGCCCAGCAAACAAATCGCGTTGCACACTCCCTCAAGCTTCATATCGCCACTGTCCGACATAAAGGTAAGGAAGCTGGGAGATATGGGCATGAGCTATGAGCTTCTACAAAAGCAAATGCCAAAATTATTAGCTTTTAATTTGCACATACACCTTCTAAAGTGCTACCACAGCAAGTGGCTTACGCTCAAACCCCCGACCCTGTGAGCGACTCTGTCACAGACGCTGATCAGCCTAGGCGAACAAGCGCGAAGCACCTTCTCCCATTTCGGACGCAGCGGCCATATTTGACGCTATTGACCCTCGAATATCCAAGGTTGAAGACGCATTTCAGCGTTTCACCCCTACCATCGATGGTGTCGTTGAAAGCTGCGCTACAATGACGGCAAGCATACATGTCTTACCGCCAGAAAAATATGCTATAGACGGCTTCCTATCATGCGAAATGCATTACCTCCATTAATCCCTCTCCCGAGCCAACACCCATTAGTGGTGCTACGTCGGAGAATGAGGCTGGGATGAAACGGTCTGGCAGCATTCCCAAATCACCGGTAGCGCTATAGCAGTGCATCGAACCGTACGGGAAACACGATGGCAAACTCCCCATTACAGTGTCACCATGGAACTGCAGGGGCTTCAGGGCTAATGGGCGGGCCCTGGAGCGTACCCTGCAGGCACGCCTGCACACTCCCCACATTGTCGCGCTTCAGGAAACATACACTCACATCACTCACTAGCTACAAGGCATATGATCAACAAATAGCACAGGACCCATTCCCCCAAACCGCCTTGTTACAGCCAACCGGTCCCGCACAATTTCGGGCTGGTACTCCCAAGCACTTGTACCCAGACTCCGTTGTACGTTCTTAATGTCTATAGCGCGCCCAGGGACAAAAGCACGCGTGAAACGATTCTACTTGAGGCCGGCATGACAGCTCAAACGGGAATGCTCCTTGGAGACTTCAGCGCACTGCACGCAGAATCGGGGTACCGAAAGGCTTGTGGCCGTAAGGAAGCCAAGGTCTGGCAGACGGCTCAGATGCTGGGCCTCACTTTACTCCTCGACCCCGACCATCCCACCCATTTTTGGCAACAGCATAACACAAGACACTTGCCCAGATCTCAGATTCGCTCGTAATATCCCTGACGCCCGCTGGGAGAACCTTTGTTTGAACTTTGGCAGCGACCAGTAATTGTTGAGCACCACTTTTACAGCTACACATTATAAGTCCCCCCGCCGCACGGTTACACATGTCAACTGGGGCGCGATTCGGTATGTGCGAGCTCAACGCATCCCAACCCCTATTGATGACTTAGCCGCATGGATCAACTCTTTGCTTCAGGATACTTACAAATCCACCACCACGGCAACTCAGGAGGTTGGCCCCACCCCAATGCTAAACTAATGCAAATGTGGGCCGCTCAGCGTAGCCTCCACGCCCGTTGGCTTCGCCGTAAACAACCGTAATCTGAAGCTCCGTCGGGTCCAAATTGGATGTGAGATCGAGGCATATTCAATTCATTTAGGTCAAGAGCAAGGATATCCCAGTCGGAAAAAACTACAGAAAGTTTTCTGACGGTACAACAGAATTTCTGTGCGGTTTTTGACGGAAAACCTGTTGTGACAACAGAACATTCTGTAGAAACATCAGAAATTTCTGTAGTTACAACAGAAAAGTAATACAAAACTACAGACGACAGAAACATACTACAGAAAAACTACAGAACTACAGAAAAGTACTACAGAACTACAGGAAAATCTGACGTTTACGACAGAACTACAGAATATTTTGTTGTATTTTTGACACGGTTCTGTAGTTTTTTTCGACTGGGATCAGCTCTGCGAACCGCATCAATAGAGAGTTAGGATGCAAGAACTCGTGGTTCTTGCTCAAACATCTGCTAGACCCCGCCCAAACCAAATCCGCTTCACACAAAAATCTTACCCGCGTCATACATGCTTTTCAGGGCACAAATGACGAACTTTTCAGTACTCAGCGACACAAATATAGCCATACCTCTACTGATATCGCTCTTCCTTCTGGTTACAAGAGCACCCAAACCTAGATGTGGACTGTGACATCACAGTAGCAGAGGTTCGCGCTGCTCTGAACCGTATTAAAACCACCGCGGCCGCATGAGGTCGCCCGCATTGCAAATAAAATATTCGAAACCTCGATGACGCCTCAATCGAAGCAAGCGCGGACCGTTTCAAACGCCACTGGCATGGCGGTAATTTACCATACAAACAAAAACATGCCAAAGTCATTTTCATGCCCAAATCACGCAAGAAGCAGGAGATTGGCAATATCCGGCCTATATCACTCACATCCTGCTTGGGCAAAGTTATGGAACATGTTATCCTTAATTGCTTCACGCAAACACTAATAAGCAACATTTTCCTCCCACTATAGTCGGCTTCCGCGCTGGCTTTTCCAATCAAGACGCAAAGTGGCAACTCCAACATGACATACTAGATCCAGTGCCCATCCTGGCTACAAGCACCATCTTAGGTCTCGACGTTAGCAAAGCGTTCGACAACGCGTCGCATGCATCCACCTTAACCACCCTCTCACCAATGGAATATTGGCACCCGCTACTATAATTACATTGGTAAATTTCTCCACACAGGCACGGCTCAGCTTCAGATTGTTACGCCGCCTTGCGGCTTACTGAGGAGCAGCAGAAGCAGAAGAAGAGTAAGCAGAGGCAGCGAGGCGCGCCCAGACTGATCCGGGTTTCTGAGCCGTGGGCGTCCGTCCTTCATTCGACGTTCAGCTGTATTAAAAATATTTCATCCGTTGCAATATTGGCCACCTCCGTAGGGATAAAATAAACGATAGGCACTCGTGGCACGCCGCAGATTGCAGTATTTTCCCCATTCCTATTCAATACATCAATGCGAGGCCTCCCGCCACACCTCGACGCCATACCACATATCGAACACTCCATGTATGCAGAAGAGGCCTTTGTCCAAGGCAATGGTGTTTCTTGCTCGCCCACGAAATTATAATTACTGATCTTCACAGACAGGACAGTGCGCCGGCCCATCCAAAACTTACCTGAACCGATCGTGCTCCACCTAGATAAGATTCCCACACCTTCAGTCCTGACCATCCGTGTCCTCGGTATGATGGTGTAGAATAACACCCAAAAAACGGACGCTATCAAACATCTCCAGGCTACAGCCCATCATATTAATGGCGTCATTCGGCGCATTACGACACGCCTCCGAGGCATAAAATAGATGATACTGTGTAGGATAACCCAGGCTTTTCTAATTAGGCGCATTGTTTATGCTTTGCCTTACTACCACCAACACCAGAAAGATGTGGAAGCAGTAGAAAGCTTATATGTTCCGCGTATAAGGCAGCGCTAGGACTGTACCACTATGCTAGTACACAGCGACTGCTCCGCCTGGGTGTCGACAACACTCTTGCAGAACTGTTTTTGTTGTTTTGGCTGTATAAAGAAAGAATAGAAAATGCACGGGCCTACAACTGGCTCTGTAGCTGAGCCAGCTCCACTGCCTCGTGTAGACAGAAGAGAGAAAGTAGAAAGAAAGAAGAGAGAGATAAAGAAGGGCGCTGCAACAGCCGTCGTCCACCACCGAAGCAGTTGTGGATGCAATGACGGCCTACAACAGGTGGCTGCCGCTTACGGTGGTGGCGAATAATAATAAGGATTTATAATAATAGCTAATAATAATATCATTAATTGTTAGCCACCGCCGCAAGCGGCTTTGACCTACCGTCCCAGCCCAGTACGGCCGGGAACAGCCACCCTTCAACCCAACTCATCGAAGCACATAAACTTCGCCCAAATTCGCCGACTCTCACGCACCATGTATGGTCGCCCTATCCTTGACCGCCTACACGTAACTCCTATCGGAGATAAATATCACCCAGCACCTCTTCCTGTAGGGGTCTACAGCCGCCTCACTCTTAAACCCATTCCCGAGAAAATGCTGACATGGCGCCACGACGCTTGCCGTGGAATCAAGGCCGAGACACTTGACACCACTTACCTTACAGATGACCACGCATTCTACGTGGACGTAGCGAGGTGACGGTCTCTGTGTCGCATGCGTAGCCACTCCACACTTGTTACTGCTGCCACGGTTAGCGGCCCTCTCCACCACGGCGGAGGAAACTGCGATCGCGGTGACCATCGCCTACCCGCGTATGCACATAGTCCTTTACTGACTCTAAACATGCGATTCAAAATTATTCGAAAGGCCTTATCTGTCGAACCGCCGCATGCACACTCCGCGGCAGCCTCCTGATTATAAAATGCACTTAGTCTGTGTACCCGCCCCCGCGGAAAACTCTGGCAACGAAGGGGTCGGCCGACCAGCCCGAGGTCTAACAAACCGGGCGGACAGCTCCGCGGATCCAGAGGCCATGCCGAGGCCCTCGTGACTTTTGCTGAAATTACTAACCCACACAGAGACACGAGACGACGCTTCCCGCCAACTCATCCTGACCTTGACAGAGCGCTGGCCACTATGCTGCGTAAACTTCAAACAAATTCTATTCTCAGTTATTCGAGATTGGCACTGATTACTGACGAGTACTACGGTCCTATTTGCCCAATTGCTACCGTGCAGTAACAGCCACATTGACACACACCATTTGGAGATTTAGAGGAAAACCGCCCCCTCGTACTTTACTGTCAGCTCCCTACGAGGATAGCTGGTACCAACTTCGTACGTGCTCAGTCAAGAAGGCGCAGCTGGCGCTTGTCTCGTGGGCCCAGACCGTCGCCTCCGCCTGGGGGCCACGCCAGGCCGACATGCCTTAATGATTACTCTTGGCAATAAAAGTGTTTCTCTTTCTGTCTCTCCCCTACGGCACCTCAATCTACTACTTTTCACTCCTATCTTCCTTCCTTTACGGCCTGCTAGTCCGCGAATTGACACATACTGCGCCTTTCCCTTCCTGTCAATGAATTTGAAACGCCGCTGATGCCTGCTGTACTAACGCCTCCGATACATTTTAATGCGACAGCGTTAAGGGCCCCGTGTTGCAGAAAGGTCGATGTCGTCGTCGGCGGCCGCCGTCCCACATCTTCCGGCGTTGGCCGTGAGCGAAAAATCCAAGAAGCATTAATAAAGAAAAACGAGTAGGAAATATCGCCGACCTGAGGAATCGAACGTGGGACTCCGGTGTGCGAGACGAGCCCGCTAAACACTCCACCACGCCAGCTAGATGTTTTGAAATGGACAAAGGCGCGTCTATTGATTGCGGTATTGTCTCAGAAATCCCTTTAGAGAAGTGTATTGTGTTGTATAATAATAGTTATGAACATGTACATTGCAGAATTACAGAACACGCAGTTAAGCGAGTGGCAAATTACTTCTCGGCTGTAATTCCTTCCTCTTCGTTTGGCGTGCACGTAGCGCCATCATGCATGTGGCGCACGGAATAAGATAGACTGGGCATGACCTCCGAGATCTTTATCGCGCTGGCTCGGATCGGCAACGATGTTGCCGACGAACTACGACTGCAATTTGAGGCCCGCGTGTTTCGGCAAAGCGACTGGCAGCGCTTCTATGTCCCGGAAGGATTAATAAATAAAAATGAGTATAGCAAGTTGCTCGATAACGTTATCGCGTTCCATTCTTAAAAGGCGACGGTTGAGCGTTCTCCAATATTTGGTCTGATTCTGTTAGCAGTGTGATGTGGTGTTCGGGGAAAAGGCGCTACATGGACGCCTGATCGACGCCCGGTGGGGTGAGCCTCGTATGCGCATGGAATGGAATGTAAAAAAAATATTTTCTGCAGATTGTATTAGTTTATGACGGTTGCTGGCCACTTGAGCTCCGTAGTGGATCCTCATTTCAAGATGCCGCATTTCACTTCTGCCATGCAATTAATCGACTGGTGACGTCGAGACCAGTCGTGATGGTGCACCTTGTGCTATAGCGTGCACCAGTCGTGATATAGCGTGCACCTTGTCGAACACAAGCAGCATTCCATTCAACGCATCAAAGTTGACCGCCTTTATCTGGAGGAGTTGGTTTGGCGCATTGATATTTGCGCCAAGTGGTTAACCATTTTATGTTATTTCGTGATACGGAGGACCCATTTGTACAAACTCTGTGTCAGGTTAGGTTTAACAAAGAGTTGCCAAATTTGTTGTAAGTTCAGCGAGCATACAAGGGCGGATTTTCGGAATCCTTAAAGTCCACACATGTCATGTCGTGTATTGCAAGCGCGCTTTTGTTGTGAATATTTATCACCTGTGACGCGAAAGAAATTTTATAAGGAATTGCGCGATGCCCCTCTCCCGGTCCTAGTGTACAGATCGTTGTACTGTACAGGTCCATGGAATTCAGTCATTAAACAAGTAAAAAATATTCCTGTACCAGGGGGAGCAAACACTTTCTGTTTCAAGCTTCATAGCAATAGACTAGAAGTTAAGACCTATTTAGAAATTAAGGTTTTTGCACCTGGGGGGAATCACTGTTTCACGTGCTGCAAGCCGGCATCTATCGGACATGATTTCATAGACTGTTGGGAAGCCTTTTCTTGTGGGACATTCTACAACGAACGATTAAAAAGAACCTACCCATTGATGCATTCGGAATTTGATTTTTACCAATTGAAGGTGATGATTGGCTACCGCTGCACATGATCATGTTATTGGGCCTGCACAGTATCCGGCGATCCAGAACGGCTTTCAGGCTTGCAGACATTTATGATAAGAATACACGGCAGTATTTTCACGGAGCCGTTGCGAGTATTATTGATGTTTTCAAGACCCGAGACGAAGTGCCTAAGTTGCTTTCGAGGATGGAAGTGTTGCTGCACATGCCAGATTTGTAATGAATAACGCGGCGTGTTTTTAACCCATCCCTTAAGGAAATGCCATATCTGGACTTCCCGAAAAGCTCAATCGACCATCAGGTTCGCTGCCAAGGCTGGGGAGGCAGCTTCCACCCGCCGTGGGACACAGTAATTTCCTCTGTGCCGATAGTCAGACTGAAGCTCTTGTAGGTTTGCTGTCACATTTTTGTTACATGCACACAGCTAATAGCGAACAGGCGCTGCTGCACACTCACCAGCATACACAACATGCAGCACGCCCGCCAGCCGCACCGAACTCCGATGTCTGCCACCGCGAAAGGAACGAGACAAGTGCTTAGGCGCATGGAGTTGAAAGGGGGAGGGGAAAGACGCAAGCACACACAAAACGGAGAGCTCGCGGCCTACGCAGTATAGAGCGTGGCAGCGAGGAGGAGAGATGAAATGCGAGCCAGCGACGCAGCCGCCGCTGTTTAAGAGGGAAGAGGGGAGCGCGGGAGAGAAGGAGTCACTGTCTAGCCAGTGCGGCCCTCCACGCAGCCACCGCCAGCTGTCTCTGAGGGTGAGTCACCGTCTAGACAGCTCGGAGGGGGCCGTATACTGAACTGCCATCATTTTCTTGGTATTTTGAATCGCTCAACTTAACCGAACATGCGTTTGTGCACCGGACTGCCGCCGCCTTTTAAATGGAAATGCGAGTTAGTAGACGGAAAGAGGAGTATGTAGCCATAACCTAGCGCCCTCCTGCATTAAGGAACACATGGTGTAATAATTACAGTGCAGCGAAATCTGCATATTTGAAATATTAGGAGTCGTAGCTATTTTCTAAATTGAACACAATTAACACTAAGCATGCAGGCCATGTTGAGTGTTGAAAAATTGAAGGTCGACCACATGATGCCAATATTGAATATTTGCAGAAGGTAGACGAAAGCCATATATTGCTAATATACAATCACTATGGCGCCTACATAATTAAGGCCCCGATGAGGTTACATAAAGTCCTGTTGATGCCAGGCATATGGCCCTGATCTGTCTATATAAGGTCATGACGATGCCATATATGCCCTTTATCAGGCCACATAAGGTTGCGAGGATACCATATATGCCCCTGATCAAGCATTATAAGGTCCCATTACCCGTTCAGATATGGATTATATGTTGCATGATATGGCCAAATCTGAGCCATATAAGGGCAACATATTGCGCATATATGACCTTATCTGGCCCAGGTAAGGTCTTATTTGCTGCCCTATATATTTGTATCTGGCAGCATATGTTCCATATCTGAAGCAGATATGGGATTTCCGTAAGGGATATGTGTTCGTGGAGTAATGTTCTTTATGTGTAAAACCATATTGTAATTCTGGCAATAAAGATAAAAAATGTGGCGAAGTTGCTAAAAGGTCTCGGCTGGGGGTCTATGGGATGGAAATTCGATTCCTGGTGAAGTCAATATTTATTTATTTTTAACTATCTCCCTCATTTTAACAAGCCAATTACTGTCACCAGATCGTGACGCCCCAATCTCGCGACATCCCGCATAGTCTCGCAAACAATTACGACAGTTCTGGCGAATGGAAGACAGTATGAGAAATAAAGGCATTCGCCTTAAAATAGAGAAGACAGAAAGAAGAATATGAGGAGGGAGAATGCTGTGCGTCGAAACAGGCGCCGTCCGCCACCGAAGCTGTGGCGGCTCCCGAGCCAGCGGCATGGGAGCCCCCGCCATTCACCGCGGGGGCCTACCATTCCCAGCTCCATAGAGCCAGGAGTAGCCACCCTTTGAACATTGGCCCCCAGGCGGTCGAAGTTACTACGGAGCCCTCCCCTACGGCGCCCATTTCACTCCTGCCGCTTCCACATCAATCTTTCTCACTTCCTTAATGGCGCGATAGTGTCCACAGAACCGGGTTCGAACCCGACCTCGGGGGATGCCTTTCGATGGAGGTGAAACGAAGAGGCGTCCGCTTGCTGTGTGATGTCAGCGCACTTTAAAGATCCCCAGGCGGTCGAACCTATTCCGTAGCCCTCCACTACGGCTCCTCTTTCTCTCTTTTCACTTTCACTCTTACCTTACTCTCTTCCTTTACGGCGTGGTAGGCGTGTCCCAGAAAACAAGTCAGGCAGTCACCGCGCCTTTCTCTTCCTATAAATCAATCATAGAACAGGTAAGACGCCCGACTACTATGCCGGAGTACCCGGGTTTGAAGAGGCGCCCGTGTGCTGTGCGATATCAGCAGCGAAGTTGGCGCAAAACATTGGCGATATTCGGTGGTGCAACACGGGTGTCCCACTTAGCAGTGATCATTATATTATCTCAACCGCTTTCCAAATCCAAGCCAACAAGCCCCCAAAACGACCATCAAAATTACGGATTGGGACAAATTTCTCAAAATTCGGGAGCAAACCGCTCCTACCGATATCTCTAACCTGGAGAAATGGATCTCTGATCTTACCTCAGATGTAGAACATACCACTTCATTGGCACCTGCGTCTGCAGAGCAACATACCACGGACAATAAATTACTCCACATGTGGGAAGCGCATGCCAGCCTTCTTAGACGCTGGAAAACACAGCGCAACAACAGGACACTACGTGTAAAAATAGCTCACTTAGAAAGGGATATTGAGCAGTACTCTCTTGAATTGTAAAAGCAACAGTGGGGCCAAATTTGCGATAGCATGAATGGACAGCTAGGCACCAAAAATACGTGGCTCCTACTTAGGCATCTTCTAGACCCCAGTAACCCTAAATCGGCTCAAAAAGACCAATTGGTTCGACTTGTACACCAGTATCCGGGTACACAGGACACAGGGTTGGATAATGCGTACCTCGACAGGGACATCGAGGATGCAGAAGTCTGGCGAGCGCTGGGTCAACTGCGCACAGGCACAGCACCTGGAACGGACGGAATAACCAATAAAGTTCTCCGAAATCTATGCCCTATGTCGCTCCTCGCCCTAATGGAATTCCTTTACCATCATTGGCAATCAGGCACCCTCCCACAAAGCTGGAAACATGCCAAAATTACTTTCATACCTAAACCTGGCAAAGAGCTAGCACTAAAACATTTGAGCCCCATCTCCCTGACCTCTTGCCTGGGAAAACGTTTTGACCACATTATCCTTACTAGGCTCCATAACTATGTTGAGGACAACGGTCTCCTCCCGGACACAATTATTGGTTTCAGGGCAAAATTATCTACCCAGGATGTTATGATTCGTTTCAAAAGGGATATATATAATCGACAGGGCCAGAAACAAACATAGCAGAGCCGTCCTGGGCCTTGATTTAAACAAGGCCTTTGACAACGTCTCACACAGAATCATCCTTGAAAATCTAAGAATCCAGGCATCGAAACATACAATTATATCAAATCATTTTTGTTTAAACGTACAGCCGTCATAACACTCGGAAACATAACATCCGCCCCAGTAACGTTAGGAACACAAGGTACACCGCAAGACTCGGTCCTTTCCCCATTTCTCTTCAATTGGGCACTCATCCGCCTCCCGGGTATGCTAGCCGAAACTCCAAATTTGCACCACACCTTCTATGCTGATGATATCACCCTCTGTACCAATAAAGATAACGAGGGCGAAATCGATGAAACTCTCCAATTGGCAGTTGACCAAGTAGAAAATTACGCCGCACAAGCAGGACTCAGTTGCTAACAGCCTAAATCTGAACTCCTCGTCATTCGAGGTAAGGGGAGAGGTAGGCGAGCACATCAAGATTCTATTCCCATTACTGTTAAGGTTAACAGACAACCCATACCAGAAGTCCAGACACTGAGAGTGTTGGGCCTCTTATCCAGAGTAATGGCAAGAATGCGGAGACGATTAACAGGCTCTCTGCCACTACCCATCAGACAATCCGTCTGATTAAACGAATTGCCAACAGGAGAAGGGGCATGAGAGAGGAAGACCTGTGCAGATTAGTGCAGGCATTTGTTCTCAGTCGCTTCACCTACTCAGTGCCCAACCTACAGCTCTATGCCGCAGAAAAGACCATGCTGGAGTGCCTCATCAGACAAGCATTCAAAGCGGCACTAGGGCTTCCTCATTACACAT
The DNA here is from genome assembly GCF_055883805.1 of Amblyomma maculatum. NCBI lineage: Eukaryota > Metazoa > Arthropoda > Arachnida > Ixodida > Ixodidae > Amblyomma > Amblyomma maculatum. The sequence goes on along the minus strand of NC_139348.1, from coordinate 57,192,263 downwards.
CTACAGAAAAATTTCTTCAACTCGGCATTCACAACACACTCGAGGAACTTTGCGCGGCCCACATCACCACACAGATGGCGCGGCTGACAAAAACTAAAACAGGCAGAAGCATCCTCGGCGCACTGGACGCAAATTCAGAGCCAGAAATAGATGAACCGAGAGATCTACCCACACCAATCAGGAAGCGGCTCCCCATTAAGCCTCTGCCCAAAAACATGCATCCTATACACCACAAGGGTAGGAGGATGGCCAGGGCCTTGGCTCTTCATAAGACTCATAAGCACCAACCGGGTGTTATCTACGTTGATGCGGCTGAGTATGCAGTTCCAAAAAGAGCATTTGCAGTGGCAGGGGTTAAGGGAACACACGGCACAGCCTTCTCGGCCTCCCTCCGTGTACGCACATCCGCAATGGCTGAGGAGGCAGCCATCGCTTAGGCCATTACAAATTCAGAGGCAAATATTATCATCAGCGACTCCAAGATTGGTTGGTTGGTTGGTTCACAGGAAGGTAAAGGCACAGTATTTGTCACACTTGTTCTGTGGACACCTGAACCGCGCCGTGAGGGAAGGGAGGAAGGTAGGAGTGAAAGTGGAAAGAGAGAAAGAGGAGCCGTAGTGGAGGGCTACGGAGTAATTTCGACCACCTGGGGATCTTTAACGTGCGCTGACATCGCGCAGCACACGGACGCCACTTCGTTTCGCCTTCATCGAAACGCAGCCGCCGAGGTCGGGTTCGAACCCGGGAACTCCGGCACAGTAGTCGGGCGTCGTACCAATGCGCCACCCCGGCGGGCACTCCAAGAATACCTCGGGCGAAATTGTGTATGGCACTCTAAATATTCTTAATAAGATTCCCTTCCCAGATAGGGACATTGAATTGCTTTGGGTACCGGCACATTCTGGCAACCCTGGAAACGGGGCGGCTCACCAGACAGCCCGAGGTTTAGTCGGCCGGGCGGTGACCACCTCCGCTCTTGGGACAGCCAAGGATAATCTTATATGATTTCATGATTTAACCCACCACTTCCGCCTTGAACGAAGGAAGTTTCCGCCTCCGCGCAAGCGTCTAAGCAAAGAACACGAAATTACCTGGAGGAGACTCCAAACAAACTCCTCTCCAAACCTGGTAGTTTCACATATTTTCCCCAGCCAATTTTCTCCTGACTGCACACTGTGCGATGAAAGAGCTACCCTCAACCATATACTATGGGGATGCAAGGAGGACCCCCCCCTCCAGAATGAGGAGAAATCCTACATCCAGATGACTGGGAGACCCTGCTGCGCAGCTCAGACCCATGCATACAAGACCGGATCCTCAAGCGCGCTTACGAGGTCGCTAACAGGCTTGACCTGCTGGCCATCGAGTAGGGCAATATAACTTGGCCTTTATCACTATCCGGCTAAATAAAGGTTACTTCTCTCTCTCTCTCTCTGGCGCAAATACACTGTACCTGGCTGCTCAAAGATTCTGTCACTGGTCTGCAGATGGCATACACTGTCAAGTGTTCTGGCAGCGATGTTGGTGCAATGAAACTGTACGCGGCTGCTCAAAGATTCTGTCACTGGTCTGCAGATGGCATACACTGTCAAGTGTTCTGGCAGCGATGTTGGTGCAATGAAGGCCAAATGTTACGGGAAAGAAAGGCCAGAAGAATACAAAGGAAGTTATCAGGGCAAAGAGAATCCTGAGATGGGCAGGCCGATCACGCTGGCAGAAGTGCACGAGGCGATGGGGGCCCTCACTAAAAACACGGCAGCCGGGGGAGATAAGATACGAAACTCCCTCATACGCAACCTCAGCGAGGGGGCAGTAAACCAGCTGACAAACTACCTCAACCAACTCTGGGCCGAGGGCACAATCCCGGCCGAATGGAAACATGCAGAGGTGGTAATGATTCCCAAACCGGGCAAAAAATTGCAAATCGAGAATCTGCGGCCAATCTCCCTTACCTCATGCTTGGGAAAGCTGTATGAAAGAATAATTACGAAAAGAATCCAGCGGTGGATGGAACGAGAGCAAATCTATCCACACAGCATGTTTGGATTCAGGTCTAAGCTATCTACGCAGGACGTTCTCCTACAACTCAAGGAGGACATCCTAACCAACATCCCAAAAACAGGGGAAAACGTGGTCATGGCCCTAGACATCAAAGGGGCCTTTGACAACGTCAGCCACCCGGTCATAATGGAGGGACTCCAAAATATAAACTGCGGGGAAAGAACTCACAACTATGTAAGAGCCTTTCTAGCAGGCAGAACAGCCACCATAGGGCTGGGGGAGGTGAGAAGTCAGCCTTTCAGCACCCCCCACAAGGGAACCCCACAGGGGTCGGTGATCTCGCCCGTGCTTTTTAACCTAGCCATGATCGGCTTGGCCAAAAGACTGGAAGAAATCGAAGACATACAGCATGCCATGTATGCGGACGACATTACGGTATGGACCAACCGGGGCACGCTAGAAGAGAAGCAGGAAAGCCTACAGAGAGCCGCAACATGCGTAGAAGAATACGTAAGGGCAAGAGGCCTAGCGTGTTCAACAGACAAGTCGGAGCTACTCAGGGTGGCGAAGAAACCTACGAAGGCGAACCTGGAAATCAAGCTCGAAGGCCAAAACATACCGGAAAAAAACGTCATAAGGATATTAGGCATGTGGCTGCAGAGTAGCGGAAAGTGCAGCCACACGATCAGCCTACTGCAAAAATCAACCGAACAAGTCAGCAGAATGATTAAAAGAGTCTCCAATAGAACTCATGGCATGAAGGAAGACGACACCCTTAAACTAGTCAGAAGCCTGGTAGTCAGCAGGGTGACATACTCCCTTCCCTATCACCCGGCAATCAAGAAAGAAAAAGAACAGGCCGAAGCTCTGATAAGGAAAGCCTACAAAACGGCCCTAAACCTACCACGAAACACCCCAAACAACAAGCTACTAGAACTGGGAGTTCACAACACCTTTGAGGAGCTGGCGACGGCCCAACTGGAAGCACAGCTAGAAAGGCTAGAACTCACGGAAACAGGCAGAAGACTACTGAGAAGACTAGGCTACCAGGCGGAAAACACGCCAGACCCAAACGAAAACATTCCAGACGAAATCCGGCGAACCCTCAGAATTCGCCCGATACCACGAAATATGGATCCCAACCTACACGCGACCAGAAGACAGGCAAGAGCAGAATACGTGGAGAACCACCTAGCTAAAAAGGCATATACAGTATATACAGACGCAGGGCTAAACCCGAGAGACCGATACAGCACCAACACGAGGATAGCAGCAGCGGTGGTTGACTGCTCAGGCAACACGATCAGCTGCGCATCCGCGAGAGGAAGAAAGGTAGTAGACGGAGAGGAGATCGCTGTGGCACTCGCAGCGGCCGAGGGCTATCGAAGAAACAAATCACAGGTTATAATAACAGACTCCAAGACAGCCTGCAGAAGGTTCCAACAAGGAAGGATCTGCAGGGAGGCCCTACGCATTCTCCTCGGGGCAGGAGCCTCGGGCTATAAAGCAACACAAGTAGTTTTCTGGGCACCGGCGCACACCAACATAGAGGGCAACATGAGGGCAGACAGCCTGCTTCGCGAAATCACGCACCGAGCCTTGCTGACAGAAGACCTCGTGGACCCCGTGATGGTGGACCCGACGTACGCAGATATTTTAAATCACTACAGAGGCAGCAGGTTAAAATACCCTCCGCCCCACAAGCAACTCACACAACAAGAAGCGACCAGCTGGAGAAGACTGCAGACTGGCACCTTCCACAACTTATACATTCTAAACAAAATGTTTCCCACACAGTATAGAGATAGCTGCCCCTGGTGTGGAGACAGTCCGACCCTATACCACGTCACATCGGAATGTAAACACAACTACACTTTCCACAAACAAACTAACCCGAGTGCGGAGCAATGGGAGGGCCTGCTAATCAGCTGCGAGCTCACCGCCCAAAGGGCATTGGTGCAGCACGCATGCGAGGTAGCCAGGACCAGTGGAGCCCTGGAATGAGGGAACCACCCGTGCTAAGGAGTCTCCAACGGTGGCGAAGAAGCGGCTGCAGGAAGACTTTCCGAGACTAACCAAAAGACCTCAATAAAGTTTTTTCACTCACTCACTCTACGCGGCTGCTCAAAGATTCTGTCACTGCTCTGCAGATGGCATACACTGTCAATTGTTCTGGCAGCGATGTTGGTGCAATGAAACTGTACGCGGCTGCTCAAAGATTCTGTCACTGGTCTGCAGATGGCATACACTGTCAAGTGTTCTGGCAGCGACGTTGGTGCAATGAAACTGTACGCTGCTGCTCAAAGATTCTGTCACTGGTCTGCAGATGGCCTACACTATCAAGCGTTCTGGTAGCGATGTTGCTGCAATGAAACTGTACGCGGCTGCTCAAAGATTCTGTCACTGGTCTGCAGATTGCATACACTGTCAAGTGTTCTGGCAGCGATGTTGGTGCAATGAAACTGTACGCTGCTGCTCAAAGATTCTGTCACTGGTCTGCAGATGGCATACACTGTCAAGTGTTCTGGCAGCGATGTTGGTGCAATGAAACTGTACGCGGCTGCTCAAAGATTCTGTCACTGGTCTGCAGATGGCATACACTGTCAAGTGTTCTGGCAGCGATGTTGGTGCAATGAAACTGTACGCGGCTGCTCAAAGATTCTGTCACTGGTCTGCAGATGGCATACACTATCAAGCGTTCTGGTAGCGATGTTGGTGCAATGAAACTGTACGCGGCTGCTCAAAGATTCTGTCACTGGTCTGCAGATGGCATACACTGTCAAGTGTTCTGGCAGCGATGTTGGTGCAATGAAACTGTACGCGGCTGCTCAAAGATTCTGTCACTGGTCTGCAGATGGCATACACTATCAAGCGTTCTGGTAGCGATGTTGGTGCAATGAAACTGTACGCGGCTGCTCAAAGATTCTGTCACTGGTCTGCAGATGGCATACACTGTCAAGTGTTCTGGCAGCGGCGTTGGTGCAATGAAACTGTACGCTGCTGCTCAAAGATTCTGTCACTGGTCTGCAGATGGCATACACTATCAAGCGTTCTGGTAGCAATGTTGCTGCAATGAAACTGTACGCTGCTGCTCAAAGATTCTGTCACTGGTCTGCAGATGGCATACACTATCAAGCGTTCTGGTAGCGATGTTGCTGCAATGAAACTGTACGCGGCTGCTCAAAGATTCTGTCACTGGTCTGCAGATGGCATACACTGTCAAGTGTTCTGGCAGCGATGTTAGTGCAATGAAACTGTATGCGGCAGCTCAAAGATTCTGTCACTGGTCTGCAGATGGCATACACTGTCAAGTGTTCTGGCAGCGATGTTGGTGCAATGAAACTGTACGCGGCTGCTCAAAGATTCTGTCACTGGTCTGCAGATGGCATACACTGTCAAGTGCTCTGGCAGCGATGTTGGTGCAATGAAACTGTACGCGGCTGCTCAAATATTCTGTCACTGGTCTGCAGATGGCATACACTGTCAAGAGTTCTGGCAGCGATGTTGGTGCAATGAAACTGTACGCGGCTGCTCAGATTCTGTCACTGGTATGCAGATGGCATACACTGTCAAGTGTTCTGGCAGCGATGTTGGTGCAATGAAACTGTACGCGGCTGCTCAAAGATTCTGTCACTGGTCTGCAGATGGCATACACTGGCAAGTGTTCTGGCAGCGATGTTGGTGCAATGAAACTGTACGCGGCTGCTCAAAGATTCTGTCACTGGTCTGCAGATGGCATACACTGTCAAGTGTTCTGGCAGCGATGTTGGTGCAATGAAACTGTACGCGGCTGCTCAAAGATTCTGTCACTGGTCTGCAGATGGCATACACTGTCAAGTGTTCTGGCAGCGATGTTGGTGCAATGAAACTGTACGCGGCTGCTCAAAGATTCTGTCACTGGTCTGCAGATGGCATACACTATCAAGCGTTCTGGTAGCGATGTTGGTGCAATGAAACTGTACGCGGCTGCTCAAAGATTCTGTCACTGGTCTGCAGATGGCATACACTGTCAAGTGTTCTGGCAGCGATGTTGGTGCAATGAAACTGTACCCGGCTGCTCAAAGATTCTGTCACTGGTCTGCAGATGGCATACACTGTCAAGTGTTCTGGCAGCGATGTTGGTGCAATGAAACTGTACGCGGCTGCTCAAACATTCTGTCACTGGTCTGCAGATGGCATACACTATCAAGCGTTCTGGTAGCGATGTTGGTGCAATGAAACTGTACGCGGCTGCTCAAAGATTCTGTCACTGGTCTGCAGATGGCATACACTGTCAAGTGTTCTGGCAGCGACGTTGGTGCAATGAAACTGTACGCTGCTGCTCAAAGATTCTGTCACTGGTCTGCAGATGGCATACACTATGAAGCGTTCTGGTAGCGATGTTGCTGCAATGAAACTGTACGCGGCTGCTCAAAGATTCTGTCACTGGTCTGCAGATGGCATACACTGTCAAGTGTTCTGGCAGCGACGTTGGTGCAATGAAACTGTACGCTGCTGCTCAAAGATTCTGTCACTGGTCTGCAGATGGCATACACTGTCAAGTGTTCTGGCAGCGATGTTGGTGCAATGAAACTGTACGCGGCTGCTCAAACATTCTGTCACTGGTCTGCAGATGGCATACACTATCAAGCGTTCTGGTAGCGATGTTGGTGCAATGAAACTGTACGCGGCTGCTCAAAGATTCTGTCACTGGTCTGCAGATGGCATACACTGTCAAGTGTTCTGGCAGCGATGTTGGTGCAATGAAACTGTACGCTGCTGCTCAAAGATTCTGTCACTGGTCTGCAGATGGCATACACTGTCAAGTGTTCTGGCAGCGATGTTGGTGCAATGAAACTGTACGCGGCTGCTCAAAGATTCTGTCACTGGTCTGCAGATGGCATACACTGTCAAGTGTTCTGGCAGCGATGTTGGTGCAATGAAACTGTACGCGGCTGCTCAAAGATTCTGTCACTGGTCTGCAGATGGCATACACTATCAAGCGTTCTGGTAGCGATGTTGGTGCAATGAAACTGTACGCGGCTGCTCAAAGATTCTGTCACTGGTCTGCAGATGGCATACACTGTCAAGTGTTCTGGCAGCGATGTTGGTGCAATGAAACTGTACGCGGCTGCTCAAAGATTCTGTCACTGGTCTGCAGATGGCATACACTATCAAGCGTTCTGGTAGCGATGTTGGTTCAATGAAACTGTACGCGGCTGCTCAAAGATTCTGTCACTGGTCTGCAGATGGCATACACTGTCAAGTGTTCTGGCAGCGACGTTGGTGCAATGAAACTGTACGCTGCTGCTCAAAGATTCTGTCACTGGTCTGCAGATGGCATACACTATCAAGCGTTCTGGTAGCGATGTTGCTGAAATGAAACTGTACGCGGCTGCTCAAAGATTCTGTCACTGGTCTGCAGATGGCATACACTATCAAGCGTTCTGGTAGCGATGTTGCTGCAATGAAACTGTACGCGGCTGCTCAAAGATTCTGTCACTGGTCTGCAGATGGCATACACTGTCAAGTGTTCTGGCAGCGATGTTAGTGCAATGAAACTGTATGCGGCAGCTCAAAGATTCTGTCACTGGTCTGCAGATGGCATACACTGTCAAGTGTTCTGGCAGCGATGTTGGTGCAATGAAACTGTACGCGGCTGCTCAAAGATTCTGTCACTGGTCTGCAGATGGCATACACTGTCAAGTGCTCTGGCAGCGATGTTGGTGCAATGAAACTGTACGCGGCTGCTCAAATATTCTGTCACTGGTCTGCAGATGGCATACACTGTCAAGAGTTCTGGCAGCGATGTTGGTGCAATGAAACTTTACGCGGCTGCTCAGATTCTGTCACTGGTATGCAGATGGCATACACTGTCAAGTGTTCTGGCAGCGATGTTGGTGCAATGAAACTGTACGCGGCTGCTCAAAGATTCTGTCACTGGTCTGCAGATGGCATACACTGTCAAGTGTTCTGGCAGCGATGTTGGTGCAATGAAACTGTACGCGGCTGCTCAAAGATTCTGTCACTGGTCTGCAGATGGCATACACTGTCAAGTGTTCTGGCAGCGATGTTGGTGCAATGAAACTGTACGCGGCTGCTCAAAGATTCTGTCACTGGTCTGCAGATGGCATACACTGTCAAGTGTTCTGGCAGCGATGTTGGTGCAATGAAACTGTACGCGGCTGCTCAAAGATTCTGTCACTGGTCTGCAGATGGCATACACTATCAAGCGTTCTGGTAGCGATGTTGGTGCAATGAAACTGTACGCGGCTGCTCAAAGATTCTGTCACTGGTCTGCAGATGGCATACACTGTCAAGTGTTCTGGCAGCGATGTTGGTGCAATGAAACTGTACGCGGCTGCTCAAAGATTCTGTCACTGGTCTGCAGATGGCATACACTGTCAAGTGTTCTGGCAGCGATGTTGGTGCAATGAAACTGTACGCGGCTGCTCAAACATTCTGTCACTGGTCTGCAGATGGCATACACTATCAAGCGTTCTGGTAGCGATGTTGCTGCAATGAAACTGTACGCGGCTGCTCAAAGATTCTGTCACTGGTCTGCAGATGGCATACACTGTCAAGTGTTCTGGCAGCGACTTTGGTGCAATGAAACTGTACGCTGCTGCTCAAAGATTCTGTCACTGGTCTGCAGATGGCATACACTGTCAAGTGTTCTGGCAGCGATGTTGGTGCAATGAAACTGTACGCGGCTGCTCAAACATTCTGTCACTGGTCTGCAGATGGCATACACTATCAAGCGTTCTGGTAGCGATGTTGGTGCAATGAAACTGTACGCGGCTGCTCAAAGATTCTGTCACTGGTCTGCAGATGGCATACACTGTCAAGTGTTCTGGCAGCGATGTTGGTGCAATGAAACTGTACGCTGCTGCTCAAAGATTCTGTCACTGGTCTGCAGATGGCATACACTGTCAAGTGTTCTGGCAGCGATGTTGGTGCAATGAAACTGTACGCGGCTGCTCAAAGATTCTGTCACTGGTCTGCAGATGGCATACACTGTCAAGTGTTCTGGCAGCGATGTTGGTGCAATGAAACTGTACGCGGCTGCTCAAAGATTCTGTCACTGGTCTGCAGATGGCATACACTATCAAGCGTTCTGGTAGCGATGTTGGTGCAATGAAACTGTACGCGGCTGCTCAAAGATTCTGTCACTGGTCTGCAGATGGCATACACTGTCAAGTGTTCTGGCAGCGACGTTGGTGCAATGAAACTGTACGCTGCTGCTCAAAGATTCTGTCACTGGTCTGCAGATGGCATACACTATCAAGCGTTCTGGTAGCGATGTTGCTGCAATGAAACTGTACGCGGCTGCTCAAAGATTCTGTCACTGGTCTGCAGATGGCATACACTATCAAGCGTTCTGGTAGCGATGTTGCTGCAATGAAACTGTACGCGGCTGCTCAAAGATTCTGTCACTGGTCTGCAGATGGCATACACTGTCAAGTGTTCTGGCAGCGATGTTAGTGCAATGAAACTGTATGCGGCAGCTCAAAGATTCTGTCACTGGTCTGCAGATGGCATACACTGTCAAGTGTTCTGGCAGCGATGTTGGTGCAATGAAACTGTACGCGGCTGCTCAAAGATTCTGTCACTGGTCTGCAGATGGCATACACTGTCAAGTGCTCTGGCAGCGATGTTGGTGCAATGAAACTGTACGCGGCTGCTCAAATATTCTGTCACTGGTCTGCAGATGGCATACACTGTCAAGAGTTCTGGCAGCGATGTTGGTGCAATGAAACTGTACGCGGCTGCTCAGATTCTGTCACTGGTATGCAGATGGCATACACTGTCAAGTGTTCTGGCAGCGATGTTGGTGCAATGAAACTGTACGCGGCTGCTCAAAGATTCTGTCACTGGTCTGCAGATGGCATACACTGTCAAGTGTTCTGGCAGCGATGTTGGTGCAATGAAACTGTACGCGGCTGCTCAAAGATTCTGTCACTGGTCTGCAGATGGCATACACTGTCAAGTGTTCTGGCAGCGATGTTGGTGCAATGAAACTGTATGCGGCTGCTCAAAGATTCTGTCACTGGTCTGCAGATGGCATACACTGTCAAGTGTTCTGGCAGCGATGTTGGTGCAATGAAACTGTACGCGGCTGCTCAAAGATTCTGTCACTGGTCTGCAGATGGCATACACTATCAAGCGTTCTGGTAGCGATGTTGGTGCAATGAAACTGTACGCGGCTGCTCAAAGATTCTGTCACTGGTCTGCAGATGGCATACACTGTCAAGTGTTCTGGCAGCGATGTTGGTGCAATGAAACTGTACGCGGCTGCTCAAAGATTCTGTCACTGGTCTGCAGATGGCATACACTGTCAAGTGTTCTGGCAGCGATGTTGGTGCAATGAAACTGTACGCGGTTGCTCAAACATTCTGTCACTGGTCTGCAGATGGCATACACTATCAAGCGTTCTGGTAGCGATGTTGGTGCAATGAAACTGTACGCGGCTGCTCAAAGATTCTGTCACTGGTCTGCAGATGGCATACACTGTCAAGTGTTCTGGCAGCGACGTTGGTGCAATGAAACTGTACGCTGCTGCTCAAAGATTCTGTCACTGGTCTGCAGATGGCATACACTATCAAGCGTTCTGGTAGCGATGTTGCTGCAATGAAACTGTACGCGGCTGCTCAGAGATTCTGTCACTGGTCTGCAGATGGCATACACCGTCAAGTGTTCTGGCAGCGATGTTGGTGCAATGAAACTGTACGCGGCTGCTCAAAGATTCTGTCACTGGTCTGCAGATGGCATACACTGTCAAATGTTCTGGCAGCGATGTTAGTGCAATGAAACTGTATGCGGCAGCTCAAAGATTCTGTCACTGGTCTGCAGATGGCATACACTGTCAAGTGTTCTGGCAGCGATGTTGGTGCAGTGAAACTGTACGCGGCTGCTCAAAGATTCTGTCACTGGTCTGCAGATGGCATACACTGTCAAGTGCTCTGGCAGCGATGTTGGTGCAATGAAACTGTACGCGGCTGCTCAAATATTCTGTCACTGGTCTGCAGATGGCATACACTGTCAAGAGTTCTGGCAGCGATGTTGGTGCAATGAAACTGTACGCGGCTGCTCAGATTCTGTCACTGGTATGCAGATGGCATACACTGTCAAGTGTTCTGGCAGCGATGTTGGTGCAATGAAACTGTACGCGGCTGCTCAAAGATTCTGTCACTGGTCTGCAGATGGCATACACTGTCAAGTGTTCTGGCAGCGATGTTGGTGCAATGAAACTGTACGCGGCTGCTCAAAGATTCTGTCACTGGTCTGCAGATGGCATACACTGTCAAGTGTTCTGGCAGCGATGTTGGTGCAATGAAACTGTACGCGGCTGCTCAAAGATTCTGTCACTGGTCTGCAGATGGCATACACTGTCAAGTGTTCTGGCCGCGATGTTGGTGCAATGAAACTGTACGCGGCTGCTCAAATATTCTGTCACTGGTCTGCAGATGGCATACACTGTCAAGTGTTCTGGCAGCGATGTCGGTGCAATGAAACTGTACGCGGCTGCTCAAAGATTCTGTCACTGGTCTGCAGATGGCATACACTGTCAAGTGTTCTGGCAGCGATGTTGGTGCGATGAAACTGTACGCGGCTGCTCAAAGATTCTGTCACTGGTCTGCAGATGGCATACACTGTCAAGTGTTCTGGCAGCGATGTTGGTGCAATGAAACTGTACGCGGCTGCTCAAAGATTCTGTCACTGGTCTGCAGATGGCATACACTGTCAAGTGTTCTGGCAGCGATGTTGGTGCAATGAAACTGTACGCGGCTGCTCAAAGATTCTGTCACTGGTCTGCAGATGGCATACACTGTCAAGTGTTCTGGCAGCGATGTTGGTGCAATGAAACTGTACGCGGCTGCTCAAAGATTCTGTCACTGGTCTGCAGATGGCATACACTGTCAAGTGTTCTGCCCGCGATGTTGTTGCAATCAAACTGTGCGCGGCTGCTCGAAGTTTGTGTCACTTCTCTGAAGATGGTATACACAGTCAAGTGTTCTAGCAGCGATGTCAGTCAATGTACCCTTCTTCCTGCTGAACTCTGCGCGATTTGGAGAGCCTTGTCATAAGTGCCTTGCACCGGAACTGGTTCAATACGTATTCGTACTGATTCCAATCAAGTTTACAAGGAAATTGTTACTCCGGGTTCGCAAGATGCAAGTGCTACGGCCATACAGCGCCTCCTTAAACGCCACCAACTCGCGACCATTTATGTATTTATTTATACGACCAGAACTGTCGTTATTCACTGTACCTCGGGTCATTCGGACGAATCAGGGGGAAATGCGGCGGCACTCGTCGCGGCTGCCTTGGAAGTGGGATGTCCACAAATACTTCCCCACCCCCCTTGCTTCCTTACTCGACATTGGACGGACAACCCACAACTTCTCTTCCCCTTTGCACTATACTCGGACCATTCTTCGTAGCCTCAGTCAGAATCGCATGCAGGTGGCCACACCAGACCCACCTTTTACGAGAAAAACCCCCCTCGCGTGAAGTCCAGAAGCCTTTTTGAATACGCTCGTCGCCCATGCGGCTTACACGCCACGTATTATGGCCCGCTGGCGTCAGTACACAGAGGAAATGATTACTTGCCCCCACTGTACCACTCTAACGGGCGGCAGCATGTCTCATCTACTCTGGGATTGCCCTGCGTTTTGTACTGGACGCTCCGAGATCAAACCCTACAGCCTCAACTACCGTTCCTTTCTAGAAACTGATGGTAACAGAGAGATATTTGCCAAGTATGGCTCGCTTAGTGGCCTAGTTAGAGCAATATAATTTGAGTGACGACCTAAACAATGAAGATTCTGTCTATTCCCCTTTATCCCCGTCCATTGCTATGAGCCTTCCCGTTCAATAAAGGACATTCAATCAATCAATCAATCAGCACACGTTAAAAATCCCCAGGTGGTCGAAATTACTCCGCAGCCCTTCACTACAGCTCCGCTTTATCTCCACATTCACTGCCACCTTCCTCCTTCTCTTACGGCGCGGTTGAGGTGTCCACAGAAAAGAAGTGAGACACCGCACATTTCCCTTCCTATAAATCAATCAATCACAGAACAGGTCTGACGGGCAATGCACCTTTACTTTTATTGCGGAAGCAACACGATGCTAGTCGCTGAGCCTATCCGCGGATCCTCCGATGAGACAAGCTGCGCATGCGCAAGGAGCGAGTGACGTCACGCGAGGCACAGCTGGAGAGCCGCGTTGCAATCGCCGCCGACTCCTCCTCTGCGCTTGTGACTCACGTTCTGCCGTCGCCGCCCCAGCTGCGTATGCGCCAGGAGGGGGTGACGTGACACTGTGCTCAGCTGGCGCACCAAAGACCGCCAACTCCGTGGCGCGGTGAGTCAGAGATGTCGCCGCCTCCGTGTTCGCCGCAGAAGTTGCTTCCGCAATTTTACTTGGGTTGGCCAATAGTAAAACCAAAGCTAATTTGTTTTTTGTTTTTCTGTGGGCCAAATATTTCTTTTATTTGCTTTCATGCATTGTTTAAGTAAACTACATCAACCATTTCCCTGCACATCTTTTCTTGATGGTCAATGCTATGGTATCATGCTTTTTTCAATATACAAAAATATATACTCTTTACAGCGCCGACAAAGGCATGTCCACGCGAACCCTAGCTCGGCTTCGGAGCAGGATAAGAGGGAGAATTACGACGCAGCGAAACGCAGGAACGGGGGACAAAGAACTGCTCTAAAATTCCGAGGAAACTATGCAATCTGCTGCAGAAATTTGAAAACCTAAGCGTCATTGGTGCACATGGTGAATCAAGTTTGCTCGCATTATTATCAACTAAATGCACCGCCATTATAATTGCTAACGTCATTATTGCCATTATCACTAATTGCAGCTACTGTCGTCCCCTGAATAGCAAGGAGATTTGTTATAAGCCTTTCACGATCCCGGGCGGGCGCAGTTAGTTAAAGCGCTAGCCTAGGGATCCAAAGGATGGTGGTGCATTATCCAGTGGAGAGTATTTTTTTTTATTTAAAGTGCTGGTTGAAAGGGACAACGCCAAGGGCAACGCCGTGAAACGGTGGAACGGGCTCCAAAGAGCCGCGCTCTAGAAACATGGCGGGGACCTACCAGCGAAATGATACTATCACTCTAATAACCAGCCAATGGTGGAGAGGTGGTAGGCAGCTCTGACCAGCTCGGACACAGGGAGTCAAAAGAACTCGTCGAAAGAGCGCGGATGGCAGCCTACGACAGTGGAGTTGCCTACTAAAACTCTAATATCCGCTACAACATCCTAAACATTTCCATTAAAATATTTCCACTACCAACCAGAAACTCAAAGAGAAATAATGTCTAGGGATTTGTGGTTGGGGTCCCCATTTCTCCTGTTGTCAGTGTACGTAATCCTAGGGCTCTTTAGCCTCAGCTATGGGAGCCTCTGGCAGCGCCATCTACTTGCATTTTTATTGCGAGTTACAGCCCTCTTCACTATATGTGGTATATTTGTTCGCTATATCAGTTAGTAGATTCAATAATGAAGACGCATGCGCTGCAAATTCACACCTCATTTATAAGCTGAACACCTTTATATGATCATTGTCTCTCCGCGAGAAGTGTCGCATTTCTTGCAGTAATTTTATGGCATCCGCGAGATAATAATAATTGATTCACAGGAAGGGAAAGGCGCACTATGTGTCACACTTGCTCTGTGGAAACCTGGACCGCGTCGTAAGGGAAGGGAGGAAGGTGGGCGTGAAGGTCAACAAAGAGAAAGGGAGCCGTAGTGGAGGTCTACGGAGTAATTTCAACCACCTGGGGATATGTAACGTGTGCTGACATCGCACAGCACACGGACACCACGTCCGTGACATTCCTGCGAGATTGTAACGTCATAATCTGGTTATAGTGTCTAGAAGGTTTCTTCTCGGCACTATAATCTGGTGAAACCTAGGTCAATACGGGACATGATGTCATGACCGTATGCGGCGTGAACATGCCTTCACATCCGGTAACTTATATTAATTAAAACTGACGTCATCATGTGGTTACATCAGATCATGACAGATGACATCAACATGCGATTCAAGTTTATACGAAGCGACCACGCTGGAGTCCGATCCAGGCGTCCATGCTGCATCTTTCCTTTGCGCTTGCTTTAGAAAAGCATTGGCCTAACCGAAATACTATGAGTTTGCTATGATATGACTGTGACGTGATCTGATGTGGCATGTCTGTTATGTGGCTGTACTAACTTCAACTATCTCTCTCTCACAACTTTTATATCCACTCATCCCCTTCCTCCAGTGCAGGGTAGCAAACCGGTTGCTTTTACTGGTTTACCTCCTTGCTTTTCCTCTTCGACCGCCGCACCACACAACATATAGAATACAGCGTTAGCCCAGCCGGGGTGGTGCAGTGGCAAGACGCCCGACTACTGTGCCGGAGTACCCGGGTTCGAACCCAACCTCGGCGGCTGCGTTTCAATGGCGGCGAAATGAAGAGGCATCCGCGTGCTGAGCGATGTCAGCGCACGTTAAAGATCCAGGTGGTCGAAATTACTCCGAAGCCCTCCACTACGGCTCCTCTCTTCCTCTCTCTCTCTCTTTCCACTTTCACTCTCACCTTCCTCCTTTTCCTTACGGCGCGGTTGAAGTGCCGACAGAAAACAAGCGAGACAGTTACTGCGCCTTTTCCTTCCTATAAATCAACCAATCAATCAGAATACAGCGTTAAACACAAATGAGCGGCGTTTCTCGTTTATTTCTCGCGAACGCAAACAAGGGTTTCTCTTGCCAATCAGCTATGCAATATAACCAGAATTAACGCTGTTTGATCCTCAATGAGATGTCACGTCTTCTGAATTTTGCTTTAGAAAACGTGCAAATGAGCACAACTCTAGTTCCCTTTTTTTCTTCTATAGTAGACCTGTGTGCCACCAATGCTAAATTAGGTTGTAATTGCTGCATTTTTATGCATATCTCGCGAACGTTTACTGCATTTCTGCAGCTGCAGAGTTGAAAAGATTTTGTTGTTCTAGGAGTCTTTAACACAAAACATCAGCTCTCCGTTCACATATTTGAACCATATACGATCGTGTACACAATAGATAGGGGGACGCCTATAATACACCTGACTGTGAATGAAAAGTCAATTACAGGGGATAAAAGGCTAAGCACCTGTCGAAGTTTACCCTGGACATCTGAACTGCACCGTAAGAGAAGGAAGGATCCTACAACGCCAGTGCATTTGCATCGGGTCATGTGTAGCGCCAGTCTTATGTAACATTTTCTCGCGTCTATTGAGAACATCTTCACATCACTAACTGACGACGTAACTGTCCTAAACATTTTTATATATATAGATGATTTTTTTAGTGGTTTTAGACAGACATGACACACGCCGCTATGAGGAGACTTCCGTGAGAATATTAGCAATGTTTAGGCAACATGAGAAGGAGCTCTCCTTCACGTTTGAGCTTCTTGAATAGCACTGCCTCCAGTTTTTTGACCTGGACATTTAGCTGGGAGAAAAAAGCGTGTGCTAGCGCTACGTTCCTAGGGCCAAGAAAGATTTCTTACCGTTCAATTCGGCCCAATCAAAACCTTAGGAGGGCTATTGTCGCTCTCTCTATGGAATCCGCACTCCTCAAGTCGTGCTCTCACATGATGAGGCCGAGCTTCCAGGGTGGGGTGAGTAGACTGCGTGAAATAGTGCTCCCGGACCATGTTTTGGCTGGCATGACCGAGGCATTGCTACAAAAATTAAGGGCAAGCCAAGGGACAACGTGGGAAAAAGAAACCTTTTGTGGAGCTAAGCCAGTGGTGATATCTTATATCCACAAAGTATCCAATAACTTAAAGCGAGTTGGCAACAAGTACGGAGTCGCTATGGTCTGCTCCGCCCCATGCAAATTGGCCAAGATATGCCCCAAGGTTAACAGCAGTGCTAAAAGAACATCTGGCTTTTAGAGGAAACACTCGAATCCCTACGTAAGGTGTACCACGGAAGTGGTTCCCCTTACGCGTGGCAAGGTGTAAGTCGGTCAGACCGGGCGCTGCGTTAACGAGCGTGCTGGTGAACATAACAGGTCTTCAGGGAACGCATCAGATTCGTTCTGAAACCTACCCGCTGATTGCCGCTCTTGCTTAGATAAAAAATTCGCTTAGATAAAAATTTTCGTCCTACCTTATAGGACATGCGCACGCGTTCACCGCTTTCGGGATATATATGTGCACAAGTATCTTTGAGTAAACTTGGTGTCAGCGCCTGTCCCGTTCGTCTTTATGTGTGGTTCGTCAAAATTTTAGGTCTGCATTTTCGTTGGTTAAGCACAATGTCACACCACCTAGCCCAGCAAGAGATACTGTTGAAGGAAGGATCGGGCACGCAGAACGCAGAGGTAGTTCAGAAGCTGCTCACGGACTTCAAAGTTAACACCAGCAAAGGACCGCTTCCGCTTCACGGACACCTCAAGCTCACCGGTGATGTGTGTCGCGGAGTGATTACTGTGCACAACCTAGAAACCAGTGACTCTTTGAAACATAGTGTGCAGTGGCGTGGTGGAGAACTCGTCCATGTGCGCAAGCTGGGGAACTCCAACGTTGCTGTGCTCACTTTCGCGGGACGTAACGTTCCGCGGCACGTACACTACAACGCAGAACTGACTCCCGTAAGGGGTTACAAGAAGACTGTGCCAGCGTGCTACCGTTGTGGCACCCTGGGTCACCGGGCGGACAATTGTCCCACTCCAGTGAATGAAAGATGCGGACTTTGTGGCCAAAACGTTGGGGCTGGTACTGAGGGGATGGCCCCCCACGAATGCAATCCAGTGTGTATAATCTGCGGGGGGCCGCACCTCACCAGCTCCCGCGAATGCACGGGGAAATTCATCAGGCCTCAACAGCCAAGGCCCAAGACATCGGGCCCCCCCGCCAAACAGAAACGCCAACAGGAGACGCAAAACCGCGGCGGAACGCCACCAAATACCAAGACAGCGGGATCAACTGGATCAACGCCACCACCCGGAGACGCGGAGTTCCCAGCTCTAAAGCCTCCTCCTGGCGGCGCCGCCTGCAAACAATCCAAGGTAGGCAGCTGGGCAAGGGTCGCCTCCTCTTCTTCTTCTTCCCCTCCCCCCCTCACCAGCACCGCCGAGACGCAGGAACTTAAACGCGAGCTCGCCCTTTTGCGAGCTCAAAACGAAAAACTAGCCAGTGAGCTTAACTCGCTGAAAAATCAAATCACTACGCAACCCTCTTCTAGCGACGAGGAAGAAAACATAACAGACAGGGAGATTCCTAATAATATGGAGAGTCGCTTCGGAACCCTGGAGACTCGGGTCACCGCGATTGAAACGCAGTTGGCTGATCTTCCCAAAATTATCCATGACACAATCGCGCGTCAGCTGGACAATGTCATCACACAGGTGACACAAGCTGTAACTCACATTATCCAAAAATGGATACAGGAAAATCCTCGCGTTCTTAAACGCATGGGTGCAATGAGGGACGTTAACCGACCTTCAAAATTTAACAGAGTCATTCCCGATGAGTCTGACCTTTCTGAAGACTCCTGCATGTCTGCGCCGGGCACTAGCGGACTGGGAGGTCTTAACAACGTAATCCCGCCCTCCGTATCCGAACATGGCCCCCAGCCCTAAGTCGAGAGCCAGAACAACTCAGCCGCTTACACTAACGCAGTGGAATTGCAGAGGTCTCAAGAACAGCAAGAAGCGGGATGAACTCCGCCTCTATCTTGAGACCTCTGAATTCCTCGTTGCCGCGGTTGCCCTTCAGGAACCCGGCGCAGGCGTCAAGCTCACAAACTACACTACATTTCAACACAACCCGCAGACATGTATACTTGTTCACAAGCAATATACTGCACAGGAAGTCACACTCCCCACAACACCACCGTTCGCGTACACGATGGTGTCAGTACTGCCCCTAAGGCGGTCTGACCCACCTGTACACATTCTAAACATTTATTGTCCCCCGAAACTTAAAAATGTTTCGTTAAGCGAAATTTTCACGCAAGCTATGCAGGTAGCGGGAAAGGACCCACTTCTGATTGTCGGTGATTTTAATGCTCACAGCAGGCTCTGGGGGTATCCCCGGGAGAACACACGTGGGAGGAAGCTTGCGGAACTTCTCTCTACACTCGGACTCACCCTCCACACCGACCCCACCAACCCAACACGTGTAGGAAATTCGATTCAACGCGACACTTGCCCGGACCTCACATTTACACGCAACATACGCCATGCCGACTGGCTGAACACAGAGGAAACCCTTGGTAGTGATCACTGTATAATCTACACAACCATCTACACGCGTCCACTGAAACGCCCACAAACACAAGCTTGTGTCCCGAACTGGACAAAATTCCGCACCTCTCTGTCTATCGTAGACCCCCTCCAGTCGGGATATGACACCTGGTACAAATCACTCACGTCTGCACTGAAACAACACGAAAGGCAGATACAGCTCACGGAAACGCAAACGGACGTAGACAACCACCTCCTACATCTTTGGGAGGCCCGCCGCAGCCTCACCAAAAGATGGAAAAAACAGAAACATAACAAACGCCTTAAAAAACGCATCCTCGAACTCACACATCAAGCCGCAGAATATGCTGCTCAGCTAGCCGACACTAACTGGGTAGACAGGTGCAACACGGCTGCGCGCCAGATGTCTGGTCGTAATACGTGGCGCCTATTCCGCGCGCTCATCGATCCAACACAAACACGCACGGAAACCCAACGCCACTTACATAAAGTCATGCACAACTTTACAGGAACGACAACACAGCTAGCGCACACACTCAGGGATCGATACCTGTGCACCACCAAGGACCCCCGGGCGGTCGCCTACTCGTATGCAGGCAAAGAGAACACGGAGCTGGACACTCCGTTCCAGCTCCACGACCTCCGGGCGGCCTTAAGCAAAATGAAACGCGGCACTGCACCCGGGCGCGACAAGGTTACGGTCAAGCTTTTGGCCAACCTTTCCGATGCAGCATATGTTGTGCTTCTAAAATACATCAATAGTATTTGGGACGGAGACACTCCTCTCCCTCTCGATTGGAAGTCGGCTCTCGTCACCTTTATCCCGAAAACCGGCAAACCTATTGATGTGGAGAACCTTCGCCCCATCTCTCTCACGTCTTGTGTCGGCAAGCTGATGGAGACAATGGTGCGCAACAGACTCTCCGAATTTCTTGAAACACAGCACATTTTCGCGGACACCATGTTCGGTTTCCGCCCTCAAAAATCAGCACAGGATATACTCCTTCAGCTCCACCACGACATATTAGATCCTGTCGAATGCCCCCATAATGACAAGGTGGTCCTGGCCTTGGACCTTAAAGGCGCATTTGACAATGTGAAGCACGAAGTAATCCTCGATCACCTCAGTGACACCAACTGTGGTAACAAAACTTTCAATTACATAAAACAATTTCTTACAGACCGCCAAGCCTACATACGCATACAAGATGCGGAACACGGGCCATACACCATCGGCTCGAGGGGAACACCTCAAGGCGCTGTCTTGTCTCCCCTCCTCTTCAATTTAGCCATGCTTCATCTTCCCTCCAAATTGGCTTCTCTTCCCGGGATACATCACGCACTTTACGCGGATGATATCACAATCTGGGCCACGCAAGGTAACCTGGGCCACATGGAGTCCTGCCTGCAGGCAGCGGCGACCGTAGTTGACGACTACGCGACCTACTGCGGACTCCAGTGCGCCCCAGCTAAATCTGAATTTGTGCACGTACGTCCATCCCCTCGAGACACAACTCAGCTTCGCATCAGTCTCCCCTCGGGACCGATCCGGGAGGCCAAAGAGATCCGCGTCCTTGGCCTGTTCATACACCATCAACGCAGAGTTGACACCACTCTGGCCAAACTTCGCATGGTGGGAGACCAGGTGGGTCGTATGGTCCGCCGGGTCTCCAACAAGCGGGGCGGATTACGAAGCAAGGATGCACTGCGGCTTGCCCATGCTTTTGTAACGAGCAGAATACTCTACTCGACACCCTACTTGTACCTGCGTAAACACGATGAGGATCAATTGGAGGCCATCCACCGGAAAGTCATCAAGCGGGCTCTCGACCTTCCGGTCAGCACGTCCAACCAGAGACTTCTGGCTCTGGGCGTGGTGAACACGTTCCGGGAGCTACGAGAAGCCCACTTACTAAGCCAATACACGCGTCTTACACAGACCACGTCCGGTCGCCGCCTCTTGGACCGGCTACACATCAAACACGATTACCACATTGAGGAAAGGGTGAGAGTGCCAGAACTCTGGAGACGCGCCCTCCGGGTCCGACCCCTTCCCCGCAACATGTCCAAAGAAGACCATAACGGTCGTCGCCAGGCGCGCGCGGAAGCGTTGGAGCGATACTATGGTCACCAGCAACACGTGTATTATGTGGATGTTGCCGGCCCTTACCATGGGGGGTGGTATACGGCTGCAGTCGTACACAACACAAACACGGTTAACGGGCTAACTTTCAAAGCCTACAGCACAACTCACGCGGAGGAGATTGCTATCGCTCTGGCTCTCAGTATTCCCAATTCGAAACACATCATCACCGACTCGCGAGGGGCCTGTCGGAATTATAGGCTGGGATGGGCTCCCCCGCTTGCCCGGCGTATATTGCAATCTAGCTGCCGATACATAGACCCAACTCCGCATAATCTTATTTGGGCACCCGGTCACCAGGGGCTCAGGGGAAACGAACAGGCCGATCAGGCCGCCCGCGCACTCTCTCCCCGGGCTATCTCCTTGTCCTTGGAAGCCTACTCCCAATCAGACAATCTGGCCCTTACATTCAAAGACATCACCGATTACTACAAGGAGGAGCACAGGCGCTACCCGGCCCCTTGTAAGGGACTGGATCGCGCTGACGAGCGCCTCCTCATCAAAATTTTTACCAATACAGTACTGTGCCCGGCGGTGCTTAAACATTTCAACCCGTCCTTTGATGGTGCGTGCCAGTACTGTGGGAAGGTGGCCGACACCTTTCACATGGTCTGGGCGTGCCAGTCAAACCCATCCATTCCCCCCAACCCCAATCCAACTAGAGAGGACTGGGAGGCGGCCCTGCTCGGCTGTCAAGAACTCAAGGCTCAAAAGGCCTTGGTTCAACGGACGCGGGCGGCGTTGCTGGCCAATGGGGCCCCGGAATAGGGGCTCCACCTAGTATTGTGAGGGGGAGACCGATACGTCTCTAACCCAAACACCTCTGTAATCATTTAATTGTTATTTATAAATGTTTTAACCACCACCATTTGAAGCGCAAAGAGCAGCCGTGGGTGAGGGCTGCGAAGTAATTTCGACCACTTGGGGATCTATAAACTGGACTGACATCGCAGAGCACAGTGACACTTGTTGGTTCACCTCCACCAGAGGTACTAAGAACGGAGGCGCTAAGAACAGTAAACAGGTTTGTTACCGACTGCACCATCGCAGTGGGGCGAGGCTACGATAGCATGGTTTTGGTTTGTAAGGTTTAACGTCCACGCCGGCTCGGGCTATGGAGACATGGTAGTTGAAGATTCGACCAGCGGGGGCCATTTTGACGTAACGTTAAATTAAATTGGTTCACAGGAAGGGAAAGGCGCAGTAACTGTCACACTTGCTCTGTGGACACCCGAACCGCGCCGTAAGGGAAGGGAGGAAGGTGGGAGTGAAAGTGGAAAGAGAGAAAGGGGAGCCGTAGTGGAGGGCTACGGAGTAATTTCGACCACCTGGGGATCTTTAACGTGCGCTGACGTCGCACAGCACACGGACGCCACTTCGTTTCGCCTCCATCGAAACGCAGCCGCCGCGGTCGGGTTCGAACCCGGGAACTCCGGCACAGTAGTCGGGCGTCTTACCACTGCACCACCCCGGCGGGGCGTTTGACGTAACGTGCATTTTCGTTTTCGGGAGTTCAGGAGGCAGGGCTATTTTGACCCTGGATCTGAAGGGGACCTTTGACAACATTAAGCCACAGTAGAATTCTGAAAAATTTAAACGCCACCAATTGCGACGAGAAAACATTTAACTACATAAAAAACTTCTTAGAAAATCGGAAATCTTATATCAGATTGGGCAATGAAAAATTCAGACCCATCGATATGGCAACTAGAGGAACGCCTCAAGGAGCTGTTATCTCTCCGCTGCTCTTTAACGTTGCTCTCATAGGCCTCCCAAGGAGCCTCAATGCTTGGGATGGCATATGCTACGCCATCTATGCGGACGACATTGCCATCTGGTCGTCCCTGGGCCACCTAGGGCAGATGGAGGAGGCCCTCCAAGAGGCCGCTTCGGATCCAGAAAAATACATACACATTTACGTTAACGGCATTCCGATACCAGAGGTGAACGCACTTCGGCTATTGAGATTACAAATTGATAACCGAGGTAACAACGCCACAGCCCTTAAAAAATTAAAGTCCACCTGCGAACAAATTATTAGGATGAATGGCAGAATATCCGGCAAGCACGGTGGATTTCTTGAAAAAGAAACCATTCGCCTGGTTCAGGCGTTTGTCGTTAGTAGTGTGGTGTACGTGGCGCCTTACCTGAAGCTGAGAAAGATTGATCGTGGCACGATCGACGCAATGATTTCGGCGGCGGTAAAAAAGGCTCTAGGACTCCCGGCCAGAGCGTCCACGGAGCGCCTGCTCCAGCTTGAGATCCATAATACAACAGGGGAGCTGATTGAGGCCCACAGAACAAGCCAAATTGGTAAGCTGTGGGTGACCAGCACCGGCAGGCCTGTCCTCCGAGACCTATTTATAGGGCTTCTCCCAACCACAGAAAACAGAGTGGATATCCCGGAAGTGTGGAAAAATACTTTGAAGGTTAAGCCGCTCCCCAAAAACATGAATTGGGAGTATAATCAGGGGAGGCGTGAAGCCAGGGCAAAATTTATACAAAATAACTACGTCAGTTAGACAGGCACATATTACGTGGTAGCAGCGGGTCCCACCGAAGATGGCATCTGCACCATTGCTGTTGTGCACGAAGGACGGCAGGTGAACGGGTTCTCAGTAAGAACGACGCGCTAATGTTGGAGGAAGTGGCGCTTGCACTGGCCATTTTACCATTTTATTCGTCCTTTCGAACTGAGAAAAAAAAATAAAGAAGGAAAGGGAGCCCGGACCAGCAAAAGCTTTGCCAGGCTTAACACCAATTAAAAATAAATAAAAGAGAGCAGAAGCTCGAGATTAAAAAAAAACCTTTTTTAAAAAGCGAAAGAAAGTATGAAAAAAAAACGAGGTCCATGTCGCAAGGTGGTCCACGCTGGCTTGAGAAGAATAAAAGGAAAAACCCGGAAGGTAGCATCCAGACCTGTAAATGAAACAAAAACAAGAACCAGAAAAGAAGGGAACAGCAGCAAAACAACAGTCACACAAAACGGCAAATAACATACGGGGTTAAAAAGCTTCCGCCGTTGCTTTCGCCATTCAACAATGGTTAACCAGAGCTAAACCATACCCAACGTTTTTGACCGTGGCAATGACCTGATTGACATTAACCTTCTCTTTTGTGCCGCCGCTGAAAGCTGTTTATGTAAAGCATGTGATCAGGATTAGCATTTCGTTGAAGATGGTTGGTTGGTTGGTTTGTGGGGTTTAACGTCCCAAAGCAACTCAGGCTATGAGAGACGCCGTAGTGGAGGACCCCGGAAATTTCGACCACCTGGGGTTCTTTAGCGTGCACTGACATCGCACAGCACACGGGCGCCTTGCTTTTCGCCTCCATCGAAAAGCTGCCGCCGAGGCCGGGATTCGATCCCGCGTCCTTGGGAACAGTAGTCGAGCGCCGTAACCACTGAAGAAGCTGCACGATAAATTTGGGTTGGTTTGGTTTGTGGAGTTTAACATCCCAAAGCACATAAAGCTATGAGAATCGCTGTATTGGAGGACTCCGGACATTTTGACCACCTGGGGTTCTTTAACGTGCACTGAGATCTCACAGCACACGGGAGCCTTGCTTTCCGGCTCCATCGAAAAGCGGCCGCCGAGGCCGGGATTCGATCCCGCTTCCTTGGGTGCAGTAGCCAAGCGCCCTAACCACTGCACCACACCGGCGGGGTCTGCACGGGAAGTTAATAAGTTGCTTGCACGTTATCCCTGCAATGTGTAAAGTGGTTTTTAGCGCACCGGTTCTAGACATCCGCATAGACGCATGCATGCATGCATAGACAACGCTGACCTCGGAGGGTGTCTGATCCAGGCGTCCGTGAGGCGCCTTTCATTTCGTGCTTCCTCGAACGCCGCCGACTCAAATAAATCTCCTCTTGCAAAGCGGTCCCATTCAAGAATCTGAGAAAGTCAGAGTTCTTGGACTCTTTGGAGGAGACGCTGCGGTAGCTCGAGGGAGCGGACGTGCTTCGCATGGACTCCGCATATTTCGACCAGCCAGGCCCGATCATCTCAACGGATCTCCAAAATTCTTGTTGGAGATTGAAGAGGTACAGAATCGGACCACTTGGACGCCAAATTTGAAGAGGTGGGCCCATTTTTGGGTTTTCTCCCGGACTTTGAGTTTGCTGAGCGGCGGGGTGCGAGCTAAGCCTCGTTAGGCCTAGCGCGACAAGGGCGTTCGAGGACTCTCCGGCCTCGTCACGAGCGACGACGGCGATAGAAACTGTCCTCTATCTCGACAACCGACCCAACACTGAGAGGGAATTAGAAGAATCACCAAAAGATTTCATGGAAACCCAGGAGATAGAAGAAGATTGCCACGTCAGCACTCGGCCAACGGCTCAGGCGGGAAACGCGGCGATTTTTGCGCCAAACGAGGCCGCCATGTTGAGCCCGCAGGGCTCGCAGAGCGAAATCGAGCAGGAAGACGACCAAAATTGGGAATTAGCCAGATTGAAACGCCCGATGAAACCCCGCAAGGAACGGAAAAACCCCGGAGATCTCCCGCCTCCCACCCAAGCGGAATTAGGCGCGAGAACCCCGGGGGGCGCCTCGACGGCAGCTGGAGCGCCAGCTTCAAGGTGATCCTGAGACCGAGGGGCCTCGTGATACGATCGCTACAAATCCTTCAAGTCGCCCGAGTCGTTGTCGCAGCGACCGGTGCAAAGTGCAAGAGCGAAGACATAATTATAAGACTACAAAACGGTTCGAACATCATCATAGTCAGCACAGACGATGAAGATACGGCCCAGAACGTAAGACGTATTACCCATCTTACGTTTGGCAACAAAGCATATGAAGTCAACGCCTACGTAACGCCCGCGAAGGCACTCAGAGAGGCATGATCCACGGTATAGAACCGGGCACATCATCTGCCGAACTCAAAGCCAACCTAAGGGTGCTGACTCAGGGAGTCAAGATCCACAGCGCCCGGATGCTTGGAAAGTCAAGTTCAGCCGTCATCACATTTGACGGACCCACCACCCCAAGACAAGTACTATACTACGGAGGAGAGATGTGGTGCTACCCATACCGCCCGACGCGGCAGATTTGCTATATCTGCTGTCAACAAGGACACAGATCGGACGTCTGCCCCAACCCGGGAAGCAAGGCCTGCAGACTCGGCGGGACGCAGAATCCAATGGAAGGACACTCGTGCACAACCAAGTGCCTGGTCTGCAGACGCGATCACGCAGCCGGCACTGCAAGTACCGGCTCAAGACGGCCGAAGAGCTGCGAGGAGGAACCACACAAGGCGGGCCCACACAGCGACAAAGCCGGAGCCGGAACCGAAAGGGAGGACGTGGACCAAGGTGGGTAAGCTTGGAGCGGACCGGGAGCTAGGCCCGGGACGTGGCGAGCCAGTCCAGAAGCCGGTCGCGGAGCCAGAGCCGGGGCCAGAGTCGGACCAGAGACGAGTCCTACCCACCCCTGTTAAAGCAAAACGGAGGCCCTGTACAACAAAAGCAACAACAGAAGAAAGGTGGAGTGAAAGTTAGCTGGGGAGCAGGTCCTCCCAAATCACTTTGTCCGCACTCGGGACAACAAAATCAAACAAACAATGAAAAGAAACTAGCTGAGGAGAATAGGGCACTTAAAAAGGAGCTCGAAATCTGCCGCGAGGAAACGCGTAAACGTAAAAAGAGAATAGATGGCCTCGTAAAGGAAATGCAGCTCCAGAGACAGGGTTCGCCCCTGAGAGTAATGATCCCGGCCCCGCAAGCGCCGGAACCGCCCTTGGAGCAGCACACACAACAACCACAGAGCTTAGAGAGCAAATTGGAAAATTTTATGAGTATGATGCAAAACCAAATGATGCAACTGTAGCAGAAAGTATCGCTACAAGATCAAAATTTCCGAACATACGTTGACAGCCAAAACACACAAAAAACCACAAACGACGCCAGAGACAGGCTTTTTAATGCAATAAGATTCGGGCAGAAAACCAAAGTGGAAAAAGCCGTGACGCAACATGGCAGGACAGAACCTATTAGATATATGGCAGTGGAACTGCAGGGGATACCGGCGCAAGCAGGGACTCCTCCAGCAGTTCAATACCAGACACACACCGCCAGACATCATCATGCTACAGGAGACTAACACCACACCCACCCTGAAGGGATACACGTCAGGAAAACGGACGTGTCGCTACCCTCATGAGCAATACGCTGGTCACCATAGCACACAAATAGATTGAGGGCACACAGATAGAACATATAATAACAGAAATTATACCCAAAAAGAAGCACAAGGCAAAGAGCACCTTCGTAGTTAACCTTTACAGCCCCCCCAAACAAAAGGGTGGCAATTTCAGCAAGCTCTTTTCGGAAGCAAATAAAATAGCCAAGACGAACACCTTAGTAATCGCGGGTGAATTCAACACAAGAAGTGCGAGCTGGGGATACCAAAAAACAGGGGAAAGGGGAAACAGATATGCGTGGCGGCGGACAGCATAACTGTCACCTCCTAACGGGCGAAAATCAACCGACTAGGCGAGGTAACAGTGTGAGTCCAGATACCTGCCCTGACTTCTCCTATATTAAGGGAACAAAGCAGGCCGAGTGGGAAAATCTGCTGGAAGACCTAGGCAGTGACCACTACATACGAAGAACGACAATTGAAGCAGCCAACGTAAAGGAGATCGAAACGGCCCACCTTACCAACTGGGACGGCTTCCGCAAACACTGCGAACAACTAAAAGGGGGAATCATTTCCGTGGAGAAGTGGGGCCAAAAACTGAAACAAATACAAGAACTCTATAGGAAAGAAATAGAACATAACAAGTGCCGGAGGTGGACAGGCGGCTGCTCGGGCTATGGGAGGCCCTCCTCCCGGCCCCATGTATGTATCTTCGTCTTGTCATAATATCATCAACATCGCACAGCACACGGACGTCTCTTCGCTCTTTTTCTTTTGTCTCTTTCTTCATTCTGTGCGCATGAGGCAGCGGCGGCACCCGGTAGCGGAAGCACACGGACGCCTCCGCTGCTTGATTGATTGATTTGATGGATTGATTGATTGACTTATGGGAAGGGAAAGGCGCGGTAACTGTCTCACTTTTTTTCTGTGGACACCGCAACCACGCCGTAAGGGAAGGAAGGAGGGTGGGAAGGGAAATGGAAAGAGAGAAAGAGGAGCCGTAGTGGAAGGCTACAGAGTAATTTCGACCACCTGGGGATCTTTACCATGCGCTGACATCGCACAGCACACGGATGCCTCTTCGTTTCGCCTCCATAGAAACGCAGCCGCCGAGGTCGGGTTCGAACCCGGGTACTCCGGCACAATAGTCGGGCGTCTTACCACTGCACCACCCCGGTGGGGCGACGCCTCCGCTGCATCGTGCGGACAGAATAGAGAAAAAAAATGATTTATTTATAGAAAGGAAGGCGCGGTAACTGTCTCACTTGACATCTGTGGACACCGCAACCGCGCCGTAAGGGAAGGGAGGAAGATGGGAGTGAAAGTGGAAAGGGAGAAAGAGGAGCCGTAGTGGAGGGCTACGGAGTAATTTCGACCACCTGGGGATCTTTAACGTGCGCTGACATCGCACAGCACATGACGCCTCTTCGTTTCGCCTCCATCGAAACGCAGCCGCCGAGGTCGGGTTCGAACCCGGGTACTCCGGCACAGTAGTCGGGCGTCTTACCACTGCACCACCCCGGCGGGGCACAGAATAGAGAAAGTAGAGAAGAAAGAAAAAGAAGAGGGAGAGGAAGACGCGCGCCGCAACAAAAGCCGTCGTCCACAACCAAAGCAGTGGCGGGTGCAATGATGACCTACAACAGATTAGAATCGGTGGCCAGCCTGCCCCCGCCGCAAGCTGCGCTGACCTACCATCCCAGCCCCGTTGGGTCTGGAAATGTCACCCTTCGCCACCTCCCCGCGGACACATGTACCACGCCATAAAAGAAGGGAGGAAGATGTGAGATAAGTATAGAGGGAGATAGAGTAGGGAGATAAGGAGAGGAAGATAGGAGGGAGCCCGTAGTGTAGGGCTACAATCCATCGCGCTATAATGACTTTCGCCTCATCGCACTTTAGGGGTACAGTGCCCACTAGGATTTTATTTTTGATTTCAATCCATTTTCCTGGCCTATATTGCTTGAGCAAAAATCAAGTTTTGTTCCGGGTATACGTATTTCGGAAAACGTCGTCAGTGTCGGTTCGCACTCTAGTTCTATGGACACCTGCACCGCGCATTAAGAGCCAATGCAAGGATGGGATTGAAAGTGGAACGAGCGAAAGAGGTGCCGTAGTGGGGGACCTTGTTGTATTCTGTTCGACCACATGGGTATATTTAATGATGATGTGCGTAGTGGAGGCCTCTGGAGCTAGTTTTACCACTTGGTGGCCCTTAAAGTGACTGACATCGGTAGGGAAGGAATTGGAGGGTGGTTGCTCCTGGCTCAACGGGGCTTGGACTGGTAGGTCTCCGCCGCTTGTGGCGGTGGCTAGCCTGCCACCAGAGGGTGTACCTGTTGTATGCCGCCATGCACCCGCCACCGCTTTGGTGGCCCACGACGGCCATTGCGAGGTACGTCTTTCTCCCTCTTCGTTTTATTTTGCTTCTATTTTCAACGGTTCGAACGAGGGAGAGGAGGTGGTTCGGCCTACGCATTTGTAACCCCCCCCCCCGCCGGGGTTGCGCAGTGGTTGCGGCGCTCGACTAGTGTTGCCAAGGATGCCGGCTCGAATCCCGGCCTCGGCGGCAGCTTTTCGGTGGAGGCGACAAGCAAGGCACCCGTGTGCTGTGCGATGTCAGCGCACGTTAAAGAACCCCATGGTGTCGGAATTTCCGGTGTCCTCCACTACGGCATCTCTCATAGCCTGAGTCGGTTTGGGACGTTAAACCTCACTAATCAAATCAAATCAAAGCATTTGCTTTTCATCCCACACTCACACAAAGAACAACTGACATCGGCAGACGGGTGTCTGCTCATGGCATTACGGAGCTGGTAATAGTACACCTCTGCCTCAAGTCGGCTGCTCGACGTGCCACTTTTTGGTTAGCCCGTGGTAGGCCGATATTGCACCCGCCACCGTTTCCGCGGCGGTGGTGGTGGTACAAACTTTATTCATTGAAGGCCAAAAAATTAAAAAAGTAAAATTATGTTGCCGCCGTTCCGTGGGTGGCCTTCCGGCTGCTGGTCGTGGCCTCCAGGTCACGCCTGGCGGCGACTTCCGCTGCCCAGGTCGTAAGCCGCTGTTGAATATGCGGCTCCGAGCTGGCCAAAGCTGCCTCCCACAGCTGCGGGCTGTTTATTTGCCAGGAGACGGGGGGAAAGTGCGCCGGACAAGAGTAAAGAATGTGAGCATAGTCTGCTCGGGGAGAGCTGCAAAGCGTGCATTGGGGCGAGAAGGCACCGGGGTGAATAAGGGCAAGGCGTGCAGGGGAGAGGAAAGTGTGGGCCTGTAAATGGCGCCACGTATTCTGTTCGATTTTAGATAGGGCCTTGTGAGGGGGAGGGAGGGATAATCGGGAGTTGCGGTAGTGGAGGGTGGTCATGGAAGGTGAGGAGGGAGTCACGCGTGTCCATCCCGGGGTGGAGGGGGTCAGCTCGGTTGGTTATTTCGCGAGCGATAGAATTTGCCGCCCCATTTCCAGGGTGCCCCGCGTGAGCCGGAACCCAAAATGGTTGGGTAGGTCGGGAAGGGGGGGAGGAGTGCTTAAGGATATTGAGCGCAGAGGAAGAGATTCTACCCTTTGCAAAGTTGCGGACTGCGGTCTTAGAGTCGATAAATATGAAAAGGGCTGGTGTGCTGGCAATGGCGAGGGCGATGGCTGCTTCCTCTGCGGCAGTGGAAGTGAGAGCATGGATAGTGGCGACGGAGAGAGGGGCTCGTGTATTAGAGACAGTGGCCAGGGCATAGGCGGGATGCGACAGGTAAGGTGCCGCATCAACATACACGGCGTCAGACCGTGTACCGTACTGGCACCAGAGGGTGGAGGCGCGGGCAGATCGGCGAGCGGCATGATTCTCAGGGTGCATGTTCTTGGGAAGGGGCTTGACAGTGAGCATGGAGAAGAGGGAGCTGGGCAAGGGATGGGTGACAGAGATAGGAGAGACAGGGGTCAAACGAAGGGAAGTAAGAAGGGCTCTGCCAGGGCTGGTGCGAGATAAACGATCGAGTTGTGCCACGCGATGGGCATCCACAAGTTCTGGAAGAGTATTGTGGACGTCCATCGCCAGTAGACGAGAAGTGGGGGTGGAAGTGGGAAGCCCGAGAGCCGACTTATAGATTTGGCGGATGAGACAGTTGACCTTGTCTTCCTCGGTACGAGACAGAAAGAGGTAGGGGAGGGAGTAGACAAGGCGGCTTAGCACAAAGGCCTGAACAAGACGACGGAGGTCGTGCTCGCGCATGCCGTAGTGTCGGTTAGCGACCCGTCGGATCAGCCGTACCGTCTGCTGGACGGTGGTAGTAAGGCGGGAAAGGACAGTAGTGTGTTTGCCATTGGATTGAAAAAAGAGACCGAGAATACAGATGCAAGAGACAGAAGGGATGGGATGTCCGTAAATAGTGACGTTAAGGTTAGGAGATGAGGTTGGAGCTATGCCTCGAGCCAGGAGGAGCAGGAGCTCCGACTTGGACGGGGAACAAGCTAGCCCGACCGTGCGAGCATAATCGGCGACCGTTTTAGCGCCTGCCTGGAGAGTGGCTTCCATCTCACCAAGATTGCCGGTAGTCACCCAAAGGGTGATACCATCAGCGTAGAAAGCATGGGAGAGGTTAGGAATGCTAGCTAGAGCACGTGCCATCGGAAAAAGGGTGATGTTGAAGAGAAGGGGAGAGAGACAGAACCCTGGGGGGTACCTCGATTTCCAAGAGGGAAAGCAGGAGAGGAGTGGGTGCCGAATGAGATCTCAGCCATGCGATGGGCAAGAAAAGCCTTGATGTAACTATGGATTCGGGAGCCCACGTTAAGGGTAGAAAGGGCGTCTAGGATGGCGGTATGGAAGACATTATCAAATGCTTTTGTCAAGTCCAGTGCCATGATCGCGCGAGTGCGCTTGGCGTGAAGAGGGTGAAGGACCTCTTCGGAGAGCTGGAGCATGACATCCTGTGTAGAGAGGGATGGGCGAAAGCCGAACATCGAATCGGGAAAGAGATGGTTGTCCTCGAGGAAGCTCTGTAAGCGGTCTAGAACGACGTGCCCAAAAAGCTTACCGAGACAAGAGGTGAGGGAAATAGGATGGAGATTTTGAATGTCTATGGGTTTGCCGGGTTTGGGGATGAAGCTCACCTTAGCGTGGGTCCACTCAGAAGGCAGGGTGCCTTCGTGCCAATGTTTGTTAAAGAGGTCCGTAATGGCCTCTAGGGATGATGTGTCCAGGTTTCGGAGGGCCTTATTAGAAATTTGGTCTGCTCCTGGTGCGGAAGTGGTGCGGAGCTTATGTAGCGCCGCACAAATCTCCCCCAAAGTGATATCTGAGTCAAGCGCAGAATTAATGGTGCCGATGTAAGAAGGGAGGGGGGACGGAGGGGAAGTGCAGAGATAGCGATCTCGGAGTGCAAGAAGGAAATCGGAATCGGATAGCGGTGAGGATTGCAGGAGGCGCGTCACATCCCTGCGTTGCGTGGCCTTGACATGCGACGGGTCAAGGAGGGCACGTAGGAGCGCCCACGTATCCCTCAGCCCGAGGTTACCGGCCATTCGGTCGCATGTCTGGCCCCACTGCTGCCTGGTGAGGTATGAGCAGTGCTCCTCAATTTCCATACCCAGGCGGGCAAGGCGGAGGCGTAGTGAGCGATTGTGTTTTTGTGAAAGCCAGCGGCGGTGCAGGGAATGATGCGCCTCCCATAGGTGAAGGAGGCGGCTGTCAGCCGTGGAGGAGTGAGGAGGGGTAGGGACGGTAGAGGTGGCGGATGAAACATCTTTAAGCAAGGTGGCAGTCCATTGAGAAAGGTCTGAGATGGAGGTGGGGGCATGTTGCCGTGAGTGGTGGAACCGATCCCAATCGACTACCTGGCTCATACGCTGGCGGGAGGATAGGCTAGGAAGAGAGAGATGGACAGGATATAGTGGTCGCTGCCGAGAAAGACCCAGGTGTTCGTCCACGCTGCATCCACGACGTTTTTGCAGATGGAAAGGTCCGGATTAGTGTTGCGTTGGACGCTGGAGCCGATGCGGGTTGGGTCAGAAAAATCATTAAGGACGGATAACTGTTCGTTCTGGATGAATGTCCACAGCGCGAGACCTTTCCTACTGTTCCCGGGATAACCCCAGCTGACGTGATGTGCATTGAAATCCCCCAAGAATGAGGAGCGCGTTGCGATGTGCGCGAGAAAGGGCTTTGCGTAGAAGGAGGAGGAGAGGAGCTGAAGGTGTGCGAGGAGGGCTGTAGACATTAAGAACAAAGAGACTGGCATCCTGTCGCCACCGGGGGAGGCGTTCTAGGAAAAGGTGCGTGCACTCTGGAACGTCGAGAGGATGCTCTATCGCCGTGTAGTTGCGGTGAACCAGAGTGGCAATGTTGCAGGCGTTGTTCGGGCACCCCCAACTCCCCAGCCCTTCTCCACAATGCCCCTCACCACCTGTCACTCAAAAGCCCCAGTCGTCTTCCGCGGCGGACCAAGGCTCTTGCGACGCGCCTTTCTGAATGCACGTATGGCTACGCTCCATTTCGTTGACAAAGTTAGCGACAAAATTACACTAGGGACGAGAGGAACACCGCAAGGCGCCGTACTTTCACCTTTTCTCTTCAACATCGTTATGAGCGGCCTCCCGCGTGTGTTAGATGATATCCCACACATACATCATTCCATATACGCCGACGACATCACCATATGGACCAATTCTGGCTCCGATGGAGATATTACAGATTCATTACAACGAGCTATCAACACGGTACAGTCTTATGTGCAGGAAAACGGCCTTACCTGTTCACCGGCT
This sequence comes from Amblyomma maculatum, assembly GCF_055883805.1. Classification (NCBI taxonomy): domain Eukaryota; kingdom Metazoa; phylum Arthropoda; class Arachnida; order Ixodida; family Ixodidae; genus Amblyomma; species Amblyomma maculatum. The sequence goes on along the minus strand of NC_139348.1, from coordinate 57,157,971 downwards.
AAATCAGAACTATTAGTTGTAAGGAACAAACAAGCTTCACGGAATGGCAAAGCGGGCGAGTTGGTGATACATGGTTTAAAAAATAAAACAGCGCAAAACACACAGACGAAAGAATAGAAACATACACCACAAGCGCTGACTCTCAACTGATTTTTTAATCATCGGAAACACTATATATAGGGGAACACAACAAATACATAGAAGAGCACGTGTAGCTACGTGTTGTCCAGATACGCCACTTCACTATCGCGCAGTAACAGCGAAGGTTTGCTGACGCACAACCTGGTTCTTTTTCTCATCTCAAAGGCTTCAATAATTTCACGTGTCAGCTGCACCGGGTGTTTGCACAAAATGTCGCTATAATGGAATAAAGGCGAACATGATTGGCATTCATGGCAATGGTCTGTTAAGTTCGAGGAACGGGCAGATACCAGGGAGCGGTTATGTTCACAAAGACGTGTGTTTATGCAACGTCCCGTTTGGCCAACATACACTTGACCACAGGCAAAGGGAATTTTATAGACCACCCCCTGACAACAAGGAACAAACTCTCGGTCATGTTTTATCCTGCACACCTGTTTTGGATTTAAAGCGTTACTGGTCTTCCTATCAACAATAGAACAAATCTTTCCAAGCTTATTTGGGGCCGAAAAAACCACTCGAACACCGAACCTGCGGGCCACATTCTTAAGGTTATGCGACAAACGGTGTATATAGGGAATAACCGCTATCTTCTGTTTATCACAATCTTTCTGAGTAGACGGCAAGGTCTTGAGCCTTTTGATTAATTTATTGCATCCAAGAGTGATCACCTCATCCGGATAACCTGCCTCTCTAAGCCTCCGTACTTGATCATGGAAGCTCTGATCCATCCTGTGTGTGCAGGATCTAGATAACGCCGAAGACAAAGAAGATGCAACAATCCCGCCTTTAACGGTTTTTGAATGCTTAGATACATAGTTAAGTAAAGGCTTGTCAGTCCGCGGGGAATATTTCCAGCATAAATGATCTTTCTCTATATACAAACATAAATCTAAAAATTTTATTTGATCATCAGCCGGGACTTCATTGGTGAACTGTAAACCACAACCATTCGCTTTGAACACACCCATCACTTCTGCCATAAGCCTCGGAAAATGCATTTTATCAACAAATACTAAGAAATCATCCACGTATCTGAAAATGCGTGATGTCGTCTCACCTAAGTCTTTTTGAATGGCTCTATCGATAAAGGAAAGGAAAATATCGCTAAGAACAGGCGCCACTCTCGAACCTATACACACACCTGCTTTTTGAACGTATAGCAGACCTTCCCATTCAATGAATGTAGACTGCACATAAAAAGACAGCAGTTCTAAAAACCCCCCTACAGAAATGCCACATGACCGTATGAAAACTTCTTCATCATTGTCAGATGTGATACAGTTCGACACAGCTGTCATTAATTCCTTGTGTGGAAGAGAGTAGTACAAATCCACCACATCTATGCTGAAAGCCGTGCACAAACCTGGGTTATCTTGTTGTAAAAACTTTGTAACGGAATCGGAATTGCAGGCCTTGAAGGCGTCGAGCCACGTCTCAAAAAGGAAGAGAAGGTGACCCTTGTGCGATCCATTTCTAATAGTGTACAAGAAGAGTTTCGCTCCAGATGCATTGATGAGTGTACGGCGGTTTTGACCAGGATGACCACTGGCGGAAAACCTAGCAAGGGGTTTGGCTCTCTGGTAGACTTTTTAGTCCGTAACAATTTGCGACTGGTCACAGCGGATAAGGAAGGTTGTTTTGTGGTTTTACCAGAGTCGTTGTTCTCGGATAAGGCGATGGGGGCTGTCCGTAAGAACTTTCGCCAGGTCTCGGAAGACCCAGTTAAAGTAAAATCCGGAGCGTTGCGCTTGCTCGAAAAACTGAATCTAGGACAACTTTTAGGCAGTGTGAAGAAGGCAAAGATTAACTGTTTGCATGTTTTTTTCACAGCTAAAACGCATAAATTAGGGACACCGTTCCGTGCCATTGTGACGGAGAGGAACACTTGGCAATACCAGGTTTCTGGGTATTTACAGAAGCAGTTGTCTTCTTTGATTATCATTGATCCCTTCAAGGCCTGCAATTCCGATTCCGTTACAAAGTTTTTACAACAGGTTAACCCAGGTTTGTGCACGGCTTTCAGCATAGATGTGGTGGATTTGTACTACTCTCTTCCACACAAGGAATTAATGACAGCTGTGTCGAACTGTATCACATCTGACAATGATGAAGAAGTTTTCATACGGTCATGTGGCATTTCTGTAGGGGGGTTTTTAGAACTGCTGTCTTTTTATGTGCAGTCTACATTCATTGAATGGGAAGGTCTGCTATACGTTCAAAAAGCAGGTGTGTGTATAGGTTCGAGAGTGGCGCCTGTTCTTAGCGATATTTTCCTTTCCTTTATCGATAGAGCCATTCAAAAAGACTTAGGTGAGACGACATCACGCATTTTCAGATACGTGGATGATTTCTTAGTATTTGTTGATAAAATGCATTTTCCGAGGCTTATGGCAGAAGTGATGGGTGTGTTCAAAGCGAATGGTTGTGGTTTACAGTTCACCAATGAAGTCCCGGCTGATGATCAAATAAAATTTTTAGATTTATGTTTGTATATAGAGAAAGATCATTTATGCTGGAAATATTCCCCGCGGACTGACAAGCCTTTACTTAACTATGTATCTAAGCATTCAAAAACCGTTAAAGGCGGGATTGTTGCATCTTCTTTGTCTTCGGCGTTATCTAGATCCTGCACACACAGGATGGATCAGAGCTTCCATGATCAAGTACGGAGGCTTAGAGAGGCAGGTTATCCGGATGAGGTGATCACTCTTGGATGCAATAAATTAATCAAAAGGCTCAAGACCTTGCCGTCTACTCAGAAAGATTGTGATAAACAGAAGATAGCGGTTATTCCCTATATACACCGTTTGTCGCATAACCTTAAGAATGTGGCCCGCAGGTTCGGTGTTCGAGTGGTTTTTTCGGCCCCAAATAAGCTTGGAAAGATTTGTTCCATTGTTGATAGGAAGACCAGTAACGCTTTAAATCCAAAACAGGTGTGCAGGATAAAACATGACCGAGAGTTTGTTCCTTGTTGTCAGGGGGTGGTCTATAAAATTCCCTTTGCCTGTGGTCAAGTGTATGTTGGCCAAACGGGACGTTGCATAAACACACGTCTTTGTGAACATAACCGCTCCCTGGTATCTGCCCGTTCCTCGAACTTAACAGACCATTGCCATGAATGCCAATCATGTTCGCCTTTATTCCATTATAGCGACATTTTGTGCAAACACCCGGTGCAGCTGACACGTGAAATTATTGAAGCCTTTGAGATGAGAAAAAGAACCAGGTTGTGCGTCAGCAAACCTTCGCTGTTACTGCGCGATAGTGAAGTGGCGTATCTGGACAACACGTAGCTACACGTGCTCTTCTATGTATTTGTTGTGTTCCCCTATATATAGTGTTTCCGATGATTAAAAAATCAGTTGAGAGTCAGCGCTTGTGGTGTATGTTTCTATTCTTTCGTCTGTGTGTTTTGCGCTGTTTTATTTTTTAAACCATGTATCACCAACTCGCCCGCTTTGCCATTCTGTTGAATTTCATTTCTAGTACAAGGGGCTCTTTTATGTGTCATAGTACTTACCTGGATGACCCGGCCTTTTTGGCTTCGATTGTGGCCGTGTGTGTGTGTAATGCGCGTGTGTATTCATGGTACGCAAGAAAATTCCTGTGTCCGCCAGAACTTCAAGGTTTATGCGGATTTCTTCATCCATCCAATGGGCACACACGCCGGATGTGCAAAATGTTGTCTTCGGAATGGTGGCACCAGGGACGATTTTTCAAGGACCGCTTAAGGGTTGCCTGTGGGTACAGTGTGGGGATGTCTCGGCAGCCACGTGTGTACCGTGACTGGTGCATGACTACGGACAGGCACACAGAGTTTTTGTGGGGCATGGTACGTCCGCGTCTCCCGTCAAAGAAGGTGACATCAACGAGACCTGGAAAGGTGATTATCCTTGGTGATACGGCTCTTCCGAGGAACCACGAGCAACTTCTTCGTATGGGCCCAAAGTTCTGCGTCGAGCCACGTCTCAAAAAGGAAGAGAAGGTGACCCTTGTGCGATCCATTTCTAATAGTGTACAAGAAGAGTTTCGCTCCAGATGCATTGATGAGTGTACGGCGGTTTTGACCAGGATGACCACTGGCGGAAAACCTAGCAAGGGGTTTGGCTCTCTGGTAGACTTTTTAGTCCGTAACAATTTGCGACTGGTCACAGCGGATAAGGAAGGTTGTTTTGTGGTTTTACCAGAGTCGTTGTTCTCGGATAAGGCGATGGGGGCTGTCCGTAAGAACTTTCGCCAGGTCTCGGAAGACCCAGTTAAAGTAAAATCCGGAGCGTTGCGCTTGCTCGAAAAACTGAATCTAGGACAACTTTTAGGCAGTGTGAAGAAGGCAAAGATTAACTGTTTGCATGTTTTTTTCACAGCTAAAACGCATAAATTAGGGACACCTTTCCGTGCCATTGTGACGGAGAGGAACACTTGGCAATACCAGGTTTCTGGGTATTTACAGAAGCAGTTGTCTTCTTTGATTATCATTGATCCCTTCAAGGCCTGCAATTCCGATTCCGTTACAAAGTTTTTACAACAGACTAACCCAGGTTTGTGCACGGCTTTCAGCATAGATGTGGTGGATTTGTACTACTCTCTTCCACACAAGGAATTAATGACAGCTGTGTCGAACTGTATCACATCTGACAATGATGAAGAAGTTTTCATACGGTCATGTGGCATTTCTGTAGGGGGGTTTTTAGAACTGCTGTCTTTTTATGTGCAGTCTACATTCATTGAATGGGAAGGTCTGCTATACGTTCAAAAAGCAGGTGTGTGTATAGGTTCGAGAGTGGCGCCTGTTCTTAGCGATATTTTCCTTTCCTTTATCGATAGAGCCATTCAAAAAGACTTAGGTGAGACGACATCACGCATTTTCAGATACGTGGATGATTTCTTAGTATTTGTTGATAAAATGCATTTTCCGAGGCTTATGGCAGAAGTGATGGGTGTGTTCAAAGCGAATGGTTGTGGTTTACAGTTCACCAATGAAGTCCCGGCTGATGATCAAATAAAATTTTTAGATTTATGTTTGTATATAGAGAAAGATCATTTATGCTGGAAATATTCCCCGCGGACTGACAAGCCTTTACTTAACTATGTATCTAAGCATTCAAAAACCGTTAAAGGCGGGATTGTTGCATCTTCTTTGTCTTCGGCGTTATCTAGATCCTGCACACACAGGATGGATCAGAGCTTCCATGATCAAGTACGGAGGCTTAGAGAGGCAGGTTATCCGGATGAGGTGATCACTCTTGGATGCAATAAATTAATCAAAAGGCTCAAGACCTTGCCGTCTACTCAGAAAGATTGTGATAAACAGAAGATAGCGGTTATTCCCTATATACACCGTTTGTCGCATAACCTTAAGAATGTGGCCCGCAGGTTCGGTGTTCGAGTGGTTTTTTCGGCCCCAAATAAGCTTGGAAAGATTTGTTCCATTGTTGATAGGAAGACCAGTAACGCTTTAAATCCAAAACAGGTGTGCAGGATAAAACATGACCGAGAGTTTGTTCCTTGTTGTCAGGGGGTGGTCTATAAAATTCCCTTTGCCTGTGGTCAAGTGTATGTTGGCCAAACGGGACGTTGCATAAACACACGTCTTTGTGAACATAACCGCTCCCTGGTATCTGCCCGTTCCTCGAACTTAACAGACCATTGCCATGAATGCCAATCATGTTCGCCGTTATTCCATTATAGCGACATTTTGTGCAAACACCCGGTGCAGCTGACACGTGAAATTATTGAAGCCTTTGAGATGAGAAAAAGAACCAGGTTGTGCGTCAGCAAACCTTCGCTGTTACTGCGCGATAGTGAAGTGGCGTATCTGGACAACACGTAGCTACACGTGCTCTTCTATGTATTTGTTGTGTTCCCCTATATATAGTGTTTCCGATGATTAAAAAATCAGTTGAGAGTCAGCGCTTGTGGTGTATGTTTCTATTCTTTCGTCTGTGTGTTTTGCGCTGTTTTATTTTTTAAAGCTTCACGGGTAAAACCAGATTCTCGAGAACCTATCCAGTTACACATTGACAACCATCCGGTACCCCCGTTAGCCACGATCAGAGTTCTCGGAATGTTGATTCAGAATAATACGCAGAACACAGAAGCTATACGCCGGCTACGCGTCACGGCGCACCAGATAGGTGGGCTGGTGAGACGCATTGCCACACGTCGCAGGGGTATGAGAGAAGCCGACCTGTGCAGGATCATTCAAGCCTTTATGATAAGCAGAATCATGTACGCTTGCCCGTACTATCATCTGCGTCGTAGGGACGAACATGCACTTAATAGCATAATTAGAACAGCATACAAAGCGGCCCTTAGCTTACCAGTATATGCTAACTCAGATCAACTACTGCAGTTAGGAATTTTTAACACACTATCTGAACTAATGAAGCCCATAAGACAGCACAAGTGACCCGCTTGTCACGCAGCCTTGCGGGACGTGTAATTCTCGACAAGCTCCACATACACCCCACTGAGGAGGTGTGCGCAACATCCCATTTATCGGCTGACATAACTAGTAGACTAGTTGTTAAACCAATAGCCAAAAACATGCTACCAGGTAGACATGATGCCCGCAGGAAGACAAGGGCACAGACCCTTGAGAAACAGTACGAGGACGATCCACAAGCAGTGTACGTGGATGCAGCTCAACACATCAAAAACGGAGCATACGAGGCATGTATGGCCACTCCAAAGTCAACCTTCATTACCGCCATAACATTTCATGCTAGCTCCCTATGCGAGGCAGAGGAAGTAGCTATCGCACTGGCCATCGCGGATCCCCACACCAAAACTATTCTAAGCGACTCAAAAAGCGCCGTTCAAAATTTCGCCAAAAATTCTGTAAGCGCACTCGCGGCGCGAATTCTGCGCAACCGATCTCTCAATCACAACATCAATCTCGTATGGGTTCCGGCTCACGCGGGTAACTCCGGCAACGAAGGGGTCGACCGTCTAGCCCGAGGCTTAACCAACCGGGAGACGGGAGATCTATCGGGAACGGATGCGCCTGTCGAGGCACCGCGCACATACGCGGAGGTAACAAACTTTTATCGCGAGCTAAGATGCACGTACCCCGCCCCTCACCCCGACCTCGACCGGGCGCAAGCCACGACACTCAGACGCCTACAAACAAAGGCCATTCTTCGCCCCTACCGACTATCGTTAATTACAAACGGAGAATTCAACCCTGCATGCCGGCACTGCAGTGACGGGACGCAGGCCACTCAAGACCATATACTGTGGGAATGCGCCAGCATTCCCCCTCCAAAGACACTCTTGCCAGCTCCCTCAGCGGTGGAATGGGACAAGCTGTTGGCCAGCACAAGAAAAACTACGCAACTGGCCCTCGTCACGCGAGCTCAAGAGGTCGCTCCCGACTGGAGGCCACCCTAGACTCGTCACAGCCCGAAATAATTCCTTTCATCATCATCATCATCAGCCTGATTATACCCACTGCAGGGCGAAGGCCTCTCCCATATTTCTCCACTTAACCCGGTTCTGTGCTAGCTGCATCCACTTGACCCCTGCGAACTTCTTAATCCCATCCGCCCACCTAACTTTCTGCCGCCCCCTGCTACGCTTTCCTTCCCTTGGAATCCAGTTTGTTACCCTCAGCGACCATCGGTTATCCTCTCTTCGCACTACATGTCCTGCCCACGTCCATTTCTTCTTCTTAATTTCTACTAGAATGTGGGCAACTTGAGTTATTTCTCTGACCCAATCTGCACGCTTTCTATCTCTTAATCCCGGCCTCGGCGGCTGCGTTTCGATGGAGGCGAAACGAAGAGGCGTCGTGTGCTGTGCGATGTCAGCGCACGTTAAAGATCCCCAGGTGGTCGAAATTACTCCGTAGCCCTCCATTACGGCTCCTCTTTCTCTCTGTCCACTTTCATTCCCACCTTCCTCCCTTCCCTTACGGCGCGGTTCGGGTGTCCACAGAGCAAGTGTGACAGTTACTGCGCCTTTCCCTTCCTGTGAACCAATTTAATTAATTTAATTTAATCTCTTAATGTTACCCCTACCATTTTTCGTTCCATAGCCCTCTGCGTTGTCCTCAACTTAAGTATAACCCTCTTAGTTAAACTCCAGGTTTCAGCCCCATAGGTGAGTACAGGCAAGATGCAACTGGTGTATACTTTCCTATTGAGCGATACCGGTAAGCTGCTAGTCATAATCTGCGAGTGCTTGCCAAATGCGCTCCATCCCAATCTTATTCTTCTTGTTATTTCCTTTTCCTGGTCCGGATCTGCCGTTACTACCTGTCCTAAGTAGGCATATTCGTCCACTACTGCCAGTATTTCGCTACCTAATGCAAACTGCTGTTCCTTCCCGAGGCTGTTGAACATTACCTTAGTCTTCTGCATATTGATTTTCAAGCCTACCATTCTACTTTTCCTGTCTAGGTCATCAATCATTATTTGCAGTTCATCCCCCGAGTTGCTCAGCAAGGCAGTGTCATTCCTTTCATTTCGCGGCAATAAAAGTTGTTACCACCACTACCTCCTCTGTTCAGCAGACGATTCTGCCCCTGGCAAGCCCCGCTGGGGTGGTGCAATGGTTAAACGCCCGACTACTGTGCCGGAGTACCCGGGTTCGAACTTGACCACGGCGGCTGCGCTTCGATGGAGGCGAAACGAAGAGGCTTGCGTGTGCTGTGCGATGTTGTTGTTGGGGCTGTAGGAAGAAAGAAAAGAAAATGCACGGGCCTGCTACTGGCTCTGTAGCTGAGCCACCTCCGCTGCCTCGTGCGGACAGAAAGAGAAAATAGACAAGAAAAGAAGGAGAGAAAGACGCGTGCCGCAACAACAGCCGTCATCCACCACTACCGAAGCGGCGGCGGGTGCAATGACGGCCTAGAACATATAAAAATCAATAGCTGGCTAGCCCCCACCGCAAGCGGCTTTGACCTACCGTCTCAGCCCCATAAGGCCAGGAACTGCCACGCTTCCCGCCTGCGATGTCCGCGAAAGTAAAGATCCCCAGGTGGTCGAAATTACTCCGTAGCCCTCCATTACGGCTCCTCTTTCTCTCCTTCTACTTTCACTCCCACCTTCCTCCATTCCCTTACGGTGAGGTTAAGGTGTCCCCAGAAAACAGCAGAGACAATTACCGCGCCTTTCCCTTCCTATAAATCAATCAAATCTTCCCCTGGCAATGACGCTGCGCACCTGCCGACCCGAGATCTCTACCACCGGGAAGCGGTAGAACAGCCCGAATGCAAGGGAATGAAAGATTGCGCTATCACATCCCGTGATATCACTGAGTCTTACAAACTAGATCGAAAAGAAAAGCCTACCCCCCCCCCCACCCTCTGAATGACTTTCTCAAGTAGTTTGCCTACGCAGGATGTTAGTGATATTATTAAAGCTAAACATCTACTCGGACGATGTGACCATCTGGATATGCGAAGGGAACGACTCGTGCACCATATCCAGGCTCCAAGAGGCAGCAGATATAATCAGCAAACACGCAGAGGACGTAGCTCTATGCTGTTCGCAAGAAAACTCGGAGCTCGTGGTAATGACCAGAAATAGTGGGAAGATAACTCCAGATATCAAAATTAAAGTCAGCGGGAACGAAGTCCCGGAAGTAGATGAAATTAGAATGTTAGGTATGATTATCAACCGCAGGGGTAGAAACAAAAGCCGGATTAAGAAATTAAAAGATCACGCGGAGCTCGTAGTCAGAGTATTTGAGTAGCCGTCCAACAGAAGGAGTGGTCTCACGGAGGCTAGTAGACTCAGACTCGTACAAGCTTTTATAACGAGCAGAATTTGCTACGCGACTCCATTCCTAAATATCAACAAGACCGAAGAACGCGAATTAAACACCATAATTAAGAGATGCACGAAGTGCGCTCTAGGACTCCCCATAACTACTTTTAACGACATTCTAGAGAAAATGGGGTTGCATAATGAGTGGAAAGAGCTAGCTGCGGCGGTCAGGCTGTCCCAGAGAGAGCGACTCGCAGGAACGGCGGCGGGTAGACAAATCCTCGACTGGGTAAACCTACAAGCGCCCGAAGAAGGCGAAAGTGTCAGAGAAATCATAGATCGATAAATCATAAAGCATCTATACGTCTCACCCATCCCGAAGAACATGCACCCCCATACACGACGAGGGGAGGAGGAAAAGCAGAGCTACGCACCTAGCTAACAAATTGGACAACCTCCCGCCGGGATCGGTCGCTTACACGATGCAGCGATCGGGAAAGAAGGCACCGTAACCTCTGTCGCCCTATTGGACACCGGTATCGCCATAGGAATCTAAAGAAACCGAGATCTACCGCCGGTAGAGGCGGAGGAGATTTCAATAGCCATTGCCATTGCACGACCAAGTATGAAACACGTCATCAGCGATAACTAAGCGGCGGTTAGCAATTTTAGCAAGGGTAGAGTCTGCAATTGTGCTGCAAAACTTCTGAACGAGTCGTCTCTCGCCGAAAGTGTGACCATAATCTGGACCCCAGCACACGCTGGTCTCGCCGGCAACGAGGCTGCCTACATGCTCGCCCGCTTCTCGCTACCTCGGGGTGCTGCGGACACCTCCAGAACATCTAAAAGCAAAGAATGTATTGCTACGTTTAGAGATGCATGTAACCTACAACCTGAAGAAAGCCCGGAGGATATATCCGCCGCCGGATAGATCCCTGAGTAAAAAGGAATCATAGTACTGGAGAAGAATCCAAGTTCGAAATTCCTTTTCGCCCCTGTGGAGGAGTTGAACGGGTGCCAGAGGGCAGAAGAGGGACGGTGCAGAAACCGAAATTTGTAAATTTTGCGGCCACGCGGCAACATTAGATCACATAATATAGAGATGCAGTCGTGCCCCAGGGCGCAACGCGATTAAAACTAGCGATGAATTGAAGACCACGCTAAGAAGCTCCGACGAAAAAACTCAGTGATTCGCCCTCCGCCTGGCGGCCGAGACTGAAGATCTCTTCTCCTAGACGGGGCCGGGTTTCCTCCGGCCGCGGTGCGACAGACTGCCTGCCCGGACGCCTGCGTGTGGACCCGGAGGTGGCTGCCGCGCCATATTCGGCGGAAATAAATGTTCTTCCTCCTCCTCCTTCTACCCCCCCTCCCCCCATCGGCGATTACAAGGCGATAACTACATTTGCTCAATCTGGGTTTTATTAACACAGACCGGTGTGGAATAAGATTCAACATGTAAACATTGCGACCAAAAAGGCACGCTAGATTATGTAATATGAGCGAGAGAGAGAGAGAGACAACTTTATTTGCCCCAAATGTCGTGAATTAGCGCAGATGGGTCCTGTGTGGTCCCCAGGTGGGGGCGACATTCTGGGCCCACGAAATGAGTGAAAGTTGTGTGTTCCTGTCTGGCTTGGTAAGGAGTTGGTGCCAGCTTTCCGCAGAGGCAGCTGGCAGGAGGGCCCATGGGGATGGGTTATTTACGCATCCCCAAAGGATGCGCACCTGAGTGGCGGGTTCTCCGTTGTTACAATTTGGACATGCGGGGTCGTATTCGCCGTTAGTAATTAGTGATAGCCTGGAGTGACTAAGAAATGAGTGTGTCTGTAATCTGCGCAGCAGGGTGGCTTGTGCTCGGTCGAGGTCTGGGTGGGGAGGCGGGATAAGGCGTCGCGTCTCTTTGTGCAAATTGGTAATTTCGGCGAAAGTCTGGGGGGCTTCAGCGAGTGCGTCCAGATGCGTAAGACCGACCGCCCGGATTGTTAATCCTCGGGCAAGTTGGTCGGCCCCATCGTTTCCAGAGTTGCCCGCGTGGGCGGGTACCCAGACTAGGTTAATTTTGTGGTCGGGAGTGCAGCCGCGCAGGATGCGTGCAGCAGGAAGGCAGATGTAGTCTGCCGAGAAATTTAGAATTGCTCTTTTTGAGTCACTAAGGACTGTACGCGTACACGGGTCAGCGATGGCCAGCGCTATAGCTATTTCTGCCGCTGCGGTGGGGGAGGAACCGTGGCGGCGGAGATAAGTGTAGATTGCGGCGTGGTAGCACAGGCCACATTTGTTGTTGCAACTTACCTTGCCGCGTCCACGTATGTTGCGTGTTCGTCGGTATGGTAGGTTTCATCGAGTGCCCTGGCTTTGTGTTGACGGCACGCGTCGTGTCGGCCAGGGAGCATGTTTTTTGGTAGTGGCTTGACAACGAGGCGGCTGTGTACACATGTCGGGAGGGAAGCTGTGGGATGGGATCGTCTATTGGGTTGACGTTTAACCGGTCAATGATGAGACGGCCGTGATTTGTCCTGGAGAGGCGTTGATTTTGGGCTGTCGTGTGTGCCTCTATAAATTCGGAAAGAGTGTTGTAAATCCCCAGTTGGAGGAGATGTCGTGTGCTAGCGTATTGTGGCAACCCTAGGGCAGCCTTGTACACCGAGCGGATGATGCTGTTAGCTGCCTCCTCATCTTTTCGGCTAAGGTGATAGTAGGGATAGGAGTGTACTATCCTGCTAACGAGGAATGTCTGTGTTAGCCGGCAGAGGTCATCCTCCATTATGCCTCTACGACGTGTGGAGATGCGGCGAATAAGGCCGATTATTTGGTGAGCTGTGGTGCGGAGGCGTTGTATTGCTTCGGAGTTCTGTGTATTGTTCTGTATTAGCATGCCCAGGATACGAATGGTCTGGACGGAAGGCATAGGGTGTGGGTCGATGTGGAGTGTGATGAGCTCAAGCGCTGCGGGAGCCGGTCTGCGCACTCTCCTGTCGCGGATGACAAGCAGCTCCGATTTTGTTGGGGAGCATGCGAGGCCGTTCTCCTGTACATAGGTGAGGACAGTGTCAATGGCTGTCTGGAGGGAACTCTGGATGTCCCCGTCTGAACCAGAGTTGGTCCAAAGGGTGATATCGTCGGCGTATAGGGAGTGTTTTACGTGAGGTATGGCTAAAATTGGGGGAAGGCCCCTTATGGTGACATTAAAGAGGAAAGGGGAGAGGACTGCACCTTGTGGGGTTGCTCTGGTGCCCAGGGTAATCTTGTCACTGATGAGTTCGCCAATGTGGAGTTCTGTGGTGCGGTTGTGTAGGAAGTTTGCGATGTAATTGTAGGTACGGGTGCCTACATTCATCTGAGCGAGATTTGTCAAAATGGAGGCGTGTGATATGTTGTAAAACGCCTTGCTAATATCGAGGCCGAGAATCGTCCGTGTGGCCCGGATGGAACCTGGGTCGAGTATGTCATGTTGTATTTGCCACATGATGTCTTGAGTGGAGAGTCCGGCTCTGAACCCAATCATAGTGGGCGGAAGGAGATCTTTGTCTGTGTGGTTTTTAAGCCTGTTAAGTATAACGTGTTCCATCACCTTATCGAGACAACATGTAAGGAAAATAGGCCGGAGATTACCCAGCTCAAGTTTTTTTGCCCGGTTTAGGTATGAAGATCACTGACATGCTTCCAGGTATCCGGAAGGCGACCATCATGCCAATGGGTGTTGAAAAGTTCCGTGAGTGCTTCGATGGACTGGTCATCGAGGTTACGGAGCATTTTGTTAGTTATATGATCGCTACCTGCGGCGGCGGTGGTCTTCCTGTGATTGAGGGCTGCATGAACTTCGGCTATTGTGATGTCCCTGTCCATGTCGGTGTTTGGAAGTCCCGTGTATGCCACGGGGATGGGGATTTCGGTCGAGGTGTTAATGTACTTGTCTGTATGAGTGTCGAGAAATACCTCATTTGTGCCCTGAATAGCGTGTATTACTCGGGCGAGGTTCTTGTGGGATGTGGTCATAGTCCGGGTCGGATCAAGCAGATGTTTAAGCAGATACCATGAGTTTTTACAGCCTAGCTATCTGTTTAGGCGGTAGCATGTTTGATGCCATTGTTCCCGGCTGAGCTTGGGGAGGCACCAGCGGCGTTCGGAGCCTGCGGACGTATTTCACATCGGCTCCTCTGGTTTTCAACTTACGTGGCTGAATTACGACCTGAAATGACCTGATCGCCATCAAATCGGTCAGTGAAGGTGCTCCGCGCCAGTTTGAGACATTTTCGGACAATCTACGTCCATATTTGCTCATGTTTTGAAGATTTCGTCTTCGTGCCGAGCGCGTCTCGTCAGGCCTAGCTCACCAAGGGCTCATACATTTGCCGGTCAGGCCTAGCGCCGCCGGCTGCTCATCGCCTAAACTCCTTTACTGCTTCATCTTTCAAGATGGAAGTTGGTGTAGAAGGAGAAGATATTTCACCAGAGGAATTTCATAACGATCCTCGTTGGACCCGTGCGGTGCGGGCCCGGAACAAGCTCTACCCCAACCTGAAGCAAGCCTCGGACAGCGGCACGTCCGCATCTGCTGGAGCCTCGACAAGTTCGGACAACCTTGCTTCCGCGCCGAAAGGCAAGACACCCACTCTCAAGCTCAAGAGGCATGCTCCTCTTCCCCGGTTGCCGACATCGGACTACAAGGTTGTTTTCCGACCGGGCGGGGGCTTGGATCTTCGCCTAATAAATGGAGGTGCACTTCTGCCTCTGATCTGTGCTGAAGCAGTAGTCGATTACCACGAAGCGAGAATCAACGACAAGTTGCGCATCAACCCGCACAACAACTCTTTCACGGTGAGCGCACCTTCTGAAGCTCGAATGAAACAGTTTGTCCGCATGCAAGGTCTTCGCCTCAACGACCAGATGTACCCCCTGAAAGCTTATGTCGCGGCCCCCGACAATGCCGTAAGAGGCATTATTTACAAAGCCGTCTACAATCAGACGCAAGATGAAATCTTCCAAGACCTTGTGGCCCTTAATCAGAGCAAGTACTTCACCATCGCCGACGCCCGGCAGCTCGGCAGGACCAAGTCAATTTTAGTCACGTTCATCGACACCGCGGAGGTACCGCGTCAACTGAACTTCTACGGCACTATTTATTCTTGCTACCCATTCAAGGCAAAAGTTGAAGCTTGCTTCAACTGTCGGAAGCCTGGACACCGTGCCGACGTCTGTCCCAAGGAGAAGACTGACCTGTGTTCCCGCTGCGGCGTTGCCCATCCACCCAAGCAAACGCCGGACTGCACGCCCAGGTGCATCTTATGCGGTGAAGCCCACTTCACGGCGACCAAACGCTGCAAAGTGCGCTTCGAACGCTCAGGAAACTCCTCCAAAAAATCCACACCGCCGATAAGGCTTTCGGACGCTCGACCTCCTGAGACAACTCTCAAGTCATCTAGACCATCAAGAAGCCGGTTTCGATCGTCTTCGAAGTCGCGCAGCCGCTCGAAGACGGGATCCCGCCATCGCCACAGCAGAAGCCGCTCGAGGTCCTTCCCGCCACTCCCGGACCAAACAGTCCAGGAATCCACGAAACAGGTGAGCTGGAGGCCGCAGTCTTCCCCGCTCGAGCGAGAGAACGCGGAACTTAAAGCTCAGTTAAAAACACAGTCTGAAGAAATTGCCGAGCTTAAACGGCAGCTGCAACTCCTTTTAAGGCGAGAGCAGTCCCCTGCAGTATTGCAAACCCAAGCACCTCCCATTTCCAAAGCTCCTTCAAACTCTCCCCCCTCCGCGTCCTCTTCGCGCGCTACGTCGCCTGCTCGTGGCGTTCCCGCAAAACGCAAGATAGCCACTGGGGTAGTTCCTACCGAGCCATCAATGCCAGACCAGACTGCCCTCCTTATGACGGCAATGCAGTCCCTGGAACGCTCGGTACAATCTTTCCGCGCCGAAACCCAGAAGTGGATGACGAACGCCGCAAAACGACTAGAGGCTATTGAGAAGCGTCAAAGTGCTCAAGAGGCCTCGTTTTCTCAAATCCAAACCCAAGTTTGTGAGCTTCTCCCCAGAGGTTGCACTGTACTACCCATCCCTTTAGCTATTACTGACAGCACCCAACATGGCGGCACACCCCAACAGAATTAGCGTGTGGCAGTGGAACTGCAGAGGTTTCCGCACAAAGCGGAATAATCTGCAACTTCACTTATCTACCCTATCCCCTAGCGAGATACCGGCAGTGATAGCGCTGCAGGAGACGCTTGTTTCGGTTAAGCTCCGCGACTATACTACTTACGAGCCCTCCACCCAGCCTCAATCCAGGGTAGCGTCGTTGGTGCACCGCAACTTTACCGCGGTCGAACACCCTCTTGAGGTGGATGACGTGGATGGTCTCTTGCTGGAACTCCTGCCCCGCACACGAAATGCACACACCCTTTTTATTCTCAACCTCTATAGCCCGCCCAAGAGCCCTCCTGCCCCCCTCATTGGCGCAATCAAGAAAGCCCTCACAGTTAGCGCGGGAGGATCCCTACTAGTGGTTGGCGACTTCAATGCTAGCCATACCAGCTGGGGTTACCGAAAAAACTGCCGTAAGGATACGGCAATTTTGTCCTTCGTTCAGGACGAAGGGCTTTCTATTCTCAACGACACCTCCTATCCCACCCGAATCGGATCTAGCGTTCAGCACGACACAAGCCCTGACTTGACTCTCTCAAAAGGCGTTCGAGAAAGCCGCCGGACTAATACCACTCACTCATTAGGCAGTGATCACTACATTTTATGCACTGAGCTCTCCATCTCTTCCCTCACCCCACCCAAACGCAATCGGGCCTGCGTGGTCGATTGGGATCGATTTCGCCGCATCCGGCAAAACGCACCGGACACCATTGTGGACTTGGAGGCCTGGGTGGCTTCTCTCACACAGGATGTGGAGTCGGCGACATCCACTATCCCGGAACCAGAGGACACTTCGGCTGCGGATAGTCGCCTTCTCCACATGTGGGAGGCACACGCCAGCCTTCAGAAACGCTGGCTGTCCCAAAAGCATAATCGCACCCTCAAACGGCGAATTTCCCGCCTTGTGAAAGCAATCGAAGCTTATACAAGGGACCTCGCTCGCCAGCAGTGGGGGCAGGTCTGTGACCGCATGAGCGGTAATCTAGGCCTTAAAGACACCTGGTCGCTTTTACGCTACCTCCTTGATCCTGGGCACACCAAGGCCACGCAGCGTAAGAATATTACCCGCATTATTCATCAGCTTCCCCTAGACGATGACGCCCTCCTTCAGACCTTAAAAGATCAGTACGTCCCTACAACCCCCTCTACCCCTCTCCCTTCTTACACCGGTTCTCCCAACCCTACCCTTGATAAGGAAATCTCTTCAGCTGAAGTCAGGGCGGCGATGCACCGCCTCAGGACGACATCAGCTCCGGGGACGGACCGAGTCACAAATAAGATGCTTCGTAACTTGGATGACCCGTCTGTCGATGCGGTCACGGACCTCTTCAACCAATGCTGGCGCACGGGAACCCTTTCGGCCCAGTGGACACACGCCCGTATCACATTTATCCCTAAACCCGGCAAACCACTCGACATCAAGAATCTCCGACCCATATCTCTAACTTCCTGTCTTGGCAAACTCTTTGAACATGTTGTGCTGGCACGCCTCCAGAACCACATAGATGACCACAACCTCTTCCCTGACACAATGATCGGCTTACGGCCACATCTCTCCACGCAGGATGTTATGCTGCAACTATCAGAAGATGTCCTTCACCCCCGCCACGCAAAGCGCACCCGAGCAATTCTCGCCCTAGATCTCACAAAGGCCTTTGATAATGTCCGTCACGCAGCCATTTTAGATGCTCTCTCATCGCTTCAAGTCGGCTCGCGTGTCCACCAGTACATATCCGCCTTTCTTAGTCATCGCACAGCAGAAATCAGCATCGGCTCGCTCTCATCTCCATCTTTCAAACTCGGTAGCATTGGCACCCCACAGGGTTCTGTCCTCTCTCCACTGCTTTTTAATATTACCCTTATCCCCATGGCACACGCCCTCAACCAAATCCCTGCCCTGTCCCACTCCTTATACGCCGATGATATTACACTGTGGACCACCACAGGTAGCATTGGCGCCATGGAAGATACATTACAGGCCGGAGCAGACACTGTTGTATCTTTTGCAGCAAATGTCGGCTTGGCTTGTTCCCCTACCAAATCGGAGCTTCTCATACTCCGACCTCCTAGGTGTCGTACAGACAAAGGCCCTCCTCCCCCCATCTTCTTGACAATTGACAACACCCGGATACCAGAAGTGGACAACATTAGGATTCTTGGTATTCTGATACAAAACAATGGCAAGAATACCGCAACCATCACTAAGCTGACGGTGATGGTTCATCAAACAATCCGCCTCATTCGCCGCATAGCCAATCGCCATCGCGGCATGCGCGAGCATGACCTCAGACGCCTGGTACAGGCATTTGTCCTGAGCCGTGTTGTGTACTCGCTCCCCTACCTTTTCCTCACGCGGGTGGAGGAAGACAAGGTTAACGCCCTTATCCGACAGGCGTACAAGGCCGCCCTCAACTTACCCCGCTACACTTCCAATGAACGCCTTCTTCACATGGGCATCCATAACTCCCTAGCTGAGCTCACAGAAGCCCACCGCTCAGCCCAGTTGGAGCGATTATCATCTACCCTCACCGGCCGGAACATCCTTGCTCGCATCCATCTCTCACCTCCCGGTCACTGCTCTACACAACATACACTTCCCCCTGCGATACACCGCGTTCTTAAGGTGCATCCCTGCCAAAGAATATGCACCCAGAGCACCATGTCGATCGCCGCAAGGCACGCGGAGAAGCTCTTCACAAAAACTATGGCTTCCAGCCAGAGACCGTTTACGTAGACGCTGCCTCATACCCCTCCCGCCCAGCGTTCGCCCTCAGCGCTGTTTCCAACTCTTTGCAACTGGTCGCGGCCGGTACAACTTTTGCCTCCACTTCCCTGGAGGCGGAGGAGGCGGCGGTTGCCCTCGCCATAGCTACCACCCGAGCCACAACCATCTTTAGCGATTCTAAATCCGCCGTACGGAACTTCGCCCGCGGTCGGATCTCTACCCCAGCCTTCCGGTTCCTCGCCTCCCTCTCCCCACCCGAACACCCTATTCAACTAATATGGGTGCCCGCTCACACGGGTCACCCAGGCAACGAAGCAGCTCACTCTTTTGCTCGAGGATACGTCAGCCGAGCAGGGACTGCCACTGCCTGGGGAGATGCTCGCGAGCGCATGGTATCCTATCACGAAATCTCTCTCCATTACCGTGATCAACGAACCATCTACCCTCCTCCTCATAAATCTATGACTAAGCTACAACAGGTGACGTGGCGCCAGCTTCAGTCCCGTACATTCCCATCCCCCGCTTTCTTATCTTTGATCCATCCAGGACTGTTCTCGCCGCAGTGCACCCTGTGTGGGGCACCTAAAGCTGATTTTGAGCACATTATGATCAAATGCTCGGAATTCCACCCTCCAGCCACTTGGCAACTCTCCGACCTCGAGCGATGGGAGGCTGCGGTGTCCAGCTCTGACCCGGCCGTTCAAAAGCGGCTGACAGACTGGGCTTTGGGTGTCGCTGTGAAGCACCAGCTTTCGGCCACAACACGCAGCCAAGAGCCGACCCGTCATTAGAATGTAATCCCTTAAGGCTCCCAAATATAAAGTTTTTCACCACCACCACCGGCTGAGCTTGGTGGCGTAAGTTTCGATTTCTCGCTCAAGACGTGCGAGGCGAAGTTTGAGAGGGCGGTTATGTTTGCATCGGAGCCAGCGAGCGTGAAGGCTACGCTGTGCTTCCCACATGTGGATGAGTTTGGCATCAGGTTTGGGGACACCCTCCTCTTGTGTAGTCGTGGAGGTGGCACTTTCGGCATCCTGGAGTAGTGAGGCTCTCCAGGTGTCCAGGTCCTCGATGGGGATGGGTGCACGTTTAGTACGTACGTATCTGAACGCGTCCCAATTGGTGTGCTTGACTGTGCGGCGAGGGGCTTTGCTGTGTGTGGCTGTGACTGTCGCGCTTAGAACATAATGGTCGCTGCCTATGTTCATGCCGAGATTTTCCCATCGCGCATCTGTGATGTGTCGAGCAAAAGTGAGGTCAGGACAGCTGTCCCATATGATGCTGTTACCTATGCGGGTGGGTCTGTCGGGATCTGTGAGTAGTGTAAGTTCCAGGGTCTGGGCGGTTTTCCATACTTTAGCTCCCTTATGGCCGCATGTTCTATGGGGATAGCCCCACTGCTCGTGCGGCGCGTTAAAGTCACCAAGTAAGAGGAGCATTCCTGTTTTTGCGACCATGCAGGCCTTGCGGATAAGGGTGGCTACTCGTGTGGTCTTGTCACTGGGGGGACTGTAGACATTTAGGATATGAATAGGGGCTTGTGATCGGGTATTCGGGAGGACCTGTATGCAGGTGTGCGGGACTTCAGCGTAGTTCAAATCCAGTTGATTAGCGATTAGATTTCTATGGACCAGTAACGCGGTTTTGGGTCTGTGGCTTTGGGTTTTTTGCTGGTTGTATGCGGCGTAACTAACAAGTTTAGTGTCTGTGTATGTTTCTTGAAGTGCTATTACGTGAGGGGTACAAGGCTGGGCCTGCAGGTAGTGCTCCAAGGCCCGCCACTTTGCCTTGAAGCTCCTGCAGTTCCATTGCCAGACTATGATGGGGGAATTAGCCATCGCGTTTGGCGTATGGTTCGGGGCGCTGCGAGAGCGCCATAGGTGATTTTAAAATACCTCCTTCACGGGTGCACGAGGCTGCACTTTCCGACGTGGCGACAATAACGGATGGTGGATAGGTAGCGGGATTTGGAGGGGTTGCAGATTTCGGAGGGGTGGTGAACTGTAGTGGGATGGTGAGGGCATCGAGGCGGGCCGTAAGGGCTTGAATATTTGCGGCCATTGTAGCGTAGCTCTCTGCGAGCCGGTCGTTCTTGGGAGTGAGTTGCAGTAGGGTGTCCTCAAATTTGGACATACGCGCAGCGGAGGCCGCAAAATTGGCGTCGATGTCTGCTAATGAAGAGGGGGGAGACGCTTTACGTTTTGGGCGCTTAGGTTCGTTGGTATCCATGTTTGGATCACTGACTGCGTCAGAGGTAGGAGTGCGAGCCACCTGCTGCGGTTGCAACTTAGGGTTCATTTGCGCAGATTCTAATGTTTCAATTTTCGCATTCGCTTGAGCTAGTTGGAGTTGTAGTTTCTTTACCATGTCTGCCAGCTCCCTTCCCGTCGAGTCGGGAGACGTGGCGGTGAGTGTTGTGGGGGGTTTCCAGGCGACCTGCTTCGCTGTATTAGCCTGTTCCGTCTGGGGTCTGGCCCGGGGGCTTCGTGAGGCGGAGACGGAACAGCTCCGGCTGGAACGGCTGTCACTGCCGAGTGGGGGGAAGGATTGATCCCGAGGAGGCTGGTGGCGACTCTGTGTACGGTCACGGGGCCGATACTGGCGTCCAGGGTTTGTCTCGTCCGCGTCGCTGTCAGTGTCGGTGGTTGGTGAAGAAGACTTGGCTGTAGTGGATTGTATGAAGCGGTATTTACAGCTTCTGCTGCCTGTAGGGTGGCCTCCCTTACAGACAATACACGGCGCCTGGAATGTCGGTGGTTGGCCGTCCGGGGGAGGATCGTGCGCAGTGCCGCAGCGGCGGCAGGTTGGCTTTCTTGGACGGGGGCATACATCCGCTCTGTGGCCCAGCTTTCGGCAGTTAAAGCACGCCTCCGGGCGTCTTTTGTACGGAAAAACATCGAAATTAAAGCCAAGGTACCGCATGTATCGGGGTAACTTGGCACCGGCGATTGTGATCACGAAGTGGCGTGTGCGGCCCATGCGGCGCGCGGCTACCACTGTGAGGTCCGGGTTACTGGCTTTGAGCTCAGCCTGAATCTCTGCGTCGGTCTCGTGGCAGTGGGCTCTGTAGATTATCCCCTTCACCGAGTTGTCGGGGGCTGGGGCGTACGTGGCGACCGGGATGGCGACCTTGTCTAGGGTGATTGTTTGGACCTTGGCGTAGAGAAGAGCGCGATCCTTGTCCGGAGTACTGACCGTGACGGTGTTGTTGCTCGGGTGGATTCTAACTTGGTCGGCCGTGATGGCCACGCGGCCGTCGATCTGAGCAGCGTCATAAATAGATATGGCCAGTTTGGCGGGGCCAACGGCGTTCAGGTCGACTGTACCTTGAAGGCGAAGGACGATTTGTAGTCATCCGTCGGCAGGTGAGGGAGTGGTCGTTTCTTCGCAGGTGGCGGTGGGCAGCTGCGGAGACGCTGGCTTGAATGAGCTGTAGAGGCATCAGACGCTGGAGCTTTGGCCGGCGGCACGGTGTAAGAAGCTACTTCTTATACCGTGGCCGGCGGCGTATCCGCTGGTGTCGGTCGGCGGTATCGGCGTTGCATTTCAAGCGCGGTCCATGGGCCGTCGGCTACGTCCGCAGGAGAAATGTCCGTGCCGGTGACGGAATATGGCATCTCTGAGCTTGAGGGTGTGGAGGCTAGTCGAAGTGAGGCGGCCGCAGCCGCCACAGCTGGGAGCAGGCACGCCCTAAGCGTGCGCAGCCAATAGGCCTACCTCCCTCTGTCAGGTTTGGCCGCAGGAAATTGATCGTAGAGACAACAAATCTCACCTAAAATCGTTGAAATTTGCACATTCCACGCCGGATAGGTAGCGAAGGGTCTGGCACAAATTCGGGAGTAGTCGGTGGCAAAAAACGGGCGAAATTGCTGGAAGAACGCGGAACGCATGTAGAATGCGACCGCTAGCGTCCGTGCCACAGCATGTAATATGGGAATGCGCCGACTCCTAGGCGTCGGTAATAGCATTGACAGAAGAGAAGCTTGGGAGGGTTGGCTGCGGAGCGGACATACCTCCGTTCAACTGCAGGCGACCCGCCTGGCGGCTGAGGCCGTGAAGAGCTCTTATAGCCTCACCTGACCTTAGCCTGCGGGGCACTCCTCACATGCCCACCATCCTGCGCACCGGGGGCGGGAGATGAAGGGCGCCTTTTAGGTGGAAATAAGTTTTCATTCATTCATTCATTCATTCATTAATTCATTCATTCATTCGTCGTCTCGCTTCCAAAGAAATGCAGCCGCTGGCTTTCGCGACCGAGCCCGATTGCTTGATAATAACGAATAATTGGTTAACAGGGAAAGAAAGGCGGATTATTTGTCACACTTTTCGTGGACATCTGGAAAGCGCCGTAAGGGAAGGCAGGAAGGGGGAGTGAAGGGGTAGAGAAACACAGGAGCCGCAGTAGTGGGTACAGTGTAAGAAGTGGTAGTGGGATACGGAGCAATTTCCACCATCTGGGGATCTTTACCATTCCTGATATCAGTGATATCGCAAAGCGCACGGAGCCCTCCCCGCTTCGCCTACAAAGAATGGCAGCCGCTAGCGGTCGGGTTCGAACGCGGTACTACAGCGTAGTAGTTTGGCATTTTAAACATTGCATCACCGCGCACATTAGTTTAGTCAATAATAATATTACACTTTAGGGTTTGGGGAAGGTAAGGCGCGATATAGTTCGGCTGGACAGCACGGCATTGCGAATACCCTACTTCTTTAGGTGAAATTCATTTAAGTTTGAAGTACCACACTTACACCTATTTTGCTTAGCGTATGAACATTTAGCTTCAATTGTAAATACGTTTATAAGAAAGGAAAGGCGCAGTATCTATTAAAGTGAGTTGAAGGTGAAAACCTCCTTGATGCTGAAGGGGTGAAAGGTAGCAGTTCCTGGCCCTACGTGGCTGGGACGGTAGTTCAACGCCGCTTGCGGCGGGGGCTACCCAGCCACTGATTTTTACCTGTTGTAGGCAGTCACTTCACCCACCACCGCTTCGGTGGTGGCGGACGACGGCTGTTGTGACGGCGCGCGTCTTTCTCTCCCTCTTCGTTTTCCTTCTTCTCTATATTCTCTTCTACCTGCACGAGGCAGCGGAGGTGGCGCCCGACTACTGTGCCGGAGTACCCGGGTTCGAACCCGACCTCGGCGGCTGCGTTTCGATGGAGGCGAAACGAAGAGGCGTCGTGTGCTGTGCGATGTCAGCGCACGTTAAAGATCCCCAGGTGGTCGAAATTACTCCGTAGCCCTCCACTACGGCTCCTCTTTCTCCCTTTCCACTTTCACTCCCACCTTTCTCCCTTCCCTTACGGCGCGGTTGCGGTGTCCACAGAAATCAAGTGAGACAGTTACCGCGCCTTTCCCTTCCTATAAATAAATCAGTCCAGCGGAGGTGGCTCAGCTACAGAGCCAGTAGCAGGCCTGTGCATTTTCTTTTGTTTCTTCCTACAGCCACAACAAAAACAACTTGATGCTGAAGGCAGAAAAAAATAGTGCGATGACTAATAAAGCTTTCGCTTCAAAAAACTCGTCACGCCTTGATGTTGCAAATATCTCGACCCCTTCCTTGCATGTGAGCTGGATATTGGATGGGCATGAGGTTTAATAACAAGCATATATGGCCTAAATTTATTCTCTGTTTTCGAAAGGACCACAGATAGATTATGTATGGCGATGTTAGACCTGCCGGACACGAAACACCGAACAGCGTACAAAGGAAATGGGCGCCCAGTTGCCCCCATAATAAGAATTTATGAGGCAGCGACGGTAAAGAAAACTTCCTTGGCCGCCATCGAAGAAGATAATTAGTGATGCCCCTGGGGGTCTCCCTTTTCTTACTATCGAAGAATTTTGAAGACAAAGTGCAAGCATCATTTACGGCATAATAATAGTACAATTTAATTCTCAAATAATTTACAATAGCACAGTTCCGCTATTTCTATACAAATGCTGTTCATCAATGCGTCAAACATATTTAATAGGTTTACGCGTTAGCGGTTATAGCTATAAAAAGCACCGCAACAGTGCTACAAGAGAGTCTTCTTCCAACTCAGCAAATATCACAGGACTTCGATACCTGCAGCTGTGTTTTTACCACTTCAAGGAAGGCTGAAGCCGGCAAGATTACAGAAGATCGTCGTGCCGTAATTCGTTGATACCAGGCGTTATTTTTTAGATAGTCCGAGTCCTAAGGCTGACGTATAATTTATTATGATCCGTTACGTGCTTCCATGGGCTCCTTTTTTTAGGTGGTCACAACCTGCCAAATCATTTATTTATTTCATACTGCAGATCATTGTACAGATCAAAGCAGAACAAATACACAAGTATATATTACAAATACAAAAGCACGAAGTAAAATGAACAAAATAAACACAATAAAACATGCAGCATGATTATGCGCTGTCAGTCACTGTGCCGGAAGATTCCACTCTGCTATGGTACGTGGGAAAAAGGAAAATTTAAATGTGTCAATTCAAGCGAAGTGTGAGGTAAGGTCACTGGGAAGATGCTAACTGTGGGGCCTGTATTTTGCACCCGCTCCGACTCGGGTTTCGCTAAAAAGCCAGTTATATAAGCGCACGACGGATCCATTGCTTGATTTTAAGCTTTGAAGCATTGTGCATCAGCGATGCTATGCATGAAGGAATATTTTGTGCGCGAAGCAACTCGCCAAGTGTCTTTCTGCTAACCTGCGACAATACTTTCGAGATTATCTCTGGCATGTCTCACAAAGATGCCGAGAACTTTCTAATTTCTGTGAATGCTCACCATGGCGGTATTCATAGATTCAACTCGCTCAGTGGGAGAGGTGCAAATAGTTGCACCGACACCGATGTGTCATGTATGCTGTAATGCATACACGGTGGAAACTATTATGCATACCTGTCGTAGGCAAAACTTCCATTTGTACTTATGCGATTTGCCGGAGGCAAAGCTTTGGATATTGGCAAAGGATCGCAGGCTTCGTTCCGTTCATAAAAGTATAATTTTCGTTTTAATAGTTTTTTTCTTACTCTCTTTGATAACGGTGTCAGCCTGCTACTTTTGTTTGGTTGCTACAGAAAAAACGTGACATTATTGCAAATCAAAGATGGAGTTGGGACCTGAACTTAATTTGTTATATTCTAATAATTCTACATTTTGCATAACTAACAAGTATATGTAGGCTATTAACTTCCTAAGCGTTTACCACTGAAAAAGGCCTTCCACAGATTTAGGGATCTTTGTGATAAATAATAAACTCTAAGCGATAAATGTCCTGAATAAACCAAAGAAGCAATTACGAGAAAAAAGTTTAACACCAAGGATGTCGTTTAGCATTGACTTCACTGTGATTATTCTGCGAGAAATATGAAATTTGTCTGTACCTGACTACTCTATTGGTCCTTCAACTGTGGTAGGAAGAAACCTCGTCGAGAAAAGAAGTTCAGCGCACGCAGACTGAATTTAGCAGTAGGCTTTAGCATGTGCTAATGTTCTAGTGAGTGATATTGCCAGTAGTATTCCTATTTATGCTTTATGGCAAATTGCTTGAAATACTTCTGCACTACCAGGAAGTTCCTTCCTAGCTTCTTGGGTTATATGTGTTCCGTGCAGAAAGGTTTAAAATACCAGGGGTATCCAAAAGTTTCAATTACCCCCATAAATTAACAGCTCATACAAAAGTCGCTTGCAGTAAACTAAGTTAGTTCTCCTAGTAGTTTCTCTGCAGAGTCGCACATTTTTGCCCAGTGTTAATTCACATATTTCAAACCCTCTTTGTAGAAGTTCACCGCTTTGCTCGACAACCACTGCTCCACTTGAAAAATAACATTCTCTCTGCCGTCAAATCGCCGACCACACAGCCGCTTCTCATCGGAAGCAAAATGAAGCAGTCACGTGACGCAAGATTGGGCGATTAAGGTGGTTTCTGTTAATGTTCATACCCTAACCTGTGGGCGGCGACAACTGATGTTTGGGTCTTATGGATGGGTGGAGTGCCGGCCTGGAGACGAACGCCTGGGCTGATAATGCCAGGACGTCTTTGCATCTCTGCATCACAAAATATTTCTAGAAGGTTGCAGGAGTAGTCGCTGTTGACAGTCTCGCACTTTAGAATGTAATGGGTTAAGATTGCCTCAAGAATATCCCCAAGAAACGGATAAAATCACCTTCCCGGCCGATTTCTGGATCTTTCCCGTTGGGAATGGGGTGCGGAGCGTGATGACTATTTCCGCTTCTCGCTCATTGCTTGGTCTCCTGATCGTATCAGTATACCCAGTACTCATTCGTAGTGATGAACAGACTCGAAGTTACTTCATAGGGAACAGACTGAAAATCGTTTGAGAAAAGATGTGACGATTTTGCTTTTGCAGTGGTGCCAAGAAGCGAGGTACCGAGCGTGCAGCCATCTTATGACTGCGCAGTTCCTCATGGATAATCCTCCTTGCATTTATGTAAAATATTTAAATCTCCGCCGTGAGTCATTTCATAGTCAGTCTCCTACCGTCGAGGACAAAAGCCTCCTCTTCCTTCATCCTGGCAAGATCATTCTTGATGGAGGATCTACCCGCTCGCGGTTCGTAAGCCAGGACATGCGACTACCTTGAAAGTTGCTTTTTCACCTCACAACCGCGTTGTATGATGGGGTTTATCCCCTGCCACAGATTTCATTTCGTCATGTCATTGGTGTGCGTTGTGGTCCCGCAAATGAAGGAACATTATATTACTTCTAGCTTTAGTATTGTTCATCATGCAGATCGATATATACTACAGCCTGTGGAATTAAAATCACTTAAAATAAAATTAAAACTACCAAAATAAATTAAAACTACAAAATTTGATTTTTGCGCCAGTATGCAGGGCGATGACCCTGATTATGCACAAAAGCTTCGACTAAATATCACAATGGCGTCTTTAATATAGTTAAAACGTCTTATACCCCCTCGTATATATTAGGCTTCAGTCCTATTTCTATTGATCCGCAAAAGTGAGGATGAGGAACGATGAATCGCTTATTTTCGGTTGTTTATATAAGTTAGATTAGATCAAAGTTCTCATTCTAAAAAAAAAAGAAATTAAAGAGATGGAAGAAATTCATGACCAATGATGAAAAACGTAATACACATCTGCTAAACAAACATGCAGGAAATTAAAAGGACAGTATTGGACAGGCCGAGTATAGCTCAAAAACACTATTCCAAAGTAGGTACAGAATTATGAACCTGAAAGATGAAAGCCGTTAATTCGAAATCCATAGAATCTTGTGAAGTGAGTGCTCACTAAACAAAGACGTTAATAATCAACTATATCATATAATCATATATAAGAGGCGCCGGCGCAGCTAGCATTGTCCACGTCTGAGGACAACGCTCGCAGTCTTATACGGTTAGGTACTGGCTGTGCTACTCACGTTTTCAAAACGCCGCATTATGACCAGCTACCGTCATATAACCAAGTTAGCTTAGGTTTATAACATATTGTGTCGGCATAATTTGTTTAGTGTGCGGAAATCAGCGCAGAGAGAGAGAGAGGGAGACAGAGAGAGAGAGTCTTCCACACACACACACACACACACACACACACACACACACACACACACACACACACACACACACACACACACACACACACACACACACACACACACACACACACACACACACACACACACACACACACACACACACACACACACACACACACACACACACACACACACACACACACACACACACACACACGCACACACACACACACACACGCGCACGCACACACACACACACACACAAATTGGAAGGCATACACTGGGCCTTGCACCTAGTCGGATAATTTACATGGGCTGGCGCGCGAAAAGCTCTTGCGGAACGGAAAAAATGTCCGAGAAAGAGAATGAAACGAACAAAAAAAAATACTGAATAACAGAAAGGCTAATTAGGCGATGCCCAGGGTACCATACACGAGCAGAAGGGGATAAACAGGACAATAAGGAAAGAAAACGAAAGATGAATGAGGAAATTGTGGTATGAAGCTAAAGCGGCGCCGCACGCGCGCGCAACCTTACTGTCGAAACGGTAAAATGCAAATCCATAAAAGAAGATTATTTTCCGGCTGTATTAAAAAAGCAGTCAACACAAATTGTAACTATATGCTTGCAGCGTACCGTCATAACGCGACTCCGGAGCACTTAGTTTTTTCTTAAAAATAAGGAAATGGCGAGCCCGCATGCATATTAAGACAAAATTGTATATATGAAACACATCACATGTGGCAAGCAAACATGTGTCATGTACATGGAACATACATTCTTTAATTAAAATAGAAGCTGTGATAATTTTTGCTTGCTTTTCCATCGTGGAAAGGCTGTTCAATTCATTAACATTGCAGTGAGTGCATAGTGCATGACAAAAGAGGCAGTGTTTAGGGCCGGCGTTTAAAGTCTTTGGTGATCTCTCGCTTCCTGTCGCGCGAAGTTCCTGCACAGTCCTCTAACCACTGACCAGCCCTCAGGTTGTACTCACGAACCGACCAGACAGATAATTAGGAAGCATCGCGGTGCTCTCTGAAATTCATGATAGTTTGGTGGGCGCTGTTTAACACAAAGAGAAGAAAAAACGGGAGTGAGTGAGTGAACTTTATTAACTGCTCTGGGATCTTTTTCTTCGCCTCTTAACCGAGGCTGACGAGCGGTTGGCGCCCCCAGTCCAGGGCACCGGCTTTTGCCAGTTTGCAAGCTCTTGTGACCAATTAGAGCTGAGCCTCTGGGCCAGAGCTGGCCAGCAAAGCCCCCCACTGTCTTTCATTTGTGTTTTCAATTTTTTTTAGTTGATGTGAGCTGCATTCCTATGTTATGTGGTACAAGGTAGGGGTCTTCCCGCACCACGGGAACTCGTCTCTGAATGTCGTGGGATGCATCATGTGTAATATGTGTAAATTAATGAAGGTGCCCGTCTGTAGCCGCCTCAGATCTATGGCCGCCTTGTTGCTGAGCTTTTTATGCGGCTCCGGATATACTTTCCACAAGCCTCTGTAGTGTGGTAGTATTGTGGTGTAGTCAGGCTCAAGCGGAATCACGTCCTCTTTTGCGAGACTGTTGGGCACACGGTAGTTTGCATGTCCTCGGGCTACCCTGTCTGCGTGCACAATCCCCGTGATCCCTGCATGCCCCGGAATCCCCACTAGTGTTTGAGTGCATTGTTTTGTTGGCTCGCTTGTGGAAGTAAGGATTTGGTGCGCTACCTTAGATAATTTAACCCGTTGAAAATTTCTGCACGCGGATTGAGAGTCCAACAGTATCGTCAGACTCTCTCCCGTTTCTCTTCCTTGCCTAAGGGCCAGTGCGATAGCCACTTCCTCTGCTCCGTGACTGGACAGTTTTGGGTCGAGGCGCTAACTACCTCCCGGCCTTCGCAGTCTGTGACCGTGGCTATCGCCCTCATTGTGTTGGTTTTGTATAAGGCTGCGTCGGTGAACCTTGACAAGGCTTGTTGGCCAAATGTTTTTTTTTTAATACTCTGCCGTTGTCTGCCTCCTTCACGGGTGTAGGCGGGGGTCCATGTTTCTTGGCATGGGCCGAACTCGGTACCAATTTCTGACTTCCCGCGATACCTCTGTTGTCTTGTTATAAGCCTGTAGGTGTGTGCTATATCCCAGTCTTTCCAACACCCGTCTTCCCGTCCTCGTTTGTAGAAGGCTGTTTAGCTGTGACTTATTTGGGCTTCTGCTAATTCTTGTATTGTGCAGACCCAGAGCTGCTAGCTTGTGGTTTGGTGTGTAGCTTGAATGCGGTCTTGATCGC
Source organism: Amblyomma maculatum (assembly GCF_055883805.1). Taxonomy (NCBI): domain Eukaryota; kingdom Metazoa; phylum Arthropoda; class Arachnida; order Ixodida; family Ixodidae; genus Amblyomma; species Amblyomma maculatum. Next base: position 57,127,474 of record NC_139348.1, on the reverse strand, counting down.
CATTTTGATGATGGCGTCCGCTCTGTCTTCCTCTCCTTTGGTCATATTGAAGTAGTGTAGAGCATACGCTACTCTGCTAACAACGAGGCTCCGGACAACTTTGAGTGTGTCGGGCTCTTTCATCCCCATCTTTTTGATGGTCACCCGTGCTATCATTCGGGCGACCTGCTGGGTCGAGGTCTTGAGCAGAATAAGTGTGTGTTGACACCTTTGATTCGATTGGAGCCACATCCCCAGGATCCTCACGGTTGTCTTTTCGGGTACTGTCTCCCCTTGCAGCCGGATCTCGAGCTTGTTGCCTTGATCTGTGGGAGCAGAGCGGTTGCCCTTCCCTCGCCAGAATCTGATCAGTTCTGAGTTTCTTGATGAGCACTCCAAGCCCCTCTGCTTTAGATATTCTTCGATGACAGATGCTGCTTCTTGCAATTTCACTTCCTTCTCCCCAAGTGATCATGTGGTCGTCCAGATGGTGACGTCATCAGCATACATAGCGTGCTGTATGCCCTCCACCTTCTCAAGGCGCCTGGCCAGGCCAATCATTGCCACGTTGAACAGCGTGGGCGAAATGACTGCTCCTTGAGGTGTCCATTTGTTCGGCGGGGAGAAGGTCTCTGTTTCTATTTTACCAATCTTGATTTCGGCCCTCCGGTTACTCAGAAAGCTCCTAATGTACTCGTAGACTCTGGTTCCACAATTCGTGTCTGCCACACCATCTAAGATCGCCTTGTCCCTAACATTATCAAAGGTACCTTTAATGTCCACTGCCAAAACCACGTGTTCTGCCGAGCGTGGGATAGCCGTCAAGACCTCTTCTCTGATCTACAGGAGAACGTCCGGGGCTGATAGCTTTTCTCTGAAACCAAGTATGGTGTCCGGCATCTAAGCACTATCCTCTAAGTGATTTTGCAGCCTATTATTGACAACCCTCTCGAAAATCTTTCCTAGGCACGAAGTTAAAGAAATGGGCCGCAAATTCTCTATTCCCAATTTTTTCCAGGGTTTCTGGATCATGATGACCCCCTGAGTGTTTCCACTGCGCTGGCACCTTTCCTGCTTCCCAATGCTTGTTCATGAAATGCGCCAGTGCCTTAATATTGCTGTTGCTCATGTTCCGATTTATGCCATTAGAGATCTTGTCACCAGCCGCTTTGTTTCGAGTGGCACTTGCTATTGCCGTCCGGACTTCTTCCTCCGTGATCGGCTCGTCCATTTTCGGATTTGGGTCTCCTTTGTAATCTTCTGCGTATGGATATGGATCCTCCAGCTCTACTCCGTAGCATTTGTCGTGGACGGCTTGATCACAATTTCCTTCGTGCCTGGAAATGTGTGTAGCAACCACTCCAGCGACTTCTGCTCCTCTCGCTTGGTCTTGGTGGGGTCCATGATGGCTTTTAGGATTCCCCATGTCTTGGAAGTGCTGAGCGTCCCCTGCAGAGAATCGCAGAATTTGCCCCAGTTGGCTCTCGTCAGTTTTTCAGCATACTCTGCCAACTTCTCTGTGATCTCCACGATCTTCATCCTAAGCTTTCAATTGTGCCTCTGTTTCTTCCATCTTCTTAACAGTCCCCTTCTCGCTTCCCACAGGTGGAATAGATGGACGTCTATTTCTGGTGTCTCATTTGTGCGTGTCAGTTCTTGCGTAAATCTCAGCTTGTTTTTCCGCAGTGCCCCGCACTAGCTATCAAGATCCTCAATCTCGCCTTGGTCCTTCTCCTGCGCTTCTCTGAGCTTGTGCCAGTCGGTAATCCTGGCTGCGCCAACCTGACGCCTGATCTTGTAGGTGCGGATGGTCGTGCTCACTATATAGTGATCACAGCTCAGATCGTTAGGCGTGTTTATCCACTCAACATCGCCGCAGTTCTTGACCATCGTAAGGTCCGGGGTAGTGTCCTTGCTCACACTGTTGCCCGCTCTCCTGGGCATTCCCGGGTCCGTTACCAGTGTTAATTCATTTCTGTCTATTAGCTCTCTAATAATGCGGACTCTCTTGTCCTGTCGCGTGCATCCCCAGGCCGGGTCTTTTGCATTAAAGTCGCCTAATATAATTAGCTGATCTCCTCTACCAAGTTTAATGTTTCTCCGAGAAGCATGTCGAAGTCAGTCTTTCGTTGGAAGGGGGGGGGGGGGGGGCTGTATACATTTAGGATAAAAGTGCAATGTTTTTTGTCGCTCTTTTGGACCACCTCCACAAGGATATCGGGTGTTTCAATCCCTTTAAATTGGTCATGCCGAATTGTTGTAATGGTCTTCTCCACAATTGTCGCCACCTTCCAGCTCTCGTCATCGGCAGCAAATACCTCGTACCCGCTAATTGAAAGAGAACTACCAACCTCCTGTAGGGCTATCACAGCCGGTGGTTTCGCTTGTGAGGCCAGCAGCTGTGACAGCTTCCCCTTCTTGCGTCTGATGCTTCTACAATTCCACTGCCAAATCTCTAGGCAGTCTTGCTTCGCCTTCTGGTGTCTGGTCACAATCGATCTCAGATTGCAAGCTGGTCAATTCGGGCCTGTGATACGGCTTCTCAGCCCTTTCTCTTACTGTGGTGGCTGTTGTTTGTTTCCTAATCAGTTTTGTCATCTCGATTTGCATCGCCTGAAACTTTTGCTCTAAATGGCCTGTGAGTTATTCCATGGCTTTCTTCATGATTTGCTCAATGATGTGTGGGAGCAGCTGTGCTAGCTTTTCCTCTACTATTCTTCCTACGTCTTCTGCAGTCAAAGGGTGTGTCTGATTTACCGATGGTGTGGATTTTTCGAACTTGTTTTGTGTAATGTTAATTTGGTTCTGCATCTGATCTAATCGTTGCTTAATCATTGCGTCCGCCTTTCTTATTCCTTTTAGCTCGGTTAGAATTTCTGTTCTTTCCTCCTCTAGCTGTTTTTGGGAGGGCAATGCTGGCCAGCTGACCTGATCAAGATCTTGTTTCTTCTCTTTCTTCTTCTCCCAGGCGCCTGGCTTGCTTTTCTTCACTGCCTTCTTGGGTTCCACGTTGGCATCCGACTTTTGTCTCTGTGTTAAAGAGCGCTCAAGAAAGCATCATGAACAATCTACAACTCGCTCAACTTTCCCTTCTGTTGTGCTCTAAAATGCCTCGTCTCGCGCAGATCAACCGCTTGAGTTAGCTGGCAGCATTGTGCGCTTGGCAACGACGGCGTGGATTAATGGTTCGTCTATGAGAACAAAGCATTCGCAACGGGAGGGTAGGTACAAGGAACAACCTTTGGTAGGTACGACCCTCGTGTGGCTTTAAGTCAGCGTCTTATTATTAATCCTCTAAAAATGACGCAGCAGGAAAGTTACCTTATAACGTCGTTTCAGCGCTTATGCAATTACAACAAGACGTGTCAGCATACTTCACCACCCACCAAGGCACGGCTGAGCTTCAGATTGTTACGCCGCGTAGCGGCTTACGGAGAAGCAGCAGAAGCAGAAGAAGAGGAAGCGAGGCGCACGCAGACGGATCCGGGTTTCTGAGCCGTGTGCGTCCGTCCTTCATTCGACGTTCACCTGTATTAAAACTATTTCATCCTTTACAATACTGGAGACCTCCGTAGCGATAAAGTAACAATAGGCACTCGTGGCACGCCGCCGATAGCAGTATTATCCCCATTCCTATTCAATACATCAATGCGAGGCCTCCCGCCACGCATGTCGAATGGAGTGGAGTGTTCGACACATGTTGAACACTCCATGTATGCAGACGAGATTACCATCTGGACAAATTCCGGCTCGGACAGGGACATCAAGACCTCTCTTCAAATGGCAAATGACACTCTCCAGGCCTTTGTCCAAGCCAATAGTCTTTCTTGCTCGTCCATGAAATTATAATTACTGATATTCACAGACAGGAGGGAGCGCCGGCCCATCCAAGACTTACCTGAACCGATCGCGCTCCACCTAGTTAAGATTCCCACACCTTCAGTCCTGACCATTCGTGTCCTCGGTATGATTGTGTAGAATAACACCCAAACGTCGGAGGCTATCAAACATCTCCAGGCTACAGCCCATCAGATTAATGGCGTCATTCGGCGCATTACGACACGCCACCGAGGCATAAAAGAGAAGAAAATTTGCAGGATAACCCAGGTTTTTCTAATTAGGCGCATTGTTTATGCCTTGCCTTACTACCATCAACACCAGACGGATGTGGAAGCAGTAAAGAGCTCATAACGGTCCGCGTATAAAGCAGCGCTAGGACTGTAACACAGGCTAGTACACAGCGACTGCTCCACCTGGGTGTCCACAACACGCTTGCAGAGCTGTTGTTGTGGCTGTAGGAAGAAAGAATAGAACATGCACGGGCCTGCAACTGGCTCTGTAGCTGAGCCCCCTCCACTGCCTCGTTTTGACAGAAGAGAGAAGGTAGAGAAGAAAGAAGAGGGAGACAAAGACGCGCGCTGCAACAGCCGTCGTCCACCACCGAAGCAGTTGTGGGTGCAATGACGGCCTACAACAGGTGGCTGCCGCTTGCGGCGGTGGCGAATAATAGTAAGTAAAATAATAATAGCTAATAATAATAATAACAATTATTCGCCACCGCCGCAAGCGGCTTTGACCTACCGTCTCAGCCCTGTACGGCAGAGAACAGCCACCCTTCAACCCAACTCATCGAAGCACATAAACTTCGCCCACATGCGCCGACTCTCACGCACCATGTATGGTCTCGCTATACTTGACCGCCTACACGTGACTCCTATCGGGGATACATATCACCCAGCACCCCTTCCTGTATGGGTGTACAGCCGCCTCACTCTTAAACCCATTCCCGAGAAAATGCTGACATGGCGCCACGACGCACGCCGTCGAATCAAGGCCGAGACGCTTGACACCACTTACCTTACAGATGACCACGCATGCTACGTGGACATAGCGAGGTGACAATCTCTATGTCGCATGCGTAGCCAAACTCTGCTTATTTGAAAGGCTTTATCTGTCCAACCTCCGCACGCACACTCCCAGGCAGCCTCCCAATTATAAAATACACTTAGTCTGGGTACCCGCCCCCGCGGAAAACTCTGGGAACGAAGGGGTCGGCCGACTAGCCCGAGGCCTAACACACCGGGCGGACAGCTCCGCGGATCCAGAGGCCTTGTCGAGGCCCTCTTGACTGTTGCCGAAATTACTAACCTGCACAAAGAGACGAGACGACGTTTCCCGCCTCCCCATCCTTACCTTGGCAAAGCGCAGGCCACTATGCTGCGTAAACTTCAAATTATATTCTCAGTTATTCGAGATTGGCGCTGATTACGGACGAGTACTACGGTCCTATTTGCCCAATTGCGACCGTGCAGTAACAGCAAAATTGACACACACCCTTTGTAGATTTAGAGGAAAATCACCCCCTCGTACTTTACTGCCAGCTCCCTACGAGGAGAGCTGGTACCAACTTCGTACGTGCTCAGTCAAGAAGACGTAGCTAGCGCTTGTCTCGTGGGCCCAGACCGTCGCCCCCACCTGGGGGCCACGCCAAGCCGACATGCCTTAATGATTACTCTTGGCAATAAAAGTGTTTCTCTTTCTCTCTCTCTCCCTACGGCACCTCAATCTGCTTCTCTTCACTCCTATCTTCCTTCCTTTACGGCCTGGTAGTCCGCAGAAAATTGACATATACTGCGCCTTTCCCTTCCCGTCAATTAATCTGTAACTCCGCTGATGCCTGCTGTACTATCGCCTCCATTACATTTTAATGCGACAGCGTTAAGTGTCCCGTGTCGCAGAAAGGTCGATGTCGTCGTCGGCGGCCGCCGGCCCGCGTTGGCAGTGAGCAAAAAATCCCAGAAGCATTAATAAATAAAAACGAGTAGGAGAAATCGCCGACCTGATGAATCGAAAGTGGGACTCCGGTGTGCGAGACGAGCATGCTAACCACTCCATCACGCCAGTTTTATTTCTTTAGATGGTTTGAAATGGACAAAGGCTCGTTTATTGATTGTGGTGTCTCAGAAATCCCCTTAGAGAAGTGTATTGCGGTGTATAATAATCGTTATGAACATGTTAGTTACAGAATTACAGAACACGCAGCTAAGCGAGTGGAAAATTCCTTTTCCACTGTACTTCCTCTTCGCTTGGCGTGCACGTAGCGCCATCATGCGTGTGGCGCGCGGAAAAAGACAGGGCATGGCCTCCGAGATCTTCATCGCGCCGGCTCGGATCGGCAACGATGTTGCCGACGAACTACGACTGCAACTTGAGGCCCGCGCGTTTCGGCAAAGCGACTTGCAGCGCTTCTATGTCCCGGAAGGATTAATAAATAAAAATGACTATAGCAAGTTGCTCGGTAACGCTATCGCATTCCATTAAAGGCGAAGCTTAAGCGTCCTCCAAATTTTGTTCTGATTCTGTATGCAGTGTGGTGTGGTGTTCGGGGAAAAGGCGCTTCACGGACGCCTGATCGGACGCCCGGTGGCGTATTTGGGTTTGCTCGGTACGGTGGCTCCGCAAGGGACAGAACAACAGAAGAGACGAAGAAAACGGGCTGTTCCGACTAGCGTCTACCGCCCCCAGGAGCCGAGCAGCCTAGCGATTAGCGGCGCATGCTTTTTCAATGGGCGTCACGTTGGACGCGGCAATAGCGTGAGAGAGCCTATAATACTACTAATACTACTACTACTACTACTACTACTAAATAATAATAATAATAATAATAATAATAATAATAATAGACAGTAATATTTCTCTGCTAATGATTATTATTATTATTATTATTAGTAGTAGTAGTAGTAGTAGTAGTAGTAGTATAGAGGAAGACTCGTTTCACGAAGTTGGCACTGAATTGTCTAGTTAACGACCGAATTAACTGGCTAAATATTATCTTCACAGTTTTAATAAATAATAATAATAATAATAATAATAATAATAATAATAATAATAATAATTGGTTCACAGGAAGGGAAAGGCGCAGTGTCTGTCACACTTGTGTCAGTGGACACCTGAAACAACTCCGTAGCCCCCCGCTACGGCTCCTCTTTCTCCCTTCCTCCCTTGTGTCTGTGGACACCAAGGGATGAAGGTGTCCACAGACACAAGGGAGGAAGGGAGAAAGAGGAGCCGTAGCGGGGGGCTACGGAGTTGTTTCAGGTGTCCACAGACACAAGTGTGACAGATACTGCGCCTTTCCCTTCCTGTGAACCAATTAATATTATTATCATTAATAATTAAAACTGTGAAGATAATATTTACCCAATTAATTTGGCCGTTACCTACAGACAATTCAGTGCAAACTTAGTGAAACGAGTCTTCCCTTATACTACTACTGCTACTACTACTACTACTACTACTACTAATAATAATAATAATAATAGTAATAGCAGTAGTATAGGCTTTCTCAAGCTAGTGCCGCGTCCAACATGACGCCCATTGAAAAAGCATGCGCCGCTAATCGCTAGGCTGCTCGGCTCCTGGGGGCGGTAGATGCTAGTCAGAACACCCCGCTTTCTTCGTCTGTTCTGTCGATTTGTCCCTTGCGGAGCCACCGTACCGAGCAAACCCAAATACGCCGCCCTGTGGGGTCAGCCTCCTATGTGCATGGAATGGAATGGTTCTACAGATAGTATTAGTTTATGACGGTTGCTGGTCGCTTGAGTGCCGTGGTGGATCCTCGGTTCAGGATGCCGCACTTCACTTCTGCCATGCATGGTTGGTTGTACAACTTTTATTTCCATCGGAAACGGGGAGTCGTGCGCCCGCGGATTAGAGGCTGGCAGGTAGCCCTTGGCTTCTTGCGGCCTCTTCCGCCAGATGGACGGTGCGGTGCTGGATCGCAGGGTCCGCGCTTCGCAGCAGGGTATCCCAGGCTTCTCTACTTGTAATATTTTGCCCTATCCCTGGAGATTGTGGGCACTCCCAAATTATGTGGTCGAGGGTCCCTCTCGCCCCACAGTGTTTGCAGAGATCATTGTCCCTAAAGTCTGGTAGCGCGTGAAACGCCCAGACCAGGTTCATGAACGTATTAGTTTGTAGCCGCCTCCACGCGACAGCTTCTCTATTATTTAGCCTAACATCTGGCGGGGGTACCAGTCTACGTCCCAATTTATAATGGTCGATGATTTCCCCATAATTTTGCAGACGCTCGTCGTATGCCCAGTGTTCGGGGGGCTCGACGGCTACCCGGAAGTAGAGAGCTCGGGCTAGCTCGTGAGCCGCCTCGTTACCAGGGACGGCAGCGTGAGCGGGTGTCCAAATTAACTGAATTTTCCTATTTATTGTTCTTTGAGTGAGGATTTTGGCCGCCTCCGGCGATATCCTCCCCTTCCCAAAATTTTGAATGGCAGTTTTGTTGTCGCTAATTATGAACTTGGCTTCTGTTCCTACGCAAGCTAGCGCTATCGCAACTTCCTCCGCAGTCTCTATGTTGCGGCCTCTGATGGCTGCCGCGGATACCGGTGCCCCTCGGCCATCGACTACCGAAGCTACCGCCGCACCTGTTCTGCCACTTGCCGCATCAACATAGACTACTTCCTTTGTTCCCATGTTCTTGAACCGTCGCTCTAGAGCTTCAGCTCGTTTGGCCCTTCTTTCGACATTAAATTCTGGATGCATATTCCTAGGGAAGGGGGGGACTACCAAGGCATTCCTGATTTCACTATTAATTGTGACTTTTTTTTGAACTCCCCTGTCTGGGTTAAGGCTTACTTTTGCAAGGATTACCCTGCCCGTCTCGGTCGTGCTTAGTCTCTCTAATTGGGAGACTCGCACTGCCTCCGCCAATTCTGCCCACGTGTTATGCACCCCGAGTTCGAGCAGTCGTTCGCTCGAGGTACCCATGGGCAGTCCTAGCGCCTTCTTAACGCATCTTCGAATCAGGCAGTCTAACTTCTCTTTTTCGCCGGCCTTGATGTCCAGGTAGGGCGTGGCGTAACTGATTCTGCTTATTACGTATGCCTGGATTAGTTTTAGTAAATTTCTCTCCTTGAGGCCTCTTCCTTTAGTGGCGACCCTCCTCAAGAGCCCGAGGGTTTGCATCGCGTAACTTTCTAATTTTCTCAGGACCTCTCCGTTGTGACCGTGGGATTGAATGACCATCCCCAAAATCCTGATCTGATCTACTTTTGGCACCGGTTTGCCCTCCACCTGAATATGAAACTCCCCGCTATTCTTGCAGCGGAGGTACTTTGGGTTATAAACGAACAACTCAGATTTATGCGGGGAGCACGAAAGTCCCCTTTTAGCCGCGTAATCGACAATGATGTCGGTCGCTGCTTGCAGGCGTTCCTCCGTACTCGCATCGCTCCCCTGGTTAATCCAGAGGTTAATATCGTCCGCATACATGCTAAAATTTAGCCCCTTGATTTGGTTAAGTTTACCCGGGAGGCCTCTCATTGCCACGTTGAATAGAAAAGGCGATAGCACTGAGCCCTGCGGTGTGCCTTTGCTTCCTAACTCTATCGTAGGAGATTCGAAATTTTGAAATATCATGCAGGCTTTTCTGCCCGATAAGAAGTCTTTTATGTAGTTGTACGTTCTCTCCCCTACTCCGAGCACTTCGAGCCCTTCGAGAATAGCCTCGTGCGTGACATTGTCGAAGGCCTTGGTGAGGTCTAGGCCCAGGATCACTTTGGCGTCTCTCGATCGCGAGTCTATGATATCATGCTTTAGTCGGAGCATTACGTCCTGCGTGCACAAGTGTGGTCGGAAACCGACCATTTCATGCGGCCACAGGTTGTTTTGCTCCATGAAGCACGTTAATCTCGTCTGTATTACGTGCTCCAGCAACTTCCCTACGCATGAGGTTAGGGAAATTGGTCTCAAATTTTCCAATTGCGGGGGTTTTCCCGGTTTGGGTATTAGTATTATGTTTGCCGTTTTCCACTGATCTGGCAACTGGCTCGTTTCCCAAACTTTTCCAATGAATTCCGTTAGTAGACTAATAGAGTCATCGTCTAGATTCCTTAGCATTTTATTGGTGATCCCATCGGGGCCCGGGGCTGATTTAGTTTTTAGTCTTACAATTTCCGCCCTTACCTCTGCCTCCGTGATGGGGGCGTCAAGAGCCTCATTGGGCGTGCCACCGTAGCTCGGGAGGGGGGAACGCTGGTTGTCTGCAACGTACGTTTTTACTAACTTATTCATAAACGCCGCATCGTCACCTTCAAAGGTGTGCCTGACTTTTGCCAATCTTATTCCCGATTGAGTTTTTGAATTTGTTGGGTCCAGCAGATGCCGGAGCATGCCCCACGTTTTGGAGAGATTCATGCCTCCCTCCATTTCGTCGCATCTGCTGAGCCAGTTTTGTTCGCACAATTTGATCGCGTAACTTTCAATTTCCTTGTTATGCCTCACGATTCGTCTTCTAAGATTCTTGTTCCACTTTTGTTTCTTCAGCCTGCGTTCCATGCTTTGTTTAGCGTCCCACATGTGGAGCAGTCGGCTATCTGCTATACCAGGAGCGTCGTCTCCTACCAGCGTCTTTGTCGCCTCACCAACGTGGCGTTTGAGTGCCTCCGTCCATTCCTCAATGTTCTCAATTCGTTCTGATTGCGCGGTTGCCCTGATTTCTCTAAATTGATATATTAGTATATTGGTATATTAGTATATTGGTATATTAGTATATTGGTATATTAGCCCCGAGAAGTTTTAGTAGCGCCCTCTGGCGATCAGCCCGACGTGACGTCACGGCAAGGACTGCCTGCGCAGATCGCTCTGGCTTCTCCGGGTTACCGCGTAGCTTCGAGTCTGCGGCCTCGGTTGTTCTCATAACAACAGCGTTATGAACAACGAAGACAGCACCGATTGAGTGTCAGGAAAAAAAAATGTATTTAATCATGATTCCTCTTGCTTTCAAAACACGAAACATGGGCTCGTCGCGGTGAGCGCGTCTCGCGTGTGCCCGAGCGCTTGCCGCGACGGGCGCAGCAGGTACCGTCGCCGTGGCAGGAGCCTTTCGTGCGTCGTCCCTTGAAAATGATGATGTGCGTGGAGTCACTCTCTTCATGATTGTACTACGAATGTAATACAACCATGAAGATAGGTCTATATGCCTGCGACGCAATAAACTTGTGCCGCTTTGCTGTGGACGTTGCTTAGAGCGCGCATTATGGACTGCGCGCTGTGAAATTTGTGCACGGAATTTTATTTAAAAGAGGCTGCTGATTAAAATTTTATTAGAATCATCTTACTTGTCGAGCATTTTTGAGAAGCAATTACGCATGATTTGCCAAGAGTAACGTGCATTTTGATGGCTAGAAATATGAGTTACTAACCGTGTCGTAAACACTTCCGTCGTTTCGTTCGCCACTGCTAATTTGCAAATTTCTTTCCAGTCTCCCTTTCACTGAGGAGCACAAATTCCCATATGGACAAAGCGTGCGAAACAAGGCGCTGCCTTAGTGAAGCAGAGAAACCACTTTCATCAAATTATTTTTGCAACCTTTATTAGCTGTTTTTGTTTGAAGATGTCATTCGTGCTGAGCTGAATCCAAGCGTCCATAAAAAGCTTCTGAACCTTCACGGCAACTCCTGAGAAGAAAAAAGAGCAAGCTCTGTCAAAAAAAAAAAACAGCTGCAGGTGAAACAGGCAAACAGTGTATAAAACTGTATTACATACCTTCAGAACTTCCTGTGCGTTGGTTAGCGCTGTGTGTTGGTCCTTGAGAAAAAAAAAAAACGACAGAATTATTATGCCATCTAAACCACTCTTTACAGATACAGAGATATCACTAAATTTCCATCACGCATTGAAAACTTTTTCGTTTTGTTAAATGCTACAAACAGCTCATTGAATCCATATGTGAAGAGAATGAAAAATGGGTCTTGTTTAAACAGGCCAGTCCTTCTCTGTTCCTAGGGTAACATTATGCTGAGAGTGATAAGGTTGAAATGCAGTATTTTCATGTGCATTTGGTGACGTGGCTAGATAAAGGAATATTCCTCGTGTATCTACGGATGACTTGTGGTTTCCTCACTTCATTTTTATGTTGTAACAAGCTCTCCACTCGAATTTACTGCAGTAATATAGAGATTTTTTAAGGTATTATTTGTTAGTTTTGATCAACAGTAGTGGTGAGGAAGCAAAAGCCGATAATTTATCACGATTCCAGCTTACTCATGTATTTCAGTTTCATGGTCAGAACTAAAGACAATGCGGGATATATAAATGTTTTTCTTTTTACTGAATGCTTGATAAAAATCATTCACGTCAATGGAATCATCACAAAAGAATAGTGGCCGCATAGCGTATCCATAGGTAAGCATACCGTCTAAATCTATAACTTCCACCTCCTTTTCTAGTTGTGCAGCATCGTCCATGGGAACCGCGCTCGAATTTTCACTACTGTCCCCATTCTTATGTGTTGTCAAAGCCTCTGCGTGTGCGCAGAACTGGTACGAATTTGCGAAAACGCCTCTTTCACCTGGAAACAGATATAGTGATTAAGGCTACAACCTCAAAAAACGCTGAAACAAGGCCTCAACGAAGTTTGGGCATTACCTCAGAAAAGCGCAGAGCAGCTGCACATCACGTGCACTTTAAAGCCACGCTTGTTGCATAGCACACAAGTCTGAGATGTAACTAACACAGGGCTTCACGGTGCCCGAAAAAAAAAAACATTCCCTATCACAACCCTTACTGAAGTGCTGTTTTTAGGGACGCGTTGCATTGAATCTGGGCCCGGGTCTTGGAAAATTTGGAAAATATCAGCATTCAAACAAAATGACCAGCAAAGCTGTGCGTACTTGTCAAATTTCGCGGCATGAATGAACACGAGAACACCACTGCCGTGAGATACATTTTAAACAAAAACTTAAGCAGGGTCCCAATTGATTCAGCTTGGACATTCCGCTACTGAGCAAATTATCTGAGCACTCACTGACACAAAGATCGAGGAAACGAAAGTTTGAGCAATGGCTGATTTACTTACGCCGCCGCTTCGTCAATCCAGGGAGCGATCGCCTTGCATCGCATCGCTAGGACGCACGGGAAGGTTGACGGATGGAGCAGCGTCTGGCAATAGCTTTGTTCTTCTACACTGATAAATAAAAAAAAACTAGTTGATAAACAGCCCTCAAAAGCGTAGCTACACGTACGGCTCACCTAGTATCTTGTACACCGGCTACACAGTCTTCCTTTTTGAAGTGCTTCCTGCACACTAGTGGCAATGCCGACGGTTGCTTCCCCATTGTTAACTTTATCAATCTAACCTCCTTCATTTTGAACAACTTTGGGTAAAGTGGAAGCTTACACCGGCTTTCTTCCGTGACTTTCACTGCGCACTGAGCAATAAGTCACCATGATTATTCGCGAGCGAAAACGAACGAAAGGAGCCGGCATCGGCCGGGAGGAGCACCAGCCCGGCTGTGGAGTCCTCGCCGTGACGTCAGACTGAGGCGACCGCAGCGGCGCCAGTGTTCGCTCTGGGAGCGTGCATCTTGTCGAACACAACCAGCATTCCATTCAACGCATCAAAGTTGACTGCCTTTCTCTGGAGGAGTTGGTTTGGCGCACTGGTATTTGCTCCATGTGGTTAACCATTTTGTGTTATTTCGTGATACGGAGGACCCATTTGTATGAACTCTGTGTCAGGTTAGGTTTAACAAAGAGTTGCCAAATTTGTTGTATGTTCTGCGAGCATGCAAGGGAGGATTTTTGGAATCCTTAAAGTCAACATATCATGTCGTGTATTGCAAGCGCGAATTTCTTGTGAATATTTATCACCTGTGACGCGAAAGAAACTTTATAAGGAATTGTGAGATGCCCCTCTCCAGATCCTAGTGTACAGATCGTTGTACTGTACAGGTCCATGGAATTCAGTCCTTAAACGTGTAAAAAAGATTCCAGTACCATGGGGGGCAAACACTTTCTTTTTCAAGCTTCATGGCAATAGAATCGAAGTTAAGACCTATTTAGAAATTAAGTTTTTTTTGCACCTTGGGGGAATCACGGTTTCACATGCCGCAAGCCGGAATCTATCGGACATGCTTTCATAGACTGTTGGGAAGCCTTTTCTTGTGGGGCATTCTACAACGAACGATTAAAAAAAACCTGCCCGTTGATGCATTCGGAATTTGATTTTTACCAATTGAAGGTGATGATTTGCTACCGCTGGACATGATCATGTTGTTGGGCCTGCACAGTATCTGGCGATCCACAATGGTCTTCAGGCTTGCAGACATTTATGCTAGGAATATACGGCAGTATTTTCACGAAGCCGTTGCGAGTATTACTGATGTTTTCAAGACCCGAGACGAAGTGCCTAAGTGGCTTTCGGGAATGAACTGTTGCTGCCCATGCCTGATTTGTAATGAATAACGAAGCCCGAAATTGCGTTTTTTTAATCCATATTATGTGTTCGTGGAGTAATGATCTTTATCCGTAAAACCATGTTGTAATTCTGGCAATAAAGAAAAAAAATGTGGCCAAGTTGCTAAAAGCTCTAGGCTAAGGATTCATGGGATGGAATTCGATTGCTGGTGATGTCAAGATTTATTTGTTTTTTACTATCTCCATCATGGTAACAAGCCAATTAATGTCACCAGATCGTGACGCCCCAATCTCGCGACATCCCGCATATTCTCGCAAACAAATACGACAATTCTCGCGAATGGAAAACAGTATGAGCCAATAAAGGCTTTCGCCCTAAAATAGAGAAGAAAAAAGAATATGAGGGAGGGAGAATGCTTTGCGTGGAAACAGGCGCCGTCCGCCACTGAAGCTGTGGCGGCTCCCGAGCCAGTGGCAGGGGAGCCCCCGCTGTTCGCCGCGGGAGCCTACCATTCCCATTCCCGCAGAGCCAGGAGTAACCCTTTGTACTTTAATCCCCAGGCGATCGAAGTTGCTACGGAGCCCTCCCCTACGGCACCCATTTAACTCCTGCCGCTTTCCCATCAATCTTTATTAGTTCCTTTATGGCGCGGTGGTGTCCACAGAACCGGGTTGTTAGACAACACCGTATACACGGACGTTGCCGTATATCCGCGCGAGAGAGAACGCGTAGCCGCGACGGTAGTGGTAAAAAAGGAAGGAAACATCATCACGTGTGCCACGGCAAAGGTCGCCGGAACAGCGGAGGCCGAAGAAATTGCCGTCGCGCTAGCGGCAGCAGAAGGCTAAAGAACGGGCCGATATCTCAACATACTGACGGACTTGAAGGAGACGTGCAGGAACTACACGAGGGGCAGGATCAGCAGAACAGCCCTTGAAATACTCAGCGGGGCAACCTCCGCCGAGGAGAAACCCAGGCATAACCTAATCTGGATCCCGGGCACACGGGCATAAGGGGGAACGAAAGAGCAGACAGCCTAGCTCGAGGTTACGCATTCCGAGCAGGGCAGTGAAATGCTCCAGAGCTCCGCTACAGGCTTGCGAGGGGGAATACGCAGAAATCTTGCACTTGCATAGGGGAGCTAGAATTAGATATCCACCACCACACTAAGCCCTAACAAAGGAGGAAGCGACCGGCTGGTGCAGATTACAGACCAACACCTTTTCTAACCTACACATGCTTAATAAAATGTTCCCGACACAATACAGAGCCACCTGCCCTTGGTGCGATGCTACACCTACACTTTATCATATCACGTGAGAACGCGAACGCAACAAAGCATTCCACCAACACGAAGACCCGAGTGCGGAGCAATGGGAGAGTCGGCTCACCAGCGGCGAGCTCGCGACCCAAAGGGCCTTAGTGCAGCACGCGACTGATGCAGCACGACTCAGTGGAGCCTTGAAATAGGGGCCCATCCTTGCTGACGAGAAGTCTCAAATCGCCAGCGCCAGAGAAGACGACGGAGACTTCACAACCGCGAAACGATTGAAATATTCAATAAAGTTTTCACTCACTCACTCACTCGAACCCGACCACGGCGGATGCGTTTCGATGGAGGTGAAATGGAGAGATTGCGCGTGCTGTGCGATGTCAGCGCACGTTAAAGATCCCCAGGTGGTCGAAATTACTCCGTAGTCCTCCACTACGGCTCCTCTTTCTCTCTTTCCACTTTCACTCCCACCTTCCTCCCTTCCCTTACGGCGCGGCTGCGGTGTCCACAGAAAACAAGTGAGACAGTTACCTCGCCTTTCCCTTCCTATAAATAAATCAGTTTTTTAAATCAGTCCCAGAAAACAAGTAAGGCAGTTACCGCGCCTTTCTCTTCCTATAAATCAATCATAGAACAGGTAAGACGCCCGACTACTGCGTCGAGTACCCGGGTATGAAGAGGCGCCCGTGTGCTGTGCGATGTCAGCAGCGAAGTTGGTGCAAATAAACTGTACCTGCCTGCTAAAATGTTGCGCCGCTGGTCTGCAGATGGCATACACTGTCAAGTATTATGGCAGTGATGTTGGTGCAATGAAACTGTACGCGGCTGCTCAAAGGTTGTGTCACTGGTCTGCAGATGGCAAACACTGTCAAGTGTTCTGGCAGCGTTGTTGGTGCAATTAAACTGTTCGCGGCTGCTCAAAGATTCTGTCGCTGGTCTGCAGATGGCATACAATGTCAAGTGTTCTGGCAGCGATGTTTGTGCAAAAAAACTCTACGCGGCTGCTCAAATGTTGCGCCGCTGGTCTGCAGATGGCATACACTGTCAAGTGTTCTGGCAGCGTTGTTGGTGCAATTAAACTGTTCGCGGCTGCTCAAAGATTCTGTCACTGGTCTGCAGATGGCATACACTGTCAAGTGTTCTGGCAGCGATGTTGCAATGAAACTACGCGGCTGCTCAAATGTTGCGCCGCTGGTCTGCAGATGGCATACACTGTCAAGTGTTATGGCAACGATGTTGGTGCAATAAAACTGTATGCGGCTGCTCAAAGTTTGTGTCACTGGTCTGCAGGTGGCATACACAGTCGTGTGTTCTGGCAGCGATGTTGGTGCAATGAAACTGTACGCGGCTGCTCAAAGATTCTGTCACTGTTCTGCAGATGGTTGGTTGGTTGGTTGGTTTGTGGGGTTTAACGTCCCAAAGCGACTCAGGCTATGAGAGACGCCGTAGTGGAGGACTCCGGAAATTTCGACCACCTGGGGTTCTTTAATGTACACTGACATCGCACAGCACACGGGCGTCTTGCTTTTTGCCTCCATGGTCTGCAGATGGCATACACTGTCAAGTGTTC
Source organism: Amblyomma maculatum (assembly GCF_055883805.1). Classification (NCBI taxonomy): domain Eukaryota; kingdom Metazoa; phylum Arthropoda; class Arachnida; order Ixodida; family Ixodidae; genus Amblyomma; species Amblyomma maculatum. The sequence goes on along the minus strand of NC_139348.1, from coordinate 57,110,436 downwards.
TGGCAGCAATGTTGGTGCAACAAAACTGAAAGCGGCTGCTTAAAGATTGTAACTGGTCTGCAGATGGCATAAACTGTCAAGTGTTCTGGCAGCGATTTTGGTGCAATGAAACTGTACGCGGCTGCTCAAAAGTTGTGTCACTGGTCTGCAGATGGCAAACACTGTCAAGTGTTCTGGCAGCGATGTTGGTGCAATGAAATTGTACGCGGCTGCTCAAAGGTTGTCCAACTGGTCTGCAGATGGCATACACAGTCATGTGTTCTGGCAGCGATGTTGGTGCAATGAAACTGTACGCGGCTGCTCAAAGGTTGTGCCACTGGTCTGCAGATGGCATACACAGTCATGTGTTCTGGTAGCGTTGTTGGTGCAATGCAACTGTACGCGGCTGCTCAAACGTTGCGCCGCTGGTCTGCAGTTGGCATACACTGTCAAGGGTTATGGTAATGATGTTGGTGCAATGAAACTGTATGCGGCTGCTCAAAGTTTGTGTCACTGGTCTGCAGTTGGCACACACAGTCAAGTGTTCTGGCAGCGATGTTGGTGCAATTAAACTGTACGCGGCTGCTCGAAGATTCTGTCACTGGTCTGCAGATGGCATACACTGTCAAGTGTTCTGGCAGCGATGTTGGTGCAATGAAACTCTACGCGGCTGCTCAAAGTTCGTATCACTGGTCTGCAGATGGCATACACTGTCAAGGGTTCTGGCAGCGATGTTGGTGCAATAAAACTGTAAGCGGCTGCTTAAAGATTGTCACTGGTCTGCAGATGGCATAAACTGTCAAGTGTTCTGGCAGCGATGTTGGTGCAATGAAACTGTACGCGGCTGCTCAAAGTTTGTGTCACTGGTCTGCAGATGGCATACACAGTCATGTATTCTGGCAGCGATGTTGGTGCAATGAAACTTTACGCGGCTGCTCAAAGGTTGTGTCACTGTTCTGCATATGGCAAACACTGTCAAGTGTTCTGGCAGCGTTGTTGGTGCAATTAAACTTCGCAGCTGCTCAAAGATTCTGTCACTGGTCTGCAGATGGCATACACTGTCAAGTGTTCTGGCAGCGATGTTGGTGCAATGAAACTGTACGCGGCTGCTCAAATGTTGCGCCGCTGGTCTGCACATGGCATACACTGTCAAGTGTTATGGCAACGATGTTGGTGCAATGAAACTGTATGCGGCTGCTCAAAGTTTGTGTCACTGGTCTGCAGGTGGCATACACAGTCATGTGTTCTGGCAGCGATGTTGGTGCAATGAAACTGTACGCGGCTGCTCAAAGATTCTGTCACTGTCTGCAGAGGTCATACACTGTCAAGTGTTCTGGCAGCGATGTTTGTGCTATAAAACTGTAAGCGGCTGCTTAAAGATTGTAACTGGTCTGCAGATGGCATAAACTGTCAAGTGTTCTGGCAGCGATGTTGGTGCAATGAAACTGTACGCGGCTGCTCAAAGATTCTGTCACTGGTCTGCAGATGGCATACACTGTCAAGTGTTCTGGCAGCGATTTTGGTGCAATGAAACTGTACGCGGCTGCTCAAAAGTTGTGTCACTGGTCTGCAGATGGCAAACACTGTCAAGTGTTCTGGCAGCGATGTTGGTGCAATGAAATTGTACGCGGCTGCTCAAAGGTTGTGCAACTGGTCTGCAAATGGCATACAAAGTCATGTGTTCTGGCAGCGATGTTGGTGCAATGAAACTGTACGCGGCTGCTCAAAGGTTGTGTCACTGGTCTGCAGATGGCAAACACTGTCAAGTGTTCTGGCAGCGATGTTGGTGCAATGAAACTGTACGCGGCTGCTCAAATGTTGTGCCACTGGTCTGCAGATGGCATACACAGTCAAGTGTTCTGGCAGCGTTGTTGGTGCAATGCAACTGTACGCGGCTGCTCAAACGTTGCGCCGCTGGTCTGCAGTTGGCATACACTGTCAAGTGTTATGGTAATGATGTTGGTGCAATGAAACTGTATGCGGCTGCTCAAAGTTTGTGTCACTGGTCTGCAGGTGGCACACACAGTCAAGTGTTCTGGCAGCGATGTTGGTGCAATTAAACTGTACGCGGCTGCTCAAAGATTCTGTCACTGGTCTGCAGATGGCATACACTGTCAAGTGTTCTGGCAGCGATGTTGGTGCAATGAAACTCTACGCGGCTGCTCAAAGTTCGTATCACTGGTCTGCAGATGGCATACACTGTCAAGGGTTCTGGCAGCGATGTTGGTGCAATAAAACTGTAAGCGGCTGCTTAAAGATTGTCACTGGTCTGCAGATGGCATAAACTGTGAAGTGTTCTGGCAGCGATGTTGGTGCAATGAAACTGTACGCGGCTGCTCAAAGTTTGTGTCACTGGTCTGCAGATGGCATACACAGTCATGTATTCTGGCAGCGATGTTTGTGCAATGAAACTGTACGCGGCTGCTCAAAGTTCGTGTCACTGGTCTGCAGATGGCATACACAGTCATGTGTTCTGGCAGCGATGTTGGTGCACTGAAACTGCATGCGGCTGCTCAAAGACTCCGTCACTGGTCTGCAGATGGCATACACTGTCAAGTGTTGTGGCAGCAATGTTAGTGCAATGAAACTGTACGGGGCTGCTCAAAAGTTGTGTCACTGGTCTGCAGATGGCAAACACTGTCAAGTATTCTGGCAGCGATGTTGGTGCAATGAAATTGTACGCGGCTGCTCAAAGTTTGTGCAACTGGTCTGCAAATGACATACACAGTCATGTGTTCTGGCAGCGATGTTGGTGCAATGAAACTGTACGCGGCTGCTCAAAGGTTGTGTCACTGGTCTGCAGATGGCAAACACTGTCAAGTGTTCTGGCAGCGATGTTGGTGCAATGAAACTGTACGCGGCTGCTCAAATGTTGTGCCACTGGTCTGCAGATGGCATACACAGTCAAGTGTTCTGGCAGCGTTGTTGGTGCAATGCAACTGTACGCGGCTGCTCAAACGTTGCGCCGCTGGTCTGCAGTTGGCATACACTGTCAAGTGTTATGGTAATGATGTTGGTGCAATGAAACTGTATGCGGCTGCTCAAAGTTTGTGTCACTGGTTCGCTATGGCAAACACTGTCAAGTGTTCTGGCAGCGTTGTTGGTCCAATTAAACTGTTCGCGGCTGCTCAAAGATTCTGTCACTGGTCTGCAGATGGCATACACTGTCAAGTGTTCTGGCAGCGATGTTGGTGCAATGAAACTGTACGCGGCTGCTCAAAGTTCGTGTCACTGGTCTGCAGATGGCATACACAGTCATGTGTTCTGGCAGCGATGTTGGTGCACTGAAACTGTATGCGGCTGCTCAAAGACTCTGTCACTGGTCTGCAGATGGCATACACTGTCAAGTGTTGTGGCAGCAATGTTAGTGCAATGAAACTGTACGGGGCTGCTCAAAGGTTGTATCACTGGTCTGCAGATGGCATACGCTGTCAAGTGTTCTGGCAGCGATGTTTGTGCAATAAAAGTGTAAGCGGCTTCTTAAAGATTGTCACTGGTGTGCAGATGGCATACACTGTCAAGTGTTTTGGCAGCAATGTTGGTGCAATGAAACTGTTCGCGGCTGCTTAAAATTTGTGTCACTGGTCTGCAGATGGCATACACAGTCATGTGTTCTGGCAGTGATGTTGGTGCAGTGAAACTGTACACGGCTGCTCAAAGATTCTGTCACCGGTCTGCAGATGGCATACATTTTCAAGTGTTCTGGCAGCGATGTAGGTGCCATGAAACTGTACGTGGCTGCTCAAATTTGAGCCACTGGTCTGCAGATGGCATACACAGTGAAGTGTCGTGGCAGCGATGCTGGTGCAATGAAACTGAACGCGGCTGCTCAAATTTGGTCCACTGGTCTGCAGATGGCATACACAGTCAAGTGTCCTGGCAGCGATGGTGGTGCAATGAAACTGTACGCGGCTACTCAAAGTTTGTGTCACTGGTCTGCAGATGGCATACACAGTCAAGTGTTATGGCAGCGATTTCGGTCAATGTACCCTTCTTCATGCTGAACGCCTCGCGATTTGGGGAGCCTTTTCAGGAGTGTCTTGCACCGGAACTGGTTCAATACGTATTGTTACTGATTCCTATGAAGCTTACAATGAAATCGTTACTCCATAGTTCGCAAGATGCAACTGCTATGGTCATACAGCGCCTCCTTAAACGCCACCAACTCAAGGTCATTCGGACGAATCAGGGGCAATGCGGCGGCACACGTCACGGCTGCCTTGGAAAGTGGGATGTCAATTTTTTTTCCCCACACCCTTCCTTCATCTTTACTCGACCTTGGGCGGGCAACCTACCCCTTCTCTTGCCCTATGCACTATACTTGGACCAGTCTTCGTAACCTCAGTCCGAATCACGTGCAGGTGGCCCCACCAGACCCACCTTTTACGAGAAAAACCCACCTAGCCTGAAGTCAAGAAGTCATTTTGAATATGCTCGTCGCTCATGCGGCTTACACGCCACGTATTATGGCCCGCTGGCGTCAGTATACAGAGGAAATAATTACGTGCCCCTACTGTATGACTTTCACGGGCGGCGGCATATCTCATCTGCGCTGGGATTGCCCTGCTTTTTTACTGGATGCTCCGAGATCAAACCCTACCGCCCGAGCTACGGTTCCCTTCTAGAATCTGATGCTAACACAGCGATGATATTTGCTAAATACGGCTCGCTTAGTGGCCTGGTTAAAGAAATATAATTTGAGTGATGACCTAAACAATGAAAATTCTGTCTACTCCCATTTATCCCCATCAATGGACATTCAATCAATCAATCAGAGCACGTTAAAGATCCCCAGGTGGTCGAAATTACTCTGTAGCCCTCCACTACGGCTCCGCTTTATCTCCATTTTTACTGTCACCTTCCTCCCTTCCCTTGGCGCGGTTGAGGTGTCCACAGAAAACAAGTGAGACAGTTACCGCACCTTTCTCTTCCTATAAATCAATCAATCACAGAACAGGTCTGACAGGCAATGCGCCTCTACTTTTGTTGCGGAAGCAACACGATTCTAGTCGCTGAGCCTATCCGCGGATCCTTCGATGAGTGACGTCACAGGAGGGACAGCTGGAGAGCCACGTCGCAGTCGCCGCCGACTCCTCCTCTGTGCGGGTGACTCACGTTCCGATATCGCCGCACCAGCTGCGTATGCGCCTGGAGGGGGTGACGTGACACAGTGCGCAGCTGGCGCGCAAACACCGCCGACTCCGCGGCTGGGTAAGTCAGAGATGCCGCCGTCTCCGTGTTCGCCGCAGAAGTTGCTTCTGCAGTTCTACTCGGGATGGCCAATGGTCAAACCACAGCTAATTAGTTTTTTTTTTTCTGTGGGACAAATATTAGTTTTATTTGCTTCCATGCATTTCTCAAGTAAACTACATCAACCATTTCCCTGCACATCTTTTCTTGATGGTCTATCCTAAGGTATCATGCTTTTTCCAATAAACAAAAATATATCCTCTTTACAGCGCCGACAAAGGCATGTCCACGCGAAACCCAGCTCGGCTTTGGAGCAGGAAAGAGGGAGAATTACGACGCTGCGAAACGCAGGAACGGGGGACAAAGATCTGTGCTAAAATTCCGAGGAAACTAAGCAATCTGCTGCAGAAATTTGAAAACCTAAGCGTCACTGGTGCTCAGGATGAATCAGGTTTTCTCGCATTATCATTATCACTAAATGCACCGTCATTAAAATTTCTATTTTTATTATTGCCATTATCACTAAGTGCAGGTACTGTCGTCCCCTGGGTAGCGAGGAGATTTATTGTGGGCCTTTCACGATCCCGGGCGGGGCACAGTTAGTTAAAGCGCTAGCCTGTGGATCCAAAGGATGGTGGTACGGTATCCTGTACAGAGTATTTATTTTATTCATTTAAAGCGCTGGTGGAGAAGGACAACGCCGAGGGCAACGCCGTGCAACGGTGGAACGGGCTCCAAAGAGCCGCACTCCAGAAACATGGCGGGGGCCTACCAGCGAAATGATACTATCACTGTTAATAACCAGCCAATGCCGGAGAGGTGGGAGGCAGCTGTGACAAACTTGGACACATGGAGTCAAGAAGAACTCGTGAAAAGAGCGCGGATAGCAGCCTACGACAGTGGAGTTGAATGCTAAAAACTCTAATCGCCGCTACAACATCCTAAACATTTCCAATAAAATATTTTCACTACCAACCAGAAACTCAATGAGAAATAATGTATAGGGATTCGTGGTTGGGGTCCAGATTGCTCCGGTTATCAGTGTACGTAATCCTAGGGCTCTTTAGGCCTCAGCTATGGGAGCCTCTGGCAGCGCCATCTACTTGCATTTTTATTGCGAATTACTGCCCCCTTCGCTATATATGGTATATTTGTTCGCTATATCAGTTAGTAGATTCAATAATGAAGAGGTATGCGCTGCAAGTTCACACCTCATTTATAAGCTGAACACCTTTATAGGATCATTGTCTGTCCTTGAGAAGTGTCGCATTTCTTGCCGGAATTTTGTGGCATTCCGCGAGATAATAATAATTGATTCACAGGAAGGGAAAGGCGCAGTATCTGTCACATTTGCTCTGTGGAAACCTGAACCGCGCCGTAAGGAAAGGGAGGAAGGTGGGAGTGAAGGTCGAGAAAACGTAAGGGAGCCGTAGTGGAGGTCTACGGAGTAATTTTAACCACCTGGGGATCTTTAACGTATGCTGACATCGCACAGCATGCGGACACCACGTCCGTGACATTCCTGCGATATTGTAACGTCGTAATCTGGCTATAGTGTCTAGAAGGTTTCTTTTAGGCACTATAATCTGGTGAAGCCTGGGCCAATACGGGACATGATGTCATGACCGTATGCGGCGTGAACATGCCGTCACATCTGGTAACGTATATTAATTAAAACTGACGTCATTATGTGGTTACATCAGATCATGACAGATGACATCAACATGCGATTCAAGCATATACGATGCGACTCCGCTGGAGTCCGATCCAGGCGTCCATGCTGCATCTTTCCTTTTCTCTTGCTTTATGAAAAGCACAGGCGTAATCGTTGTTGTTGTTGTTGTGGCTGTAGGAGGAAGGAAAATAAAATACACGGGCCTGCTACTGGCTCTGTAGCTGAGCCACCTCCGCTGCCTCGTGCAGATAGAAGAGAATATAGAGAAGAAAGAAAAGGAAGAGGGAAAGAAAGACGCGCGCCGCAACAACAGCCGTCGTCCATCACCAGCGGTGGCGTGTGTAATGACGGCCTACAACAGATGAAAATTTGGGGCCAGGCTGGCCTCCTGCCGCAAGCGGCGGTGACCCACCTGTACCAGCCCCATCAGGGGAAGCCAATCTGCTGCCTAGGCAGGCCTAATCGAAAGACTACAAGTTTGCTATGATATGACTGTAACATTACCTGATGTGGAATGTCTGTTATGTGACTGTCCTCTTCAACTATCCCTCTCTCACAACTTTTATATCGCTTAATTCTCTTCCCCCCGTGCAGGTAGCAAACCGGTTGCTTTTACTGGTTAACGTCCCAGCCTTTCCTCCTCTTCCTCCTCCTCTTCGACCGCCGCACCACAGAGCATATAGAAGACAGCGTTAATCACAAATTAGCGGCTTTTATTCAGTAAGCTATGCAATACATCCCAAAAACGCTGTTCGAGCCGCAATAAGATGCCATATCTTCTGAATTTCGTTTTAGAAAACGTGCATATGAGCACAGCTCTAGTTCCCTTTTTTTCTGCTATAGTAGACCAGTGTGCCATCAATGCAAATTTGTGTTGTAATTGCTGCATTTTTATGCATTTCGCGCAAACCTTTATTCTGAATTTCTGTAGCTGCAGAGTTGAAAAGATTCTCTTGTTAATAGGAGTCGTTAGCACAGAACATCAGCTCTCCGTTCACATATTTTAACCATATACGATCGTGTACAATAGTTAGGGTATAGTGCCTAGATTATACTGGCTAGTGTGCCGACCGCGGCCTCCTGGGTGGCGCCGCCAGCGATGAATGCCGGCGGCCGCCGCCAGAGGTGCTACAAACTGGGTGGGTACCTGCCACGGCGCCCGCAGCCTACCGCGCTCTCGCAACACCGGCAAGAGGTCTAGGCGCGCGCTGCATTTCTTTGCTTTCGTCAAGTTGGTAACAGACCACAATTCTACTGGAGGCAGCTGACTACCAGTTTAAAGGTTTGTTTTGAACTTGAACTAGAATTTTGCGGCATATTCAGTCATCGCCGCTTAGGTGCAACTGCGAGTTTTGAACATCCCCGGTGCCCACAAAGTAAAAACGGAATATGTATCCGAGCGACGGTAGCAATATAGGCTTTTATTGGTAATGTCATTTTGGTTGCTTTTTCCTAACAAAATGTAAGGATCATATGCGTACATGTGTCCGCTCTATACCTACAATAATTCAATTGAAATAGACCAGTAATAGATTTATTTGTAATTGGTGGTTCTCTATGCGTACTCTGCATTTATTGACAAGCAAATACGCAAATACGTTAAGTTTAGTCATAGCATGTGTGTGTGTGTGTGTGTGTGTGTGTGTGTGTGTGTGTGTGTGTGTGTGTGTGTGTGCGCGTGTGTGTGTGTGTGTGTGTGTGTGTGTGTGTGTGTGTGTGTGTGTGTGTGTGTGTGTGTGTGTGTGTGTGTGTGTGTGTGTGTGTGTGTGTGTGTGTGTGTGTGTGTGTGTGTGTGTGTGTGTGTGTGTGTGTGTGTGTGTGTGTGTGTGTGTGTGTGTGTGTGTGTGTGTGTGTGTGTGTGTGTGAACAATGCAGGAAAGCACAACACAAAATTTGTTTTTATTACTATGCAATAACAAGACTCAGACAGGGGAGAATTTACTGGCAGCGGCGCTGTTTAAGAAGCCTTTGCCGTTGCCTTCGAGCTTCCCTCTCTTTTTTTTAGCCCCGTGACACAAAAAAATGAAACCTTAAGAGAACATAAAATTTTACAACTGCAGTTAGAATTACCTTTTCATGCTCTGGACAGCCAAGTTCAGGAAAAGACACCTGCTGTAGCTGGGTCAAGAATCAAACTAAACGTCCTTCATGGCGTTCGTTTTTACTAAAAACGTTGTAAAGGCATCCTCCATGGCCTTTACCGCAGTTGACAAGCTCTGGCTAGGGTACACCAGGCCCTCATTATCGAAATGAGCCGTAAAGTATGAAGAAGCACCGGCACTAGGTTCCGCTTTGCTGACGCAAAGGTAGTCTGCACACCGTGGACAGCAGCTCCTGGCATTCATCTTTCTTGCCACATAGCCTGTAGTATAATAGATTAGAGCACTGTTGCTCTTTTTTTCTGTGTATGAGTCATGGTCACTGCTAGACACGATAACTTCAACAATGTCATGAGCTTCGCTGAGATTTCCGTGGTCAAGTAGGTCATCTATTTTCTCTGAGAGGAAACTACTGGTTGTTTCACACAGCTCATTTGGGTTTAGCGTGCTTTGATCACCTCTGGGTGCAATTTCCTCCTCTAGGCGGTTTCGCCAGGTTGTAGAACGCTAGTAGATTCACAGTCACAAGAAACTTTGAAACGGTGGAGTGGTCGTTGCATCCCGACGACTGCGTAATTATTCCAAAAAGATTTTCAAGTTTATCGTGGCTTAATCGGGACGTAAGCAGATATTTGAACCCCACTGTCGACGTCAGGAACGACAAGTCAAGTGTGCTCTTGATCGTCCCTCTTAATACTGCCGATGTGTTTTCAGTAAGGAAGCCACCGCCAGCTGGTTTTGCATGCTGCTCCCATTCCTGCAGATACTCTAAGAAGCCTTTGATAAATTGTTCGTTCGGACTATTAGGCTTGGGTGCCTTCTCTCTTGTTCGCGAAGTCTTTATACGAATCATACGGTTCATATCTTGCATGAAATCTAATGTCGGCTGCTATCCCTTATGAAGATTGAATTTGTTCTTTGTAAACGAAAAGTCCTTTGAAGACTTGGTCACCAAACAGCTGAAAAGCGATGTCAACTTTCATGTTTTCAAAGCTGGTCTACTTGATGTGTGCATTTGTTATGTTTGGCATCACTTTGAGGGTCACATTTTTCTGATCCACTTCGAAAGCTGCTTATATGATGCCACAGTGAACATGTCCAGCTGGTGTGAGGTATCCTTTGGCAACAAACCCGTTTCTGACATTCTTAAAAAAATGTGGAAAGTGTGAGAAAAAATACAGCTTACTCTTTTAATCTACTGGGTTCTTGGTGCTGTTTCGGACGTGGCTTGTAGAACCTGGGAAAAAATCAAATAAATCCAAAATGATAAAATCTGGTACTATTCCGTCGCCAAATTTTAAACAATGCAACCTAAATCTTCAAAATAGCAAAACATTGTAAAGGAGCGATTATCTTGCGTGAAATTACATGCTTGCTCTTACCCTGTATTCCAATAAGCCGCCACATTCTTCTATTCTAGCTAGCGCCGTCACTTGTTATAGAATCCACGAAGAGGCCAGCTTTTTCCGCAAGGACAGTGGCTTCCTAAATAATTTTCGCCAAGGTCGCGGCTTTAACATCTCCCTTTGAGGCAAAAACCCCTAGGATCTGAGTCCAGTTTCCTGCAGAAAGACAGAAGTTATCGCTCACAGATATGTGCGTATGTTAATACACATAAGGTTGCAATATAACGAAGAAAAAGTTATTGAAAAGAGCACATCTTCGATGGAAGACCATCTGGTTAGGGTTGAAGTACTGGCTACAACCAAAATTTATTAAGAGCTGACGCGTTTCTTTTTTTTGTTACGAAGTTGCGCACTGCTGGCTGGCATTGGTTCGCCGTTGTTGCAAAGTGACACAGGCCATTCACATATATGTAGATGGGAGCCTTCCTGAAACTATAAATTGTAGTACACTGTAGACCTTTGCATCGGCGGGTGGGGAGGATGACGCCTCTTCACTGGGTCGTTGGAAACCGGTTTTCCTAAAGTCCAGGTTGGCAACCAGGGGCTGAGGAGTGCGGACGCGTTTTGCGTCGGCTCCACACTTTTTGTCTCGATGTGCCAGAAATTTTCATCGGAATTTGGTTTCTGTGGTGCAATTGTGCGTCGGAAGGCGTCGTGATCTTGTGGACACCGAATTTGTGACTGTGAGTGCAGCAGTTTGGTTTTTATTGTCGGTCTTGTGCGGACCACCTGCGAAACGCTAGCGCCCGTTTGGCCTAGCGCGGCTTCGGCCGAGGAGACCGGCCCGGAGGCCCCTTCACCGCCGGTCTACAGCCGCGTTTGTGGACCAAAAATGACGATGCACGTGACCGTAGAAGGTACTGACCTCGATCCAGAAGACTACGACAGCACCTGGGTACAAACGCTCAGGAAAAAGGTTGAATCGAAAAGCAAGCGGACGCTTCTGAATGATTCCAAGGAGGACAAGGTGGTGCAACACCGCGTTCCAAACGGGGAAGCCGCTCATGGCGCTGCTAAAGCACCTAGAAGAAAATTGGCTGAACGGTCAATAGCTATGAATCTTCCGAGGTTCCCGGAAGAAGGTATCAAGGTGATTATTAGGCCTCGTGAAGGTCTAGCCGTCATTAAACGCACGTTGGGCCCGCTGCTTAGTCAGGCCCTCGCCCTGGCTGCCGGAATCAGCTGGTCGGAGCTAGACTCATTGTGTGTCTTTGGAAAGCAAGGTACGGTGCTGTTTCATTCCTTGGACTTTAGTCGAGGCGTGAAGGTAGCCGCATGCCGTTGCTTTAAACTCGATGACAAGGAGCATGAAGTGGTGGCCAATCTGATCGCACCGGAGGATTGCGGCCGAGGAGTCGTTCATGGGATCTGTGATACAATCACGGAAGAACAGTTGTTCAGAGCATTAAGGAAGGATCCACAGAACCCAACGGTCGCTGGGGTGCGGCGGATGGGGAAAACTTCCACTATTATTATCACCTTTTTGGAACCTGAAGTCCCACGATTTGTCAGGATTGAAGGCATGCTTATGCCATGTCGATTGTTCAAAAAAAGATATGAAGTTTGCTTCAAATGTGGGAAACTTGGTCATCGCTCAGATGTGTGCGATAGTGAAAAACCTAAGTGCCGTGGCTGTGGGGTGGTATCGCCGCCCGAAGATCACCAGTGCATTCCCCAATGTCATCAATGTGAAAAGGGCCACCTAACGGGAGACAGACGCTGCAAAGAACTCTTCCGTACACCCTACGTTATCAAGAAGAGAAAGTGGGAAGCAAAATTAGCCGCCGAGGAGGCAGCCAAAAAGAAGCTAGCCGCCGAGGAGGAGGCCAAGAAGCTGCAACAGGTCCGCTTTAGTCGTCGCGATGGGCGTAGTGAGTCCCACAACCGGTCCCAGAGCCGTACAAGAACCCGTCCCTCTTCGTTCCCGCGACTGCAGCCGCCGTCGTCAGAGACGATAATGGAGGGCTCTCGACCAAAGCAACAGCCGCAGCAGCAGCAGCAGCAGCGGAAACCGCCGCAGACACCATCAAAAGGAGTGAGTAGTGATTCTCAGGACTCAGCTGAGGTTCAGGCTCTAAAAAAACAGAATCAGTTGTTACAGGCGCAAGTTAAGGCACTGCAGGAACAAATCATTCCGATAGGCAAAATTTCACAGCCAATGGAGACCGAAATGCCGGTAGCGGAGGCACTGCAGAAGGAACAGGAAAATACCCCTAGGGACAGTCCTCCTGCAGCAAAAAAGAAAAGAGGTCCCGAGCCGGATCTCGAAACCCGCGTACAAGGATTGGAAAAACGATTCGCAAAAAAAGAAGACGACGACAGAATTTTCCAACAACAAGTTATGACCGCGTTAGAACGCCTGAACAGTGCTATGGCAGAGATGCGGGTCGAAATGGCTAGGAGAGACGAGAGAATTCAGTTGGTTTACCAAGAGATTCATAACATTAAAAATGGCTCTGCATCACCGTAGAAGTACCATTTGGCAGTGGAACTGTAGGGGCTTCAGTCGCAAACGCGCGGTACTGGAAACTTTTTTGACCAACATTGACAAACCCGAAGTAATCGCATTGCAGGAGTGCAGTAAGCACGCTAAGCTAGCGAGTTACAAATCGTACGCGGGACGAGATGACAACACGCGAGTGGTCACCCTTGTCAAAAGGAATATAACAGTGCTGCAGCATAATACCGGGACAACAAATGTTGACCATATACTAATCGAGATAATCCCACAAAAAAGAAAATTCAAAAGTCTATTCGTACTCAATGTATATAGCCCGCCTCGACAAAAACGTCAATGCAACTTCAATGAGCTATTCGCCAAAGCGCGAGTGATCGCGAAAGGAGGACACCTGTTGATAGTAGGGGACTTTAACGCGCATCACACTGCATGGGGGTATAAATACACGCAGGTAAAAGGACGCGAACTATGGAACAGCATTCAGCAGAATGGCTTATTGCTTTTGACGGATCCCCTGAAACCAACCCGGCAGGGTAACAGCGTTTCGATAGACACATCTCCGGACTTAACTCTAACCGGAGGCTGCATTTACGGCACGTGGTGCAACACAGGTGAAAATTTAGGCAGCGACCATAAAATTATAGAAATCGTAGTAGATAACGGCCCACCGGTCGTCCGCACCAAAAAGGCAACGTTGGTGAACTGGGAGGCTTTCCGAAATGGCCGCACAGGTGACGAGGAAGGCATAAGTAACATTTACGATTGGAATAAAAAGGTCATTCAGTCGGTCAACGAAGCAACGGAGGAGGTGGAGGTTGACGAAGACATTGATGGTGTAGACCGTCACATGGTCAGGCTCTGGCGTAAGAAGAAGGATCTAGAAGCGACACTCACTCAGAAAAGAGGGAATAGGAACTTGCGCAGAGAATTGGCAGTGCCTAACAAAGAAATTGAAGAATATGCGCTCGTTTTAACGAGGCAAAACTGGGGCAGCATTTGTGAAAAACTGGACAGGAATATCGGGAAGGCAAGTACGTGGCACTTACTTCGGCATCTTCTAGATCTCGACAAATCTAAACTGGAGGCCAGGCAGCAAATTCACAGGCTAATGCATACCTTTGATGGGACCGCGGCTACTCTCATAGCCCACGTCCGAGACCGTTATTTGAACTGTGCAGAGGGTATAGGCCAACAAATGCCTGATTACAAGGGCCAAGAAAACCCGGAGCTAGATAGCCCGATAACGGTTGCCGAAGTCCGGGCAGAAATAAATAGACTGAGAACAAAGACTGCTGCAGGTCCGGACAGAGTCAACAATCGAATGCTAAGAAACTTGGACGACGCGTCGATCCGACACCTCGCAGCATTCATGCAGGAGTGTTGGGAGGCCGGTCGGCTGCCGGCGACATGGAAGGACGCAAACCTCGTATTCCTCCCGAAGCCGGGGAAGCGGCCGGGTTTCGAACACTTGCGTCCGATCTCGCTCACGTCTTGCGTGGGGAAACTAATGGAGCATGTTGTTCAGGCCCGGCTGAACCGATTTTTGGAGGACAACGATATCTATCCGAACACCATGATAGGATTTAGACCGCATTTGGCCGCATGCGATGTCATGCTGCAGCTAAAAGAACAGATCATACACAATTCAACAGTAGACACCAGAGTGATCGTTGGTCTAGACGTGTCAAAAGCTTTTGACAACGTGAAGCACTCAGCTATTCTGCAGAATCTTAGTGCTTTAGATGTTGGAGTTCGCACGTACAACTACATACGCGACTTCCTCAGCGATAGAACGGCAACTATCAGTATGGGCGGACACACAGTAGAAGGTATTCGACTGGGAAACAAAGCCACACCACAGGGATCGGTGTTGTCCCCGACACTGTTTAATATCGCCATGATTGGTCTCCCCGCAAAACTAGAGGAAATCCAAGGGCTACATCATACATTATATGCAGATGACCTGACTCTGTAGATATGCAGGGGCAGTGACGGTGAAATTGAACAGACACTCCAGCGGGCAATCGAAGTTATAAAAAGATACTTAGAACCGATCGGGCTCAGATGTTCGGCCGAGAAATCGGAAGCGCTCGTTCTCACGTCAATGCGATTGCCCCATCGTCGGCGTATAAAGCAGGATAACCCGGAAATAACACTCAGGGTCAACGGTAACGTTATACCAACGGTGGCAACCATTAGAGTTCTGGGATTACGAATTCAGGCCACCGGCAGGAACTCGGAAACAATACAGAGGCTAGACGCTAGCACCAGTGAAACCTGTAGACTCCTGAAGCGGATCGCAAACAAACATGCGGGCATGAAAGAAGCTAACCTCCTTAGGCTAGTCCAGTCTTTTATAATCAGTAGGATAGTCTACGTGGCACCGTATTTACGGCTTCACAAGGCAGAAAAGGAGAAACTCGGCGTTCTCATTCGTAAAGGGATAAAAACGGCACTAGGTTTACCACCCAATACATCGACAAACAAGATTATGAGACTAGGGGTCTCCAATACCCTCGAAGAGCTCATTGAAGCTGCAAGGACTTCACAATACTAGAGACTGTTGCGCAGTCGTACTGGTCGGAGCATTTTGGAAAAACTGGGGTATGAGCCGCAAGCATGCTCCAGACGTACAGAAAAAGTACCTAGACAGGTTAGGGACAAATTAAAAATACCTCCGCTCCCCAAAAACATGCACCCCGTTTACCATGAGAGCCGGAGGAGTGATAGAGCAACAGCGCTGCAAGCCCGTTTTCAGGGAAGACAGGACGTCTTATATACAGATGCCGCGCAATGCACGAACGGTAGGGGACGTATTTCAGTAGCAAGTAGAGAAGACGGGGGCTCGGTAGTTTGCTGCAGCACCAGAAATTCGACCACTACGGAGGCGGAAGAGGTGGCCATCGCGCTAGCTCTAACACAACAACAGGTCAAAATTATAGTTACAGACTCGAAATCAGCGATTAGAAACTTTGACGCGGGCCGCATTTCGGCCATAGCAGAGAGAGTGTTCGCCAGTGGTTCACCACCGGCAGAGCAGGTCGCACTCATTTGGACACCGGCGCACCAGGGGTTGAGGGGAACGAGAAAGCGCACGTACTGGCCCGAGGATTAGCTACATTCCGGGATCCCAGTGACGACTTATGCGCATACCCCTTGCACGATGAGGAGCCCCTGCAGTTCGACGATGACCTTAACACATACCAAGATATCCTAAATCATTACAAATTAGGCAGATCAGTACTACCAAAAGCGTGTAAGCAACTCACCAAAAGCGAAGAGGTTATGTGGCGTAAGCTACAGACTGGAGTATTCCCGAACCCCCAGCTTTACAGCAAGTGGCACCCGGAAATTTTTAGCCCCAGGTGCAAACGTTGCAATGGCATAGCGGACATGATCCATATGATATGGACGTGTCCTAGATTTTTAGAACCTGACCGAACAGATGAGTCCTGGGAGGCACTACTTCTCAAGCAGGACGAAAAAGGGCAACGAGAAGTCATCCGTCTTGCCCTGGCCGCTGCTAAGATCCAAGGGATTCAGGTCGACAGCTAAGGGGGAGGACATGGTTGGGACAGAGGTTCGCCTCGGATCTTCAACAGCCTTTTGACGGGTGCAATAAATGTTATTTCTCTCTCTCTCTCTCTTCTAAAGTCCAGAGAGGAGGCTTTTGAAATCTCCCTCGTCCGATAAAAAGGCCTATATTATAACCTGGAAACGCTGCAGATGGCACCAGTGGGGAAAAGAAGAACATTTCCTGTTGACCTATGCAGCCCCATCTGAAGAAACAAAACAACTCGGATACGAAAACATGGGCTCTTAATTTTGGTTTGTGACAATATTTCAAAGTATTAAACACACCTTAACAGTAAATGGCTGAAACAGCAGAACCATGCCATAGTCTGCCAGCACATTCTTCTCGTCAGCAGGTGTATGATCTCCGAGGTCAAGAAAGCCTTCGGTGTCGCCTTAACTGAAAAAGAAACCCAGAAGGAACACTGCTTAATGTCCAAAGATATTTCAACACAGATCAGAAGATCAGAATATATATATATATATATATATATATATATATATATATGCTTCTTTCCTTCACATATATATATATATATATATATATATATATATATATATCAATGGCGCGAATATTAATGGGAAATGTACGTGTCAAGAATGCGTTTTCATAGACACTATACTTTGTTTTATCTCCTGTTTCGCGACAGAACGGGCTCCACGAATATTTCAGTGTATTCTTTTATCCCTTCTCTAGATCTATTTTGGGCACTGGCAAATCGTTCTTTTGTTAGCAAAAATTCAGCCTAATTTTTGTTCAGTGAACTGACGTTTGTATTGTTTACGCACGCTGACCGCCCCTAAAATCAAGGCATAAAAGCCTCCTTTCCGACTGTTTGTGGGCGCATACCTGTAATCTGTGTGGACATAAACAAACTTGGTTGGAGGATTTATCATTAAACATTTCAAAAGCATCGGGAGTGCCGGACTGGAAAAAGTAATTGCCTACCCTAGCAGGTCCGTCACTGAAGCCGAAGTCAATTACTCAACAACCGAGGAGTGCCTCGCGATCATCTGGGCCATCTCTAAAATCCATCCATACCTATACGATTTAGACCATTCAATGTGGTAAGCGACCACCACGCGCACTGCTGGCTGGCTAATTTGAAAGACCCCTTCGCCCGCCTTGCCCGATGGAGCCTAAGACTTCAAGAATTTGACGTTACAGCAGTCTATAAGTCGGGCCACGAGAATTTAGACGCAGACTGCTTATCCCGCGCTCCCGTCGACGTTCCTCCAAAGGACGATGACGACGATGCCTTTTTGGGACCAGTTAGCGCCAGCAGCTTTGCACAACAGGGATCAGATCCTCAGCTGAAAGACCAAGCAGTTTACTTGGAAGGCAAGACCGCTTCTCCTCCTGCTGTGTTTAGGCGTCAGTCGTCGTTCGCCTTAAGCAATGACGTCATCGTAAAGAACTTCGCTTCCAACAATACAGCGCACCTTCTTCTCGTGCCTAAAAGTTCAGACAGGAAATTCTTCATGTGTTGAACGATGAACCAACAGGAGGGCACCTCGGTTTTGCGCGCACGCTGCATCGAATCCAGGAGACGTACTACTGGCCGCGACTGCCTGCCGACGTTGCCCATTACATAAAAACGTGCCGTGAGTGCCAGCGGCGCAAGACGCCGCCAATCAGGCCAGCTGGGCTACTGAATCCAATACCACCCCCAACCCTGCCCTTTCAGCAAATTGTGATGAAACTTCTCTGCCCCTTTCCATCTTCATCTGCGGGTAACAAAGGGTCATCGCGGCTACCGACTACCTTGCCCGATACGCTGAAGTAAAAGCACTGCCCAATGGCACTGCGGCAGAAGTCGCAAAGTTTTTTGTCGAACAAATTCTCATGCGACACGGGGCCCCAGAAGTTCTCACCACGGACAGGGGAACAGCATTTACGGCAGAGCTGACGCAAGTCATCCTAGAATACAGTCATACACGTCATTGACGAACTACTGCGTGCCATCCCTCAGACAATGGACTTACGGAGCGTCTCAACGAGATATCGCGGATATGATTGCAATGTATGTCGCCGCCGAGCACAAGACATAGAACGCCATTCTACCCTACGTCATCTTCGCTTATAATACTGCCATCCAGGAGACAATCAGGTCGACCCCGTTCAGCCTTGTGTACGGCAGGGAGTCCACGACGACGATTGACGCAATGTTGCCACACGTAACTGATGAGGATAACCTGGACGTCGGCTTCTACCTTCAACGTGCAGAGGAAGCCCGAAGACTCGCCCAAATGCGCATTAAAGCTCAGCAACGAACCGATGCCTGACGTTACAAGTTACGACAACGCGATGCTGGGTACAATCCAGGAGATCAAGTCTGGGTTTGGACGCCGATTCGCCGCCGCGGACTGAGCGAAAAGCTTTTGCGCCGATACTTCGGCCTCTACAAGGTGCTTCGCCGACTGGGACAATTGAACTACGAGGTCGTTCCTGACGGGGTTGCAGCTTCGCAGCGGCGCCGATTGCATCCAACAATTGTGCATGTTGTACCCCTTAAGCCATATTATGCGCGCTAAAGGTTATTCATATTTGCTTTGCAATGTTTATGTTAATTCATGTCTGTTTATTTTGAAACATTGAAGCGATGTTTTTTAAGGGGGAGAGTAATGCCGCGAACTGTTAAAATTTTTATTTGTTCCTGTTCGACAGCCGCAGACATGCGGCCTCATCATTGTTATTCTGGCGCGCTTATCAATTCTGTATACCGTGTTTGTTGATGCTCGTTGTCGTGATACGACGCGTTATCATTTTCTTTGTCGCGAACGATGCGCAAAGATCTGTCTCGAAGATTCCGATCACTCGCTTATGTTTCCACAATTTTCCAGGATGTGCTACTAGCAGTTTGCGACGTTATCTAGATTGTTCTGAGCAGCCTTTAAATTGAGCGTTGACGAGTGCGACGGAAATTCTTTGTTCGACGATCGACGAGCATGTTTGTTGCTATCGCCGCCGTCTAGTTGCTTACTTCATTTGCGGGCGCAAGTCAGCCCAATAAAGAGTTTCTTCAGTGCAATCACCGACACTTCATTTGTGTCATCGACCTTTTCACCACCACGTGACAATATATACCTCTGTTTTCCCTTCACACTTACTCATATACCATTCAGACATCATGACTACCACTGCTAAAAATCCGTTTTCATGTTTCCGCCATTTTTACGTCATCGCAAACGACCACTTCGACACATCGAAATCTCGAGCCCCAAGTTTGACACACGTGACTGTCCTGTGAACCAATCAGAGAAATAAAATGGCGCAGATCGGCAGCCATGTGTGTCGAGAATAGGGTCCCAGATACACATGCGGTATTTCGGTTACATTTATGTGTATACTGTTACGTGGTGGTGACAAGGTCGATGACACAAATCTGTGTATGGTCTGTCATTGCACTGAGGAAACTCTTTATTGGGCTGACTTACACCAGAAAAAGAACTAAGCGATTGGGAGGCGCCGATAGCAACAATCGTGCTCGACGGTCGTCAAACAAATAATACCTGTCGCACACTTCAACGCTGATTTTAAAGGCGGCTCAGAACAATCTAGATAACGTCGCAAACGTACTAGCACAATATGGAACATTGTAAAAACATACAAGAGTGGCCTAAATCTTCTAGACCGATCCCGGCGCATCTTGCCAAATAAAGAAACTGATATAGGTGCGTGTCGTGACATCGAGTATAAACTGACAAAGAATACAGAATTACTGTTCGTGCCGGAATCGGAGTGATAACGCCATATGCTGGCGGCCGCCAAAAAACAACAAATACAGGTTTGAAAATTTCGCGGCAACATTTACGGTTCCAGTATTCAATATTAATCAATGTCTGCATCCGAACTTGAATGAGCGATGATCATGTAAACTAGCTCCCGCGAGAAAATCAACTGCTGAGATTTGCGCTATTTATTTGTCTCTTAGCTTCACCTCATGTAAATGATCCGCGTATGTGGGTTGTCGTTAGCGACTCTGAGTCTGCACGGAAATCTCTTGAAAGTGCTAGTTCCATAGTGTGCAAGGCTTGACTGAAATATGAAGTTCTCAAAGGAATTTCAAGGCCACAATAAAGACGCATAGTACAGTCCTCCAATGATTACCCGGATTTTGTCTTATTCCTGGAAACAGAATCATAAGCGGGCGCTATGCAAGCGCAGTTTAATGCCCTCACTTCTGACCTTCCGTTCTCGAGAAGAGCATTGTTCTGGTTTTTAAGTTCAAGTGTAATGAAAAGAATGAAAAAATTTGACCTGAACAAAACCATAAAATCAGATGTACATTTCAGCGATCCTTTATTGCGGTTCATTCCACTGATTTCTAACAAAAATTTCTGAGTTTAAAAACGCTCCTTCACCACTTGCATTTGGGAACGGCTTACGCGAAGCACTTCCTTCATAGAGCAGGCCGTGGTGACAGCTCATGGGAGCATCATAATCCCTCCACTCTCCGCAACACGCACCCATAATACCACAAGGAGGTAAAGGTAAAGAAAGCAAAAGCGCTGATTAAAAGGGCAAATTATTTCCGAGCACAACGGGTCACATACGTAAACGCTGCAAGCTTCGAATCGGTTGTCGCGGTCGCCGTGGTATTCGGTAGTCTCTGTGCACCAGTCACATCCGCAGACATCCGGAGGAGAACCAGAGACACGGTTCAAGAGGTCGCAATTGCGCTCGCGTACATCGGACCAAAGGCTACTTGATCTCTTGCGATAGTAAAAGTTCTACCTGGAAAGCCGGAAAAGGCAGGGTCTCGCAAGAAACCGCCCACATTCTATTCACAGCTTAAATCGATCACAAAATCACCGTATTTTGGGTCCCAGCACACACGTATGTCCTCGGCAACGACGCGGCCCACATTTTATTTACCCCGGATATCTTGTTCCGGTCACCCGCGGATCCGACCAACAGCCAAGGGACAAGAGCCAAGAGTTTCTTACTCTTACCCAGAGAGAAAGCTGTGCTGCCGTCTATGGCACTATGGGAGTTTGCATGGAGTTTCCTGACGACCGGTTCAGCCACCACGGGCGCTCAAAACATCATGGGCCGGAGAGCTACCGAGTGCAGGACTACTACTTTTGGCCACAACTAATGCAAAGATAAACATTGTTCCACCATAAACATTGTTCTGACGTTCGGTTTTCTGAATATAAATTGCAAAAAGAGAGACAAAGAGCATGTCAGGGTAAAATGTATCCAATATATGCGATGGCTCTTTTTCCTATTGGCTTAGTTATGAGCAGCACAAATACCAATATTTCGCACTTAATAGGAACACTTTGAAAGGAAAAAAACTTTTTAAAAATATTTAAGGTTGCGCAATTACTGAACGAAGTTCTTAGTGGCAATTCGGGAAACTGAAACCTTTTATTGGTGACGTCTGCTTTTGCGCCTTAGGTACTATGGCTTTTGTGGTCTATGTAGGCACCTCGAGATGATGATGAAAAAGAAATAATATAGTAACGCCACTCCGCGCACCTGAGAAAAACCGACTGTTCCGCACCAAGTAGCACACTGGCCTATGATCCTTAGCGCGCCCATGGCGGCTGAAGTGCAGCGCCTTCAGCTTTCCCTCTAGTTAAGAGTGCAAGAAACTCTATGCCAGGAGATGGACGAGCGTTTGCGAACCTAGAAAAATGGCTGAAAATTATAGATTTGCGCCCTAGCGCTATGCGATGTCACTGATCGTTAAAAATGCCAGGCGGTCGATAGGATTGCAAAACATTTATTTCATTGCTCAAGCAGGTCTAAAGAGAGGATGGCCGCTAGTCCATGGCCAGTGACAACTCATTAGCCCGCTCGATGGCCCGTAGTTGAATATTCGGGTCCCAGCTGACCAGCACGGCTTTCCACTGCTCAGGAATTTCCCCTGAGGCAGATGATTTGCGCAGTTCACAAAATGCGGTCTTATATCGCTTTTTCACTGCATTTATTTCAGTTTGGGTTGTATCTGGCCTGGGTACATCAAGTCAAGCACCGCCGGATTTAGAAGGGAGTGCGGTTTGTAGACGGCGCCAGGTAACTTCCTGCGCCTTTGTTAAGTATTTGTGGTGAGGCGGATATGTGCGCCTTTCCAGCCTGAAGTGGTGGGTAATATCATGGAAGGAAATTGACCCGTCTCTCGTGAAATTTGAGTCGGAGGGAACGCTCACTTCCCGGTGGACGAAACCTCGGGCTTGCGCGGGAGCCGCCTCATACCCCGGATTAGACGAGTGGACCGGGACTTAGATTCGTTCAGTTTCTCTAATCTGAGCTGAGGTGCTTTGGAGGATGCGGAGGGAGGTGGACGTGATGCGGCACCTCGCGAAGTTCCGAAGGGCTGTTTTAGAATCACTGAATATAATATCAGCGTGGTGAAGGCCGGTGCTACCATATCGGGGTGTTGGGCTGCTATTTGTAGCAAAGGAAAGTGTTGAAGACTTCTGCCTTAACAGCCCAGTCACACCGGTTTCTCCAATTGTCGTAAAATGATGTTATTGCCGCTACACCCGCAGTTTCGGAGGAGGTGGTTGCGATTGTTGCGGCCGTCAACGGGCAACCGTTCCCATTCACACCGGTCAGGGCGAACAATTGTCTCTGGATATGGAAATATTCCGCCGCGTCCACATACGCTGCATTGACGTGTCAGCCGTAATTGGCATGTAGGACGTGAGCTCTCGCTATGCGTCGATCTTCGTGGTGCGCGTGGTGCATAATCTTGGATAAGGGTTTAATGAATAGAGCTGTCCGAATGTGTGTAGGCAACTGTGCTTTCTCGTCCTTCTCTGAAAGTTGCTGTTACAACTCTAGTCTGTGGCCGTTCCCGCGTTCGTGCGAGTGAGTAGCCCGAGCTGAGAGACAAGGTGCGCCTCGCACAGCTCCGATAGCTTGTTGTGAACACCAAGGGCCAGCAGCCTTTCAGTAGACATGATGTGCTCGAGCCCAAGGGCAGCCTTGTAGGCCTGTCGGATTAGGCCCTCGACTTTCATTCTCTCTTCGAATTTCAATTGGTGCATGATCTTTCACACGTGTTTCTGTGGACACCTGAACCGCGCCGTAAAGAAAAGGAGGAAAGTGGGCCCGCTACCGTCTTGGTGATAGTCGACGGTTGTTGCGACGCGAGTCTTTTTCTAGCTCTTCTTTTTCTTTTTTTCTCTATTTTCTCCTATCCACACGAGGCAGCGAAGGTGGCTCAGCTAAAGAGTCAGTAACAGGCCCGAGCATTTTCTTTTCCTTCTACCTTCCGTCGCAACAACATCGTCGCCTGGCAGTGAATACAAGCTGGAATCGTCCCAATGCCTGTCTGGTTATTTCACACCCAGATAAGGTGAAAAAAAGATGAGAAATATAAAACCTTCGAAGCAAGCAGGACCCTTGACAACATAATTTGCTAGACCCAGATCTCCAGTCACTAAAGGTAACGTTATGGGTAGAGAAGCCTGCGAGGCCCTGCAGTGAAGCGATGTCCCCGCCTATCAGCAAAGAGCCATCCGCTTGCGGCTGCGGCTACGGAGAACGAATTTAGCTTCGGCAGTTCTCCGTCGCGGAAGAAGCGGCCCCCCTTCCTGAAGCTGTGCGCCAGGAGCGCAGTGAAAGGGGCCTCATAAATCGGTAGAAAATAAAGCTGTAATGAAAAAAATCAATCGGAATAAGACCGGCGCGGCTCGGCGCATTCCGGTTGTCATGAACAGCGCATGTGCAGTCGTGGCTCCGGCAGCGCCTTGCGAAATGAGCTTCTGCTAGCCTAGTGTAGCTTTCGCTACAAAGAATTTCCCCAGTACTAACCCTGTGTTGGGCTTCAGAGTATTATTAATAAACAATTGCCGTCAAGTACGTTAATTACTGATGCAATATGTGAGCTCAGTTCATCAGCTGTTTCAGCATTTTGATAGGTTGAGGCGAAGAATTCGACCAAAACATTAAGGGGCCCTACAGCCCCTTTTAGTGTTTCAAACCGCAAGCGCTTTATCTGTTTGTGTTGTTGTTTGCTCGTGCAGCAAGAGTACGCATGAGCGAACTGCCTGCAGCGGGCACGGCATGTTATTGGCGCGAAACCGAGGGTGGATAAGTGCGTCGGAAACAAAGCTCGAGGCTTTTGGGCCCTGTGGGAGGCCAGCGAAGGGCTTCCAGTGAGCGTCATAGGCCGACCTGATGTACACGGACGACGGAGCGAGGTCCTGGCAAATGAAGACGGAATCAGAGCCCACAGGAATGGCCTAGGAGTGTTTGTGTGATTTGCTGCCACGCTGAGAGCAATGACGCTTTGGGGCTATTACTTGCCCTATTAGCGCCACGGTGCGTTTTGTGTTCCCTGAAACCAGTTCTGTTTTATTGTTGGGAGTCCATTGTCGCGCCCCTCAACAGCATGTTTTCATCGCAGTTTCGTCCGGTGTTGTTCCATTTTTATTCATGGTTTTTCTGTTGATTCGGAATAAACCGTTATTTCTAGAAGAAACTCGTCAGGCGAGACCACGGCTAACGGACACGTATTCTAGAATGCGGAGCCTTCAACATGTAAGCAGAAATGCAGAAATTTTTTTTTTTTTCACACATGTCCCGCCGCCGTGGTACAGTGGTAAGACACCCGATTACTGTGCCGGAGTTGATCCCAACTGCCAGTGGCTGCGGTTCGATGGAGGCAAAACGGAAAGGCAAGTGTGCTGCGCGATATCAGTGCACTTAATAAAGATTCCCAGGTGCCTGAAATTACTCGTAGCCACCATTATGGCCTCCCTTTCTCGCTTTCTCCTTTCACTCCCACCTTCCTCTCTTTCCTTATGGCGCGGTTCAGGTGTGCACAGAACAAGTGTGACGGATACTGCACCTTACTGTTTCTGTGATCAAATTTCTTTAATATATTCCATATCCACTAGTTCATATTCGGCGAGGATACTCGGCCTTTCTTTTCCTCAAAACCACTCAACTGGCTCTAATTAAGTCTCCATGGAGGCCAAACAAAGAAGCATCGTGTACTGTGCGATGTCAGTGCACGTGTTGCGACTGTAGGGAGAAGGAAAATAAAGTGCAAGGACCTTCTGCTGCCTATGTAGCTCATCCCCCTCCGCTTCCTCGTGCTGACAAAGGATGAAAATTCCAGAGGGCACATTTTCAACTACTAAATTGCGATGATGCGAAAGCCATTATAACGCAGTGGATCGTGGTTCTTTCGTACGGCCTGCCAAGCGAAGAATACAAAATGGTACTTCGTCCGCAGGGCATCATTTACCTCAATGCCATCGGACCTGCCAAGTTGGCACTCGCCCTCTACGACGCTGCCAACATTGACAAGCACTTTGCCGTTACGATTGATCAAGTCCGTATCCATCCAACAAGCAACACTGTAATGGTGACCATACCGGACACTGACCGGGCGTGTCTATACGCCAAAATTAAGGGTACTACTGTCGACTCTGTCACCGCCCCGGTGGCCGCAGATGTTCCCGCACCGAACGACTCTGCCCGAGGCATAATATACAGAGCCCACAGCCATGAGACTGACGCCGAAATTCTAGCTGAACTTTGAACCCGCAACCCAAACATTTCCGTTGTCACCGCTCGTCGCATGGGACGCACTTGACATTTCGCTGTTACCGTTGACAACAGCAAGCTGCCTCGCCACCTGAAGTAGCTTGGCTTACCCTTTGAGGTCTTACCCTTCAAGGATCGCCCGGAGGCCTCTTTCAACTGCCTCAAGCTCGGCCACAGGGCCGATGTCTGCTCCCTCCCACGTCGTAACGCTTGCCGTCGCTGTGAAGCCGCTCATGAGCCTCCTCCAGCTGATCAACCACCCGCGTGCGCAGTGCAAGCTGCAGCCGGAACTGCAAGTATCGGTTGAAGCGTTCAGGCTATTCGAAGAGCACGTCCACGACTCCACCTCAGCAGGACAGGAACGCCAAACCCGCCCCATTTACGCAGACGAGACCGAAAGCCTACACGAGATGAGTCCTTCCTCCGCTTAGCACGACGGTGCTTGCAGTCGCAGCCGCCCCTCCTCTACCTCACCCAGTCCTCAAACCAACTTCCGGTCCATGCCTGAGACCAAGCTTACCATACAAATCGCGTGGCACACTCCCTCAAGCTTCATATCGCCACTGCCCGACACACAGGTAAGGAAGCTGGCAGATATGGGCAATGACCTTCAGGTTCTACAAAAGCAAATGCCAAAATTAATAGTTTCTAATTTGCACATACAACTTCTAATGTGGTACCACAGCAGGTGGCTCACGCTCAAACTCCCGACCTTGTGGTGATGGTAATGACAAACATTTATATGTGCAAGGAGGTGTTTGGACCGAGGCCCTATTGGCCCAGGCCCTCACAAATCTAGGTGGAGCTCCTATTCCGGAGCCCCAATGGCGTCTAACGCCGCTCGCGCTTTGGCGACCAAGGTCCGCTGGGACTGTAGGTCGTAGCAGCTGAGCAGCGCCGCCTCCCAGGCCTCCCTAGAAGGGTGGGTAATGAAGGGTTGGGAGCGGTGGGGATTGGATGGACAGGCCCAGACCATGTGGAAAACATCCGAGAAGGTTGCTCCACACAGGCTGCAGCCCCCATCAAAGTCTGTATTGAAGTGTTTCAAGACTGCCGGGCACAGAATTGTGTTTGTAAAAATTTTGAGAAGAGCCTTCGTCCGCACTCCGGAGACCTTTACAAGGTTCAGGAAAGCGGCGATGGCTGTTCTTATAATATGTGGTAATTTCTTTGAATGTAATAAGACATTGAGTGGGCTCGGAGTAGACTTCTCGAGCAAGTTTGAGTGCCCGGGGAGAGAGCGCGCGGGCCGCCTGATTGGCTAACTCATTGCCCAGGAGTCCCTGATGTCTGGGAGCCAAGATGAGATTGCAATTTTGAGGGTCGCTGGACCGACAGCAAATTTTTAGGATTCGCTTGGCTAGAGGAGGTATCCAAGCCAGCCCATAATTCCGACAGGCACCCTTGGAGTCGGTAATGATGTGTTTTACTTGTTGGAGGGAGACGGCGAGCGCAATCGCGATTTCCTCCACGTATGTTGTGTTTTGGGCCTGGAACGCGAGTCCTGCCACTGTGTTGGTGTTGTGGACCACTGCCGCTGTGAACCACCTCTCAAGGTAGGGACCGGCAATGTCCACGCCAGCTTTTGGAATGAAAGTGACCAGAGCAGTCTTCCAATCGATGGGGAGCGGCGCGTCCCCAAGCCAAATTGAATAAGACGAAGCGCCTGAGTGGCTTTCGAGAATGAAAGTGTTCCTGCAAATGCCTGATTTTTAATGAATAACGCAGCCCGAAATTTGCGTGTTTTAACCCATATTATGTGTTCGTGGAGTAATGTTCTTTACGTGTAAAACCATATTGTAATTCTGGCAATAAAGATAAAAAATGTGGCGAAGTTGCCAAAAGGATTTATTTATTTTTAACTATCTCCCTCACGGTAACAAGCCAATATAATGTCACCAGATCGTGACGCCCCAATCTCGCGAAAACCCGCATAGTCTCGCGAACGATTACGACAATTCCCGCGAATGGAAGACAGTATGAGCCAATAAATTTTTTCGCCTTAAAATAGAGAAGAAAGAAAGAATATGAGGGAGGGAGAATGCTGTGCGTCGAAACAGGCGCCGTCCGCCACCGAAGCTGTGGCGGCTCCCGAGCCAGTGGCAGGGGAGCCCCCGCCGTTCACCGCGGGGGCCTACCATTCCCAGCCCCATAGAGCCAGGAGTAACCCTTTGTACGTTAGTACGCAGGCGATCGAAGTTACTACGGAGCTCTCCCCTTCGGCACCCAGTTCATTCCTGCCGCTTTCACATAAATCTTTCTCACTTCCTTGATGGCGCGGTAGTGTCCACAGAACCGGGTTCGAACCCGACCTCGGCGGCTGCGTTTCGATGGAGGTGAAACGAAGAGGCGTCCGCGTGCTGTGCGATGTCAGCGCACGTTAAAGATCCCCAGGTGGTCGAACCTATTTCCTAGCCCTCCACTACGGCTCCTCTTTCTCTCTTTTCACTTTCACTCTCACCTTCCTCTCTTTCCCTACGGCGCGGTTGGGGTGTCCCTATATCAGTCCCAGAAAAGAAGTGAGGCAGTCACCGCGCCTTTTTATTCCTATAAATCAATCATAAACAGGTAAGACGCCCGACTACTGGGCCGGAGTACCCGGGTTTGAAGAGGCGCTCGTGTGCTGTGCGATATCAGCAGCGAAGTTGGCGAAAATAATTGTACCTGGCTGCTCAAATGTTGCGCCGCTGGTCTGCAGATTGCATACACTGTCAAGTGTTCTGGCAGTGATTTTGGTGCAATGAAACTGTACGCGGCTGCTCAAAGGTTGTGTCACTGGACTGCAGATGGCATACACTGTCAAGTGTTCTGGCAGCGATGTTGGTGCAATGAAACTGTACGCGGCTGCTCAAAGGTTGTGCCACTGATCTGCAGATGGCATACACAGTCATGTGTTCTGGCAGCGATGGTGGTGCAATGAAACTGTACGCGGCTGCTCGAAGGTTGTGCCATTGATCTGCAGATGGCATACACAGTGAAGTGTTCTGGCAGCGATGTTGGTGCAATGAAACTGTACGCGTCTGCTCAAAGGTTGTGCCACTGATCTGCAGATGGCATACACAGTCATGTGTTCTGGCAGCGATGTTGGTGCAGTGAATCTGTACGCGGCTGCTCAAAGATTGTGCCACTGATCTGCAGATGGCATACACAGTCATGTGTTCTGGCAGCGATGTTGGTGCAAAGAAACTGTACGCGGCTGCTCAAAGGTTGTGTCACTGGTCTGCAGATGGCATACACAGTCATGTGTTCTGGCAGCGATGTTGGTGCAGTGAAACTGTACGCGGAAGCTCAAACTTTGTGTCACTTGTCTGCAGATGGCATACACAGTCAAGTGTCCTGGCAGCGATGTCAGTCAACGTACCCTTCTTCATGCTGAACTCCTCGCGATTCGGGGAGCTTGTCCGAAGTGCCTTGCACCGGAACTGGTTCAATACGTATTCTTATTCCTATAAAGCATACAAAAAAATTGTTACTACTTTCACTCCCACCCTCATCCCTTCCCTTACGGCGCGGTTCAGGTGTCCATAGAGCAAGTGTGACAGATACTGCGCCTTTCCCTTCCTATGAACCAACCAACCAACCAACCAACCGGGTTCGCAAGATGCAACTGCTACGGCCATACAGCACCTCCTTAAACGCCACCAACTCGCGACCATTTATTTATTTATATAACCAGAACTGTCGTTATTCACTGGACCTCAGGTCATTCGGACGAATTAGGGGGCAATGCGGCGGCACACGTCGCGGCTGCCTTGGTAGCTGGAATGTCCACATTCACTTCCCCACCCCCCTTGCTTCATCCTTACTCGACCTTGGGCGGGCAACTCTCCCCTTCTCTTGCCCTTATGCACTACACTCGGACCAGTCTTCACACCCTCAGTCAGAATTGCATGCTGGTGGCCACACCAGACCCACCTTTTACGAGAAAAACCCACCTCGCCTGAAGTGAAGAAGTCTTTTTGAACAAGCTAGTCGCCCATGCGGCTTACAAGCCACGTATTATGGCCCGCTGGCGTCAGTATACAGAGGAAATGATTACGTGCCCCCACTGTACGACTCTAACGGACGGCGGCATATCTCATCTCCTCTGCGATTGCCTTGCTTTTTGTACTAGACGCTCCGAGATCAAACCCTACCACCTGAACTACCGTTCCTTTCTAGAAACTGATGCTAACACAGAGATATTTGCTAAGGATGGCTGGCTTAGTGGCCTGGTTAGAGCAATATAATTTGTCTGACAACCTAAACAATGAAGATTCTGTCTACTCCCCTTTATTCCCATCCATCGCCATGAGCCTTCCCATTCAATAAAGGACATTCAATCAATCAATCAGCGCACGTTAAACATCCCCAGGTGGTCGAAATTACTCCGTAGCCCTCCTTTACGGCTCCGCTTTCTCTCCACTTTCACTGCCACCTTCTTCCTTCCCTTACGGCGCGGCTGAGGTGTCCACAGAAAACAAGTGAGACACTGTACATTTCCCTTCCTATAAATCAATCAATCACAGAACAGGTCTGACAGGCAGTGTGCTTTTACTTTTGTTGCGGAAGCAACACGATGCTAGTCGCTGAGCCTATCTGCGGATCCTCCTATGAGCGAAGCTGCGCATGCGCGAGGAGCGAGTGACGTCACACGAGGCACAGCTGGAGAGCCACGTCGCAGTCACTGCCGACACCTCCTCTGTGCGGGTGACTCACGTTCCGCCGTCGCCGCACCAGCTGCGTATGCGCCAGGAGGGAGTGACGTGACACAGTGCGCAGCTGGCGCACCAAAGACCGCCTACTCCGCGGCGCGGTGAGTCAGAGATGTCGCCGCCTCCGTGTTCGCCGCAGAAGTTGCTTCCGCAGTTTTAGTCGGGATGGCCAATGGTCAAACCACAGCTAATTTGTATTTTTTCTGTGGGCCAAATATTGCTTTTATTTGCTTTCATGCATTGCTTAAGTAAACTACATCAACCATTTCCCTGCACATCTTTTCTTGATAATCTATCCTATGATATCATGCGTTTTCCAATATACAAAAATATATCCTCTTTACAGCGCCGACAAAGGCATGTCACACGAAACCTAGCTCGGCTTCGGAACAGGATAAGAGAGAAAATTACGACGCAGCGATACGCAGGAACGGGGGACAAAGAACTGCTGTAAAATTCCGAGGAAACTATGCAATCTGCTGTAGAAATTTGAAAACCTAAGCATCACTGGTGCTCGCGGTGAATCACGTTTGCTCGCATCATCATTATCAACTAAATGCACCGCCATTATAATTGCTAATGTCATTATTGCCATTATCACTAATTGCAGCTACTCTCGTCCCCTTGGTAGCAAGGAGATTTATTATGAGCCTTTCACGATCCCGGGCGGGGCGCAGTTAGTTAAAGCGCTAGACTGGGGATCCAAAGGATGGTGGTACAGTATCCAGTGGAGAGTATTTATTTTATTTATTTATTTAAAGCGCTGGTTGAGAGGGACAACGCCTTAAAACGGCGGAACGGGCTCCAAAGAGCCGCGCTCTAGAAACATGGCGGGGGCCTACCAGCGAAGTGATACTATCACTGTTAATAACCAGCCAATGGTGGAGAGGTAGGAGGCAGCTCTGACCAGCTCGGACACAGGGAGTCAAAATGAACTCGTCGAAAGAGCGCGGTTAGCAACCTACGACAGTGGAGTTGCCTACTAAAAACTCTAATATCCGCTACAACATCCTAAACATTTCCATGAAAATATTTTCACTCTCAACGAGAAACTCAATGAGAAAAAATGCATAGGAGTTTGTGGTTGGCGTCCCATTGCTCCTGCTATCAGTGTACGTAATCCTAGGGCTCTTCAGGCCTCAGCTATGGGAGCCTCTGGCAGCGCCATCTACTTGCATTTTTATTGCGAATTACAGCCCCCTTCGCTATATATGGTATGTTTGTTCGCTATATCAGTTAGTAGATTCAATAATGAAAAGGTTATGCGCTGCAAATTCACACCTCATTTATAAGCTGACACCTTTATAGGATCATTGTCTGTCCGCGAGAAGTGTCGCATTTCTTGCCGGAATTTTGTGGCATTCAGAGAGATAATAATAATTGATTCACAGGAAGGGAAAGGCGCAGTATCTGTCACACTTGCTCTGATTTATTTATAGGAAGGGAAAGGCGCGGTAACTGTCTCACTTGTTTTCTGTGGACACCTCAACCGCACCGTAAGGGAAGGGAGGAAGGTGGGAATGAAAGTGGAAAGAGAGAAAGAGGAGCCATAGTGGAGGGCTACGGAGTAATTTCGACCACCTGGGGATCTTTAACGTTCGCTGACATCGCACAGCACACGGACGCCTCTTCGTTTCGCCTCCATCGAAACGCAGCCGCCGATGTCGGGTTCGAAATCGGGTCGTCCGGCACAGTAGTCGGGCGTCTTACCACTGCACCACCCCGGCGGGGCTCACACTTGCTCTGTAGAAACCTGAAACCTGAACCGCGCCGTAAGGGAAGGGAGGAAGGTGGGAGTGAAGGTCGACAAAGAGAAAGGGAGCCGCAGTGGAGGTCTACGGAGTAATTTCTACCACCTGGGTATCTTTTACGTGTGCTGACATCGCACAGCACACGGACACCACGTCCGTAGCATTCCTGCGAGATTGTAACGTCATAATCATGTTATAGTGTCTAGAAGGTTTCTTCTAGGCACTATAATCTGGTGAAACCTGGGCCAATACGGGACATGATGTCATGACCGTATGCGGCGTTAACGTGCCGTCACATCTGGTAACGTATATTAATAAAACTTACGTCATCATGTGGTTACATCAGATCATGACAGATGATATCAACATGCGATTCAAGCATATATGAAGCGACCCCACTGGAGTCCGATCCGAGCGTCCATGCTGCATATTTCCTTTGCGCTTGCTTTAGAAAAGCAGAGGCCTAATGGAAAGATTATGAGTTTGCTATGATATGACTGCGACGTGATCTGATGTGGCATGTCTGTTATGTGACTGTGCTAACTTCAACTATCCCTCTCTCACAAGTTTTATGTCCACTCATCCCCTGCCCCCAGTGCAGAGTAGCAAACCGGTTGCTTTTACTGGTTAACCTCCTTGCCTTTCCTCATCTTCCTCTCCTCTTCGACCAACGCACCACACAGCATATAGAAGACTGCGTTCGCTCCACCGGGGTAGTGCAGTGGTGAGACGCCCGACTACTGTGCCGGAATGCCCGGGTTCGAACCCGACCTCGGCGGAAGCGTTTTGATGGCAGCGAAACGAAGAGGAGTCCGTGTGCTCTGCGATGTCAGCGCACGTTAAAGATCCCCAGGTGGTCGAAATTACTCCGTAGCCCTCCACTACGGCTCCTCTTTCTCTTTCCACTTTCACCGCCATCTTCCTCCCTTCCCTTACGGCGCGGTTGCGGTGTCCACAAAAAAACAAGTGAGACAGTTACTGCTCCTTTCCATTCCTATAAATCAATCAGTCAATCAATCAGAAGACAGCGTCAAACACAAATGAGCGACGTTTCTCGTTTATTTCTCGCGAACAAGGGTTTCTCTTGCCAATCAGCTACGCAATATATCCCGGATGAACGCTGTTTGAGCCGCAACGTGATGTCACGTCTTCTGAATTTTGCTTTCGGAAACGTGCAAATGAGCACAACTCTAGTTCCCTTTTTTTCCTGCTATAGTAGACCTGTGTGCCACCAATGCAAGTTTAGGTTGTAATTGCTGCATTGTTATGCATTTCGCACGAACGTTTACTGCATTTCTGTAGCTGCAGAGTTGAAAAGATTTTGTTGTTACTAGGAGTCGTTAACACAAAACATCAGCTCTCCGTTCACATATTTGAACAATATACAATCGTTTACACAATAGATAGGGGGACGCCTATAAGGTTCTGAATGTGAATGAAAAGTCACTTACAGGGCATAAAAAGCTTAGCACCTGTCAAAGTTTACCCTGGACATCTGAATTGCACCGTAAGAGAAGGAAGGATCCTACAACGCCAGGGCATTTGCTGGTTTGGTTTGGTTTGCGGGGTTTAACGTCCCAAAGCAGCTCAGGCTATGAGAGACGCCGTAGTGGAGGACTCCGGAAATTTCGACCACCTGGGGTTCTTTAACGCGCACTGACATCGCACAGCACACGGGCGCCTTGCTTCTCGCCTCCATCGAAAAGCTGCCGCCGAGGCCGGGATTCGATCCCGCGTCCTTGGGAACAGTAGTCGAGCGCCGTAACCACAGCGCCACCCCGGCGGGGTACCAGGGCATTTGCATTGGTCCATCTGTAGCGCCAGTCTTATGTAACATTTTCTCGCGTCTATTGACATCTTCGCATCACTAACTGACGACGTAACTGTACTAAACATTTTTATATATGTAGATAATTTTTTAGTGGTTTTAGACAGACATGACACACGCCGCTATGAGAAGACTTCCGTTGAGAATGTTAGAAATGTTAAGCAACATGGGAAGGGGCTCTCTTTCACATTTGAGCTTCTTGAGCAGCACTGCCTCCAGTTTTTAGACCTGAACATCAAGATGGGAGATAGAAGTAGGTGCTGGCGCTACGTTCCTA
Organism: Amblyomma maculatum; assembly: GCF_055883805.1. Taxonomy (NCBI): domain Eukaryota; kingdom Metazoa; phylum Arthropoda; class Arachnida; order Ixodida; family Ixodidae; genus Amblyomma; species Amblyomma maculatum. The sequence goes on along the minus strand of NC_139348.1, from coordinate 57,075,989 downwards.
GGGCCAAAGATTTCTTACCGTTCAATTCGGCCCAATCAAAAACGTAAGAGGGCTATTGCCGCCCTCTCTATGGAATCTCGTGCTCTCACATGATGAGGCCGAGCTTCCAGGGTGGGGTGAGTAGACTGCGTAAAGCAGGGTTCCCAGATCATGTTTTGGCTCGCAAGACTGAGGCATTGCTACAAAAATTTGAGGGCAAGCCAAAGGGGCAACGTGGGAATGAAACCTTTCGTGGAGCCAAGCCAGGGGTGATACCTTATATCCACATAGTGTCCAGCAACTTAGCTGGAAACAAGTACGGAGCCGCCATGTCTTCTCGGTCCCATGCAAATTGGCCAAGATGTGCCCAAGGTTACCAGTAGTGCTAAAACAACATCTGGATGTTAGAGGAAACACTCGAAGCCCTACGTAAGGTGTGCCACGGGAGTGATTTTCCTTACGTGTGGCAAGGTGTAATTCGGTCGGACCGCGCGCTGCGTTATCGAGCGTGCTAGTGAACATAACAGGTCTTCAGGGAACGCATCAGATTTGTTCCAAAATCTACCCGCTCATTGCCGCTCTTGATTAGATAAAAAGTTAAAAATCTGTGAACCACTATTTGCAGAGAATAAAATGTTAACCAGAAGTAAAGACAGATTAGCTCGCAAGCTCGCAGAAGCCTTATTCATAAAAGGGTGGCGGTAGGTGTGTCAGCACGACTTCTACATCTTTACTTGAAAGTGAACATAGATTGTTAAAAAATACGAGATTATGAGAATGTTTTACCTGAGGGCGTTTTTCTGTTTTTTTTTTTCGTCCTACCTTTTAGGACATGCGCAAGCGTTCACCATCTTCGGGATATATATGTGCACATGTATCTTTCAATAAACTTAGTTGGTGTCAGCGCCTTTCCTGCTCGTCTTTTTGTGTGGTTCGTCCAAATTTTAGCGCTGCATTTTCTTTGGTTGAACACAATGTCACACCACCTAGCCTAGCATGAGATACTGTTGAAGGAAGGATGGTGCATTTGAAGCAGAAAGAGCAGCCGTGGGTGAGGGCTGCGAAGTAATTTCGACCATTTGGGGATCTCTAAACTGTACCGACATCGCACAGCACACTGACGCCTTTCCGCTTCACCTCCACCGGAGGTACTAAGAACGGAGGCGCTAAGAACAGTAAACATGTTTGATGACGACTGCACCATCGCAGGGGGGCGAGGCTACGATATCATGGTTTTGGTTTGTGGGGTCCGACGTTCATGCCGGCTTGGGCTATGGAGACACGGTAGTTGAAGATTCGACCAGCTGAGGTCATTTTGACATGATGTGCATTTTCGCTTTCGGGAGTTCAGAAGACAGGGCTATTTCGGCCCTGGATCTGAAGGGGGCCTTTGACAACGTTAAACACAGTAGAATTCTGAAAAATTTTAACGCCATCAATTGCGGCGAGGAAACATTAACTACATAAAAACCTTCCTAGAAAATCAGAAATCTTATATCAGATTGGGCAATAAAACATTCGGACCAATCGATATGGCAATCCGAGGAACGCCTCAAAGAGCTGTTGTCTCTCCGCTGCTCTTTAACGTTGCCCTCATAGGCCTCCCAGAGAGGCGCAACGCTGTGGATGGCGTTCGCCACGCCATCTATGCGGACAACATTACCATCTGGTCGTCCCGGGGCAACCTAGGGCAGATGGAGGAGGCCCTCCAAGAGGCCGCCTCGGTAGTAAACAATTACTCCCGGGAATGTGGTCTAGAGTGCTCTCCGAATAAATCAGAACTTTTGCACTTTGCAAAGCATAAATACACAGAACAGTACATACACATTTACGTAAACGGCATTCCGATACCAGAGGTGAACACAACCCGGGTATTGGGATTAGAAATTTATAACCGGGGTAACAACGTCACAGCCCTTAAAAAAATTAAATTTCACCTGCGATCAAATTAGTAGGATGAATGGCAGATATCCGGCGAGCACGGGGGACTTCTTGAAAAAGAAACCATTCGCCTGGTTCAGGCGTTCATTGTTAGTCGTGTGGTGTACGTGGCGTCCTAACTCATGCTGAGAAAGTGCCATCGTGGCACGCTCGACGCTACGATTCAAGCGGAGGTAAGAAACGCTCTAGGACTTCCGGCCAGAGCGTCTACGGAGCGCCTGCTCCAACTTGGGATCCATAATACAATTGGGGAGCTGATTGAGGCCCACAGAACAAGCCAAATTGCTAAGCTGTCGGCGACCAGCACCGGCAGGCAAGTCCTCCGAGACCTCAATCTAGGGGTTCTCACCACCACAGAAAACAGAGTAGACATCCCGCAAGTGGGGAAAAATACTTTGACGGTTAAGCCGCTCCCACAAAACATGAATTGGGAGTATAATCAGTGGAGGCGTGAAGCCAGGGAAAAATGTATACAAAGTAACTAAGGCAGTAAGCAGGCACATATTACGTGGATGCAGCGGGTCCCACCGAGGATGGCATCTGCACCATCGCTATTGTGAACGAAGGAAGGCAGGTGAATGGGCGCTCAGTAAAAACTAACGACGCGCTAATGTTGGACGAAGTGACGATTGCACTGGCCGCCACCCACTGCGACGCACCCTACATAATGTCGGACTCGCAACATGCCTGCCGAAATTACATGCGGGGTTAGATAGCGCCACTCGCCCGCCGAATATTACTGGCACATACGAAAAATTCAGATTGGGCTACTAGTAAAAAAAAACAGGTTATATGGGTGCCCGGTCACCAGGGGGTCGAGGAGAACGATGCCGTTCATGCAGTTGCCCGAGCGTTCTCCCCCGGTGTTCCGCTTAATCCTCCGGTTCTACAGAGGCAACCATGCCAATCCCGCTAATAACGTATGCAGACATTACAAATTATTCGCGCCTATTCAGAAGGGCACTCTGGGGACCCGCCAAAGGTCTCGACAGATCTGAAGAGTGCCACGTTACACGGCTCTATGCCGGATGTTTTCAAAATCCATCCATACTAAAACACATGGACCCGACATCTACGGTTAGGTACAAATTCTGCGGCCAGTATGCTGACCTATTCCGTATGGTGTGGGCCTGCCAGTAAAATACAAAACTAAAAGCTATAAAACAGCCAACTACGGAGGGCTGGGAAGCGGCCCTGTCCAGTTCGGACCTGCAGGCCCAGCATGCCCTGGTCCAGAGAGCTCAGGTCGCGGCGGCGGCCAATGGCGTCCCGGAATAGAGTCTGCCACTCAGCTCCACAACAAAACGCACCTCCCTTCCCAAATCATATCATCGTAACTAAATGTTTTCTCCCCCTCCTCCTCGTCGCACATTGCAAAGACATCTTGTTCGCGCTCTAAAAGTTCCCGCCGCGGCCGGGATTCGATCCCACCCCCCTCTTTCGATTCAGTAGTCGACCCCCAGCGGGGAATTATTCGACCAGACCAAATAGATCTACCGCTTCTGGATGCTTCGAACATAACGCAGATTTGATAGTATCCTTAAATCCTCCTTGTAACGCTGCAAATGTATGGTCAAATATTTAGGGGAATGCCCCAAGGTGGAGTAGATGAGTAATTACTCCCTTATTGCAGCAAATGTATATTTTGTCGTTAAATTGGTTTATATAAATGGACAAACGCTGTACCTGTCACTCTTTCTGTGCACACCTGAAATGCACCGTGAGGTAAGGAAGGAGATGTCAGTGAAAGCTGAGATAAAAAACTGGTGTCGTAGAGGAGAGCACCGAAGTAATTTCGACCTTCAGGGAATTTTTAAGGTAGACTGACATCGCACTGCAACGGACACCTCTCCCTTTAACCTTCGTCGAGAGAATACAGCCATTTAAGTTAAATTCTGGAAAACAGAAGTTGCAGTATTTCATTTTTTCTCTAAATACAAATATACAGTTATGCTTGACAGAGGTAGACATGTCCTCGATTAGAATCCCTATCAAACCACTCTTAAAATTGACAAGAAGATAGATGCGAAATGCAAAGGAACGTGGTATGTGAATACTGCACAGAGACCGTTTGCTTCGAAATTCGAAAAAACGTGCGTTTTTTCTTGCACACTTTTCCTAAATCTTAGTTACGGCGATGCAAAGCATTCTCGAGCGAATGAGCTGAACATGTTTCGCGTCACAATTATGTGGTCCGATCCAAGCAACGAATTGATTACCCATCCTAAACTCCGTTCATCTGTGTGAGGACCTGCTGAAGAGGTTCAGTAAGACTTAACTTGGTTGTGTCCAGGACTTTGTACTGGATAGTTAAAAATCATGTTTAAAAGTAAGCAGCTGATCGATCTCTTTCGAGCTAATCCTGTCGAGCGTGTGAAGGTTGTTGAGATTCGGTTTGAGTATCGCGCAGTCCACTCCCGATTCGTTACGGTTTGGTTACCCGTCGGATGAGCCGGCCGCTTCGCTTGTCTCTAAGCTTGAAGCGATCGGTAAGATTCAAGCTAGGCAGATGGAGTATGTTCCGGCTTTTCTGGACGTGCCCAATGATAATCTCATGTTCAAGCTGGACGTGGCTAGGGCAGTCTCAAACCTTTTGTAGGTCGGTGAAAGGGTCGCGCAGTGTGGCTACGACGGCATGACGCGTCTTCGCCGCTTGTGAGGGCTCCTCGCCGCGGCCTGCTCAACTCCCAAGTGCAAGCGCAGCGCGCAGTACCGGGCTGAGAGTTGTGAGGGCGCCTTTGCGCACTGCAAGAGTTACCGCGTCCTATTTAATTGCGCCAAGGGGTCGTTCGCTTCGGCGACTGTAACGGCCGCTCTGAGAGAGATAGCAGTCACCAGGCGGGCAGCCCCTTCTTCCTTCTTTACCCATGGCACAGGTTGCCTCGGAACCGACAATAGAATCAATCGGAGGTAGGGCGCCTCAAACCCAGCGCAGCCGTTGATGGTGGTGGCAACCTTTGAAATGCGCCACGCCGCCGCTTTCTCCGCCCTCGCCATCTTGGGACAAGTTACTTCATGTAATTGGTGTGGAGTGCCCGAATCAGTTGTGTTGTGCGCGAAGTACAGGGCGACTGAACTCTATTCAGTGAAGGAAACTAGAAAGCCAGACTGTTGTATTCCATTGTGAGCTGGCACGTCAAAAAAGGTGACACATGTATTCGTTTTCTATTGAATGGGAGACGGAAAAAAGTACGGAAGGCAAAAGTGAAGCGTGAAAACTGGACGGAGAATGATAACACCAAGATCTGGAGGTAAGCCACAATAACTGTGCTTCTTTTATGCGTCCATAATAATTCTTTTGAGCCAAAAGGTGCATATCGATTGTGTGCGAAAAGTCTAGCGCTGACACAAACCACTAGAAAGATGACAAAAATACACAGGAGCGCTTGCGTGTGTGTGCGTGTCGTCTTTCTTGTGGTCGGCGTGTTTCTAATAAAGCGCTTTACAAGATATTTTTGTACTTCTCGACCGCAGTTACCCACTTCCGTTTGGAATCCTGTTCTCGGTCATCCGCAATGATTTCACCTGTACCGAGCGCATATGGCCACAAGAATGCTCTCAGCATTGTAACTGTACGTCAGTTACTAGAAGTCCTCAAAACTTCAGGCTACGACATTACGACAGCGTCTATCTAGGTATCTTTTTCTGCCAAAATCAGACATTCAGTAGGAAAGTGAAGTATATCTACATAGTATAACATTCGACGGAACACCTTCTGGTCAGTGTGAAGGGAAAGGAGGAAGGTGGGAGTGAAAGAGAGAAAGCGGAGCCCTACTGGAGGGCTACGGAGTAATTCCGACCACCTGGGTATCTTTAACGTGCGCTGACATTGCGCAGCACACGGACGCCTCCTCGTTTCGCCTCCATCGAAACGCAGCCGCCGAGGTCTGGTTCGAACCCGAGTACTCCGGGGCAGTAACCGGGCGTCTTACCACTGCACCACCCCGGCGGGGCTAGCTTACCGTGACAGGAAACAGTATTTAAGAGGGCAGGATAAAGAGATAAAGGACAAAGCTGAAAAATGGAGGAAGACCACCATATCTATTTTTGCCAGGGGCACAGTTTGCAACTTGTTCTTTATTAGCAAACTTTGGTGTGTTATGCAGGTGTTGCAGTGTTCACGGGTAAATATGCAGAAGCTGCACAGGACTTTCGCCTTCTTTGTCGGGGCGTCTGATTTGGAGCGCTGCATCCAGAGTAACTGGTTGAGAGCGGTAAAAGATGGTTGTCTAGGACTGGGCCACCTGTTTTCGCGACAGCTGGTAAGTCGTTTTTTGTTTTTTTTTTTAAATTGTTTTTAGAGACACCACTGGACTCTTTCTTACGCATGCCTAGTCAGACTGAGGCGGCTGCTCCTGGAGTACAATGTTTCAACTGAAGATTTTGACGCAGGATTAAGGCTTTTAAGAGAAGTCGTGGCAAGTGCCCGATGTCTTTCAGGGCAGTTTTCAAGTTATCATTTATACTCTGTAAAAGTAAAGAAATTGTATTGTGCATTGTGCGGCATTATGTTCTCTGTGTCTTTGTACAGGACTTGTACGATTGAGGCCCATGCGCAGATTTGTTGTAAAGGGGAAAAAGAATGCATGTGACGCAAGGAGCAAGAACATTCTTTTTTTGAATTGCATGTCCGAATCTTGCCAGTAAAACCCTTTTTCGAGGTAAAGGGAATATGTATACTCTTGGGATCACACTGTTTAATATGAACGTAGCAAAAACAAAAGACACATGTTTGTTGCACTGTTGGGAAGGGTAAATGTTTGGGTTGTATTGCAAAAACCGCTAATGAAAGATTTTTCGCTACACCCGCATGGCATCCGGTACTTATGCGTAGAGAGGTTAAATGGGGTACCATTTGGTTTAATTATGCTCATGGGCCTCTACTGTATACTGCGCTCAAGAATGGCGGGTTACCATTGCGATAAAGATGCACGGCCTACCAGAATTTATTTTCGGAAAAGCGTGGACAGGGTTTTGGCAATCCAGAAAGCTGCAGCAGAACCTCCAGTGTTGCTCTCAAGGCTAGAGCCTTTGTTGTGAATGCGTAAATTTTAGTGTTGTAAATTAGCGTAAATAAAAGCCTATGTGAATAGCGCTTGTGTTTTATGCTAATTTTGATCCTGTTAAATGCAATGTGTCGAGACCAGGCAATAAAGAAAAAGCAATCAGCGGTGGTACAGTGGGAAGACACCCCACTACAGTGCCGGCGCACCCGTGTTCGATCCTGATCGCGGCGGCGGCGTTCGAAGGAGGCGAAACCGAGGCCTCCCTGTGCTGTACGATATCGCCGCACGTTAAAGATTCCCAGTTAGTCGAAATTACTCCGTAGCCCTCCATTACGCCTCCTCTTTCTCTCTTTCCACTTCCACTCCCACCTTCCGTCCTTCCCTTACAGCGTGGTAAGGTGTCCACAGAAAAAAAAAGATGACCGATACTGCATCTTTCCTTTCTTGCGAATCAATTATTTACGACCATTGATAACCTACCGGCCAACATCCGTGATCAGGAGGAGGAGGAGGAGGAGGAAAAGCTTTATTTTGCCCTATAATAATTGGCGGTTTCTGGGACGTCTTCAGAGATGTCTGCTTGTTGAATCCACAAGAGGCTTCTCCGTCGACTTCATCCACTTTTGCACAATGGTCGGTTGCCCTAAGTCCAGAGCTCCGCTGGCTATTGCCACCCGTTGGGCTCGCTGTACCAGACCTTGATGGTCTTCGGAGCGGTCGCTGGAAAGCAGAGTTGCCCTTTGCTCCGCCCTCGTGTATCGAGTTTTGGGGACCAGATCTATGTTTTGACAGGCCCATGTGATGTGATAGTGTTGGTTTTTCATCGCACCACAGACATCTGTCAGCGTGTATGGTAGGGTGCATTTTGTTTAGTATGTGTAGGTTTGGGTATGAACCCGTCTGTAATTGTCTCCATATGACACCTTCCTCTCTGGTGAGAGAACTGGGCGGTGGGGGATATCGCATTTGTATGGCCGAGTATGCCTGGGGTGCTGGCAAAAGTTCCGCGGACTCATCGGATGCTCGAAAAGTAGTGTATGCTCGAGCTATCCTGTCAGCCTCTTGGCTCCCTGCCACCCCCATGTGCCCCGGTACCCACATAATTTTGTGCCTGGCCTTCTTTTCTTCGTGCTTTTTAATTCTGTAGCTTCGAAGAGTATACGGAGCGCGTGACGACCGCGTATGCAGACGCGTCCTCGAGAGGAGGACACACCAAAATTGCAGTGGCCACGGTGGTCGATTCGTCTTTGCGCGAAGTGACCAGCGCCTCTATCCGACACTGCACAGTAGCAGAGGCCGAGGAAGTAGCCGTTGCTCTAGCGGTGGCGGGAGCCGGCCCAGCCCTTGTAGCAAGTATTGCGCGGTCCACCAAGAAAAGCATTTCAGCACAACCACCAACCCATTTTTCGGGACATTAAGTGTCAACACTTGGTGAACCGCGTTTCCTCGCGGCTCGATACTGACGCTTGGTCTAACTTTAGGCCAAACGCCGGTGTCGAGCCGCCAGCACCAGTGCTCGCTTTCGCAAGTCAATGTGAAAACCCGCATCACGGTGTACGCCACAGAGGGCGAAGGGATTACTCTGGCTCAGATTGCCGAAGGAGGGTGGCAGACCGTTCTTAACCTGCAAGAACGCTACCTGTGACCCGACTCGAAGAAAGCCGGATAAGAGAGACACCTGACGGATGCCCGCGTTGCTCATAACGAAGGCAAGTCCGAATCCTCTCTCGCCCAGCGCAGGAAACCGCCCGCCGGATGTAGAAAGGCGCCGCTCCCACGTATAAAAGCAAACGACTATGAACTCCTCGTTGACCTAAAGGCATGGACTTACGCTCCATCGGGCCACGGAACACGCCCAAGTGCATAGTGTGCAAAGGCGCCCACAACAAAGGGAGCAAGAGCTGCAAGCATCGCTTTCTCGAATGCCACCCTAAACATAACCATCAACACAAGAATATGAACGCTGAGTCGACCAGCAGTCCGGACACAGGCCGCGCTCAAGAGAAAAAGCAGGCAACAGTTCGTCGAGTAACCATCGGGGAAACAAGACCCGTCACATACCATCGTCGTTTCTTCCACTGTCATTTAGCCAGAAAGCTAGTTCGGGGCAGGGAAGAACGGACCGACGGAGGCGTTGTTGTTGTTGCGGCTGTAGGAAGAAGGAAAAGTAAATGCACGGGCCTGCTACTGGCTCAGTAGCTGAGCCACTTCCACTGCCTCGTGAAGACAAAAAAGAAAATAGAGAAGGAAGAAAAAGAGGGAGAGAAAGACGCGCGCCGCAACCACAGCCGTCGTCCACCACCGAAACGGTGGCAGGTGCAATGACGGCCTATAACAGGTGAAACTTCTATGGTTGGCTAGCCCCTGCCGCAAGCGGCGGTGACCCACCTGCCCCAGCTCCATCAGGAAGGTACCAGTCCCAGCCCCGTAGGGCCAGAGTTACGACGAAGAGGTGCGAGCCGGAGCAGCAGCAGAAGGTGCTCGAGGAAAGTGTGCCGGCCATAGAGGACTGCGTGCGAGCAGGAGCAGAGGAGGCAGCCATCGCGCTTGCTCTCATCTCTATATCTGCCACAAATAGTATCTCTGACTCCAAATCTGCGATTCTAAATTACGCCAACGGCTATATATCCCGCACCGCTGCTCGCATATTACACCTTGGGAGCCCCGGAACACCATAAGCCTCATTTGGACGCCAGCACATGCCGGCCTCCCTGGCAATGAAGAGGTTAATTCTCTAGCCCGAGGTCTTACATTCTGGGCTAGTGAAATGGAGCCCACTAGCCCTCTCTAGAGACCTCTCTTTTTCCGTGATATTCTCTTGTACTACCGGGACAAACGAAGGAAATATACACCCCTAGCCCCCTCTCTCACCATAGCGCAGACCGTACACTGGCGAAGCTTGCAGACTCGGACGGCTCCCTACCCTACACTTCCACATGCCCGATACCCAGACCAGTTTTCCTCATCATGCAGACTCTGCGGCAAACCAGGACAGTTCATACACATCCTTCTTACATGCCCCACTTTTCCTCATCCCCCATCACCGAACGTCGCAGAGTCCTACTGGGAGTCTCTCCTCCCTAGGAGCGCTTCAAGTCAAGAACAACGGAAGATTATCTCCAGTGATATGAGGAGGATTGCTCTTCAAGAACTTTATTTTGCTTTATAAGGGTGTCTCCCACATAGTAAGGGAGCACCCAAGTGCCATGCAGGACTTCGCCCCCATTGTTTTTTCAATGGCAATAAAATGTTTCTACTACCACCGAGCAGGAGCAGCTGCAGAAGTTGCTCGAAGAAGGTGAGCTGCTCTGATACGGCTGCGTGCGAACAGAAGCAGCAGCACAAGTTGCTCGAGGAAGGCGAGCTAGCCGGATACGGTTGCGTGCGAGCAAGAGCAGCAGCAGAAGTTGCTCGAGGATGGTGAGCTGGCCGGGCGCGGCTTCCCACTATTACACCGCTCGAGAAACGGAGCTCCTATCTAAAATTCAGTCTAAAGATGAAACCACTACGCAAATACAACGGGACGTAGCCGAAATGGAAAGTCTATTTACATCTGTACAACCTCCCGTAAAAACAACTCCACCAGTGCATCGCGCTCCTTCATTCTCCGCGTTAAGCGGTATACCGTCCACCAGTACTACAATAGGAAAAGACCGCCTCCTTTCAATAAGTTCCGAATCTAAACGTGCTGCGAAAGCGGCCAACGATGAAAACCCGCAACCAACAACTAACCTAACGCTATAAACAAGCTAAGAGCAGTAATGAGTGTTCTGGAGAACACGTTTCGCGGTCTCGAGGAACTAGTTAACAATCTTAAACACACAATAACTGAGCTGGGTGCAAACATCGCTGTTTTTTTTTCAGCAAGTAGTGAAGCGTATCGCTGTCCTGAAGGCAAGCCGTAAAATAATGCCTCCATCCGCGACCGTGGCCATAATCATCCTTCCTCCTTGCCAACAAATTTAGGGGTGGAAGTGTCGCTGCAGGGTGTTCCGCAACAAACTAAGTAACCTGTTGTTTCACATCCAAAGCTATCTAAACGATCGGATGAAATAGAACATCAAAAAGCCAGCAGTCCGGTGAAATTATCGAGCTATAAGCATTTACTCCCCCCTCGAGTGCGCCGACGACGGATGACAGTCTCAATCAGAGTAACATTTGCGAAAGCAACATTGCGGCTATAAAACACACTACAGGCAGTTCTCACGAAGTGTAGGCTACTTTAAATTGTGCCCAGAAAACAATGGAGGTGCAAATCTCTACTCAAGATAAACAATTCACCAAAAGACATGGCCAGGAATTTCAGACCTCCTGTTTAAAGCAACTCGACTCGCCTCACCGCCGAAGACCTAGCTCCTTGTGGTGGGCGATTTTAATGCGCACTATTCGCTTTGGGTTTATCCGAAGAGCAACCTCAAGGGTACAAGCTGTGGCAGCTCAAGCTCTTCAAACCCGCCTGGGATTGCCGAAATGTGCCTCTACGGCTGCTACCATTTTAATTGCACAGGAGCATCTCTTATCTACCTACCTAACAGTTGACTCCCTGAGGGCACATTTCCGACACATCTCTCGGGATGCCTGTCATCATTTGGCCGGTCTTCCCATTACCAGGCCCCGCGTACATCATTTAAAAAGACCATTGATGCGTATCGCGCTATATTGCCGTCCCAGTTTACACACGCATCTAGAGCGTCCTCTCCACTATGGAGCCTGCATAAACGACACGTGCTTCTTTCAATACCCGGGATCAGGAAGAAGGTCGAGCTCTCGACGACGGAACGGAAACAAATCACTCTTGAATACTTCGATGAGTACCATGCAAATCGTTTGCGCGTCTACACCGATAGTTCAATGAATGCCGTGAGTTCTTCAGGCTCCATGGTCATACCCTCACTTAATACAGAAATAAAAGTTAGGACAATTCACCAGACTTCTTCAACAGCTGCAGAGCTAACGGCTCTTGGTGTTGCAATTAGGCATATCAGTCAGCAGAGTCCCCAGCGGTGGTTTATTTCAACAGACTGAAAAGCAGCCCTGCAAGCAATAAAAGCGGCTCTTCACCGTGGAGCTCATGAACAACTCGTTGCGGAAATGCGACAAATTCATCATAGTGCAGATAATGGAGGACATGACATCATATTCCAGTGGCTTCCAGGACACAGCGGCATAGCGGGCAATCTTCGGGCGGACGAAGTCACACGAAAAGCCCACCAAGACGGTGATTGTGTGTTGATTCCCTTTTCCAGGGCAAACGCAGCGGGCAGGCTTCGCGCACTTGCGCGGGAACACACACTCTCCGTGTCGAATTCTGGCCAGTTTGCGAACTGCCGCTTAAAATCCCTGGACCCTGACCTGAAGCTCCGCCTTCCACCTGGCATACCCCGACGCGAAGAAACTTTTCTGTACCGCCTGTGGGTGTAGCATTCACAGGCGGTATAGCATTCACAAACTCGTATTCTTTTATGATAGGCATGGCATACAGCCCTACATGTACAAACCTAGGATGCGACGAGTCTATAGGCCACATTCTTTGTGAGTGCCCGATATACAGTGAGGAAAGGAAGTGTCTGTGTCGTTCGCTGGAGCATTTAGATTGACGCCCATTGAGTGAAACTAAGATTTTAGGTCCCCGGCCACGGCGATCGTCTGCGGCGAAGGCCTCCCAGGCACTGCCCCGCTTTATGAGAAGCACAGGTCTAATCGAAAGACTATGCGTTTGCTATGACATGACTGTAACGTGATGTGATGTGGCGTGTCTGGTATGTGACTGCATTAACTTCAACTATCCATCTCTCACAACTTTTATATCCACTCATAACCCTCCCCCAGTGCAGGGTAGCAAACCGGTTGCTTTTACTGATTAACCTCCCTGCCTTTCCTCCTCATCTTCCTCCCTCAAGGAATAACACTGGTTGTCAACAGCGTCAGCGCAGATACCTCACCCGATCTCACAGTCACCGAAAACATTAGCGATGCCGACTGGCCCACACGAGAAAGACACCAGGGAGCTACCTATACATAATTTTACAACATTTGAGGCATTTCATAAACTGCACCACAAGTGCACGGGCATCACCGACGGATAGGTTCAGACGCTGACAAGAGCAAACTGCCCCAGTCAGACCAACAACCTAAAGGAATGGACTGGTGTACTTAAGGAAGATGTCAAGATCACCATGGGCAAGGCGTCGACAGAGCAGCCGCCCCAGACGAATTACAGCGAACTCATCCACAAGTGGGAAGCGCCTGCCAGCCTCCTAAAACATTAGAAGCCACAAAACCATTCTATGCAAGCTTAAAGCGCATTCTTTGTGTTGAGCGATAAATTATAAATGTGGTCCCGGTCGGATTCATTGAAAATAGAACAGCTTTCTCCGTCCGCGCGACGCTTGCCGCCGCGTTTATTCTTTTCGGCTTCAGTTCATTTTTGAGAAAATAGCCTCCACCTCAGTGTCATTGACAGCCTCTCCTCTAAGCGATTTCTCAGATTTTCGTGGGTGGAAGTTTTATTGACGCGCGGAGAAATAAATTGCATTTGTGTATTCTGGTCTAGGGCTCGTTTCATAGAAAATCTCTCCAGAAAACACTGTGTTCTGAGCAACGACGCCGTAGCATCTCCCCGCGCTTTCGGCAAAATTATGGTGCAGCGTATGTGTGGGAAGTTTACGTCACCTGTCCGTTTAGGTGAACATTTCATGCTCGCGAAGAATCGACTTCAAATTCCATGCCGTCAGTGTGAAACTGCACAGCATGTGCGAGACGAATGCTGTCCTAACACTGGAGAGTGCTTAAGGCCGTCAACAATTATCACGGTCAGCCCAGGGGGTCATTCTATAGGTCGACTCCTCGAAGATGAGACTGAGGAGTGTGTGTGTGCGCTTGGCGCGTGTTCGGGGCCCGAATCTCTGGCAGTGGTCGCTGTGTGCTAGTGCCAAGTTCTGTGTGAGGGCTCCAGTGTTTACGTGGTGTGAACGCCTCCTGCCGCGTAACAATTCTTTCCAGATAAATGTGGTGAACAAAATTAATAGAGCCGGTTCAATTGCGCGAACACATTGATATACGATGCAAAGTGTGTATGCCGTTTTTACAAAATAAATACACTCTACCGCGGGACGACGGCTGCGAAATAGACCATCAGCTATACTGCTCAGCATGCCATTGAATCTAGCTTGGGCCGTATTAGTGGTTAGAACGTGAATGCAGTTCGGTGGCGTGGCGGCCTTAGTACTCAACGATGTTGTTCTACATTGGTCTACGTAGTATGTTTCGCCAGATTTGACAATTTATCTCGCAGGCTAATGTCGAAAGTCTAGTCTGCAAACATTTGCAACGCTAATATACTCGACTTTCTCAGCTATAAGAGGTGCAAAAATTATTCCTTTTTTTGTTTAAGGGACATCGTTCCTGCTGATTGAAGATTTATATTATGACAACTCATCATTATCGCTGCAACATGATAAGTTAGATAGAGCGCTGTAGTACTGAACCTCTGGCTGTTCTAGACTCGCCTACTCTGCCATGTGCTCTCTGCATAAGACAAGGATTCATGGTTGTCTTTGATTTGTACTGTAGGGCATGCCATAGCTTTGCTAACATTATTCTAGTCGGTAGATTATAGCTACAAGATTTTAGTACAGATCTTTTGCAAATCTTGCCCAGCACGCACAGGCACAAATACAGCTTGTGCCTGTTCTTACACATGCATTGACCTCGATGACTGCAAAACGCGTTAGTTTGTGGTTATCTCATGAAGGGCCACCTTTTGTTCCCTGCATGTCATGCCATTACAATTATTGCTACAAAATGGACACTCCACAAAATTGCCAAAGCCTAGTGTGTCTGTAACATTCACATTAAGTGCTTTAACAAGGATTTTTTTTTTTCAGGTTTTCCCTATACAAGTTGCCAAAACCAGGCTGACAAGCAGATATTACATGTCACTGAATGGCAAGCAAATGGTATAACGCGACAACCTTGCTAGGCTGAACACATGAACATTCCTGAATGCTAGCATCTACAGCACACCCAATAACCCAGTGAAAGAAACTCTGAATCCAAGATATAAAAAAGAAAAGGTTTTCTTTTCTAGAACATGAATTCTATATAAAAAGGGTATTTACAAAACTCTTGATACTGCTGCTAGACAGGCTACAAAAGCAATGCTTGTTAATTTTGTCTATATTAGAAGTTAATTTTAAACACCTTAATGTGCCTAATCTTTAGCAGATGGTAGCAGCAACGTATAGGTTTTAATTGCACATGGTTTGTAAAAAAAGTGCTTTTGTTCATGAAATCATCTTCATAGTACATTTTCCAAGTGTTCGTTTAGATTGATCTCTAACATATATCCGTGAGCGGAGACAGCCTTCGGGACCTCATCTGAGAGATTTTCTAAGACAAACTACGCCGATTCTTGCCATCATCCCAAAATCCCCAGGTGGCGACGCTCACAGACGTCGTCTGCCAAGAACTCCAACAGGCACTTGTCGTTCCTCAAGCGCCGGCTCCGATGGCTCCAGTGCAAGAAGTAGGAGCAATGAATTATGCTGCGGCATTACGTCATCCTGCACCCTGACGCGACCTGCCAAGCCCTAGTCGCTACCATCCTGCTCACAAAAGCCGCCCCTTAGCCACCGGTCACCAAGCCTACCAATGACCCTGAAGCTCTAGGAAGTGCGACGCCTGGAGGACTACAAACAACCGACCACGTTGCATTTGCGATTATAGTCATCCCCGCCTTACTTTCGTCGAAAAGCGTTTCGATGCCGCCTTATAAACCCCGCGTTCCTGCACGCACACACTGTCTCGAGACTAGCCACCGCGCACATCGGTGCTCTAGTGCCACTGCTAACTGCTTGAAGTGGACTTCATTTATCTCATCGCCACCCTCTGTACACGAGTGCACGCAGCCCTGGTGCCACGACATTCGGACAAAAAAACATGCGTTTTCTCCCCTATTTGGCCCTACTATATTCAGAAAAATAAGGACTGTGCTAAGAACGCCTACGAGCAGCGCGTCAACGTTCGTTAGGTTACACAGCTGGCTCCTCCGCAGCCCTCCATAAACTACGGCTATCCTCCTGTTCCAGAGAACGAGTGCTATTCCCCCCCTGGCTTCCACGCAGTAGTAGCGCAGTAACCTCCCTAGCTTCAGCAGAGTCGTGTGCTCTCCACAGTCACTCGTTTCCTAGGCGTCTTCTCCCCCGTCCTTTCGAAAAATGCTTTCACACCCTCCAGCTCCCTGCGGCTAGTTTGCAAGTGGCCATTCGCCCCCTGAAACATGATGTCAGCAGTATCGATCGCCGCCTGGATGCTCTGGAGGCTCGCATGGAGCAGCTGCTCAATACGATCGACTCCAAATTCTCAAACACAGGGAATATCAGGACTGTCGCAACAACCAGTCTGACCTTGACCGCCGCCTCCAACAGCATGATGCGGCTAACACCCACATTGGTGCCAAATTCAATAGCCTGAATACTCACGTAAAAATTCAGTTCGTCATTATCATCACCATCAGCAGCAGCCTGCCTATACCCACTGCGGGGCCAAGGCCTCTCTCTCCCTTATTCCTCTAATTAACCGGGTCCTGTGGTAGCTGCATCCACTTGACTTCTGCGAACTTCTTAACCTCATCCGCCCACCTAACCTCCCCCACCCCATGCTATGCTTTCCGTCCCTTGAAATCCAGGTTTTTACCCAAAAAACAGTCGGTTATCCTCCTTTTGCACTACATGTCTGCATCCATTGACCCCTGCGAACTTCTTAGCCTCATCCGCCCACCTAACTTTCTGCCGCCTCCTGCTATGCTTTCTTTCCCTTGGAATCCAGGTTGTTACCCTAAGCGACCATCGGTTATCCTCTCTTCGCACTATATGTCCTGCCCATTCCCATTTCTTCTTAATTTCTACTAGAATGTAAGTAGTTTGAGTTATTTCTCTGACCACCCTTCATGCTTTCTATCTGCTAATGTTACCCTACCCTTTTTTGTTCCGTAGCCTTCTGCGTTTTCCTCAGCTTAAGAGGACCCTCTTCGTTAGCCTCGTTTGGCATAAACGCATCGTTAATTGGTCTTCACCTTTCAGACTTCCCTGCAAACCATCACAGATTCTCTTCCCTCTACCGCAAATAAAAGCGATGGCTTCCCACACCGCAATCAAATTAGATATCAACTTGGAGCACCTCAATATAATTCGAGGGAACTGTCGGAATCTTAATACAAACTCCACTCTATTACACCAGTATCTTACTCTCCCCTATCTGCCCCACGTTCTTCTACAAGGTACTCGCTGCTCCGCTAACATTCCTAGCTACCGGGCATTTCACTGTATATCATCTAACCCCCTATCACTCATTACCATTCGTCGTGACTCCTCGGTAGCAGCCCTTGATATTCCCTCATCCCTCCAATCCTACCTAGTGGGCACCTTTTACTATCGTCCTCAGGCTCACCTCAGCCTGGCACTGTTGTCCTTCTACAACCTTCCCACTCACGCCACACATTCGATGGCCTAAGAAAATTTCTTCAAACATTGCCTCTCTTACAGCTGTACTTCTTTTTGCAGACTTTAATGCTTTAGGACCTTACGTGACGGTCCCTACTCCACTCTATAGTCCAGTAAGCTCACCTGACTCTCCTCAACACCCTTGAAGAACCCACTTGCGAGGGCACATACTCCTAGTGCCACACAACCCCTGATCTCACTTGCTGCTATGGTTCTGTATCCCCTCATTAGTCAGCCACTGCCAATACACTTCTTTGTAAGCGCTACATTATTTCCATCTCCCGCCCTCTTCGGATATCCACCCACAAGCAGCACGTCCGACATAGCGACTGGCACGCCTTTCGCTGCCTCCTCTTCTCTGCCTCCTTCACGCCCTAAGAGGAGTGTACTAATGCCCTTCTCCAAGGGACTTCCTCCTTTACTAGCACGGAGACCGCTGCATATCTCACATCTGACCCGGACCCTCACCTTATCAGGCTATAGAAGCGTCGGAAAAAGTTTCTCCGAAAAGCCAGACTACAACTACGCAACCTCCAATTGCAGACCTCCTGTTCAAAGTTGCGAGACGATATCGAGGCATAGGGGGCTATGCTTGAGGATTCTTGATGAAATACCCTATGGAGCAATCTTGACACGGCGCTCCAATAAAAATCAACCAGGGGTCTTTTCGGACCCTCCTTCGTACATTCCTTGCCTCTGTCCCGACTTTCGCTAAAGCCCTCCAGATGAGGTTTCGCAACAGTTGCAGATCTTTTTTCCTAACCCTTTTTTCCTTCTTTTATCCGGAATATAAAGGCTGGGTAATCAATGACCTACATGACCCTTTTACACTGCGCGAGCTTCAAGCTGCACTTGCGAACGCCACTCGGTGTCACCCGCTAATATTTAGAGGCTATTATTGATGCGCCCTTAATGGAGCGAATACTCCCAGACACCCTAACAGTGAATGGGAGTAGCTTTTCGGTCGCAAAGGAGATGCCCTCGACTTCTGTGGTAAGCTCAGCCGGAATTCAACTAACTTGTAGAGACAGAAGGGAGTGGCCGTTTGGTGTCCAGCTTTCGCCGGCTCAAGCCAGAGTAAGTGTTAGAAGTAGCAAACAAAATAAACTTTATACACATCAAGAGACGATACTGAGGAATACACGAGAATACTAAAAATACATAGACGAGAAGTTCACAGCCAACCAACGCTAAGCACGCCAAAAAGAGGTATTCAATAGCATGGAGGTTTTACAACGCAGAACAATACACGAAATTGTTAACCGAGCGCTGCTGCTGACCGACGTCTAGTGGCCGCCAAGTAAGACTAGCGCCGCTCCCTAACAGGTCTGTGGACTTGCCAGAAGCGGGTAATCCCCGGGAGTCTAGCTGTAGCACTTGTGAACACGTCACAATACTAGCTAAACATTGACTAACTGACATAAGCGACGCGACGTTCATAAAATATTCCCCTTATGCCAACCTTTTCCAGTGCCTTTTTTCATGCCCGGTTCCATTGAAATTGTTTTTTCTCACCCCTTCCCATACTATCTGAACACAGAAGTACTGCATTGGTGCCCAGGGCGAAGACGAACAGCGCCTGCTTATCCAGCAGGCCATCGATGTATTAGGCGCTAAAGTGTCGCGCTTTAATAAAGTGTTTATTACTTCTGCTTCCATTGTTTTGGGGCCGGACACATCCTTCTTCACTGTCCGTAGAGGCATATCGGCCTGTGTGGTCTTGCCATCGACACCCCTCGACCGCGTCTTGGCGAGCGACCACAAGAAGTCGATGACTTCCTGCAATGGAGAAAGCATGCGTCGTCAAGTCTTCTGTCGCGCTCACCCTAGCCGTTCTGATCCCGCTTTGCGTGGTCGGCCCAGAGCTACGTGCGAGGAAGGTCCACTAGTCCGAGCAGGGGAAACTAAATAGAATAACCTTTCTCGGTGAGGTTGCTTCACGGCAAAACCTCCTCCAGATACTACCATGTTACCTCCAGATACTACCTCAAGAAAACTACCTCCAGGTACTACCATGAGCTTAATATTGCCCCCTATATAATCCATTTCAAACCGCTTCTTCCCTGGCACCATCCAAGCTTGGAATGAGCTTCCTGGCTCACTTGGCTCTCTTCCTTTGCAATATTGTGCTGACACCATCGCACACTCACTATTTCACACAGTTAAGTTCCCTCTAGCCGTTATTAGTGTTGTTGCTCTGTTTAGATTCAGTGTTGTTACTGCTCTACTGATCGTATTGTATAATTATTTTATTTATATCATGTTCACCTCCCACTCCTGCTACAGCTTCGGATGGAGCTGCAGTATGTAAAAATAAATAAATAAAATACCTTCCGCATCCTATGAGCAGTGACACCAACGCGCGAGGTAACGACCAGACCAAGTTGACTTTGCTGCCCAGCAAAGTGATGACGGTGTACCGCGGCCGCGACCAGAGCACAAGGCGATGCAGAGATCAAACACTGAAGCCAACCTGCAATACCAGAATGCGAACAAGCGACCTTGAGGTTGCTGTCGATGGTCGCAAAGTCACTGCGCTAGTAGACAGCGGAGCTGACTATTCAGTCATTAGTGCACTGTTTGCGTCCCAGCTCAGGAAAATAACGACTGCTTGAGATGGCCCGCTGATCCGCACCGCTGGGCGCAGCATTATTCCGCCGTCCGGGAGACGCACTGCAAGAGTAACAGTGAATGGATTGAGGTATCCTGCAGCAGTGTTCTCGCGACGTCATTCTGGGCATGAGTATCGAGAAATAATTGACCTTCGCTCAAATCTTATCAAGTTCTGCACGGACAACGCAATACCTTCCACGACGATGTCGACTCATCACATCGCTCTAAATGTTCTCATCGAAGACTTGAGCATGCTGCCCCAACCAGCTGTCATCACCTGCGTGGGCAACGCAGAGACTGAAATCGCCGAAAGCACCACCGCAGCAAGCACCCAGTTGATTTCTTCGTAACATCAGTTGCAAAGCAAGAAGTGTCACCCATATCCGAGGAGGACAGACTACGTTGTTGGTGAAGACATTCACCAACGTATACCGGCATCTTAACAAGGGCACGACCATCACTTTCCTCGACGAAGACGATACGCCCAAACTATCTTAGGAGCCCAGGTTCGACATCAACATAGCACTACCCGAAGACAGGCAACATCTGATTAGCCGTCTTCTTCAAAGCTACAGCGAGTGCTTTTCTTCACCATCGAAGGTGTGACAAACTCCGTTAGCAAAGCACAGCGTTATGACAAACGAGAACGACCGGCCTCTTAGTCAAACCCCTAACGTGTATCGCCACGCGAACGCAAAGCCATCCGCGATCAAGTTTAGGAAAAAGCTTCGCGGAGATGTAATTCAGCCATCGAACAGCCTCTGCACGGCAGCAGTCGTCCTGGTGGAGAAGAAAGACGGCACATTTCTGTTCTGCGTTGATTACCGCCGTTTGAACAACGTCACGAAGAAGAATGTCTGCCCTCTCCCTCGCATCGATGAGAATCTAGACTGTCTCTGCAACGCTACTTATTTCTCGTCCATGGCAAATTGAAGTCGATGAAAGAAACCGCGAGAAGACGGCGTTCATAACATCAGACGACCACTTACAACTAAACAATGCCTTTTGGCTTGTGCTCCGAAGCAGCCGCGTTTCAACGGATAATGGACAATGTCCTGGCTGGCCTAAGGTGGCTGATTTTTGATGATACTTGGATGATGTCAATGTGTTCTTATCAAACTTTGAAGGCCACCTGAAAAGGCTGCGGAAAGTTCTGAATGCCATGAAGTCATTACTATTGGCATTAAAATCAAGAAATTGTCTCTACGCTTACAAATAGCTGTTACTCCTGGGCCATATACAGGGCAAGGATGGCGTTCGCCAGACCCGCAAAAAAACTGCTGCGATTGTCCAGTTTCCGCGCCCTACCGAAAAGAAAGCAGTGAGCAGATTCCTTGGGCTGCGTGCTTGCGATCACCATCTGTCAGGATCTTTTCGTGCGCCGGCGAACTGTTGAGGCAACCTACAGAGGCGGATGTGCGTTTCAAATGAGAAGCTTCGCAGGCGGAAGCGTTCAAGGAACTTAGGCGGCGCATTCAGACCCCTCCTGTCTTCGGGCACTTCAACAAAAATGACGAAACAGAAATAGATACAGACGCAAGCAGCGTTGGCCTAGACGCAGTCCTCACTCAGGGAACTGAAAAACAAGACAGAGATATAGCGTAGCCCAGCCGTTCGCTGTATAAAGCCGAAGGGAATTACTCGACAACCCAGAAAGAGTGCCTCGCGATCATCTGTGTAACTTCAAACTTCCGTCCGTACTTATACTGCCGACAAATCAAGGTGATAAGCGATAACTACGGGCTCTGCTGTCTGGCCAATTTAAAATACCTCTCTAGCCACCTTGTCCATTGGAGCCTACATCTTCAAGAGTTCGACATTACAGTTCAGTTCAGTCGTTCAGTTATGTCCGACTCTTCGTGACCCTATGGACCATGTCACGGCACTCTTTCCGGTCTCTCACTATCTTCCTAACATCACATAACTTCATCTGCAGTGCCTCGAGGATGCCATCTAACCATCGCGTTTGCTGCCTAGCCCTTCTCCGGCGACCCTCAACCTTTCCCAACATCAAATCTTTCTCCAGCGACTCCTCTCTTCTCATCAGATGACCAAAGTAGCTGAGCTTTAACTTTAGAATTTGACCCTCCAATGAGAAGTCATGTTTTATGGTCGACAATATCGACTGATTTGATCTTCTGGCAGTCCAAGGAACTCTCAAGAGTCTTCGCCAGTACAACAATTCAAACGCGTCAATTCTTCGGCGGTCAGCCTTTTTCACAGTCCAACTCTCGCATCCATACATCACAACTGGAAAGACCATAGCACGAGTTATGCGGATCTTGGTTGGAATTACAGTTGTCTACAAGTCCGGCCGCAAGAACTCCGATGCAGACTGCTTGTTATTATATATGTTTGTATTTTGTTTACCTTTCTGTTTATGTTCTAAGCTTAAGGTCGATGCATATATATAGAGTCGATCCCGCAAACCATTCAAATCTATTTTTGTTCTTTTTTCGCCACCCGCTAGTGTCTGGCTTTATCACTCTGATTCTGCACGGGTATCAATTTTGTGGTCTTAATATAATAATGCTCGTTGTCGCGAGACGCAGCTTTATCAGAATTTTTTTCGGGCAAGATGCTCCGAAATGTTTCTCGAAAATTCCGGCCACTCTCGTATATTTCTGCAATGTTCAAGGTGGTGCTATTCACAGTTCGCGGTTTTATCTCGATCGTTCTTTTCAGCCTTCAAATAGAGCGCTGACGCGTGAAACCGGCATTTTTTGATTGCCGGCCGCTTAGCACGATTTTTATCACCTCCCCCGAATCGCTTAGTTCTCTTGCGGGTGCAATTGTCAGCCCAATAAATAGTTATTTTCAGTGCTTCTACACCTGTGTGTCCATTTGTGATCACGGCATTGTCAACGCCACATGACAATATTTAGAAAAAAAACACGTTTTAGAGTTGATGCGGCAATTACATCACAGAGGCGTGGATCCAGCAGTTTGTTCAAGTTTGCCCGGGCAATCATGTGGCCCCAAAGCTTAAGGCGAGCAGAGCGTTTTTGTTTTCCAACAATAACTACAAAAAGTATTTGCTCTTTCTCCCGAAGGCGCGAGTGTATTCGGAAAACTAAAAAAAGATACAACAACAGACAAGAAGAATAAGCTTTATTATCCAAGGAAAAAGGCGATCTTCCCGCCCCCCGCTACGCAGTTAAGGAAGCTTGTGCCACCGCCTCAGATGCAGGCTGAGAGGTCTTGGGTTCCAGAAGCCTCGTCAGCCAGTTGCAGCTCAGGGTCTGAGCGGCGCAGCAGGGTCTCCCAAGTATCTCTACCGCTTATATTGTGCGTCCCCACGGATGAACACGGGCGTTTGCATAATATGTGATCGAGGGTCTCTCTCGCCCCACAAACATTACATTTGTTGCCCCTGGCCTTTTTGAACATGTGGTTTGCCATAACCGGGTACGGATACGTATAAGTTTCTAGCCGCCTCTGTGCGACTGCTTGTCTGTTGTTTAATTTCTGGTGTGGTTGGGGTACCAGTCTACGATAGCGCTGCGTGATCAGCCCATATTTTATCATGCGCTCTCAGCTCTCTAGGCCATCGAGGGGCCCTGTAGCGGCTCTATAGTAGACATCTTGTGCCAGCTCGTGGTCCGCGCTGGCACAAGATGAGCATTAAGGCGAGATCCTTACCTCGCTAAAATTTTGTATCGCACATTTGCTATCACTGATGACAAACTTCACTTCCGTTCTGGCGGAAGCTAACGCGACCGCAATAGCCTCGGTTACTTCCATTCTCCACTCGCGCAAAGTGGCACCTGTTACGGAATTGCCTCGGCCGCTGACGACTGCTGACACCATGAAACCGTCACCAATAGACACCGCGTCTACATAGGCCACCGCATGTTTCGAAGTTCCGCCGAATCTAATTTTTAACGTTTGGACTCGGTTTTTTTCTCCTTTTGTTATTTTTGGAATATATGCTTTTTGTAGGAGCGGATATTCAGATTTTGAATGACTTCCCTATCTATCTTCCTCTTTCGCGTGGGACCCCTATCTGGATTTATTACACCTATGGTCAAAATGACTCCTCCTATCGTCGTGGTGCTACGTCCGTCATTGTGAGAGGTTCGCTCTGCTTCCGTCAGTTTTTACTATGTAGTGTGTAACTCTAGTGCAATGAGTTTCGCTGTTGATGTGCGCATGGGCAGCCCCAGTATTTTTTTGCGGATTTTCACATTAGAGACTCAATCTGTTCTTTTTCCGCAGGTTTAAAATCTAGATAGGGCGTTGCACAGCTCGCCCGGCTTACGATGTACCCCTGTACTAGCTTAATCAAATTTCTTTCATCTACCTCTCGGCGCCTGCTGGGCACTTGTCTAATTAGAATCTGGGTCTGCAGTGCGTGATTCTCTAGTCTTTTGGCAGTCTCGCCATTTTATTCTTGTGACTGGGGAATGAGGCGCAAGATTCTGATTTGCTCGACTGTCGAACCTCCTTACCAGGCCCTTTAATTTTGATCTCCGACGATGCCCTCCAAGCACGCTAACACTCTCTCGACCGTGTAATGGACTTTAAAGTCGGTAGAAGCCTGGAGCAGTTTTCGGGCATCCGAATCACTTTCTCCGCTGACCGAAAGAGGGGTATCGTCCGCATATAGAATAAATTTTAATCACTCGAGCTGAATTGCTCAGAGATCTCCCTCCAGCCAAGTTGAATAGCAGGGTATTAATATAAACAGCGCGAACACGAAGACAAGGGACAAGATATAAGAAAGCCACAGTACAAGCGCTGTACTGGGGCTTTCTTCGTGTTCACGCTGTTTATATTAATAATGAATAAGTACCAACTCGCCCAACAAAGTATCTTGAATAGTAGGTGTCACTGCATTGATGCCTCTGGCGTACCTTACTCCTCAGCTCAATTACGGGGGATTCCAGCGTTTATAACTTTATGCAGGCAGTTCTTGCCGTGAGGAAGTCACTGATGTACCGATATGTTCTGACGCCTGCAATAATCTTGTTCTGCCCTTTCAGAACCTCCTGATGCTTCACGTTGTCGATATCCGTCGTGAGGTCCAGCCCCGAAATTGCTTTCGCATCTTCAGACCTTCAGTCTGTTATGTCATGTTCGATTCGGAGCCTGACGCCCTGAGTACACAAGTGAGATCCGCACGTGACCATCTCATATTTCCACAGATCACTCTGCTCCACGAAGCTGATCAGTCTGGTTTAGCCGACGTTCTCCATGAATTTTCCCACGTATGAAGCTAAGAAAGTTGGTCGCAATTTCGTTAATAGAGGAGGCTTCCCTCTATAATGTTTGCCATCGTTCACTGTTGTGGGAGCTTCCCTTTTCTATAAATACCTGCATGTACACAGTTTCTCCAGTATTGCTGCACGTACTACGTTCTTGAGCAATGTGTTCGTTACTGTGTCAGAGCCACGAGCCGACTTCGTATTGAATCTTATAATCTTCACTCTCACTTCCGCTTCTGGTAAGGGCGCGTCCTGCGCCTACTTAGGCGCTCTATTATAGCCAAGAAGTGGAGATCGCGAAGTTTCTCCCACGTATGTGTCAATTATTGTCTTCATGTAATTAAGATCGTTTCATTCGAACGAGCGTGCCTCGTTTTACCAATCATACCAGATTTCGTCTTAGAGTTGCCGGGGTATAACAAGTGCCGGAGGAGTGCCCACATCTTGTAATGTTCATGGTCCCCTCCATTTCGTCCCACTTCTTGTTGCAAATGTTGTTCGCATAATTGGGAAGTATAATGTTCGATAACCCTAATATGTCTCGCAATCCTCCTTCTGAGTTTACATTTCCATTTCTTCTTTTTGAGACAACTCTTAGTGCTTTGCTTAGCTTCCCTCATATTCAAAAGACGGCTGTCCGCAATCTTTCGGGCGTTATCCCCTTCAAAGGTTTTTGTCGCCTCTATGGCGTTCGATATGAGCACCTCCGCCCATTTCTCGATGTTTCTGATGGGCTCCATTTCTTGAGTCATCCCGATACCTATAAGTTTATCCCACTCAACGACGGCCGGTGCGCGAGCGCGGATACATTTATGTAGTTTTCACACCCAAAAGTTTAATCCAAAATATGCCATTCTACACCTTTTAGGTTTTTCGAGAATATAAGATCTGGAGATCTGTCCTTAGTACCGCTAATGCTCAGCCTCGTTGGACTCTCGAGGTCCGTGCGCAATGTGATCCCTGGGTCTTGCGCATCCTCCCACAGCTGTCGGCCGTTTGGGCATTAGTACTGGCACCCCCATTCCTGCCGATGTGCAATAAAGCCTCCAACTATCAAGAGTGGCTCGTTGCTTAAAATTTTTAGGGGCTTGCTAAGCTGAGCCCTGAATCACGCCTTCTTTTGCCTGGGTGGGCTTTATAAATTTAGGAGGATTAGACTAGGTTCCTTTTCTTTTCCGCCTAAAATTTCGTCAAATTCTTGCATTCTCTCCACTCTAAATTGTGTTCAATTCCTGTGATATTTCTTTTAACGACCGTCGTGACCAAGCATTGTTACCCTCTGCTACTTTGAAATGCATGATAGCCTGAAACTGCGGGCCCCCAGTTTCTTGGAGAGCGATCGCCAAGGGAGTTTGACATGATAACGAAAGTTACTGTTTCAGATTCGACCGCTTATACCGGAAGCCGCGACCGTTCCACTGCCAGGTGTAAACAGATTCATTAAAGAGAGAATTTGCTCACTGACCGAGACCACATTGAACGTATAGAGTAAATACATTATGAATGTGCTTGTGGCGTGTTGACGCTATAATAGTTGTTCAAGCTTTATGGTTATTTATGAAACATAATGAGGGCGGGGGGGGGGGGGGGGGGGTTATAGGTTTATTCCGCGCCCTATAAAAGGCCATGCCAAATCGCTTTTCTATCTGAATATCATTTCACATAAGGCTCCGATTACTCCAGGTCCTTCCCGAAGAAATCAACGTGTTTGTTTTCATGACGTATTCAAGACAAAGCTGCAAAGGATCGATACAGGATTAAAATACCAACTGACGAATGCAAAACTATGCACTTAATACCACAACAGACAGAATGAACAAGCGCCGCATTGAAAGACTCAATTTTGGAAGTGTTCACAGCCACCGGTTCATATAAAACCAAATTGCACGTCTGCTATATCCACGCTCAATCATGTTTAAAACCACGTCGTGTTGGTAGCATTCAATTTGAAATGATATCGCAAGAGGGCGCGGCTAAAACAAAAGCACCGCGAGGTTGGTCGTGTCCCTTATCCGACGTATTCAGTGTAATCAGCGCGTCCTCAGTGCTAAATGCTTCATTACCGAGTTCAACGCGATTTGGGGTGGTAACTGAAGCAAGTGATTTTTTATTCTCACACTGTACAGTCTGCGCTTAGTGAAAAGCAATACAAAATATTGCCGGGTATTGCACTACCTCCTAATGCGAAATTTGAGCATAGCTCATTACCTGCTTCAGCTTTTCAGTAGATTGAGGCAAAGAAATCGAGCACATGTATGTACAATTAGAGAGAACTTTTTTTTCACACTTATTCTATATCAACTAGTCCTCCTCTGCGAGGGACAGCTACTGGGCCTTATTCTTTCTGCAAACTACTTAACGTTAATTAGTTTCGTCGGAGGCGAAACAAAAAAGCTATCGTGTGCTGTACAATGTCGGTGCACGTTAAAGATCCCCTGGTGGTTAAAATTACAATGGAGCCCTCCACTAAGGCACCGCTTTCATTCCGCTTTGCCTCCCATTTTCTTCCTTTATAGCACGGTAAAAGTGTCCACAGAACAGGTGTGGCAGATATTGCGCATGTTCATTTCTGTGAACAAATATTATTGTTAATGGCCTAAATTATGTACCTGAATAAAAACATCAAGCATTTCGTCACTTGCACAATTTTCCCTTAGCGCCTGTCCTGTATCTTCTTCTCTTGTGTGTGTCTTCTCGTGCGCTTTACCTTTAGTGAAGTTACTCTGTACTATGGTGCCATATTTTTCCGATATACCTATTACCTTCCCTTTTACAGCGCCGACAAAATCCTGTCCACGCTAATTGCGCCTCGGCTGGAGAGATGTTTGCGAAGGACAAAGGCGTCTCCGCGAATCGCTGGAACGGGCACTAAAGAGCGGCGCTCTAAAATTCCGTGAGCATTGTTGAAACTACACTGCAGAAAAGTAAGAGCCTAAGCGTTGTTTGTGCGAGCGGTGCGTCACGTTTGCTCTCATTATTATTATCAACTTAATGCACTGTCACTATCATTGCTAATGTCATCATTGTCATTATCACTAATTGCAGCGTCATTATCATCATCCTCACGGTAGACAAGGGGAAACATGATGTGCGTTTGACGATCCCGGGCGTTGCTCAGTTGGTTAAAGCGCTTGACTGGGTATCCAAGAGATGAAGGTCAGATTTCTGGCAATTTCGTTAAAGGTAACCAGGATTTCACGGGTACTGCCCCGGTCTGTTGCTGGCCCTGCTCGATTGACGTGCGCTTGAGCTGTGTTATGGGCAGCTTCATTCTCAGGGTTGCGCGCATGAGCAGGTACCCATAGGATTTCAATTAATCTGGGTAAAGGTTTAATAGAATGAAGAAGTTTGGAAGAAACTACTCCAGTATCCGCACCCACACCAAACACTCTCTAAACTCGAGCAGGTGACCTGGCACAACTCCACTCGCGTACTTTTCTACCTCCAACGTATCTTGCGCATATCAACTCCAGCCTTTTTTCTCCTGTATGAATCCTCTGAGGGGCACCCGAAGCAGAAGTACACCACATCCTCCTCATTTGCTTTTAGCTCCAGCCACCCAGCAATTGGCAGCTAACAGACATATAGGGATGGGAGATCGCGGTGTCCGGCTCGGACCAAGCTGCACAATAAGAGCTAGTGGCCTGGTTTCTAAGAGTCGCTGAGAGTCATAAGCTTCCGATCGCCCTCGAGCCGACCTAAGAATATTGTTACGATGTAATAAGAAGGGGTGTTTATTTACAGTGCTGATGCAGCGGAACAAGATGAAGCCTTCTAGCGCCCGCAAACCAACGCTTCCTCCTCCTCTTCTGCCACACCATCACAATCCTTCATCGTCGTCAGTAGCGTGACATTTCCCTCCTACTCAGACGAAGCCCTCTGGGCGTTTTCGTGAGTCGTGCGAGGCTGACACGGCTTCAAGCGGGCAACATGACATAGTTCGGTTTTGGCAGACCGGCGACCCGATGCTGTCAGGCGGGCTATTGCGTAAGTTAAATCACTAATGCGTTTGACAACCACATATGGGCCGTCATAGTAGGCCAAGAGTTTTTCATGTAGGCCACGTCGCCGAATTGGACGCCTTAGCCAGACTAAATCACCTACTGAGTACATGACCCGCCGGTGATTGGCATCGTATCGCACTTTAGAACGTTCTTGTGAAGCACCAGACCGTAATCGGGCGATTCTTCGAGCTTCTTTGGCGAGACAGAGGGTCTCAGCCAGGCAGGGCTCTTCACGGCTTGTGAAGGGCAGGATAGTACCTAGCGAGTAGCGTGGCGGTCTGGCAAAGAGCAGGAAAAATGGACTGTACCCGGTCGTCTCATGCGTGGCGGTATTAAATGCATACGTGATGAAGGGCAGTATGGTGTCCCAGTTCTTATGCCCTGCGTCCACATACATGGCTAGCATGTTGATAAGCGTTCTGTTGACGCGCTCAGTCAAGCCATTTGTCTAGGGATGGTATGGCGTCGAGTGTCGGAAAGTTACGGCGCGTAAACGCATGAGCTCTTCAACAGCATCAGCAGTGAATTGTCGGCCCTGATCAGTGATGACAATTCGTGGTGGGCCGTGTCGTAAAATGACTGAGTGCAGCAAAAAAAAACGACACCTGATGCGCCGTAGCAGATAGAAGAGCGGCGGTTTCACAGTAACGTGTGAGGTAGTCCACGCAGATTACAACCCAGCGATTTCCATCCACGAACTTGGGAAACGGACGTACGAGGTCAATGCTGGCAACGTATTGTTCAATCGTCGAGCGCATTCTGGCCAGTAAAATCTTTCTTGAGCACGGTGCAGTGTTCGAACCGATAACAAATGCCCAGAAGTTGGATCACCATGCATAATACGCAATACGTCCGTGCACAACGTCTTGGGAACTACGAGTAGGTATCGCTGGCCGACAGGCGAATAACTTTTTTTCCATAGGAGGCCATCATGCAGACAAAAACGGCTTGTAAGTACGCTAGCTTGGGCAAAGAGAGGCTCCAGACTGCTATCATTTTGCTGTTTCGTTTTGGCAACAATCGTATCGGGGAACGCTGGCTCGAGGGTCGATATTGTCATGTAGTGGTGACGAGGTCGTTGACACAAATGAAGGGGTCGATGATTGTACTAAAGAAACTCTTTATTGGGCTGACTTGCGCTCGCAAAAGAACAAAACAACTCGGCGGCGGCGATAGCAACAAACGTGCTCGTCGGTCGTCGGACAAAGAATGCTCGTCAAACTCGGCAACGCTCAATTTAAAGGCTGCACAGAACAATCTAGATAACATCGCAAACTGCTACCAGCACGGGCTGGAAAATTGTGGAAAGACACCCGAGTGGCTGGAACCTTCGAGACAGATCTCGGTGCATCTTGCGCTACAACAAAACTGATAAAGGTGTGACTCGCGACATCGAGCATTAACAAACAAAGATTACGGAACTGATACGCGGTGCAGAATCAAAGTGATAAGCGTGCATGCCGGCTGCTGTTAAAAAACAACAAATACTGTTTTGAAGGTTTCGCGGCATTACTCCCCCTTAAAAAAACATCGCCTCGATGTTCCAGAACAAAGAAACTTAAACATAAACACTGCAAAGTTTAAACACCACAGATTCTTTAACGCGCGTAATATGGCTTCAGTCGCACAACATGTACAATTTCTGGGCGTGCGCGTCGCCGTTGTGATGCTGACGTTCCGTCGGAAATGACTTCATAGTCCAGTGGTCCGACGCGGCGAAGGAATTTGTACGGCCCAAAGTATCGACGCAACAACTTTTCACCTAATCCGCGACGGCGGATTGGTGTCCAAACCCCCACTTGGTCTCCTGGATTGTACTCTGCGTGGTGTCGTCGTAAATTGTATCGTCTGCTGTCGGTGCGCTGTTGGTCCTTAATACGCAGCCGTGCGAGTCGTCGGGCTTCCTCTGCACGCTGCAGGTAGGCGGCGACGTCAAGGTTGTCCTCGTTGGTTACGTGCGACAGCATTGCGTCGAGCGTCGTCGTGGGCTCCCTGCCATACACAAGCTTAAACGGGGTCGCTCTAGTCGTCTCCTGGACTGCCGTGTTATACGCGAAGATCACGTACGGCAAGATGGCGTCCCAGGTCTTGTGTTCAGCGTCGACGTACATGGCGATCATGTCCGCGATCGTTTTGTTCAGGCGCTCCGTAAGGCCATTGGTCTGTGGATGGTACGCAGTTGTTCGTCGATGGCTTGTGTGACTGTATTCCAGGATGGCTTGCGTCAACTCTGCCTTAAACGCCGTTCCCCTGTCCGTGATGAGAACTTCTGGGGCGCCGTGTCGCAAGAGAATTTGCTCGACAAAAAATTTGGCGACTTCTGCCTCGGTACCATTTCGTAGTGCTCTTGCTTTGGCGTAACGGGTAGGGTAGTCAGTGGCCACGATGATCCACTTGTTACCCATAGACGAAGATGGAAAGGGGCCGAGGAGATCCATCCCAATTTGTTGAAAGGGCAGGATTGGGGGCGGAATCGGGTTTAGTAGTCCTGCTGGTCTGATCGGCGGCGTCTTGCGTCGTTGGCACTCACGACACGTCTTCACGTAGTGGGCAACTTCGGCAGACAGTCGCGGCCAGTAATACTTCTCCTGGATTCGACGCAACGTGCGCGCAAATCCGAGGTGGCCTGCTGTGGGCTCGTCGTGCAACGCCTGCAGAATTTCTTGCCGAAGCGTTTTAGGCACTACGAGAAGCTGCGCGGTCTTGTTGGGTGCAAAGTTCTTCGCGAGGAGGCCATTGCTTAACGTGAAGGATGATAAATGTCGCCTGAACACACCAGGAGGGGAAGTGGTCTTTGCTTCCAAGTAATCGGCTAGCGCTTTCAGCTCAGGGTCTGATCGCTGTTTTTCTGCGAAACTGCTGGCGCTTACTGGTCCCAAAAAGGCGTCATCGTCATCGGCCTTCGGGGGAGAATCGACGGGAGCGCGGGATAAGCAGTCTGCGTCGGAATGCTTCCGGCCCGACTTATAGACTACAGTCATGTCAAATTCTTGAAGTCGTAGGCTCCATCTGGCAAGGCGGCCGAAAGGATCTTTCAAATTAGCCAGCCAGTAGAGCGCGTGATGGTCGCTTACCACCTTGAATGGTCGGCCGTATAGGTATGGACGAAACTTAGAAGTAGCCCAGATGATCGCAAGACACTCCTTCTCGGTCGTCGAGTAAAATTACTTCGCCTTTTGGGAGAGACCTGCTAGCGTAGGCGATTACTTTTTCCTGTCTGGCAGTCTTCTGGACGAGAATGGCTCCTAGGCCTACACTGCTCGCGTCGGTGTGAATTTCGGTCTCGGCGTTTTCATCAAAGTGGCCAAGTACAGGAGGGCATTGCAGGCGGCGCTTAAGTTCGTCGAAGGCTTCTCCTTGCGGCGCTTCCCATTTAAAAGGTACGTCAGCCTTTGTAAGCTGCGTCAATGGTTCGGCGATCCGCGAAAAGTTTCTGACAAATCGTCGATGATAAGCGCACAGCCCAAGGAATCGGCGCACAGCTTTCTTGTCGGCAGGCGGTGGGAATTGTGCGATTGCAGCTGTTTTCTCCGGGCCTGGGCGAATACCGTCCTTGCTAACGATGTGACCTAGGAATCGGAGTTCTTCGTAGGCGAAATGACACTTCTCTGCTTTTAGCGTTAGCCCCGATGACTTGATGGCTTCCAGCACTGTCTGTAGTCGTTTTAGGTGGTCTTCAAAGTTTGACGAGAAGGCAACAACGTCGTCCAAATATACCAAACAAATTTGCCACTTCAAGCCTGCCAGGACTGTGTCTATTACTCGTTGAAACGTGGCTGGTTCGAAGCAGAGGCCAAATGGCATCACCTTAAATTCATAAAGGCCGTCCGGTGTGATGAATGCGGTCTTCTCGCGATCTCTTTCGTCGACCTCAATTTGCCAATATCCGCTCTTCAGGTCCATCGATGAGAAGTACCTTGCATTGCAGAGCCGGTCGAGAGTGTCGTCGATGCGGGGAAGCGGGTAGACATCCTCCTTCGTTATGCTTTTCAAGCGGCGGTAATCAACGCAGAAGCGAAGTGTGCTGTCTTTCTTCTTGACCAAAACGACTGGTGCCGCCCAGTGGCTGTTCGGTGGCTGGATTACGTCATCACGCAGCATTTCCTCAACTTGATCGCAAATGGCCTGGCGTTCTCGCGGCGATACACGATAAGGGCTTTGGCGCAGAGGTCGGGCGTGTTCGTCCGTTATTATGCGATGCTTGGCCAGTGGTGTTTGTCGTACCTTCGATGACGATGAGAAGTACTCCCCGTAGCTTCGAAGGAGACTGAGAATCTGGTCTTTCCTGTTGTGGGTCAATGCCGGGTTGATGTTAAATGTGGGCTGACGGAATAGGTCCGGTGCGTCTTCCAGCGTTTGGTCGTGGAGGGAGAATACATCTTTAAGGTCCGCTAATTCGTCGAGAAAGGCGATCGTCGTGCCCTTGTTGAGATGCCGGTATTCTTCGGTGAAGTTTGTTACCAGAACCTGAGCTTGACCTCTCCGGAATTTCGTGATGCCTCTTGCGATGCCGACACCTCGTTCTAAGAGCAATTGGATATTTTCTTCGACGATGCCTTCAGTGGTTTCGATGTTGGCGCTACCTACGCAGACTGCGATACTTGATCGGGGCGGGACGTTCAATTCTTCGTCGAGGACGTTAAGAGGCATGTGTTGCATCGACGTCGTCGTAGCAGGAATGGCTTTGTCTGCAGAGAGCTTGATGAGCTTGGATCGCAGGTCGATGATAGCCCTATGTTCATTTAGGAAGTCCATGCCTAAAATCACGTCGCGGGAGCACTGCTGCAAGACCACAAAGCTGGTGGGGTAAGTACGCCCATTTACGGTTATTCTTGCAGTGCATCGTCCCGATGGAGTAATCAGGTTGCCACCTGCTGTGCGAATCAGCAGGCCATCCCAAGCGGTGGTAACTTTTCTTAGCTGAGAGGCTAACGGTCCACTAATGACTGAATTGTCAGCTCCGGTGTCTACTAGGGCAGTGACTCTGCGACCGTCGACATCAACTACAAGGTCACTTGTTCGCGTCCTCGCATTGCATGTGGGCCTTAGTGTCCGATCTCGGCTCCGTCGTTTCTTCAGGTCATGGCCGGGGCATACCGTTGTTACTTCGCTGGGCGGCGGTGTCTGCTTGCACTCTGGTCGTGTTGTCGTCGATGTCGTCGTGTGGAGCGGAGATGAAATGGTTGCGTCATCGTTAGTGGTCGTCGGCGGCGGAGGATCTTCGTCTTTTCGCCGTTGAGCAACCTCACCTCCAAAGGTTGCTGCCTTTAGTTTTCCCTACGGGGGCTTGGGGACCTTCCGCGCACACTACCATCATAGTTACGTCCTGGCGACGCTAAGCGGGCTCTGTACGGCGATGGAGACCTGAATCGACGGCTTGGTGGCGCAATCTCACCGCTACGCAGATAGTTGTCGATTTCTTGCGGTCGTTCACCTGGGCGTGGTCGTGGAGCATCGACTGCAAATCCGCGGATACCGATTCGTCGGTACGGGCAGTGCCGCAGAATGTGGCCGGCCTCACCGCAGTGGAAGCATAATGGCCGGTTGTTCGCTGTCCTCCATGCGTCGCACTTCCTGGGGCTTGTTGGTCGTTGGTAGGCTTGGCGGGCGGGAGCCAAGGGGCGGTTTTCAGGAACAGGCCGGTAGCGGCGAGGGCTCGGAAAGTCATCACGTCAGGGCGGAGGGCGACGTAATGCACCAGCGTAGTTCATCGCTGTTGCCTCTTGTGCTGGAACAGTCGCAGCCGTCGCTTCAGGAATGCCCAGTGCCTGCTGGACTTCTTCACGGACGACGTCCGCGAGCGTCGCCACCTGGGGTTGTTGATGATGGCTGCATTCGGCGGAGCTTCTCTCGCACGATCTCTTGGATGAGGTCACGAAGGTTCTCTCCACTTGCAGATGCGCTGGGGTAGTGGCTTGAGTAGTCTGGCTGAAGTAGCCGCTCGTAGTGGCGCATCCGGGTGTACAACGTCTTCTCGATGGCAGACGCTTCCGTTTCAAATTCCGCCACTGTTTTTGGCGGATTTCGGACAAAATTTCCAAAAAGCGATTCTTTGACGCCTCACATTAAAAGTTTGACTCTCTCACCTTCAGTCATGTTAGGGTCGGCGCGGCGAAAGAGGCGCTTCATCGCCTCAACGTGCGCCAGGACAGACTCGTTAGGAAGTTGCAGTCTGGACCGAAGGAGGGCCTGAGCTCTTTCTTTTCGGACGATGCTTGAAAAGGGAGTCAGAAACGCTTTCTTGAAAGTCTCCCAATCCTTCATAGTTGCCTCATGATTTTCGAACCAAACTCGGGCATGTCCTTGATGAACAAAGTAGACTTGCCTAAGTTTTGCGGCGTCATTCCAGCCGTTGAAATCTGCCACACGGTCGAAAAGGTCCATCCAATCTCTCGCACCTTCATCCGGTAGTCCATGGAAGCAGGGGGGCTCCCGGGGTTGGACGAAAATAACCGGTGCTGTAGGCTGGGCCATTGTCAGCGTCGATGCCTTCCGAGATCGAATGGGGTCAAGCAGCAGACCGTGTTCGGGTTGTAGGCCTTGAAGTCGGCGGCTGGCTCGGTGACCTGTAGTCTGGTCTTCCAGGGCGACAGGAACACGGCTTGGGTCTTCGCTTGAAGGATCAAAGGCAGCACCTCCACCAGATGTCACGTAGTGGTGACGAGGTCGACGACAAAAATGAAGGGGGTCGATGATTTTACTAAAGAAACTCTTTATTGGGCTCACTTGCGCCCGCAAAAGAACTAAACAACTCGGCGGCGGCGATAGCAACAAACGTGCTCGTCGGTCGTCGGACAAAGAATGCTCGTCACACTCGGCAACGCTCAATTTAAAGGCTGCACAGAACAATCTAGATAACGTCGAAAACTGCTACCAGCACGGGCTGGAACATTGTGGAAAGACACCCGAGTGGCCGGAACCTTCGAGACAGATCTCGGTGCATTCTGCGCTGCAACAAAACTGATAAAGGTGTGACTCGCGACATCGAGCATTAACAAACAAAGATTACGGAACTGATACGCGGTCCAGAATCAGAGTGATAAGCGTGTATGCGGGCTGCTGTTAAAAAACAACAAATACT
This sequence comes from Amblyomma maculatum, assembly GCF_055883805.1. Classification (NCBI taxonomy): domain Eukaryota; kingdom Metazoa; phylum Arthropoda; class Arachnida; order Ixodida; family Ixodidae; genus Amblyomma; species Amblyomma maculatum. The sequence continues at coordinate 57,039,656 of NC_139348.1, read as the reverse complement.
GTTTTGAAGGTTTCGCTGCAATATATAATTGTCGAAATCGTCGCTTTCAGGTCCAGTCGTGGGTATTGGCATCCTAGAAAGACAATCTGCGTCTACATGACAACTCCCGCTTTTGTACACCACGGCAAAGTCATATTCCAGTAACCGGAGGGCCCAGCGTGCGAGGCGACCACATGTGTCTCGAAGGTTCCGCAGCCAACAGAGTGAATGATGGTCAGTTACGATAGTAAACGAGCGTCCGTACAAATATGAACGGAAACGCTACACAGCGAAAACTACAGCCAGGCATTCCTGTTCGGTAACTGTCTAGTTTCGCTCCGGCTTGCTCAGGGTACGACTTGCGTACGCAATAACATGCTCTCGTTCATCGTGCCGTTGGACAAGGACTGCACCGAGACCGATTCCACTAGCGTCCATGTGTACTTCTGTCATTGCAGTAGGATCGAAGTGGCGTAGGATGGGCTTCGATATTGAAAGAAACTTCAGTTGACGGAATGACGCGTCGCAGTCTGGTGTCCAGTCAAAAGTAGAGTTTTTGTGGAGAAGGCACGTCAATTGGTAAGCAACGTCAGCAAAGCGATGTATAAAGCGTGTAAAATACGAACACAACCCTAGAAAACTGCGCAACTCCTTCACTGTCTGCGGGGGTTTAAAAGACTCAACAGCGGCAGTTTTCTGGGGATCCGGCATTACACCATCACCATTGACAAGGTGTCCTAGCATCCGCGCTAGGCGCTCTTCAAAGCGGCACTTTTTCGAGTTTAGAACTAGGGCGGCGTTGTGCAGACAATTCAAGACACGTACTAGACGGTCATTGCGTTCTTGAAGGGATTTCCCAAATATGACGACCTCGTCCAGATAGCAAAGACAAATGTCCCATTTTAAGCCGCCAAAACTGTGTCCATAAAGCTTTCAAATGTGGCTGGCGCATTACAAAGCCCGAATGGCATAACATTAAACTCATAAAGGCCATGTAGCGTTACGAAGGCTGTTTTTTTCTTATCCGCAGGGTCCATTGGAATTTGCCAGTAGCCAGATCTGAGATCAAGACAAGAAAAATAGGACGCACCAGAGAGGCAGTCGAGGTCATCTCATCGTCTATGCGAGGAAGATGGTAGACGTCCTTTTTCGTAACAGAATTTAGCCGCCGATAATCGACACAGAATCGCCATGAACCGTCTTTCTTGCGTACAAGAATAACAGGGGTAGCCCAGGGGCTAGATGACTCCTGTGTCACCTTCTTTCGTAGTATGTCCTTCACTTGCTCCTGAATGACTTTGCGCTCAGATGGGAACACTTACAGTGCTGATGTAGCGGAACAAGAGGAAGCCTACTAGCGCCCAGAAACCAACGCTTCTTCCTTCTCTTTACCATACCATCACAATCCTTCATCGTAGTCAGCAGCGTGACAATATAGACAATAATAAGGGTCAAGAATGCATGATCGTTTTCACCCCCACCTCCGTTCCCCATGGAGATAGTGTTTTATATATTTTATTTATTTATGGAGGTGGTTCCGAGGGAGAAGCAAACGGCGACGCCGCTATACTCAGGAACGGGCTTCAAAGAGGTGCTCTCTAAAATGCAATGAACAATTATTCGAATGCGCGCCAAAGGGCGAGCGCTGGAACTGTCTGTTTGCTATCCCCGACCAAGGTGGCGCCACCGTCGGCGCAAGAAAGACGTCGAGAGGAGGAGCGCCGGCACAGAAGGAGGAGAGGAGATATCGCTACTTTTAGTGCATTCAGGGTTTTAGGAGGAGACTCGCTGCGCGCGCTCTCTACCGGTCTCCCACGCTGCTTGTAGGAAACGTCAGGGCGTCCTCGCTTCCACGAAGCCTATCCGGAGCTTCCTTGGGGTCGCGCCATCGCTAGCGCACTGATCATCTAGCATTTCGCAACAACCGCCCCTGGTGCATGTAGGTGACCGATGGTTCCTTAATATAATGGCGTGAATTCCTCATGGTAAAGGATAGTAATGAAAAGAATTTAAGTTTTTTGGGCTATTACACGGCAGAGTCAATAATATTGTTTGCCGGATTCCCCTGAAGACTCTCGCTCACAATATTTACTTTGTGACCAGTCAATTGATCAATAATTTATTTGCGCCTTTAATACCCATACCCGTTAATATAACATATTTTTAATGGGGCACATTGTATACAAAACGGTAGGCATAAGACCTGCTTTATCCAAGGCGTACGCGCGAGCCTGTGAGGGCTATGAAGAGATGTTCAGCTGGAGATGCTCGATTCTGATCTCACCCTCTGTTATGAAAGGTAAATGCAATCCGTCTTTTGCGCGAGTTTTCTGCGCATGCGCGAACTCGTAGCGGCGACCGATGGAAACGTATTAGACGGCGTCGACGGCATTTCTCGGCGCCGCCAGTACACGGGGGCTGGCGCCACCGGGCGGCACGGTGACCGTCACAGGCTTTGCAAAAGGATGCCAACCACATCTGCCGCGTACGGTTGCCACTTTCTAGGCGTGCCGGCATGCAAGACGCGGTTTTTCAGGTTTCCTTTGGCGAGCCGCGACCAACAACGACGGGAAGCTTGAATTAGGGCCACCGTAAGTCAAGATATGAATGGCCGATCTTAGCAACCGACTGCGTACTCTCGACTGTGCGAAAAACACTTTGTTACAGGTATGTATGCGTCTAAAGGAAATGTGCATGACGAAAAGTATCTACTGGAGTTTGCACCGAGCCTCTAACGCACCAGTGATAGCCGCAATGAGCAATTTGTTCAGCGCGTGCTTGCTTTATGTGCGACGGAGCCTGATGGCGATGTATTTTGTCGTTTGTTTTCTTAATATGCAAAGGGGCCGGGTAGCGCAGATATCACAGGTGGCTGCTAAACCGCAATATTTAGCATGTTTTAGCATGTTAAAAAAAATGGACGTTCGTTGTGATGCACCGCCGTTCGCGAGCCGAGTGGTTGAGCTGGTCATGAGGCTCGCGAACGGCAGTGGATTACAACAAACGCCGTATTTTTTTTTCTTGTTAGTCAGGTGGCAATCATGATAAAACATGCTAAATATTACGGCTTAGCTCACACAGCCACTTGTGATGTTTAAGCTACCTAGCCTTTTCACACATAAAAAAACAGAAATGACAAAATACATTGCCATCAGGACTCGCCGCAACTAAATCAAACGCGCACCGAAGAAATCCTCATTCCAGCTATCACTGGTGCATTACAGGCTTGATGCAAACTCCAGTAGGTACTTTTCATCATGCATGTTTTCTTTAGTTGCACAGATACCTGTAGTATCTGTGTTGTTTCCGCTCGGAGCATATGACGCACTTGGCACACTTGCACGACGCACAGTATTTTTTTGCACGACGCACGACGCACAGTAAAGGCTCGCCTTCGTGCTCGCCGAAGCATTCGAATTTTTCTTGCTTTGGTGTACGGAATCAGATGCACCTCGTTACGGAGCTTGATAATCGTCCTCTTCGTCCAACCGTTTGCAACGGCAAAGAAAACGCCCGGCACAATTGAGTCTCCTGAAGGGTTCATGCTTGTTCACTTGCTGAGTGGATCGCGCTGGACATAGAACAGCGTTGGTTCGTGACCGAGATGCGCGTCCGATATGTGGAGATATGCATGTGTCACCTAGTCGTTGATTCGGCAGAAATCGCGGCGGAGGCAGATAGGTTGTGGATTGTTTCACAACAGAATGGCCATTCTCTGTGCACCGAGAACTTTTTCACCACTGCGACCACATCTCGACTGATGGCAAAAATCGGCTTGCCAGAAAAATGCCGCTAAAAATGCGTTGCCAGAAAAATGCCGCGCGTTTCTGCAGGTGTGCATTCCGGCTGGGACAATGGCCTTTTCAGGGGAGTGTATAAGTGCCTCTCTGTCAAGCTTCGTAGTTGAAATCTTATAGCTGCACGCATTGAGATGACGCGATGAGGAAGCGACGCCCATTGCGCCATGCCGGCGCCGCGGTGACCGCATTGTGCTCGGTAACTCAAGACACCCCGCGCATATGCGCCACTCGTAAGTCACAGAACACGATTCCACCTACCCCTGCAGCATCAAAAAACCCCTGGCTGCTTTGACCTTTCAGATCCCTCTCTATCTCTCTCTCTCTGCTCTGCGCTCTCCTGTCTGCCAAGAACATGCACGCTGAGAGCGTCTCATTCTGCCACGTCCAACACGGCCCGCGCTACACGTTCTCACAATACGAAGACAGTATATGTGTGCGTTATGAGCGGATTGTGAAAACGCTGTAGCATTCCCCCGTACTGCGTGAACATGATATACTGCAGTCACTCTCACTACTTTCCGCCCCGAAGCCAAAAAAACGGGAGCTTTCGCTTTCTACCTGCGTTGGCGTGGCCATTTCGTACGGTGCTCTTTCGCGTCGTCTGCTACACTGCCGTCCTATGTGTTTCTCGCCCTCTCCAACATGATGGCACCACATCCTCCCGCAAAAGACGAATTGGTAGCGCCCAACCGCTCAGCCATGTCTCGTGGTTTGATTATGACAAAATCCCGATGACCAGTCCGTGCTCCGTCATGTCTAATATCAACAGCCGAGGGAGGCGCATGGTTTTTCACTCACAATACCAACACCATTTTTTTAAAGAACTAGGGCTAACCCTGTACCGTTAAAGTACGATGATTGAAGACTTCAGAAACACTACAGATGCATAAGCTACAGGCTAAAGGCACACTGCGCTGCTTTATAAACATCCTAAATTCGAACAAAGTATCCGCAAAGGAAGAAAAAAATTCAAAAATACTTTTGCGGTGCTTTGCCAAATAATTTTGTTACCTTCTCCGCCGGAAAAAGCTATTTACACGCTCAGCTCCCCGGTTACTGTTTAGAGCATATAAAACTGGAACAAAATCGGGAAGGTAGCGGCATTGCAATTGAATGAAAATTTTATTCGTATTCAGTTCAGTTCAGGCGTTCAGTCGTGTCCGACTCTTCGTGACCCTATGGACCATGTCACGCCACGCTTTCCGGTCTCTCACTATCTTCTTAACATCACATAGCTTCATCTGCAATGCCTCGAGAATGCCATCTAACCATCGCGTTCGCTGCCTACCCCTTCTCCGGCGACCCTCAACCTTTCCCAACATCAAATCTTTCTCCAGCGACTCCTCTCTTCTCATCAGATGACCAAAGTAGCTGAGCTTTAACTTTAGAATTTGACGCTCCAATGAGCAGTCAGGGTTTATGGTCGACAATATCGACTGATTTGATCTTCTGGCAGTCCAAGGAACTCTTAAGAGTCTTCGCCAGCACCACAATTCAAACGCGTCAATTCTTCGGCGGTCAGCCTTTTTCACAGTCCAACTCTCGCATCCATACATCACAACAGGAAAGACCATAGCACGGGTTATACGGATCTTGGTTGGCAGACTAATGTCTCTGCTCTTTACTAGGCGGTCAAGGCTAACCATTGCTCTCTTTCCCAGAAGCAGGCGTCTCCTAATTTCATGGCTGCAGTCTCCTTCCGAGGTAATCTTGGCGCCCAAGAACAGAAAATCTGTCACAGCTTCCACTTCTTGTCCATTGATGCTCCAGGACTTGATAGGGCAAGAGGCCATGATCTTCGTCTTTTTAATGTTCAGTTTAAGCCCAAACTTCTCACTCTCTTCTTGTACGCGCATCAGTAGTCTCTTGAGTTCCACTTCACTTTCTGCCATTAAAGTGGTATCATCCACATATCTAAGGTTGTTGATACGTTTTCCAGCAATCTTCACTCCAGCTGATGACTCGTCCAGACCGGCCTTCCTCATGATGCACTCTGCATATAGGTTAAATAGGCAGGGCGACAGTATGCAGCCTTGCCTCACCCCTTTCTCAATCGGAAACCAATCAGTAAGACCATGCCCAGTTCTGACTGTGGCCTCTTGCCCTTAAAGGTTCCTGAGGAGACAGATGAGGTGAATTGGAACTCCCATCTCTTGGAGAGCTTGCCACAATCTGCTGTGATCTACGCAGTCAAACGCTTTCGCATAATCAATAAAGCAGAAGTAAATGGGTTTCTGGAACTCTCTTGCTTTTTCCATGATCCAGCGAAGGTTGGCAATTTGGTCTCTAGTTCCTCTGCCCTTGCGAAACCCAGCTTGCACGTCCGGAAGCTCCCGATCCACATACTGCTGCAGCCTACCTTGCAGGATTTTTAACATCACCTTGCTAGCATGCGAAATAAGCGCAATCGTACGGTAGTTGGAACAATCTTTGGCACTGCCTTTCTTTGGAATGGGGATGTAAACTGACCTTCTCCAATCCTGTGGCCATTGCAGGGTTGTCCAAATCTTTTGACATAATGTATGCAGTGTGTTAACAGCGTCGTGGTTGAGGTTTTGAAGCAACTCAGCTGGAATACCATCAATTCCGCTAGCTTTGTTCTTAGCAAGGCTGGCTAAGGCCCATTCAACTTCACTCTTCAGGATGCCCGGCTCGACATCAGTAATCACAACTGTCCTATGTTGGGTTTGCACATCCGGGTCCTTCTTGTACAGTTCTTCTGTGTATTCCTGCCACCTCTTCTTTATCTCTGAGGCTTAAGTGAGGTCCTTGCCTCGTTTGTCCTTTATCACGCCCAGCTTAGCACAGCAGATTCCTTTGATATCCTTGATTGTCTTATACAGAGCTCTTGTGTTCCTTAATTGGCTGTTGTCCTCAACTGCTTGACACTGTATGTTCAGGAAGGCATTCTTATCTCTCCTTGCTATTTTCTGAAAATCTGCATTGAGAACCTTGTATCTTTCTCTTTCCCCCATACCTTTTGCCATCCTCCTTTCCTCAGCTATTTGCAAAGCCTCTTCAGATAACCAGTTTGCTTTTTTGCATTTCTTTTGCTTTGGAACTACCTTAGTAGCAACTTCTTGTATTATATCACGAACATCAGTCCACATCTCTTCGGGCTCTTTGTCTTCTAGATCTAATTCTTGAAGTCGATTCCTCACTTCCACAGCATATTCTAATGTAATCTGATCCAGATCATACCTGAAAGGCCTTCTAGTGTTCTGCGTTTTCCTCAATCGAAGCTTAATTTTGGCAACAAGAAGCTGATGATCGGTGCCACAATCGGCCCCAGGCCTTGTTTTTACTGCTTGTATAGCGCTTCTCCATCTCTGCCGGCAAATACTATAATCGATCTGATTCCTGTACAGACCGTCCGGTGAAATCCATGTGTACAGGCGCCTCTTGTGCTGTTGAAAATGAGTATTCGCTATGGTCAGGTTGTTTTCTTGACGGAACTCTACTAGCTTCTGCCCAGCTTCATTTGGCTCACCAAGACCGAACTTGCCTGTAATTCCGGATATTTCTTCACTCCCGACCTTAGCATTCCAGTCTCCTATGAGAAAAACGACGTCTGATGATGGGGTGCGGTCTAAAAGGCATTGTAGGTCCGCATAAAATCTCTCAACGTCAGCTTCTTCAGCAGCAGTGGTCGGTGCATAGACTTGGATAACTGTTATGTTGAAAGGGTGACCTTTGATCCGAAGTGAAATCATTCGGTATTAAAAAAGGCCCATAAGTCACGCCTGGCACGCATCCAGAAAACGTTATTTTTCCCTGGCGATAGAACTTACCTCACTACATTCGATATTGCCAGCCTTCTGGACCAGCAATTACAAACGCACGATTATGAGGCGCACGAAGCAGGGAAGGAAGTGAGCGCCCTGATCGAGCAATATTAGGAAGTTGCCAAGAAACTGCTGCCGCTGGAATAGATTGCATAGGCTGAAATTAACTGCCCCGCGATGGCACGTCTATGCAGGAACGACAAGATCATTTTCTTTTGTACAAATTTGTAGTTTGTTCTTGAATACTTAGTAAATTTCAACGCTCTTGGTGTACTTCACCAGCGTAAGGTGCTGCCTTCAGTGTTTCAAAAGGAAAACCCACTCTGAAAACCTGCAGCTCTAAAAGGCCTGTTCGTTTATTGTACAATGATACTTCCGGTAACGACAAAAATTGCTCATGTTATTTTTAATTGGGTACATCAATTTATTTCATTATCAAAAAACAATTGAGTTCAGCATATCATTTTTTAATCATAACGGGTGTAGCATATTACCAGGCACTGAGAAAAAGCATTGCATAAAAAAGTTATGATCCGCACGGTAATCCACAATTCATAGGTAGGCCTTGGTTCGCAATATTTCCGTTCTTTCATCATTCCTTTTTGCATGTGCTTCTTTCGGCGATGCTCTTCCTGAATAGGTCAGCCAAAGGTATGTCGATGATGCATGTGATTTCGCCGCCCCTCTTCATTTGAGAAAGCTTAGGAAGAAAAGAGCAATAAATATGTTTTTAGTATTTTTTGAAGCATTTCAGTTTTTTTTCCAAGGCGAATATTTGATATGTGCAGGGGAATTTTCGATACAAAATTCTATTGAATACCGTAAGTACTAAGTTTCAAAGACAAGCATATATGGTTTTTAGTCAATGTATTTCAAAAGCAACAAACAAAATGTTATTATGCAAGCAGCAATTACAGAGTGGTTGATAGAATAAAGGAAGCAGGGAAATAATCATCCAGCAGAAACTGTGAAATCAACCGGTGTTTTTTACATATCCTAATATTTCTATAATCAGAGTTTTCTGAGTTTTAAAGCATAACGATATATAAACATGTTCCACATCATGCGGCCAATAATATCTGCCTTGAAACCACCAAAGTTTCCAAGGACTGCGAGTCCAAATGTTCAACGCGTGCAGTAAAATAGATTTTTTTTTAAAGCAGCTTGGTTATATAATATGTCTTGCTAAATACGAAGCTTTGATGGTGCACTACATTGAGCTAAGAAGAAAAATATTAGGTCCTGCCAGCTCCACCATCCATAATCTGGTATATGCAGCTTTTTCATGCCTTAAGCTAGTGGCGTCGTACAATGCCTAATAATTGAAATATTTCTCAAGTTAGATGGAGCAGAGAGTGGAGAGTGAGCTGTTAATTTGCGATTTCTATCTGAGCAGTTTTATCAGGCTGAGCAAAAACATTATTTATTACAATTGCCTTAAAGTTCAGCAAATTCGGTGCACAACATTTGCAACATTTGCACAAGGGCACAACCTTTCCTTGGGTACGAACACAAAGCGAAACCTCAATTTAGAGTGTGTTGATAAAGCAGACTAAACATTTTTATTTATCTTTGTATATTGTAAATGCATTAGCCATGAATGGTATTGTAAAATGTAAAATGCCGTGTGCTATAGCTGCGTCTGATTTCAGAGCGAGTAAGCAAGCAATTGATCCGAAAGAAGACATTTTTGTTGTGCGTGTAGCGTTGCAGTTGTCACTACGTTTACTTTAAGAAGGCGCAAGACGAAGAAATAGGAGCCCTTTCCACTGACATATATCCTTGCAGTAAGAAGGTTTCAGCAGCATTAATTTTTTTATCCATCTGTGGTTTCGCGTCTAGCAAATTATGTACGTACAGTTACAATTAACTATAAAGTTTTTGTTAGGCACCCGAGTTGTTCATTTAATAATGCTGCTTACTTAAAATTGGTTTATCCCTTGAGGCGAAAGTTCAGGTGATGAGACGGGTCAACGTGCATTATGCACTAGAGACTTTTAGCACAACAAAGACACCCTACCGAAGACATGCAATGGATTACCGGGTGCTTGGACCAGGTGTGAATACGAGTGCACAGGAGTGGTCTGGTAACCGGTATACTCCTATGCTGGTACCTCCGTGCTCTGCCCTGTTACTACATGTTACTCACGAATTATTGACATCAAACTTTTTTGAAGTGAAAGCTTCCAGAGCGTCGTGCAGCGAGTGTCGCCGTTGCACACCGAGTAACGTCAACGTCATGTGCGGAGCAAGTAGCCGGAGCTGGGCGTCTCCGCAAATGACGGCGCGCCAACGCGGCGTTCTCGCTTCATCTTGTGTTGCTGCGTCACGTCTAGTTTTAACACCTGGTCCTTTTTCTCACATCTCGCAAATTTTATTCCTACAGGCAGATATTTTGACAAATACACACCATTGTCTGACAATGCTGTACAATCTTCTAGTTCCCTGTCTACCCTTTCTCTCCACCGCCAACTACCCTTAAAAATGCCTACGATAGTCTCCCTGTACTCTCGATACGTCTATGGTTGCTTTGAGGTACGAAAACTGCCTTCGAGGAGTCACAAGCTGGGAGCAGTGCTTGGGCTGCGTTTTCTTTACACTCGCAGATATCCATCTAAGAGCTCAGTAAACCGTGCCTGCCCATGGTAGGTGAACCTCCGTTCTGTAAGCTAGGCTATCAATATGAGTTTAACCTGGCTTAACATCACAGCATACTCAAGTGAAACAAAGGTCTCTCTTGCATAACGTGGCTTAGCTGGGAAGAACCACATGGGAAGAAGCACAATATTGGTCGAGAGCTCTTAAATCACACATGAAGCGGTGAATTTGAAAGCTAAGTGAATTTTGCTGGACACAAATATATTTGAGGTGACGTGCAAACTGATCCCGAAAGCATTGGGTGATACTTCAGGGGCGTGATGTCTTGATGCATAATTCTAATTTTAGCGTTAATTTGTGGGTATCATGAGGTCTTTCATATATTGTGTTTCACTGAACGAGATTTGATACAGCACCGTAATGGGCCTTAGTGTGCTTGAAGCACCGTCTTCGAAAAATTGACAGAATATGCCTAAATTATCGCTTTTGTCCTTAAGGGCAGACAGAGTGTACTTGCCTTCAAGTGGCGAGCGTATCTGAACGAGATCAGCCAGCCAAGCAACAATCATGAGGCTATAATGCTGATTGATCATGCCCATTAAAGCGAATTATAAGAATTCCCCAAAATTTTACCACCTGTGCTGCCTGCCACGATTTACACGTTCAATGTGGAGACTTTCTGCCTGCTAATTCAGAATACACCATAATAGCCTCTACTGAGCCTTTATCATACGCATCGTTTACCATAGGCACGTTCCTGCACTACAAGAGCCATTACGTTCGCTAGCACCACGCTGGCACATCCGTAATCCTTCGCAGAAAAGTCAATATTATGCACTTAAGCAACATTGTTTTCTTTAAATTATCGCGGGAGCGGTGACTGCATGGCACAGCTGCGCTAAGGCGAAACAGTGTAGTACTCTGGGGAGGAAACTGGCATATGCGCCTCTCATGCTGCTGGAGCCAACGCCGTCTGTGTGGCTGTTGTGCGAAGCAGCCCCGCGAAGCAGTGCTTACGGTCTGACTTCACAGGAGGAGGATCTCTAGTCTTATGAGCACTGGTGGAAAAGAATATAAAGATAAATTAGCCTGCTTGACATGTAGTTTTAGAGGAAGCTTAAAATTTACTTTTTCCACCTTAGATTTTAGAAAATATATGTTAATTGTTTTTTATAAAAACTCACTGGAATATAACCGAAAAAACAAGGAAGAATTGTTCTCAAAAACACTGACGAGAAAAATGACGTCAGCCTGTTTCTTATTCTTAAGAGTCCTTATACAATCAAGCAAGGGGGTTTCAGACCCCTGTAGATTCTAGTGGGCGGTCTCAAACCCCCCTCCCCTCCAGAGACTTTCCTGACTTTAGGCCCTACCGCGAAGCAAGCTTTATGCTCCAGCACGCTTGTTTCATTTTCTATATGGGAGTTGGTTTCACCTTGATTCATTTCCTCATGGGAGTTCGCAGTGAAGTCCCACACAGCTGTGAGCGCCAGCTGCGCACATCAGTTCCGATGCCTGAGCTGAGGCAGACCTGGGTGCACTTCGTGCATCTTCTATGCTGGACTCATAGAATCTGGGAGAAAACAGGTACAAAGTGCCCAGAATGCGAAATCTCCCCGGTCACCGACGCGGCGCTTTCCGGTAAAGCTGATACCGGGTTCTCGCGGAGGGGGGGGGGGGGGGGTTATAATGGTGGCTGGACTTCAAAGGTTACCTCGGGGAATTGGCCTTATCGGCCAGTCGCGCGGCTTAGGCGTCCTTGCAGGACGCCGAGGAAAGGGGAGCCTAGTAGTTGTCCAAATATGATGAAACACCTGCCGAGTTAAGGGAGTAACGGTTAGTAAGCCCTAAATTATTTGACTGAGCTCGGTTCGTGGTTGATTTTCCCAGCAGCCAGGCCATGAACACTCGCCCCTCAGTATGTGTTGAGTAAGCTCAGACGAGTAAATAAAGGCAGGAGGATGGTTGGTAAGCTCAACTGATGTCCATTGGTTGAACCGCGGTGCCTGCGCAAGCCCGCGCCTGAATTGGCAGCATCATCGAAAATTTAACTTGGAGCTGGAACCCGTGAAAGCACTTGGGGGGCTAAGTAGCCGCCGGGGCGAGCGATCCCACTGAATTGACTGAACTAACAACCCGGCCCCGCGGTTGGTGCGGGATATGAAAACGGGTGTATTCTAGAGGGGCCCCAGATTCACCGCCTCAACGTTAGGTTTTCACCTGACCCTGCGTCGGTGCCCGGGCGTGCCTGGTGAGTTAGTGGCATTCCCGCAAGTCGAGGCCGCACATACAAAGGATCTTGGGGCTCTACCTCTCCTGGCCAGACATGCCCTAAGGGGAGCCAAGAAATATCAGAAAGTGATGGCAAAAACTCGCTGTCCCCAGTTTCCGTCCAACTATCGTATCCATCCCTAACTCCCATTGCCCATTCTCCTATAAAATTCCGTTACATCTCTGGGGAGATCAGGGGAGTCTACTCGGGCCCATATGCCTGGCTTTGGGTCACTGTAGTTGGCTCCCCTTTTTTATTTATTATTTGTATATTAAAACTTTTGTCCGATGGACCTGCTCATTTATATCGCCAATTCAGGAGCTTTCTCTACCCGCGATGCATTAGCGGTGCGGGAGAAGTCTGACTTTAAACTCCATATTGCTTCGTGTCTCATAAAGAATACAAGACACTGGAGGCGTACAGAAAAATTCATAAAAGACAAATGGGGTGAGCCGCAGGGCCCCATATACTAAGCTGTGTCATAACGACATTGTTTAGAGAAAAACATAAGTGCAATACAAAATCTAAATATGAAATGTACTTTGTAAAGGGAAATCAGTTATTACTGTCTGAAGAAAGCAATATTCTCTGAATGCAAATGTAGTGTAGAAAACACTTCCCTCAATATGGCAAAAATAATTACTTATGCCACAAGAAATAGCCAGCGGTTCTGGGCGAAATAAACAACCAAAATGCAATTTCACTCATTCAGCAAAAATCATAAAATACAATAAAAAACAATGAGGTGGTAAAAATGAAAATATTTTTTGTGATATCAAGCAAGGAAAGACAGATATTTTTCATTAACAAGGAACACTACTAAAACAACGAGGCTGGTAAACTTCCAGGGCTGGAGGATGAGGGACTCATCCCGAAAGCAGTTCTTTTAACTATATCAATAGGCTGATATGTAGGGTCCTCTACAATTATTTTCCTTAAGTAACGATGGAAGCTGATTTGTAGGACGTGGTAAACTGCTAATCGGCAACCAGTCGTCTTTAAGATATCAACCGCCCTGTATGAAGCCGTAAAAGTTGTGGTCGAAACTCCTTCAGACCCGATACATAGGAGCCGCTTATCGCCAGGGTTGTTCCGCACTACTCAAAACAGTCTAGCTGAAGACGCTCATTCCAGGGGGATAATTTTTGACGAGCCCTTTTTTCTGGCCTGTTCCATTATCTCTTTCGTCTAGGGCAGCAGCACCTTCCAGTCGATGTTCGCACAATACTTCTAAAAGAACCACCGAGTGTGTCTCCTCGTGTTCTCAATTATACTCCACAGCATCTATTATGCATAGCGTCTGTTCATTAATATTTTCAAGCCTTTCTTCTAGGAAAACCACTAAAATATAGTTCATGTCTGGATGCTGAAATAGCGAAATTTCGTGCCACAGAGCTCACTTCTTTCCAATCCAGAAAAACAAATATTTGATAGGTACTGTTTGGGCCTGAGCATTCACATGGGGCATGTACTGCACTTCCCTTCGTGCCGATACTAAGCCACACGGTTTTGTTTTAGGTAAATATCCACGTATATAATAAGACGCTGTTCATTCGCATACATGACGGCAGATAAACCTCTTACGAATCGCATGTGGTACTAATCGCGCTCAGTTTTCGTCTTGATCAATCATGGGTTACTTCGCGCGACCGCAAAAAAGAAATCACAAAACTGCAGACCTTAACTGAGCTCAGAAATAGCCTAACCGAAGCAACATTACAGCATGAAGGAAATATGCAGAAAAAACTGCACATAAATGTTGCGCGCAAAACATAGCTAGAAAAAACAAGCACCGCAAGGGTAAACATATCCCGACACAAACACAATTTATTTGGGAAAAGTTAGCGTTATACAACCCCACTTTAAGAGCTATCCTTGAAATCCTTCAGCCAGTCATTGTATTGTTTGCATGCACTTACCATGCGGTTGAGAGAAGAGAAGCAGAATACTCCTTTGTGTCGGGTAACGTACCACTTGCTGTGGTCCTCACGACTTGAGAACACAGCGGATCCTTTAGCTGTTTTCACGCCAATAACAGTGACGTCAGTGACACTGTAGGTCTTCGAACAGTGCTTAGTTTGGGCACCGCCAGCGCCGTTTTGCCACGACTGGACAACGATGCTGTCGTTCATCTGGCGACCGAGCTCTTCGGTGTAAATATCTGAAATGGGCGATTTTGCAACATTGTCTGTTGTCTTCATCTACACAACTTAGCCCAAACACAGCCCACGGCATCAGCACTGTTTTGTGTATATGCCGTGCGTACCAGCTAAATTGATTAAATTTTTTCAAATAAAAGAAGCATCCCGCTAAAGCGGAAAAAATCCGAAGCTGCGGGAATTGCCTCACAGAAGCCTGAAGTATTAAAATACTTTTTTCTACAAAATATATGACTAATAACTATGTGGGGAAGTAGACAATAGACATATATTCTACGAAAGTTGCGGCTTACTGATAAATAGAGGACAATATGGTGTTTCTCATCATACACACGCTTTTAATTATTTTTATTGTGATCATTACAGCATATCAGACATCTATACTACAGATATTCAGCGCACAAGAAGGCTACACTCTCAGACACAATAACCATTCTTCTGAGCACTGCTTCCCGCAATGGTACTTGACCGAGCTTTATTATCCCGCGACACCACACCACCTTCTAGATAAAATCTTTCGAAATACGTTTCTAATACATATTTTTTAAAGAAACATCCTGTCTATTTTCGAGAAATCTTGTTATCTCATTTCTTTATCTCAAACTGCTCTCTTCAAAAAATATTTTTCTTGTTTTGAAAATGAATACATTACAGTAAACCGTAAGCGGGCTGCTGCTATCTACAGCAGATTTTGGCCTCAATACCCATTTTTATTCCTACTTGAGAAGAGCGTATTGCCGGGCTAGTTGGTGATCCATTGGGTAAAAAATTGCGCAAAAAAAAACACAAAGGACAAAGAAGAACACACACGTCTTATGTGTTCTTCTTTGTCCTTTGTGTTTTTTTTTGCGCAATTTTTTACCCAATTATTCCTACTTGCAGTGCAATTGTGAAAGCTGCAACACGTGCTTGAAGTCCGGAATATAACATATATAAAAATATTAAGACAAACAATATATCTTCATGATCAAGCAAGAAAATATTGCCAGGGGGCGCTCGGAGTGAAAGACGACGTTGAAGTGAATCGGCTCCGGACTCGCAGGCCGTACCTAAACCTTGGACCGTGTAATTCTACCTTTACCGGCTCTGTTAACCTAGCCCCAGTCGCCAAGACCGTGACAAATCTGGAGGAGGTCAGGTCTGATGTCCCGTACCCCTACGCTAAGCAGGAGTGCTGGTCATATATTCGAGGAAACGCCCGTTCACCGCACTAGCCGCAGGCAACGAGGCCTACCACCTGAGTTTTCCCCCTCGGGCATGACTACCAGTAGCCACGGCGTCGTCGCAATGCCTGGCGTGACCCCCACCTACGTGACGTTGCAAAACCCCCGCGTCCCAAAGACCTTTCACGGGGAAACATATGAAGACGTCGACGACTGGTTGCAGCACTACGAAAGGGTAGCTACATTCAACCTCTGGGATGACGCCGCACGGCTTCGAAATAATGTATATTTCAGCCTCGAGGATGGCGCTCGGACGTGGTTCGAGAACCATGAAGAGCAGCTGTCGTCTTGGAGCGAGTTCAAACGTCATCTTGCGGCAACTTACGGAAGCTCAGATCGCCACGAACGGGCCGAACGCGCTCTACACACTCGGATCCAAATGTCTAACGAAACCGTCGCGGCGTTTATCGAAGACATGACGCGCCTGTTTAAGCGTGCGGATCCTACGATGTACGAGGACAAAAAGCTGCGCTACCTCATGCGTGGCGTCAAAGAGCAGCTTTTCGCTGGCCTGGTGCGCAACCCGCCGAAAACTGTTGCAGAATTCTTTGCGGAAACATCCACTATAGAGAAAGTGCTTCACCAGCGAGCTTCGGCACGGGATCACACCATCCACGCCGCCTCCGTCTCTGCTGAATTCCCATCGCATAGCATGGACACATCGGCGCTACGGGAGCTCATACGTTCCGTTGTGCGCGACGAACTCCGACTGATGTATGGCACACCTCAACCAGCTCCTTCCTCCAGTGCCAGCGTTGTCCGCGACGAGGTGCAACAAGCGCTCCGGCCTCCATTTCCAATCGGTGAACCTCGCCCTACTCCTCCTCTTACACCACCAGAGTGTCACCGCCCTACATACTCCCAGGTGCTGCAATCCTCTCCGCCCTCGTCGCCGTCCCTGATTCCTCCGAACGTAGCTGGGCCGAAAACAGCAGCCCCCGTGATCCAGTACGTCACAGATTCTCGACCGCCTACACGGAAAGCAGACGAGTGGCGTACCCCCGACCGACGGCCGTTATGCTTCCACTGCGGCGATCCGGGTCATGTCTATCGGCGCTGTCCCTACCGTCGACTAGGTCTCAAAGGGTTTTCCGCTGATTCTCCGCCGCCTCGCTACGGCGAACGGCCTCGAGCCGTTGAAGATTTCGTCAATGATCAGCGCCGGATCGTTCCGTCTCGTCTGCGACCATCTAGATCAACGTCACCCAGGTCTCGCCCGTCGCCATCTGCTACGAGTTCCTCATGGGCAGCGCAGGGCCGCTCGCCCAGTCCCCAGAGGGAAAACTGAAACCAGCGACCTTCGGGGGTAGGCTCGCTGGACATCGCGGCGCGGGAGACACCCTATTGATGCGGACACGGAAAGACTACGCATCGACATTGGAAAAGTCCGCGGTTACCAATCATAACGCCACATCGACGCCACCACGACGCACCTGCAACAACGACGAATTGCCGGTGGAACCGACGACGAAACGACGCACCCGAAACGACGACGAATTGCCGCTGGAACAAACGACGCAACCACGCACCCGCAACAACGACGAATTGCCGGTGGGACATATGACGCAACAACGCACCCGCAACGACCACGAAATGCCGGTGGAACGGACGCTGCAACAACGCACCTGCAACGACGACGAATTGCAGGTGAAGCAGACCGCGTACACCGACGCAGAGCACTCAAAGACTCAGAAGCCTGACATTCGCGAGCACATTTCGTTGGACATACCCGTAGTACTGGATGGTCGCCATGTTCTAGCTCTGTTGGATACTGGCGCTGATTATTCTATTTTGAGCAGCCAGTTTGCCGCAGTTCTCAAGAAGGTTTTGACTCCGTGGGCTGGTACAAACGTTCGCACCGCGGGCGGTCATCTGATTACTCCTCTGGGCATGTGCACGGCCAGAGTTCAAATTCAAGAATCAACATTTGTGGTAAGCTGCCTTGTTCTGAAAAGCTGTTCGCGTGACCTGATTCTGGGCGTAGATTTTCTTCGTGAATATGGCGCAATTATTGACCTCCGAAATTCTAAGGTGTCGTTTTCTACTGAGAAAGCAGTGGTCCTCAGCGGTGCAAAGCGACCACTCAATGAGCTTCGAGTTTATGAGGACAGTGTCACTCTTCCACCCCGAACAAGCACCTTCATTAATGTCAAATGCAATGCCCTTAACGATGGTGACGCAATAGCCGAAACTAACGTATCGTTACTGTTGACACAAGGGGTCTGCGTGGCCCGCAGTTTGATACATCTTCACCGTGGTCAGTCCAAGGTACTTGTTACAAATGTTTCGCACGAGTATCGGCACCTTTTTCGTGACACTTCCGTAGCTATCGCCGAACGCATCTCTGATGTCTCCGAGTGCTTGTCCACAGAAACGGTGCCACCGCCCACATCCCTCGACAATCTCGATGTCAGCTCAGAGCTATCGGTCAGCCAGCGTGACCAGCTGTTTTCATTGTTACTTGAATTCAAAGAGTGTTTTGCATCGTCGTCAAAAGTGAATCAAACTCCCATCGTCAAGCACCAGAGCGTGACGTTCGATAATGTGCGCCCAATCCGCCAGCACCCCTACCGCGTCTCTTCGACCGAGCGCGAAGTTATTAGGTCACAAGTTAAGGAAATGCTCGAAGATGAGGTTATCCAGCCTTCCAATAGCCCGTGGTCCTCCCCGGTCGTTCTAGTTAAAAAGAAAGACGGCACGTTACGTTTTTGCGTCGATTACCGCAAACTGAACGCCGTAACCAAGAAGGATGTCTACCCCTTGCCGCGGATTGACGACTCTCTCGACCGCCTTCGGCGTGCAAAGTATTTTTCGTCCATCGATTTAAAAAGTGGCTACTGGCAGATTGAGGTCGATGAGCGAGATCGTGAGAAAACGGCCTTCGTCACACCCGACGGCCATTACGAATTTAAAGTTCTACCTTTCGGCCTGTGTTCCGTGCCGGCCACATTTCAGCGGATGATGGACACTGTCCTCGCCGGCCTTAAATGGCAGTGTTGTCTAGTCTACCTAGATGACGTGGTGGTCTTCGCAGAATCATTTGCACAACATCTTCAGCGCCTGCGGTCAGCACTCGAAGGCCTTCGATCCGCTAACTTGACACTTAAGCCACAGAAATGCCACTTTGGCTACCGAGAGCTTAAATTTCTCGGCCATGTCGTCAGCGCCGCCGGCGTGAAGCCCGACCCTGACAAGATTACTGCTGTCGCGGAATTTCCGATTCCACGGGACAAGAAAGCTGTTCGCCGATTTCTCGGCTTGTGCAGTTACTACCGGCGTTTTATCGATAACTTCGCTGATCTCGCTGAACCGCTGACTGAGCTCACCCGGGGAGACACCCCTTTTGTTTGGACTCACGAACAAGAAGCTGCTTTTGCCGAGCTGCGTCTCCGTCTCCAATCGCCGCCTGTTCTAGCCCATTTCGATGAGCAGGGGGAGACAGAAATACACACCGACGCCAGTAACAGTGGTCTTGGGGCGGTTCTCGTGCAACGTCAAGAGGGTGTTGAACGAGTCATCGCCTATGCCAGCCGTACTTTATCCCGCGCCGAGATGAACTATTCAACTACTGAAAAGGAATGCCTCGCCATTATTTGGGCTGCTGCGAAATTTCGCCCCTACCTTTATAGTCGCCCATTTAAAGTTGTCACTGACCACCATTCTTTGTGTTGGCTGGCCAACCTGCGTGACCCATGCGGCCGCCTGGCGCGATGGAGCCTTCGCCCACAGGAGTTCGATCTCACTATTGTTTATAAGTCCGGACATAAGCATGAATATGCTTACACGCTCTCCCGCGCGCCTGTCGAGCTCGCTTCACCAGACACAAATGACACTGGCAGTTTCCTCGGAGCTGTTGATGCTTCAGATATGTCACATCAGCAGCGTGCCGATCCAGATTTACGAGCACTGCTTGATTATTTAGAAGGTCAGCCAGCCACCATACCTAAGTGCTTTTCTCGGAGCCTCTCAACTTTCTGCCTGAGAGGTGGTGTGCTTTATAATCAGAACTCTAGATCCAAGTCGAGAACCTACCTCCTCGTCGTACCCACAGCTCTGAGAGAGGAAATCCTTTCCGCGTGCCACGATGAGCCAACATCTGGCCATTTGGGCTATTCTCGCACACTTGCTAGGATACGACAGACATTCTACTGGCCCAACCTTGCCACTGTTGTTAAGCACTATGTCAAGAGCTGTCGGCAATGTCAGCGTCGGAAGGTTCCGCAATCAAAGCCTGCGGGCCTCCTCATGCCCATAATACCACCACGAGCACCATTTGATCAAGTCGGCATGGACCTTCTCGGTCCTTTCCCTCGATCCTCTGGTGGCAACCGTTGGATAATCATCGCCACAGACTATCTGACTCGCTATGCCGAGACCAAAGCGTTACCTAGTGGTACAGCGTCTGAAGTTGCCCATTTCTTTGTACACCAGATCATACTACGGCACGGTGCTCCTACCTGTATTATTACTGATAGAGGGACTGCCTTTACTTCAAAAATGATGGCCGAAGTCTTTCATCTCAGCGGTACGGCGCATCGAAAAGGTACTGCTTACCATCCGCAGACCAATGGGCTGACGGAAAGTCTTAATAAGACCATCGCGGATATGCTGGCGATGTACGTCGACGCCAAGCACAAGACTTGGGATGCGATCGTACCATATGTGACGTTCGCATACAATACGGCAGTCCAAGAGACTACACGTTTCACGCCGTTTCGCCTCGTTTACGGCAGGGAGGTTCGGACGATGCTGGACGCAATGCTCCCTTACCAAACAGATACCGAACTTTGTTCTGACGCCGAGCAGTTTGCCCAAGATGCTGAGCAAGCACTCCAGCACGCGTCCACATCACCCAACAACAGGACAGGGATCCACGCCGGTACAACCTCCGCCACAGACAAGCTTCCTACAACACCGGGGACCAGGTGTGGGTGTGGACTCCTGTTCGACGCTGCGGCCTTTCAGACAAGCTAATTTGCCGCTACTTCGGACCGTATAAAATCGTGCGACGCATCAGTAACGTCAATTACGAGGTGCTCCCGGATAGATCAGAGCACACAGGCCGTCGGCTACCTCGTCCAGAGACAGTTCATGTCTTGCGATTGAAGCCGTACTTTGCACGGCGACTGACAAACTACATCTACAAACTTTTTTTTTGAGTGGGGAGGTTGCTTTCGTACGCTTGTGTGCACGTGTAACTGTGTGCGTTACGCTTAAGGAGGGAGGAATGCCAGGGGGCGCTCGGAGTGAAAGACGACTTTGAAGTGAATCGGTTCCGGACTCGCAGGCCGTACCTAAACCTTGGACCGTGTAATTCTACCTTTACCGGCTCTGTTAACCTAGGCCCAGTCGCCAAGACCGTGACAATATACTATAACTGTCCAGGATATATCCCAGAAGTAAGAATAGCAAAGCAGTTAGGGGGTCATGCATATGGGTAAAACATCGAATATAGACTTTTTGTGGCGTGAACAGCTCAGTAGGATAAGGTGGGGGGGGGGGGGGGGCTGACTAGTTTGAAGCGCTATTTTGGTCATACGATTGGAAAAGTAATTTCCCAAAATAGGGAGAATAAATTGCTCCGCTATAATGGGCTGTCACATAGGGAAATGAAGGGTGCTGACATTTTTACTGGTATGCTTTTATCTATTTAAAAAGAATGAACGTTTGGCGAATATAACAATAATCTTCGTCTCTTTCAGTTCCATGCCAAACGCTTTGAGAAGAATGCGATTTTGGCACATTACCAGTGAAGTGTTCTCTGCCGAGGTAACCAGTGAAGAAGCGCCGCTGAAAACTCCAATTTAGGTGTATGATGCAGCCACAATGTATATATTGTTTATTGCTAGCGGTGTTGCTCTTTTTGCTAACTTGGCGAAGCACTTACAAAGAACTTTGCACTATATTTGGAAGAAGCATACATATAAACATTTCGACCCGTGATTATAGAACACCATACGTCAGCAAACAACATGTATTTGCTCCTGAAAACGAGTGGTGCATCTTATTATTGGACTGCGCCCAGAATGAAATTCACACCGAATGATCGAAAATACTTTAGCACTCTTGTCAACTGACTTGTATGACTAGAATAGTAATTAAACCATGTTCTTGTAGCGAATGCAGCTGTCCAGAACCTCGGTATCCTTTCAAATTAGCTGATGTTATCAGTAATTGCATCCTATATGGGAGGTATTATAATGTTACGCAAGCGTGGTAATGCTGAGATCAGCGAGTGAAGAGAGTGATATTGTACTTAAATTACCAGTTTATTGCGCTGTGTTGCACTGGCAAAAAAGTTAAGCAACTCAGCAGCTACAAGAACAGCAACAGCGTACTCGTTTGCCGTCGAAGTAGAAAAGACCGTTCACCTCGGCAATGCTCAATTTAAAGTCTGCAAAGCAGCATCTAAATAAACGCGCTAAAGATGACCAGAACAACCTATAGTCGTTTTGGAAACTGACCTAAGCCACTAGAAGGGTTCGAAATATATCTAAGTGCATCTTGCGCGAAAAACAAACGATAAAGCCCCATCTCGGTAGCACGGAGCCTCAAAAAGATCGTTCCGCGCGTTCCAGTAACGGTGATAATGCCAACTGCTGGTGGATGTTGAAAATAACAACCAATATAAAGTTTTCAATGCTTCTCGGCACTACTCCTTCTTAAAATTGATCGACCCGATGCTTCGCAAAACGAGCAGAAGGTAAACGCCAACTTTAGAAATTAAAACGTCAAGAGCATTTAACGAGCGTAATAATACTTCAGGCGCTCAACAAGCATGATTTTCAGGCGCATCCGGTTCCGCTCAAATATGGTCGTACCGCCGGCGATGACATCAAAGTTCAGTTTCCCGTGGCGTTTAAGGACTTTGCGGGCCAAATTACCACATTAAAAGCATTTCACTCAGTCCATAACGGTGAATCGGCGTCGAAAACCGGCTTGGTCTCACGACTTGTACTCAGCATCGCGTCATCAAAATTACAGCATGAGGAGTCGGTTTTTCTTAAATTTTCTCTTTGTCCTATAACACATCGAGCAAACAGACAATACAAATTAGACTCATATTTAATAACCTCAGGTCGCATGTTAAATCGCACCTCAGCCTATTTCAAAGCAGCTACGCGAGAAGGGCTGTGGGTTTGATAAACTTAAGATAGCAATATTAAAGAGTGGCTTCAAAAACACTCGTGAGCGTGAGCAACGAGATTCATACTTTATTTTTAAGCTGAAGACAGTGTAAAAGGGCATAACCTCAAGCCATGGCCTTCTATAATCTCCTCTAGGAGTAGAGAATTACAAAACACTAAGCCCCATTGCCTGTATCGTCCGAAGTCATGCCCGATTTTGCCCTTTTTATGCCAAGTTCGGGAAAATACTCCGACCCCCTTTACGCTCATGTTAATGTCTTCCAAAGGATGCAACCTGCCACCCTCATTCCCCTGATTTTTTTTCTTTTTGACAATTTCCCTTTTCTGGCCGCTCTATTATCTAAGGCTCCTTACAAAAAACGGCACATCAGGGTTTCTTTTTATTCTTAATTTTGATGGGGTCACTCTCCCTTCCCCCTGCCCTCTAGATCGGTTGGAAGTGACAACGCTCTTTATTCTTCGACTGATGTAGTTTCGATGAAGCACGCTCTGCAGACCACCTCCGCTGAGCGCGACAGGCCTGTCCATCAGCAAGCACACCGTAGCAAGCAAAAGAGGAATGACTACCGGACCTTTTACATCCCTAATGCTTATGTTTTCACGGTTTGCATTTTCTATGCATTTATGAACCTATCTCCGTCTTATCTTTGCGCTCGCCCAACTACTATAAAAGAGGGAAGTTGCAGCGAAAACAATCCACCCTTAAAGAAAATCGGTATTAGGTCGAACCGTCGTGTCAAAGAAAAATGTTTTCTTTCCTTCTATGAATAGTGTACCTCGCTTCGTACAATTTTAAATATACACTATACATATTAAGTATACATATTTTAAGGAAGACAACGAAAACACAGCTCCACGACATCGATATCGCCATCGCTTGTGTCCGACGTCCATCCCTCGCGCTGAAGCTACTGAAGCTGTGCACTGTGGCTGGGAATTCTACACTGTTGTGTTCGAAGTACTAGCAGCGTTAGACGTCGGACCAAGTCATAAAATCCTATTTTCACTTGGTGGAGGTACGTGCGAGGTTCCCAGTACTCTTCTCTCCCTGGAAACTGCAGCCGAACGCTGATCGATCCAATGACAGTGCCTACCCCATTGTACCCAGCTCCACCCGTCACCTGCACTGGTATCCTGCGTCAACGGGACTTCGCTACCTTGAGTGTTGGCAACGATGACGAATTCGACGATTAGCGGTCCGCCTACGAACGGATCAGCTGTCGCAATAACTGGGACGACAATCGCTACATTAACAACATCATCTTTTACTTGAACGACGTAGCCAATCTAGTTTCCAAACTACGTGTCAGACGCTACCCACTCGCTTAAATTTAGGACCATATGCTCTGAGGTCTTTGGCTCCCCGCCCCCCCCCCCCCCCCCGCCACTCGCATACTCCGCGCGGAACAACACTTCGGTTGAGAGGGCAACTGACCTGTGAACTGTTAACGATTACGCTCAGGGCATTGTTGACTCGTGTCGCCGCGTTTTACCTACCTTGACGAGGCCGCAAAAAAACGTCATGTCCTTAGAGGAATCGATGGCGGGCCTTCAACATGCTCATCGCAAAAGGTCCCAATCTGGTAAAGGAAGTCTACGAGCTCTACCAAAGCTACGACGGCCTCCTCAAGGAGCACGTTTTGATTCGCCGCACGCCTGACACGTCCGTCACTGAACTGGCCGCGGAGCGTGAGCTACCTGGACTCTATGCTGAAATAAAGGCTTTTGTACGTGAGCTGGTCGCGCGAAAACAGTCTCTGCTGCCATCCGTGACACAGTCACCTAATGAGTTTGCTCCAGAGATTCACCGTGCAACCCAACCACATGTCTCAGAAACCGTTCCTAATTGCGGTCTCAATCATCTCCAGTTGCAACGTCACTGCCGTTCACTGCGCCTACAATTCCTTTTTCTGGCTTTGCGCCACTGAGGTACGCTCCAGCATTCGCGCAGGCCCCTGATCAGGTAGTGCGTCGCACATATGCCGAAGTTACTTCAAGTCCACCTCCAACGGCTTTATATGCCTATGCTTTGCCCCTATGAGGGAAGCAAAAATAGCTTTTGCTCCTTCTTTGCCTTAGAACTCATCCCCAAGGGGCACTTTATACGACGGACCTATTTGGTATGCCTGTGGCATTCATGTACACAATGCACGTTACTGCCAGCACCGTTTTTCTATGGCCTTTTGGAGCGCGTCCTGCGCCACCTTATTTTTCCTCCATGTTTTCAGTACTACCGCATTTCCTTACAGTAAAACTTGATCGTCCGCACGTCCTCTCTCGTCGTTCACCTTCACCACATAGCCGCTTCGTTTCGCCAATGTGCGGACAACCCGTTATCGAGCCAGACAACTATCCGCCCTAGATCGCAAGGCCCAAACTGCGTATTTAAAGAACTTTAAAGTTCTGTTCTTCCTCCCGTCAGTAATACTGCTGCCATCGTTGAAGGCGCCGTATTCTTGTGATTCTCGATACAAGTGCCGCTGTATCATTCACCAGCTAAAAACTCTACAACACCCTCCAACATGTAAGAACGCCTCTCGCGGAATTATCGCTTTGTAACGCATCCGTTCACATTATACAGCCGACAGCTGTCTGTTTTGTTCACGTAGTCATTGTTGGAGACTTGTACCTGATCGAATTCGTCATACTCCCTAAGTGTTCTCATGACGTAGTTATCAGCTGAGATTTCCTGTCATTGACTGCGCTGGTCCTGAACTAGAGCTCCTTGAACCTAGTGATGCACATTCTGATGCCCTGCTCCACGAGACATGTCCTAGTTCTGCGCCCAAACGCCTCGTCGCTTACAGCACAATATTCCCACCCATTAGTGCTGTTCTGGCTCCCCTCACTGCCTCTTCTGCCACCAACGCCACAAACCTCCTTGTGCCCTCCAGCGTTGTCTGCCGATGCCTCCACGTACCGTTGTCGTTTGCCGTTCTTGACACGAACAGCGGCTCAAGCACACTCATGACTGTTGTACATCTCGCGTCCCTCGCTATACTGTTTCAAAGGAATTGCATTGGCCGCATCGAGCCCGTGGACCTTCTGTTCGCCTTGGATGATTTCTCATTCCCTGTTTGCCAAGTTGACGTTTTTACTTCAAATCTTGCAGACTGCTATTCACTGCAGCGGTAACGTTTTGGCCGTTCTTTGGACAGTACTCTAGAGCCACGCCTCCACGAGCACTTTCTTGACATTTTACACCAATTCCCCTCCTCATTCGTCACCCCACTATCTTCCTTGGGCCGCACGACATTCGTATCCCATCTCATCGACATTGGCGCTCATCCACCTCTACCTCAGAGGGCCATATCTTGTGTTTCCGACGATGCGCTGTGTTACTGCTGAACAATTCGGTGGTTATTGCATCTACTGCACAAAATACCTAAAAATCAATTCTGAAATTGAATTCTCCACAGAATAAAGAAGGAGCTTTTGCTGCGATTATTGAATGTAATTTATCTGTATCATAATAGGTACTACTGTTAAACATCCCCTTATAATTATAAACTACCTGCCTGTCTGATCCTTTCCATCACAAGGCGGGCCTGGAGTTTCGATTCAATCCTGCTTCTTAGGGACTGTGCTGCTGACTTTAATATACGCTGACACACCATGGCCATTTCTTCGGCCAATCGCTCGGTTGTGAGGTTTGGATTTTCGAGTGCCTCTCATGAAGATATATTTCTATCGTGGCAGGCGGTCGTTTAGGGAACGTTCCATGTACCCTGCATGCCAGCGTTCGCGCGCGAGCAGACGAGAGTAGGAGTTTTGAAACCGCTTTGGTACCTGCGACAAGCCCCCTTTTCTTATCTTCTACACTAGCTCACTTGCAAAGTCCTATTGTTTACAGATTTAGTTATCAGGCTCTGGTTAGTCGGTGGAAAAAGTGTTTTTTTTTTATTGCGAAACAATACTAAGTCAGGCCTAACCACTGGTCGCTGTGTGCCGTGTTGATGTACGTGTACGTGTATGTGTCCGTCTCCGTGTTTGTGATTCCCGAGCCAGCGTTGCAACAGACAAGAGCTGCCAACTCGGGTCGCTCCTTTCATATGAGAGGCTGATATCAGAACTAGCCTGTCACAACCATTCGCATTCTCGTTACTCCTATGACACGCTGACATATGTCCATACAGCCTGGTCAAAGCGTGGCTTTATATGTAGGCTGGTAGCTTACGCTCTCTCGTCATAACCTTAAAGGATGAGTTTAAGTGTCCCAAATAATGTAGCACCTTACACTGATAGGGGGTGATAGGGGAATAATGTAGCAGACAAAAGAAGCTGCCACCGTTGCTTTCACAATTTAACTAGAATGAACCAGTGCTAAACAAAAAAATTGTATGCCTGTAGTATTGCGGAAATTTTACGCAAACCATTAACTTCTGCGGTGCTTCTCGAAGGTTGCCGTGAGCCTGTGATGATGAACGAAAACTTTGGCCTTTCGTTCGTTTTAACTATCATACGTAATCATGATCGTCGCGAGCCTGATGACTTGAACTGCAGGGCAAGGCCTTCCTCATAGCCTGTTTAAAGACCAAGGATGGCCCATAATAACACTCGCAAGAAAATTTAAATGTCAAGTGAGAATAGCATTGTTGGTGAACTAAAGCAAGAAGGGGACAAACACTGTATGAGGCAGGTGTCTAGGCGCAGTTATACAAAACCACTGATTACTTCGCCTTTATTTTGTAGAACGCGCCAGACCCTCCAGGGCCACGTTTGCTTGAAAATCGATATCTTAATTGAAAATATAACTTGCTCGTTTTCCTCTTCCTCCATTCTGTGTTTCACTCAAATTTCAATCACCTTTACCTTTTAAAGTGAGAGCGCTTTTAATCCCAAATCAGAGTATAACAGGTTTTAAAGCAAAGAGATAAGACAAAACATGAGTTATGAACCTCACCTTTTGGCCAATTTGGAGGCTTTGCGATGGCCATGACAAGTTTTCTCTTGTTCGTCAGCAAGAAATCCACTCTGAGGTCTTTTGGGGTTCTCGATGGGTACTCCTTGTGAAGTAGTTTCCAGAACTCCGGAAACTTTTTTGCCCAGTCAGGGGTATTTGTCTGGTAAACATTAGCCGCTTGCACAAAGAGGTGAATGGCTGCAAGGCAGTAGATATTAGAGTAAACTAATCGGCTAGGTTCATGGAAAACCGTGTTGGCTATTGCTTGCCACTAAAGCGAAATTTAGATAATACCGCACGAATCACAGTGTGAGCCATGTGCCTGCCATGCCTTCTCCATTGACATCAAAGATCTATTTTTACTTTGCCTAACAAGCTCATCATTGAGTGCATTGAACATTCCATTGACAAATATAGCTTCATCGCGTTTCAAAATACCGCAGGGTCACAGTTGGGGTTTTTTTTTAGAACTTTTAAACTTTTATCGTAGATCAACCTAAATAAAGTTTGACACCACACTTGCAAAAGCAAGGTATATGTATCGGGTCCTGCATTGTCCGGTTCTCAGTGACCTTCTGCTAGCTCATTTCGATCGCCATCTTATCGCCTCCCTGATGGAGAGCAATATTATTAAGGTTTTTCGTTATGCAGCTGATTTTTATTTGCTTTATAGACTGTGACTCGTAGGTGATTCAATGTGTTAGCGGTAATGTACTGGCTGCGTTCGAATCGACAATGAACCCTCCTGGTTTCTAGATATTAGGTTCCACTTTAACAATGATGGTATCTGCTGGTGGTATGAACCACGCGCCAACAAACCACTTCTGTCGTTCACTTCCTCCCACTTGAAGCTCGTTAAACGAGCTATTGCAATGTCGTGCCTCAAAAGCGCTCTCGGTAAAACTTGCCCGCATCTTATATCAGCTGCGGTTGACCGTCAAGCCATAAACGGCAGAACGCTGGGTACCCTCTCCACCTTCCGGTTTTATTGCTGAAGGCCTCCTGAAAAAGATGCGCAGTAGGACACAAACGTGCGATGCCCGCGCATAGGGTAGGCAAAAGATAGCAGTGACACCATACATACACACACCGTCGCATATTCTGCCCAGTGTTACGACCTGAAAGTCCTGTTCTCTGCTAATCACAAGCTGTCCTAGCTTTGCAGGATAACTGATCCGAAGGCAACCCAGCAGCGTGGCTTTGGCAAAAACACAGGCGGCCTTTTGTTGAACGCGCACTAGGTGTAGCTTACCAAGTTTCCTTAAGTTGTCGAGAAACGTATGTTGGGCAAACTGGGAGATGCGTGAACAAAAGGTTACAAGAGCATGCCAGGAACGTCAATAATGCGCGCAAGGGAAACGATTTTGAAGGTTTCCTCTTGTAACACTGTCTTACCTGCCAGGACTGTTCACCTGCACTAGATAACACCTCGGTAACTAGAAAAATTAAACAGCGCATCTCAAAAGAAATCACAAAATGTGAACAGATATGTAGTCAGGAAAGGGCTGTATCAGCACCGCCTCTATCACCCTTTCCAAAAAGCGCTGAGCTATTTGCGCATGCGTGAGCGATAGCCATTGGCTGTTCAAAATGTATACAAGCGTGCATTCGTCTAAAATAAAAACTTATGTAAGTTCAGCGCCCGTCCTTGTCATCTCGTCCTGTCCTCGTATTTTTGCGCTGCTATTTTCTAAAAGGCAGGTATAAGCTTAAAAAGGTGTTTAGGAAAATATCTAAAATATCAGTGTGCAAGACATCACGGCTAATTACATATTACTCTACCAATTTACTTTACGGTTGCATTTCTAGCCAAGGGGTCTCTGTTGTGAGTTCTTCTCCTCAATCTAAAGACCTTAGCACAAATGCTACAATTGTAATACCGGTAGCAACGGGGACCCCGAGGGAACTAGGTCCGAGATTATCGTTTTTTCGTTTTCTATTTCTGATGCCATAGCGGAACATTTGTGTAGCGGGTTCAATTGATGCCATCTGGGCCGAAAGGGCCCTTGTTGCCCTTAAAAATGGATGAATGAAAGGTATAATTTTTCTAGTCTTTTATAGGATCAAAACACACATAATAATCGACGTTTGATCTACAACAAACAGATAATCTTACAGACCAAAAGATATGTAGTAGATCACGATCAATGCAATTAGAGTGCAGTGCGTTTCTCAAAAAAATGTGTAGCATGTGTGTAGTTTAGTGCCAGAGAACGGGTATTATTTCAACGTGGATGGAAAAAATTAACTTAAAAGCGGATGTTACTAAGGAGAGAGTTTAGAGTGCTATCTGACCGTTTAAAATTGCAATAATTGGCTGCTAACATCAACGTTCTAAGTGCATCACATCGCCATATACGCAGGGGTCTGTGATCATTGCATAATTGGTCATGGATTAAGCGTCGGTCTGCTTGAGATTGCATATGCCAAGAGCTTTCATCACAAGCATCATACGACGCTCAACTAAGGCAACTTATTAGCTGAGCCTGTGTTTAAAAGCCCGGGCCTATGGTCTGATTCAAGGCTTTTGCCTGAGCTGTTTATTTCACGGCTTACAAAAACAGCGTTAAAGAACGTGAGCAAACGAGCACACAGCACAGTACACACGCTGAGTATCAAATCTAATTTTTCGTAAAACATTCACTGTAACTATCACTCACACTGGATCACGTGGGTAAGTGGGAGGATCCGACCATCATCCTGGGCGTAGTCAGGCTGATGTTCTGGCTGGGTGGTTTGGACAGACAAAACCTACCAATGTTTTTCTACAAGTTTAGGATAAGAGTAAACCCAAATGTATCATCCAGTGTATTCTATTATTAATACCGTCTTCTCATTCTTACTTGAAAAAACTTTTTTTATCCTTCATTCAGAGCGCGAGAGTCCTCTAGGGGCACGCACATATCGCGGCTACCGATTGCGATTAGGCAACGTATGAAGTATATAAGAAAGCATTAGTGTACTCTGTTTATGAATTTCTATACCGAGGCAGACTTTACTTACTTTTAATCAGTGAAGTTCATGTGAACTGGCTTTTCATTGTTAGAGGTTATCACAACAGGGCTGCGAATATTTAGTGCAAAAGTTAGTGCTAAAGCTCACTTACCAATTATGTCGGCAAACTTCACATTTGTCGAGATGCAGAAAAAAAGCTGCCCATTCTCTCGCCCGCTTTTCGGATACTCGTAACCATTATCAATATTTTCTATGAATCTGGGCACACTGTGCTGGAGCCAAACTGTGCCAATTTTGTCCCCGATTCCAGCCATCAAAATTCCTGTACCAGAAAAAAGGACATATTTCGCTGTTTAAAGCCATAAAGTACATTCTCGCAAAACTATCCTCGGCAGCACGTCAAATATTTGCCTACATCAGAGAATAAATATACCAACTTCTGGTAAAAAAGAAATTATCCATAAAGTTGCACTCTCTAATCACAGCTTTCTATTTATAGCAACGCATATATAAGTGTTTCCTTCACTGCAAGCCTGCGCGGAGAGTTATGTGCTCTCTATACTAAATGATGGTGTACTCCCAAACCTCGGTCCACATTGGTGCCTCTCTCTTTTGCAGTGTTTTGGGCTGCACAAAATGTGTCCCTAAAAAGCGCAAGGTTTGGTTTGGAATGCACACAGTCAGATTCGCCTTTGTATCTACTTCATCCTACCTCTATGCTGAGAAAGCAACATTGCTATAAAGTCAACTCAGTATATCTCTCTGCGTAAGCGTATTGCTGCAAAAGTGGATTGCTGAGTCATTTTTCTAAAGGTACCGTCTTTGCCAAAAGTAACCAGGCTGCTCCGAAGGCTGGCGGCGCAAGCACGCGGCCGTGTGGCGGCGTTGCGCTTGCTGTAGCTTATCGGTGCTCGTCAGCTTCGAAGGTACAATAGCTAACGTAACTTAGCACCCTCACTCTCGCCTGTTGGATGAGAAAAACTAGGCGCTGCGGCTTCAGGCGTGCGAAGCCTGGTTGTGCCCAGCGAGGGCGCTCAGTATAGCGACGGGCTATCCGCTCTGCTCGGCAACTGCGGAAAACAGAAAAGCAGGTGATAGTAGACACGGTGCGCTCTTGTTCGTTTCTAGGACGAATATGTGCTAGGTTTGCCAGACAGTGTCGCCCTGAAATAAGGGTTCCGCGAGCGAGAAAGCAATCATGTGCATATAATGGGTAAGCGTGAGGAAGGTTTCATTTTAGTTCTTTACTTAAACCAAAACTTACCTACAAGCAAACGCAAAAATTGGCTGCAATCAATCATTGCACGTATTTTTAAACAGCTACCCCGACGGGCTGACACAATTTCCAGAGAGATAAGGTGACTTGAAAGGGTTCACAAGCTTTCCCTAGATACGACCCGTAATGTGGCATTACGCAAGGCACCTTGAAGAAAGCATATTGAAATTTTGAGGCGCGCTCCAAAGGCGTATCAAACACACAGGAAAGCGCAATTCTGCTGGTACGTTTCAGTAGCGGATTACAGAACACAAGCACGTATAATTATACAGCGAGAAACGCGACATATTATCTGCTTCAGGGCAGTTGCCATGAAGAGCGAATAGCCTCGTCGCTATACTGAGCGCCCTCGCTGGGCTCTACCAAGCTTCGCACACGTGAAACCGCAACCGACACATCATACGCGCATAGTTTTTATCATCCAAAGGGTGAGAGTGAGGGTGCGAACTTACGTCAGCTATTGTACCCTCGGAGCTGACAAGCACCGACAAGCCACAGCGAGCGCAACGCCGCCACACGGCCGCGCGCTTGCTCCGCCAGCCTTCGGAGCAGCCTGGTTACTTTTGGCAAAGATCGTACAATATTATTGCAGGCAAACAATACTACATATTATAAACATAAAAGAATAATATAGCAGAACGACCTCATATTTTCATCAAAATAACTTATTCCTTGACTGTCAGCATGGCTTTAGAAAGCTTAAATCTACAGAAGCGGCACAGGATGAACTATAATAAAAGCATTTAGACACAACAATCTATCCGTGGGTATTTTCATTGATTTTATTAAGGCGTTTGATCTCACCGATCTTAAAGTTTTTCTTTTCAAAAATAGATATGAACTATGTGGTGTAGCATTATATATACTAAAGTGATGCCTATGCCAAGAACTTCAGGACGTGAATATAAATGCAGCAACTTCTGCCATTCCTGTATAATCTGGACTTTCTGAAGCAAGTATCCTTGCTCCGTTATTGAGGAATACGCATGTTGTATCATCACGAGTCACTAGTGCTACCGAAGCAGACGGGAAAAAAACAAACAAAAAATGCATTTATTGAGATTATAATTGTCCTGAAGTGAATTTGTTGTAAATAAATCAGATAAACAGCCAAATTAATTTTATACGTTCCAAAGGGTGGGACATTAGAAAAAGCTTTTATTATTATATACAATAATCAGCCTGCAAAGTTTGTCGAGCCTGTTAAAACACTGGGTTTACCGTCTTCCTTCACTTTAATTTGGAATGCTATTATGAAACAGATTAGGTCACAATTTGCCGCAGCTCTTGGCCATATATGCACAATTAAAGCACTTTCTTCAAGTAATGGATAAATATTACTTTTAATGCAATAATACTTCCCATTTTGAATAATTTATTACTGTTTAGAAACCAACACATTTAAGAAATCTTCACAAATTGATGTGCCTTCAGTAAACCGCAAAGCGATGTATTGGAAATATGCCTTTCACTTCTCCAAGCAAACAATTTTTCATATTATATGACATTCTTCCTATATTCGTGTTATAATATTGCAAAGTTTAGATATGCTATAAATCTTACTAATGCCCCCCCCCCCCCCCCCCGCCCCCAATAATAAGCAGCTCGCTTGCAGAACTTAAAGAAAACACACGTCGTTGTGACAAAAGACAGAGACATTTTGTTTACACCAATACCAAGAGCATATTATATACTCTTTTCGCTGTACTGTGCAAGGTAAGCTAGGACAATTTAAATATATTTTGTGCATCAGGGCTTGTTATTTGTGATTACAGTTGAGACTAGGTTTTTCTTTCTGAACTTCATTTGTTGTTTTCTTTGCTGTTTTTTGCGTCACTTTCATTGTTTTGCCAACAAATTTGTTGTATTGCTTAGTCGTTTTTTATTATATTGTGACGTGCATAATTGACATACTAATTGTTCGTTCTTGCGCATTTTCAACTTGAATCTTGCATTTCTTATGTGGTAATTTGATAGGCGACATAAATGTAGATTTTTCCATAAAATCTTGTGACATGTTTAGAACCAGCTTTTTTCACCATTAAACTATGTAATGGGGTGCGACCGTCTTTATCCTACTGTGCTGCAACTTATCAAAAGGAGCGTCAACCTTTTCGTCAAGCTGTTTGCAACAGCCTTTAGTCCCGACTCCTCCTTTGTAGGAAACGAAAACAAACTTCCACTTCAACTTCAAATATGCCAAGTACAGCTTCGGGGGTTAGAGACTCAATAGATTAATGAGTGCTTCCTTGTTATTGTCTATCTTTGCCAGCTTCATTACGTCTTTCCTTGCCATTTTTACGATAGACGATTTTTACGTCATTTTTACAATAGACAAGCTTGATTCGTCACTACAATCGGTTCATCTCTCCCTAAAAAAAAAGCAGGGCACGTTGCCTTTTTTTTCGATACCCCCCCCCCCCCCCCCCTCCAACAAAGAAACATTCTTGCTTGCCTTCTTGTTTGCTGTACAAGCTGTAGTAGACATCCACTACAGAAAAGAAAGCAAGCTTGATGGGCACTGGCATTGCATCAATGAATATGGCCCCTCCGAAAACAAGCAAAACAGCCGGTTCTACACGGAGCGTTGGCCTCTTCTCGCGTTGCAACTTCCGCCACTGCGGGCAGGCGGAGAATGCTAAGGAGAGAAGGGAGGTCACATGATCGTGGCGCGCTGCTCTCGACACGCAAAGAGCGTTCCCGTGGGAGTTGCACCCACGCTCGGCGTGCTCCTGTACTCCTCTGTACTGCTCGGCGCCTCTGATCTCGTCCTCCCAACCGAATGCGCCATTATTTTCAAAAATCTTATTTCGTACTGCCTTCTTCAGGGATTTCAACTCCCTATCGGCACTGCTGCCTAACTTAAATATCGATTATGCTCGTGAGGTTGCTTGAATTAGTTATATTTATAAATTATAACGAGCTTTATTGTAGAGCGAGCTCACTTTGTAGAGCTAGGTCAAGGTAGGCGCTTGCAGGTCCAGGCTCGAACAGCTGGTGCTCTCGTCTTGTGCCGGCGCACTGGAGTCCAGTCATCTTCTTTACGATCACGGATAAGAGGAAGCCCCAGGATAAGAGGCAGCCATTCTGGCAGCTTAAAGGGACACAATACGCCAGGGTCGTAGCAGGGTTTTAACCGAGACATGTACAGTGTCACACCCACATTGTCGAATGCCTGGCAAAGGCGTG
The DNA here is from genome assembly GCF_055883805.1 of Amblyomma maculatum. Classification (NCBI taxonomy): domain Eukaryota; kingdom Metazoa; phylum Arthropoda; class Arachnida; order Ixodida; family Ixodidae; genus Amblyomma; species Amblyomma maculatum. The sequence continues at coordinate 57,004,369 of NC_139348.1, read as the reverse complement.
ACGTTCTCAAGATTGTAGTTGACCGGTGAGGTGCCCTCAAGATAAGGTCCTTGTTACTTCAATACCAGCTTGAAGGAGAGGTCAGGCGATGTAGAAGGCACGCGTAGTCAAACATGGGCTTGCGGGAGAAAGCTGTCGGCGGCGTGAGCGGCGTCAAAGCGATTATTATGTCGGACCTTGTCGAAAGACGTGCACGAACCGGCGAGCTTCCTGTACTCCTCAGCGTATATAGAGGCGTCAGACATGGTGATGGCTTCAGAAGAATTGGACCGGTAAGGAAGTATGGTGTCGATTGGTGAGAATGGCAAAAGTCCATATGATAGAAAAAGGCAAGAATATCGTTGTGGTCTGCATAGCGGTATTGTATGGATACATGAAGGATGGGTAGCAATGTGTCCCTCTTGGAATGGTCGGCACCCACGTACATTGAAAACGTGTCGCATAGGGCTCAGTCGAAGGTTTCAGCAAGACCATTAGCGTGAAGGTGGTAGGCCGCAGTAGTGCGATGTGCGATGTTACATTGCTGAAGGAGGGACGAAACCACTTCAAGTAAAACTAAATGACCACGATCGCTCAGCAGTTCCAGCGGTGCTTCGTGACGAAGGATGAAGTGGTGTAAGATGCATGCGGTAACGTCGCGTGCCGTAGCAGTAGGCAGAGCGGCGGTTTCAGAGTAGGGGATCAGATGATCTATTGCGACAATGACGCAGCGGCTGATGGCTGTAGTGTAGGGAACCGGTCCTGAAAGATCAATGCCTAGTCGGTCGAAAGGCCTGGACGGAGAAGGAAAAGGCTTCATGTGGCTGGTGGAATGATGATCGCCAAGCTTGCGGCGTTGACACTTAAGGCATGAGTGGACGAACTTGCAGATGCAAGTGTACATTCCGCGCCAGTAGTGACACAGGTGAAGCCTAGTATAAGTCTTAAATGATCCAGCGTGAGCGGCTTGCAGGTCAATGAGAAAGGAAGCCCAGATTTCTGAACGCAAGTGTCGAGGAATGGCAAGCATTGATTTGTGGCCAGAAGAAAGATAATTTCGCAAAGTCATGAGAATCCGCCCTTCAGAGCCACGAAGAACAAATCCAAAAACAAGTTATCCGTCAAGCCCAGGTCGCCGCAGGAAGCCAACTGATTCCAGAGGACGTCAAGGGGGGAAATAGACGGTGAAAAGGGGAACTCCGTCTCACCCGATCATCCATACTCTCTGAAAGGTGAAAATAAAGTGTTTTATCTCTCTCTCTCTCGGCGGTATAAGAGGCCATCGCGAATTATAAAATGAGCAGCCTAACAGCGAATTGCACGAGACATCGAAATGGGCGAACGGTCTGAAAGGAAAACTAGAAGGGACGCAATCCAGGGATCTGAGCACCTCGACGGTCATTTTCGTCAAATAAAAGAAACTGTAGTCGATAGAAAGCGAGAAGGGATGCCAACCAGTGACCTCTGATCTGCTCGACTGCCATATTGGTGGAAGTAAAGGAATTGCAGTCGACAGGGAAATTGCAAACACTTTCAAGGGGTGCCAGCATGAACGAGACAACGCCTGCCGATGCTCCGCCCATCCACGTCACTCGTGCCAGCGACACTGGGGAGCCACGTCACGTGGCTTTGAGCCTGGTCATCCACATTGCATGGACAGCTGGTCTGCATGAAGTGATGGAGCGGAGTTCGCGATTATAAATCGCTGACGCTGCCGCAGACAACCTATCGCACCTACGACAGCTGCTTCTTTTCCGTCTACGCGATTGAATTCTGGCTGAAGAACACTCGCGACGAACAATCCAGACGAGGAAGACGAAGCTGTGTCAGCTGAAGCGTCGGCGTTTGGTACAAATAAATTCTAGAGCACTATAATCACGTACAAGTGGACCCGGCCACACCTGCTTTTACTAGCACAGTAATATCCGGAATGCCTGTCAAAAGGGACGAAATGTTGGATGTTCTTTGCATGCTTTCAAACGAAGAAAAGTTAAGAGTGACGCTGAAGCATTCAGCTAAAGGAGGACTCATCACTGGCGCGAGCGCAATGGCAGCTGCTGTCCTCATGGGACCGGTTGGTTTAGCTGTTGGTGGTTATGCTTCCTTCCAGATCGATACACTACCGAATATTATATTCTTTAAGCCGCAATGCCCGGTGAGTGAGTCGGCCAGTGGGACCTTTAAGGGAGGACAGCCAACAGAGGCAATGTTGGTTCGTAACGACTCGAAGGGTCGGCCGTATACTTAAGGGCGGAATTTCCGTATCGCCCAAACTATGATTAGGTACTCTTTTTCACTGTCTGAGTATTTTAGCTCCGGATTCGTCAAGGTGAGGCTCGAGTAGGCGGCAGCATGCATCAACAACAAATCCGGGTTTATGTTGTGCTAGAATAGCACCGATACTTGTGCCACGGGCATAAGTGTGGATATCAGTGGGAGCATCAAGGTGAAAATGCCACAATATGAGCTGTGAGGTAGGCAGTCGGCACAGTGTACTGAACGCTCCGTCACATGCAGAACACCGGCTGGAGGGGTCGTTGATTTCCGAAGGGGGATTTTCAATTGGACGATGAACGAAGCAAAATTGCGGATGAAGCGTTGGAAGTATGAACAGAAGCAGTTCGTCCTGGATGGTTTCAGAAGCGCAGTGACAGCCCGAAGATTAGCTGGGTCGGATAGCACACAGTCTTTAGAAACAACACGGCCCAAAATTGTCAATTGGCGAGCAGCAATGTGACATTTCTTAAAATTTATTTGGATGCCAACTGCAGTAATGCATTCCAAGACACGTTTCAATCGAGCGAGATACGTCGTGAAATCCGGCGAGGAAACAAGTTTGTACAAGTAGCACAAGCAGGTCTTCTATTTCAGGCCGCGCAATATGGTGTCTGTCATGCGCCGACATTTAAAGGCATTTGACGGCAGCACGGTCAGCATCGGCCAGCTGGACTTGCCAGTACCCGGAACGGAGGTCCAAAGATGAGAAAACGTTCTTGCAAACAGTCAAGGGTGCCGTCAATTAGAGTCAAGGGATAGACGCCCCTGCGGGTGGTTTTATTCAAGTGCCGATAGTCAACGGAAAAGGGGATGGAGCCGTCTTTTTTGGTGACAAGTACGACAGGGAAGGCTCAAGGGTTGTGCGAAGGTTTAATGACTCCATGCACACGCATGTCGACCACTTGCTCGTCGATGATTTGACAATCGGTCGCGGAAACGCGGTAAGGTCTTTGGCGCAGGGGCAACTTGGTACCGGTGTCGATCCGATGGGTAACAACCGATGTACATCATAAACTATGATGTGACAAATTAAAGAAGTTGTACTGTGATAGCACTTCAGCCATCGACATGCACCAGTGCGTTGTGCGACAAAGACAAAGAAGAAGTACGCTGGACTCGCCGTTGCAAGGTCCTTTCCTCACAGCTCTCCATCTGAGCGTCAATAAACGCCCTATTACAATTGGTGGAGGTGCCGGAAAAGATCCCATCCAAACTGCAACTGCGAAGCCGTACACTACCCTCTACAACCGCCATGCAAGACGAGTCCACTTCTACGCTGCCGGCCGTTCCACCCACGATCATGTGTTCTGGTGTCGTGCGCCAACGTGACCCTTGCCTCTTCAGTGGCACGGCCGACCAAGATGTCGATGACTGGCTGTCATCGTATGAAAGAGTAAGCAGCTACAACAAGTGGGATGACTCATACAAGCTCAGTAACGTCATATTCTATCTGACGGACGTGGCGAACCTCTGGTTTCGCAACCATGAGGCTGACCTGTCATCTTGGTCGACATTTAAAAAGAATTTCGCGGAAGTGTTCGGCCGCCCGGCAGTGCGTAAGCTTCGTGCCGAACAACGTTTGCACGATCGTGTTCAGCGCGCTGATGAGACCTTTACCAGCTACATAGAAGACGTCGTTGATCTCTGCAAACGAGTCGACCCGGCCATGCCGGAAGCGAACAAAATCCGCTACATCCTCGAGGGTATTTCTGAGGACGCCTTCTAGATGCTGGTAGCGAAAGATCCCACCAGCGTTAGTGAACTCGTGCAGCTTTGCCAGAGCTACGACGAGCTCCGCAAGCGGCGTGCTTCTAGGCGCCGCTCCAGTGTGTGCGACGAAGGCGTATCCGCATTAGCCCTGGGTGGTTCGCCAACTTCTGAAGGGAGCCCGCTGAATCAACAGATCAAAGATTTTATTCGTGAAGAGGTCGCACGTCAAATCTCACTCCTTCCCCATTTTCAAGACTCGGGCCGCCTCGTTCCTGAACTGGCTCCATCTTTGGCCCCTACTATACGCCGTGTCGTGCAAGAACACGTCGCTGATGTCTTGCCGTCCAACCCCGTGCTGCCGCCTGTGACGGCACCTCTCACGTATGCCCAAGTAACGGCTAGGCCACCACCTTCGCCCACGTCTGGCTCCTATGTGCAGGTCCCTGCCTACCGTTCACCGCCGCATGCTGAGCCTTCGTTCCAAGCCCCACCCTCAAGGTTCCGCCCACATCCTATGAAACCTTGGCGTACTACGGAAAACCTTCCGATTTGCTATGCCTGCGGTCGGCCGGGCCATGTTGCACGCCTTTGTCGCCAGCGCCTCCAACCTTCACAGCATGACATTCGACTTTACCCGTACGATACCGACTCACGCTCGCAAATGATTCCGCCCGGTTCTCAATTTGTCTCACAAGATCGCCAAACCTATGCCACTCGTCGATCATATTCTCCTCGGCGCCGATCGCTTTCTCCAATGCTGCGACGTTCTACTAGCACCGTTGAGGGAAACTAACAGTCGCAGTTCCGGGGGCAAGAACTGCGCTTATTTCGAATTCCTCAAGTCCTCCGTGTCGTCCCGCTAATGTTATCAAAGTTTCTGTAGAAGGCGCCACAGTTCTCGCTCTCGTCGATACCGGTGCAGCCGTCTCCGTCATCAGTGAAGCGCTCTGCCGTCGAATTCGCAAAGTGACCACTCCGATTTCCGACTTTTCGCTCCGCACCGCCTCATCACAGCGCATTCACCCCTCCGCATCTTGCACAGCCCGTGTGCTCATTCAAGACGTCTTGTACCCCATCGAGTTTGTTGTTCTGCCGAACTGCTCGCATGATATCATCCTCGGATACGATTTTCTATCGACTCATCAAGCCGTTATTGACTGTGCTCGTGCGCAAATTGCCTTCGCCCCACTCTGTGATGCCCCCTTCTGTGATACCCCTCCCCGCACTGCAAAACTTCTCGTCGCCCATGACACCGACATTCCTCCGTTCTCTGCTGCCCTCGTACCACTGTCTTGTGAGTGGGTAACTCCTTTGACTGCAATTTTTACACCTTGCGAAGCCGCCTCCCGTCATCCCTGCCTCCTTTTTCCGTTCGCAGTTCTCGAAGTTCAAGACGGCAAGAGTGCACTTTACGCCTCGAACCCATTTTCTTGCCCAGCAGTCCTGCTCCGTAGCGAATGCATTGGACATCTTGAAGAGCTTGATCCCGGTCATATCACCACTCTTGCTGACTCAACCCCCTCCTTCGACGTTAGTCTGTGCTCTTACGATGTTGCGACCGCTTCGGCGCCCTCCGACGTTTTCCAACATGCTATTGATGCTGATCTTCCACTTGCGCAACGTGATCAACTTGTCGCCCTCTTGCAGAACTTCGCTTCTTCATTCGACCTTCCTCAAACTGACTTGGGCCGCACGTCTGTCGTAGAGCACACCATCGACACCATCGACACCGGCAAAACCGCACCTTTGCGCCAGCGCCCCTATCGTGTGTCGGCTTCGGAGCGCCAAGTTATTGCTGATCATGTGGACGACATGCTCCGTCGTGGTGTCATTCGGCCATCCCACAGTCCCTGGGCGTCTCCAGTTGTGTTGGTACCTAAGAAAGATGGCTCCTTCCGGTTTTGTGTCGACTACCGCCGGCTCAACAAGATCACGCGCAAGGACGTCTATCCTCTGCCACGCATCGATGACGCACTGGACTGCTTGCAGGGCGCCGAGTTTTTCTCCTCGTTGGATTTACGATCTGGCTACTGGCAGGTGCCAATGGATGACGCTGACCGCTCTAAAACTGCCTTCATCACACCAGATGGATTATATGAATTCAACGTCATGCCCTTTGGGCTTTGCAACACCCCGGCCACATTTGAACGCCTCATGGACACTGTGCTTCGTGGATTCAAGTGGCGAACCTGTCTTTGCTATCTCGATGATATCGTAGTCTTTTCTACCGATTTTCGATCCCACCTGCTCCGACTGAGGACGTTCTCACTTGTCTCGCTTCCGCCGGCCTCCAACTGAATCTGAAGAAGTGCCGCTTTGCTGCTCGCCGACTAACTATTCTAGGTCATGTCGTTTCTAAAGATGGCATTCTTCCCGATCCCACCAAACTTCGTGCAGTTGCCGAATTCCCACGCCCAAAATCACTGAAGCAGCTACGAAGTTTCATCGGCCTGTGCTCCTACTTTCGCCGCTTCATCTTAAATTTCGCCTCTATTATTGCTCCTCTCGTCCAGCTCCTCTCCGGCAGCTCCGACCTCTCCGCTTGGACACCTGCTTGTGATGATGCCTTCAACACTTTACGCCGTCTTTTGGTTTCGCCTCCCATCCTCCGCCACTTCGACCCGAATGCGCCAACTGAGATTCACACTGACGCTAGCGGTATTGGAATAGGCGCCGTCCTCACCCAACGCAAAGCTGGTATCCGAGACTATGTGGTGGCGTACGCAAGCCGCACCTTGACCAAGGCAGAGTCAAATTATTCTGTTACGGAAAGAGAATGCTTGGCCATTATTTGGGCCATCGGCAAATTCCGTCCGTATGTCTATGGTCGACCATTTTATGTGGTCACTGATCATCACGCTCTGTGCTGGCTGGCGTCCCTCAAGGACCCGTCCGGCCGCCTTGCTCGCTGGGCTCTTCGCCTCCAAGAGTATGACATTCGTGTCATATATCGCTCAGGCCTCAAGCACACTGACGCGGACGCTCTTTCACGCTCACCGCTGCCTCCCTCTTCGTTGTCTGATGAGATCTGCGCCTACGATTTGTCTTCGCTTGCCACTATCGACATGGCCACGGAACAGCGGCGCGACCCGTGGATATCTACACTTCTGGACTTTCTTTCAAGTCACTCTCCAGGTCGTTTGTCTCGGGCGCTTGCCCGCCAAGCTCACCATTTTTCAATTCGTGACGGGCTGCTCTATCGCCGCAATTATCTTCACGACTGAAGGAAGTGGCTTTTAGTCATCCCCCGTCATCTCCGCGCCGAAATTTGTGCTGCTTTCCATACTGATCCCCAGTGCGCCCACGGCGGAGTGTTGAAAATCTACACGCGCTTGCGTCTACGCTTCTTCTGGCGTGGAATGTACCGCTTTGTCCGCCATTTTGTCCGCTCTTGCCAGTCTTGCCAACGCCGAAAAACTCCTCTCAAGTCTCCTGCTTCATTGGAGCCGTTGCCCTGTCCTGCCCGTCCGTTTGATCGTGTCGGCATAGATCTATACGGTCCCCTTCCTACAACTTCAGCTGGCAACCGCTGGATTATCGTGGCAGTGGATCATCTGACCCGCTACACTGAGACATCATCACTGCCCTCTGCTTCCGCACGCGACGTGGCTGCCTTTATTCTGAAAAACCTGGTTCTTCGCCATGGTGCCCCTCGCGAACTGCTCAGTGACCGCGGACGCGTTTTCTTATCAGACGCTCTTGAGGCTCTCCTGAAAGAATGCCGCATCATATACCGCACCGCTACCTCGTACCACCCTCAGACGAATGGACTGACAGAACGTTTCAACCGCACTCTCGGTGACATGCTGGCTATGTACGTGAAGACCGACCATTCCAATTGGGACCAAGTTCTACCGTTTGTTACATACGCATATAACACCGCGGCACAGACCACTACTGGATTCTCTCCATTGTTTTTCCTTTACGGGCGCGAGCCACCCTGTACCATGGACACACTTTTTCCCTACCGCCCTGACCTTTCCGAATCTTCCCCGCTATCCGATGCCGTCACACACGCAGAAGAATGCCGTCAGCTCGCCCGCTCTCTCACAACAGAAAATCAGTGGCAACAAAAATACCTCCGTGATACCGGCGAAGCTTCGCCATATCTCCTGAACTCTCTGGTGTGGCTCTGGGTGCCCTCCACAATCCCTGGCCTTTCAAAGAAATTTCTTGCTCGCTACCACGGGCCATACAGGGTCCTCCAGCAAACATCTGCAGTCAACTACGTAGTTGAGCCCGTCACGCCCTCTGCGGACTTGCGTCGCCGTGGTCGTGAAACAGTTCACGTGAACCGATTGAAGCCATTCTATGACCCCGCTGTGCTTTCCGCGCCATAAGTCGCCAGGATGGCTCCTTTTTTTTACCCGGGGGAAAAATGTACTGTGATAGCACTTCAGCCATCGACATGCACCAGTGCGCTGTGCGACAAAGACAAAGAAGTACGCTGGACTCGCCGTTGCAAGGTCCTTTCCTCACAGCTCTCCATCTGAGCGTCAATAAACGCCCTATTACAAAGTGAATGTGTCAAGCAGGGAAAGAACCTGTGTCCGTTGAGTGGCGCGAGCTTATTTTCAGTAGAGATGGCGAATATGTCTATTAGAGATGGATCAGCAGAGGCAGAAATAAACGCAGCAACCGGCATGTGGCAAGGGGTATCATCGCAGGTGTCGCATTCCAGCATCGAGGCAAAAAGCTTTACGTGTCCTAGACAGTCACCACGAAGGAAATAGAACGGGCAATTGAAATGTTTGATGGCGGCAATTGTGCTGCAGCCAGCTTGAACAGTAAGCACGGCAAACGCAGGGGTGGACAGTGGCGATGCGTGAAACTGTTGGAAGGCGTGAAGATGACAGACACGTCAGAAAGAGAGCTAGATAAAAGAGACGCAAGGCGGCAAAACATTAAAGAATTGAAATATTTTCAGCCACAGTGGCCTTGGCTCACGTAGTAGAGGTGTCCGTCGTCGTGGCACAACAGAGGGGAAGCACCTCTGCTTCAGCATGACTACAGTTGATAGCGGCCTGATGCTGAAATAGAAAGTCCCAGCCCAAGATGACGCCGTCAGAGCGTGATGAAAGGATGACGAATTAAATGATGTAGAGAGCGCCCTAAATACGAACCCTTGCTACGAACTCGCAGTGTAGATACGCTGAAAATTAACGGTACGAAGCGAAAAACCATATAGCAGCGTTGTCACTTTGTGCATCTGGTGGCGCCGTTTTTCGCTAAGCGCGGACACAGCAGCACCGGTGTCAACTAGGGCAAGAGCATCGATGCCCTCCACGGATATATCTCATAATTAGGGGGTGAAAATCGAGGGCTTATATCTTCCGTCGAAAACGCTATTCTTGCCTCAGCAACTGCGATCACTAGTTCTCTTGCGGCGGGGTTGAACGATGGTGCATGGGAGACACCGAGCGGCGACGCGGAGGTGGAGAGCGGCGACGAACCGATGGATGGTATTCGGAGTCTAGGGGCTCGGTAGTCGGGCTCCGGTTAAATGCCGAGGAGGGTCTTAAGCGTATGTTCGATGGTCATCTTCGTCAAACGAGGTCATGACGCGGCGACGGCAGTTACGCATCACGTGTCCAGCGATGCCACAGGAGTAGCAAATCAGCAAGTTTGTCTAGTATTGGCCATGGTTAGAAACGTTGGGGGCGCGGCCGGGCAGCAGGAGCGGGAATGACTCGAGAGGGAGATGAAAAACGAGTAAAAACTGATGGTGGCTGTCGGCCTATTTAAGCGCACGTAAGCGGCCCTGCAACAGGATGCATAGCAACAGGAGGCGCTGCAGCGGAAGGCACTGCTACGGGAGGCAGGTGACCAGCTGACGGCATGACCTTGGATATTTACTCCCGGATCATGCGTTGAAGTGCCAATGGCGGTGGGGAAATTTCTTTCCCAGCGGATGCAGATGAGCGACCAAAATGGCCACTTAAACGACGGCCGCTATTCCTTAATGAGCGGCGGCGTTTTCAGCCAGCTGGATGAACTTTATCTGTGTCCTCGGGTCGGGGCTGAACAGTAGGTCCTCCCAGTGATCAGAGTAGCGTATGAAGTGACTCCAGGGTAGTGACTGTGGGCGTTTCGAGATCATATGATTTGGATTGGCTTTGCAATCAAAGTTTTTGAATTTGTCTGAAAAGAGTCTTTCTGTATAGGCAACATACCTGGTGATTTAGATAGGTGTTAGTCCTAGATAGGTGTTGGCCTGGCGTTTGCAGAACGTTTTGCAGGGCGAATCTAAGGCCGGCAAAAGTGTAATGCTGCCGGATTTCTCTATAAGCAAACAATCTGTCCTTGCCCTACTTTAGAGTTGGTCGGCTGCATGACCCAGCTCGGCGGGACAGCTATTGAGCTATATTGTGAGCCGCCTCATTACCAGCAATGGAGGCGTTAACTGGATACCCGCTGCTTGTGGGGAGATTCTTTCCAACGTGTAATTGCGTATCGCCAGTTTTGAATAGCTAACTATGGTTTCTGACGAAGATCCCGCAATGGCTAGAACAATGGCTGCTTCGTCTCCAACATGTTTTGGTTGAGTACGCTGAAGGCTTCGCCTTCAGAAAATGGGTCCGCGAGCCATGGTCTCGCCCGACGAGTGACAATTAGTCCCAGTCTCTTTTCAAAACACTGTTTTATTTCCGGATAAACGCAAAAGCATTCAATAAAAGGGACAAACAAAAGAAACGCCACTGCGCTGGAGACATGATGCTGTCGTGACGCTGGGACTAAGTTGACCCGGCCTTCACTTGGTAGCATGCAGAGACTCGGGATTGATGAAGGATTGAATCTTCGAAGTTGGTAAAATATATACAAGCAGGTTTAATGGCACTTTGAGAAAACTTATTTACATGATTATTTACATTAAAAAGAAGGGTATATTAACAAAATGGCAAGCGTAAAGAGCTCATAGCGAGAAGCGTCTGGATGAGCCGTTTACCCAGGACTCAGAGCGTCATTTCGTGCTCTGCAAGGTCCTTAAAACCCCCTATGTCCAGCCCCTCTCTGAAGATGCTGACCAACCAGTTCCAGGGCACGCCCCTCAGATATCGGCATCCAATCGAACACATCACTGCATTGATGGTCTGATGCACTGACTGGTCCGGCATTGTTTCGTTGGGCGTGGTCACTTGTTGGCGGGAAGAGCTTGGGAACGGCGAGGAGGTACATTTATATTCTTCAGCAAAGATCCGGTATGCTGGTTCCGGTAAGTGGATTTCCTTCTCAGAAACCCAATTGCACGTGCGCGCCACATACTGCTCCCAGAATTGTCCCTTTCCTACAATTGCAAATCTTTCCTGCATTCCCGGGAAATCCTCTAATGGCCGTAATCCACTAGCTCCTTTCTTGTCCTGTACGTCAGCGGACGTGTCACTGTGTGGTCTCCTTTGGACAGTAGGCATTCCTCACTGGACAATAGCGCTTCTCGACGGGAAGGGTGAACAATTGAACGAAAGCACTTCCGGCTATTTCCCGCAGGGGGACATCTCTTTGTATTTTTCTAGACGTTTCCTTGACAGGGCCAATTTGGCATTTGCAGGGTCTCCACAAAGCAAAACAGGCTTACACAAAAGGATTCATGGAAACAGGCTCACTTAGCGCCATTGTACCAACAGCACATATCCACAGCACTTATCCATGCCCACAGGCGAACAATAGAACACGCAAGTGCGGATGATGCACGGTCATAACGGCCTCCTCCCCCGCCAGAAGAGTCACAGAGGGCAGCAGTCGCAGCTGCTGCATGAAGAGACGACTTAATGGCCTGCACATGAATGCTTGAAGCTCGATGCTGCTTGTCGCGTTGTCTTGATTGTCGTAGGCCAAATTGCTTGAGCTGTCTGAAACTCAACCACATGTCCAAGCAAGCACTCGGCTCCCGTCTGAAGAGACCAGGTGAAAAGAAAACTGCCATCGTTGTCCGAGAAAAGCCCACACTCAAGACGTTCAGGACCTACGTATGCCTGGAAAAACAAACGTGCTGCTTTACATAGTCGCACATATAAAAGCACACGAAAAAAAGACCTGATTATCAATTTGGATACATGGTGAGGAACACCTCGGACCGATTAGAAACAGCGGCTAAGCGCGTCCGCATTCCCATTTAACTTCCCCCTTTTGCATCTTTTTTCAAAATTGTACTGCTGTAAAATGAAGCTCCACCTCAGAAGGCGACTGTTCTTCGATGTCGCAGTTTGCAGCCAAGCCAGGGGACAATGGTCCGTCTCTACGGTGAATTTGGCCCCTCCAAGGTAGCACTGCAATTTTTGAATGGCCCATACAATGTAAGCGCATTCTTTCTCTGACGCGCAATAAGCCCTCTCTCTAGAACTCAGTTTTCTGCTCAGGTAGAGCACGGGGTGCTCATTACCGTCGTCATCTCTCTGGCAGAGAACAGCACCTAGCCCTCGATCACTGGCATCGCACTGGACCGTGAATTCTCTGTCATAGTCTGGAGCTCGCAATACCGGATGGCCAATCAGCACAGCCTTCAGGTTTACGAAGGAGGCTTCCTTTTGTTCGTCCCAGACTACATTTGTCGGTTCTGTCTTGCGGAGAGCGTCGGTCAGAGGGCTGGCTAAAGCTGAATAGTTAGGGATGTAGTGATTGTAGTATCCAGTCAGATCCAGAAATGCCTGAATTTCCGTCTTCGTGCTCGGCCGCAGGTAGTCTCCTACCGCAGAAATCTTAATCTCGCTGGGTTTCCTGAAACCTTGACCTACATTGTGACTCAAGTAGTCCACGGTCGCCCTTGCCAGGCAACATTTCTCGGCTTTTACGGTTAGTCCAGCTTGACGCAAAAGGCTCAGTACAGCTCTTAGATGTACCATATGCTCCGCCCATGAGTCGGAAAAAACCGCAATGTCATCTAAATAAGGCACCGCGAATGTTTCACACCCCTTTAAAACCCTATCCACGAGTCGGGAAAAACAAAATGGAGCATTTTTGAGCCCGAAACTCATCATTGTTGGCTGGTAGCTGCCCGTCGGAGTGACGAAAGCCGCGTATCTGCTGGCGCGTTCAGTGAGCGGTACTTGCCAGTATCCTCGAGTAAGGTCCAGCGTAGTCACATATGCCGCTCTACTGACCTGTTCTACTCTCTCCTCAATATTCGGAATAGGATACACTTGATCCCTGGTGAGAGAATTTAGCTTTCGGTAGCCTACCACAGGCCTAGGGTCTTTACCTGGAGCTTCTACTAAGATCATAGGCGAAGCATAATCGCTTTCCGAGGGTTTTATTACTCCCAATTCCAGCATGCGAGTTACTTCCCTATCCAGAATTTCTCTTTGCCTTGGAGAGAATCGGTAGCACCTTGATCGCACTGGCACGTCTGAAGTCAGCTCAATATCGTGCTCAGTCAAATCAGTCCTGCCTGGCCTGTCCACGAAGCAGGCCTCAAACGCTGTTATTATCTCGCCCAGATCGGACAGCTGGGAAGTCTTTAGTTCTCCTATCTGCTCCGTCTTTTTGAGAAGCTCCTGTATCTTGGGAGCATTGGCTAGCTCCATAGCTAAGTCCTCTCGGGTTCCACTTAGAAGTCTCGTGAGATTACTAGACACTGGCGGCAAGAGGTTACTCTCAAGAACGTCCTCATTCCGTGTCTTATCAAGCTAACTTTCAAGTTCACTTATCTGAGATGCCTCGCTCTCAAAGTTTTCTGACCTGCTATCTTCCGCATCGACCACTGTTTTAACTGCAGTTTCCTCCACTGTGGAATTTTCTGGTATGAGCAGTGTAGCTAGTTCTCGTGCCTTTGAACGTGTTAAGGCTTGCACAACTCTGTCTCTTAAAAGGATGCCCCTCTTTCGCAGTAACATGTCCGATTTGTTGGAAAACAAATACGGATAGCACTTAGGAAGCTTTCCTGAAACGGCAGCCTCGGTTGTTAACTCGCCGAAAGGGCCCTCGATGACCACGTTCGCGATTGGCAAGCACACACTCTGTTCCTCCACTACCTGGCGGATCCATGCACACTGTCCTGTATAGTCGGAAGGCGACACATACGCCGGATGGACAACATCCACCGTTGCGGCCGAATCGCGCAGTACCTTGCAAGGCTTCCCGTTGACTACTAGGTCATGCAGGTAGGGTTCCAAAAGCTGCATATTTTCATCGCAGTCACTGACATACGAGAAAGCAACTTTTTCTTTCCGGCAGTTGACGGCAATGTGACCCTGCTCATTACACCTAAAGCATGTGAGCGGCTTCCTAGCCCCGAGCTTGTTCTTTGTGTTCTGCGGGTTGGTCACTTCCCCACATTTCTCACTGCCGTCCTTTCTAGGGAGTTTGCCTGAAGAAACCTTCCTTTTTTCTTTTCCAACTCTAGCAAAGTGCCTTTCCTGACAGTTATTCACACTCAACTTGGGATTGCAGGGCCTATCCACTGCTGGGTTGCTGAATTGTCGGCGCGAAGCATACTCCTCAATGAGTTCGGCAGCTTCAGTTGCCGACTTAATTTTGCCTCGGTCCTATAACCAATTTCTTTCTTTTTCTGGGAGGCAGTTATAAAACTGCTCCAAAAGAATTCGCTCGACTACAGCGCCCCTATCACTGCAGGAATCAGTGCTCTTTAGCCACTCGTCCAAATTGACTCTTAAATCGTATAGGAATTCAGGGTAACTCTCGTCCCTGGACCTAGTAGCGTTCCGAAAACGTTGTCTGAACGCCTCGGCGCTAAGCCTATACTTTCTCAGAAGGCAAGCCTTGACCTTTTTGTAGTTGTCCGCGCCCTCCTTGCTTAGCCGCGCGACAACCTCCGCTGCCTCGCAGGGCAGAACCGTCAATAATCTCTGAGACCAAGTGTCTCGCTGGGAGGACAGTTTTTTGCAGGTTCGCTCAAAGTTAGCCAAATACAGACTGATATCCCCTGATATCACATATGGCTGCATGTACTTTGACATCTTGAAGTCTGCCTCCTTGTTGAGAAGAGGTACCGCTGGCCGGGGACAATTGCCCGACCTCTTGCTCAACTCTAGTTCTAATTTCCGGAGCTCAATTTCTAGCTCCAGCCTTTTTGCTTCTCTTTCAATTTCAATTTCACGCTCACGCCTCTTTTCCTCTTTTTCCCGCTCTTTCTGCTGTCTGAGCTGTTCCTATTTTTGACCGATGAGGTTCCATGCTTCACTGAGCTCCTCATCATCGGTTCCCAGATCAGTGATTGCTTTTATAATCAAGGGTTTTCGTGCCAAACCACTTGTATCAATTCCCAATTCCTCACACAATTGCAACAGTTCCGGTTTCTGCAGCTTTTCTAGGTCCATGATCGCTCCGAGTGTCGACTACTTCCAAAACAACTGTGCAAACTACCAAACCTAAAGGCGTTTCAACACTCTTTACCAGTTCTAAAATCTAACCCTGTTCTAGAACCTGGTCCACATCAGAAGAAAAGCCAAGCACTCACCCACACCTGCGATCGATGTTCCGAGCTGCTCTCTTGTTGGCCGATTGTTTCTCCTGCTTGTTGCTTGAGATGCCACCTCGGATCACCAGATGTTGTGGCTTGTAACTTCAGATGCCACCTCCGATCACCAGATGTTGTGGCTTGTAGATTTTGATCCACCTTCAATCACCAGATGTTGTAGCTTGTAGATCCAGATCCCACCTCCAATCACCAGATGTTGTGGCTTGTAGATTCAGATCCTAACGCTGGTCACCAGTTGTCGCGACGCTGGGACTAGGTTGACCCGGCCTTCACTTGGTATCATGCAGAGACTCGGGGTTGATGAAGGATTGAATCTTCGAAGTTGGTAAAATATATACAAGCAGGTTTAATGGCACTTTGAGAAAACTTATTTACATGATTATTTACATGAAAAAGAAGGGTATAATAACAAAATGGCAAGCGTAAAGAGTTCATAGCGAGAAGCGTCTGGATGAGCCGTTTACCCCGGGCTCAGAGCGTCATTTCGTGCTCTGCAACGTCCTTAAAACCCCCTATGTCCAGCCCCTCTCTGAAGATGCTGACCAACCAGTTCCAGGGCACGCCCCTTAGATATCGGCATCCAATAGAACACATCACTGCATTGATGGTCTGATGCACTGACTGGTCCGGCATTGTTTCGTTGGGCGTGGTCACTTGTTGGCGGGAAGAGCTTGGGAACGGCGAGGAGGTACATTTCTATTCTTCAGCAAAGATCCGGTATGCTGGTTCCGGTAAGTGGATTTCCTTCTCAGAAACCCAAGTGCACGTGCGCGCCACATACTGCTCCCAGCATTGTCCCTTTCCGACAATTACAAATCCTTCCTGCATTCCCGGGAAATCCTCTAATGGCCGTAATTACCTAGCTCCTTTCTTGTCCTGTATGTCAGCGGACGTGTCACTCTGTCGTCTCCTTTGGACAGTAGGCATTCCTCACTGGACAATAGCGCTTCTCGACGGGAAGGGTGAACAATTGAACGAAAGCACTTCCGGCTATTTCCCGCAGGGGGACGTTTCTTTGTATTTTTCTAGACGTTCCCTTGACAGGGCCAATTTGGCATTTGCAGGGTCTCCACAAAGCAAAACAGGCTTACACAAAAGGATTCATGGAAACAGGCTCACTTAGCGCCATTGTACCAACAGCACATATCCACAGCACATATCCACAGCACTTATCCATGCCCACAGGCGAACAATAGAGCGCGCAAGTGCGGATGATGCACGGTCATAACAATGCAAACGAGCACGACAATACACTGCCAAGGATAAAACCGAACGAGGGTCAGGGTTTCACCGCGGCACACAAAACACACTGCGCCGGGAACAGGGCGAGCGATGGCACCAATGCACTAGCTGTGGCACACGCGACATTGCTCCTCGCGTGGCAACAATTGACGCGAATACGCCTAGGGCAATTCTACAGGCACCCCTTCCATTTTCCTGTCGCCGCTCTTCTTTCCGTCGTCCGTGCACACCCCGCTGGCTCGTGACGCTCGCTGGCCGCCCCGCGCTAGCCCCTCCCGGGGGCAAAATGCCCCGCGCCTTGCTTCCGACGCGTTTATCTACCCTCGTCTCTTCGCCGCTAGCATCCCGCCTCCAAGGTTAGCTGCTCGATCATGCACACTCGCTCTGCCCTCGGAAACACGATACAAATAGGAAAACGCGCGCACAGTTTAAAACACTTGAAGGGGCTGCGGAGCCCCACAACATATAGTGCCCTCAGATACGCCTATATCATGTTCTCTGTTAACCCGAGCTACCATCTTTGCATGCAAGGAATCCGCTGCATCGATTTACAATACATATATATATCAGTAAAAAAAGTTTGGACAAAGATTTGGCTCTCTCTGCGCGAGGTTCAGCGTGTAAATCTGGCTGCATGATCATCGGTGGGATGACCAAGAGCTCTCGTATATGTTTGGGAAGGTCAATTATCAGTCCTCCTTTTCGTTCGTAATATATGCTTAGTGTGAGCAGAATCTATCTGCCTGTTGATGCGCCTGATAACAGTTCGTATTGCGAGTTTGTGATCGTGACCTCACTTAGCTTGTTATAAGCACCGAGGCCGGAGGCTCTCTCTGTCGCTTTGTGAACGGGAAGCTACAGTGTTTGCTTGACGCATTTTCTTATCACGGCCTCCACTTTTTCCTTTGTGAGCTGACTTTAGATGAGAGAGAATATAGAGGCTATGCGACTGACCACAAAGGCTTGTACTAAGCGGAGAGTATTTTATTCTCTCAAGCCGGACTGGCGGTTGCTAATGCGGCGGATGAGTAGCATAATTTTCTTCGAGGATCCTTGAAGCATTTGAATTGCATCACCATTGAATTCGCGTTTTTTAAGTTTAAGCCCAGGATTTTAATTTTGGGTACTTGAGGAATAGGGACTCAACGAATATGAGTTTGGTGGTGGTGTTTGCGCAATTAATCTAGTTTTGCGGAATGCGATAATTTCAGATTTAGCCGGGACTTAGCCCCTGGGGTCTAAATAATTCACTACGATATCAATGACACGCTGTAGTCTCCCCTCGATCTTGGTATTAATGAACTCTTCGGTCCACAAGTTGTCATTCTCATAGAGGCTGCGATGGAGCTGAGAAACCTGCGCTAAATGGTGTGGAAGTTTGAGCATTGCGATGAAGAGAAAGGGCGAGAAGATCGATTCCTGTGGGGTGCTTTTTTTGCAGACGGTAAAGTCATCCGAGTGGAGATCTCTTACTCGAAAGAAGGCCTTTCTACCTGAGAGAAAGTCTTTTCTATAGTTGTGTGTAGTGGCTCTGACCCCGAGTTCGTGGAGGTTCGTTAAGATGGAATCATGTCCCACATTATCAAAAGGCTTTTCTAGGTCTAGTGAGAAAATGATTTTGCTGTCCCACCTTCTCGCATCAATTATTATGTGTTTTAGCTGAAGCATTACGTCCTGAGCGGAAAGTTTGGCTTTATCCAAACATGTTGGGAGGGGGGGGGGCGGTTACAGCTCTTCCTCCTCCGTAAATCTGTTGAGGCGGATCTAAACATGTTCCATGAGCTCACCTACACAAGATGTGAGTGAAATTGGCCTAAGATTTTCAAGGCTGAGGGGTTTTCCTGGTTTTGAAATTAGAATTATCTCTGCCGTTTTCTATGTATGTGGCATTGAGTTCCCTGACCCCGATTTCAGCATGTACTTAGTTAGGGAGCATAGAGTATCTTCGTCCAGGTTACGAAGTATATTATTCTTTACCATATCTGGGCCGGAGGCGGAATCGCAGTTTAAAATGGCAATTGCTGCTCTTACCTCAGACAGAGTATAGGGCAGTCGAGCTGCGGGTTTTCCACACCGATATAATCTGGGAAGGCTGCACTGGAGCATGGTCACTATATCTGTCTTTCAGTTCAAGAAAAAGACCTTCTTAGTGCCTGCATATGCATGTAAGAGATTTTGTTCGCTCGGTCTTTGAGAGGTAGGGTCATGTAGGGTCAAGTAGATGACAGAGCGAATTTGAGGCCTTAGAGACTCCGATATTGCAGTCTATGTGGCTACATATGAAGTGTCGGTGTGAGATTGTGAGATCTCATGTCGGGTTCGAAACAGAGGGAAGCAGTTGCAGTTGCCTGGCGACCTCCTCACGGACGAACCGCTGGATCTGGATCATAAGAAAGCTCGTTGACTGCTGTCTTCACGTCGATGTTGTTAAGAGTCTTGACCTCTGGGCGGAGGGCAACCGAGATAAGACGTCCTCGAAGCAGCTCATCATACCTCTAGCACAGATTGAGAATCTCGCTGACGGAGGTTGGTCTCTTTGCCGCAAGTATGAGAACGGCGTCGTTTTCAATGCCTCGAGCACATGATGTAGGGGGTCAAACTCAGTTATTGATGCACTGCTGCGCTTGCATAGCTCGAGGGCGTCTTCTATATGACTCCTGAAGTTTTCACTGACGTGCTGAGAGCGAAAGCAAAGACGGTGCTCAGTGCGAAGCTTGCCCACGGCCGGCCGCCCGAAGATATCAATAAGGGCGATCTTGAATGCGGACCAGGTGGCGAAATCTGATTCGTGATTTTTGAACCAGTGTTTCGCAACATCTCTCAAGTAGAAGGTAACATTTGCCAACTTCATGCTATCGTCCACCGGTTGTGAGCGCTCATCCGGGCGTAAGAGGCCAGCCAGTCCTCCACATCGTGGTTGTCCATAATACTGAAAATCGAAGGATCCCGTTGACGAAGCTCACAGGCAGGTTGCTGGTGGCGGTGGAGAAGCGGTTGGTTGGACGGCATCATAGGGCATCCTGGTACCAAGGGTAAAACTGCATAGCTCTAGAATTAGTCCTCGCATACTCTACCAAAATTATAGCGAGCTTGATTGTAGGGCGAGGTCAAAGTAAACGCTTGCAGGTTTTGGCTCGAGGAACTGGTGATCGCCAGGCCATCTTATTTACAGTATATATATATATATATATATATATATATATATATATATATATATATATATATATATATATATATATATATATATATATATATATATATATATATATATATATATATATATATATGTGTGTGAAGGAAAGAAGCCAACAGTCGGCGAGGCCACGGAAAGCGTTGGGGATGGTACTTTATGTCTTTTTTTTAATGTTTACTTGGATAATCACAGAAATTAGTAATGTAATCTCTTTAGGGGAAATATAATTAAACACAAAGTAGAAGGAAAAACAACGTGCCGATGGTGGGAACCGAACCCACGACCTCCGAATATGGCGTCCGGAGCTCTTCCAACTGAGCTACATCGGCCGCTGTCCCCCCTGCTACTTGCTTGGGTGTTTATGTTGTCTGTATACGAACCTTAAGTGTGTTCACCAGCGCCACCCTCAGCCATAGCGGCGGACGTGGAACGTCCTTTGTTACCGCCAGCGTCACGTGGCACGTGTTCAAGAGCGAGGGCGAAAGCTGTGCTAGAACCCTTTTACGCTCCTATGGCTTCAAGACTGCCAGAACCGAGACCCCCGTAAGCTACAAGCAGATCAATTGAGGGGAAATGAGGGTGCTCGTTATAATACATGAAGGAAAGAAGCCAACAGTCGGCGAGGCCAAGGAAAGCGTTGGAGATGGTACTTTAAGTCTTTTTTTTTAATGTTTACTTGGATAATCACAAAAATTAGTAATGTAATCTGTTTAGGGGAAATATAACTAAAAAACAAAGTAAACAAAAACAAACCGAACCAACGACCTCCGAATATCGCATCCGGTGCTCTTCCAACTGAGCTACATCGGTCTCTGTCCCCCCTGCTACTTGCTTGGGTGTTTATGTTGTCTGTATACGAGCCTTGAGAGTGTTCATATATATATATACATACATATATAAAATTTTTACTGGGGACCAGCCTTCATGATGAAGCTGATGAAGGCTGATCCTCAGTTGAAGCGTCAGTAAAACCTTTTCATGTTTTTAGGCATGTGTCACTTTTCTTTATAGGCCTATAACTTCTGGCTCATAGTGCTTTTTTGAACGGCTATATATATAGGGCGTAATATATAAAATGTACCAGTGCGTAGCTCCAGAATTGGTCTTCGCATATGCCACCAAGACAATAACGAGGTTTATTGTAGGGCGAGCTGGCTTTCTAGGGTTAGGTCAGGGTAGGTCCCTGCGATCCTGGCCCGAACAGCTTGTGCTCGCGACTAGTGCCGCAAATGGCATGAACGTTGTCAACACGTTTTTACTTATTACGTTTTTAAATATCTCAGTTCCTTGCGTCGCCCAAGTGTGAGGGTCACAGCTTTGAATCAGATAATGGCATACTATTGTGAAAAGCGAAAAAAAACTTATTTTCTAATGCACTACAGCATAGGAAATTATGAATTTAAATCTTTGTTAAGGCTTGAATGGCAAAAACGTATGTCTGAGCACCTTATTTTAATTCTTTTTCACATAACCTAAGCAACTCCTTATTTTCTAGCTCAGAGTTTTGCGAAGCAGAATAATCTCCATATTTGAATATAATGATGAATGCTCATTTCAAATCCTACTGCAGTAGAGCTAAAGATGCAAAATTACAATCCTTTATATCTGGTAGCTTCATACATAAATAAAACGAGTTGGTATGATGATAGGTTTGTTTCATAATCACTAACTTAATCTCAAGATAGAGTAAACAATTATTTTGCGAAGTTTATTGCCTCAGGGCATAAAAGGAATGTTATGATGGATGAAGGGTGTGGTCAAATAAATGAAAAAAGGTTGGCTGATGCAATGAAATCGAGGAGTGAACGATAATGCGGTCCCAGTGTCCAAACAGCATATGACAGCGGATTATGGGGGGAGAGGCCAGCTGCCACCAGGTGCCGAATCCGCGTTGGCTTCAACGCTGGGCAACCCACAGTAGGTGATGGATGTCAGCTTCTATATTTCTAGACTTGCAGATGGGGCACCCAGGGTGTGGATATAAATACCGAAATTTTACCACTTTCGGATCACCGCTGGAGTTCAGGCCACCCCAACTCTAATCCTCCGAAGCGCCACCTCCTCTGCACGGGTTAGACCGCGGGGGAGGCTTACCGTACACGGAGGTATAAGAGCACGTGTACGGCGCCGGAGGTGCTCCTTTCTTGTTAAAAGCAGGGTGACATTGTCCAATTTTATGAGGTTTGGCGATGTCGAGGTTGAGTTTGAAAGGCGGGTGGTAGAATCCACTTGGCTTTGAGCACTTAAAAGGTCACGCGGGGTCTATTCAATACGAATTGGATTTGGTATGCGAGCCGCTAGACTGTGTATGTTCTGGCAGATCTCCGGGCTACTATTAGCGCGTCTAAGTTGCTTTGTCACCTGGAGGGCATCTGTACGTATGCTAATACGGGCCGTGGGAAGCATGGGAATGGCGGTCACAGAGCGAAGCGCCTCTTGCACTGCAAGCAGTTCCGCACAGAAAGAAGATGGAGGTTCCTGTAATTGAAATGTTGACGTCTTGTTGAATGAAGATTTGCTAGGACAGTAAACTGCTGTTATCACTTCACAGGCTTTGATGCTTGCGTCGACGTAAATTATAATGCAACCATGTGGCAAGCGGGCGCCTTGTTCCATAATTCGGTCGCGAAGTGACGACGCCGTTTCCCCTGTTCTTGGTCGGCGTAAACCAGTTGGCTTGTTATCGCTCAGCTGTACAAAACGCCAAGGAGGAAGAACTGGCAGTGGCGGTAGTAGTAGTGAATGTGTCGTAGCATAAGCCTTCAGAGCGCACGTTGCGTGAGAGAGTGTGGCCTTAAGCTTGCGTGCATCACGTCGTTGCTGCACCAGTTCATCAATTGTGTTTTGTTGTGCGTTTTCTTGGAGCGCCACGATTGGTGTAATGCGAGGGAGGCAGGTGATGACCCTCATTTCCTCTCGATTTATAGCCTCAAGTCTATCCCATTGTGCCCTTGTCAAATGCTGGAATTGGGCTTGATAAACAAGGCGCGGTTGCACAACTGCCCGGACCAACTGTCTAGCAACATCTGAGCGAGCGACGCCCATTTTTGGAGCAATGCGTCTAATCAGACCCAGTGTCTGTAACGCCTGTTTTTTAGCGCCAGACAGCCATGCAGTTCCAGTTCCTGACTCATGAATTGTTAAGCCCAATATTTTTACTGTTGAACTTTCCTGAAGTGGGATTCCGGATAGATGTAGACGAATAGGTGTTGCCGATAGTTTACGGCGGCCCCAGCGGTTGGCGACTGATATGAACGTAGTTTTACTGGCGGAAAGTTCAAGGCCAATGGAAGATGCATATGTGAACGTAATATCTAAAGCTGATTGCAGGGCCGATGATTGAGTCAGTAGGTCGTTGTGAGTGCTCCACACCGTGATGTCATCAGCGTATATTAAGAATTTGACATCAGAAATTTTATGTAACCGCCATGCAAGTGAGATAAACGCAATATTAAATAATGCTGGGGTACGCTGCGAAGAGGGACAAATGATCCTATGGCCTCGCTACTGAGGCGTATTGGAAATTGTCTACTTTCAAGGAAAGATTTTACAAAATTGCGTACTCTGAGCGGTAAATGAAGCATGTCAATAAAGTCCAGAATGGCAGCATGACTGATATTATCGTAAGCCTTTTCTACATCCATGGCGAGGACGGTGCGTACATTGTGGCGGCGTGTTGATGATAATACTGAGGACGCCAAGACAAGTGATTTGCTGATATGCAAAGAACAACTTTTCCATGCTCGCAATCCACATAGCATCTGTCTTTGATTCTTATTTCTTTAAACAGTATATATTTTTTGGATGCAGATCATTGGGGGTTTTTTAGTACATTTCATTGTACAGTAGTTGCAAATATGATTTATATCCTCAAATGATGCTACAGAACTCATAGATAGAATATGTACCCGGGGCACTGCTATTTGTTAGATCTTTTAAGGTTTTTACTTTTTCTAATTCCATCTTTTTGCGGATCACAGGTTTGTAATATAACACGTCAAACACCAAACATACGGCTATGATATGGGTTGCTCGAAATATTGTCAGGCATGCGCACAGAAGAGGAGAAGGAAGTGCAAAAAGAGGCTCTCCGCAATAGAGAAAGAAGAAGAAGAAGCTCACCATCTGTTACTTAGCACATCAGGCTAAGGTGCAGAATCGCTCTGTAAATAAACCCTAACAATTTATACACTAACTAAATATCAGCTCCACTGATGGACGATGCGTAGGTGGAACGAGGTTCTTCATTCTTACCTTTAGTATGGCCTCCTCTTGTTCCCTTAAAGCCCTCCGGAAGTTGATCGTTGTAGGCCGCATATGCGACGTCCTAAGGAGGTAAATGCTTAGAATGAGATAAATCACATGTTTAAGCTCAATGTGGAATTAGTAGCATAGGAAATAACCAAAATGTATTGGATATTGTGTATTACGTAACTGAACATTTAGAAGATTGATTTAATTTATTAATGAAGGAAACGAACCTAAGCACATTTATGCACTGTAATGAAGACTTGAGTGAATATTTTGTTCTAGTGAAATAAGTTTTAACCGAGCTGTCATAAATCAGAGAGAGAGAGAGAGGAAACTTTTAATGAGCATAATAATCAGTAAAATTCGCAGGAGCTGGGTGGTCGGTGCCCCTTGTCCAGGGCTACGCTGGCAGCAGCTGACTTGCGGACTAGCTGGATAATCCAGGCTTGCTGGTCAGGGCCGCCTCCCACTGCTCGTGTGTCGGGCATGGCACTATTAACGTTGGGTCAGGTTTGTCCTGGCATTCCCAAGAGATGTGATAGTGTGGGGCTTGCACCGCACCAAGGACAGTGACTCGTGTATTTTGTTGGGCTTATCTTATCTAAAATTTGAAGATTAGGGAATGTGTTTGTTTGTATTTTTCTCCAGTCTATAACGTCCGAGGAAGGAAGTTGTTTGTGTGGTGGTGAGAAAATTCTTCTTTCTAACCGTAGGTGTTCCAGCCTGTCGCCGTAGGGTCCTAGGAGAGGGGTGAGGTAGGGATGGGGATCTGCCCGGTTTGTGAGAGCTCGGGCTAGATCATTCGCTACCTCATTTCCTTCTAGGCCTTCGTGTCCAGGTGTCCATGTAATTGTGTGCGTCTGGGAGATGGAACGTAATGTTGCACACGCTTTTTTGTGAGGTTTTCCTGCCAGGTAGTCCCTGCAGGCTGGTTGGGAGTCCGTCACTACGTGTGAGGACGTGTGATGGTGACGGCTATTGCCAGTGATTCCGCTTCCGCATAGATCCTTGGCATAGATCGAAGCCTAAATAATTGGCCTCTTCTTGTGGTCAACTGCAGCTATTGTGAACTTGCCAGGTTCGCCGTAAGCCCCTATGTCCACGTAGACAACTTCCGCGTCTTTAGACAATTGTATTTCCAATGATTTGACTCTGGCTTTCCTTCGACCCTTCTGTAACTCATGGTGCATGTGCTTGGGTATCGGGTTCACATAGATGTTGTTTCTTGTGGATGTCGGAATTTGTGATTTGATCTCAGAAGTTCTTAGTGCCTGGCATAGCCCTAGTTTTGACAGGATTTCCCTACCCGCCTGCACTGTTATTAGGCGTTGTTTCTGACTCTCTAGAACAGCCTCCTTGACCTCCTCGTTGTTGTGCACTCCGAGTGCCCAAAGAAGTTCCGTTGATGTTGTTGGCGGGCGGTTTAGGGCTGTTTTATAGGCTCCGTTTATGATAGTGTCAATGGCCCTTTTATCAGTGAATCTAATTTCATGATATGGGAGCCCGTAGGTAATCCTGCTAACGACTAGGGTTTGTACAAGGCGGAGGGTGTCCTCCCCCCTCATCCCTTTCCGGTTACAGGTCACCCTTCTAATCATTCTGGAAATTTGGTTGACTGGTTTTGAGTGTTTTGATTGTATAATCCACTTTCAAATTGCTTTGCAACCACAGCCCCAAAACTCCGATCTTGTCCTTCTCTTGAATTATCTGGTCTCCTAGAGAGAGCTGAATTTTTCCTGGGGACTTGTAATTTCTTCTGTGTAGCCTGATAAGTTCGGATTTTTCTGGGGAGCATTGAAGACCGCTCTCCCCGGCAAATTCCTCGGCTAGGTCTATAGCGGCTTGCAGACCTTCTTCTTTTTGCGCCAAGGATCCCTGAGTAGTCCAGATGGTGATGTCGCCCGCGTATAAAGTGAAGCCAATATCAGTGAGGGTCAACAGTGTTTTTGCTAAATTTATCATTGCTATGTTAAATAGGATTGGAGAGATTATACAACCCTGCGGTGTACCTTTGTTCGGCATGGATACTTTTGGTGATCGGATCTCTCCAATTCCTATGGTGGCTGTGCGATCTGAGAGGAAAGCCTTCACGTATTTGAAGATTTTCTCCCCGCAGTTGATATTGTTTAATTCGTGCAATATGGTTTGGTGGCCAATGTTGTCGAATGCTCCTTTGAGATCTAGTGCCAGAATGAAATTTTCGCCTTTTCGGGGTATGGTGTTGATGACTTCTTCCCTAATCCGGAGGAAAGCATCTTGCGTGCAGAGTCCCTTGCGGAAGCCCAGCATGCAGGAAGGAAAGATGTTGTTTTCGTCGATGTGATTTTGGAGCCTTAGGTGGACTACTTTTTCATAGAGTTTTCCCAGGGAAGAAGTGAGGGAGATAGGACGGAGACTCTCCACAGCCGGTGGCTTTCCAGCCTTTGGTATGGTGATGATGTCCGCGTGTCTCCAAGCTGATGGGACCTGTCCCTTCTCCCACAGTTCTTCGTTGATGTACTTCGTTAGGTCTTGCAGATGTTCGGTGCTTAAGTTCCTAATCATGGCGTAGGTGACTTTGTCTCCTCCAGGGGCAGTGTTTCTAGTAAATGTACGGGCGGCTGAGTAGACCTCCGCCAGTGTTATGGGGGAGTCAAGGGAGAGGTTTGGTTGACCCGCATATGAAGTTTGGCAAGCCGGAGTAGGGTCTCCTATGTATTTCTTGTGCATGGCGGGGATCAACTCTGCATCTGTGCCCGGGTATTTATGGGCTATGGTGTGGAGGGTTCTTCTTGTGGCCGTTTTATTTTTTGAGGTGTCTATCATGCTTCTTAATATTGAGCATGCTTGAGCCGTGCTTAGGGTACCTTTCAGCGAATTGCAGAAATCTGCCCAGTTTTGCTTGGCGAGTTTATAGCATACTCTTGTGCTTCAGCCGTAACCTGTGCTATCTTCATTTTAAGTTTTCTATTTAATTTTTGCATTTTCCACAGTTTCAATAGACTTTTTCGGGCATCCCATAAATGTAGAAGATGTCTGTCTACTTCTGGGGCTTTTGTCGTTGTGTTGATGGTCTTGGTCGTTTTTGCATGAGCATCCTTCAGGCTTTGAACCCAATCTTCAATTGTTTTGATGCCGTCGTGTGGCGGTCTAATTTGTCTGAACTTATCCCAGTCTGTTATTGTAGTAGAGCCAATGTTCCTTTTCATACGGGTTGTCATTAGGGATAAGCTAAGGATTTTGTGATCGCTTCCGAATGTTTCTTCTAGATTGGTCCAGGTGCAATGTCTTATGTTTTTGGTGAAAGCTAGGTCTGGGCAGGTGTCTCTGCTTACACTGTTTCCTATTCTAGTGGGGGACATGGTGTCCGTCATAAGACAGAGATCCAGCTGCTCAGCCGCTTCCAACAACTTGGTTCCCTTCGGGGTGTTCTTGTGGTAGCCCCATGCCGTATGTACAGCGTTTAGGTCCCCCATAATAATAAGGGGGTTCGTTCCCGCTATGCGTGTGCATTCCAGTAAAAGTGGCTTGAAATCTTCCTGCGTGTTGCTTGGAGGACTGTAAAGGTTTAGGACAAACACACTCTGCTTTCTTCTTTTTTGAGAGATGATCTCGATGAGAACTTGATTAATTTCACAGAAGGGATGGTCGTGCGGTATGACTGTTAGTGTGGGGGCCACTAGTGTAGCTAGTGTAGAGAAAAGCGGCCAATGTTGCAGATATAAATTCTTTGACAGTTTAATAAGAAGTTTGCCTTGTGTGTACCCTTTGCCTACAATAAAACAATAAATTTCTGGCTTCGAATCAAAGGCTTCGGCTACGCGACATGGCCGAAGGCTCTTGAAAAGTTTCTGGTAGAAAGTTCCACAATGTGTTCATAAGCGTCCTTTTTCCTAAATGTTCGCAGCTGGGCTCGTTTGAAATTGTGGAGTGCGAAATCGATCATGCAGCTAATCGTTTCTGACCAACAGAACAAAATTATAGCGAACCATTACCCGGATTGAGCTCAAATACCCTTGTAGGTCGGTTCAATTTTTGTATGTCCATTCCTGGTTTTTCGACGTCTCAAAAAACCAGTAGTACAGCAGTTGTTTAGTGACTAGAATTGTTTACTCTGCTAGATGCTCATTAGCGCTCACTTTCTACCATCTATTTTTATGCATACAACAAATATATATGATTTACTTAGGTTATGATAATAAATATGCTTGATGTTTCTATAAAATGTGCTTCATTTATTTATTGGGTTTATTATTTTCATTATTTGTGCATTACTTGTGTTTTCTTGAGTTGTATGTTGTAGTTTTTTTTTTGCCGTACATCTTCTATTCAAGTCACAAGAGATTTATTATTACTATAAAACTCGAAACCTTCCATGATATTGTGCACAGTTCTAATTTCAGGACTGTACATTCTAGTGTAATTTTATATGCTGTTCGTGGCCTACATAAACATTTCTTTGTGCGCGTCAGGTAGAGTGCTCTAAACTCTATATTGGAAGTCGTCGCACGAGGCTTCATTGCATATGAAATTAGCGGGCGACATAAACGTCAATCTGACAATCTCGCAATAATCCACATATTGGTACTTTTCAGGCGCTCCGACTACAAAATATAATGTTTAGCATAAACGTCACTCATGCTGCATATGTCAAATATAAGGCTGAAATGAAAATATCAAATGTGAGCCCATATAAATCAACGCCAAAACGTTTTATGGCCAGAACAGGTCAACTTATAATGAAAGAGCTCAAAGTAGCTGTTCAAATTTCTAGCTATAGCTTCAGACGCTGGCAGAACAAGGTGCAGTTATTGCTAGGTGTGTGAAATATGCGAACCATGGTTGGTTTTCTGCTAACGCTTTTTCATAGTCCTTTTCTTATTAGAGAGCGTACCTATGGTCCTTCATAAGATCTCCAATGCGAAAATGTTGCTGCGTTTGCTCGTCGTCATTATAATTAGCCGGAATACACCACTCAAGCCTAAAAACTTCTAACACCCCCTCCAGTCACCTAGATCCTATTTAGTTCCATCACGCGAACTCTCCCAAACCTCTAAATCTCACCCGCCTACCATACTTGCTGCCGCTTCCTCCTCAGTTTGCCTTCTGCGGAATGTCCAGACCATTATCTTTGACGACCATCGGTTATCTATAGACCGCATTACTTGCCTTGTACCTGTATATTAGTATTCATTGAACGACGCACACAATAAAATAGCCAATTTGGCCCAATACAAGCGCCAAATTATGTTTCGCATGAGGAGTGGGTGGTACATGGCTATAATGATGGCAGAAACAGCAACGAGGTATATACGCAGTGTTGAACCTCACAGTTTACTTAACTCATGCTACGAAGTAGAATGCTAATGAATCACTTTTTCCCCCTGCTACTGTGTTTGCTTGTTTTTAAATTTGTCTCATATAAGTTGTTACTCATCTCTTTTTATTTCATTTTAAAACTCCTATGACTTCATTACTTGTTTTATTTTGCAAACAATAACTTTCGCAATTTCTTTTCATCTCTGCCGTGTTTTCAAAGAATGCCATTCAATAAATTATTACTCTTTTAAAGTTATTAAAGACCACCTTTTTCTTTTAGGCCTTTTAATATCACGCTTATTAAATATACCCAATATAGGGAAGGTAACATTCTGGGCCTCAAGTTCTGTAAAATCTCAAATCCTAAAGACATCACTCTGTGTCTTCCCACCCAAGACTCCTGCATACCAATCAGCGCGGCATTATGAAATTGCGTAAATGGCCTTGTTTTTGAGGAGTTTTATTTCACTTACAATGTACACAGAAAGACAACCACCCATATCATCGCTTCATCATCATCATCGTGATCATCATCAGCCTGACTATACCTACTGCAGGGCGAAGGCCTCTCCCATATTTCTCCAAGTAAGCCGGTTCTGTGCTAGCTGCATCTACTTAACCCCCGCGAACTTCTTAAACTCATCCGCCCACCTAACTTTCTGCCGCCCCCTGCTAAGCTTTCCTTCTCTTGGAATCCAGTTTGTTACCCTAAGCGACCATCGGTTATCCCTTCTTCGCACTACATGTGTTGCCCACCCCCATTTCTTCTTATTTTCCACAAAAATGTCAGTAACTTGAGTTATCTCTCTGATAGACTCTGCATGCTTCCTATCTCTTCATGTCATCCCTACGATTTTTCGTTCCATAGCCCTCTGCGTTGTCCTCAACTTAAGTAGAACCCTCTTAGTTAGCCTCCCCGTTTCAGCCCTATAGGGGAGTACAGGTAAGATGCAACTGCTGTATACTTTCCTCTTGAGCGATACCGGTAAGCTGCTAGTTATAATCTGCGAGTGCTTGCCAAATGCGCTTCATCCCAATCTTATTCTTCTTGTTATTTCCTTTTCTTGGTCCGGATCTGCGGTTAGTACCTGTCCTATGTATATATTTTCGCTTACTACTTCCAGTGCTTCGCTACCTAACGTAAACTGCTGTTCCTTCCAGAGGCTGTTGAACATTACCTTAGTCTTCTGCATATTGATTTTCAAGCCTGCCTTTCTACTTTTCCTGTCTAGGTCTCCAATCAATATTTGCAGTTCATCTCCTAAGTTACTTTGCAAGGCATTGTCATCAGCAAATTGCAGATTACTGAGATATTCTCCATCTACCCTTATTCCCATCTGCTCCCATTCCAAGTCTCTGGACACTTCTTCTAAGCAAGCTGTGAATAGTACTGGGGAGATTGTGTCTCCTTGCCTAACACCTTTCTTTATGGGAATTTTGTTACTTTCTTTATGCACAACTGTGTTTTGCTGGGCCGCCGCTTCATATATCCTCCAGCACTTTCACTTACTCTCTTATACCCCCGGATTTCGCAATTCCTGCATCACCGCCGAGGTTTCTACTAAGTCAAATGTTTTTCCGTAATCAATGAATGCTATGTATAAGGGCTCGTTATATTTCAAGCATTTTTCTATCACTTGGTGATGGTATAGATATGATCGATAGCACAGTACCGTTTTCCGAAACCCTGCTTGATGCTTTGATTGATTGCTGTCTAAGGTTGTCCTCATTCTATTAGCGATTACCTTAGTAAACATTTTCTAGGTAACAGACAGTAAGCTTATTGGTCTGTAAATTTAAGGTCCTTAGCGTCCCCTTTCTGGCAGATAGGGTGGCAGGCCTCGTAATTAAACTTATTAAGTGGTATAAATTGAAGGTTGTACAGGCCTATGCACGTACATGCAGTTATGATGACCAGGCTGTTAAAAGCTTCTGCGAAGATGTAGAATCGGCAGTGCGGAAAGTAAAAACGCAGTATACTGTACTTAAGAATAACTTCAATACCAAGATGGGAAAAAGCAGGCAGGAGACCAGGCGGTAGGTGACTATGACATTGGCCCTAGGAATAGCAGCGGGGAGTTGCTAGTTGAGTTTGCAGAGTGCAATAACCTAAAAATCATGAATACCTTCTTCAGCAAACGGAAGAACCAGAAATGGACATGGAAAAGCCCTGGCGGGGAAACTAAAAATGAAAGTGACATCATACTGTGTTCAACTCCCGCCATTATGCAAGATGTAGAGGTAGTTGGGAAAGTGCGATGCAGTGACCACAGGATGGTTTGGTCCCGAATTAGCCTAAATCTGAAAACAGAACCCAACAGGCTAGTAAGAAGGAAGTCCATTAACGAAATAGGGGTTAGGGGGAGGGAAGACGACTCTAGGATCTCGCTACAGAATAAATATTCAGCTTTAACCGAGGATGGTGGCATTACCCTAGAAGTAATAAACAATAATTTTAGAGCTACCATTACTAAGGGCGCAGTAGAAGAAAGCGGTAGGATAGTTAGATATGATACCGGTAAGCTGTCTAAGGAGACGAAAGATTTGATTAAGAAACGCCATATTATGAAAGGTTACAATCCAACAGACCAGATAGAATTGGCAGAGATATCAAAGCTAACCACTAAGCGCAAGTGGCCGATATAAGGAAGTATACCATAGAGAAAAATGAGCATACTGTAAAGGATCGCGGAAACCTTAAAACGGTGAAGATAAAATTAGGCATAGGCAAAAATCAGATGTATGCACTAAAGGACAAGGCGGACAACGTCATCACGAATATGGACAAGATAGTCAATGCAGCCGAGGAGTTGTATACTGATCTCTACTGCAGCCAAAGTAGTCAGCACCGTAATGAGATTGGGGGTAGGGAAAAACTGTCAGACGTTTAACCAGTAACGAAGGACGAGGTTAAGAAAGCAATATAAACTATGAAAAGGGGGAAATCAGCTGGAGATGATCAAATAAGTACAGATTTGTTGAAGGACATGGGGATATCGTGCTAGAAAAACTGGCTACCCTGTATACGCAGTGCCTGGTGTCATCGACGGTACCGGAGCCATGGAAGAACGCAAACATTATCCTCATTCATAAGAAAGGGGATGCTAAGGAACTTAAAAATTACAGACCAATGAGCTTACTGTTTGTTACGTGTAATGCAAATATTAAGGTGATCGCTAATAGAATCAGGGTAACCTTAGACTGCAATCAAGCAAACGATCAAGCATGGTTTCGGAAACGGTACTCTAATATCGATCATTGCCATACCATCAATCAGGTGATAGAAAATTGCTCGGAATATAACCAGCCCTTATACATAGCCTTCATTGATTACGAAAAAGCCTTTGACTCAGTTGAAACCTCGGCGTTGATGCAGGCATTGCGAAATCAGGGGGTAGACGAGCCGTATGTGAAAGTGCTGGAAAATATATATAGTGGCTGCACAGCAACCATAGTTCTGCATAAAGGAAGCAACAAAATTCGCATAAAAAAGGTGTTAGGCAAGGAGACACGATCTCCCCTATATTATTCACATCTTGCTTAGAGGAAGTATTCAGATACTTGGGATGGGAGCAGTTAGGGATAAGGGTAGAGGGAGAATACCTCAGTAACCGGCGATTTGCTGATGACATTGTCTTGCTAAGTAACTCAGGCGATGATCTGCAAAGAATGATTGGTGACCTAGACAGGAAAAGTAGAAAGGTATGATTGAAAGTCAATATGCAGAAGACTAAGGTAATGTTCAACACCCTCGGGATGGAACAGCAGTTTACATTAGGTAGCGAAGCACTGGAAGTAGTAGGCGAATATGTCTACTTAGGACAGGTAGTAACCGTAAATCCGGACCATGAAAAAGAAATAACAAGACGAATAAGATTGCGATGGAGCGCATTTGGCAAGCACACCGCACATTATGACTAGCAGCTTACCGGTATCGCTTAAGAGGAAAGTAGACAGCAGTTGCATCTTACCTGTACTCCCCTATAGGGCTGAAACGTGGAGGGGTAACCAAGAGGGTTCTATTTAAGTTGAGGACAACGCAGAGGGCTATGGAACGAAAAATCGTAGGGATGGCATGAAGAGATAGGAAGCGTGCAGAGTCTATCAGAGAGATAACTCAAGTTACTGACATTTTAGCGGAAAATAAAAAGAAATGGGTATGGGCAAGACATGTAGTGTGAAGAGAGGATAACCGATGGTCGCTTAGGGTAACAAACTGGATTCCAAGATAAGGAAAGCGTAGCAGGGGGCGGCAGAAAGGTGGGCGGAGGAGGTTAAGAAGTTCGTGGGGGTCAAGTTGATGCAGCTAGCACAGAACCGGATTAATTGGAGAAATATGGGAGAGGCCTTCGCCCTGCAGTGGGTGTAGTCCGGCTGATAATAATGATGATGATGATGATGACCCGCTATATACTTATTGGGAAGAAAACCTACTCCTAGTTCTCGCCGTTCCGGTAAACCTCGATAACAGAGCACATGCTCAACTTTCAGTACAGTATATGCTTCATTCACCCTCCTAACCTCACTAAGCCCTATGACATCCCATTTCATATCCTCTGGTTCCTCTAACAGCACTGATAAACTAGCTTCTCTAGCTAGGTTCTAGCGTTAAACGTTGCCAGGGTCAGTTTTCCATGGCGGCCTGTCGAATGGAGCCGGAAATGTTTAGCACTCCCTGCTGCGTGACAGGTCTGACCGCCGCCGTGGTCAGTTTTTCTACAGCCGCTGGTGACTGAGTGCGTGGTATTATAGGACTAAGCATGGGAGTTTGCGGCCGATTTCGGCACCAGGGTGGCCAACTCCTGTTTTGGTGAGGGAGTGTGTTGCCGGAGGTGTACACCGGCATCAGGTCGCACCCCAAGCCTGTTTATGTAATTCCATCGACACGCGGAGTGTTGTTTTCTTTCCGGTGGAGAATTGCGCGGTGATAGGATTCGAACCACGGTCCTCCTGCATGCGAGGCGGATGTTATACCGTTACGCCAACACTACACTTTAAATAAATATCATCACCTAAATTTTCTAAATTTCACCTGCAGCAATAGGAACAAGCGAGTATTGTTGACATCATAAACGTACTTGTGCTCCTATATGTTATAATCGGAAACAACGCTTATGGACCAGAGAACCAATTTTTAATTCATTTTTTTGGCTATAAGCGGCAGAGAATAAATCTTTAAAGGCGAAGTCCGAGAATTCCTTTAACAATCGCTCATGCTTATAACACGTTTATTCAGGTCTTTTCATATTGGTGCATTGTAGAAAATAGGGAGGCGTGCATCAATAATTTGAGCATTACTCGATTATAAAACTGGCCGTTTTCCTGGCATCAGGTTGATTTTGAAGCGCAACACTGCGTTTATACCCATGTTACGTTTATACCACCATTATTGCCGCATTACTCCCTCCCGCCCGTGCGAAGAAAAATTGATGCTTGTATTAGGCATATTACCTGCCGTATGGTATGCGTCATAATTTCCAGTCTCTATATCCGCCATCTAGCGCGCGTGTGAGTGTTTACCTAGCAATGCATAGGACCTCACCGATTCGTCAAAAGGAACGCCGTTTCTGGCCATTGAGCCACTTTCGGTTTTCTGGTTTTCCTTTATTGAACAGCCATAATAGAATATTACATTTTTTGTTTGTGTGTGTGAGAACCAGGGTACTCTAGATTGCATTCGATGTATCAGTGTAGACGTTTCTAGCGCGACCTAATACGTAATGAAGTCTCATATAGATTAGAATTTATATTCTTTCAGAACCTAAAGATCGTATTCTTTTTGAGAAGGTGGCAGCAACCTAATAAAGAATTTAATTGGTATACGAATTGTGCACAAACGCTTTTCAGCAGGAAATCCTCCTCAGAGAACCTTTTACACGTGTACCTCTACATTAATCATTTTTACTGTCAAGACAAACAGAAAAAGCATTGTTGTTGGCAGCTTAACTGCCTAGAAGCAGTAGCAAGACCTTTTGAAGACGCCAATCTTAAATTTAATGTATGTCCCTGCCTTCGGTAGCATTTTAGAATTGGAAAACACAAACCTTTTCTTTCCTATATATTGGATCCAACGTTTCTTTCACTGGGTTATTGGATGTGTTGTAGATGCTACCCTTCAGCAGTGTCCATGTGTTCAGCCTAGAACGGCTGTCGCGATAAACCATTTGCTCGCCATTAAGCGACATATAATCCCCGCTGGTCGGCCTGGTTTTCGGTAACTTGTATAGCACAAACCTGAAAAAAAAAAAGTCTTTATGAGCGCTCAATTTGAATGTTTACGAATGCGCAAGGATATAAAGGATTTGCGAATATAATTAAATAGTTCAAATGCAGTGTTACCATTCTAGCAATAAATGTAATGCAATGACCTGTAGACAACCACGAGATGGCCCTTCATCAAATAACCACAAACAACCGCGCTTTGCGTCTATCGTGGTTAATTATCAGGTACGCACGAAAAGGCGGATGGATGTCATTGTGGATGTCTTTATGCACACAATAAAGTTTGGAGCCGTATGTACTACAGTATACTCGCTGAAGATTTTTATCGCGAAGAAGGTAAAAGCTCCGTTGGCTATAAATTCCACCGTCAGCGTGTCAGCGGTCTGCAGCAGGCATCGGCGGTCGACGATTGGTCACAGGTCCATGAGAATCCAGATTACCGCATTGCAGGGGCAATTTTAGAGTAGCTGCCAACTCAACCGCTTCTGCTAAATTGGGCTCCTCTCCACATTGGCGATTGGAAACTTGGAGGAACCGGACCCATCGGGGTCCTTGAAGCCTTGGATTCCGAGACACTCGGGCTAATCAAATGTAAGACACGCACGTTTTAAGCTTGGTTAAATCAAACGCCAGTCGGAGAGTCCATATCATTAAACCATTTTTCGTTCTCAGACTCTGTCGTTTTTCCTTTTCCCTAATTGCGTGAAAGAGACCTTAAAACTGGAAATTTACCGTCTGCTATATAAGCATGAAAGGTGGCATTTCATTCTGCTTCTAAATGCCACAACCGGCATATAGGTGCCGCCACACCGACTACGCTGACCAGGAATCCAGGAAGAATCCAAGAGGGCCCCCTAGGACCCCCGTTTTATCAATGACACAAAACAAACGAAGAGTGATGAATGCTAGTAGCAAAGTGCAGGTACACACGTACGTAGAAATCGGAGGGACCACGCGTTTTGATAAAACTGCATGCCAGATATTTTCCGGTGGTGAAGTGGCTACTTCCATGTTATGCACTGGGCACCCTCACCAATATGCTTTCCATCTTGCCCAAGCAGATTTCTCAGGTGCATCTTTTTGTACAGAAAAATAATATTTACAGTGATTCACATGGTCTATCCACTTTTGTGCAGTGGTGTACACTCACGATAATTCACACTGGGAGCCGGAAGACGGGAACTAGTACCATTGTGGAGTCATGCCCCTAAAGGTGGTTATGACCTACCCCCCAGTAAACCCTACTCTTAGGAAACTACTTGGGTAGATAATTAGTAGGATAAATTATCTCTTCAGCCTATGTACAAGTATTCGTAAGTCGATGAGCGATAAACGTTCGTGTTTTTGGACATGTTATAATAGGAAGCGTTTAATTTAAATGGTGACTTTTATGCGACCATTCAACGACTCCAAAATTAGGTTCATAGCGTTGATGAAGGGATCTGATGGCAACACAGTTTCAACTGTCCGAACGCATTTCCCCTCAATGACACAATAATATAGGCGTGAATTATAATGTACTACAGCTCAATTCCGGACCCAAAATGTTATCAAAATAAGTATACCACTCTGAGCATGAACATTCACGATCATAACACAAAAGCGCAAATTAGAGGGCATGCATGATTTATAGTCTCTCTCAAGTTTAGGTTCCTTGCAATTTCTCACCCTTTAGAAGGTCGCTTTAGGACCCAGTGGAGGTGTACCTAGAAATGAGGACATCAACTGCACCTTCAGTCTTCTCCCAAGAATTTCGTCTACGTGATCTTTATGTGGGGAAAAAATAAGCGACACTTTGCCTCTAATAAACTATTTACTGTGATGTCTTCATTGATAAGAGTAAGAAAGCATAAGAGTTGGCTGCAAGCCTAAATGTTGTTCACGTAACGGTTGGAGGAAACTAAAAAGCAAACTGTCTCAGCAAATACCACATTTTATACTTTTCTTTCTCAAATGAAAGGAAACTGTTTCGAAGACAAAATGATGTGTTCAATCTAGCATAATGATCATACGCGGAGTAAGTAATCTTCATGAACGAAAGTACTTATTTCTTCTTGAAATGCTAAGTGGAGGTTTAGTCTATGAATTCCGGCTGCCATCTTGCTACTCATCAAAACGCAGGGAAATTTCTGAACACCTGAGGTAGTTGGTATCATGAATTCGCAGCGGGGCGTGCAGGGCATCGCGATGGCGGGTAGGGTTTTTGAACACATCTGCGCATACTCTGGGTAAATTCATATTTTTTTAACTACCGCATATCAGGAACAGTAAAACAGGTGAGTAATGTTCTGGAATATATTACTAGTAACTATCACCTTCCTATACACATACCTACATGAAATATAAAAAATGCGAAATGCTAGGTCAATTCATAATGTTCGTTATTGTTTCCTGCGAAGAAGACGAGGGCCAAGGCAAAAGAGCGATTCATGGCTAACAGCTCAACGTGTGCAGTCGTGTACTGTCTTCATCGTTTTCAGTTTTAGGCATGCAAAAAATCCCCGATTGCATTTTTGTTCCGCCCAGCCTGCATAAGCACTGCTTTCGCGCCTGTCAGGAAAACTTGAGAGTTAAGATTACCGGTGGTTATGGTTAAGCTAGATACCGCTGGCCAATAAAATAATGATAATGGACTAAAGTAAAATTAAACTTCGCACAGCAAGATCATGACAATTTCAGAATTATTCCGCTTTAATAAACGTTGGACACACATATTGTACACGCAAAATACATGTTCAAAGGCAACAACACTTGAATTGCAGAGGTTTTTCAATAAACAGCAGCATGACAACTGCTCCCTAAAAGCAGATGAAATAATTTGCCCTTCTCGACTTTCTTTCCCTCTTTTATTTTTTTATTTATAGTGCACTCAATGATAACACGAATACAATTGTCATTCTTGTTATACGGTATTCCTTGTGTTGTGACCTTAGAAGTGGTATATGACAGCAACACTATATTCCTAGTAAAAATGCTGACCTTTGTTCAGGACAGCTCTAAAAAGGCATTGCTTGATTTTTCCTTTTTCCCAAATATTACGTGAGGAACGTTTAAACTTACAACCAATTCTAGTGATTTTCTGCGCTTCTCTTCTGAAGACAATCACCCAGAAAGATATCTACATCATAACTTAAAACATGATGGGTGCGGTAAGGACGAGGCCACGATAAATGATATTTCTTATTCAGATAGTTTCTCGCCCACTGCGGTATATTCCAAAATCTGTACATCCCCTCAGGTGTTTCAAGAACTACTGCACAATGGCAGTATCCGGAAGACGGGACGACATGAAAGCATCCCACTATGT
Organism: Amblyomma maculatum; assembly: GCF_055883805.1. Taxonomy (NCBI): domain Eukaryota; kingdom Metazoa; phylum Arthropoda; class Arachnida; order Ixodida; family Ixodidae; genus Amblyomma; species Amblyomma maculatum. Next base: position 56,965,459 of record NC_139348.1, on the reverse strand, counting down.
TTTCCAGAATGCTCCGACATTGCTTTTCAGGTCTTGAAGAAGGACAGCTGGCATAGCTTGTTGGTGTGTAGTAAAAATTGGTAATTAGTGCCATCACGGACGGTACAACACAGACAGAAACTTAAGTTGTTTATACACTCGATTATATTAGGTGTAAGCCTTAAAATCTACATTCAACCAACAATACATAATAGTTATGTATTGTTGAAGTTATGTGATGTTAGGAAGATAATGAGAGACCGGAAAGCGTGGCGTGATATGGTCCATAGGGTCACGAAGAGTCGGACACGACTGAATGACTGAATTAAACTGAACATAATAGAAGAAGTCTCTGTTCTTAGGCCACAAACAAAAGAAATCGTGTGCATGCTGCGGCCAACATATTTGCACAGCCCTGTACGCCAGAACGGCGCGACCAATTCTATGTCATTAATGGTCCCGGTTGTCCTCAGTTGCAATCAACTATCTATTATCTTCCTCTTTTTTTCTAATAACCACTGTACTGTGAGTGCGTTACATGTCCTGTTATCCAGAAAACCCGTCACTCCCTGCGAAAGACAAGTATGTCTCTGGGAAGTTTTAGTTGGCAGGTGATATAAATGGCTCTCATTAATGCAGTTTAAGTGATGTTGCAATCGCATAAATCATAGTTGAGTTGGCAAGAGCTGCAAAATCGCGTTTTAAATTGAAAGTTGAGATCAGGATTGAACCAGGGACCCTTGGATCCACAATCAGATATGCCACTTGTCGGACACGCAAGCATTTTCACAGCTTGCTTAAAGCACGTCTTTACGAAACTACCGAGAAGCTTCTATTGAATTTGAGAGCTATAGAGTCTGCCAATAAATGTGTGTGAGATAACATGGAAATAAATTTGGTTTATCAGTCATTATGCGCATGAGAAAACGAAAACAATGATGTAACGATGATGTAGTGGATGGGAAGCCATTAGCAGTGTGGCTGCATATCTCTGAAGCCGAAGATAAAATATTGCCCCGATTACAGTGCCTAGAGCTAAGCTAGGATATGATTCGCCTCTATTGAAGTGAATTATTATGCTTTTTCAATTCTAGATGCTCTCAAATATCCTCCTTAAAGCGGAAGCTTCCCTACGCCAGCCAGCTCAAGCCTTCAGCGTCGGTATCGGTGGGTGCCTGAAAGAGCGCCAACTCGGGCCTCTCCATTTATGTGAGAGGATGACATTAAAATCAGACTGCCATGACATTTGAATTCACGTAGCCGCTATGCAACGGGCAGGAGCTACCAAATCGGGGCACTCCTTTCATATGCGATGGTGACCTTAGAATCAGGCTGTCAGATCCTTTGGCGTTTACGTTACCTCTTGGACACGTAGGCAGATTCATATGGCTTTGGTAAAGCGGAATTTGATATGTTGGCTGGTAGCTTACCTTCTCAAGGTGTATCCTTAAAAGCTGAGCTTAAGTGTCCCCAATAATGTAGCGCCCTACAGAGACAGGGCGGAATAGGGGAATAATGTAGCAGGAAACGAAGCTTGCGCTTCTATCCAGGTTAAAGTAGAACTAAACCACAACTTAAGGTTATAGCTGGCTACCTTGGACGCAGTTTACTTTATTACCTGCCATTATACAGTACGTTTCTGTAAACTGTCTAAATAGTTACATGATTAAACTTTTATGTCTACAACATTCTGGGGAAACACAGCCGTATTTTATTGGGAAGGCTCGAGATACCTTTAGCAATCGTTTCCCTAAACCGTAATGCGTTTTGAGCCTTTAAGAAGTTGATTAAAGAGTGATCGACGCAGCAGTGATGCTGAGCAAAGGACGAAAAAAGGAAGCAAAACATGCGTTGGAACCGCTCTCCATTAAATAGAAAACAACTTTCTATGAAAGGGATACGTTTAGCGCGAGACAAGTAGGAAACGGACTGAACACAAGAGACGAAAGAGCGCTTCGTCTCTTGTGTTCTGTCGTCGCCCGTTTCATACTTGTCTCGCGCTAAAAGTATCCCTTTTCAAAGATGAACCAACTCGCCCCGGCAGCAGAAAGTTTTATTGAACTTTCTATACGCGAGCTTTTGAGAAGCACTTACGAGCGCGCCGCCGAAATGACATGAGGGGTCAAGGTGCGCTGCGTTATAGTTGTTACGAATCAGTAAAGCAATATTTGTAACGATGAACGGTGGATTAAATCTAAAAAGAACCTGGCATCTACTAAGATAATTCCTTGGTCCCTAACCGGTTTCTTTTTCCACGTTTGAGATACACGTTTGATTACTTTACTGAATTTTAATGAAATTTATGCAAGGCACGGACGCCCGTACTTTTCAGTTTTGCGATCTCTGTATTTTCATTCCTTACCCAGATTTATCCTGCCATCACCGGCACATCTCATGTAATACTCAATGAGGCGCTTTCTCACCGGAACCTCGACAGGGCACGAGAAAGGCTGTTGCGGAAAACAGTCCATGGTAAGGTAGATATTTCCTCATCCGAAACCTTACACAGAATGACCGAGATCCTTTTCTGAGGGTCATAAACTCGACTCGAACGAAGGTACCCTCCCGACGTCTTGGAAATTATCCCTTACAACCCTACTAACCGCAAACAGGCAAAATGCCACGCTTGAAAATCTGCGCCTTATCACTTATCGCCTATGAAATACCATTGAAAGGATTGAGCACAAATGCCGTCAGGCACATCTTCGGTCCACGGGTTTCTTCCCTTAGTGAATTCTTTTTCGAAAAGGTGTCTATACAGGCCTTCGTTTGTTTTCCTTCTCAAACACATATTTTTATCTCCTTCCTTTGCCCTGCGCAGAGGCATATTTCTCCTTGATGCGCATAAGGTATTTCATAACATCCGCTAGCCGTATCTCTATCCGATCTTTTAACTTCAGGGGTCACTGCTGCATCGCTGAAACTTTTCAGCTTCCTTTCAAGGCGTAGTTTAGGCTGAAATTGCCATCGGGGTAATTAATTCGTACAGCCTATTCTCGGGTTTGCCTCGCTTATTTCACCGCGATTCCCTTTGTTTGCAGACATGCGATGTTAGTCAACGCAAGATCCGATGATTTCTCCTATTCATGTCAAAAATTATTATTCTTGGTGCTTTTTCGTCCCATTTCCAAAAAGTTGCCAATGGGCCGGTGCTATAATGACAAGAATACATTCTAGGAACTATACCGGTGCTATGTCAAAGCCAGTCTACAAGACCGCATGCAATAAAACTGTAAATAATTATCGCCACGATATAAATGGAAATACTTTTTATTCTACGTTTGAACACCCATCGGTATCAATAAACTATCAAAAATTTTGACCAAGTTGTTCATTGCATATTTTACTTGCGCCCCCCTCCCCCGTAATTTAGATAATGTTTTGGATAACTGCGACTGCGTAAGAATTTCTAAATAATATTATCTACACCTCGAGTTACTGAAAAGCCAAAAATTGAACGATTAGAATGCTAAGATAGTATCAGAACGAAATACGAGACGTTTGCTCAGCTCACGAGCGGGGGGGATGACTTCGCTGGCTACGAAGTATGCAGCCGCCTACGGCGGAGCGGGTCCACTGAAGGATCGCGTAAATACGGAGTACGGACGGTGTGATTCAATAGACGGCGCCACAGCTTACTCTCATCTTGGCACCGCCCACCGTACACATGTGTTGGTACCCAGCATTGCAGATCAGACTAAATTGCGACGTTTTTTTTTTAAGCACGCGCTCTAAGGAAGGTGTGTGTATAAATATATATAAAGGCTATATACGAGGATAATCTAAGTATGCAGTGAGAACTACGAGCGCGAGCCGCCAGATAAAGGGTCTGCCTCGTTGGCTTGTTAGCGAAAAAAAAATCTGTACTCGACTTGAAGCTTTAGGCTAGGAATCTTTTCCAGGGACACTTCTTCAGTCGCAGCATGCCTGCAAATGTAAGTTTTCAGAAGTGACAATCCGTTTCATATAATGTTCAAATATTTCACATGTCCAGAGTATAGCTTTGCTTTCGGGAGTATAGATTACTTGATTAACAACACTACTTCTGCAGTCTATGCACCAACATTATCTATTTAATGTCCAAAGGGTTAGAAATTATAGAAGTCCGGTTTCTCGAAGCAGGTTTTATGCAGATTGGGCTTGCCAAACCTCACCTATGCGGATTGTCTCCCCCTTCTAGAGCCACTTTTCTTTCATCAAAAAAAGAAATATTATTGCAAATAAAATCCTTTGGATCATCGTCTAGGCCCTTTTCATAAAATGTGGTATTCGTTAAAAATATTTGCAGCGTACCATAGGACTCAATTCCCAATACAAGATGTACGTGAAGAATTGCTAAGTTGCATTTCTTCAAAACTGTGCCAGTTCTTTAGTATATTGGCGAAGCCGGGAACGCTCACCCTGGAACTCATAATTTTTTTAGGAATCACCTGCATTTATACTTCACCGTGTTCACTTGCTTTAGTGGAAGTTTCGTTGTGTGCGGAATGCCAATTTTTTTGCAGTCCACTGGTCACTGTGGTCATTTCACATCATAACGCTTACAGCTCCTTCAGTCGAAATGATGTCGCCATCGCCATAATGCAGAGCTAAGAAAAACGTCTTGTTCTATAAATTAAATTTGTCGACATTGGTGTGAGAACTGAGGCCCTCTGCGTGAGAGGTGGGAGGTCGTAGGCCCAACCTGTGTCGGATGAACTCTTAATTGAAGCCTTGTGATGCGTATTACTGGCTACGATGGATCTTGTTTGGGTAGGGATGTTAAAGCAATATCATTTTCAACATTTGCATTATAAACAAGGCAATAAGAGATCTTGCGATGAAAAGGCAGTGTCAAAGTGTTATCCCATCTATTCTTAAGGCGAAGCTTTAGCGTAGCTCTTGATGTGCTGGAAGGGAGCTGAGGTGAAAATTTATTTGATTACTTCTGAACTGGCTCATGTGAAGCTCTTTTTATGGGTACCGCGAAATACCTGACCCGTTGAGCAATTGTTTTAGGTAATGACGTTCAGGGCTGTCAGCGGCTCGCATTGTCACAGGTACTGGCACCAGAGATGGTGCTGGTGCTTCTGCCATAGTCATATTTGCATCCAGCCATGAACATTATTGAGCTGTTGATTAAGGAGAATAAATTATTGGAAGGATGCCAACTAAAGGTACCTTACCTAGATTATCATAAAACCCCTAACAGATCTAAAATTGAAAATAAAAAGGAATATCATACAAAAAATTCCACTTGCATAGCGGTCGCAGCCTTGGCATCAATTAAGGTGGGCAACTTGGTTTTGCCACTTTACGCGTTTGGGCGGTATTGCTTTTTCTTTTTCTGATGCAGATAATTATTTTCCTAAGTGAAACCAAGGGCACGGCATTTGCCTTTAGCTTACCTACTTTCAGGCTTTCTCTGAAGTCATCTCCTTCAGCTCTTCAGACCTTCGGCTCTACGCTTGGGAATTACATATATCAGAATGGTTTCATCATCATCAACCGCCCTATACCCGCTGTAGTGTGAAGGTCTCTCCTAAATTCACTAATGAACCCGGTCCTGTGCTAGCTGCATCTACTTGATCTTCCAAACTACTTAACCTCATCCACCCACCACGAATTCTTCCGCCACCTGCTATGCTTCCCTTCCCTAGAATCTAATTTGTTACTCTTAGCGACCCCACTGCATACACTGTCCATACCCATTTCTTTTCTTGATTTCCACTAGAAATTCTGTATTTGAGTTATTTCTCTGACTCACGAAATCTGCACGCTCTTCTCCGCCACATTTACACCTACAATTTTTTGTTTCATAACTATCTTCGTTTTCTCAGCTTAAGTAGAAGATTTTGTTACCATCCACGTTTCAGCCCAATAGATAAGTGCATGTAAGATGTAGAAGTTATATACTTTCCTCTTGAGCGGTACCGGTAAACTGCTAGTTAAAATATACAAGTACTTGTAAAATGCACTCCATCCTAGTAATATTCTTCTAATTTTTTCCCTTCCATGATCCGGATCGGCCTCTATTACCTGTTCTATTAGGTACATTCGTCTATAAGTTCCAATACTTCACTACCTATTTTAGCTGCTGTTCATTTCTCAGGTTGTTCGACATTTTAACTTTGCCTTTGTCCTCCGCATCATAATTTTAAGGCCTATCGTTATGCTTTTAATGTCTAGCTCTCAAACCATTATTTTCAATTCGTTGAGCTAGGCAATGTCATTAGCAAACAGCAGATTATTGAGGTATTCCCCAGTGTTATTAATCGGCCAATATCACAAACGGCTCCCATACCAAGTCTCTAAATACTTTCTCTAAGCAAGCTGTGAATAGAAGTCGGAACATAGTGTCACCTTGACAACTGCTTGTGAGAACTGTATTGCTCTCTTTAGGCAAAACTATAGTTGCTGTGCAGCCACTGTCTGAAACTTCACAGTCGGTGAGCGGGGAAGGTTTAGCTAATCAAAATTCCGTCGGGGAGGACTTAGGTAGACAAACTGAAGTTTAGGACTGGGAGAGTGGTGCGATTCTGAGATACGTGTGTGATGAGGTGTGGGAGGATGACGTGACGCTGCAGGATGACGACGGTAATTGGGCACGCCAGGTAGTCTCCATCGGCCACGGGCGGGAAAGGGCACATAGGAATATAAGCAACAGTTTCCGGAGGGAGGCGAGTTGGCGTGGAGAGGTCTTCAGAGCAGAGGGAAAGGTCCAAGCGTAGAATGCCGGTTGAGCAGTCAATAAGGGCTGAGTAAGCGGTCAAGAAGCCAAGGCCAAGGATCAGGTCATGGGGGAATTCTTGGAGCACGGTGAGTAAGACTGGTGTGTGACGACCAGCAATGGTTAGACGGGCGGTACACATACCAAGCACGGCAGCAGGGCTGCCATTGGCGACACGAACAGTGGGCGAAACCGCTGGCGTCATGACTTTCTTCAGGCGACGACGACACGAGGAACTGAGGACAGAGAGCTGGCCACCAGTGTCAATAAGGGCAGAGACAGGAACACTGTCCACAAAGACTTCGTTAAGGTTAGATTGTGGAGCAAAGTTCAACAGAGGTTTTTAGTCCGGGTCGCGAATGCAGCAATATTTTTCGTTACTTTAACATACGCCTCATCTATACCCTGATTTCGCAATGCCTTCATGCGGCCGAGGTTTCGGCTTAGTCAAATGATTTTTCTGAATCAGTGAGGGCTATGTATAAGGGCTTATTATATTCCAATAATTTTTCTATCACCCTGGTGATAGCATGGATATGAAGATAATACATTACCCTTTCAATAAAGCTACTTGATACTTCGGTTGATCAAAGGGTAACGTTGCCCTCATTCTGTTAGGGATTACGGTAATGAGTACCACGCACGCAAGTTCTAGCAAGTTCGATGGTTTTGTAGTTTTTAAAATCACCCGAGCCACTATTCTTATGAATGAAGTAGCGCTTACGTTCTTCAATAATTCCCTTACAGTCGATGTCACCAGGGATTTGGTATGGAAGGTGGGAAGTTTTTCAAATTCGATATCCAACCGTCCTTCAACAAATTTGTAGTTGCCTGATCCTTTCCAGCTGCTTTTCCCTTTTTCACAGCTCCTAAACCTTCCTTAACATCGTACTTCATTACCTCCCGATAATCTGATTCCTTTTCGCCTCTGTCAATCTCATTAACGTTTCGTCTACTTCGGCTACTGTACGCTATAATTTAGTATTTAACTCCTTGGCTACTATGACTTTCTTGGCTATATTAGTGATGATATTGTCAATCTTGTCCCTGTGTGCATACATCTGATTTTTGCCTACACAAAATTTCCTCTCTACCGCATTGAGACTACCACCATTCTATAGAGCATTTTCGATTTTGTCCATGGTATACTTCCTTATGTCGGATACTTTGCACTGACTGATTAGCTTTGATAGCTATGGCACGTCTATCGTGCCTGTTTGGTTGAAGACTTTTGTAATTTGGCATTTCTTAATGAAATCATATATGTTCCTAGATAACTTACCGGCATCCTATCTAACATTTCAATCGCCTATTTCTATAGGGCAATCAGTAATGATATATCTGAAGGTAGTATTCACTGCTTTTACATTAAGATAATCTGCCTGGGTTCAAGTTGAGTATCTATTCTGGTGCGAAATCCTGAATTCTTCCCTTCCTTTCGCCGATAATGAGGGGACGGACTTTTACCTTCCTAATCTGTTTTGTTCATTCGTGAAATATTGATTTAATAGAGACTTTACCCTAAGCAAGTCATTGGATCTCGACTGTCCGATGGCCTCATCCTTCATAGTGCCTAATTTATAACACTCTACGAAGTCAATTCAATTTTAGCCTTTGGTTAGCTCTTTCGTTTCCACTTGTGATTCTTCAGTTAGGTAAAGAGGGTGTTCGTGATTCTGAAGTTATTGGGCTTTGCAGGCTAAATTATTAACTCCCCCGCTATTGATAAAATCAATCCCATAGTCAGTCATTTTATTGTCTCCAGCCTGCTTTGCGCCTACCTTGGCATTGAAGTCACCACTTAGTACTCTATACTGTTTTTTTTTTTAATTTCCCCATTGCCGATTCTACATCTTCGTTGAAACTTTCGACAGCCTGGCCATCATGACTATATGTATAATAGCGGGTATGCCTGTTCAGCGTTCACCTTATACCTCTTATTATGCTTAATTCCTCTTCCTCACACCCTCTCATTGATTCTATAGAGCTCATCTATCTTGCCATCTATATGCGTTTCCACAGGAAACCCTACTCGTTCTGGTCTATCCGGTAAAGCTCGATAACACAGTACATGCCTATTCTTAGATACAGTGTATGCCTCATTTGGCCTCCTAACTAACGTCACTAAGCTCTACGGCTTGCCATTTCGTATCCCCTTGTTCCTCGAAGAGCCCTGCTTAAATAGTGTCGCTAACTAAGGTTCTAGCAATAAATTTGCCAGGGTCGGTTTCAAATGGCTACCTGTGCGAAGCTAGAGATTCTTAGCACCGACTGCTGCTTTACAAGTCTTTACCGCCTTACTGCTTTACCGTGCTTTACAGTGCTTTACCGCCGCTATGTTCATTTGCTTCGTACCCGCGGAGTCTGAGGACGGAAGATTCTTGGTTATTACTAGGATGTTGCGCCTAATTACGACGTCAGTGTGGCCAAATCCTGTTGTGTTAGTACTCTTCAGAAGGTGTTCACAGGCGTCAGGTCGCACCCCAAACCTTTTTATGCAATTCCATCGACACGGCAATTTTTTGTTAACACGTAGAGAACTGAGCGGCACAGGTAATCAACCGCATTCCCCTTGCATGCGATGCGGACGTTCGACCTCTACGCCACCGCTGGGCCATCTGCTGTATTATGCTATACATGGAATGATTTACAGGAAGGATGCTCAGTATTGGTCACATTTCTCCATGCACACCTGTACCGCGAGCTTTAAGGGAAGGGAGTGAAGGCGGGAGATCAACCAGAAAGAGACTGATGCACCGTAATGTAGGGCTGTAGATATTATTCGACCGCCTGGGTATCTTTACTATGCACTGACATCGCACAGCACATGGAAGCATCTCCGTTTCTCTTTATCGAAACAGCCACCAGTGGTCAGGTTCAAACTCGAGTTCTTCGATTCACTAGTCAAATGTTTTAACCAGTGAGCCACCTCAGCTTGGCATGTGTCATACTCTGTTACATTTTTGGAGCAAAGCCCCGATTCTCGAATCGGGAGGTGAACGTCGAACAAGGCTTGCAAATGACCTCTAACCGGCGGCGCGCCGCCGCCATGGCTGTGCGCTTCGCAGTCGTCAGTCGCTCCAACCTCTCGCTCCCGTAAGTTGGGTCATGTGGTTGACACCCTGCCTCGTAGGGCACGGGGTGCTCGCTGAAGAGAGGAGTACGGTGGTAGCGCTATGTCAGCAGATGCAGGCGACCGAGAGGAGAAAAGGAGCAGCGTTGTGTCTGCACTGCGCATGTGCGTGCCGCCGTGGAGAACGGACAGAACGGAGCGGGAAAGCGTCTGCCGTCTCCGCATGCGGAGGGCATGAAAGTGGGTCCTGCCTAGAGCACCCGTGCACATTATTGCGCCGCTCGGTCACCCAAAGCCAAAGCTTTTGCTCCTTATTCAGTTTAGCAGGGTTGAACCCCTCCAATTTTAGCGGTAGCCAGGAGTTCATGATGTTTTCTCGTGTCTTGCAAATTTCCGTTGATTTCAATGCAGCACGAATAGAGAGCAAAGCCTCAAAAAAAATCTAGGATACGCGCTTTCATAATTTGAAGATCGGCGCAAAAATGACGGAAGAGTAAACAAAAAATGCGGCCATAGAGAAAGCGTGTACGACTGAAAAGATATCTGCTGACTGGTATGCATTCAATGGTAAGCATCAACGTTTCACAGGTACTTTACGACGTCAGAGCTAATTAAAGGTATCTGAGGTTGTCATAGAGTTCGTTCTGCTTGTCACAAAAGTTTCTTGATATACTCGGTCGCCAATTAAGTAACGAGAGAGAGAGAGAGCAGAACTTTTTATTTATTTCAGCGGATGAAGAGGCTCCGGCCCTCCGTCGCTTGGGATGGATGGCGGGTGCCCCGCCTCAGACGCAGGCTGACAGATTTGTTGGCCGGCGGCGTCCCAGGCCAGCTGATTGGCGGCTAGCTGGAGCCCAGGGTGCGAGCAGCGCAGCATGGTCTCCCAGAGTTGCAGCGTCTGATTTAGACCCCTCCCGGGAGAAAAGGGGCAGTCCTAGAGGATGTGTTCGAGGGTCCCTCTCGTGTCACAGTTTGCACAGAATTCATATCTTTCTCCTGGGAGCATATGGCTCACCAGGAGCGGGTGTGGGAATGTCGCAGTCTGAAGGCGACGCCAGGCGACGGCCTGCCTGCAATTTAGAGTAGGGGCTGGCGCAGCAGCCACCCGTCTACGGAGTCTATAATGCTGCAGACGTTCTGTGTAAGATTTGGCACACTCTATGCTCCCCGCTCCAAGCCCCCCCTCTCCGCTGCCGGCTCGGTGGCAGAGCCCTCGAGCCATGGCATGGGCGGATTCGTTGCCGGGAGCGCCAGTGTGCACTGGAGTCCAAATCAGCTGTATAGTTCGCGAGTTTGGTGATTGGGGTAATATTCGAATTTCCTGGGGAGCAATCAACCCACGACTGTAATTCCGTATGGCAGTTTTGCTGTCGCAGATCACGAAACGCGCCTTTGTCTGGGCGCAGGCTAGAGCTACAGCCACTTCCTCAGCTGTCTCAGGAGATCTAGTTTTCAGGGTGCCAGCGGTGATCGGTTTACCCGCCCATTCGTTATCGCTGCAACCATAAAGGGGCTTGCCCCTCCGGCAGCATCTACAAAGTCTACTTCCTCCGGCGGCAAGCGGCTAAATTTCTTACTGAGCATTTGAGCTCGTTTTCCCCGACGCTCCGTATGGTGTTAGGGATGCATGTTTTTTGGCAGCGGAGGTATCCATAGCCTGTCCCGTACCGCCATGTCTATTTCAGATTTTGTCTGAGCGCCTCCCCAAGTGTCGATGCCCAGTTTTTCTAGAATAGATCTGCCTGCGGCGGTTAGGCGGAGCCGTTCTACGTGTGAAGTGCGCACCGCTTCCGCGATCACAACCCATGTGTTATGGATGCCCAGTTGCAGGAGGCTAGCGGTGGAAGTACAGCGCGGGAGTCCAAGGGCTCTTTTAATACTTGTGCGGATGAGGCTCTCTAATTTCTGTCGTTCTGCTGCCTTAAGGGGTAAGTATGGCGTAGAACAGCTGATTCGACTAATGATAAATGCCTGGATTATGCGCGGAAGATTCTTTTCCTTTAGTCCTCTGCCTTTAATCGAAACGCAGGCGGATGAGGCTAACTGTTTGAGATACATGCCGCTCAATCAGCTTAATCGTTTCTTCGTTTTAGCCATTATCTTGGAGAAGGAGACCTAGTATACGGATCTGCGATACCTGGGGAACGTGATGTCCTTGTACCGAAATCTGTATATCCCCTTTACGCTCGTTCCGCATGCACCGTGGATTGTAAATGAAGAGTTCTGATTTTTCCAGCGAGCATGCAAGTCCACGTTCTGCTACAAAGCGCACGATCGTGTCCACCGCCTCTTTTAGCGTGTGTTCAATTACGGCTTCGCTACCCCGGCTGATCCATAGTGTAATGTCGTCAGCATAAATACTAAAATATAAATGAGGGTAACGTCGTAGTTGTTCTGGTAATTTTGCCATTCAACATCATCAGCCCTACTATACCTACTGCAGTGCGAAGGCCTCTCCCATATTCCTCCAATTAATCCGGTTCTGTGTTAGCTGCATCCACTTGACCCCTGCGAACTTCTTAATCTCATCCACCCACCTAACTTTCTGCCGCCCCCTGCTACGCTTTCTTTCCCTTGGAATCCAGTTTGTTACCCTAAGCGACCATCGGTTATCCTCTCTTCGCACTACATGTCCTGCCCATGTCTATTTCTTCTTCTTAATTTCCACTAGAATGTCGGTAACTTGAGTCATTTCTCTACCCACTCTGCCCGTTTCCTATCTCTTAATGTTACCCCTACTATTTTTCGTTCCATAGCCCTCTGGCTTGTCCTCAACTTAAGTAAAACTTTCTTGGTTAGCCTCCACGTTTCAGCGCTATAGGTGAGTACACGTAAGATGCAACTGTTATATAATTTCCTCTTTAGCGATACCGGTAAGCTGCTAGTCATAATCTGCGAGTGCTTGCCAAATGCTGTCCATCCCAATCTTATTCTTCTTGTTATTTCTTTTTCATGGTCCGGATCTGCGGTTACTACCTGTCCTAAAGTAAACATATTCGCCTACTACTTCCAGTACTTCGCTACCTAATGTAAACTGCTGTTCCTTCCCGAGGCTGTTGAACATTACCTTAGTCTTCTGCATACTGATTTTCAAGCCTACCTTTCTACTTTTCCTGTCTATGTCATCAATCATTATTTGCAGTTCATCCCCCGAGTTGCTTAGCAAGGCAATGTCATCAGCAAATCGCAGAACTGAGGTATTCTCCATCTACCCTTATCCCTAACTGCTCCCATTCCAAGTCTCTGAATACTTCCTATAAGCAAGCTGTGAATAGTACTGGGGAGATAATGTCTCCTTGCCTAACACCTTTCTTTATGAGAATTTTGTTACTTCCTTTATGCAGTACCATTTTGCTATTGCTACGTTGAAGAGAAGAGGCGAGAGTACCGAGCCCTGAGGAGTACCCCTACTGCTCAGAGGGAAAAGTGATGATGTGCTGTCGCGGAAATTAAAGCGGGCACTACGTCCACTCAAAAAGTTTTTGATATAGTTATACGTTTTTGTCCCTATATTCAATGCTGATAGGCCGTCCATGACTCCCTGGTGCGAGATATTATCAAATTCCTTCTTTAGATCGAGGCCAAGGATGGCCTTAGCATATTTACTCTTGGTCCGGATAATGTCAGGTTACAAGTGGACCATGAGGTCCTGAGTCGAGAGATGAGAGCGGAAGCCTATCATTTCCCGCGCGAAAAGGTCGCGTCTATAAATATAAATGGTGAGTCTGGTTAGGATAACATGATCTAGTAGCTTTCCCAAGCATGATGCTTGGGATATTGGCCGTAAATTGTCTATCCGAAGTGGCTTACTAGGCTTGGGTATGAGAATAATGTCAGCCGTTTTCCACTGCTGAGATATTTCCCCTTTCTCCCAGCACTCCTGCATAAGCTGAGTTAGTGCGGCTACCGATTGGTCATCTAGGTTTCGTAGTATTTTATAAGTGATACCATCTGGGCTCGGCGCCGTGTTGGTTCTAAGCCGAAGAATCTCTGTTCTAACTACTGCCGTGCTAATAGGGGCATCAAGCTCATCATTGGCGTCCCCTAAGTAATCTGGAAGGGGCCTCCGGCTCTTATCGCCAACATATAAATCTTGTAACTGTCAAACGAACTTCTTGTCATCTCCTGGAAAGGAGTGTCTAATCTTCATAAGGTTAGTGCTTACTTGAGCTTTCGAGCTCTCAGGTTCCAGAAAGTGACGAAGAAGTCCTCAGGTCTTAGGCATGCTCATATTATTCTCCATGTTTTCGCATCAATCCCCCAAGTTTTGCTCGCATAGCTTGAAAGCGTAATCTTCAATGGCCTTATTTAGTAGATAGAAGATGACTATCTACTAAATCTGGAGCATTAGCGTCATCGAGATATTTAGTCACTGCCTTGACGTCGGACTTTAGTTGTGAAACCCACGTGTCAAGGTCGGTTATTTTGCCTTCATTGTCGCCTGTCCTGTTGTCCCGAAATTTGTCCCATTCCATTATCGCCGGCTTTGCACGACGTTTGGGGCCGGGTCCACCCCCAAGTTCAAGTGCGATTATGTAGTGGTCGCTACCGAAGTTCATGTGCGTGTTGTTCCACTGGGGACTGAGGGTGCGCCTAGATAGTGTGAGGTCGGGGGATGTATCGACGCTAACACTGTTCTCACTTCGTGTCGGACAGGTAGGATCTGTATGTATAGTGCACCCTAGGCCTTGTATATCCTCCAACAACTGCCTCCCTTTTGGGCAAGGCATACAGTATCCCCACGCAGGGTGTCTTGTATTGAAATCTCCCATAATCACTAACTTATGTTCCTCGCTGACATGCTCTGCTTTTCGGACCAAAGTCCTGAATCTGGCCTTGAGCTGCCTCGGTGTGCTGTAAATATTCAGAAGGTGGATACTGGCCCTAGAACTGGTTTCCAGGATAATCTCTACAAAAACATTTTGTATCTCTGGCGATGCGAGGTCGTGTCGCGATGCTGCCATATTTCTTTTAACTAAAGTTGTCACTGCCGCCCACTCCCCCTTATTGCTCTGGAATGCTTGATATCCCGACAGTTTAGCCGGGCCCCCGGTTTCCTGAAGTGCTAATGCGAGAGGTGCATGTTCTATCGTTGTGAGGAACTGCTGCAGCACCGGCCGTTTCCTTCGGAATCCGCGACAGTTCCACTGCCATATCTCATACTTAGCCTTGCGAGCCATGTTTACTCGCAAGGGTCTGTGTAAGGCCGCGATGGCCCTTTCTTTAATGTTTCGGCGCGCGCGCCGCAGAAAACGGCGATGGAAGGTTCTCCAAGCTACGAGAAATCGACGCGACCGATTACGTCATCTCGGCTTTAACCTCGGCCACCGCGCTGCGCCTCCTCCCACTCGTCGCCATGCGCGGAGTCAAGCGTGCATTCCCCCGCATGGTCCCGGCCCTCCTCCTCGCTTCGCGCAGAAGGGCTGCGCGTGTTAACCATGTTCGAGAAAGTTCGAGGCCTCTCCAGAAGGCCATGGGGGGAAGGCATAGCTTTGGCAGCGCTAAGCTGTTTTTCGTTCCTCCTCCGCATCTAAAAGGTTCGGCGCTGGCTTTTTGAGAGCGCCGCGCAGGCACCGACGGTTCTGTTTCTGATGCGATTCTCGCTCGGAGAAGACAGCGTAGCAGGCAGGCCCCGACTGAGAAGTCGTTAAACAGAGCGACGCGCTCGTTTTGCTGTTAGTTTTTAGCTCAGTCTCTTTTGTAAAGTGTGTCGCCTTTCTGTCTCGTTTAACTAAGTTTTCTGTACCCTGCGCTTCGTGTTCTTGTTATATAAAGTTTATGTGCGTTTTGTTACTACAAGTTCGTTGGCTTTCGTCTCAGTGTGTTGGCGTGTGAACTGCACGTCGCCCGCCGAATCGAGGAGCACCTTGCAGATGTGTGGAAGATTTGAAGAAGAACCTCGTGATTTTTACTGGCGCAGTCGACAGTACGATTCGGCAACTGCAGCACTCCGCAAGCCCACCCCGTTACTCGAGCCGTCGCAACGTTATCGGCGCTCACCGAAGTCTGCCGGCCCTTCAAGGTGGAAGAGCTTCGCCGCGTGCAAGGACCTAGGGACCCCAAGAGAAGACGGTCAGAGGCAGCGGTGAATAGGAGTGCCCACCAGCGAGGAGCGGTGCGGCAAGGACGGAGCAACCGTTGCTGAGGTGCTGAGATCTCCCGGTCGTTCGGGGTAGGAACTTCATCGACGCGTGCAAGGACCCAGGGACCCCCAGCGGTGACGATCAGAGGCAGCGACGATCGGAAGTGCCCCACCGCGAGGAGCAACGCGGCGAGGAAGGCGCAACCGTTGCTCAGATGAGCGGGATTTCTTGCGTCCGTTGGTGTGCGTGGCTCAGGCATTAGGAGCGGGAGGTGCGCGGTGTCGACGTGTAGTTAGTTAGGTTAGCAAACATGAACACCAGAAAGTCAGTGTTTTCCGGATGGACCAGAGTGTCCGTAAGAGTCCCCATAGCCTCACTGAGACGGAAGAATTGCGTAACAAAGACGAATAGTAAGGACCTAGCGAAGCGTCGAGAGCCAGAGGCGAAAGCAGAGACAGAATTAGAAATTAGAAAGACGGAGATAGAATTGAGAAAGATGGAGGCAGAATTGAGAATTTACGAACTAGAAACTCAAAGAGTGATAGCGGAGGCAGAAGCTCGAAAGGTACGAGCAGAGGTCCAAGTATTGGAAAGGAGACGAATGCTTCGTGGTTTCCAAATTGAAGAGAGTAAAGTAGAAGAAACTAAAAAGAACCCTTCAAAAGAGCGGCCCCGAACAGTACTTGTAGGGAGCGTGTCAGGTGACGAAGCGGCCTTGCCGGCCGACACTGCCGCGAGCACTACGCCGGCGGAGACAACCTTCGCCAGAGCGAGCGATGCTGTCGGCGTGCGCGGTGCGTTGCCGGCCAGCGAAGTAAACGACGCCAAAACATCGGCCGTAGTCTTCCCAATAGTAGTGCCCGAGTGCGATCAAATTACCGAGGGCGTCAGCGTCCCGTCAGGTGCACCGGAAGGCGCCTGGCAGCAGGAGACCGAACTCAAACCCACGGTAGACGAGGTAATCGAAGAACGTAAAGCTGCGGCGTGTTTACAAACTGATCCTGACGCGTTAAATGCCGCAAATGCGAGTGAAACAGCGGCACCGGGCGTGAGTGCTTATCAAGAACAGGGCGCCACAGTTGATTCAGTGACAGCGGTCGCGAGCCATGCTATCGGCGAGATCAGCGACCATGCTTTGACCGCAACAGATGCTGTTTGTAGGGCCGCAGTCCCAGCAGCTGTCGCAAACATCGAAGTCAGCACCGCAACAGTCGCTGAATTTGCTACCGCTAGCACCCGTGAACCCGAGACGCTCAGTAAAGCGACGAGTCTATCATTCGAAGGAGAGTGTTTAGCATGCTGCATTTTTGCAGACCTACACGAGCCGCATGATGCCGCGCCCCTCCCTAGCTCTAACGAGTGCCGAGATGAAACAAATTCTCCACTTGAGCCTGACCAGCGTCGCACCGGCGGGCGTGAGCGGTCCTGCTCACCTGTGCATGAAAGTGCGTGCGCTCGCGAGCATGGGGTGGCAAGCGAAGCGTGTAAAGAACACTTCTCGGACTTGACCACATATGATGTCTGTGGACCTCCAGGGTTTGGGACCTATCGTGAACGCTTTGCATGCTGTGCAGTGACTGTGCGCGAGAAAGGTGCTTTTGAACTTTGTGCTCGTAAACTTTGTGCGCCAGTAACTGCGACTGGCTTTGAACATCATGCATGCCGCGAAGCGACTATGAACAGAAAGTGTGCATGTAGACCGTGTGCCAGCGGACGAAGGGCCGCGGCTTTTTGTATGTATTCTGTTTGACTGGGCGAAAAAGCCCAGCAATCCTCTTATGGTGGGGCGTGTAAGGCCGCGGTGGCCCTTTCTTTAATGTTTCGGCGCGCGAGCCGCAGAAAACGGCGATGGAAGGTTCTCCAAGCTACAAGAAATCGACGCGACCAATTACGTCATCTCGGCCACCGCGCTGCGCCTCCTCGCCCTCGTCGCCATGCGCGGAGTCAAGCGTGCGTTCCCCCGCACTGTCCCGGCCCTCCTCCTCGCTTCGCGCGGGAGGGCTGCGCGTGTTAATCATGTTCGAGAAAGTTCGAGGCCCCTCCAGAAGGCCAGGGGGGGGAGGCATAGCTTTGGCAGCGATAAGCTGTTTTCCGTTCCTCCTCCGCATCTAGAAGGTTCGGCGCTGGCTATTTAAGAGCGCGCCGCGCAGGTACCGACGGTTCTGTTTCTGATTCGATTCTCGCTCGGAAAAGACAGCGTAGCAGGCAGGCCCGACTGAGAAGTCGTTAAAAAGAGTGACGCGCTCGTTTTGCTGTTAGTTTTTAGCTCAGTCTCTTTTCTAAAGTGTGTCGCCTCTCTGTCTCGTTTAACTAAGTTTTCTGTACCCTGTGCTTCGTGTTCTTGTTATATAAAGTTTATGTTCGTTTTGTTACTACAAGTTCGTTGGCCTTCGTCTCAGTGTGTTGGCGTGTGAACTGCACGTCGCCCGCCGAATCGAGGAGCACCTTGCAGAGGTGTGGAAGATTTGAAGAAGAACCTCGTGATTTTTACTGTCTGTTTGATGTTCTACTGCCAGGCATTGATGTCTAGCAGCTCGTTCCGGAGTACTCGAGACTCCTCAGCTTGTTTTTGCACTGCCCCCACAAGCGCCTGGAGTTGGGAAGTGATTTAATTTAGGGAGGCGGCCATCGAATCTAGCGCCCCCTCAATTCAGGTCACCCTTTCTTCTACTGACGTTTCCTTGCAGGGATCCTAGCGTACTTTCTGTTTTACAGGTGGAGGGCTTGCCGTGTCAGTGAGCATGCTATCATCTTTAGCGTTCTGCGCATTGGGCCTGAAATTGAGATTAGCAGCTGGGCCAGATTTCGACTGCCCCTGCTGTTGCAGAATTTGAATTTGACCTCGAAGGGAATTTACTACCCCATTAAGATTTTGTAGCATGCTTCTAAGCTGTCTATTTTCATCTCTTAGTTCTGCCGATTCCTTCTGGGAGACCATATCTGCGAAACTCACCCCCTGCTGCTCCTGGCTGCCGCTCCGCCGCCAGGCGTCCGCCGGGTCCCGTGATCTGGAACATTCCACGAGTTCCGTCTTCTTGCCGTCTAGCCGGGGAAAGGATTCGTCTCTGGCCTTGAACTCTCGCCCTTGCTTGCTCTTTGATCTGCTGCGCCGACCCGTCGGGGGTTGGTCTTGAGCTTGCGGCTGTTGATGTTGCTGCTGTTGCTGTTGAGACAGCTTGTCCCATGCCTTCTTCTTAACGTGATGTGGGGTGCGATACATTTCCTTGCACTTCTTGTCTCCGAGAATATGGTGTTTCCCACAGAGCATGCAGTTTGGCTCACAGCGATGCTCCTGTGGTGGGTGCTCCATGCCGCACCCCCTGCATCTTGTGTTGTCGGGGTCCGGGCAGACATCTGAGCGGTGTCCAAGTCTGCCGCACGATTCACAAACTTCATATTTCTTGCGATAAAGTTGGCACTTCAGAGGCATGCCTCCATAGAAGATCCATCGGGGCACCTCCGCTTGCTCGAAGAGTATAAGCACCGTCTTGGAGTCTTTTCCAAGCCTCCGGGCACAAACTACTGGAGGATTGTTGAGGCAATCCAACTTATCCAAGATGTACTCCACGGAGTGGTATAGAGGTATGTCATGTATTACGCCTTTCCCACAATTTTCAGGAGACACTAAGTAGGCAAATGTGTCGATGCGTTTTTCTCCGCATGGGATGTGGGTAATTTTTGAATACTTTGCCATCATTTTTGGCTCCGACCAACCATAATCGAGTTCTGCTTGTGGTTGAGTATAACGACGTCGTCCTTATTTTTGAAGGGATCGAGTCCTGCCGCCATCTTCACCGCGTCTATCGCGCTCACTTCTCCACCCTGTAGCAATTTAGTTAGGCCGCCTCTCGGCCGCAGAATGATTTTGTACGTTCACGGCGGCAAACGCGTATACGCAGCGTCTCTATTGATTGGCGTGCTAAGCGTCTGCCTTCCTTCGTCGTAGATGTTTGCTTCGTGTCGCATTTTCCTTCGTCTGTTTGCGCCTCCGCGATCTCGAGTGGTAGCGCCTTCGACTTCATCACGGTGAACTCTCCGTCAACGATCTCCATGTTTGTCATTTCCTTAGAGTCTGCCCTACTTCCCGCGCCGTGCCGTAGATTTGTGGCGTCGGCGTCAGTGACTCTGCCGCAGCATTCGCCGCGGCAGCTCGGTAATGGCGGCTCTTTAGGGTTAGCTGGTCGACGTGGTCCGTGAAAACGAGAAACCGAAAAATCGGCGGGAAACAAAGTTCACTTGCCGAAACAGGTCACTCCACGTGGTCCTTGTAGTTTTCTTCGTTCCCTGACGAAGAATCTTGTGGGTAGCTGGTCAATTTCCGCGACAGGTGGCGAAAATTCCCAGAGCTCATGAAAACTGTGTCCGCAATCGGCGGCCGCTCGCTGCGCTCAATTCAGTAGCGAAGAACTGTTGGCACACGCCCGCTTGATTTGCAGAGCGGAACGCGTCAGTACTCTACCTTGGCGATATATTTCTAGGAATAGGAAGGCTAGCACGTGTCAGCAGCAATCGAGTTCTGAGATTCTTGCTAGCAGCAAGCATAAAAGCCATCAACACAGTGCACAGACACGCACAAATACACAAATACCCAAGGCGCAAGCGCTCCTACTCTGCAAGCCCGCTGCTGGGGTTGGGGCTCTTAATGCAACTGGTGGCGCCGCGGAGAGCACCATCGGTGTAGGGAACTATAGGATATCGGGGGCTACGAAGGCCGCGCTAATAAAGAGGTGGCGAAGTATTAATGCTTGTATTGGCTTAGTCAGTTTCGGTAACAAGGATGTTAAATATTGCTGGCTACATAAGCATCGAGGAAAAGACTAAAATAACAAATTCGCATTAGCAATATTGTATATAACGCGCGGATCTTTGTATTCTCTAGTGCATGCTGCTCAATTTTAGCAGCTTTACATTTTGTAAGTAATGTATAGCAGAGCTTTTCATGCTCCTCTTAATATTAGCAATACTATAATAGTTCTGATTTCTGTAAAATCTGTCACAAAAGGCTGTGTAATGCTGCCTTTCTAGCCAATTTTATTATACTTGAATACACCAAAAGAACTCAGAATTTTAAACAATACTATTTTCATTTAGTTTGCACTGCCTGGTTTTCTACCGATACAAGTATAGTAATGGTTCCAAGTCAGAAGAAATCAGTACACACTAATGGAAAGAAACCATATTATACAAAATCCATTTGCTTCACTTTATCTTGACTTGAAAATGAGGTATTCAAAAACATTATATTCAACTCCAAGAAGATGAAATGTGAAACACGGTTTACGGCATACGTTTTAGACAAGGGCATTAAAGTACTGCACATTTCTTAGAACTCCGGATGCTTACTTTAATAATCTTTTCGTCTCATTCTTGGGATATATTTCCTTCATATCATTTTGATTAGAAATCATATCTTGCTTCAATACATATATGTATAAACCTTCACTGCGATACCATATACACAGTGTCCCTGTATGCTGCGCGGAACTACAAAACGTTGCAAACAGTACATAGCTAGGCATGAAGATAAAATATTCCTTTATGTGCCGTCGTGCTTTGCAAGAACCTGAGTTCCCTTTGACAGGGTTTTGCAGCCCTGTTTTTGCAGAAGCATTTATAGTTGCTGTATGTAGCAATTGATTGGCTTCTTTGGCAGATCTTAATGTTTCTTTTCCTCCTCAGTACGCTCTCAGCAGGAACAGGCTAGTCAGCTACAAAGAGATTACAGAGCACTATCGACTAAACAGGTTAGAATACCCACCGGCAGATAGGACACTAAAAACGATTCAAGAAAGCATTTGGAGGCGCTTACAAACAAGGACTTTTCCGAACCCAGCTACTTAAAACGATTCAAGAAAGCATTTAGAGGCGTTTACAAACAAGAACTTTTCCGAACCCAGCTACTTTAAGTCAGTGGTACCCGGAGCAATTCTCAGATAGGTGCAAACTATGTCAGGATAAGGCGGATCTGGTGCATATGATATAGACATGTCCAGAAATAAAGAATATAAATAAACAGACAAGAACGGAAGAATTTAGGGAGAGACTACTGTTGAGCTCACACCCTGAGACTCAGCTATGTGTAATCCGACTGGCCAAACACGCCGCCTGGGTCCAAGGGCTCCAGGCCGTCGTGTAGGCGGGTAGTTTGACGCCTATCATGTGTTGGAAATAAAGTTTTTACCACCACCTCATGAAGTGTATATTTTTACAGCATGCATATGTTATGCGAAACCATATATAAAATGATTTATTTATGCAAACCAACGCTTCGACATATTGTGAAAAACAATTTTTGTTCAATGACAGTTACATGCTCATTTAAGCATGCCTCACATAGCCAGCATTTTGCCATTAACTCCTGCGCCTTCCTATATAGTTTATTTCGCAATCGAGAAAAAGTTTAAATCACTCTACTCTAAATTTAAAGTGACCGTGACCTGTTTCTTCAGTTTTCGGTTGGGAATACACATGAGAGCACAGACACTTATTGTACGGCAGCTGTCGCTTGCAAGGGAGTGCACAAACTCACCAGTCCACATCCTTTCCTTTATCATCCTTGCATGATATTTTACCCTTACCGAGAACACATTGGACATTAAAGCAGGCAACTGCAACGAGAAAGCCTACGGTCCTCAAGATTAGCACCATTGTTGTTGGTGTGCCGCAACGAAAGTGGCTAAAGGGGTTGACCTGAAGAGAGCTTAGCGCTTTATACAATTTTCGCACTGTCCCATTCTTTGCGATAAGAACCTTTTGAGCAAAACACAATAAAATTTGCACAATAAAATAAATACACAAAAAAATCTGAAGGTTGCGAAAGCAACCTTCTGATTTGCCCTTTACACGTTTGCACCTTTGGTCAATTTCGTAGAAAGTCTGCTTTGACGCATTCGCATCGTCGGATGCTTTTGTCATAGACGCCCTTGATCCGCTGAGCCATCATAGGTCAGGGTTGCTAAAATGTGAAAGGTGTCATCAATTTTTAGGCCTTAGAAGTTTTATTTCTTGGTATAAGCAGAGTGTGGTAATGATGATAAAGTTAGGAAAACACTGGGTTCAACATATAACGACTTGAAGCGGCTTTCGAGCTGCTTATGCCAAAGCGACCTTTGTAAGGAAAGATACTCAAATGCCATGTCAGCTCTTCACGCGTTGTGAAAAAAAGCAAGAGAAGGGAAGCGATGATTTGTGCAATGTCAGCGCGTCTGTACCTTTCTGTACGGTGTTGATACTCCACAATGAGTGAGCTGAAACCGTTCTGAAAGAGAGTCGCTTTTTCGATAGAATCAGATTTTCCCGCCATGCCAGTGCACCAAATCATGCACCGTAGGATGCGGGTTCACAGCAACCGAAGCGACCGCGTCTTGATTAAACCTGAAAGCATTGCGCCGACATGCTGTGCACCGCACGGTAAAAACACAACGTTGTGAAATCACTGGGGCGTTAAAATAAGATTTATCTTAAAGCCGACGCCACTTCACAACTGTAGTGCTTCGAGTGAAATCAATCGTGCACGTTTGCTGCTCAGCTGCTCTTTGATTTATTTCCCTTTTGCAAATAAGTTGACAGTGACGGCTTGTGCAGGACTCCTTCCAATAATTAATTTACCACGGTGTTGGATATTCCTTAGAATTGGTGGCATGATCTGCGCAGGTACCGTATTTGCACCATGTAACTAAAACTTAGTTACTCTCTAACACATAGAGTAGGCATCTGTATATTCATGAGCCTTACTGCGTCAACTCTATGACAAAGTCACCTTTGTTGTTTCATTTCCAGCCATATATTCAAGCTGCGATTAAGCTATATACGCTAATTTCAAAATGTTATCCGCTCATCAGGCATTCTGTCGGTATCTCTTCGTTTCATTTAGCTTGGAATCCAGTTCGTTCTTCCTTAAGCGTTCGTTTACTTTTCCGTCCGAAAGTATACCTAACTCATGCCCATTTGTTTTAGTAATATTGAAACTCTAAAATACACGTGTTTCTTCACAGACATTTCAGTGTTTTATCTTCAAATTAACATGGAAGTTTTTTAAACCCAGCGTTTTCGCCTCACAGGTCAGCGTCTGTTTAACAGCCTGCCTGCACTTTTCTCTTGAAGTAGGATGGTAAACACTGAGCTGTGTTATAAAATTGCCTTTCAAATAGATTCTGCGACACCTTTACCTAGTTAATAATTTCACTATGTTGGTACTGACCCCAGTTGAAGTAGATGATTTGTATTTATAAATATTTATTATTCACTTTGGGGCCACCTGCGTTCCATCAAGTTGTGAAAGGGGTTCGGAAACAATATAACCAGTCTCTAAAAAAGTACGTACAGTTTTGTCAAAAGTGAAGAACCCAGGAGGTGCGCTTCTGAATCGCTTCGTGCGACTTGTAATGCCTTTTCTATGTTGAGGTTCACTTGATGGCATTAGGATGTTTTTTCCTACGCTCAGCATTAGAAAGAACTTCCGCCAAAGCTAAATCAGCGCCACCATATGGCTCAGAAGCAGGCGCCCTGGTCTCTACACTTTTGATAATGATTCTACCGTTGTCATAGCTTTTTTGAGATTTGCTTGATGGCAATAAAATAATTGTTCTACGCTCAACATTGGGAAGGACATCCGCCAAAGCTAAATCAGCGCCACCACGTGGCTCCGAAGCAGACGCCATAGTATCTACACTTTTGAAGAAAGCTCGCAAAATATAAAAATTGCCGCGTGACTGCGTCCGTGCGTTACAATGCTGTAGTGCTACCACTAATGTTTGAAGAACGAAAGGTGCGCGGTGGCCATGCCCAAGTGAGCGGCCGCCGCTCATTTTATGGACGGCACCTTCACACAAATAAAAAACATCCGATTCTGTATTGAACTATTCGGCTTGATCGGTTTCTCTTCCCCTTTTATTTCGTTTGTTTGCGAGCTCGATAAACTCTCCGTCCAAGATGGCTGTTGGTGGCCTACCCATCGCAAATGGCTGAACGTGGCTAGGACTTTTTGTGCACCGCAAAATATACTTACGCAGTTCCGAGACAACGCTGATAGTTGCGCTCGTCGGCAGCTCATTTCTAGGCGGGGAGAGAGCAGGCTTCTTTCTCTTTCTCTTCTTTACTGTCACAAAGTGTCACTATCCCCTTGGTAAAGAAGAGAAAGAATAGAAGAAAAGAAAGAAGAGATTGGTCACCGCCATGTTTGGACAAGGTTATGGTGTGCGAGGAAGAGTGTGACATTTTCCCCTTGGCAAAGAAGAGGGAGATGAGAAGAAGAAGAAGTTGAGACATGCCTGAGTGTAGAAGAGGAAGTGTTTTCCGGTTCTTACAGTTGGTAGTGTGCGCGTGTGTTGTGGATCTTCTCCTCTGTTTGTCTTTGTTTGCGCCACATATCTGAATAAGACATCTGCTCCATTGTTTGTTTTAGTGAAGGCGTCATCTGTGTTGTCAATATTTTGTTTACCCTCCCCTTCCGTTTGGCGAAATGTCCGCAAAAGTTTTTGAAAAGCCCTATGTTGTATGCATTATCTATGGTACGTTTACCTGTTGCAAAATTTCAGTTCATTTGATTAGGAAATCAGTATTCTAATTACCTAAATAAGCCTGCTCACCTCTACAGTTTTTTTCGTTTTGCACCATAGTAGCTACAAGAAATAACACAATTGTTTAGCTGCAAATGATGTGTTCAGTAAAATATATATATATATATATATATATATATGGGTCAGGGTGGCGATGGGGAACACTCTCAAGGTTAGTATACAGACAACATTAATACCCAAGAAATTAGCAGGGGAGACAGCGGCCGATGTAGCTCAGTTGGAAGAGCACTGGACGCTATATTCGGAGGTCGTGGGTTCGGTTCCCACCATTGGCACGTTGTTTTTCCTTCTACTTCGTTTATTTATCTTTCCCGTAAACAGATTACATTACTAATTTATGCGATTAGCTAAGCAAAATAAAAAAAAACATAAAGTACAATCCCCATTCCTTTCCTTGGCCTTGCCAACTGTTGGCTTCTTTCCTTCATGTATTATAACGAGCACTCTCATTTCCCCTTCATTTATCTGCTCATAGCTTAAGGGGGTCTCGGTTCTGGCAGTCTTGCAGCCATAGGTAGCGTAAGAGGGTTCTAGCACAGCTTCGCCCTCACTCTTGATCACGTTCTACATGACGGTGGCGGTAACACAGTACATTCCACGTCCACCGCTATGGTTGAGGGTAGCGCTGGTGAACACTCTCAAGGTTCGTATAAAGACAAAAAATACCCAAGAAAGTAGCAGGGGGACAGCGCCCGATGTAGCTCAGTTGGAAGAGCACCGGACGCGATATTCGGAGGTCGTGGGTTCGGTTCCCATCATAGGCACTTTGTTTTTCCTTCTAATTTGTTCAGTTATCTTTCCCCTAAAACGATTACATTACTAATTTATGTTATTACGGAAGGAAAAATTAAAAAAAGAAATAAAAAAGGCACTAAGTACAATCCATAATGCTTTCCTTGGCCTCGCCGACTGTTGGCTTCTTTACTGCATATATATATATATATATATATATATATATATATGTGTGTGTGTGTGTGTGTGTGTGTGTGTGTGTGTGTGTGTGTGTGATATCGAACGTTTTCAAGGCAACTGATAAAAAGTAGTATGCTAGTGCCGCGAAACCTTCAAAACGGTATTTGTTGTTTTTTAACAGCCGCCGGCATACAGGCTTATCACTCTGATTCTGGACCGCGTATCAGTTCCGTAATCTTTGTTTGTTACTGCTCGATGTCGCGAGTCACACCTTTATCAGTTTTGTTGTAGCGCAAGACGCACCGAGATCTGTCTCGAAGGTTCCGGCCACTCGCTTGTCTTTCCACAATGTTCCAGCCCGTGCGGGTAGCTGTTTGCGACGTTATCTAGATTCTTCTGTGCAGCCTTTAAATTGAGCGTTGCTGAGTGTGACGAGCATTCTTTGTTCGACGATCGACGAGCACGTTTGTTTCTATCGCCGCCGCCGAGTTGCTGAGTTATTTTGCGGGCGCAAGTCAGCCCAAATAAAGAGTATCTTTAGTGCAATCATCGACCCCTTCATTTGTGTCGCCAACCTCGTCACCACTACGTGACATCTGGTGGAGGTGCTGCCTTTTATCCTTCAAGCGAAGACCCAAGCCGTGTTCCTGTCGCCCTGGAAGACCAGCCTACAGGTCACCGAGCCAGCCGCCGACTTCAAGGCTTACAGCCAGAGCACGGTCTGCTACCTGACCCCATTCGATTTCGGAAGACATCGACGCTGACAATGGCCCAGCCTACAGCACCGGTTGTTTTCGTTCAACCCCGTGAGCCCCCCTGCTTCCATGGACGACCGGACGAAGATGCAGAAGACTGGATGGACCTTTTCGACCGCGTTGCAGAATTCAATGGTTGGAATGACGCCGCGAAACTCAGGCAAGTCTACTTTGTTCTTCAAGGACATGCCCGAGTTTGGTTCGAAAATCATGAGGCAGCTATGAAGGATTGGGAGATTTTCAAGGAAGCGTTTCTGACTGCCTTTTCAAGCGCCGTCCGAAAGGAAAGAGCCCAGGCCCTCCTTCAGTCAAGACTTCAACTCCCTAACGAGCCTGTCTTGGCGTATGTTGAGGAGATGAAGCGCCTCTTTCGCCGCGCCGACCCTAATATGACCGAAGGTGAGCAAGTCAAACTTCTATTGCGAGGCGTTAAAGAGTCGCTCTTTGCGGGTCTTGTGCGAAATCCGCCAAGAACTGTGGCGGAATTTGAAACGGAGGCGTCTACTATTGAGAAGACGTTGGCCACCCGAACGCGCCACTACGAGCGACCACTTCAGCCGGACTGCTCAATCCACTACCCCAGCGCATCTACAAGCGGAGAGAACCTTCGGGACCTCGTCCGGGAGATCGTGCGAGAGGAGCTCCGCCGACTGATGCCATCATCGCAACAACCGCAGGTGGCGACGCTCGCGGACGTCGTCCGTGAAGAAGTCCAGCAGGCGCTGGGCGTTCCTCAAGCGACGGCTGCGACTGTTCCAGCACACGAGGCAACAGCGATGAACTACGCTGGTGCATTACGTCGCCCTCCGCCCCGACGTGATGACTTTCCGAGCCCTCGCCGCAACCGTCCTGTTCCTGAAAACCGCCCCTTGGCCCCCGCCCGCCAAGCCTACCAACGACCCCCAAACCCCAGGAAGTGCGACGCCTGGAGGACTGCAAACAACCGGCCATTATGCTTCCACTGCGGTGAGGCCGGCCACATTCTGCGCCACTGCCCGTACCGACGAATCGGCCTCCGCGGATTTGCAGTCGACGCTCCACGACCACGCCCAGGTGAACGACCACAAGAAATTGACAACTATCTGCGTAGCGGTGAGATTGCGCCACCAATCCGTCGATTCAGGTCTCCATCGCCGTACAGGGCCCGCTTTGCGTCGCCAGGCCGTGCCTATGATGAGAGCATGCGCGGAAGGTCCCCAAGCCCGCGCAGGGGAAACTAAACAGAGCAACCTTTGGAGGTGAGGTTGCTCAACGACGAAAAGACGAACATCCTCCGCCGCCGACGACCACTAACGACGACGCAGCCATTTCACCGCCGCTCCACACGACGTCATCGACGACATCACGACCATACTGCAAGCAGACCACGCCGCCCAGCGCAGTAACTACGGTATGCCCCGGCCATGACCTGAAGAAACGACGGAGCCGAGATCGGACACTAAGGCCCACGTGCAATGCGAGGACGCGAACAAGTGACCTTGAAGTTGATATCGACGGTCGCAGAGTCACTGCCCTAGTAGACACCGGAGCTGACTATTCAGTCATCAGCGGACCGTTAGCCTCTCAGCTCAGAAAAGTTACCACCGCTTGGGATGGCCCGCTCATTCGCACCGCAGGTGGCAACCTGATTACTCCATCGGGACGATGCACTGCAAGAATAACCGTAAATGGGCGTACTTACCCCACCAGCTTTGTGGTCTTGCAGCAGTGCTCCCGCGACGTGATTTTAGGCATGGACTTCCTAAATGAACATAGGGCTATCATCGACCTGCGATCCAAGCTCATCAAGCTCTCTGCAGACAAAGCCATTCCTGCTACGACGACGTCGATGCAACACATCGCTCTAAACATCCTCGATGAAGAATTGACCGTCCCGCCCCGATCAAGCATCGCAGTCTGCGTAGGTAGCGCAAACATCGAAACCGCTGAAGGCATCGTCGAAGGAAATATCCAATTGCTCTTAGAACGAGGTGTCGGTATCGCAAGAAGCATCGCGAAATTCCGGAGAGGTCAAACTCAGGTGCTGGTAACAAACTTCACCGAAGAATACCGGCATCTCAACAAGGGCACGACGATCGCTTTTCTCGACGAATTAGCCGACCTCAAAGATGTATTCGCCCTCCACGACCAAACGCTGGAAGACTCACCAGACCAATTCCGTCAGCCCAAATTTGACATCAACCCGGCATTGACCCACAGCAGGAAAGACCAGATTCTTAGTCTTCTTCGAAGCTACGGGGAGTGCTTCTCGTCATCATCGAAGGTACGACAAACACCACTGGCCAAGCACCGCATTATAACGGACGAACACGCCCGACCTCTGCGCCAAAGCCCTTATCGTGTATCGCCGCGAGAACGCCAGGCCATTCGCGATCAAGTTGAGGAAATGCTACGTGATGACGTAATCCAGCCCTCGAGCAGCCCCTGGGCGGCACCAGTCGTTTTGGTCAAGAAGAAAGACAGCACACTTCGCTTCTGCGTTGATTACCGCCGCTTGAATAGCGTAACGAAGAAGGATGTCTACCCGCTTCCCCGCATCGACGACACTCTCGACCGGCTCTGCAAAGCAAGGTACTTCTCATCGATGGACCTGAAGAGCGGATATTGGCAAATTGAGGTCGACGAAAGAGATCGCGAAAAGACCGCATTCATCACACCGGACGGCCTTTATGAGTTCAAGGTGATGCCATTTGGCCTCTGCTCCGCACCAGCCACGTTTCAACGAGTAATGGACACAGTCCTGGCAGGCTTGAAGTGGCAAATTTGTTTGGTATATTTGGACGACGTTGTTGTCTTCTCGTCAAACTTTGAAGACCACCTAAAACGACTACAGACAGTGCTGGAAGCCATCAAGTCATCGGGGCTAACGCTAAAAGCAGAGAAGTGTCACTTCGCCTACGAAGAACTGCGTTTCCTAGGTCACATCGTTAGCAAGGACGGTATTCGCCCAGACCCGGAGAAAACAGCTGCAATCGCACAATTCCCACCGCCCGCCGACAAGAAAGCTGTGCGCCGATTCCTTGGGCTGTGCGCTTATTATCGACGATTTGTCAGAAACTTTTCGCGGATCGCCGAACCGTTGACGCAGCTTACAAAGGCTGACGTACCTTTTAAATGGGAAGCGCCGCAAGGAGAAGCCTTCGACGAACTTAAGCGCCGCCTGCAATGCCCTCCTGTACTTGGCCACTTTGATGAAAACGCCGAGACCGAAATTCACACCGACGCGAGCAGTCTAGGCCTAGGAGCCATTCTCGTCCAGAAGACTGCCGGACAGGAAAAAGTAATCGCCTACGCTAGCAGGTCTCTCACAAAAGCCGAAGTCAATTACTCGACGACCGAGAAGGAGTGCCTTGCGATCATCTGGGCTACTTCTAAGTTTCGTCCATACCTATACGGCCGACCATTCAAGGTGGTAAGCGACCATCACGCGCTCTGCTGGCTGGCTAATTTGAAAGATCCTTCCGGCCGCCTTGCCAGATGGAGCCTACGACTTCAAGAATTTGACATGACTGTAGTCTATAAGTCGGGCCGGAAGCATTCCGACGCAGACTGCTTATCCCGCGCTCCGGTCGATGCTCCCCCGAAGGACGATGACGACGACGCCTTTTTGGGACCGGTAAGCGCCAGCAGTTTCGCAGAACAACAGCGATCAGACCGTGAGCTGAAAGCGCTAGCCGATTACTTGGAAGGAAAGACCGCTTCCCCTCCTGGTGTGTTCAGGCGACATTTATCATCCTTCACGTTAAACAATGGCCTCCTCGTGAAGAAGAACTTCGCACCTAACAAGACCGCGCAGCTTCTCGTAGTGCCTAAAACCCTTCGGCAAGAAATTCTGCAGGCGTTGCACGATGAGCCCACAGCAGGCCACCTCGGATTTGCGCGCACATTGCGTCGAATCCAGGAGAAGTATTACTGGAGAAGTATTATGTTCAAAGAGTCATATTGGAATACTTAGAACATATATGTTTCGACGTTTTGGATATATATATATACATATATATATATATATATATATATATATATATATATATATATATATATATATATATATATATATATATATATATATATATATATATATACTCCTTTGTCGGCACATTTTTATTAGAAGCAAATAATTGTAATTGCATATATCATTTAGCATACTACTAGATATTCAGTTCTTCCTGCATTTTATTTGTTCTTTCCCACTCCGTTTTGGTCCGAAATTGAATATTGTTGTCTAATAATTTATATTTATTTCGGTGTCTAAAATGGCAGGACTTTGCAAAACTATATCAGTCAGCACTTCCACGTCTCATGAAAAAACTTTTTAAAATTTGATAAGACACTATACTGCAAAGAAAAAATAAATTTTATTGATGAGCTATTACTGCTGTATACAGAAAAAAAAGCAAAAATACCAGTAACGTCATTGCTCTTAAAACTGAGTTCTTTAATGCAAGCACTGGGCTGAAACATAAAATATATAATATGTGTTTTCAGCGTTTCCAATCTAGTAATTTTCGTTCAGCTAAGGAAATGTTCTCAACCGAATTTCTCACTTAAGGAAGATATTTATGAAGTCAGGCAATTGCTTCAAGTGCACGAGTTCTCACATGATTCTGACACACGTGATAAATTCGTGATAAATCTGAATTTCACATTTCAGATTTATCACGAGAGTTATTTTCCTTCTAAATGATAATCATTTTAAAAATAAATGAAATATAAATGTCCTTGTTCCCAGGCAGTACATATTCTTTGTGGAAGTGGACATATACTCTGCTCCTTAGTAAACGGCGGGAACTTTGGACAGATGTTTCCTGGCTTTAAAGGGCAACCCGGCGATTTTTCTGCCGTACTGAGGTAATGATTGATTTATATTGTTGGAGGCTTAATCATCACAGTACCCGAATGCATTTTCTTTACAATACACATTCAATAACTTTGAATAATCAAAAAATCAAAACTGAAACTCCCGCACGGGGCCCATGGATCACTGTTTTGTGTGACCGAGCCACGTACACCTGTTGCCGTTCTGCCGAGCTGTGTGAATTTTGAATGCTGTCCCGTATGACACCATGTGACACATACTAATTGATGTCGGTTTGTCGTGTTTGATGTCATCGGGCAGTGAAAGCTAAGATTCGTGATTCAAATGAAATTAAAAACATTATCAATATTTGGCATGCATGGCTTACGAGATAAGAATGAGCGAGGGATCTTGAATGCAACTAAATTGCCAATATTTTGCATTCATGGCTTATGAGATCAGAATGAGCGATCGATCTTGAATGGAACTAAATTATTGCCGTACGAAACATTTATTCCCTAGAATTTTTAAAGTGACTTGCGCACTCACAAACCTTGATGCAAATGGCCGGCATACGTGCGGGCAGCCGTTCGCTACTACAAAATCCCATCATTTTTCTGGATATTGACGTCAAATCGGTCTCGCTGCGAGTATCCACACGGCAAAGTTCCTGCGGCATAGAAATTTTATTAATATCATTCCCACCGAATAGCGTTTATTCATTTTAATGTCATTTTTTCTACGCACTGCTATATTACCAAACCTAATGCCTTTTGCAAATAATGGCAATTGTGTTGCATAAAAATTAGAGCTTACACAAAATTTTGTAGGCTTTTG
The DNA here is from genome assembly GCF_055883805.1 of Amblyomma maculatum. Classification (NCBI taxonomy): domain Eukaryota; kingdom Metazoa; phylum Arthropoda; class Arachnida; order Ixodida; family Ixodidae; genus Amblyomma; species Amblyomma maculatum. Next base: position 56,932,738 of record NC_139348.1, on the reverse strand, counting down.
ACATGTTTGAAAAATGATTACGCTGTGGGTGAACTCAGCTTTTAAGTTCATCTTCATGTGATACATGCCATACGTAACCAACCTGCTGATCACGACTATCCATTACGAGCTTCGACAGTGCTTGCATTTGTTTATTCGGAAGGGTACGGAAGGTGCGCTGAGCCCAGGTGCAAAATTTTAAAGCGCACAGGCTGGCCATGTAGTTCCAGCTATGTACATTTCGCGTACGTTTCAAGAGCGACGAGCCATATAGACATTGCCATGTGTGCCGTCCGACGGTTACAACCTTCGATAGTAAGCGCCCAACGTTCGGCGCAGCATATAGCCCCATGCCGCCCTCGCAGGATCGTTTGCTCGATGTAACATATGTTAATTGGTACATCGAAAAATGGGTGATCCCATTTGCATCAAGCAAGTACACGACAAATTCGCGACACTTGCCGCACTGAAAACAGCGAGCTTACCACAGCAGTGCTGCCCAAGAGAGGGGCGGACAACGACTCTCTGACCACGCGCTGCGCCCTATTCGTCGCTAGGCCTAAACTGTGTCACACCAAAGGCGCAAGTAGCGGACGGCGCTCTGGCATCAATCAGCACTGCAGTGAATGGTGTGTTCATGGAACAGCCGTACTGTTAACCCAACTGTCTCAGTGGAAAAAAAAAATTGACGACGAGTATGGTATTTCTGAATTCGAAATTTGAGCGCAGCTTGTCAGTTGTTTCAGCTTTTAGATAGATTGAAGTATTGGTTTTGTCTTGGACGGCAGTGCACATATCGAGATCCGCGCCACCGATCCGGCACTTTGACTGCGCCAGATAGGGGTGGCATTAGAGAAGGAGCGAAGAGAGCAATTAAGTTATCGGGAGGTCGCGGGAAGTAGCGCATGGGCCCATAAAAATTTTGCACGGCAAAGAGATAGAAGCGCCTGACTGATTCCGCTGACGCCGCAAGCGAGTCAACATGGGTCTGCTTTGCAGTTTCAGCTTGGGATGCATGCAACATGATCTTGTGATGCCGAGCCAGCGCTTCAGCGGCCGGAGAACACCGTCGCCGCCATGAAGGAAGAGGTGGGGTACACGCGGTGGCAAACGATGGTGGGAGGAGCACGCACAGCAATCGAAGACCAATCGCGCGGTCACATCTATGGAGGGAGAGGGAGGGGGCAGTTTACATGTAGCGGCAAACGGTGGCGGCAATAGCGCACGCAGCAACCGGAGAACACGAGGGGTAGGGTACGCGCAGCGGCGAACGGTGGCGGCAAGAGCACGCGTTCCCTACGGAAAAATCCTGTAGAACATTCGTACAGGAAATCGTATACAGGTTTACTGTACAGGATCTAGGATACAGGCTTGTGGGCTACTTCAGAAAATTCCTGTGCTGCCCTGGAAAGTGCGGAATGAATCCGCGCGGAGCTCTGATACCGGAATGGCCTGTATGGTTGATGGCCCTCGTTTCCGGAAAGAAACGCGTCGCCAGGGTGTGAAAAACATGCTACAATATAAAATAACACGACTGCATTTAAAATAATAAATAAAATAAAAATAAAAAACGCTACCAAGTATGAAATCGAACTTTGGTCCTCATGGTCTTCAGGCGGGCACCTTAAACACTACTCTTTTTTTTCTTTATTGCCTGACTTTGGCACAATACACAAAACCACTTACAGGGCACAATGAGCATTCATTAATACAACAATCAGCCAGGTGGGTTGTGGCGTCGTTATGCTAAAATTCTCGTAGAGTCACTAATGGCTCCAATCTTCCGAGCCACTCGGGAGCTTCAGGAGCAAGTTTCTGAATTTCAATATATCTATTCATGACTTCCCGAAAATAGATCCTTGCTGGCCCTGCGTCAAGATTGCAATGGTATCCTGCCATTCTCGAGCGCCAAATACAGTGGAGGGCCATTAGCATAATAAGGTCAAATGGCACCCCATCCTCATTCTCTCCTGGCAAGTATTCCACGGCGGGTTGTGGTTGCACTGGTTATTATTCAGTATATGTAGCTAATTTTACTCTTTCGTACATATGTTTTCCTTGGCTGTAGAATGTGTGGCTCTAATTCAGCTATCGCCCTTTAAACACGCTGAATCTTTTTGGAAGCTATCACGAGGGTTTACAAATGTCGCGTATGTTTATAATGCGTCGCTTTATTGCAGGTAAACCTCAAGATATCATAATTTACTAGTGCTGATGTGTTTTTCATTGTCTACGAACACTTGTAAGTTTTCCTACATACAGAGATATCCGGTGCACTAATACTTGTAATACTGGGCGTTTTAGCTTCACGTGCTACCAGCGGAGCCGCGACGTAAATGAATACACTTCCGACTGAGCGGTCTCAATATGTAAACATTCGAGAACGCGTCGACCGGTGTTCTGCTATCTGCGCATCATTCGATGGTCAGCGATGTTACTTTACTTTTTCTTGAACAGTTTTTTTTCATCGCTAGCGAAACGATACGTTCGTGCTTCCACTTTCGCGTTGAAGGCGGCAGACCTTCAGTCGGAGATATCTAGACGCACCGGAAGTACAGTGGCTAGAATAGGTACCGCAAGATCGTACGAGCTGCAGCGACTGTTGTACTACGCCCAAAAGCGACGCGACGCGCGTATATGCTTCCTAGCGCACACTTCAACGGCTTCGTATTTTCGAGGTACTTGTGAAACGAAGCGTCCTCTTTATATACAGAATTGTTGTATAATATGTTTGGTATCATGCTTATTTAGTGCGCTGGCGTGTCCGGCATGGTCATTCTGGCTGAGTTTTATGCTGAATTTTTTTTCCTGGCTATCACGAAGGGTTATCCGTGTCCCGCATTTTTACAATGTGTCGCTTTCTTGCAGACAAACCTCAGAATGTCACAATTTACTAGTGCTGATGTGTTTTGTCATCGTCTTCGAACGCATGAAATGTTTGCGACGTATATATATATATATATATATATATATATATATATATATATATATATATATATATAACAGGCAGTATTACAAGCGTTGGTGCACCGCATATATATATATATATATATATATATATATATATATATATATATATATATATATATATATATATATATATATGCGGTGCACCAACGCTTGTAATACTGCCTGTTTTAGCTTCACCTGCTGCCAGCGGAGCCACGACGTCAATGAATTTACTTCTGACCAAGTGTTTTGCATACGTAAACACTCGAGGAATCGACTCCCGTTGTGTGGCTGACCTGTGCATATTTCGATGGTCAGCGATGTTTCATTTATTCTCGAGCGTATCTTATCCTCGCTAACGAAACGCTACGTTCTTGCTTGCACTTTCGCGTTGAAGGTGGCAGATCTTCAGCCGCAGATATGAAGATGCACCGCAAGATCGTACACGCTGCAGCGACTGTTGCACACGCAAAAGCAAAACGCGATGCGTTTTGTACTTGCTAGCGCACACATCCACGGCTTCGTACCTTCTAGGTATTTGCGAAACAGCGCGTACTCCACATATACAGAGAAGTTGTAAAGTATAATATGTATGGTTTCATGCTTATTTAGCGCGAGGGCATGTTCCCACGTGGTCATCCTGGTTGAGCTTCACGATCCGCCCGAATTGTGTTGAGAAGCGGAAATGCTCTGTCCCGCATCAGTTTCATTCATATCGGATTTGTCAGGTTTCTGTTAAACCGGAAATGACCTGTCCTCCATATGAGCTCAATACAGGACTGGTCCACCCTTTTTCATATCCATACCGGACTGGGATGTAATGTATGAGATGCATACTGGAAATGGTCTGCTCTGTATTAGTTCTATCCCGGACCGGACCGTCCGGATTGAGATTCACATCGGGCATGACCTGTCCGATATAAACCCGTTTAGGCTTCATTTAGGGCTGGTCCCACCGATATGAAATTTATACGGAATAACACAGGACCCGTTCAAACCCGTTTGTCGCGATTGGGATTTTTCACTAGGGTTGCCCCGGCTGTGGAGCTGGTTATGAGGGACAACGGCGATGGCGGACGCGACACAAAGGAACGGGCGCCAAAGAGCTGCCCTCTAAATTGTAATTTCGGCAACCCCTTAGCAGCGGAGCCAGAATATGAGATCAGATGAGCTAAGCCACATATATCGGCAACTGAGGGCTGCAAGAAGAAATTTGCTTGTACTGCAGTTATTGCCAGTCGCCCGTTGCAGATCAGCGCTCCGCAGTAAGGGAGATTGTTTGACAATAATTTATCCAATAGCGTAATATTTAAGAGACCGACAGATTTTAGCATGTTTTTTTTCTGAAGGTTGCGTGCAAAGTTCCGTCGTGCAAGCTCCAGCGGACGTGGTTTATGTCGCGTGCAGAACGACTGTCAACGCAGCATTCGATTTCAGCCATCGCCTAGTGCTCGCAAGGCCAAACTCTTGAACCATCCTCTGTTCGTGGCAGTCCCGTGTGAAATGTTCCGAGCACATATGCGTTATGAAACACAGAGGGGACACTGGATCGCAGGATTCAGTTTTTTGCGAAGCCTTTCTTTCTCTGGAAATCAGTGGTAAATCACGGTGTTTTTTTTTTGTAGAATAAATTTCGCAGCCCACAACACAACACCCATCGCTGCAAAGGAATTCATTAAAGTGTGAGCTGAAACTACAAGGGGGTGATTCCACGATCTATGCTGTTCCCAAGCAAGCTGTCGGCCACGTCTGCGTCATGTTATTCTGTTTCTGAGTAGTGCGGCTGTTGCCCTGCCCTGTACCATAGCATCTCATAGGATAGTACAGGCGACATCATCCCACACAAGCCATGCATAGTAAGGCCGCTGCATTTTTGCCGTCGCCTACTCGGCAACCCCTGCACGACTGTGACATTATAAAGCAGTGTTGGCCATAAGAATTTCTGTCTGGCAGCGCGAGTCATTAAAATTTAAAAGCGCTATCTTAAAAATTACTTTTGCGGGAAAGCTGAGTGCGCTCAACTGTTCTTTTCGGAACATGTAATCTTAATGTTGAAAAGAACGTCTGATGCAAATTTCGTAGATATCTTTGAGCATCGAAAAATTGCTGGAGCTGCAAACAGCTCGCACTTGCTATCCTTTCCCCGTCTCTATTTTTTTTCTCATGAGGATAAGAGACAGTAGTATTAGGTAACCAATGTATCCATTCAATACCCCTCTCCGAGGCCCCTTCGAATGCCAACAATGCGGCAGTATGGAGCATGTTCTGTTTTTATTAATTGAAACTCTTAGCTGTCAATAAAGTTTTAGGTTAATTTATGACATTCGGTTGTTCAACATGAGAAGCGTCTCATACTGTAGGTACTTCTCTTTATGTTATGGTACTTGCCTGCTTCCTTAAGCAGAAGTGTACCGGCCTTATGGAAAATAGAGGAACTTCAGTCCTTTGCCAATTCCCTCTGTGACCTGGCATTTATACATTTTGTCACTCTGTCAGCTGGACCTCTTATGCTCAGTAAATCAAACTGTAGTCTTAGTGAGCCCCAAAAACTGATAATGTTTGCATCTGATGTTTGTTTTTTTGGTCTCATATTTATTGTCTTTAATAAATTAACCTGGGTTTAAAATGTGCCCCCATATAGTAGGACGACGCAGCGGAGGCGGAAGGATTCGGCCGAGCGGTGGGTAGATTGTAGGCTTTAACTTTCATGTGTAATGTTTGTATATAATCTGTATTGTACTGAATAAATGTAGTATCTGGAGATTGGCTTAAAGCACAAATCTGGCCAACGCAGCTGCCCGCCAACTTGGTTGTGAGCCACACTGTTGCCGCGTTATGGAAGCACACTTTACTACGCATAGGTTTTGAAACAAAAATAAGTGTCTTGAGATTTTTACTTCTGATATCGCATGCTTGTGAAGTGCGGTGTGTCTGCACAGCTAATTTCAAGCTTTTATTATGTAGCTACGTTGAAACATCACTACTTGATGCAAAACTATAACACCAAAATTTAACAATTTTTCTGTTCTGCGAACATTCAGATGAATTTCCACGTACTGCATGGGTTAAGTGTAGGGAATGTGTGCAATACGTATCTGCTGTCTGTCTAGAGAAATGAAATGAAAATTAGCTTTATCAAGAAAAACATCTGTCCACCTAAATTTTAGTTCACGTGTCTGAAATGCTTTGTGAGGGCAGAGCAATGGAATGCATCTACAAAGAAGAACTGCCATGGTATTTCAACGCTTGCTGGTTTACAACACCGTGTAAATAGGATTAGATAGGTTTAGTTGTCTTGTTTATACACAAAAGCGTATAGCACCAAGTTTGGCTCCAACCTAATTACTCGATTTAAACGCTCTCTTCGGTTGCGCCGGGGGCAATAAATAAGCCAATGTCATCCTGTTCATAAATGATGGGCAAAAATTGTCATCAACCTACAATTTCACAGCATGGGGAAGTTACCACAACTTGTATTCTTATTAGCTTCTCCATTCATAAGACCAGTGAATGAACTGCATTGATGTGTGGTGCTCCAATCAGTGCCAATGAATGCAAAAGAAAATCAGACTTGAAAAACAATGTTGCTATGCATTGTTCCCTGCTTAGGTTGAAATATGTGGCAAGCATCGTCTTAAAAGCATGGTCTATCTGAAAAACAGCGTATGATACTTGAAGGCCTAAAACGACGAAAATGACACGGCCATGCCTCAGTCACAGCACATGTGACTTGAAACAGCCGTTGTTTCTGGAGCAGCCAGCCAAAATTGCGGTATTTACTTTAGGCAAGGTGGTCTAGATTTAATTGAAATTCTACCAAATTACCAGAGATTGATTGTATGTATGCCAGAGCAATTACGGCACAGTCGTTTTTAGCAATGTGAAAACAACCAAACTCAAACATCGATGAAGATAAAATGGGGTTTTTTGTGTTTCCAGAAGTGACATATGTTTTATTCGAATCAAGCGGCAAATGCATCCTATAGTCGGGGCTCACTCACATTTTTGGCTTAAGCGTGGCTGACGTTTCTCTCTGAAATGTTGTGTGGTCACTAGATGAGTTCCAGTAGATTACTGCGCAGAGAACTGTCAACGAATGCTGGTTTGGTTGATGACATACTTGGCCTTAGTATTTACAGCAAAATACTGCTTATTCCCATAGGGGATTGACTATCTCAGATTGGTTTTTAAATGTTCTCAACATTGACACTAAAATGCCATGTAAGCCTTCACTCCGAATGTTCACTGCGACTTCTTCCTGTCCATCTCGCAATTGCTCACACAAATGCACGAGGAGGCTAAAGAGTCTAGTGCTCGAGAGCAAAGCTCGAGCTTGGGATTAGTTCCAACAGGCGCACTTTATACTTTGTTCTTACCTCAGATGGCTCAGATCATAAACGCAAATGATCACGATGTCATATTTACATTTGGTACAACAAGAAACGCCATAGTATGAAACGTAATAAAGCAGCACACAAATGAGAAGCGATACAATCTATCATACATGTCGAGCTGCATGAGTCCAGATAGATCTACCACCTCTTTTTTTTTCTACGGCTATTGCGGCATCGAATACGGAGGCGCCTTCTCATTGTAACCAAGCAACTGCGAACACAGCACAGCAGCGTGCTTTTGTGTTCATGATAATTTAGCCACGTTCAGCTACGGTAACTGCATCCATCTTAGTAACAGAGTGGTGCGACGGCCGCTAGGAGCACTAATGGTGCAAGGAGAAATGCACCACAGGCTCTCTTTACTAAGCAGCATTTGAGAAATGATTATGTGCTATGCGACAGCCTCAAACTGCACTTGTGGGTATATTACACGGCTGCTCTGAAACTATATTGAAAATGGAAAATCTGAGTTTGTTGTAGCCTCCTTTTAACGTGATCTAGTTTAAAAAATTGCATTTACTTTCCGGGATTTAATGGCAGCAAAACACAGAGCATTCAAGAGAGAGTGGAATAGAGTGTTTATTACAACTGCTTTATTTTGTAGCAAAAGGGGCACATATAATCCTAATCTTCAGATATTCTAAGACCACATACATTCATCAAGTACAATATACTGACGTTTAAAAAACGTGTGTGTTGCCGTTTACAATATGATGGAAATTTTGCTTACAGACTGCTTATTTTGATGATATAGAAGAGCACGAAGTTAAGATGAGCAATGGTTTTGTAGATTGCACCAAACTTTAAATTGCTTAACAATTTGTTTATGTGCCTCGATTTGCTCACTGACATTACACCCAATTTTTGCTATATAAGAAGGAGCTTACCAGAGGGGAGCTCATCTACTAACCATTCAGCTCATCTCTAGAATGGACATTGAAGCTTTTTACCAGAGCCTCTTTCGTTTAGTTGTACTTTTCTGAAGTCAGAGGAAAAGCAACCAAGCTTCAGAGGCACTAAAAAGACGAGCAGAATGCCATGCCTGCTCACAACCTTACCTACATTATTAGATGGCATGTGCAGGTATGTCACTACTGGTCTTGCCTTTTCTCTAGGGTCATCTGCACCAACCTCTACAGCCCCTCACTTCTGGGTGTCTTTTGTCGACCCCTGTCAAAAGCGAACAATTGGCCCCAGCTGAAGCCAGCCTAGCCAATTGAAGTTCAAACTAGAATGCAGCTTGGGGACACATGACGTCCTCATCGCAGATTCACTGAAAAATAAATCAGTCGCTGATTCCCTTCACTAAATTTTATCTCTTTGAAAATCAATTGGAAGTAGCCCCTTTCTTAATGTGGAACAAAACAACCAGCATACCTGGTTCATTAGGAATTCAGTGGTTTCCTTAAAAAATAAAAGCTATCAACTACTGACATCAGCAATCGTGCGTCAGCCTCCCTCACCAGCATTGCGTCGCAGGACCCTTGAGAAAAGGCGAGACTGGCAGTGATGCAACGTGTGCCCAAGCTGTCCCACAATTTGAACGTTGCTGAGAGCATGCATGACAGTCCGCTTGTCTTTTTATCTCCAAAAGATCCAAATGAAAGAAGTTTTGGTACCAAGAATGAATTATTATTCACAAAACATGCAGAAATGGTAGTATGCGCGTTTCACTGTGCAAATGAGGGAGCCTGAAAACTTCAGCGAAATATTGAGCAAAATAAAAGGGTCTCTAATTTACCACAGCATATTGGATCTTGTCCTGTGAGGTCCCATGAGACATGTTGTGGTGATGTGTACTTAAGTTATGAGCAGGAATACAAAATCACAGAAACTGATTGAAGCCTTCTATATTAGCAAGAAAGGTAGCCTGTGTGTCTGCAGAGCTTATCTACCTTGTTTTGAGCATTCACTGTTATGTCATACTTGATACATTGATGCGTTCTTTGCGCATGCGATAGCAAAAGCATTTAATGCATACATTTCTGCAAAAAGAGTCATTTGTTATCCGCGCTCTGTTACAATTTATTTCATGTGGGCTGTGAGGTTCGGTGCTTTTGAATGCTTGAGACGAATAACTAGCAGTTTTTCACAAATCGTCATAGTTTGCAGGAACCCTTATCTTAAGTACTGCTGAATGTTTCAAATTAGAGGAAGTTGTGCTCGCATGTTGCACTTAAAAGCGAACATCGGAAGCAGCAAAGCTGTGTGTATTGCTTAGGTTATGTCATTGCATTTGGATGTCATATTCTTTTACAGAAGTGCCAAAACCGATTCACTGATGATTGAGCCTTAAAAGGAGCAAAGCTGCGGTTTATTTTGAGTGTATGGATTTGATACCTTTACTATTTTATAGTTAGAGGCTGGAGCTTTCGGTTTTTATTTTCTGAGAATTTGGCCGACTTTTTTCGGTGTTTATTTACTAACACATATTCCGCTTTTTTTTCGGTTCATAGTAATTTTTGCTGAAGAAATATCTGCTTCTTTAGGTGAGATTAGAGGCATCAGTGTACAGTTAAAAATGACGTAGTGTTCATTTTGCCGTTTTTTCTTGCTCGTTGTTTTATACACTTTCATTCATTGCACAGTTGTTCACATATACAGCTAAGCTTGTGGAAGAATATGCTATTGAACGATGAAAATTACCGTTATGACAAAACACATATGTTAAACATAAATTCACATTATATACAAAGCAGTAACTAAAATATTATTTATTACGATCAAATTTTTACATAAACCAAATCACTTAAAAAATGCGCTTCTCTTCGGTTTGTGTTTGAGGAATATGTCACTTGGCAAGACACTGACGAGTTTTGGTCTTAGCGATTTCCTGCTGGCACATGCGCTGTAAATGCTCTTGTATGTCCTTCGCGCCTCGAATCGCCTGCTTTGGCACAGGCGCACCTCTTCGGACACATGATATGTTAATGAGAGGGGGGAAGCACGGCTGCCATTCTTTCCCCATTTGTGAGGCCATTAACAATGCCTCAAAGCACTCAACCGCTGTACTTAAACGAACGATCCCACACACTAACATCATGCTTCTGGATTGAAAACAGTTGTAATTTTCTCCACCCATCAAGAGTTCGCTGTGTGCGTGAGAAGGTAATGAGCTTTTTCGGTTTAAATTGAACCTGTTAATGCTTTCGGTGTACCTTTATTGGCGTTTTTCGGTTTGAACCGAAATGTCCAACTCCTATTTATAGTCATTGGTATTATTATTTTCCAGCAATTATCGATCATCTGGAGGATTTCGTGTAGCAGAGTTGGCTAAGGATGCGGGAGGAATTCAGCTTCGAACATTTAGAAAAGCACCTGCTGAGTGCTCCGGAGTTGTTGAAAGCAGCAGGAATTGGTAAAAATCAAATAAAGGGGTTAGTGTTTTGTTGCTTCCTAATATTTGGACTGTAACAATCAATATTGAACCCATATTTTCAAAAATGTGACTGTTCACACTTTCCACTCTGCTGTCCTTGTCTTTAAAGTACTGCTTTTCTATAGCTGAGTTTTCTTAGTATTTTCTGTGAAATGACGTGGTAGTTAACGAGGCCAGTTGTGTCCAGATATCAGCTCAGGAATACTAGGCCAGTCACACCCAAACAATCACAGCAGTACTTTCACATGTCTCTATTTCAGTACCGCTAAAACATCAGAAGTGGCTTCGTGGATGTCTTGACAAGGAGAGGCTGGCAGTGGAAACAGGTTATCAGAATGTTTACTCAGGTCAGTGGGACAGGGACGAAATAAATGTATTTATGTCTTATGGCCACACGACGTGTTGCCCGTTGCCATCATTTGCATGGTACTGCTACAGTAAACAAAAGCATTGACAAAGGAACTTGACATTAATAATCCCTGCATTCATAAACGCGCCTCGACTCAACGCTCCACCTCCACTCCGTGGAGTGGAAAAAACAGCTGCTCCTCCACCCCAAGGCCCATTCATATTCATGAACGCCTCTCGGCGTATCCTTCGACAAGATCTCCTCGAGAATACGCCTTCCACTCGGAGCAGTGCGAGTGTATATGGGAACTAGATTAAGATGAACTTTTTGCCCGAAAACTGCGTGCTGAAGAGTGTAATGCTCAATTTTATATCAAAATAACGGCTTGAGAGGCTAGTTGGTGCATCTGAATTCAATTTTATATGTCGAGTCTTGTAAACTTTCGCAAGTAATCGCAACGTTAACAGCGTATTAGAATTTGTTTTGCGGGCTGGATGAAAAAGGTAGCCGTGAAAAATTACAGAAAATGCTTTTGCATCTGGCATTAGTCGCTGCTGGTGACGAGTTTACGTAGAACTGACGGAAGCTAAGAGAAGTGGTGTGATTACTTCGGTTTGTTTGTTTGGTGAAATATCTATATTCACCTTTTGCCGCTTTTTTATTTCCAGGCTTTCACAGATGTCAAAAAACATTGCAGGAAAAAAGTAACAGCTGCCAACTCCTACAAGTATTCCTCGAGCCTTCAGATTGCTCGGGGGAGAGCAGTGAAAACAGGCGTGTTTCTTCGCAGCGTGTTGCAGCGCATGCACACTGAATTCGGCTCTGCAGAAGCAAATACCTGCGGTTTCCAAACAAGCTGGGAACCATAATTTAAAACTTGCTTCAAAAGCCATACCCTTCGGTGACTGCGAATATGCCTTCACAGCTTTTCATTCTCTGTGCCGAAAGCAAAGCTTCTTCCCTGTTTAACGACTCCAAGATTTGGATTTGTGCTGCAAAGTGCAGTTTTTTTTGCCTGTGAACTGCTCCAAATGTGGATTTTACATCTCCAAAACTTAAGATTTTGATGCTCCAAAAACTGCTACAAATCCAATTTCATTTGTTGCACCCCTGCAATAGCTGTCTCAGCTGTGCTGTTCTCTTTCTGATAGCTTTCTTTGAGGTGATTACGGTCGCGGCACTCGATTTCCCATGTATGCTCCAGCTACCGGTGCTGTGCCTTGGCAAGCTGTTTATTACTTCCTTCAGTCTCATTGCCGATTATTGTGGGTTGCAGTCCTCCCCGAGCTCCCACAGCCACATATCAAATTCCATAGCTTTGTACCAAGGCTTTTGGCTCGAGCACAGCAGAGACAAGAAAGAATGGGGAAACTCACTCAGAGGTAATGCTGCTGCACTTGTGTTCGTGAGTAGTGTCACTTGCCTCATCGTTGCGATGCCCACTGTGGCCAGTGCACAGATATGAGGCCTTCCGGTGGCGTCTTCCCGGTCTTGAGTCATCGGTCGCTGATCTCTCCTGGTTCCGTTAATCGTCTTTGGCGCCTCAGATCCTGATGCTTCACGCACCCTCTGAAGTCTTTGGTTCTCGGTGCCTGAAGCTACACACATCTTAATTCGCTTGGTTCTACTCCAGAGCAACAATCCTGAGGAGACTGTACCAATAGAGATTTTCAGGTCTTCCTGTAGTGGAAGAGCCAAGGTAACTACTGGTTCGAGGAAGGTTGTCTGGATGATGGAGGACGCCATTAATATACAGGAGAACGTTATACAGATTGTTGTAAGGTAGATGGTACAAGAGTCAAGACAAACAACTAGCCACAGTCGGCAGTGCCAATGACTAAACAGAAAACAATGGACTCTGCATTCCTGTAAACAAGCTGGGGCCACTTGTACCAGCTTCAAAACAACCGCTACTCAGAGCGCTCAGCTAGCGTGGGCGCCCTATTGGATGGAATATGTCCGACCATAGACACTGGTGCAGTGCCCATGCTTTGGAGAATGGGCTGAGAGCACGCCTTTTTCCATATCTAAAAAGAAATAAAAAATGAGAAGGATTCAAAGCTGCTGAGCCGAAAATGAAGCGAAAGCAATAGCTGCGAGTGACCGAGCGTTCTTTTTCTCTATCTTCTTCATCTTGCCAAGCCCACATATAGTCTTGCATTAACCAATCCATATAAATGTGCCTTAGTGGCCTATAGGCGTTTAATGTGAATGCCAGGGGCAAGCTGATGCTGACATGACTGTCCAACGTGAAACGAGAGACCCCAGTTGGAAGCTCCTGTCAGGCGACCACGGACATTATAATAATAATAATAATAATAATAATAATAATAATAATAATAATAATAATAATAATAATAATAATAATAATAATAATAATAATAATAATAATAATAATAATAATAATAATAAATTTATTGCCGCAACACATTAGGATACATACAGACTCGGGCTTGTCAAAGCCAAGAGGAGGCTTGCAAGACTAGGCCCGGCAAAATCGGCGGCGAAAACTAAAGGCATTAAAATATCAGGGTAAGTACACACACAAACACTGAAATATAAATACTAAGAAAGATACATTGTACAATATAAAAAAAAGTAAAAAATTAAAATCAATAATTGGAACTTGCAAGTTTCTTGCGTAATTTAGAATTAAAACTTCACAGATTTTAGCATTTGTTTTACGGTGGCTTTAGAAGTAGCGAACAACACCTGGTCAGGAAGCATATTGAATATAGTAGGGACATATACACATCGTCCTGCTTTGCCGTATCTGGTCGCGTATCTGGCGACCGTGTAGCGTTGACAATTCCGTAGTGTTCTGGCACAAACTGCTCTCGTCTGGAAAGCAGGATTCCAAAAGTGCCGAAGAATAGCAGAGTACTTATATAAACTTTGAAAGGACGGAAGGCCAAGAAAATTAAACAAGTTTACTTGAGGGCGGAAGGAATGTTCACAGGCGGTACATTTCAAGATATATTTTAGAAGAGCGTCTACCCGATCATGCCACCTTTGCGAAGAGTGCGCACTGTGATGCCATATCTTATAACACTGTATGCAAGTGCTGCATGATTGTCTTTTTTACCGATAGAGGAAGGAAGGATTTAACTGTAAACAGTAACCATGCCGTTCTACGTAATCTGCCACAAATGTAAGCCATGTGACTATGCCATGAGAGATCGCTGCAAAGTAAATTCCTAGATATTTTATACAATCAACATTTTCAACTGGAGTACAATGGCAGTCCTTATCATTGTGCGGGTGCAAAAAAACCGATTCACTGATTACATTTGTCTTCAAAGGATTTCTAAAACAGACCAGTTTTGTTTTTTTGTTGGTTTACCAAAAGGCAATTCACGGAAAACCAGTTCATCGCGATACAGATACTGCCTTGCAGTAAAGCAACAGCACTTTTGTAGGAAATATGCTTCACATGTAAAACCGTATCGTCGGCGTACTGAAAGACCAAGGCAGTTGTAACTGCTGACTCGAAGTCATTGATAAATACATTGAAAAGCACTGGTGATAGGGTAGACCCTTGACGAACCCCAGCCCCCAACATCTGACGGCTGCTAAGGGCTGTGGTAGAATGAAGGGCTACGACTTGTGAACGATCTTCTAAATAAGTTCTCAATAGGTCATGAAATGTTCTCCTAAATCCAACAGATATAATTTTTGCAGCAAACTTTTATGATTTACTGTGTCAAATGCCTTGGCGATATCTAGAAACAAGCCACATGCAAATAGATTGTAATCAAAAGTTGTATACAATTCATCTGCAAATTATTCGAGAGGTGAAAGCGCTCCACGATCTTCGATGAATCCGAACTGTCGGTCAGATAGAATAGAAAACTTTTTCATAAATGATGTCATGCTCTCTAGAATAAATGTTTCTAAAATTTGGGACAGTATTTGGAGAACTGATATTGGTCTATAATGCTCAAGGCTCTCTCTCTTGCCACATTTGTGTATTTGTCTCGCAATCTCTGTTTTTACATGTTGGGTATTGCGGAAGTCTCTAAGAATCCGTTAAGGATAAAAAGAAGGTTATTCTCAAGATTTCCATAATATCTCTGAAGTAGAGACGCTGCAATGCCATCAAGACCAGGTGGTTTGTTACGTTTGAAGCTAAAGATTATGCGCGCCAGGTCCACTGCCGACAGTTTCGGTAAAAAGACGGACGCTGATATGGAACGTGTCAACGAACACCTATCTTGTGGCAAGGATGAATTAGGTAGAGATACACACGCGAAGTGCTTGTTGAAGAATTCAGCTGTTTCTTGGGGACTACCTGAAAAAGTTTACTATCAAATAACTGATTTCTGTTAATGCCTCTTAAATTGTTAATGAATAACCAGGTTTTGACGGGGGGTTTGGCAGCCAGTTTACATTGCTCACGGTAATACTGCCGTTAAGCGGAACAAATAAGCGCAACAGCTCTATTTCTTGCGGCTCTGTAGTCGATGCGCAGTTCACGAGTTTTAGGGGCACGTTTATACCGCATCCATAGCAAATCCCTGTACAAAATTGCCTTCATATTTGCTGCATTAAACCAGCTATGATTACGTCTTTGGTTTTTGCGGATGACCCGCTTCGAGGCTTGTTCAAACATTTTTAATTGTTGGCATAATAAAAAATAAACTAAATTGGGGGGATTAGACCTACATACTGCTGACCAGTCAAAGTTCCCATTTAGATTGTCTAATTTGTGTTGATCGACTATAGTCACGCTCAAGTCATTCAGAGCGGTGTTAGAAGGTGACGGCCCTAGAGTCTTGCAATTAGTACGGTCAAGGAATCGGCAAACAGAAAAGTAATGATCGGCTAGACGTTAAGTAATGACCGCTGAGGAAAGATTGTAGTTTGGAGCAGGTATGTCTATGTCATCTAGACAAGACTGAACCAATCTATCGCCAAGCACTTCCTCGCGAGACGGTGCGATGATAACATTTTCTATGCCGCAAGCTGAAAGAATGGCTAGGTAATCTACCACAACCGTTTTTGTGGGACATAATGTATAAATGTTCAAGTCACCTGCTATAATAATAATAATAATAATAATAATAATAACAATAATAATTTTTATTCAGTATATTGAAAACAGCATACATAAACAGAAGCGCCGAAGCTACAAGTGGGCTTGTACGGCGACAACCGGCACCGTATACGGACACAGCTCACCGCGACGAGCTGTTAGACCTGGAGTAGTATTGCGTTTGCAATCAAACACAGTAACTGACACCTCCTGTTAAGTACCGCCACAAACACTTGACCCCCCTCGCAAGTTTTTTGGCCGTTGGCCATCCGCTTTTGGTCGACAGGACAGCAGAGGATGGTGTTAAGGAGGGCCCGAGTTGAGGCAAGAGAACCGCTTCTCTTTCTGCTGTCATGTGTCTTCTCGTGCGCATTGTTGATGCTTCCTTTGCAAAATGCAGCAAGCACCGGGTTGCTTTAATGGCTAGCTACTAGTCTTCGTGCAATTTTTGCCCGTGACGTTTGCAGCGGAAGCTTCAATACGTCATGTAAAACCAAGGTCACCGTGTGTGGTACACGCCGCTTTATTGGACGCGCTGTAACCATGGCATACCTGCGCCCTTCCAAGGTGTTCCACTGCTGTGCTATAGATTTGTGCGCGGGCACGAAGAGGCGAAAGGTTTCTGCACTGCGCATGCGCGTGCCTCTATGGAGAGCTGCAGTGGGTGAACGCTGCACTTTTCGTGTTGACTGATCATCCATGGATTTAGAACGCAACATTGAACTGTGCAACACAATGCAAAGTAATGGTGGGAGCAACATAAAATAAAACAGCGGGAAGCAGCAGCGCAGCAAGGATGCCAAGATGGCAGTGAAAAGTTCGCCCTAGAAACGGCAGTCGGATATACGCTACAGCGCTACAGAGCTACAGCGCTCTGTTTTCCCAGGGGGCTTTGCGCGGCCACTCGGTGGCATCGAGGAATTACTGGGAAGGTATATTGTAAGGATACACTTAGAATTTTCTCTCCAGTTATTTCACTCCATGAAATAAAAATTTGGTTATTCTGTAGCTGGCCTTGGATAAGAATTTGGAGAAATTAAATGCTCCTTTGAAACAAAAACGGTGGAATCAAGCAATGTTTTGAATTTTATCCAGTAAGTGGATTTGTCATTATGAATGCGACATTGCAAGTATATTGCTGGATATATCAGCAGTACTCAACCTACTTAGTGGAATACTGCGATGTTTTCTCCGCTTGCCCGTTTTTCTTGTTGCTTTTCTTTCAGCAATGTAGGCATTTCGCAGATTTCACCCTGGAACATGTGTAAAAGATTATATGCTTTGTCTTCATGCTGATTAATCGAGTCTTAACTAGCATTGAGAATCATGAAACAGGTTATACTTTGTTAAGGGCTCTAAATTGATTGCTATGTTTTGTGTTCCTTGCTTTCATGCAGGCTTAGAGGTGGTCGTGGTCTGCGGCAGGTCCAACTGTCATAAATAAAGTGGATAAGTAGCCTTGAATATATTGTGAAAGAAGGCTAGGTTGAGACGGCAGGGTCGTGGCGGCAAGGCCGGCGATGCCTTGTCTAGCGTTTTAATCCGATGACAAAACCCAGGGGCGAGCCGGAGCCGGCGCCGCGGTACGATGCTGATGGTATGTACAAATGAAAGAGGAAGATCATGGCATTTGCAAATTAAAGAACATCCACTGAAGGCTCACACAATCTGCCCGGGGGGTCGGAAGCGGCCAGCCTGGCCGCTCCTACCTAACCGATGCATCGCGGCGCACAAACGGTTTCAGGCGAGACACATGAACAATTTCAGTTCCACGGTGGCGTCGATCAGCTGGGGGATCGACAGGCGTCACTTTGTAGTTCACTGGGGAAGTTTGGCTTATGGCCTCATAGGGACCTACGTAGCGGTGGTGGAATTTGTTACTAAGGCCAGGGGTACGCAATGGTGTAAAAGCTGTACTTCGTCACCAGGACGTAAAGAGACCACTCGATGTGTAGAATCATAGCGAGTCTTGCGGTCTTCCTGGCACGCTGCCGTGTTGAGGCGGGCAAGATGACGGCATTTGGCCACACGAGATAAAAAAATGGGTAGGTACTGATGTGGAGTAGTCGGGCGTAGAGAAGAAGGAAGCGTCGAGAATTGCAGTGGGAGGACGGCCATAAACAAAGAAAAATGGAGAGTAACCGGCAGTTCGCTGTACTGCTGTATTATAGGCGAACGTGACGAATGGTAGAATAGTGTCCCAATTTCGATGATCTGGTGTGATGTACATAGATATCATGTCCGACAAGGTGCGATGAAATCGCTCAGTCAGACCGTTAGTCTGGGCATGGTAACTTGAGATTGTCTTATGAAGGGTAGATGACGCGTGAAGAACTTCGGCAAAGACTTTCGATAAGAAGGCTGTACCGCGGTCACTTAGGAGCACCCGAGGAGCGCCATGACGCAATACAATTGATCGCAAAAAGAAATTTGCTACTTCTTCAGTGGAACCAGTCGGTACAGCTGCTGTCTCAGCGTAGCATGTGAGGTGGTCGACAGCTGTTATAATCCAATGGTTACCCCCATAGGAGTGAGGTAGGGTACCTTAATTCGATGCCGACCACGTCGAATGGCGTGGTGGGACAAGGAAGAGGTTGTAGAAGGCCAGCGGGCGAAGAAGTCAGCCGTTTGCTACGTTGGCCCAGAGGGAAGGATGCGACGTATCTGGCAAAGGTGGAAGATAAGCCAGGCCAAAAGAATCGTTTTCTCACGCGGTCGTATGTTTTGTCAAAACCAAGGTGACCTGCAGTAGCGTCATCGTGGAGAGCCGCCAGTATACGTGGGCGAAGCACACGCGGCACGACTGGGATCCAGCGAGTTCCATAAGGGCAATACACGTAGCGGAGTAGGATGCCATCTTCGAGCTTGAAATTGAGAAGCTGTCGGCGAAGCCTAGCATTGGGCGGGTCCGAAGCGCCGATAAGGCGGTCGATGACAGGACGGCAGTAAGCATCGGCTAATTGTTGTGAGAGGAGAGCGTGCTTGTTCTCAGAGTCGTCAAAACAAACGGTTGTGATATACGTCGGGCAAAGAGATGGTCGGCTCTGGTCAGAGGTGGAAATGAATTGGGAAGAAAAACAGCAAGTTGATTCCGAAAGGGGACAGCGAGAGAGAGCGTCGGCGTCTTGGTGTTGGCGACCAGATTTATAAGTGACGTCGAAATGGTATTCTTGCAGGTGTAGAATCCAGCGGCCAAGTCGGCCTGTCAAATTTTTGAGTGAAGACAACCAGCAGAGAGCATGGTGGTCGGTCACAACTGTGAAGTGCCGACTGTATAGGTAAGGGAGAAATTTTTGGACAGCCCAGACGACAGCAAGACACTCCTGCTCGGTAATGGTGTAGTTTTTCTCAGCTGGAGTCAGAGTCTGACTGTCAAAGGCAATCACTTTCTCACGCGATGTTGCATCACGCTGCAGAAGTACAGCGCCAAGACCGTGACCACTGGCATCGGTGTGCAGGATAGTTGGAGCGCTGTCACTGAAGTGGCCAAGAACAGGATCTGATGTGAGGGCGTGCTTTAGGTCATTAAAATCAGTTTCGCACAGTTCAGTTCACACGAAAGGGCTGCGTGCTTTAAGTAGCTCATGAAGTAGTGCAGCAGTAGTTGCAAAACACCTTATAAAACGCCGGAAATAGGACGCGAGGCCGAGGAAACTGCGCAAATCTCTAGTCCGTTGAGGACGAGCAAAGTTCAAGACCGCGATGATTTTTTCAGGATCTGGGCGATTGCCGTCATGGCTGACCAGATGTCCCAATATTCTAATTTCCTTCTGTGCAAAGTGGCACTTCTTGGCGTTGAGCTGAAGGCCTGCCGAAGCGAGACAGGTGGGGACTTCATTCAGGCGCGTGAGATGGTCATGAAAGGTTGCCGAAAAGATAACAATGTCGTCCAAGTAACACAAACAGTTCTCCGTTTTAGACCACGAAGTACAGTGTCGATCATTCTTTCAAATGTCGCTGGTGCGTTACAAAGTCCGAAAGGCATAACATTAAATTCGTAAAGGCCATCGGGTGTTGCGAAAGCGGTTTTTTCTTTGTCGTCCTCGTGCATAGGTATTTGGCAGTAACCTGATCGGAGGTCCAAGGTCGAGAAATATTCGGAGCCTTGGAGGGAGTCAAGGGCGTCATCAATTCGCGGCATCGGATATATATTTTTGTGGGTAATTTTGTTGAGTGCGCGGTAATCAACACAAAAGCGTACCGAGCCGTCTTTTTTTTTTAACTAGCACTACTGGGGATGACTATGGGCTTGTTGAGGGACGAATTATATTGTCGCATAGCGAGCTATGCCTATGTCGCGCGCAGTTTTCCGGACCCGTACACAGCCGGGGAGCGGTCCTTTTTTCTTGCCTGCACGGCGTGGCTGTGCTTTCCCCTTCTTCTTGGGGGGTATTCGCGATGTATGCCGTTCGGAAAATGGTTAACGGCTGTGAAGGAGGCGAGCTGCGGAAAGCTCGCGTCCCGACCGGTTAACGCCAGAGGGCTTGGGGGCGACGGCTGAGAGCACGGACGGAGCTTTGTGTTTTGTGCCGTCTGCGTCCTTGCGGCCCATGTGTTTTTGGTTTACCTTTTGTGTGTTTGGGTGCCAGGCGGAGATGCGCCGCGTCTTCTTGAAATTCACGCGGTGCTCGCCAGAAAACAACCCCGCGGGCACCGGCGTCCTATTGGTTCCTCAGCTGTAAAGAAAGTCGTCTCATTGGCTCCGATAAGCGCATTTCCGCCTGGTAACAAACACTGCCTGGAGAATCCTGAACAACGTTGGACAGAGGGGTTTTGGCGGCAAGTAAAGGAGGACGGCGACCATCCGAGCTGCTGCTCGGGACCCCTACTCAGATGTAGCGTTTGCGGACAGATGTGTTGTTAATTTGAATTAGTTGTTTAATTGGTACTGTTGGATTCGCTTTAATTATTGTTTGTGCTCAACTTTATTAAATTCAGTTAACTTAAGCCATCGGAATTGCCTGATCCGTTTCTTCAATGCGGCGGAGTCGTTGTGCCGTCAGGAAAGTCCAACTTGCAAACACTTCGTTACAATATTGCGATGGAGCATGTCATTTACATTTTCTTCAATTACTTTTCGTTCAGAGAGGGAAACCCGATAAGACCGTCGGCGAACGATAGAGTTACCTTCAGTAATGATGCGATGTTGCGCAACACTAGTCCGTCCCAGTGGCGTGGAAGTGGCATCAAAAATGGCTTGGTGTCGAAGCAATATCAGCTGTTCTTGGCGTTGGTTCGGCGTGAGTTTAGGATTAATAGTCTTTGCGAGAACAGAAAGAGAGACGTCTGACGAAACACGTTGCTGAGGCGGAGGGGCGGTGAGCACCATCAGGGAAAAAGGTTCATCATCCACCATACAATTCAGAGAAGTTTCTTTCGGGAGCACGAGGGATTCATGTGAAGTGTTAGCGGCCACTACTGTAGCTGAGCCGTTGTGGAACCGGACAAGACTTGACGGGAGGGCGATGCTGCGTGCAAGCGGACTATATGATGGTGCTATGAGTACGTCCCAGTCAGTGATGTGGTCAGAAACAAGAGTAAGCAGTTTTTCGCACTGAGGAGGCAAAACAGTATCAGCGGCGGCAACGAGGGGATGGTGGCGTTCAGAAGTCAGATGAAAAATCGCTGTCTGTCACATGGATAACACGGTCACCACAAGAAATTAACGCTCAAGCGGACAAAAAATCCCATCCGAAAATCATGAGATGCGCACAAAGTTAGAGCACAGCAAACTGCGCATGATGGCGAATGCCGTCGATAACAACTCGTACGGTGCACTTCGCTGAAGGGCGCAAAGGGACGTCATTGGCTCCACGGAGTTCAGGCCCATCATATGGTGTTGTCACTTTTTGCAAACGGTAGCACAAATCAGCATGAATTGCAGAAATTGCAGCCCCTGTATTAATCAAAGCTTCAACCGGTAAACCTTCAGCGATAACAGCAACCACGTTATACAGGCGATCAGGAGGACTTTTAGTAAGTTCGCAGAGTGCAGTTTGACCTCTGGAAACTGCAACACTTAGTTTTCCGGATGGCGGACAGGGAGAGCAGTTGCGTGGTGGAGAGTAGAAACTGAGCGGCGGTATGGGGATGTGGACCGGCGTCGGGATACATGGTTCCCACGAGGCTCAGAGGAAGATACTGGAGGTGGGGAGGATCGTCGAGGTGGGCTTGGAATAGACCGGCGTTGATAATATGAGGTTGAAGGCATTTCACATTCGAAGGTGTCGTAACTACGGCGCTCGTTCTGAAGAAGGCGACGACAGAAGCGGGATATATGTCCTCTAATACCACAGTAATAGCAGACTGGTCGGGAGGGACGCCAAGGGACGTAATTGGGTGGTGTAGGTTGAGCCATCGCCATCGCACTGACGTGATTGTATGTTGGTGCCGGTCGGGGCGGGGGAAACAAAGAAGGGGGATGCAGCGACGTGTGCGTAGGTCGGCGCTGGGCGGATTGCAGAAGGTTCGATGTCATAGGGCGGCTGATGGTAGCTAACTCTTCTTTAATCATGTTGCGGAGAACGGCGTCATTAGGAGGTGCGGAAGAAAGATCGCACTCATGTCGACAGAAAGGATTGAGGGCTTGGAGCTCCTCGATGATTGCTCGAATCATTGCCCGCAGATCAAGGTCAGCAGAGGTCGGACCAGTTGCGAAGCCGGGCTGTAATCGAGAGGAATGCAGCTGGTCGAGGCGTCAACAGGTCGTAATAATTGAATCAACACTTGAAGGATTCTGAGCAACTAAGGTGTGATATGCCATAGAATTGATCCCTTTTAAGACATGGTGCACACGCTCAGGTTCCGTCATGGTGGGACTAATGCACCGACAAAGTGCACGAACAGCCTCTATGTAAGACGCATATGATTCATAGGGACCTTGAAGGCGGGAAGCGAGCTTGTTTCTCGCGATCTCATTCCGAACTGCCGGGTCGGCAAAGTATTGTCGGAACTGCTGTTTGAAAGTGGTCCAGTTAGTAGTGTGGGGTTCGCGATTAATGAACCAGTTTCTGGCGACCTCAATTAGATAGAACAAAACGTTGAGGAAATTTAATGCATCGTCCCACCGGTTATAGGCACTGCAGCGTTCATATGTGTCGAGCCAGTCATCCACGTCTTCGTCACGACGATTAGCGAACAGCGGCGGGTCGCGTTGACGTGTTGGCAGAGTCGGAGGCGTCGGTGCAGCTGAGGTAGAGGGTCCGGCCGGGTCGGAATTGCTCTCGGTGGACATGATTATGGTGGCAGTTGCCAAACGGCGACCGGAACGTAGCTCCAGCGAGAGGCAGGGCTCAAGGCAGCAAGCGGATAGAATTCGACCTCCACCACTTGTGAAAGAAGGCTAGGGTGAGACGGCAGGGTCGTGACGGCAAGGCCAGCGATGCCTTGTCTAGCGTTTTAATCCGATGTCAAAACCCAGGCGCGTGCCCGAGCCGGCGCCGCGTGACGATGATGATGGTATGTACAAATGAAAAAGGAAGATCATGGCATTTACAAATTAAAGAACATCCACTGAAGGCTCACAATCTATATATGTCCCAGTTCTTAGTTATAACTAAGAACACCGTACTTATACTCTGTACATAAAGCCATGCTTTGATTTCGCAATTAAGTATGATGCCTTGTAGACGCACGTGTGCAAGGCTGTAGCATCATATGCGAATAAAAGTAAAATCTTCATTTTTTATAATTGACCACCAATGCCACATTTTTATGATATACGATGCCAGGAAAACACTGAACGCAAACAATGTAAAAACAATGCCGCTACACAATACAGAAGGTACGACAGTGAACAGTGAGACAGACAACGGTATGACGGACAACATACAACACACAACAGTACTACAAACAACAGGGTCCTATTTTACGACAAACACCAGTACTACACACAGCAGACAACAGTACTACAGATGACAGTACAGTACTGCAGACGACAGGGTTGCACCTTACAACACACAGTAGTACTAGAGGCAACAGGCTCCCATTTTATGATAGGCTAGATTTCTATTGTATTATTCGACTGGGTCAAAACAGTCGGAGTACTGAAAGCTTTGCATTCACGCCGATAAGAAGAAAATCTGCCACCGGATAAATGGCAGGTGCTCAAAGACATCCAGAGACACGACCGTCGTAATCCTCCCAGCGGACAAGGGCAACACAACAGTCGTTCTGGACATGCAGGACTATAACGAGAAAGTTTTTTCTCTACTCAACAGTCGGGAATACAAACATTTAAGAATGGGACCATCAACAAGTACAAGTACCCAGGCAAAGTTAAACAAAGTATTGAAAGAAGTTTTCAAAAGCCTCCAAAACTACCGACACCTCTACCTGCAGTTATCTTGCGCCGACGGATCGGCCCCAGCCTCTTACGGTCTGCCCAAAGTCCATAAACCTGGGACCCTTCTACGCCCGATTGTCTAATTCCGTTTCTTCCCCCTCCGTTCGTTGTAGGAATGTCTGCACAAGCTCATAGCACCAATCACGTGGAAAACCGCGACCAACGTGCGACACGCCGGGCATTTCATCGAACTCGTATCCGAGGTGAGCCTTGAGGCTGACGAGTGTCTTCTTTCCTTTTCACAAATGTCCATGTAAAGCTTGCGTTTGTCGTCACTTGAGAAGCCCTACAAGGCGACGATACACTCGGCTCACGAACCCCACTCAGTGTAGACGAGGTATGCCACCTTCTGGAACTATGCTCATCTAACACATACTTAGCATCCAGAGAGGAATTCTACAAACACGTTCAGGGAACACCAATGGGTGCCTCCGTCTCTGTAGCTATAGCGAATCTAACTATGCAACATATCGAAGAACGAGCTTACAGCTTTTTGAGCCCCCCCCCCTAGAAATATTTTCTCAGATATGGCAATTTGATTGTTTCTCAATCGTTAAAAAATCTAAAGTCAAAAATTTCCCCTCTCATCTAAATTCTATACAATCGGAGATTGAATTCACCCTAGAAATGGAGAAGCGAGGCGCCCTGCCGTTTTTGGATGTTTTGGTGACCCGAGAAAATAACCGTGTGCAATTCTGCGCCTACGGGAAACCCAAGCACGCCGGGCGATATTTGAACTTCACTTCGGACCATCCGACAAGCCATAAAACGTCACTTTAAAGACCTTCCCAGGTAGCACAAAGTGGGCTATGAAGGGTGGGCCCCGGTGGGCCCGATGTAGGCAATGCAGGACAGCCCCGGTGGGCTCAATGTGGGTGCTGCAAGAGGGGCCGACGTAGGCCCGAAGCGGGCTGTCGACAAAGCCCCAATTGGCCCCACTAGGGGCCGATGCAGGCAGCCCTTGCGGGGCTGCCCACATTTTTCCGGCATTGTTAAAAGGGCACATCCCGCGAACTCCCCGCGATGGTCCTACTTTGGACCGATTTGGGCAGCCGCTTTGGAGGAACATTTTTTTTTTCTTTCAGTTAGCCCCTCAGAAAATGACATAGGACCAATGCGGGTTCTATAGCGCTAGCCGCACTTGGGCTTGCCCACATTATTCTCATAGGGGTCCGACGTAGGAAATTGATGGAAAGCCCTAGTCCAAGTTTTCCCAATCAATATTTAGGCACATAATTAAGTAATTACTTTATAAATGTCTGCACTTTCTAAACAGCCACAATATTAAATTTTACAATAATTCATAACTTTCATCTAGCCGAAATGACTTCATGTACATCTTGTTCGGGCTATGGAGATGTGTGTTCTGAACAGTAATATTGTACTGCGAGTTGCAGGCTGTCCAAAGCAACCACATAAGAGGCAACAGTTAGCAATCAGTTTGTTTTAGTATATGTAGAGCAATTTGCACGAGCGCGAGGACTAAAGCCATGTAAATTTCTAATCGACTAAACATGGCCACAACTGTTATACAAATCATCTATAATAGTAATTTAGGGCAACATCTAATGCAAATAAAAGTTGGAAACAATGATTACGCAATTGCACGCACTCCATCTAGCCCCATTACGGCCGATGTGGGACCTACAGCGGTTTTGTGTGGGCAGCCCCAATTGGGCTGGGTGTTGGTTTTGAACCTAAAGCCCACTTGCTATTGCACGTGCCTTCAAATTCCCCACAAGGGACCAATTTTGGTATCATGCGGGCCCTCCCGCCTTCCAGCCCCATTACGGCCCATGTGGGATATAAAGCATTTTTATGTGGGCAGCCCCAATTGGGCTGGACGTTGTTTTTGAACCTAGAGCCCACCTGCTGTTGCGCGGGCCTTCAAAGCCCCACAAAGGACCGATTTTGGTACCATGCGGGCACGCCCGCCTTCCAGCCCCATTACAGCCTATGTGGGACCTAAAGCGGTTTAGGTAAGGCTGCCTCATTTGGGCTTCACGAGGGCTTGCCCAAATTGAGCCCTTATTCATATTTCACCTGCCCTCAAGTAACCTACAAGGGGCCGATTTGGGCAGCATGTGGGTATGTCCGTTTTCTTGCCCCACTACGGCCGATGTTGGTCCCACAAAGATTTAATGGGGGCGGCCTCACTTCGGATCTATGAGGGCTTTCCCATAAAAAGCCCACATTTAGGTTGGATTGCCCTCAAATACCCGGCAAGGGACCCTTGTGGTCTGGATGCAGGAATGTGCTCTGCATTAGCCCAAGAAACGCCGCTATGGGACCCATGCAGGA
This sequence comes from Amblyomma maculatum, assembly GCF_055883805.1. NCBI lineage: Eukaryota > Metazoa > Arthropoda > Arachnida > Ixodida > Ixodidae > Amblyomma > Amblyomma maculatum. The sequence goes on along the minus strand of NC_139348.1, from coordinate 56,906,008 downwards.
GGAGCAGGGGCAAGCCCAAATGGGGCTTGCCCACATTTGCCCCATCGGGGACCGATACAGGTTTTATGATGGTTGCCCCAGCCCCACTTGCCTACATCGGACCTACTGGGGCCCCACATTCTGTGCTACCTGGGTTATTACAAAGAGTGGAACACGTTGCACCACAGAACTCGACAAAGCAAAAAAAAAAAACGCTTGATATTCAAGGAACCACGAAAGGCTACCCCACAAATTTTATCCGAAAAATTATTCGCATCCAAAAACGCTGGTTCTGCTGCGAAAACAATCAGGTGCTTCACCATCGAGCCTGTTATGCCTACGACTGACAAAAGCACACTTGGAACTCGTATGGAGGTGATGCCGCTTAGGTGCAAGTCACTAAATGTGTTTTGAAAAGTGTTTGAAAGCCATACAGGGCCTATCGTCAGTGTGTTGAAACTAAGATAGCTCAAGCAATAAACGACAGGCGCCGGGAAGAAAATAACCAAGAGCAGGCAACTGCATCTCGAAAGTACGTCACTATCCCCTATGTCCGAGGTGCCAGCGAAACCATCGCTCGTATACTGGGGAAAAAAATTCGAGTGGCGCATAAGCCTTCAAACAGTTTGGGGAGCGCGCTACCCTTTCGCAAAGATTGACCGCCAAAAGAAAGAGCCCAAGGCAATTTCTATAAAATACCCTCCGCACACTGTGACGCTAGCTACATTGGCGAAACAAAAAAACCTAAAAGAAAGAATTCGGCAGCACAAGAATGATGTATGAAATTTTTCAAGAGGATGCAACCCCACAGCATATAGTTCAGAAGATTCTGACCACAGAATGAACTTCGAAGAAATGTTTATCCTGGAGACCGAGACCAATTACCGGAAAAGACTCCTTCTAGATTCATGTCATACACAGTCGGCCGCAAATAATGTCAAACGGGCGATAGGCAACCTTCCTGCAGTATACTTGCAAGGTCTTCGCTCCCTCCTGGCGACTTCACTGAAGAAAAGAAAAAAAGACTCCAGCGAGCACCCCTACACCTGCGGCACAGTGACTCGTCTTAACTCCCCTCCCTCATTTCCTCTCACTTCTTTCACACACATCTTACGTCCTCGCCCCCTTCTCCTCCCCTAGACCATTCCTTTACTTATAGCTGCACGGAGTCCCGCGTCATGCACCCTTAAAGAAGGGGATGAGCCGGCACCGGCACGTCGGGTTTTCTAAAATAAAAATGTGATGGTTGGGAAAATTTCAGGTTTCACTTAGTTATCAACCCAACCAGACAGGGAAATCTGCCGAAATCTTTAGTTTTCAAAATATAAGCAATACGAATCGATATTATTTTCTTGGAATACCGCCAGTATTTTTACAGTGCGGAAAGGTGGGCGGGTTGTCAAGGAAACCAGCAATAAATGTCCCATGGTCTGCCACCACTCAGAGTGCCCACAAAAGATAAGCTATGGTGGCATTTTCTTCAATATTTCTTTGCATTACCCAGAAGTAGCTTTGGTTTCGTGAATGATGATGTCACTTTCCCACAAGCAGGCCATGGTCTCAGATCCATCATTATGCTCACTCTCCTACTGAAAGGCATTCTTCTGCACTGCTGTTATGTTTAATCACTATTGATAACAGAATTCCATGCGTAGGCTCTGCTATTCTTAAAAAAACTCAGTTTTTTATTTCCTAGCAATACTCCTTCTTTACATTGCAGAGAGAAGTTCACGGGAGGCTGAAAAGCAAAGAAAGCAATGTGAAAGCACGGGAGCAAAACATGTTGAGAAGCTCGCCAGCCTAAAGAAGTGTCGAACTGCACTTCTGTAAGTGTGCGACAAGTGTTGGCAGGCTTTTGTTCAGTGTATCCAATATTCATGTTATCCTGCCTTGTATATGTGTATATTTATATTTGTGAGATAGATGAGATAGAGCCTCATGATTGCCAGGTTGATGCAAAGATACGATGGTCGCAATATGTTTGCAGTAACTAAAACAGTGACGAACGTTTGAAATCATTATGGGTTAGTCGGGGCAGGATAAGTACAAAACTATCGCTGATATTCCCGCACTGAAAATAGTGCTTTAAGATAAATGAAGAATCTTGGAATTCCAAGGTGGTCACCTAAAAGATCTTAGTTACAGAGCCGAACGAGATGACTTTGAGAGAACAGTGCTGATCTGCGCTTTAAGATGCGCCTAAGATTCATTGCATGTAAATAGTATTGCGCGAGTTATCTATTATTCGTCTCTGCATTTCGTCCAAGAGATATTAAGGCAGGGAGAACATCACCTGATTTCATGATAAGGATCGCGGCGAGGAGGCTTCGCAGCTCTTGTGCAGTCTTCACCAGCCTCTTGGGGGTGAGCTGGCCACCTTTACTATAAGCCTGTTTCGGGAGGTTTTTTTTTGTAAAGTTTGCTTTCTACCATGTGTGTGTGGTATTTACCGCCTTCAGGGGATTGTTTTTGGAGGAGCTCGCCTACCTTGCTAACTGTGACATGGACGTTGCATCACTGCTCATTTCTTTCATTGTGCCCACTTCCAAATAGGTGAGAAAATTTTAATTCGTCAAATGACCTACAGGTCCTCCGTGAGAAGTTTCAAGGACAAGTCACCATCTATCTTGCAGATCCGTGCTCTATCTTTATGCCCACTATTATTGTACGCCGCCATTCCTCGCTCCGCCGTCGTACTTCGTCCTGATTGCCATCTCCGGGCGGGTGTACCACCACATATTTAGTGCAACAGCCGTGAGGGTCGCGTTTTCGCACCTTCCTCGACTCGGCTAGGCTGATTACTAAAAGTGGCGAGTCAAAGCGGACGAGCAAGCTGCCGCTTACTCCACGATTTAGACAAAGCATCTGGCCTCCGTTTCCTCGTGGACAGAACCACCAATGTCAGCTTTGTGCCACCCTCACCTGATCTTGGGATGTATCGCACCATTGTAGTTCCACTACAAATCACCAACGCCATGATCCTAAACAGCTAGGAATTGGCCTTCACTTTGAAAATGAAAGCGGTGTTTTTTCAGTATGCTTTCCTCGTAGCATACTAGATTACCCCACTCTTGAAGCAGAGAACCGTCATTTTGATCTTCTCATGGATATTGCCCGAAAGCGTTTTCTCAATTATACGACATACTATGGCGCAAGGTGTGATTCTAAAAGCCGTCCTAAGCACTCCTAACGACGAGCCGCACTCATCGCCGCATTACCTCGACATGGTGCCAAAACGTCTGTAGAAAACTCGCCCCTCTGTTGCGGCTACCACGCTTCGGACAACGCCACCAAGCTCGACCGTTATCATGTTTCTAGTGTAGAGGAATTTTCGGTTAACCACTGCATGAAGCAACTACTATTTCCAAGCTTGACCTCGTTAAAGCGTTCCGTATCAGACAACTCTCACGACTTGGGACATTTGAAAAATTATAAAACATCATTATGCACCAAATACCATTTGATACGTTGATTGAATACCAGCGAATGCTTCGGTCTCCGAAGTGCCACAAAAGCTATCCAGTATTTCCGTGGACGCTTGGAGGTAGCTTAGATGCCCTACCGAAGACTTTACAAGATGCCCAATGATATCTTTACAAATCACAAATCGAATATCGCTGTATGCGACAAAACGCCCTCCAGGGAAGTGAAGAAAGCCCTAGAAAGTAACTGCTGTTACTGCAAACACAAGCTCAACATTCACAAGCACATATACATGCCATTGCACGCACGACATGCGATGTCCAAGTTCATGTGCGGCGCTCAATTCAAGCTTCCACACCTCACCCACGATGTCCCCGATTTAGCTGATAATTCCAAAAAAGTGTTATTACCTTTCCGCAAAGCTCGCAGTGCGGCTCGCGATAAGATGTTTGCGTGGGAATGCTCTCGGCTAGATTTAGATACTGCAGAAATGTAAAATTCTTAAGAACGAGTTATGCTACAATTTCTGCCATCGGACTATGACTTCCGTATAAACGACGTGCTTCAGGATCGAACTCAGGGTGATAATGAGAATCTCCGACCGTGCTGATCCTGGAGTGCCTGAGGCAAGCAAGGTGGCCCCAGCTCTCTCTCAATGTCATCCAAGGTTCAAGCTCTACTTCCAACGCCAGCTTTTCGAGGACTTCGACGAGGGCGCCAGAGCGACATCCTTCATTGAGGGGCTACTCGTGCCTTCTGTTTTGTAGAAACCATCCCCACCCCCTGAAGCCTCTCTAGAAGAATCATGTGTAACCCGCTCACTAGTCCACGAGGGACTGTTGAACAACGACGAGCCTTACCACCGAGCAAGGTAAGCAACTCAGAAGCAGCGTATCGCCAAAATGCCGCCAACTTGGCAGACTTCTGGGCAAACATCAAAGAAGTCCGAGGTATGCCCGCCGCAATCACTAATGTGCTCCACCATAACAGGTGGCAAAGGATAAGCCTCATCCTCGCACAAATGGGAAATGACTCGGACCGGCAGCAAAAGCAGAGCCGACAGCGGCCAGTGCCAGAGACTTCGAGTCGCCTCCCGCCATGGTCAAAGCCAAGTCGGCACTGCCCGTGGGTTCGCCGCACGGTAGTGTTCCGCCAGTGAGAGAGATTTCTTACTGGTGCAAAAACATACAAGGTAAGCTGCAAATACTCACTAGCATTTCCCTATACAACGGGATACAAAAGATCTGCCCCTAGGATATATTGGGGCTCCCGCTATCCAGTGCAGCCAAAGGACCACCCACACTTTCTTACGGTTTCTACAATCCTAACAACTATCAAAGGCGTGCTGCCATGAAAGCAGCAGACTACTACTGTGGCTACTCACGACCTCTTCCACCCATCAGAGAAGACTGAAAAACCCGAAGGTAGTAAGTCTCTAACATACGTCACTTCCTTCAGGCCCAGTGGCTACCCATTAGGGCCGAATCACCACGGGTGCAATCTCCAACGGCTGTCGCATCGCCACCGCCTGCTGTGCAGGGGTCAGACTCACAGAAACACTACGAACACACTGTGATGCACCGCCGTCAAATTCTCCCTTTGTTCAAAGCCAACAAAACAAGAACGATAGTCGCATCAGTTTTGCCGGACTGGTGCTTCCAGCCCCTTTATCCACAGTATCTACAGTGTCAGTCTTCAGCGACCACGTAAAAAAGGCCTGTGAGACAAGACATGTCCAGTTGCGGATTGTAAACAGTAACCTTTGTATTCTATCGACTCACATAGCACCCGAAGCATCAGCAGCCCGCCTAACAGTTTCTATAAATGGGCGAACGATTCAACAGCGTTTCCTACACCTTCCGGGTTGGTCCTGGACAGTAATACTGGGCATAACTTCATATCCAAGGCAGGAGTTATGATGGATCCCAGTAAGGGCACCTAGCTGTACGGCACCGGTACAGAAGCATTTCCGATCATGACCAAGGCATCTAAGCTGCAGTCACAGTTGCTTGCCGGCAGCGGTCATTCGGTCAATACCAAAAGCTACGGTATTCTCCAGAACCCAGATAGCATTCTGGCTTTTTGCTGCAATGTTCACGGAGGCTTCGGGGCGCGCCAACGTACTGACTCACAAAATTGACCGGCTGTGCCCGTCGTATGAGATTCAACCCGAGACCCTTGAGCATACACAAGCGAGCTGTTTTTAATGGTGCTCGCGACGATATAGCAATTGCTGGCGCAGTAGGACATTAAAAAAGCCCCTTTGCGTTTATTGTTCTTCTTGCACCTAAAACGACGGCACAGCACGGCTGTGTGTCGATTAGCGACGTCTGCACTCTGTGGCAATGCGAGACTCTTACGCCTTTTCGTCAGGCGACACTGTCATGCACTCGACTGGGTCAGCTAAGTTTTTTTATAATACTTGACTCCAGTAGGGGTGTTCTGCAAATCCCGATTGACCGCTGTGACATTGAGAATACGGATTTCAATTGCCAACGGGGATTTTTAGAATTTGTGTGATTGCCTTTAAGTGTGACGATTAACCGCTTACGTTTCAGTGAGTAATAGATGTTGTGCTCGAAGACAAATGTATCTATGCTTTGACCAACATGGATGACATGGTGGTGTTCTGAGAAAGTCTAGAAGAGTATCTCCTTCATCTAACCAACGTCCTTCAACGACTGAAGAATTCGAGCACTCCCTAAAACCCCGGCATAATTTTGACAAGCAGGATCAACCTTCTTCGGTTTATTGTGGAGCAGTGCACAGTTCGCCCGGATGAAGAATACGCCAAGCCATTCTGTAGCTCCCACTACCAACCAACATTACATGTCTCCAGGGTTTCTTGGGCATGGTGGGATTCTACTGCCGCTTCATCCCGAACTGCGCAGACATAGCGTGACCCCTCCATCAGCTCCTCCGTAAAGATGCCCGTTTGTCATGCACAGACGAAGAGCAAGGATCATTCCGTTCGCTGTCTGCAGCCATCGTGGATACTGCACGCCTGCGGCTCCCAGATCTTAACCGGACATTCAGAATGCGAATAGATGCATGTGAGTATAGCCTTGGTGCAGTATTACTTCAAGGCTATCAAGGAATTCTTGCCCATTCACATTTGAAAATCACACCCTGACGAGACCGGAAATAAACTATACCGTGACCGAGAAAGAGTGCCTTGCGATTGTATTCGCACTAAAGAAGTTCGACGTGTATTTGGATGTGGTTGCATTCACTGTTCAGACCAACCGACAGGCTCAATCGTTGATTTCAAGGTTACGAAACCCAGCTGGTCGTTCAGCCCGCTGATAACTCTCTCTCCGAAAATACCATTACAGTGTGGAGTACAGAGAGGCACTTTCCACAATCTAACCGACTCCCTGTCTCGATGTCCACTTTCTCGTGATGGCGAGCGAACGTCCGCGTTCCGCGCTGTGAAGCGTCTGCAGTATACTAGAGTACACTGGTGCCTCGTCAACAGTTGCTGAACGCTTCGCTCTCAGACGACCAGTGCAACCAGGTACGCCAAAGCGTGAACAGCGGCAAATCTCTGTGGAGCCTGGCGCCTAGCGGAACCTACGACTGCTGTGTGGAAACAGAAGATGATTGCTCCGGTGGTATATACTTGCTGCCTACAAAGGGAGAGGTCGTTACTAAGAGCCTCCGCCAAATTTCAGTGCTTTCGCGACACACGCCTGCTAAGATACTTTGTTGGGCGAGTTGGTACTTATTCATTATTAATATAAACAGCGCGAACACGAAGACACACACACACACACACGCCTAGCAGGCGCGACACACGCCTGCTAGGCATGTGTCGCGAAAGCAGAAAACAGAAGCTGACTTACCAGACGAGGAAAAGATAGCCTGGAGGCAACGGCGGCGCCGCTATCAAAAAGAATCACTCGAAAATTTTGAAATAAATCGAGTTAATCTAACCTTGAAAAGGCCGCTCTCGTTTCTTCCCCCCCTTTATTCTTGCAAATTCCTGCACTGCTCTACAGAATGGCCGTGGCAATATATTACTAGCTCAAATTCCTTTCTCGATCTAACTTCTATATCAAACAATCCTCATACACTTAAGATATGCATGTCTCATGGGAAGCGACATGGTGGAGCCGTACCAGAGAGCCTGTAAGAAGAAAGTTTCGGGCAGAATACCGAAACAAATGATGGAAATCTAGCTCCACATGGAGGTCCGTTAGTAATGCCATTCGATCAATTGGTCCGCGCGGCAGCACCACTTTTTTCACTGACTCGCTGTTATATTGTTACGTATATGCCACCGAAGAGGACGACGATGCAAAATAGAGTGAGAGACGACGAAGCTGAAGCAACAGTTGGCGCTTGCCTGAGCACTTACGTCTCTCATCACCTGCTGTGGTTTCCTGTGCTAGCCTTCTGCCCCGTATCATCTTGGTGGGGGTGAACCAAGATTTTCGTACGCACCAATTAGCCCATTTACGCTGCCAAAAGCTGGAATTGCGCAGCGGCCGCCACCTATATAACATACCAACGACATCACAAACAGCCACGATGACCTCTAAAATAGCCCCTACCACCACGGGAAGATCGCCTCAGCCAGTTGTACTCACGGCAATTCGCCACCCTCCCATTTTTAATGGCGACGACCACCCAGACGTTGACGATTGGCTAGATAAGTATGAGCGCTGCAGCCGGAACAACCACTGGGACGCAATCATCATGCTCGCTAACATCATCCTCTATTTGGCGAGAAAAGATCGAGCATGGTTCCAAAACCACGAACAAGAGCTCCTTGCCTGGAACATCTGCAAGCAAACGCTTCAGGACTTGTTCGGGAAGACTGTTGGGCGGGCTCTTGCTGCACAAAACGGAACTTTCTTCTCGTGGTCAATCCCCCCCAAGGTCCTACCTCGCCTATATTCAGGACGTTCTTGCGTTATGTCGCGAGGTCAGCAGCTCCATGCCGAAAAGTGACAAGTTAGGGCATATCCTCAAGGGTATCGCGGATGATGCATTCAACATCCTATTCTGCATGGATTGCTCTACTGTCGACTCGGCGCTTCAAGTCTGCCGAAAATTTGAGCAGGCAAAACAGACGTCTCGTACATGCTTTGAGCGTCTTCCGAACACGGCGGCTACATCGTCCTGCGATGACCTGGCCCCTTTGCACCAGTCCTCCCATCCCACGACCGTAACTCTGATGCATATTTGGGTTTACTCGGTACGGTGGCTCCGCAAGAAAGAAAACGACAGAAGAGACGAAGAAAGCGGGCTGTTCCGACTAGCATCTACCGCCCCCAGAGGCGGCGCAAGCTTGAGGGAGCCGTGCGGCCTAGTGATAATAATAATAATAATAATAATAATAATAATAATAATAATAATAATAATAATAATAATAATAATAATAATAATAATAATAATAATAATAATAATAATAATAATAATAATAATAAATCAATCAATCAATCTTTATTTAATGTGCGCAGGACCAACCATGTGGTCTTTGTGCTGCAGCACAAATAAAAAAAAGAAACAAAAACGAAAAAGCACAAACATGTTTACACACACAGAGAGAACACACAAAAAAAGAAATAAATAATACATGAAATGAAACTGAGACGAAAAGTATCACGGAAAGTAAGCAAACAATCAGTAGAATCACTTATATACACAGTGAGATAATTTTTGAGCACACCAGGAAAGAAAAAAAAAAGAACGGTAGATAGAAGAGAAAAAAAAAAAACAACAACAACAAATAACTGACATTGATTATAGTAATATAGAAATATACATAAAATAAACAACCATTCCAGGCGCAACAAGTACATGGTACTTAAAACACAGCAAGAAATACAGAATAATACAATAAAGAAGTAAAATTGAACAAGGGACTGTAACATTCGAATATAAAGTTTAAAGTTGAAATATAAGTAAGAAACGGATAAAAAATAGTTCAAGATAAAGACAGCATTGAACAGGAGAAAAAGCAAAAAGTGAAGTAAATACAATATTAGGGCTAGAAAGTGGGAGTTATATGTGATAAAGTACTATTTAGAATACAACGCTACGAACATCCAATGTAAATGAACAGAGCGAGTTTTAGAAGATGTCAAGGTGAGAACAAAAAGAGTTAAATAACCACTGCATCCTGTCCAGAGGGGAGTGGGAATGAAGAGGAGAAACCTGAAATGGTCTGAATTCCCTCATGCTCTTTCGCGGAACGCGCAGTAGGATGTACTCTAAGAGCTGAGGGCACAATGTGGCCATGAAGGAGTTTGTACAGAAATATGATATCAAGTCTGATACGACGGCAGTGAAGAGAAGGAATATTCAGTTGGGCGCTCCTAATAATAATAATAATAATAATAATAATAATAATAATAATAATAATAATTATTATTATTATTATTATTATTATTATTATTATTATTATTATTATTATTATTATTATTATTATTATTATTATTATTATTATTATTGTTATTATTATTATTATTATTATTATTATTATTATTATTATTATTATTATTATTATTATTATTATTATTATTATTATTATTATTATTATTATTATTATAGTAATAATAATAACAATTATCATTATTAGGGTATTATTATTAATATTATTAATAATAATAAAGTGAAGAGAAGGAATATTCAGTTGGGCGCTCCTAATAATAATAATAATAATAATAATAATAATAATAATAATAATAATAATAATAATAATAATAATAATAATAATAATAATAATAATAATAATAATAATAATAATAATAATAATAATTATTATTATTATTATTATTATTATTATTATTATTATTATTATTATTATTATTAGGAGCGCCCAACTGAATATTCCTTCTCTTCACTGCCGTCGTATCAGACTTGATATCATATTTCTGTACAAACTCCTTCATGGCCACATTGTGCCCTCAGCACAGGTCCCAAATCAAGAGGAGGTGGAGTGCTCATTGCTATTGACAGTTTTGTGAAGTGTGTTCGACGTTCCGATCTGGAAACTGTTGAAGAATGTGTGTGGCTCGAGCTCACTTTAAATCGACATGAAAAACTTTTACTTGCAGCTTTCTACATTCCTCCGAATCTACCTCCTACAGCCTATGATGATGTTCTGCTCTCAATCGAACATGTTATAACCCGTCACAGCAAACACAAACTTCTTATTTTAGGTGATTTTAATACTCCTGGTATCAACTGGAACTCACTTATTTCTTCTCACAACAATCATTACATATTAAGTAAGTGTAACGCTCTACTTGATTTCATAGCCTTTAACTCTTTGCAGCAACACAACTTCATTGAAAACTGTTGCGGTATATTCTTGACATCTGTCTATCGAATTTTGAAAGTGTTCGAGTCTCGAGTTCGGACATACCGCTGACTCGCTGTGACAAATTTCACCCTCCGCTTCTAGTTACTACTGCTGTCTCTGCCTCACCTTCTACTAACTCAGATCGGGTGGGGAATTCGCCCCGTTTCGCGTATGCACGTGGTGATTATGTCGGTCTTTTCAATTTCTTCTCTTCCGTCGACTGGTCCCTTTTAAATGACATTAATGATTCAGATGGACAAGTCAGTCGCTTTACAGAAATAGTTCTTGATGGTATGCGTCGGTACATACCTTTGCATACTCCTACGCGTAGGAAGTTCCCTTCCTGGTTTTCAAGGGAACTAATAACGGCGTTAAAGCTCAAGGAACGGGCCCATCGTAAAGCGAAACGCCCTGGGTTTCACAATTGGGCAGATGAGTTTCGCCGTGTGCGTTCTCTTTGCAAACGCTTATACAAGCGGGACTACGACTCCTATCTTGAGTCTTTAGAGAGGTATGCCTCAAATCGTCCTAGTCAGTTTTGGCGTTACGTTCGCAAGCGTTCCATTAAATCAGATTTAAGTATCAGCTTAGTTGACTCTCAGGGTTCGGAAATTCGGGATGTTGCCGACAGTTTTGCACAACTTTTTTCCTCCGTTTACAAACATCCACATTGTGATTCCGTTTGCCTCCCATCTGGTGCACTATCTAATTCCATTCTCTTTGACGAGGAGTTGATAACTGAGAGTCTTAAGCGTCTGAGACCATCTTTGTCTCCTGGACCTGATGGCATTCCAGCTGCCATAATAAAAGCCTTCAGTTATATCTTCGTACCAGTACTGACTGCCATATTTAATAACTGTTTAAAAAATGCTGCCTTTCCTCGCGTGTGGAAAATGGCACGCGTGTTTCCTGTCTTCAAGTCGGGAAACAAAACTGATGTTTCCAATTATCGTCCGATTTCTCTTCTATGTGCAACCTCTAAGCTTTTCGAATTAGCTTTGCACAGCGTACTTTCCTTCCATCTCAAACATATCATAGTACCGAATCAACATGGCTTCATGTCGGGTCGCTCTACTTCCACCAACCTAGTCACGTTTATGACGTATGCCTCTGCAGCAGTCCTTCAGAGGGGTCAGGTTGACACTGTGTACTGTGATATGAGCAAAGCTTTCGACGTTGTTACTCACTCACTACTTCTTGAAAAACTTCTACTCTCTGGCGTTGAAGTCTCTCTCGTAGCCCTCCTACGCAACTATCTCCTTGATCGCTTCTGCTTTGTCAGTGTCAATGGACAGACTTCTTTCGTTTACCCTGCAACGAGTGGAGTTCCTCAAGGTTCAGTACTAGGCCCGCTTCTCTTCTCCGTTTTTATTAATGATGTTTCCTCGGCGATAAAGAACTCCTCGTTTCTTCTTTATGCTGATGATATAAAAATATTCAAGGTAATACATTCTTTTCAAGATTGCGTGTTGTTGCAATCGGACATATCTGCTTTTTCTGATTGGTGTGCGATGAATCGACTTACCCTCAATTCTTCCAAAACTAGGGTTGTGTCCTTTACTCGTAAAACACATAGCTTTCTCTACCATTATTCTGTCAATTCTGTGCTGTTGGATAGGGTTGATGAAATTAATGACCTTGGTGTACTTTTTGACCGCACCCTCAGCTTCTCCTCTCACACTAAACGCATTGCTCAGCGGGCTATGCGCACACTCGGATTCGTTTGCAGACTTTCGAGAGAGTTCCATACTCCACTTCCGTTCCTAAAACTGTACCTGTCCGTATGCCTCCCGGTCTTGGAGTATGCGTCGGTTGTTTGGAATGGCACTTGCAAATCGAACTTGGACAAGGTTGACAGAGTACAAAAAAAATTTTTACGGATATTTCATTATCGCTTTCCTTTCGCAACTTCCCCCTCTCGCTCCACCAGGAGCGCCCAACTGAATCTTCCTTCCCTTCACTGCCGTCGTATCAGACTTGATATCATATTTCTGTACAAACTCCTTCATGGCCACATTATGTGCCCTCAGCTCTTAGAGTACATCCTACTGCGCGTTCCGCGAAAGAGCATGAGGGAATTCAGACCATTTCAGGTTTCTCCTCTTCATTCCCACTCCCCTATGGACAGGATGCAGTGGTTATTTAACTCTTTTTGTCCTCACCTTGACATCTTCCAAAACTCGCTCTGTTCATTTACATTGGATGTTCGTAGCGTTGTATTCTAAATAGTACTTTATCACATATAACTCCCACTTTCTAGCCTTAAATTGTATTTACTTCACTTTTTGCTTTTTCTCCTGTTCAATGCTGTCTGTATCTTGAACTACTTTTTATCCGTTTCTTGCTTATATTTCAACTTTAAACTTTATATTCGAATCTTACTGTCCCTTGTTCAATTTTACTTCTTTATTGTATTATTCTGTATTTCTAGCCTGTGTTTTAAGTACCATGCACTTGTTGCGCCTGGAATGGTTGTTTATTTTATGTATATTTCTATATTACTATAATCAATGTCAGTCATCTGTTTTTTTTTTTCTCTTCTACCTACCGTTCTTTTTTTTTTTTTTCTTTATTTCCTGGTGTGCTAAAAAATTCTCTCACTGTGTATATAAGTGATGATACTCATTGTTTGCTTAATTTCCGTGATACTTTTCGTCTCAGTTTCATTTCATGTATTATTTATTTCTTTTTTTTGTGTTCTCTCTGTGTGTGTAAACATGTTTGTGCTTTTTCATTTTTTTTTTGTGCTGCAGCACAAAGACCACATGGTTGTTCCTGCGCACATTAAATAAAGATTGATTGATTGATTGATTGATTATTATTATTATTATTGTGTGCGTTCTCTTTGCAAACGCTTATACAAGCGGGACTACGACTCCTATCTTGAGTCTTTAGAGAGGTATGCCTCAAATCGTCCTAGTCAGTTCTGGCGTTACGTTCGCAAGCGTTCCATTAAATCAGATTTAAGTATCAGCTTAGTTGACTCTCAGGGTTCGGAAATTCGGGATGTTGCCGACAGTTTTGCACAACATTTTTCCTCCGTTTACAAACATCCACATTGTGATTCCGTTTGCCTCCCATCTGGTGCACTATCTAATTCCATTCTCTTTGACGAGGAGTTGATAACTGAGAGTCTTAAGCGTCTGAGACCATCTTTGTCTCCTGGACCTGATGGCATTCCAGCTGCCATAATAAAAGCCTTCAGTTATATCTTCGTACCAGTACTGACTGCCATATTTAATAACTGTTTAAAAAATGTTGCCTTTCCTCGCGTGTGGAAAATGGCACGCGTGTTTCCTGTCTTCAAGTCTGGAAACAAAACTGATGTTTCCAATTATCGTCCGATTTCTCTTCTATGTGCAACCTCTAAGCTTTTCGAATTAGCTTTGCACAGCGTACTTTCCTTCCATCTCAAACATATCATAGTGCCGAATCAACATGGCTTCATGTCGGGTCGCTCTACTTCCACCAACCTAGTCACGTTTATGACGTATGCCTCTGCAGCAGTCCTTCAGAGGGGTCAGGTTGACACTGTGTACTGTGATATGAGCAAAGCTTTCGACGTTGTTACTCACTCACTACTTCTTGAAAAACTTCTACTCTCTGGCGTTGAAGTCTCTCTCGTAGCCCTCCTACGCAACTATCTCCTTGATCGCTTCTGCTTTGTCAGTGTCAATGGACAGACTTCTTTCGTTTACCCTGCAACGAGTGGAGTTCCTCAAGGTTCAGTACTAGGCCCGCTTCTCTTCTCCGTTTTTATTAATGATGTTTCCTCGGCGATAAAGAACTCCTCGTTTCTTCTTTATGCTGATGATATAAAAATATTCAAGGTAATACATTCTTTTCAAGATTGCGTGTTGTTGCAATCGGACATATCTGCTTTTTCTGATTGGTGTGCGATGAATCGACTTACCCTCAATTCTTCCAAAACTAGGGTTGTGTCCTTTACTCGTAAAACACATAGCTTTCTCTACCATTATTCTGTCAATTCTGTGCTGTTGGATAGGGTTGATGAAATTAATGACCTTGGTGTACTTTTTGACCGCACCCTCAGCTTCTCCTCTCACACTAAACGCATTGCTCAGCGGGCTATGCGCACACTCGGATTCGTTTGCAGACTTTCGAGAGAGTTCCATACTCCACTTCCGTTCCTAAAACTCTACCTGTCCATATGCCTCCCGGTCTCGGAGTATGCGTCGGTTGTTTGGAATGGCACTTGCAAATAGAACTTGGACAAGGTTGACAGAGTACAAAAAAAATTTTTACGGATATTTCATTATCGCTTTCCTTTTGTAACTTCCCCCTCTTGCTCCACCAGGAGCGCCCAACTGAATCTTCCTTCCCTTCACTGCCGTCGTATCAGACTTGATATCATATTTCTGTACAAACTCCTTCATGGCCACATTATGTGCCCTCAGCTCTTAGAGTACATCCTACTGCGCGTTCCGCGAACGAGCATGAGGGAATTCAGACCATTTCAGGTTTCTCCTCTTCATTCCCACTCCCCTCTGGACAGGATGCAGTGGTTATTTAACTCTTTTTGTCCTCACCTTGACATCTTCCAAAACTCGCTCTGTTCATTTACATTGGATGTTCGTAGCGTTGTATTCTAAATAGTACTTTATCACATATAACTCCCACTTTCTAGCCTTAAATTGTATTTACTTCACTTTTTGCTTTTTCTCCTGTTCAATGCTGTGTGTATCTTGAACTACTTTTTATCCGTTTCTTGCTTATATTTCAACTTTAAACTTTATATTCGAATCTTACTGTCCCTTGTTCAATTTTACTTCTTTATTGTATTATTCTGTATTTCTAGCCTGTGTTTTAAGTACCATGCACTTGTTGCGCCTGGAATGGTTGTTTATTTTATGTATATTTCTATATTACTATAATCAATGTCAGTCATCTGTTTTTTTTTTTTTTTCCTCTTCTACCTACCGTTGTGTTTTTTTTTTTCTTTATTTCCTGGTGTGCTAAAAAATTCTCTCACTGTGTATATAAGTGATGATACTCATTGTTTGCTTAATTTCCGTGATACTTTTCGTCTCAGTTTCATTTCATGTATTATTTATTTCTTTTTTTTGTGTTCTCTCTGTGTGTGTAAACATGTTTGTGCTTTTTCATTTTTTTTTTTGTGCTGCAGCACAAGGACCACATGGTTGTTCCTGCGCACATTAAATAAAGATTGATTGATTGATTGATTGATTATTATTATTATTATTATTAATATTAATAATAATAATAATAATAATAATAATAATAATAATTTATTATTATTATTATTATTATTATTATTATTATTATTATTATTATTATTATTATTATTATTATTATTATTATTATTGCTGTTATTATTCGTTGCAACTCCTGAAAGCAGAAATTCTTAACCTAGCGAAAACTGTAGGAGACCTGGAAGAATCGGCTGCTTTCTTGTCGAAAGAATACGACACACTGAAGAGGAGTTAAAAACTAGCCAGGAATCAGAATGCGCTCGGGACAAAGAAATATAGGACTTGCGGGAGATTGTAGACGAACAAAGCGCACAGCGCCACAGTATGCTCAAAGAACAAATGATACAGAGCAATACATCCGGAAAGCTAATCTTGAGATATATGCAATGCCAGTCACTCCAAATGAAAATTTGCGTGACAAGCTACAAAACGCGGGGGAAAAACTTAAGCTGAAAAACTGTTCAACTGAAGAAATTGTCGCAGTACATCGCCTTCCTGCCAAGAAAGACAGCATTCCTATCATCTTGGTACGCTTCTCTAGGTTAGCAACTAGAGAGAGGTGGTTGAGCGCTCGAAGCAAGCTCCGAGAACTGCATGAAGTAGAATTGCTGCCAAGGATTTATTTCAATGACAACTTAACAAAAATGAACCGTGCCTTGTTCTGGAAGGCCAGGAAGGCAGGAAAAGAAAAGCAGTTTAAATTTGTTTGGGTAAGAGGAGGCAAAATCTTTGCCAGGAAAGAGGAAAAGGCGCCTCTTATCCGTGTGACAGGTTAATAAGACCTAGCCAAACAAAACGAATAGCGCTTCATCAGCTACCCCAAGTTTTCCGGATTTTAAATTGTTCAAAAAGAGCTTTGGTCCAAACTCGGACTTAGAATTAAATCTGTGTAATGTCAATATCCGTAGTTTGCGTAAATACTGGGTCGAATTCAGAACAATCGCAGAGGGTGCCATTGGTGTTGTAGATATATTTGTGCTATCAGAAATCAATGTTCCACTGTCTTGCCTAGATTTGTTTACGCTGAACGGTTATCGACCAACTTTCGTAACTCGCTCATCACGCAGAGGAGGTGAAATCGCTGTTTTTGCCGAGACACGTTTCATGTATCTAGGATAGATATATCATTTGCACATGGAGAATGCCTAGCGTTGGAACTTTGCTCCAAGCTAACGTCATTAACGTTGCTGGCAATTTACCGACCATCATCAAACAGTATCAGCAATTTCCTACTGGAATTGGAAAAGATCTTACAGGACAATAGTACAATAGATAAATTTTGCATAGCAGGTGACATGAACATTGATACATTATATCCTACAAAACGGTTGTGGTATATTACCTAGCCATTCTTTCAGATTGCGGCATAGAAAATGTTACCATCTCACCGTCTCGCGAGGAAGTGCTTCGCGGTAGATTAGTTCCGTCTTGTCTAGATCACATAGACATACGTGCTTCAAACTGCACTCTTTCTTAGCGGTAATTACTCAACGTCTAGCCGATCATTACTTTACCGTTTGCGGATTCCTTGACCGTACTAATTGCAAGACTCTAGGGCCGTCACCTTCTAACGCCGCTCTAAATGACTTGAGCGTGACTATAGTCGATCAACACAAATTAGACAATCTAATTGGGAAGTTTGCCTGGTCAGCATTATGTAGGTCTAATCCCCTCAATTTAGTTTATTCTTTATTATGTCAACAAATAAAAATGTTTGTACAAGCTTCAAAGCGGGTCATCCGCAAAAACCAAAGACGTAATCATAGCTGGTTTAATGCAGCAATTATGAAGGCGATTTTGTACAGGGATTCGTTAAGGAAGAGGTGTAAACGCGCCCCTAAAAATTGTGAACTGCGCATCGACTACAGAGCCGCAAGAAATAGAGCTGTCGCGCTTATTCGTTCCGCTAACCGGCAGTATTGCCGTGAGCAATTTAAACTGGCTGCCAAAACCCCCGTCAAAACCTGGTTATTCATAAGCAATTTAAGGGGCATTAACAGAAATCAGTTATTTGTTAGTAAACTTTTTCAGGTAGTCCCCAAGAAACAGCTGAATTCTTCAACAAGCACTTCGCGTGTGTATCTCAACCTAATTCATCCTTGCCACAAGATAGGTGTTCGTTGACACGTTCCATATCAGCGTCCGTCTTTTTACCGAAACTGTCGGCAGTGGACCTGGCGCGCATATCTTTAGCTTCAAACGTAACAAACCACCTGGTCTTGATGGCATTGCAGCGTCTCTACTTCAGAGAAATTATGAAAATGTCGACAATATCCTTGTTTTTATCCTTAACGGATTCTTAGAGACTGCCGCAATACCCAGCACGTTAAAAACAGTGATTGTGAGACCAATACACAAAAGTGGCAAGAGAGAGAACCTTGATAATTATAGACCAATATCCGTTCTCCAACTACTGTCCCAAATTTTCGAAAAATTTATTCTAGAGTGCATGACATCATTTGTGAAAACGTTTTCTATTCTATCTGACCGACAGTTCGGCTTCGTCGAAGGTCGTGGAACGCTTTCACTTTTCAAAGAATTCGCAGATGAATTGTATACAGCTTTTGATCACAATCTATTTGCATGTGGCTTATTTCTAGATACCGCCAAGGCATTTGACACAGTAAAGTATAAAAGTTTGTTGGAAAAATTTTACCAGGGGCCCTAATCGCGACAATTCGCCATTTTGTTCAAATTGTGATGTACGCGTGACGTGTGCAGTAGGACGTTGCCAGGTTACGTAAACAGACAATCGGGTTACGCATTTTGAAGAAAAAGAGAAATTAAGTGACAGAAAAAGCGCGCTGTCGTCTGCTACTATGTATTGGCGCCAAGTATGAAAAACGACAATACTCCTGCAGGAACCGTGCTGCTGCGGGGCATTCCGCGATTGGGAAGCTTCGGGTTGTAGTGAGGCGAGTGAAGTATGTTTTGGTGTTGCGGTATCAGTGTGTCATGACATACTTGCGGTGGAACATATCAGCTACGCACGGAAAGGCTGCACGAGTTTCTGCTGAAGAGCAGGGACGGCAATGGAATTTTCACAGTGGTGCAAAATGGGACGGAAAGTAGCATTGCTGTTCATAAGCGCCGATGACCTCTCACGTTCACTTATCAGCGGCGTGTAATTGAAGGAACTAAAACGTTTAAGGAGTTGATCGTAAACCGAAGAAATCGCCAGAAGGAATCGGCAGCCGGCGTTGTCTTTGTCTGAGGGCGACGCTCGCAGTCTCAAAGTATAAATTTCTGTTATGTACTGGCTCTGCTACCCACCTATTTCGAAAAGCCGCGTTATGACCAGCTACCGTGAGGTCACCAAGTCTGATTAAGTTTGTAACATATTGTTTCGGCACGAGTTGTTTAGAGCGCCGAAAGCAGCGCGGAGAGAGAGAGAGAGATGGAGGGAAACAGAGAGAGAGAGAAAGAGGGTCTTCCACACACACACACACACCAAGTGGAAGGTGGTGTTGGAAACGTTTATTGACTAATTGGAGCATACGCTTACCCCTAGTTATACGCTGGAGCATACGCTTACCCTTACCCCTAGTCGGTTGAATTTTCATGCGGGCGTGCGAAAGGCTCTTGCGAAAAGGTGGAAGACGTCCGAAAAAAAAGAAAAAAAAACAGAAGAACGGCATAGCAGGAAGGTTAATTAGGCGATGTCAGGCTACCGCACACGTGCAAGGGGGGCTAAACGGAGAATGAATGAATGAATGAATGAAGCCTTTATTGAGAGGAAGGGATGGCTCTCGGCCGCTGTTTGGGTTCTTGGGGAGTTAGGAGGGATGGGATCGTGTAACTTCTTCGTCTTAACGGTTCTTCAAGCTGTTGCTTGTTGCTTGCCATGCGGCCGATCTTCGCGCTCTAAGTCGACCTCTCTCACACTACTCGAAGCAGGCCGCTCTCACTGCCGTATGTAGCAATGGAGTGTTGTATTTCGGCGCTTGATATAACCTGACCTGCTAATGTGGGCATGTCGTCGTGTGGAATATGCGTAATTTTGTTTCTTCCTCGTGAAAACGATGGACATTGCCATATAAGATGCTCTAGGTCTTTTCAGGTGAGAGCTGTAGCCCCAATGCTTCCAAGCTGTCAGTGAGGCTGAAGATTTCTGCTTGGAGCTCCGTCTGCATGACTTCTTCATTTGGGTAATCCACTGCTTCTGTCCATATGGTGACATCATCTGCGTAGATAGTGAAGCGGGCCGAAGTGTCTCGCTCGAGCGCTTCTGCTACGCGGGTCATGGCCAAGTTAAAAAGCAAAGGCCCGAGGATAGAGCCCTGGGGCACGCCCCTATCCAAGTAATAGGTTCTGGGGCTCCATCCCGAAGCTTTGCCATGAAGCCTAATAGGTCTACTTTGAAGGAAGCTGCATATCCAATTGTATGCTTTTTGGCTGGGATATCTTTTTGCTAATTCTTGTAGGATTACCTGTTGGTTTACATTGTCGAATGCTTTGCGCATATCAACCTCGAGGATGTAATCTGGTGTTCGTTTGCGAGACCTGCGGTTGATCACCCTGCGGAGTAGCCAAAGGCAATCATGCGTGCCCATATACGGACGGAATCCAGCCTGGGGTGGATGCAACCCAGGCTGTACGTATTCGATATAATGCTGTATTCTTGCGTCTATCATTCGCTCAATCAATTTGCAGATAGTGGATGTGAGAGCTATTGGCCGTAGGTTCTCTGGTTTTGTGTGGTCCTTCCCTGATTTCGGTATGGGGTATATCAATGATAGCTTTAAGGCATCTGGCACCACTCCTGATTCCCATGAATCGTTTATGATAGTTAAGAGCTGATCTTGGGCTTCGTCGCTAAGATTTTTGAGCTCCTGCCATGTTACTCCGTCGTGTCCTGGAGCCGATTTCGGTTTGCCGTGGGCTAATGCTGCCAATAGCTCGCCAAATGTAAATGGTTTTTCAAGTTCCATCACTGTGTTGTCAATCGTGATCGCCGGCAATGGTGGCGTGGGTATCTCAGAAGCATGCGGAAAGAACGTGTGGATCGCCTTTTCCTCGAGTGCAGCTGGGTTCTCGCGCAGGAACAGCTCTGCCAGTGGTGGTGTGCTTTTCTTTCTTCCCAGCAGGCTTCGTAGAATTCCCCACAGCTTTTTAAGGCCGGGTTTGCGTCCGAGCGTCGCACAAGTGCTGTGCCATGAATCTGTTTCGAGCTGTTTTTGCTACTCCTTGATGAGTCGATATTGGCGCTTAAGGCTCGTGAGATCCCTGTGGCGCTTTCCTTTATATCTGTATTGTTGCGTAAGGATATTGACCTTTCGCCACAAGTTGGCAAGGTGCCTATCCATGTGTGTGGTAGTGTCGTCACATATTATTGTGTCTCGGGACCATGGCCGTGCTTCCGCAACCATGGCACTGAATTGCGCGAAGTCCATGAAGTTGCCGCCAGTGGCTGTCCGAAACTTTTCCCAGTCGATGGTAACCGTTTGCCTTTTTTCACGAATCTTTTTTCGGTTAAGGGTGATCAAAATTGGTAAGTGGTCGCTTCCCCATGTTGTCTGTTCGACTTCCCATTGCCTGATGAATCCTGCTGTGGCCAACGTCAGGTCTGGTGTTGTATCTCGTTGTCGGGCGTGTAGTCCTATGCGCGTTGGTGTGTCCGGGGTGTTGTATATGTATAGACCAGACATTTCTACAGTGTCGTGCAGCATGCGTCCCCTTGGGTCAGCTGTGGCGTAGCCCCAAGTCGGGTGCTTAGCATTGAAGTCTCCTCCCACCAGGATGGGGAGGCTTCCTGACAGGGCCAGGACTTTGGCGAGCCACCCGTATGAGTCGATATTATGACTGCCAGTCAGAGGCCTCTAATACACGGAGACTGCCACCATGGGCCGCTGCCCAGGAGGACACATTTTAACAGCGATTACTTCTCTGATCTCATTACTTAGATCAGGAATTTGTAATTCGGTTGCTGTGCATTCGTTTCTGACAAGGAGAGAAGCTTGACCCTGTGCATGTTGGTTTCCTCTGTTCTGGTGAAGTATGGTAGGCTGCTGAAATGTACGGTAACCCCGAATAGTGCAAGGTCCCCTTGTTTCTTGCAAAAGGATGACCAGAGGCTTCAATTTTCTGACTTGTTCCCTTAGGGTAGGTCCAGTCTGCGTGAAACTTCTGCAGTTCCATTGTAGACATATTGATCTGATTCTTATTGCGGCTCTGCGGGCTTACGTCTTTTTGGCTCATCGTTCTGGTGTTGGATGCTTTTGTGCAACTCTATAAAAATTGCTTCAATCTGAGTCTGTATCGCGTTTGTTATCGTTTGAAACTCATCCCGCAGGCTTTTTTCTAGGCGCTGTGTCTCGTTGTGTCGCTCTTGCCTCATGATGCTCAGCATCTGCGCATACGCCGAATCTTGTGCGGTAAGTGCCTTTGTCGTCTGATGAGTCCTTGGCGTTTGAGTCAGTGTTGTTTCGGTATGTTGGTGCTTTATGGAGTTTGCAGTTGTTTTACGACTGGACGACCGTCCTGGCCGGCTTTTCGAACGCACGCGTTGCATCTGCCCAGTGGGCGAGGCTGAAGCATGTTGCCGCTGCGTCTGAAATGCATGAACGTCTTGTTCCGGTGGTAGCCTTGCAAGGACTTTCTCCAGCATTTCTCTAAGTTGCTGATTTTCTTTTCGCAACTCTTCCAGTTGTTGTTGGTAAACAGGGGGCAGCGCATCTTCTGTCGACGAGTTCTGTCGCGCCTTGTCTGCCCATGTAACTTCTCACTTAACTGCATCAGGGTTCTGCTTATTTTCTTTAGGCTCTTTTGGTACACGACTAGGACAAGCCGAATTGATTGAAATGTGGCCCGGTTTCTGGCAGGCGACGCAGAATAACTCTTGATCGCATTCTGTGTCTTTAGAGTGCAGCCGTCCGCACTCCTTACAAACCTCTTCTGCTGGACAATACCTAGCAATATGTCCCAGTCCGTGGCAGTTATAGCAGGCAATAATTTTCGGTCTGTACTCGTAGACCCTTGTGATTTCGTAATCAAAAACGAGCCTTTTGGGTAGCTGCTCTGTATCGAATTTTAACAGCAGCATGTTTGTCTTTCCTAGGAGACGCGCGTCAAGAATAGTTGCAGTTTCACATTTTAGGTGGTCCTTGATGTACTCAATGGTTTGACCAGGACGCACCTTGATAACGCCCCGACTTTTTTCCTCGCCTCGTGTTGGCGTTCGTTCAATCGTGACCTCGTACGTGCAGACGCGTCCGTTCACTATCCCGGCCAGTCGCGTTAATGCGGTGAGCCTATTTGCGTGTTCCTCATCTCTAACAGTGACCTTGACGCGATTTGCTACCACATCGTAGCGGAAAGCAGCCAAATCTGCCAATTCCCAACTTTTTGCGGTCATTTCTAACGCCTCTGTAATGGCTTGTTTAGGTATATCATGCACATGTACTCGGTTGAGTGGCCTGATCGAGAGTGGAAAGAGAGGTCGACTTACCCGTTCAAGACGAAGCTGTTCAGGCTTCACTTTCCTTTGAGGTTTCCGTTTCTTGATTAAAGTCCAGTCGCCGTAGTCGCCGACGTTCTCACTTTCGTCTTCAGTGTCCATTTGGTCGCTTGCGTGCTGCTCCTTAGTCTTAGTGAGTCCCACAGAAAGACCACTCTCAGCGTCCGCGTTCGGCAGCTGATGCGTTCCGTCCTCTTCATAGCGCGTTGGGCGTCGGAACGCCTTTTCTTGGAGGCTGCTTTCAGTTTTTTTGGGGCCTACACTTTTTGATGAACCCACAGCTCCCGCACTTGCGCCACTCGGGTGTGAGCGAACCGACGCCGGCTTCGGCATGGTGCGTCCCGACAGCCCGGCCAGGGCAGCAGCTGAGCTGCGTCTGGGTGTTGTTAGGGTTAGCAGTCTGTCGCAGAAAACGTTGTTGCAGGCGGAAAAACGATGACTTCAGATCTACGAAAATCACTCCGCACTCACCGGAGGTACTCACTGGGTCATTGTCCTTTGTCTCGTACACAAAAGAACAATATTTCCGCACACAGTTCAAAAAACATTGAAGAGCCGAGGTGCCACACGGTTGCAACCTCAAACGGAGAATAAAAGCGAAAGATGAAAGATGAAATACATTATGGTTTGGTGGGCGCTGTTTAACACAATGGCAAAGAGAAGAAAACACGGGACTGGCGCTTTTATTTCTCTTCTTTTCTTTGTCTCTGTGTAAAACAGCGCCCGCTAAACCATCCTGAACAAGCTACAACTCGCCCAACTTTTCCTTCTGTTGCTCTCTGAAATGCGTCGTCTCGCACAGATCAACCGTTTGAGTTAACGGGCCGCACTGCTGCGCTTTGCAACGATGGCGCGGATCGATGGTTTCTCTGTGAGAGGAAAGCATTTGCAACGGGAGGGTATGTACGGCCCTCATGCGGCTGTAAATCTGTGTCTTCATTATTAGTCCTATAAAAGATGGCGGAGATGAAACGTTCCCTTATAACGACGTTTCAGTGCTTTATGCGAAGCTAAGCTAATCAATATTACAACAAGATGTGTCACCTTACTTCAGCACCCACCAAACTCTGTACCAAACATTGGTGAGCTAACAGCCGCCTTCGCCATGTTATTTTCGCTTCCGCCTCAAGTGGTTCAAAATGCGGTTCCCAACTTTGGCCATTCACAGCAATGGCAGAACATCCTTTACGTGATGAAACGTCCTTTTGACGTCATAATTGAATATTTATGCTTGACGTATTTCCCGTCATACAACGACATACAACGTCAGCCAATCAGATTTCAGGAGTCGGCTCTCGTTCGTGGGCAGTTCATTCCAGCCCATTCGTAATACAAGCGTAAGTGCTTCCCTTTCAATTATATATACTTCTGTTTTCCCTCCACAATTACATATAAATACCATCCAGACATAATGAATACCGCTGCTAAAAATCCGTTTTCATGTTCACGTCTAATTTACGTCACCGCAAAAAGCCACTTCGACAAACCGAAATTTCGCGCCACAAAATTTGAAACACGTGACTGTTCTGAGAACCAATCAGAGAAACAAAATGGCGCAAAACGGCGGCCATGTGTGTCGAGAATAGGGCCTTTGCTTGGATTGAGGGGACACTTTTATGTCCTATTGAGACGTTATTTAGAAGATATATATCGCTCACAAGTCCTAGCCATTGATTCCACCACAGCCGTTAGCAGCCGTCAGATGTTGGGGGCAGTGGTTCCTCAAGGGTCTATCCTATCACCATTGCTTTTCAATTTATTTACCAATGACTTCGCGTCAGTAGTAACAAATACCTTGGTCTTTCAGTACGCCGACGATACGGTTTTACGTGCGAAGCATATTTCCCACAAAAGTGCTGTTGCTCTCCTGCAAGAAAATATCTGTATCGCAATAAACTGGTTTTCCATGAATGGTCTTTTGGTAAACCAACAAAAAACAAAACTGGTTTGTTTTAGAAACTCATTGGAGACAACTGTACTCAGTGAATTGTTTTTTTTTTTGCACTTCCACAATGATAATGACTGCCATTGTACTCCAGTTTAAAATGTTGATTGTATAAAATATCTAGGGATTTACTTTGAAACCGATCTCTCATGGCATAGTCACATGGCTTACGTTTGTGGCAGATTACGTAGAATGGCATGGTTACCGTTTACAGTTAAATCTTTCATTCCTTTATCGGTAAAAAAGACAATCACGCATGCACTTGCATACGGTGTTATAAGATATGGCATCACAGTGTTTGCGCACCTTTCGATGAGGTGGCATGATCGGGTAGACGCTCATCTAAAATATATGTTGAAAAGTACAGCCTGTGGACATTCCTTTCCCCCTCAAGAAAACGTGTTTAATTTTCTTGGTCTTCCGTCCCTTGAAAGTTTATATAAGCAAACTGTTATTCTTCAGCACTTTGGAAATCCTGCTTTTAAGACGAGAGCAGTTTCTGCCAGAACGCTACGGAATTGTCAACGCTACATGGTTTCCAGATACGCAACCAGATACGGCAAATCAAGACGATGTATATATGTCCCTACAGTATACAATATGGTTCCTGATCAAGTGTTGTCCGCTGTTTCTAAAGCTATCGTAAACAAATGCTCAAATCTGTGAAGCTTTAATTCTAAATGACGCAGTAAACTTGCAAGTTTTAATTTTTATTTCTATTTTTTTTTTCTAAAGTGTATCTTCCTTAGTATTTGTATTTCAGTGTGTGTGTGTGTGTGTGTACTTACCCTGATATTTTATTGCCTTTACTCCTCTTCTTTACTCCTGTCAAAGCCTCCTCTTGGGTTTGACAGGCCTGAGTCTGTATATGCATCCCAATGAGTTGTGTCAATAAATTTATTATTATTATTATTATTTTATATTATTAATATTATTATTATTATTATTATTATTATTATTATTATTATTATTATTATTATTATTATTATTATTATTATTATTATTATTATTATTATTATTATCATTTCACAGGAAGGGAAAGGCGCAGTATCTGTCACACTTGTTTTTCTGGACACCTGAACCGCTTGCGCTGCCTCTGGGGGCGGTAGATGCGAGTCTGAACGGCCCCCTTTCTCCGTCTCTTCTGTCGTTTCCTCTCTTGCGGAGCCACCGTACCGAACAAACCCAAATACGCGACTCGGATCGTCCGGAGGGAACTCGAGGCCCTAACTCCTGTACCACTCCCGTCTCCGCTCCCTGACACCGTGGCCATGATACAAGCCGTTGTCAACCAGGAACTTGCAAACGTCGGCCTCTCCTCCAGCCCCGTGCTGCCCCCGCCACCATCGCACCCTGTTCCTTTAGTGGCTGCTGCAACCACCATCCCAGCCTACCCACGTCGCTACGTTGGTCACAGTCCTGCAGAGTGGCACACCTCAGACAACAGCCAATCTGTTTTTTTTTTTTGCTGTCGCGCCGGCCACACTTCGCGTTATTGCCGTAGCCGTACCTTCCCTGCCCCTCGCTCCTAATACAACGCTGACCGTCTGTATTATTATGGACCTCGACGCTTTGCTGCCAAACCACCCAAGCCCCGCCTCGCCTATGATGCACCTGGCCGGTAATCCAGCGCCCGGGAGTGACGCTGCATTATCGACCCGGACTGCCAACTCGGTACTGGCTACAACACCTAGACGCAACACCACTGATATTCTAGTAGATGGAGTCCCAATTTCTGCACTTTTTGACACTGGCGCCTACATTTCGGTCCTCAGTTCCTCGCTCTGCCGACGCCTCAAGAAAGTCCGCACACCCACTACCTCCTCTACCATCCGTGTTGCGGATGGCAGCACAGCTACTGTTATTGGGATGTGTACTTCACGAATTATCATTGCCGGCCGCAACATCCCTGTGTTATTTACAGTCCTAACCAGTAGCCCCCAAGAAGTTGTATTAGGCCTCGACGTTTTAACTACACACTCCGCTCTCATTGACTTCTTCTGGACTGCTTCATCTAGACCTGCCGCTCTGTCCTGTCGAACAAGCTCATGAAGCTTCAACGCTTCGTCTTCTCTCCGCTGCACTTACTCATCTACCACCTGAAGTTGCTGTGTATGTGCTCATGTCACCTTGTGCCTCCCTTCCTGATGGCGACTACATTGCTTCCCCCTTAACCGACGTTACTCTGCAGCGTAGCTTAGCTCTCCCTCATAATATAGTGCACGTAGCGAATAACCGCACTTATATTCCCGTACTGAACTTCAGCTGTTCTGTACAAGTTCTTTCTAAGGCCATTTCGCTCGCCGAACTGACTGCACTCTCTTACTTCAGTGTGTCTGCAGTTTTACCTGACGCTACTGCTGGAGTACCGACACGACCTGCAGAGTCCCAGCCTACGGAGGCCCTCATATCAGCAATGGTAGCTCGTGACTTGTGTCCTGATCGTTCTCAAGCAATTACGCGCCTTCTGACTTCGTACAGTGATATTTTTCATTTTGCTAATCGACCCTTGGAACAAACGTCCCTCGTTACTCATCGCATCGATACTGGAGACGCTAGACCAATTCCCAGAAGACCTTACCGAGTCACCACTTTTGAACGTTGCGTCATACAAGATGAAATGGACAAGATGTTGGCAAGAAATATTATAGAGCCTTCGAGCAGCCCCTGGGCGACACCTGTCGTGCTTGTTAAAAAGGACAATACCTGGAGGTTCTGCGTTGATTACCCATTTTACCCATTTACAGGACGTTTACCCATTTCCCAGGATCGATAATGCCCTCGACTGCTTGCACGGTGCCAGTTATTTCTCTCCGATTGATCTTCGTTCCAGTTATTGGCAGATCGCTGGCGACAAACGGTACCGAGAGAAGACCGCCTTCGTCACACCCGACGGCCTGTACCAATTCAAGGTTATGCCTTTTGGCCTGTGTAATGCGCCTGCTACATTCAAGCGTATGATGGACTATCTTGTATGTGGTTTCAAATGAACGACGTGCTTATGTATCTCGATGACGTTATTGTCTTTTCTTGGACCTTCAAGAGCCATCTTCACCGCCTTGATGCCATTCTTGGAGTCTATCGAAGAGCTGGCCTTCAGCTGAATTCAAAAAATTGTAACTTCGGCCGACGTGAACTCAAAGTGCTCGGACACCTGGTCGACGCCCGCGGCGTTAGACCCGACCCCGACAAAATTCGTACTGTAAGTGCATTTCCTACTCCCCACTGTACCCCACTGTACCAGTGAGGTTCGTAGTTTTGTGGTCTTTGCTCGTATTTTCGGCGGTTTGTTCCCAACCTTGCGGAAACACTCGTCCGCTCATACTTCTTCTGAAGAACAACGTTCCATTTTGCTTGGCCCAAGAACAATCTCAAGCCTTTTCGGCGCTCATCGCAGCCCTCACCAACCCGCCCGTCTTGGCGCAGGTCAACCCACCAGCACGAACGGAGGTACGCACCGACGCCAGTGGCCACGGTATTGGTGCCATTCTCGCCCAACAGCAGACGGGCCGCACTCGCGTCATTGCTTATCCAGTCGCCTCCTTTCAGCAGCTGAGCGGAATTATTCGATCACAGAACTTGAGTGTTTAGCTATCGTCTGGCCCATTACAAAGTTTCACCCTTACTTGTTTGGCCACCCGTTCTCCGTCATTACCAACCACTTGGCTTTCTACTCTGAAGGACCGTACTGGTCGTCTTGGGCGTTGAGTGCTGTGTCTTCAGGAATACACTTTTTCTGTCGTTCACAAGTCTGGCCGGCTACACACTGGTGCCGATTGCCTGTCCCGCAAACCGGGGATCCGCCACCTGAAAGCGAGTGTGACGATGACACCTGTGTGCTGTCCATCTCTGACCTTTTAAACATTCGTCATGAGCAGCGATTAGATCCCAAGCTTTGCGGCATTATCAACCGCCTCAGAACTGATCTCCCTTACGGCACTCTTGCTTTGTTTGTGCTCCACAACGGCACTTAAAATCGGCGGAATATGCGACCAGATGGCGCTATGCTTCTGCTCGTATTAAAGTCTCTGGAACTCTGGAAGTACCGCAATCAGCGGGCAAGTGCGTGGCAACATTGGGTTGTTGTTGCCAGGAATGGTTCAGCGCGAGGAACGTGTCGTCTGCTAGATGAGCAAAGCTCCGCTATAGCTCGTGGTGTTTCCCTGCAAAGGCGTCGTTGATTGATTTTGGGCTGAAAATAACGATTGGTAGTATTAAAGAATGAAATCTTAAATGCGACGAGGGTATACGAAAGCATTTAAAGTGTCGCACGACTGCTGCGCAGCCACGATCATGTACATCACTCCTCGGGCGTGCGCACACAGCAAGATGCAAGCTTAAGCTTGTTCTATAGCGCTTCGTTTGTTGCAGCGCAGATTATTCTGCTTTAAATAGCTTGAACGAGTAATTCTAAAAGGCTCGCAAACGCCTGTTTTTGAGACCAGGCAAACTGTTCATAGCAGTCATATATGCCGCGTTGACGTGTGAGCTTGCCTGAAATGTGATGTGGATATAAAGTTATTCTCTTAGCGCTTGTTGTATCATTCCCGTCGTACTTCCCTTCGCCTTGTCGCGCGCTAGTCGGAGTGACATGCTATATGGCTCCAACCACGCTAGTGCGCGAGGCCAACGCTCTGAATTCGGGGCTGGATGGCCGCCCAATGAAACCTTTTCGCGACTACTTACAAGGGGTGGAGGAAATAAAGTCACGAAGGAAATGGAGAAAGGCGCCGCTAAGTAGCAAAGAACTAAAGCGCCACACCAAGGAGATTATTTGGGTAAGCCTTGCCGTGCAGACAAGCTGTGCGAATGAAAACTGAAAGCTAACGGAAGACTCCAGTAACCGCGAGGTTATGATGTGCTCTCAAAGTGACTGAAGAGACCAGTGTGCAACCCATGCTCGCCAGCATGTGTGCAAGACATTAGTCGCACAGCGAGCTATCCGCGAAACCCGACGCTCATTCGTACCGCTCAAGCCATCGTACTCGAAAAGTATTGTGATGCCCCCCCTCTCATGATTTTTTCTTGCGGTCGGCTCCTAATGTTAGCGCACGTTAATGAACTCAAGGTTATTTATTGTAACACGGAAACTTCACAGTTCGGCACCCTTCATGGTTCGTATAGTTTTGGTAATTGTTTTGTACTTAAGGGAAAACAATTCAAATGGACAACATATATTAGAAAAGCACAGATATGATTGCGGGATTAATTACTCATTAGCCAATATGAATGCCTTCCAGAAAAAAAAAAGCGCTCGAAACGTCTTCGAAAACCTAGCGGTCACGGACAAAAAATCTACAGCGAAACATGCAATGTAGATTCGCTAGAGACGTCAAAATAACTAGTAAATCTCAGGATGAATGCTTAGTGACTCGGGTAACAGCTGATGAGTTCACAAAATACTTAACTCGCAAAGCCGGGCACCCTTCGTTTGGGACAAATTTGTCGTGCAAATGCGATGGAGTCATACGGTTTTCTTGTATCTGTGAGGGCCGGATCTTCAAAGATTCGGCTCATGCATACCTTCACCCCTTTTCCACAGCACTTTTCCTCACTTTTCGTTGTTACATCCAAAGACGCAACACCTCGGCACCCTCGGCGACCCAGAGCGACCATGTTATGCGTGTTATATGCACACAGAGCAATATCGGACGAACTTAGTCATAAAACACGCTGCCCGCGTACCGCCGAATCACTGCGATGACTGCGCGTCGTCTGCTCGAGCGGGCCATCTATGGCGAGACTTGAGCACGTGATCGCAGCTGGCCAATGGGCGGCGCCACGGCAAAGAGAAAATAGCTGCGGTACTTTCAGAGTTCCAGTGACTTTAGCTCGTAGTACCTGAACACCTGCATGCCGCCGTTCTTCAGCAGCTGCATGACGCGCCCCCTGCGGATCATCTTGGGGTATCTCGTACGCACGACAGCGTCGCCGGTGCTTCTGTTGACCAGGCCTCTACCGCTCTGTTCGTCGTTACGTGTCTTCTTGTGATAGGTGTCAGCGGCGGATGAAGCCCTCGGTTGTGCCTGCTGGATCCCTAGAACCGATCGACATCTCAATAGACACATCTTATCGAGTTGGCCGTGATCTCCTCGGGCCTTTTCCTCTGTCTGCTTCGGGGAATAAATGAATTGCGGTGGCTACGGACTATACTACGCGCTATGCCGTTACACGAGCAATGCCCACGCGGTTGCGTTTCTCCTCCACGACGTACCTTACTCCCCGGTGCTCCACGCCAGCTGCTCACTGACCGTCGTCGTTGCTTTTTTGTTCAAGTAGTCGAATAAATTCTCTGATACTGCTTCATTAAGCACTACTTCACCACCGCTTACCATCCACAAACGAACGGCCTCGCCGAACGCCTTAATCGCACACACACGGATATGCTGTCAATGTATGTATCGGCTGATCACCGTGACTAGGAAATTACTTTACCGTTTGTTACGTTTGCTTATAATTCCTCCCGTCACGATACAATGGGCTACTCGCCCTCCTATCTTCTGTTCGGCCGTGACCCCTCCCTTTCGTCTGACAGCGTACTGCCTCACACCTTTGATGCAAGCTTCTATAATCGTGATGCCATATCCCGAGCTGACGCCACCGGCGTTGTTGCTCGCCGCCAACCGGCTTCTTCCCACAACTCCCCAAAACAGCGCCATGGTTCTCGACATCGGGTTGTGTACTACTCTCCGGACCCTTTCGTCTTGCTCTGGATACCCGCTCGTAGAGTTGGGCTCTGTGAGAAGCTCGTACCGCGGTACACAGGCCACTACCATGTTTTACGGCCGGTCACTCCTGTGACATACGAAGTCAGCCCTGTGCACCCACGACGACAGTTCAATATGCCACGTTCCGAAATCGTTCTTGTTGCTCGCATGAAGCGCTACCACTGCAGCTGTAGTTCTCCGACGTAGTACGCACCAAGATGTGCTTTTCGTAGCGGGGTATTGTTGCGTATAAGCCACCGAAGAGGACGACGATGGAAATAGAGTTAGAGTCGACGAAGCTGAAGGCACTGTTGGTGCTTGCCTGAACACTTACGTCTCTCAACACCTGCTGTGGTTTCCTGTGCTAGCCTTCTGCCCCGTATGAATATTATTACCCATAGTTCCTTTCTGTACTACAGACAAAAACCTTGCACCCTTCATTTGTTCATCTTTCTCCTGAAACCTTTTTACAGTTATTGTGGCCGTGTGTCGTCAGGATGAATGCGAGGCGGAGTTTCAATTATGAGATAAGTAAACCTTTTAAATTGAAAGACCACATCACCATATCTTCTCTGACAGCTCTGTATTTCATGCGGTGCTCGCTTCTAATTCTTTAAAAACACGTTTTTGATTTGATATTGCTGCGAACCACCCAATTATTTATTTGTTGTTACTTTACACAGCCGCGAGCACACGGAGTACCCTGAAGGCTATTGCAGAGGTTTCGCCAGTTGGAGTTTGCCAGATTGGCTGCATACTCTATGGCCTCAGTGGTAATATGTGCGATTCGGAGGCGGAGTTTTCTATTGTGTCACTGTCTTTTCCATCTTTTAACGAGGCCTCGCCTTACCTCCCAGAGATGCAGAAGTTGAGAATCAATTTGAGGTGCTTGCGGAGTGATTTTGATGTGTGTAGTTGTGCGTTTGAGTGCAGACTGGAGCTTATATACCCAGGCGTCCAGTGGGAGATTGCTGTCCTCGGAATTGACTGCCGCTAATTGCTCAGGAAATGATTTCCAATTAGTGAGATGCTGGCTCTTGGATGTGAACTGTTTTGCGTCATATTGCACTTGAGTTTGAATAATATAATGGTCGCTGCCCAGTGTGCCTGGTAGTGCGTTGCAGACAATGAGTAAGCGAATGTTGGTCAGTTTATTATCTGGGGTGGTGTCTCTGGTGGTGCTAGTGCCGATTCGGGTAGGGGCGTTGGGGTCCGTGATGAGGGTGAGAGAGTGTTGCATAAACGAGTTGTACAGACGTGTGCCCTTGGGAGTGTTTTTAAGGTATCCCCAGGCTGTGTGTCCGGCGTTGAAATCACCTACTATCAGTGTATTTGACCCAGATATGCGTTTGATGTCGGCCAGAAATGTGAGGAAGCCATGTCGTTTGGCTCGGGGTGAGCCGTAAACGTTCGTTATAAAACGACTGGGGGTATCTGGTGTAGGCGGGAGTATATCAGTGAGCGTATGCTCAATTACTTGATTGCTGAGTGTATGGTTTATGGCCGTGAGAGTGTTTTTGCCTAGAATCGCAGTGCGGGCAGATAGGGAGGTGGTATTGTATCCGGTCAAAGTGGGTGAGCAGCCTGTTTCCTGAAGGGCTATGATATCCGAAGTAGTTGCGTTGTTGTAGGGATGCCCTTTTCCGTCTGAAGCTACGGCAGTTCCATTGCCAGACTGTGATGCTGGAGGCTGCAGAGCGACGCTTCTTCTTATTTTGTGCCATTTTCGCTGTGCGTGTGTTCCGTGCACGGCTCAAACTTAGTTCGCGAGCGGATCTTGTGTGAGAGTTCGTTGAAAATAGAGCACGACACATGTCCCGCATGATGATTTAATGGGCGACCGGCGGCAGCACAAGGGGCACACTTAACGTTGGGATCCCGGATGGAACTCGGGCAAGCTTCCAAGGCATGCGGCCCCGCACAACGGGTGAAACGCGCCTTCGAAGGGTCATTGCTCAGCTTACACTTTTTCAAAGCGTGCCCATACTGTGCACAAAATGTGCACAGAGGTACATACAGGTCCTCGCACACCTCGACGGAAGTGCACCCTATGATTACTGGACGTGCCTAGCAGAGACGGGCAAAAGCGGAGGGGTCTGTTTCAATGACGTGAACGAACTTTCCGGAGCATTGTAGAAAAGATAGCCTTACCTTGCAGGAAGAGGGGTCCAGATGAAGAGTCAGGTTGCGATGGTTAAGCAGAGATAAGCTCCTCCGGCCTGATATCGGGGTCAACCCCAGTCAGTCGAATGTGCGGGTTCTGCTGCTTGGAGATTCGAACGTTGACGGAGGTCCGCGTGGCCTCGATCCGCGAGATGGCAGACATGAGGCGATGGTGGTCCTCAGGATTCCTGGAGGTAACCGTCAGGACGCGACGGCAGGCCCGCAGAGTAACAGCCTCAATTGCCTCTACTTCGGGATCAATTTTCGCCTTGAGGAGCGCCACCACTTCGTTGCCGACGTGGCCCGAAGATGCCGCCAGCCGCCAGATAGCAGAAGGGGGAAAATCCATCCAAAGGCACTGACCAAAGGCCACTCAGAGTGTTGTTCAGGTCTTACCGGTTTCCGCCTAGTAGCATTGAAGTCAAGAGGCCCGGCAGGTCACCCTTAACTTATTTAAACCACTAGTCGATATGGCTACCAGAAACATCCCTGTAATTTAGGCCCTATAATTACTGTACGTTTCAACCCTGGGCATCAACTTTTGGGGACGCTGCAGCAAGACCTCTATGTAATCCAAGTTATAGGTGGTTTGACCATACCTACTCTTTATAAATGACTCAGGCACGCTTTTTTGTATAAAGCTTTTTGGAAGCCATATCACGATTTTTAATTGCCTTATGTAGTATGAAAAGCATGTAATTAAACAGTGTGCAACCGTTTGACACAGAAATACGCAAAATTATTGCCAGGTGACCATATAACAAGCCAAGCCGTAGTCTCAAATAACATGACAACAACTGGTTCTCTCTGTACAAAATACTGGGCTTTTAGGCGAGCGTTGAGATGGTCGTCAGCACGTTGCGGAACTCTCCATCTGGCAGTCCGGTGTAGAATAGGATGTCATCTCCAGACAAAACCTTGGCAAATGATTCTCGCAGAGTCCCAACAGGGGGCAGCTGTGCGTAAAAGTGGTCATTATAGGGTTCCTTTTTCCACTGTGTAAACTTGTCATGTTTCGACAGCTTTAGGAGAGACAAAATTGAGAAAAAATCAGCTGCTGTTGACAACTGTGCATTAACAACCTATATTTAGAATAACAAAGTGTCCCAATAAGGTGCCTCGAAGTGTGTAAACTTTCAAAGGTAGGCACAAGACTGGATATCTGGATCAGTTCGTACATTGTTATGAAAGAGAGACCAGTAAAAAAAAACTAGGAGTTTCGCGTATGCCACGATGAGTTGTGATGTACATTTCTTCTCTCATCCTTGCACTTTTTTGACCGGTCTCCCTATCTTTTCAGTTTGAGATTTTATTTTACACTATGTCTATTGAGAGACTGCGCACAAGTATGAATCGGACAAAATATATAAGGCTGGAAGTGCAGCTGAAAAACAAAACATATCCAAGCTGAATTTCTAACAAAAACAAAAGGGGCACTTTGTTCCCACAGTGGCTGGAATTCAGTCGCTTGACTTATGGCAGTGTATTCATACAAACTAATTGCATTACAGTTGCGGGACAAAATGTACCGAAAGCTGTGGAAATAGTATGACTTTAGAGCAGTAATGGCATACATATTCACCAAAGCACCAAAAGTTAGAAATTATGGAGGCCCAAACATGAAGATAGTAAGAGATGTGGTATAAGCAAAAGAATCTATCTCGTCTCCACACATTATGGAAGTGACGTTGAGCACTCAACAGTAGTACAAAAGTGAAAAAAGGCGGGAGAGTTGACAACCTTTGACAACATGACTAAAAAGCAACATAATGAACAAAATTAACTATCACTTTAAACTGGAACACACTACTGGCCTGCAAACACTACCAAACACATGTGAGGTATCATCACATACAGTGCCGGCCCTTTGGGGTTGGTGAGCAGTGCTGTCGCACAGCTCGCAAGCATTAACAGGGCGCCGATCTTTGCACTGAGAGCTCCCACCTTCCCCCTCATCTCTAAGCCCAGCCCCCTCTTTGTTTTTGTCGTCCACAAGCGTCATTAGCCGTGTGCTCTTTGAAGTGCAGGAAGCAACATTGTTGCTTGCAGGACCCCGAAAACTAGGGCTGTGAAGGAGAAGCGGGCCTTTCCAAAACTCGCCTGGGGAGGCCTTCTGACATGGCATCGTTTCCACCTTCTTTGCGGTACACTAGAATGTCTGCACAGCACTCTCTTGCCACAACTCCGCTAAGTAAAGAAACAGGAGGGGGGGAAGGGGTTGAAGAAACTTTACTTTGGTGTTTGTCTGCGCTCGTCTCATTCCCGTTTTTCTTTCAGTCACTGGGCGACCTGCGTGAAGCGTCCAGGCAGATATGAACTAAAAAGCAAAAAAAAAAAAAATACTTGCAAGCAGGTGCGTGCTACCAAAACACTTTCGTTTTACCTTAAGATGTCCATCTCCCCTCTCCTTTAAAAATGAATTGAGGAAAGGTAAACAGACAAAAGATGAGTTTGATGACTGAGAGAGGGGGGCATTGACAGGAGTTGCATCGGGAGCTGAATGAGATAGGGCAGGCCCCTGATCACATCCGATTAATCACTTTACTACAGCGTTTTCATTTGGTCTGCACAGGAAGTGCATACGCACTAAGCGTTCATTAAACTGGCCAATTGGGCTTCAAAAATATGCTTGGTTGGATAGAAGATAGTTTTCCTTACTATCAAATAAAACACCTTGTTGAGCAACGTTAAAACTGCAACATGCACATGCATAGAGTTGAAAAGATTTCTACGCCATCGCACTCATGCCCTGCTGGTCATCATAATCCGGACTTAATGCAGGTGGAAGGTCATGGGCCACGGAAGGAAAATTTGGACTGTAAACATGTTTTGGTCGAAGTGAGACGCGTGATCGTAGAACTCTGAGATATAATCAAGGTACAGATACTGCTACAGATGAAGGGCACAGTTGATAATATGGAGCAGTCAGTTAAGCATTGTCAGATTGCTATAATGACGTGCTTGTAGAAATGAAAAGGCAGTCAAACGAGATTTTTGAGCTTCAGAAAAGAGTGGAAAACAATTGAGAGTGGCAATGCTCCCCAGGACATTGTGATGCTGCGACAGCAAGTGAACATCTTCGAACAGTACAGCAGGAACAAGAACCTATAAAGTCATGGTTTGCCGTCAAGTGAGGATGAAGATTTACTCAGCAGAGTTAATGATCTTACTAAAGAAGTAGGTCTTGCTGAACTGACCGCCGCTGACTTTGAAGGCCTGCATTGGCTACCGGGAAAAATGGTAAAGAACTTGCACTGCTTGTTCGCTTTGTATCACACTGCACCCGAGACCATAGGATGTCAAAAAGGTGATTGGTGTGATTTGTGGGGTTTAACGTCCCAAAGCGACTCAAGTTATGAGAGACGCCGTAGTGGAGGACCCCGGAAATTTAAACCACCTGGTGTTCTTTAACGCGCACTGACATTGCACAGCACACAAATATACTGCGGAATAGGCGTTCAGAAGTGTTCTTTCAGGCAAGCCTATAGTAGAAAATAAGACTGCTATGGGTAATGAATGGACGACCAAAATAAAAGGGTTAACAGTCCGACGGGCATAAGGGTGGCAAGTTGTCTGTGTGCAAGGCTACAGGTTCAAAAGTTATCCGCATTCAATGCGATGGCGACCTCGATAAGATAGTGTGACTGCGGCCGCCTTTGTGAAATGTCACCTGTTTATTTTCCTTCCACAAACTGATGGCTACCCCTTGCGACGATATGTATCAAGATAGCGTGTCATTTAACTCTGCCTTGCGCAGTCCTCTCTTCGATCTTAATAGTAGAATTTCCATGTTTCATGTGAATATTAGAAGCTTGACGAAAAAACAGTTCGACATAGAAACAGCTTTTGATTCAATGGATCTGCTAGCATTTACGGGGACATGGTTCTCAAGCGATCATGATTTTGTTAATATCAATGAATATCGGTCCGAAAGTGTTTACCGTTTGAACCGTAGAGGGGGCGGAATTTCCCTTTATGTAAAAGAGAGTCTACATTATGATATTCTACCTGAATTGTCACAAATAACCGTCCATCACGACTTTCTTACCATCAACTTTTGTGGATCTGTAATTTCAACAGTTTATTTCCCGCCTTCGGGAACCCTTACTAACTTCAATCAATTCATCAGCAGTCTGTTTGAATATGCATCTGTGTTGTGTATGCCTATTGGCCTCATTGGTGACTGTATTATCAATGTGGCAATATCAAGTTCTCAAACACTAAAGTTCCTTGATGTATTGAATATTTCCACTGTACTAACTTTATGCATTTGCCAACGCAAATAGTGCAGCGATGTGAATCGCTCATCGACTTATGTGTAACCAGCCACCCTCAAAACACTGTCCTGGCAGGCATCTGACGTTTGACTTCAGTGATCACCTGCCGATTTTTTCTTTTTCCTACGCGTACAAAAGGTAAACAGGCGCAGTCATGTTCTTCCCATCTTCTACAGAAAAATGAATTCGAACACTATAGCGATTTTCCGGGCCTTGTTAGAAGCAGTGTAATAGAACCATTTTCATAAGGAGACAACTCATAAATAGCTGGTCTTACAACATCCTTTTGCACACAGTTAAGTAATGTTACGATAGTCTTCGCATTGACCCCGCTCAAAATGCACAAAAAATCCAAAAAGCCATGGGTGAGTCTTGAGTCATACGCAAGGATCAAGGAAAGAGATAAACTATACAATACATTTATCCGCTCAAGAGATGTTGGTAAATTACTGGAGTACAAGAAAGTTAGTAAAATGTTACACTGTGCTCTTAAGAAACCCTAGACTGAGTTTTATAAACGAAAATCATTTCAATTGCTAACAATCCTTGGAAAATCTGGAACGAAGTTAGTAGCCTTAACGGTAGATCTAGCAATAGGATACCTAGCACACTAAAATTTTAATGGCACTGAGTACTGCAATACTTCTTTAGCAGAGAAATGCATTCACCATTTCTTGAATACCTGTGCACCCTGACAAATCTGTGGTGCTGGACAAGGAGCCGAAACATACATACGTGCCGAAAGCCAAACTTCGATTTTTCTTGAGCCTTGTTCACAAGTGACTATCTTTTCCTTCCCGACCTCCTTATAAGAAAGCCCAGCAGCTGGGGAATATGATGACCAGCAGGGCATGAGTGGAGTGCAACTGTACGTATGTGCTTATAGCAGTTGTAACTTTACACAACAATGAGTTTTGATTCCAGGCGCCAGACATGGTCCATGACCTTCCGCCTGCACTCAGTCCGGAATATGATGACCAGCAGTTCATGAGTGAAGTGAGTAGAGCTCTTTTCAACTCTATGTATGTGCATGCTATGGTTGTAACGTTGCTCAACAAGGAGTTTTGTTTGATTGTAAACTCTCTTATATCTAACCAAGCACATCTTTGAAGTACAATTGGCCAGTTTAATGAACCCTTAGTGCATATGCACTTCTTTTGAGGATCAAATTAAAACGCTGTACCAAAGTGAGTATCCGTATGTGATCAGGGCCGGCCTTATCTCATTCAACTCCCAGTGCAAACTCCTCCCAATGCCCCCCACACCTCCCTCAGTCATCAAACTCATCTTTTGTCTATGTTCATCTTTTATCAATTCATTCTTAAAGGGGGGGGGTGGAGCTGGACATCTGAAGTTAAAGCGAAATTGTTTTGACAGAAGGCACCTGCCTGCAAGCACTTTTTTCGCTCTTTAGTTCCTATCCCTCCCTCTGCACGGTTAACACAGCTCGTCCAGTGACTGCACAAAACGAGAATGAGACGTGCACAGACAAACAGCAAAGTTTCTTCAACCCCTTCCCTCCTCCCGTTTCTTTACCTAGCGGAGCTATGGCAAGAGAGTCCTGTGCAGAAATTCTAATGTACTACAAAAGACGGTGGAAACGATGCCATGTCAGGAGGCTTCCAGAGGCGGTTTTCGGAAAGGCCCTTTCCCCTTTGCAGCCCTCGTTTTTGGAGTCCTGCAAGCAAGCATGTTGATTAAGCCCTTCACAGAGCACACGGATTATGTCTCTCGTGAAGGAGAAAAACAAGAACGGTCTGGGCTTAGAGATGAGGGGGAAGGTGGCAGCTCTCAGTGCAAATCGGCGCCCCGTTGACGGTAGCGCTCTGTGCGGCCGCACTGCTCAACCATCCCAAAAGGGCGGCGCTCTATGTGATGACACCTCACATGTGTTTTGTAGTGTTTGCAGACCAGCAGTGTGTTCCAGTTTAAAGTGATAGGTAATGTTGGGTATTATGTTGCTTTCTTGTCAGGTTGTCAAAGGTTTTCTGCTCTCCCGACTTTTTGTTCACTTTGTGTCACTGTTTAGTGCAGAACGCCACCTCCAGAAGGTGTGGAGTGTATAGACATTATTTCGCTTATACCGCGTCTCTTATTCTTCATGCTTGGGCTTTCATAATTCGAGCTTTTGGTGCTTCGGTGCCACAGTGGGAACAAAGTACATCTTTTTTTTAGAAGTTCATCTTGTATACGTTTTGTTTTTCAGCCTCACTTCCAGCATCATATATTTTGTCCAATTTAAAATTGTGCACAATCTCTCAATAGACATACCTTACAATAAAAAGTAAAACTGAAATGTAAGGGAGACCGGTCAAAAAAAAAGACGAGGATTAGAGGAGAGATGTACATCACAAATCATCGTGGCATGCGCGACTCTCCTAGCTCTTTCTTGACTGGTCTCACTTTAATACCAATGTACGAACTGATCCAGATATCAAATCTTGTGCATAACATTGAAACTTTATGTACTTCGAGGCACTTTATTATGACGCTTTGTTATACACAATATAGGAGAATAATGCACAGTTGTCAAAAGCAGCTCATTTTTTCTCAATTTTGTCTCTCCTAAAGGTCTCGAAACATGACATGTCTACGCAGTGGGAAAAAAGACTTCAATGATGACCACTGTTACGCACAGCTGCTCACTTTAGGGACTCTGCGAGAGTCATTTGCCAAGACTTTGTCTAGAGATGACATCCTATTATACACTGGACAGTCAGAAGGAGCCTTCCGCAACGTGCTGAAGACAATCTCAAGGCTCGCTCAAAAGCCTAGTATTGTGTTCAGAGAGGAGCAGTTGTTACGTTTGTTGAGACTACGTCTTGGCTTGCTATATGGCCACCTGGCTGGAATTTTGCAGATTTATGTGTCGATCGCTGGCACACAGTTTGGGTACTACATGGTTGCATACTACATGAGGCAATTAAAGATTGTTATATGGCTTCCAAAAGGTATATCAAAAATAGGATGCCTCAGTCATTTATAAAGAGTGGATATGGTCAAACCACCTGTATCTTGGACTGCACAGAGGTCTTATTGCAGTGTCCCCAAAACCTGATGTCCAGGGCTGACAGTAGAATAATTACAAGGCCCGTTTGTTTCAAAGGCTTATCGAGGCCGCGCCTCAGACGTATTCATAACACGCTACTGTAACATCGAACAGAACTTCATCCGTGGCTACAAAATTATGGCTGGCCGGGGATTCACGCAACCA
The DNA here is from genome assembly GCF_055883805.1 of Amblyomma maculatum. Lineage (NCBI taxonomy): Eukaryota > Metazoa > Arthropoda > Arachnida > Ixodida > Ixodidae > Amblyomma > Amblyomma maculatum. The sequence goes on along the minus strand of NC_139348.1, from coordinate 56,864,295 downwards.
GAAGTGCAAGGTTTTCGGCTGAACACACCAGCTTTCACAAAAGGTTAGTGCTCAACATTTACGAACATTGCAATCAAGCCGTGGACCAGCCTCTGCCATTGTTTCCTCCGGGTGCAGCGCTCAGTGAGTTGCAACTAGGCAGTGAGAGGGAGGAAGGGCCGTGAGGGGAAATGAACTGTTGTGCAAAGACGTGAAAATGCACGCATTAGTGTCGCTGAAACACTGACTGGCTAGTGTGATCTTCTGGCAGAACGAAATGTTCTCTAGTGAGGAGTTCTTGAAAACACATGCCTTAGTTTATGCCAGAAACGCCACGCCATTTTGACATTATACCGAGCCTGTATACGTGCGTGTACTCTGGAAACACCAGCATTAACCCGATACCCTTCGGAAACCCTTGCCCAGGAGCGTGTTAGATGAGGGCGGCCGAGCCACAGCATCGTTTCGTTTTGTGCATGCGCAGCTCAATCTTCTTTCCGATGTGAGGACCGCTGGTAGTTTCTCTCAAGCAGTCTTGTGTCATGTTCATTTATCTCCTTTTCATTTCTCGCTTCTCGGCCCAGTCACACATCCACCTCGCACTTTCGAAACGCCAAAAGGCACGGAATGCCTGTTGTTCAGTGGAATGGCAAGTCCGATCACTACAGCCGACTATAAGCAAAAAGTAATGAGGAGGGCACCTTCAGCAAGGCCAGGTGCTTCAAAAGGGAAACTGAGAGTGAATGCACGAAATTGTGCCGACGCATTGCATTATGCGGTCCTTACCGTTTGTTATGAAAAAGGAAGTCATTGTTAAAATGAGAAACAAAACTGAAGCGTTTACAAAGGAGCCTGCAGACGCCCATCGACTCCCAGCTCCAAAAGCTGTTTCGCGCCTAATGTTCTCTGTTGGTATGTCGTCAATATGCGTTGGTGATTTTGCAGTCTGAATGAGGAAATCATTTTGCACCTTCTGTTGGTGCAAGTGGAGGTGCAAATAGTTAAATGCATGTCATAATTGGGCAGCTTGCTGAGAGAATTTCCTCGCAACTTAGACGTGCAAATGTTGCTGCCTTTTTCTTAAATATGCGCTTTTAATGGGATGTATTGCTGAATTATCATTCAAGGGGCACGATCCCTGCATCTATGTGTTAAAAAGAAATTGACTTTAAAGTAAACCAGGAGGACAGACGACGTAGAAAGCATGTTGCGATTCGGTGAATAATGCGTGGAAGCGAGGGAGCGGCTGCCACAACTCCTTACCGGGTGTGGGTGACCCTAGCGACGCCACTGATAAAGTTTTCATTCTATCAGAAGCTTAGGTAGTGACTGTCCTAATAATATGTATAGCAGTTGGTCTGCACCACTATTGAAAAGTCCTTACCTTCTTCAATTACGTTCATTATGACTGTCTCCGTGGCTTCGATGGTTCCCCCCGGCCATGGCTGCAGGTTAAAAAAAGAGCTACTACTTTAGTGCATGTTCAGTTTTTGAGTCAAGTCAAAAGACACAAGTTTCTTCAGCGAATTTTTATGAGATGGCGGTAAATATCTATTAGGCATAAAATTTGGCACAGCTGGCAAAAAATAAAAAATCTATCAGTAGCCGCAGGTGCTATTTCCAGGCACCTATTAGTATCGCCCCTCTGTGTAACTTTGCCCTGTTCAAATTAATATTATACGTATAGATTATTTCCATACTTTTTAAAAGGCTGTGCTCTGGAAGTGCGGGCGAAATACACACATTCTTTTTGCTTCTTGGAACTTACTGTCAGAGCCACTTTCACTTGTCTGTAAAGGATAGTTCGAATTCTTCGATGCTCCAGGCGTGGGACCAAAGGCAAAAGGGCCTAATAGTATCAGACCACATCCAGACATCGTTTCAACACAGCCACGAAGAAATGACTAGAAGCAAGAAGGGGATAAAAATAAAATGGCTTGAATATGCATAGAAAAAAAGTTAATGGGTAATGATACACAAGTAAACTCATTGCAATATTTGTTAAATATACATAATTAAATATACATAATATACATAATATACATAATTTTATGCTTAGCATATTTAAATAAAGCCAATGCTGTGGTGGCTTTTGTATGCCAAATTGCATAATTTGAGGAATATGTCACAAACGAAGCAACAGCATATTGAGAAACTCAGGGCCAAACAGAGGCATGGCATTGGATTTCGCAGTGCTGCTATTAACAATCTGCTAAGTTAAGGGAATTAATGTGTCAACAATTGCATATTGCCAGCTTAGGAGTATAGAGTACCTCATATCTCAGTATATGCAATTTGCTGCAAACAAATATTCCTAGCTTGCGCATTAGTATGCATGGCTGAGTGCAAAATGCTTAGAGTGCATGTCCGCCATGCGAAAAAAATTTCTTAATTACCTATGCAAAGTTTCATGGGTGAAGGAACGCAGGAGAGTTAAAAGATGTAGATGCTTAGGCTTACCCATATGAATTGGCGCGATAGTGGCGCGCTCATTGTGTCACTTCTAAACCCCACACCTCACGTCCCGCCTTCGCTTCAAATGTGTAGCTAGCTCATACTACGCATTCTTCACCGCCTTGGCGTTTGTCTTATCAATGAATGAATGTGCAGTGAATGTACAGCAAGAACACATTTGAAAAGTAGCAGCCAAGCAAAACTAAAGTTGATGCTTTCAGGCATTTTACACAAAGTTGTGTCATTGTGAAATTTTGTGGAGTGCAGTGCATCTGCACGGCTTTCTTTGATCCAAGGGAATAACACTGCATATCGCCATACAGTGCATTTTATGCCAACTAGCAAAGAACAACACATTGTTTAATTCACAAAAGTGACCTAGGCAGCGCATCTTATCCCATTTTTCTGCACAACAATTTTTTCCACTGGATTGTTTTTTTCTGAATTTCTAGTGTCATGTTTTTCGACGATACAAGTTAACATTATTCATTGCTTTGTGCAATACTAAACTAGAGGGTTCAATTTCTTGAAATGTGGGTATAATTTGGTGGAAATAAATCTTACATCGAAATGCTGAATGGCACCTGAGTAAGCTAGATAGCATATTCTGATTATTATCTAGTTCAAGAAAGAGTAAGCCTCTTGGGCAACGACGGCTTCTTATGTTTGAATGTTGCTGCATGGAATCAGTAAGGGGAGTTTGAGATATTTCAAAGATATCATCACTCATTCCACTAACACAGTAGCAGGTGATAACTTTTATGCTGTAAGTGAGCAAATCTGCTTGTATTCATTACTGATCTGTAGCTTGCCTCCCGAGTACATGTCTGTTACTCGAGAAAGCAGCTAAATAAAATAAAACGTTTTAAACCTGGGCATACTCTTAGAAATATATGCGCTGTCAAAAGGCGCCCCCTACCTCCCGAATTATGATGTGATTATGCACGCTCTAAACATAAAAAACATATTTTCTGATCTGTGCACATTAGGTGAAGCTGCACTGGATTTAATAGTCATTAGGGCCATTTTCCGCAAGAAAAATAGGGTTATCCTTGCCGCGTTCAACATCCTATTTTCCACTCCTCATAAGGTCCACGCAATCTCGAATGTTGGGCATTTGATCTCCAAAATTGCAATTTTGTCTTCAATGATTCCATCAGGTGTGGCAGAGAACTACAGCATTTCAACATGCACAACTGTGTCAGTCTGTGTGGCAGCAAAGCCTTTCTTTGCCGCAAGGTGGGCACGAGCGACTGGCTCCATCTGCTTGCGATGTCTCGTGGCTGCATTTCCAGTAAAACAGGAAAAGTTATTCTCAGAGCCGCCTTCTCACAAGCAGTCATCTCCCTCTTCGTCACTTTGCTTGCGTTGGAAGCTGTGAGACGCAGTTTGCGCGAACAAAACGAAAGTGCTAGAATAGCAGCTTGGGCATGTTGGTTATGCATCTTGAGGATAACAGCGCGGAGCACAGGACGGGAGCACAAGATTAGAAGACGACACAACGAGCGCTGACTTTCAACAACGTTTATTTTGGAACACTCTCAACTTCTTATACCCTAACAACACAGACGCGTACAAATGACTTGCACATATTAGCAAAGTTAAAAAAACCAAACAAAAACATAATATTAGATAAATAAATACACGTGCCGCATAACCTTTTCTTGCACACAGCGTGGTGCACTCTCTAAACACTCTTGGAGACGATTGAATAATTCAGCAGTTCGATTTCTTTTTGTGTTAACAGCAGGGACGGTTTGCAAGTTACACATCGTTCCTGCAGTCTAGCTATCTCAGCGGCTTCAATTATCTCACGAACCAGCGCCTCATTATGTTTTGCTAGAACTTTACATTGTGTGAATTGCACGCAGCAAGTTTTTGACGCGCACTCTCTTCCATGGATCCCCAAATGCCTGCTTTTTTGTTCGACGTTGTTTTTGTGTTCTTTCAGCCTGTCATTTGTGCACCCTCCAGTCTGTCCTACGTATTCCTTCCCACACTTCAAGGGTATGGAATAAACAACGCCTTCCGCGCACTCCACGAATCGACTCTGGTGGTTTGTTACGCACCCCCTCTGCATTTGCGATCCATCAGCGTTTACACGTCGGCAGGGGCTTTTCAATTTTTCAGGAGCAGTAAGCACAACATTACCGCCTGCTCTACGACCGATCTTTTTTAAGCGATGGGAAATGTCGTGCACATACGGTTTGGTCACAATCCTGCGCTTGTTTGTTGTCTCCCTGTTCTCGTCACCTTGTTGAGCACCGACACGCTCGAGTCTCAACTTCTTGTTCAAACGTTCCGCAACAGAAACAAGCAAATGTGATGGGTACCCAGCTCCTGTAAGGCGGTCAACCTGGCGATGAAAACTGGCCTCCATGGTGTGAGTGCATGACTTCTTGAGAGCATTTGACAAACAAAGGTTTGTAACTGCTCTTTTCTCAAGTTTGGAATGAGCCGAGTAGAAAGAGAGTGGCGCCTTGTCACCTCTGGGTTCATAAGCCCAGCAGACCTTCCCTTGCCCGAAATCAAGTCTGAGATCTAGAAATCTCATAGACCCCTGTACCGGGACATCGTGGGTAATCGTGAGCGGCTGAAGAACGTGGTTAAAGCACGCCACTACTTCCTGAGCTACGTCTTGGGCGTTCGTGCCGCGGCCATCACAGAGCACAAGGTAGTCATCGACGTACCTAAACACTTTGCGGACGCTTGTGCCGGGGAGGGCGTTAAGAAGGAATCTGTCTTTCTGGCCGAGGTACAAGTCACTGAGGATTGGTGCAATACAAGAACCTATGCACACGCCGCTTTTTTGGAGATACATGTTACCCTCCCAGAGGACATGGGTAGACTTCAAATAGACAGCAAGCAGCTCCAAGAACCCGCCTGTCGACACACCACAGGCATTTTGGAAAGTGATTGCACCGTACGCATCTATGCAAGTTTCTACACATTCTAGGAGATCATCTTGGGGAATCGAATAGTACAGATATTTTACATCTACCGAACATGCTGCAAAGTCAGTCCTAGAATTGTCATTTAAAAACATTATTAAATCGTCTGATGATTTCACCTGGAAAGGGTCGTCACAGTCTAGTAATTTTAGTTTTTCCTGTAAGAACTTGGCGATAATTTTTTGCCAGGCATTTGGGGATCCATGTAAGAGACTGAGCGTCAAAAACTTGCTGCGTGCAATTCACACAATGTAAAGTTCTAGCAAAACATAATGAGGCGCTGGTTCGTGAGATAGTTGAAGCCGCTGAGATAGCTAGACTGCAGGAACGATGTGTAAGCAAACCGTCCCTCCTGCTAACACAAAAAGAAATCGAACTGCTGAATGTGCAATCGTCTCCATGAGTGTTTAGAGAGTGCACCACGCTGTGTGCAAGAAAAGGTTATGCGGCACGTGTATTTATTTATCTAATATTATATTTTTGTTTGTTTTTTTAACTTTGCTAATATGTGCAAGTCATTTGTACGCGTCTGTGGCGTTAGGGTATAAGAAGTTGAGGGTGTTCCAAAATAAACGTTGTTGAAAGTCAGCGCTCGTTGTGTCGTCCTCTAATCTTGTGCTCCCGTCCTGTGTTCCGCGCTGTTATCCTCAAGAAAAAAAAAACAAAGTGGTGCTGACTGGCTCTTTGTCTGGTGTTGGAGGGTCCTGGTACCTGCTGCTGACAAAATCACAAGCCTGCCGTAAAACTCCCTGCACCTGCTGTAACAATCCAAATCGTGGTCACCATGAGTTGCTTGGTCAGAGGAGAATGTGCTTCGGCGTTTGTGCTGTTGTCTTGGAGGCGCATTGATGCCATCATGGTATTTGTATTGGCTACAAGTACAGAGTACTGCATATGCCATAGTGAAAATTTCTTTACCTGGAATTTTGAAAAGACAAAAATACGGCGACACTTTCTGCAGTTTTCTGATGTCCTCTTCAGTGGGCAGAAAACACACTGGTCTCTGACGTTTGGGAGGGATACTGTCTACTGTATTTTTCTCCAGCATGAATGTAATGCCTTCAAGAGAACCTGCCTCAACATTGCGCGTCGTCCCTCGGTTCCACAGCACGGCTTGATCGGTGCAAGATGTGGCAGTGAGGCCTTGTGAGAAACAGCCATGTTAATTTTCCATAGGATTGCTCCTACATGACTGCAGACATTGCCTTTGACTGCCATACATGAGCATCCAGCAGTGATGGCTTCACCATCTCTCCTAGCACGAAGCCACACAAATTGTGCTGCAGCACTGAGAGACGGTGAGGCGCATACATTGCCCTTGACGTAGCACAAGTCACTCAATGTGGAATGGACAAGCAGCTTCCCCACCCATCTAGTCTGCAAATAGTTGTACGACTTCAGCGATTTGTAATTGTTTAGATCCTGAAAATCACTGGCTTTCGAGCAGACGAGGTAGTAGATGTCTGGGCTCTGGGTTATTGTCGGATATCTTCTGACCATGCTGTGGCATTATCTGGATGGTCATATGTGCGGTTACCTAGAAAAGAACCAAAGAAAAACAGACTGTCAGCATCACATATTCTTGCGGGTTAAGAAGATCTTCTACATCAAAAGAACTTATAATAGAAAACTTTACTTTTTGAATAAAATATTGTCAGGCATGCGCATAGAAGAGGAGAAGAGAGTGCAAAAAGAGGCTCTCCGGAATAGAGAAAGAAGAAGAAGAAGAAGCTCACCGTCTGTTACGTAGCACATCAGGCTAAGGGGCATAATCACTCTGTAAATAAACCCTAACAGTGTGGTGGAAGGTGCTGCAAAGATCACCACGGATTCCTCTCTACCTCGTTCGAGCCGACGACTCGCTGGGCTTCCCCCTTTGACCACCACAATGATCCAAGACGGTGACGCACGGCAGCCAGGTCCAGCGGCACCCGTATGGCAGCATTACCGTGGGCCGCGGACCTTTTCTGGCAAGGCTGGCGAAGATTTGGATGAGTGGCTCACCAATTACCAGCGGGTGAGCAAGTACAATCGCTGGGATGCCACTGTAATGCTGGCAAATGTTGTTTTTTTCTTAGACTCCACAGTCCTGACATGGTTTGAGAACCATGAAGCGTCTCTAACGAGCTGGGATGGTTTTGAAGAGGAGATTCGAAATTGTTTCGGGGATACCACGGCAGAACGGAAATGCGCTGAGCAGACTTTATTCCAGCGAGCCCAAGGGCCTGGTGAAACATGCAAAATGTACATAGAAGAGATCCTAAAAGTCTGCAAAGCGGTGAATCCGAGCATGTCTGACGAATACAGAGTTGGCCACCTCTTAAAGGGCATCGCGGTGGATGTATATAACTTTTTAATTACAAAAGAAAACTTCTCCCGCGGCCATGATCAAGCACTGTCGTACGTTCGAAACGTTAAAGCTGCATCGCATAACCTCGAAATTCGGCCGTCTGCCTAACGTGACCACTGTTGCAAGCGTGGATTCTCACGAGCATTCACATGAGCCTCCGAATTTGTCCGAGATGATTCGCCAAATTGTCCGTGATGAGCTCTCCCGCCATCAAGAAGTGAACCGCAGTGCAATCCCCTGTGATAGCTGCTCCCTGCAGGCAGCTCCCATCCAGTGCTCTTCTTGGTGTTCTACCGCTCCTCCTCCCATCCGTGACCACCGAAACGACTTATATGGCCCTGCTCCTCCAGCTCGTTCCTACCTACAGGGCGCCACCTCCTCTGCAACAACCCCAGCGGCTGGACTTTGCTGATCGCTGCGATCCTGTTACCGAGGGCTATTATTTGGACTGTGCTCGTGAACCACCCGTCTGTTACCGCTGTGGTAGGCTTGGCCACATATCCAGATTCTGCCGCCGCCGGAACCCGGCATCACGCTACCAGCGCCAATGGACAAATCGCCGTTTTACTGTGAGTCCAGAAGTCCATGACCCTACCTACCCCCCTCCTTCGGGCTCCTACCGTTACGTACCACCACGCAACGACTCGCCAGTTTCTGATCGCAGTCTGACTCCTCTACGCCCGTCCGCCTCACGTTCTCTTGACACCATTTTGCCGTTCTCTCTCGACACCGAGCCGTCTGTTTCGAGCACCCTCTGCCCCGCTGAAGAGGCTCGTCGGGTCGCCCGATTTCGCACTCTGGCCTCGCAGGACCGCTCTAAGCAGCGCTACGATCGTGGGCATCAGGATGACTCCTACCTTTCCGGCGACTTAGTGTGCCTCTGGACACCTCTTCGTAAGCGGGGTTTGTCCCAGAAGTTGTTGTCGCACTACACAGGCCCATTTATTGTGCTCAAACGCATCAATGAGTTGAATTACGTCGTGTCTCGCCAATGTTGCCACGGTCGCCCCTCTCGGAAAACAGAGGTAGTTCATGTAGCAAGAATGAAGTGCTGCGACTCTCGTTGGGGACTCTGACAGCCAGAGTCTTCGTCTGCCAAGGGGGAAATGTCAGGCATGCGCATAGAAGAGGAGAAAGGAGTGCAAAAAGAGGCTCTCCGGAATAGAGAAAGAAGAAGAAGAAGCTCACCATCAGTTACTTAGCACATCAGGCTAAGGGGCAGAATCACTCTGTAAATAAACCCTGGCTATATATTGCCAAGAAGCACTGAGAGAAATGTCACAAAAGTGCAGCAACAATCAGCCATGAATAACAAACAAAACATCATATGTATGACCACAGTCGAATCTCAACTGTCTAGAGCACCCGAAGCATGCGATGGAGGAATTAAAGAGAAGTTTTAAGACAGCTACATATTTTACTTTTACTACCCATGCTCTACCTCAAGAGCAGTTATGTCAACCGCACCGACACAAAGACATTGCCCCTTTTAAAGCAGCTGACAAAAACGTTGGCTTAATTTGCTCCACACCACATCGTTTGAGCCTTGTAAACAACTGAGATAAACTCTGAGCCGTCAAACTTTATTTGCTGCACCTTGCATTCGAATGATGCTCATTGGAGCTTAACAGAGCTATATTTAGGTTTTGGAGAGCACTCATTTGTTTACTGGTGACGAGAAAATCTGTCTGCTATCCTACATTTATAGTCTAACTATTTTATGGGAAAAACACTGCTCTTTTAATGATGTCACAAGCGTCACACGCAACATTTTCATGAGCCCCAATGTCAGGCACACTGGTAGATTGCTGCAGATTTGAAGTTCCTGTGTTTATGGAAGTCAAAATTTGCAACCGTACATTTTCATGCTTCTTTGCTTCACATTTTTTACTCATTTAAATGCAATTGCGCCCGTTACCTTTCGGATATAATAAACACCAACTTTTGTAATGAACAGATTCTTACACAAACTTTGACAGAGTGTAGTAATTACAGTTTATTAGCAGAACCACAGAAAAGGGTACATACGCTGCCTAATGTTTCTGTATATAAAAATCTATAGATACGCAGAACCACAGATTGTAGCTGACAGCAATGACTGAAGAAAGCTGACTTCTAGATTAACATGACCAGCAGCTTGAATAGTACATCTGAATTATTAGACACTGCTTTTTTTTACAGCGATGGTTGCACAGCAGTGTTTCTATGCAATTATTTAAAGTTCGAAAAATATTGTACCTCACTGTTTACTTGCCACGCTACTCCGATAATCTCACACATTCGGAAATATTTGGTATCAGTATTCAAAACGGACTATAGTTTTTGTCTAGTATTGCCCGATACAAAACTCCTGGAGCTATCCGGGCCACAGGTATGCGCGACTAGGGGATGCAACAGACGTTTCGTTCACCAGTCGAGAACACCTCACTGCGCCTTAAAAGCGATCGCTTACATGTCCAATACTCTATGAAGTCAATCGCAGACATCTTGCTTTCAACGCAGGCGATGCGAGCGAAAACGGTCATGATTTCTGCCGCCCACTCACAAAAACACGTTTTGAGCGGCCGCGGCGGCTTGAGCATCCACCGCGGTGATAGTTCCAGCACATTCAGAATTTTTCGTTGTGTAGCCAATGCTTCTCGCAGCATTCACTCAATCGCTCGTATGCTAACTTGATTTTATTAAACTGCAGAAGGAATTATTTTGGTGGCGCCGTCAACATAGGCTGAAACGCACGCGCGTTCAGAAAGAGCTAAAGCCTGTGTTTTTTTGCGTGTTTCGATTGTTAATTTTCAAATCGGAAAATATTGAGCGTCACACATTTTACTATGTTAACATAGAGGGCCTCACCTCCGATCTCGATTCGCGACCTCAGTTAAGAAGCAGAAGAGCATGACGGCGTAGAAATGGGCTGCGCCGAAGGCATAACTACTCGTCAGCACGCCGTGTCGGGCGCTGATCGCACAAGTTTACGATCGCAGGTAGCACTCGAAAATAACAATGACGCCAAGGCAGATATCTTGCTGCAAACAGAAACTGTGATCCTCCGACCAAAATGTCAAAACCAAAACGCCACACAAGCGGATGAATTCGGAGATATTCGTGAATGGCAACATCCCGTAGAAGTAGGTAGCAACAGCCCATGATGGCGCCGGCACGGAGAGACGCTAGGCGGCACCACACAGAATCTACGCGGCACCAGCTGCTGCAAGATGGCGTCGTGCAAAGGGGCCTCATTGCAAATATCATTCCATTGGAATACAGTCGACCATTCAAAGTGTTTAGCCACCAACGTGCCCTTTGCTGGCTGGCGAGTTTGAAAGACCCCCCCCCCCCCCCCGACCACCTTGATTGATCTTACGCCTTCAAATATATCAGATCCCGTTGCTATATTAGACTAGTGCCAATCATTCTGACGCAGCCTCCTTGCCATGCACCCCTGTTGGTGCGCACCCGACAGCAGACAATGACGACGCCTTCTTGGGAACAGTAAGCGCTAGTAATTTTTCACTAAAGCAGCACTCGGACCCAGAGTTCAGACATAGCGGATTAATAAGAAGGCCATAGCGCTCCCCCTCCCGCTGTGTTCAGCGTCTGTTCTGAACACAGCCTTGTAGAATTATGTTCTTGTGATAAACTTCGCACCCTCTAGGACCACATACCTCCTTGGCACGCCTAAGAAATTTCGAAAGGAAATTTTCCTGCTTGGACCCAATTAATCGACTGCAGAGTATCTCATGATAGCTCGCACATTGCACCGCATTCAAGGGAAGTATTACTGGCTGAATTTTAGTGCCGATGTTGTCTATTTCGAAGGCAATATGCCGTGTGTGCGAATGACGCGAAATGCCTCCTGTGATATATGCTGTGCTTTTGAATCCGATACCACCATTTAATAAGCACTTTCAACAAACAGGGATATTTCGCCTTAGCGCCTTCTAAAATTTATCAATGCCTAGCAAGTAGATCAATGCATAGAAGATGTATGGCCCGGTACGCCGAAACAAAAGCCCTCTTTAATGGTATTGCAGTAGAGGTTGCCGAGTATTTCGACACACGTATTCGTTAAGGACACTGCGGAGCTGCAGGAAACCATATTGACCTACAGGTATACAAGCCACCGGCGTACACGAGCCTAACATCCCCGAACAGAAGGACCTAAAGAGAGCCTCCACAAAACGATCACAGCCATGCTTGCCATGTAGGCCGACGAAACATAAGACGCCAATGTACCACACTGTCTATGGGACACGACCGACAACCCAAGCGAACCTTTTCAAATTTGTGTATGGCAAGAAGTACTACATGAAGCTCAACGTAATGCACGTAACAGGCGAGGATAGTCTTCACGTGTCCGCCTACCCCTACTTGAATAGAAAGCCAGCGCTTCGCCTGGCTGCGCATTAAATATCAGCATTGCACCAATGCCCAACGATACAATTTGCGAAGAGGCGACGCATACTAAAATTTAATGGACCAAGTGTTGGTTTCGCCGCCTATACTCCATCACGGACTCAGTGAAAAGTTTTGAGGCGGTACCCATGCAAAGTTCTTCGAAGCATCGAATAAAATTACATTAAGATCTTCCCAGAAGGCGCGCCCACATCTATCGGTGCCGGGCGAGCCGAAGAATAACGCGTGATAAAGGCCCTAGGTTTATTCTAAATTTTGTTTAGGTTTTAAGTTTATTTTCTAAGCATCGAGGCGATGCCTTTATCAAGGGGTGTAATGCTGAGAAATATTGAAATATTTATTTTTTACTTTGAACAGCCGCCAGAACGTGGCATGCTCATTGTGATTTTAACACGCGGAAATGCCTTTTTCGCGCTCACAGTCGCCGAGACTCACCTTTATCACCATCTTTGTCGCTCAAGATGAAACGAGATATATGTAGAACAATATCAGTCACTCGCGTCCGATTGCACAATGTTCCAGGCAGTTGTGGCCAACTTTTGCACTTTATCTAGGCGCTTCTAGCACTGCAAATACAAAAGCATTCGCACTTCGACAAACGACGAGGACGTCATTGCTGCTATAGCCGCTCCCGAATTGCTTAGGTTTTTTGCGTGTAAAATTCAGTTTAATGAAGTGTTCACTCAAGTGAAATCCGAGTCTCTTCGATTGAGGCTACGGCCTTGACACGAAGATGTAGAACTATTTATTTGTTTTATTAATACATACTGCAGCCCTCTTGGGCTTGTGCAGAAGTGTGTAAAATATACAGGGAAGAGCACAGCGGCAAGTAACCGAGACAATAGGAGCAGAACGACCAATTGCAAAAAGAGGCAATCTACTCAATAGCCGCTAAAACAACTCTAAGAAGGGAACGAGTTAAGCCAGGCATTGGTTTCCTGCATTTGGTTATGCTTGGAAAGAAAATATTTAGAACTGTCGGTATGGGCAGAATAAGGAGCTATGTTTAGGCTCCTGTAAATAATTGTTTCAGAAGGCATTGAAGGAATTGGGTAACAATTTGGAGAGATGCGACAAAAGGAGTTAATAATCGAACACATAAATTTTAAAGACTCAGCTTTCGGCGAGCGGAGAGCGATTTCAAGCCTAGTGATCAATCCGCTATGGAGGGCGACAAATTTTTTCTAGACTATCTCGATTTGGTTAATTTCAAGTTGTTATGCGGTTTGCATGCAGGAGAAGCGTATTCGAATAGTCGATGGATTACTGACTAAAGCCCTGCTCACACTAACGGGAAACGTCTCGCAGCGGCGTATCGTGCACGGCGCCGATGCGTCGCAGCTCCTCAGAAGGACGCTCACATTGCGCCCGTTGTCCTGCTGCGTTCGTCGTGGAATTTAGAGGAGGTGAAGGCGAGCGGAGCGAGCACGGGTAGTCACGTGACAAGAGAGAAGGGAAAGCGCGCGGTTTTCTCGAGCACAATTGAGCGGGCTAATCAATTGACACCAGCGATGCTCGCTCGCGCCGCCACTGTCGGGAGGCATTGAACTTGGATTGACGTCATGGTCTGCGATTCGCTCCGATTGGCTACTCCATTCTGCGGGACGGGAAGAATAGCTCCAGACCCCATCGCTCCGCAGAACGTCAAACAAGTCAGCCTGAGGGAGAAAAACCAGCTTCGGCGGGAAGCGGCGCGCGGAAAACGTCCAGCGTTGCGCGTTTTCCCGCTAGTGCGAGCGTGCCTTTATACGTAATAGCTTCGTGTCCCAAGAAACTGCGTTTATAGAGCGACGCAGGTATCCTAGCCTTTTAAGTGCCTTTCTAGGAACTTAATCTAGAAATATCTAGGCATAGAATAGTGTAATGTTTGTTTTCTAAACCAAGATATCCGTCCTATTAGTTTTACACACATTGGAAATATCGTAGTTCACTCCTTACTCACCGGAAAGTTTACATTGAAAATAAATTTATTAACAGGGTGAACAGAAACGTACTGTGTCCTATATAAAATAATCAGAGTAAACGGAGTAGCTATAGGGCAGAAGCGCAACTCGCAACCATCTACCACGTATACTTATAATAGGCCATGGCATGTAGCCAGCATGTTTGTTTATAAATTGTTCCTGAAAAGATCACTTTATGGCTCCCTGTGCCCGCCTTCATGGCAGCCTTTCCCAATGAGTAATGGTTCGTCCTGAAAGCAGTTTGAGAGCGGCCAAAATTCTTTCGTAGGAATTACTTTAGTGGGTAAAAATTTGCAGATCTACCAGGGGTCACCACAGGAAGAGCTGTAGGGATCTGAACAGAGTCTTGGCGACATGTTCGTTACTACTTCAACTGGCTTTGAATTCTGCTATAAGAACAAATTGGCCCTCTTCTTGCATTCTCATCTTATAAGGCTATAGATAGCTCGCAGCGGGGTACATCGAGGTTGTAAATCAGAATCCAATGCATTTGCCAGCAATAAAAAGGCCGACCATGTAAGCGTTGTACTTCCGTCACCATCCTTGGTGATGTTGATGCTTCAAGCGACGACAAGGACGTTTTAAAAAATGCTCGCTCGAGACACTGATTTGAAACTCAAATAAACGTTCAGCACTTGTAGCTGTCGTACGAGATATTGCCTGCGATTTAAATAATAACGAGGGGCATCGAACTAATGCGGAAATCGCAAATTATTATGACCAAAAACATCTCCACTTAGCAGCCTTGCGAAGCTTATGAAGCCGCAATAAGATTGCAGTCCCTCATAGGCCGCGAAAGATGGCGGATTTCCCATCATGCTGAATGAAATCTTCGCATAGATCAATCTGTCGCAGTGAAGAAGCTGGTGACTCTCTTGGAGCTGGATGAATGTGCCAGAAGTGTTCTTTTAGGAGAAGCCTGTTATGAGGCCTTTTAAGGACCCCAAATGGTAAAATATTTTGACGAACACCAATTTAAATTTCAGTAAGCTAGATATCGAGACTTTGCTCTGAAACTACGCAGCGAACAGAGGCATAGAATATGTGCTTCAATTATGCTGTCATTACGAAACAAATAAACCCAAATTTTTGTCGCTATTTGTGCCTTAGGAGTGTCAAATAAATTGCTCCTTTTGAGCAATGAAGGCAACGAGCCCTTTTTACAAGGGGTGTGTGAAGTAGGAGCGTAATTACTGACACTTGCGTCAGATAAAACGGCCATTTTGTGTTAGCATTATGAGTAAGTATAGGTTTGGTGAGATTAAAACAGCCTCTTTACTAAACTCGCCACACTTGAGTCGCGCACAACTCCTCTTCGAGGATAGCATGCTCGTGTTGCAAGACAAAAGGGTTTTAAGCTGTAAATAATGTACTCTTAAAGTTCTGAAATCTTGTCAATTTGTCGAAAATAAAATGTAGCTTTCATTTCTTATAGGAGTTAGAACTTGGTTTTTTATGATTCTGCAAAGTGTTCTGGATCACTGTTTAGCAGCGAATTTTTTGGATTCGCCTAGACAAAACGTGAATAATATTTGTATACCTTTCATACTGTAATAATTTTTGTTCTGTATAATAAATTGTTAAAATAAAGATCTTATAGTGCATGCAAAGACCACAGAAATGTATGTCCCATTCAGAACGACGCACAAGCGAGTGAAATGTACAATCTTTTTATGTTATCTTTCTTAGCTTATTATTTCTCAGTAATAACTGTAAGCTTCGGCGATATAGTGTTAACGCTTTTCCTATTTGAATATTTGGGTGGGCTTCAGTAGAAGATGTATATTTTGAACTCCTCTGCGAAATATTTGTCCAGTGCCATTAAAACATACCAGATGAAAGTAATAAGCTGCAAAATAACCAACGTTATTTTCCAAGTAAAATTATACTGCCAACTTGAATGAAAGTGAGGGAACGAAAACATGTATCTTTTTTGTCATTGTTTGGCTGAAGCCTTCATTCAAGGTTATGCCATTTTTGCAGCCCAAGTCTAGCGAAAAAGCCATGTTTCGCAGGTTGTCAGTCCCTAAAATGGCATTCAAACTTATTTTTGTTGCGGCTCGCTTTGACGCCTGACACACTTTGCAGCTTGTGCGTAAACAACAACCATTCAGAAAAGAGCTTTAACTATAAACTTGTACCCAAGGAAGCACTCATTTTTCAGCATATGTACCCAGCTGTAGCTATTTTCAATTCGAGAATAAAAGTTTCCTCTTGGTTTTAATATGAAGATTTGTGTACCTGTACTAAATAAAGTGACTGAATGCCGCAGATTTGTAATTTCTGTAAATGATGACGACAATACCAATTGCGGTATATTTCATATACGCGAAACAAGGCAGAAGGAGACATCCATTTAGTAGACTCTCAAAGGTGACAGCTTCAATTCGCATAACTTTACGTTGTGAGAAACCTTTTAGATGTTGCGAAATATTCTTTCGAACGTGCTCATCGTACTGCTCCAAGCTTTCGCATCGTTGAAAAAAATTATCCAGCCTGAAACCTAGTATGGTGCCCGTTCATTGAAATGAAAAGACGCGCTGTTTCGTGTCAGACAGCGTTTGAGTGTTTAAAACACTCCATAATATACTGGTGCACTCCACTACCTAGGCAAAGTAGTTAGGGAGCTCGGCTGCTGATACCGAGCACATGGGTTTGGCACCGTCGACTGCAATTGGTTTGGGAACGCCCGTGCAATGTAATACCTAGTTCAGTACTTGTTCAGAGACACCGATGTTTAAAATGTCCGCATGCCTTAACTACTCCATGCCTCGTGGTCTTAGTCTCTAGATCTTCAAATTCAGCAAACCAAAACAAACATTACTGTCTGTTCAGAATGACATAATTTTCTCATGCATACAAAACTCTTCCTTCGAACCTTTATTGCGCATCATGTGCAAAGCCACTAATAAAGACTAATGTTCCACTTTTTGAAAAAGAGCAAGATCCGTCAGGAGGTTCTGAGTTAGGGATTTTTATGAAAAATTTTCTACATTCAGCATTCCCAAGAAAGTAGATAATATATGAATTGTTATGTATATTTTGTTAACATGGTAAATGTATTGCTAATTGGGAAGATTTCTGAACTGTTTGTACTATAAGAACAATGCCTAGAGAAAATGAACCTCCAACGCACATAGCCTTTGCTCATGCAACATGACAGACGCCTTGCTCGCTGATACTCTTCGGTTTAAATAACTAGAAATAGATAATGTCCACTCAGCCTTGAATAAAACATGGAATTAATTTATTTTGCCTGACGCAATTCGGTGGTCGTGCTCCGGAGGACGATGAAGTGCGACAGACTGCCAAAAGATGACGATGCTGAGGGTGGGCGGGTCTGAGGAGCATTCAACTTTGTGTAAGGACTGTTATCGCTTGCGGACCGTCCCAGCAACATCTCTTAGTGGAAGTGAGTCCATTCGATCCCCTGTGACACTTTGGATCTGCGCAGCGGCCGCCACGTCTGTACAACCACAATGTCTACAGACGCCGCTCCCTCAACATCCTCTGCACCTGCTGTCGTCATGGTCAACCCCTGTGACCCCGGAACCTTCTGCGGAACCGACGACGTTGATGTAGACGACTGACAGGCCTTATACGAACGCGTCAGGAAGCACTACATGTGAGATCCCACACCTATGCTAGCGAATATGATCTTCTATATGACTGGGACCCCGCCGATGTGGTGTCAAACTCATGAAGATTACATGATATCATGGAATATCTGCAAGCAGAAGCTCCTCGATTTGTTCGGAGAGCCTATTGGCCGCCCACTCACCGCAAAGAGCTCACCTCTCGTGCACAAACACCCGCAGAGTTGTATCTCACTTAGATCCAGGATGTCTTGTCTCTGTGCCACAAAGTCGACCAAACCATGTTTGAGACAATAAAGTCGGTCACGTACTAAAGGTCATTGCCAGCGACGCCTTCAACCTGCTATTTTGCAACGATTGTTTCACCATCGAGTCTGTGCTGCATGTGTGCCGACGTTTCGAACAAGCGAAACAGAGGCGAATTTCTCAACATTTAGACCAGCGTCTACTTACTACTCGACCGCCTACTAAAGACAGTAGCTTGCCCGAATCGTCCGCTAAGAACTTGAGGCAATGACTCCCGCAGCCTCGCCATCGCATACGCCAGACAACACCCTGGCAACTATATCACTCATTTAGGCTGCTGTTCGCCAGGAGGTTGCTAATATGGTCCTAAGTTCCGGCCGTGTCGCCGACGCCGCGGATTCCGGACCTGCCCTTCCAGCGATTTCTGCTGCCTTCTCCAACTCCGGTTGCTCACCCGATATCGGTGTTGAAATCCCAATGGATGGCGTACCCGTGACAATCACCCCATTTGCTTTACTTTTTCCCGATTTGGCCCCATCTCCCGTCACTGCAGGAGCTGTTTTTAGACGCGATCTCGTCAGTTGACCTACTTTAACTACCGTGGAGACTATGCTCCTCGATCGTTATTCCTTACCTCAGCCTGACCAGTTCCATGTTGACCCTGGTGCACTGCTCGTGTTGCCAACTGTTCATCGTCCCTGCAAGCCCGACAGTCTTGTTCTTTTCTTCCTCGCGGCATTTCTTCAGCGTCCTTTCCCGCCTACTTACCGGAAAACTACCTAACACAGTTCCCGGTGGTGATGCTGCATTTGTGACCCGAACCCGAAAACCTCTGCTGACTCCTACACTACGCAATAACCACATCGACGTCCATGTGGATTTAGTCTCGCTCTTATTGGTACCGGCGCCCCGCTTTCCAATCTCGTCTTCTCATTTTACTGTCGCCTCAAGAAAGTCCTTCCGCCAGCCGTATCGTCCACAGTTCGCGTCGTCGATACAGCCCTGCTGCTTTGGCTGGCATGTGTATGGCCCGAGTAACCATTTCTACCCGACATGCCCGAGCGTTCACCGTCCCAGAGGAATGTACCCACGACGCTATTCTTGAAACGCCTTTTAACAGACCGCTTTGCCCTCATTGAGAGCTCTACCGACCCACTTCTTTTAGACCTTCCACTCTGCTCTGCTCACCCCGCCTTCGCTCAGCACAATTCTGCCGCCTTCCACCTGAGCCTAACGTTTACATCATTATGTGGCCATTCCCACCAGTCCCATACGGCGACTATCTATCGCGTCCATTTACTGATGTCATCCTGCAGCTGTTCGCCACCCTTCCTCATCTAATTGTACATATCTCCAAGAACGGCACTACTAATGTCGTCCTTACCTTCTTATCCACTCAAGTTCTGATCGAAGGAAGTCCACTTGATGCGCTATCCTCGCCGACGATTGTGCCATTTCAGCTCTGACTACAGATCACCCAACTGCCGTCCCTGCAGCCCGCCCCTTGTCCTCCACATCACATCCTGATCCTGTTAACAGCATGATTACAGCTGATCTCGAACCTCAATTCACCGTGGAGTTACACAAGCTTTTGCCCACCTATAGTGACATTTTGCACTTCGGAACCCGCACATTGGCTCAAACTACTGTTGTCAGCAACCGCATTGACTCCGGTGACGCCATTTTCGATTGCCGAACGACGCGTCATTTTAACGGAGTTCTAGAAGATGGCGACGAATGACGTAATTGATCCATCGAGTAGCACCTGGCATCCCGTGTCGTTTTGGTCAAGAACAAAGATACCAGTTGGAGATTCGGCGTTGACTATCGCCATCTGTATAAGACCACGACGGGGTGGCGCAGGGGTAACGGCGCTCGACTACTGTTCCCAATGATGTGGGATCGAATCCCGGCCTCGGCGGCCGCTTTTCGGTGGTGGTGAAAAGCAATGCGCCCGTGTGCTGTCTGATTCAGTGCACGTTAAAGAACTGCAGGTGGTCGAAATTTCAGGAGCCCTCCACTACGGCGTCTCTCATAGCCGGAGTCGCTTTGGGACGTTAAACCTCACAAACGAAACCAACCAACCATTTGAATAAGATATCCAAAAATATGTATATCCACTTCCGCGTATCGACGACGGTCTTGATAGTCTGCACCGAGCCAGCTACTTTTCATCCATCGACTTTCGTTCCAGCCACTGGCGTTATCGAATTGAAGTCTTGCATTTTGGCGTTTGCAATGCCCAAGCAGCCTTTGAAAAGATGATGAACTCTTTTCTCTTTGGCTTGAAGTGGACCACTTGTTTGTGTTATCTTGACGACGCAATTGTTTTGCACCTCTATATGCGACAGCCACCTCTATTGCCTTTCTACAACTCTTGGAATTCTTGGTAAAGGCGGACCTCGACTAAATACCAAGAAATGCACCTTCAGGAAACAAGAAATCAAAGTGCTTGATAACTTGGCTGCCGGCGTTGAGCCTGACCCTGAAAAGGTTCGTGCGGTCAAAGGTTTTACGACGTCGCGTTCATCCACCGATGTTCGAAGCTTTGTTGGCTTATGTTTCAATTTTTAACCATTCGTCGCGAACTTCGCTGCCCTTGCTCTACCTCTCACCTCCTGAAGAAAGACGTTTCATTCTCTTGCGGTGGAAACAAGTTGCAGCTTTCTTGGGGAACACTGCTGCTCTCACTTACCAACCCATCTTTGTCCATTTCGACGCATCCGCCCCTACTGAACTCCGCACCGACGAAAGTGCCCATGGCATCGGAGCTATTCTCGCTCACCAACAACATGGCCGCACAAGGGTGATTGCGTATTCTAGTCGCCTCCTATCTACGCCCGAGCAAAATTATTCTATCACAGATAGTATCTTGTGCTTGTTTGGGCTTTCATGAAATGCTGCCCCTATTGTTTTGACCATCCCTTTGTGTTTATAACACCCCGTCATATCTTGTATTGGCCTTCCTCTCTCAAAGACCTCACTGGCCGTTTGGAACGCTAGGCGCTACGATTGGAAGAATGTACCTTTTCCGTAAGCTACAAGTTCGGCTGGCATCACCAAGATGCAGACTGCTCGTCCCGTCATCACAAGATTATGTTTGGATCCTTCACTTCATTTCATTCTCTTATCCTACGTCTTACCTCGGACCACCCTGATCCATTCCTCCCCTTATTTGTAGTACATGAGTCACCCTATACCGACGCAATATGCGACGAGATAGAGCTACCTATTATGTTACGCGGAACGCTATTAGCCGAGTCATCCCTACCATCTGCGCCACAGACATCGCTGACTTCCTTCAGGAAACGTGATGCTTCCTAACGGTATTTCTCTTTAATTACTAACTGAACGTAGCCGGTGCTTCTTTTCATGAGTAGTTGACGAAATCAACCGTTCGTGCTCCGTCCACCACATATTCAATACCGCCTATCACCCCAGACCAACGGCCACATGGAACGTCTGACTCGTACACTCACAGGCAAGCTTTCCATGTATGTTTCTGATAACCGCCAGAATTGAGACGTTCATCTACCCTTTCTGACGTTCGTCTGTAACTCGCCATTGCATTCTACCAATTGATGCTCTACATTTTACCTGCTGTTTGGCCAACACTCGTTACTGCCATCATACCTCCACTACCCGCGGAAGACGTCACCAGTACTTATGTCAGGGATGCCGTCGCCCGCGCTCATGATGCTCGTGAGATTTATCGTGCCAGGCTCTCTGAATCCCAAGACTCTCATAGATGCCGATAAAACAGTTGCCACCGTGATGTGCACTACACTCCGGGGTCTCTGGTCTTGCTGTGGCTTCCATGCTGTCAAGTGGGGTTGTGCAAAAAACGTTTGCGTCGTTACACAGGCCATTACCGTTTTCGCGCCCTGTAATTGACATCACATACGAAATTGAAGCTGTGCATTCAAAGTCCTCGTCCGCAGTGCCATCCTCCGAAATTGGGCATTTGTCCCGTATCAAGCCCTAAAAATCACGTTCAATTTCACTAGCGTGGAAAGCCCCAGAACTGTGCTTTTCCCGAGAGGGTAGTGGTACTAGCGATATTCGCAAATCGTACTCCAGAGGACGATGAATTGCAACTGACTGCCCAAAAACAACGACGCTGAGGGTGGACAGATGTCAGCTGCCATCCACCTATTGATAACGACTGCTATCTCTTGGGGATCTTCCCCGTAACAATATCTTGTTTGAAAAGGCGCAATTACGCTTATGCTAGCGCACGTTGAAACATTAATGCTTTTTGCTTCTGGGGTGCCTAAGCTTGAAGAATTTGGTGAATGCCTACAGAATTATGTTTCAACTGAAAATACGTCGCTATCTCCATTTGAGGAAATAATTTCTGAAGGGCAAGAAGGTCTATTATACTTACTTTGACTGTCTTTTTTCTTCAGAAGATTTGAAACTTACAGAATTAGTTTCAAAAACAGATGCTCGCATGTTTTCACTTTACACCAGCGCTATCGAACTTAGACGAGCTAATGGGTATATTTGCAACTTTGTTTCCATAGCAAGACTTGAGAAGATGCGTGGTTACTTGTGGGCTTGCAGTCGTTCTTGCTGGAAGGGTTTGCTAAGCTTATTCCCAAACACACCTCGACTACCCGAAACCCAATGTTTCGACAGTTTACTCCAATAAGGCTGATAATTGCTTGTAAGGTAAAAAATTCACTAACAAAGAAGTAATAAATCATTTACATCCACATGATGCCAGAAGCCTGAGGGTTATAACAGAAAGTAAAAATACTTTTTCAGGAACTCCTTAGTTGCAAATTCGTCCTGGTCCAGAAATCGAACCCGACACAACACCGATAAGAAACGCACACATACAGATTGTTATGTTTGGGGTCGCGAGTGCATGGTTAGCGTACCGCTGCCACCAGTTATTACGTTCGTGGCTAGTGGGCTCAGCTCACCGCTGACGCCATTTGTTACGTGCGGCGCGCGATCCCTCGGTAGCGTTGGCCTGGCGGCTTTGTGGACGGCGGACGGCATCAATGGTGCCAGCAAAGACGAGGCGTCTTGTAACGAAACAACCTTTACTACAACATCGTGAAAGAACGGGCAGAGAAGCTGACCTGGAGAGAATACAGACACGTTCACACAGCTGGTGTCTAGCGTGATCTCCACGGCGCGTCAAAGTAGTCTCTATCTGTTGTTGTTGTGGCTGTAGGAAGAAAGAAAAGAAAATGCACGGGCCTGTTATTGGGTCTGTAGCTGAGCCACCTCCGCTGCCTCGTGCAGAAAGAAGAGAATATAGATAAGAAAGAAAAGGAAAAGGGAAAGAAAGACGCACGCCGCAACAACAGCCGTCGTCCACCACCAGTGGTGGCGTGTGCAATGACGGCCTAGAACAGATAAAAATTCGGTGCCAGGCTAGTCCCCGCCGCAAGCGGCGGTGAACCACCTGTACCAGCCCCATCATGGGAGACAACTCTTCTGTATATCTCAGCGGAGTCGGCCGCTGCTTTTTATATGTTTTCCAGTTCACAGGGAAAGGGTAAACCCTCACAGGAAGGGGAGAACCAAACACGTTTGGGCAAGATGGGATGACTCCATCGCAGGTGGTCCGAACGCATCTCCTCCACCTCCTGCAGACGGGCGAGGGCGGCGCACTCTCTCACGAACTCCAAGCTTGGCCGGCGTTTGCACACACACACACACGCATGCACACACATTTGGCGCGTGGCAGGATCACGTTGAGACTCGCCCGCGGGAGGAAGCGTTGCGCGGCCGATGAACGGCGCCGAAATGGCCGATCTGCTCGCGATTCTGCCTGTTGCTATGCGGTGGCCGCGTCAGCTGTCCCACTTGTCGGTGGGGAACCGTAACAAGATATACATATTATATATATATATATATATATATTGTTGTGGGACGCTGTGCCCGCCTAGAAATAGGCACAGAAGAACGGAGGACACCAGGCAAACACCACTTGCCCCGGCGCTCTTCTTTTGTTCTCTAACCCTCGCGCTGGCGCCGCGAGCTCGTCTCGCGCTCGGCACGCACCTCTTGTTTTTCTGGCGCAGCGCTCCTCGGCGAGCGCCGTAACATCTTTCCACCGGGGGGGGGGGAAAGTGTCGGTGAGCTGCTGCAGGCGCTCCACTTATGGGGCGGCATTTCGTGGGGAAGGCAATGAGGCAGCAGGCGACGACAGTAGTGGTGATGACCCGGTATCTACGTCGGAGTGAATGCTGGCGCCGTTGACATATCGCTTCATGTTTGACACATGCTCCGGGAAAATATGGTGCACACCGCATGGTCGATGCTCGGGGAGGTCTTCGAGGTGGTATATCACGGGGCCGAGCCGTTCAACGAGAGGGTAAGGGCTGCGGTATCGGGGCATGAGCTTCGTGGCACGGCCAATCGCACGGATGGTGCGGCGAACGAGGACCAAGTCACCGGACCGGAAGGAGGGAAGTGGTGGTGCTGCCGCATTGGCCACTTGCACACGCGCATGAGCCGTGAGAAGGTTGCGCTGAGCGTCGAGGCGGGCGTAACGAAGTTGTTGGGCAGAGTCAGTTGGTGATGCAGTCTGATGTTGAAGGCCCAACTGCGTGTCGAGAGGGATGGAGGGTGTTCTGCCAAGACGACTGAGAACAGCGTGACATGCGTTGTTTCTTGCCTCGCAGTGTTGAGTGCAAAAGCTGCCACAGAAACAAGACGATCCCAGTTCCTTTGGGACGGAGCCACGTAGGAGGCGAGTATATCTGCGAGGGTGCGGTTAACACGCTCCACGAGGCCATTGCACTGGGGAAGATTGACGGATGTAGTGGAATGCGCAATGCCGAAGGAGCGGAGGGCTCGGTCAAATTCATGGGGCATAATGCCGCTCCCATGGTCCGTGATGAGGCGTCGGGCCACACCATGCTGAAGAACGAGATGCTGTTCCACAAACAAAACGGCATGAGCGGAAGAGGTGTCTGGAATGGGCAGTGCTTCGACCCACTTGGAAAAGTAGTCAATCGCAACCAGAATATACCTGTTTCCGTCGGGCGTCTTCGGGAATGGGCCCAAATGGTCCAGTCCAACCAGTTCGAAAGGTGAACTCGGCGGCGAAAAAGCCTGCGGGGGCGGCTTGATTATTCGTGTGAACGATCTTCGGTATTGGCATGTCTGGCAGGACGCAACGTGTTCCTTGGCGTCTCTGGACATATTAGGCCACCAAAAGCGCTCCGACACTCCTGCGTAGGTCTTGGCGCGACCAAGGTGACTAGCTGTGGGAGCGTCGTGTAGGCCGCGCGAGACTTGCGACCGCAGTGTTGCTGGCACCACTGGCAACCACACTGGTGGTCGACCACGGAGCCGCGTCACATGACACAAGAGATTATCTTTAATTCGATAGATCCGGCGCAGTTTACGGAGACCTGCGCCGGAGGCGGTGCCAAGGGATTGGACTATGGCTGCAATGTTGGAATCTTGCGTTTGTGCAGTCCTGAAATCCGTCAA
This sequence comes from Amblyomma maculatum, assembly GCF_055883805.1. Taxonomy (NCBI): domain Eukaryota; kingdom Metazoa; phylum Arthropoda; class Arachnida; order Ixodida; family Ixodidae; genus Amblyomma; species Amblyomma maculatum. The sequence continues at coordinate 56,838,878 of NC_139348.1, read as the reverse complement.
CGCCGTCACGGGACAAGGGTGGCGAGAAAGAAAATCGGCATCTTGATGGGGAGAACCGCGCCGATGCACTACGGTGAAATCGTACTCTTGAAGTTGCAGTGACCAGCATGCAATTTTGGCATTTACGTGTTTGGCAGACTGCAGCCAAGTGAAAGCGCTATTGTCCGTGGGCGGCCAAACAGGTAGGGACGCAACTTCTCGACGGCCCAGACAACGGCGAGGCACTCGAGCTCCGAAGAGTGGCGGCGCTCTACGTCGGAAAGCTGGCGGCTGGCATAAGCTAGAACTTTGTTGTCACCAGACTCGTCTTCCCGCAGAAGGACAGCGCTGTGACCATCTTGGCTGGTATCCGTGTGGAGGACAATGGGGGCCGTTTCGTAGTAGTGGGCGAATGTGGGAGGCTTGAGGAGGGCGTGCTTGACATCATGGAACGTGAGCTGTTGGACCGGCGTCCAACTCCACGGTGCGTTCTTCTTCAGCAGGGCGGTCAACGGAGCGCTTCGCTTGGCAAAGTCCGGAATGAAACGACGGAAATACAAAGCAAATCCAAGGAAACTTTTGTGCTCCTTGGCGGTGGTGGCAGCTTCGTAAGCCGTAAGCGCTTTTAGTTTTTCAGGGTCGGGACGGATGCCATGCCGGCTCTCAACGTGACCCAAGTACGTCACCTCTGCAAAACTGAAGAAACATTTATTTGGTTTTAAGCGAAGCCCAGCAGAGGTAAGGGCTTCGAGGACGAGTTTGAGTCGCGTTTGGTGTTCTTCAAACGTAGCCGCGTAGATAATTACGTTGTCCAGGTAGACCAACACCATAGTCCATTTCATATTGCCTAAGACGCGGTCCATGAGGCGCTGAAAGGTAGCTGGAGCATTCTAGAGACCGGGGCATACGGTTGAACTGGTAAAGGCCGTCGGGAGTCACGAAAGCCCTCTTTTTCGCATCATCGGGGTTAACAGGCACCTGCCAGTAGCCCGAGAGCAGATCTAGGGTGGAAAAGTAGCGGGCCCCCTTCAGGCGATCAAGTGCATCGTCGAGGCGTGGAAGAGGGTACACGTCGAGGTGAGTAATAGCATTTAACTTGCGATAATCCGCGCAGAAGCGGAGTGTTCCATGCTTCTTGCGCACAAGGACTACAGGGGAGGACCAAGGGCTACATGACGGGGCAATGATTCCCTGGTCAAGCATGTCGCCTACGTGCTGCTGGACGACTCTCCGTTCGGCTGGCGCTACACGGCGATGTTGGTGATGTATGGGCCCGCGGTTTTCGGTGTTGATCCGGTGTTGGGCCCAGGAAGTGCACCCGAGTTCGCCGGCGCTTAGAGCAAAGCAACGGCGATGTTCGAGCTGCAAGGCCTTGAGAGAGGCAAGCTCCGCGTCGGTGAGGATGGGACCAAAGTTAAATGTTTCCTGTGGGAGGACCGCCGGCGCTGGAGGGTGCTGAGGCGGTCCTTCAGGTTGCAGAGACGCGACCGGTGATCCGGAGTTCAGGATTGAGGCTGTACCCAATTGAGCGCCAGGAGTGAGCACCAGAGGTGCGCGGCTGATTTTAAGCATAAATACCTGGGCCTCTCCTTTGTGAGGTCATCTCACGGGCTGGAGCTGAACACCGGATGGGTTCGAAAAGCACGTCCGCTGTGATCGGACTGTCAAGCTTGACATACACCCACATTGCCGCACCCGGTGGTAGAGTCACGGCGGACGCTGCAGTCACGCTATGACGTCGATCGGCTTGACTCGACGTGGCCACTTTGTTGCGAGGTAACGCACAGATTCTGAGGCACGCTTGCTCGCCAACACCAAGGACTGTCACAGGGCGACACCGATACTGGAAATCCGGCTAAGTCAACCCGGCCCATGCAGAGCTCGGCTAGCCCGTGGTTCTGTTGTGGTAAAATTAAGGACGACTCCGGCTTGCTGGCACCATCCGCACCCGAGTACCACTGGCCAAATAAGGCTGTCTACTACAACAAACTCGGTGGAGAGGGTCTTTCCGAGCGATTGATGATGACACGTCCGACTTGCTCTTCCGGGGCGCCGTTAAAAACTAAGAGCCGGGTTTTGGCGACTGGAAGAAGCCAGCGGGGCTCATTAACATTAAACGATTTCTCCAGCACATTGACCGCTGCTCCGGTGTCGACCAAGGCCTCTACGTGCCGGTCAAGCAGAGCGACGTCGACGAGTATGTAGAGAACTTCAGTTGTTATCGAAGCCGACGAAAGGAGGGGACATGGAGAACGAAGGAGTGTGGGGGCGGAACGGTGCCCTCTGAGATCCGCCAAATCGTTTTCCGATGTCGGAAGGCTAGCACAGTCCCTCGCGTAGTGCTCCTTCAGGCCGCAGCGGAAGCAGGTCGTGCGGGTGTCGCTATGCCCGCGTCGGTTAGAGGCCATTGTAGGGACTTTCCAATCGAGGAGTCTGCATCGAGACGGTGCGCGCGGCAGACAGTGGCGACCCCCCCCCCCCCCGTGGCCAACAAAGTCAAATCCGCCTCGATGGCGAGCACCATGGTGGCGCAGACGAACTCAGGACGCCCAAAACGGACCAAGCGCTGCACCTGAGGGAGTCGGATGGCGTCGACAAACGCCTCGGTGCGGACCAGGGCCACGATGTTCTGAGGTGCCCCCGGCAGCGACTGCAGAACCAGGGCTCAATGGTGGCGGCGAGGTCCTCGTATGTTTCTCCGGGCTCTTGACGGCGGGCTCGCAGGCGGTGGTACTGCGCACAGGGTTGACCTGAAGCACTGTAGTGGTCGGACAGGAGGCCCACCAGGTTGGTGTAAGAGCCCAGCTGGTTGGGCGGCACATTCTGCAGCAGCTAAGTTGCGCGGCCTCTCAGTTTAGAGATGAGCATCCATGCCTTCATTTGGTCGTCCCAGCCTCTCGCCGTCGCAATACCTTCCAGTTGGATGCGGTAAGCATCCCACGAGATAGTGCCGTCAAACGGGGGTAATTCCACTACGTCCAATGCTGTACCCGCGCCGAGCACGTTATTGGCGGCTACGACAGCAGGCCCAGCGATGGCAGGGCTGGAGGCAGCGGTGGCGGTGACGCCCAAAGACTCATGACCTGTGTTCGGCTCGGCTGGCACAAGGCGACGGACGTCGCACCGAAGAGCTTCCATCTTCACAGCCTGGGCAGTCAGACGGGCCTCCCATGCGTCCATCCGCTGAGTATCTATATCCAGGAGGCGCTCAATACCGCCATCCAGCCCATCCAGCTGCTACGAAGGACCGAACCCCTCCGAGCGTCTAGGTCTAGCTGCGCCAGCCGCTGCGTCGTGGGCGCCATCGCCTGGTGGCAGAGTCCTGTCATCTGGCCCGTCGGGACCTTGACTTTGGGAGCGGGTGAGCGGCCTGATCCCACTTCTGACACCAAAATGTTGTGGGACGGTGCTCCCGCCTAGAGATAGACACAGACAAAAACAGACACCAGGCAAACATCACTTGCCCCGGCGCTCTTCTTTTGTTCTCTAACCCTCGCGCTTTCGCCGCGCGCTCGTCTCGCGCTCGTCCCGCACGTCTTATTTTTCTGGCGCAGCGCTTCTCGGCGCGCGCCGTAACAATATATATCGTAAGGGTGAGTTCAATGTCCTTCCAACGTTCGGGTCGAGTACTCAACTAACCAACCAGAGACTCGCATCCTCTTCGCACATCGCTTTTGTTAAACCATGCAACTTTTTTATCAAGGGTCGTCTTCTTCTATAGCTACAAAGACAACGTGCGTTGGTGCCTCACTACAGGTACCAACCCCCTGTAGAAAAAAGAAGCATCCTGTCTATTCATGGCATAGACACAACAGACGGGTTGGAATACGGCTTGAGGCGGTCAACGTGCATTCTTTTACTCCCGCGGTGACGCATACCCTGCGAAGTCGCAAGCGATACGATAATGTAGTTCACTTGAGATATCTGGTAAATTACACGATACGGACCATATCTGGAAGTGAGTTAGGGGAGAGACGCAGGCGGTAGCAGGAACCGAAACCCAGACGAGGGAGTCTGTCGTATAGAATGGCGCTGGGCAAGTCGGTTTATGCAAGGCCATGTGGTGGCTTGGTTTCACTTGTGACTGATCAGAAAAGCTGGCGACGATTTTCAGCATATGCGGGTGCTTAAGATTGTGTAGTTGTTTTGGAGGTATTGGGGCGATAAGGGAGGATCGTGTCCTTAGTAGGGGTGAGTTCACGGCCGTAGAGATCGAAAAATGTGGAGAAGTCGTCGTACTTTGTGTGGCAGTATTGTAAGCATACGTGACGATCGGGGGAAGTCGGTCACAGTTTAAGTGGTCAGATGCGACATACATGGCGAACATATCACTCATGGTGCGGATAAAAGTCGTGACATGTCAGTTGTTTGCAGGGTGGTAGGCCGTTGTCGAACGATAGACAATGTACAATTGTTGAAAGAGAGATTCGACGGTCTCGAAGAGAAAAACGTGACCACGGTCACTCAGCTGTTAGACGAACCGTGGTGCAGAACAAGAAGGTAGATGATGAAAGAAGAACGTCTTCAGCCGACGCGGAAGATAAGGGAGATGTTTCTGCATAGCGGGTAAAGTGGTCTACTACTTCAATGATCAAAGAATACAGCTAGATGGATTGGCAGTGGTCCATTTAGATTCATTCTCACACGGCCGAAAGGCCTGCTGGGACAGGGAAGGGCTGTATCAAAGCTGTGGTCCGACGTGGAGGGTTTTTGTGGTGTTGGCATTCAAGGCCTGTGCGGACGTAATGACGGACGAAACGGTACATGCTCGCCAGTAATAATAGAGAAGAAGATGGGTGTAAGTCTTCAACAATCTGGCCCTGGGCACACTAAGGGTCGGCGCGAAACACGACGCATATGTCTGAACTAAGGTGCTGAGGAATGACAAGGAGCCCCTTCTGTCCGCTGGGAAGGGCATTTCGGCGGTAACGCATCTCGTCGCGAATAGCAAAATGACGGGCTTGGTGGCGAAGAGTCCTGGATACGGGGCGCAGAGAAGGTGAACAGTATAGAGTGATAAGGAATGCGGTCCAGTGGACCGGCCTTTGTTCATTAGGCATGTTAGGAATGTCCAGAGAAGATGAGTCGCTGATGTTGGGGGCTGTCGAGTCAGAGTCGCATTGGAGAGGTCATCTAGACAAGGCGTCAGCATAGGAATGCTAGCTGCCAGACCGGTAGGTAACCAGAATGTCGTACTCTTGTAAGTGGAGACCCAACGAACAAGACGGCCGGATATGTATTTAGAGTGGACAGCTAGCACAGTGCATTGTGATCTGTGACAACATGCAAATCATGACTGTAGAGCTAAGGTTGGAGATTACTGATGGCCCAAATGATCGCCAAGCTTTCTTTTTCAGTAACAGAATGATTTTCAGCCTTTGTGAAAGTGCGGCTGGCTTAAGCAGCAACGTACTCACAGAAGCCAGGTTTTCGTTGTCCAAGAACAGCGACGAGGCCCATACTGCTTGCATCAGTGTGGAGTTCGGTAGGTGCCCCAGGGTCAAAATTGCGGAGAATTGGAGGGGACAGTAGTAGGCGCCGAAGCATCAGGAAAGTGTCATCGCAGTCGGACGTTCAACACAAAAGCGTGGTGTCACCGTCAAAGAGCTATTTCAGCGGTGATATAACTGAAGCGAAATTGCGGACAAAGCGACGGAAATATTTTAGGGTAACGCGAAGGTCGGGATTGGCGGATCAGATTTGATTGGAGACCTGAAGCTCTGGTCACACACTGTAGCGAACCACACTCCGCGATGACAATCGGTGTCTACAAGAGGGAGCAGGATGAAGATGAAGCAGCACGTTCATTCATGTGAAAGATGAAGCGCCACACAGGGCTCGCAGCGATTTCGTCCGCGCAGTTGAAGCGGCCAGCCTGGCCGCAATTAGTCCATAGCAATGCGCCGAATAAATACTTCATGCGTGAAACGTGAACAACTTCAATGCCACGGTAATGGGCAATGGGAAAGGTCATCGCATCTCGATGTTTGCGACCAGATTTGTATGTGACATCGAAGGCGTAATCCTGCAAACGCAGAATCTAATGACCCAGGCGCCAAGTCAAATGTTTGAGGGTTCATAACCAACACAGAACGCGGTGATCGGTAACATTCGTGAAATGATGGCTGTAGAAGTAGGGGCGGAATTTTTGAACTACCCAAACGACAGCGAGGCACTCTTGCTCAGTGATGGTGTATTTGCGTACCGCTGGTGTTAGAGTTCGACTGGCAAACGTAATTACCTTTTCCCGAGGCGCGTTATCACGTTGCAGAAATAGGGCGCCGATACCGAGACTGCTGGCATCGGTATGGAGAATGGAGGCAGCAGTGTCGTCGAAGTGAGCGAGAACAGGATCCGAAATGAGGGCATTCTTCAGGGTTTGAAAAGATTTTCGCGTTCTTCGGACCAACTAAAAGTAGTACGGTCGGTAAGAAGGTGGTGTAGTGGTGCAGCAATGATAGCGAAATTGCGAATGAAACGGCGAACGTATGAAGATAGCCTAAGGAACCTGCGTATATCATTAGTCCGCTGAGGGCGTGCAAAGTTCAAAACTGCAGCTTGTCAGGGTCGGGTTGAATGCCATCGCGGACGACGAGGTAGCCCAGGACCTTGATTTCTTTCTTGGCATAATCACACTTTTTGTGTTCAGCTGGAGACCGGCGGATGCCAGCCACGTTCTTACTTGATCAAGGCGGCATAAATGATCAGAAAAATTCGCAGAGAAAATAACTATGTCGTCCAGGTAGCCCAAGCATGTTTTCCATTTAAGTCCTCTAATTACAGTGTCAATCATGCGCTCAAACGTAGCGGGGACATTACAAAGTCCAAAAGGCATGACATTGAATTCGTAAAGCCCATCGGGAGTAGCGAATGCGGTTTTTTATTTGTGTGCTTCGTGCATCAGAATCTGCCAGTAACCGGAACGCCAATCCAAAGTGGAGAAATATTTCGCGTCCTGAAAACAGTCGAGGGAGCGGTTAATTCGTGGAATAGGGTAAACATCTTTGCAAGTGACTTTATTAAGTGCGCGGTAATCAACACAAAAACGCATTGACCCATCCTTTTTTTGGACCAAGACGACCGGAGACGACCAGGGTCTAGCTGAGGGCCACATAATGTCTCGTCGGAGCATATCATTCACATTATCTGCTATAATTTTACGTTCTGATAAGGAAACTCGGTAAGTGTGGCGGCTAGAAGTACCGTCTTCGCCAAAAGTAACCGAGCAGCCCAGCCGGCTGGCGGAGGAAGCTTGGGGGCGAGCAGCGGCGTGGCGGTCGTCGTCAGTGGCCGTTGCTCGCCGGCTGCGATTGTAAGTTCGCTGACGTAAGACTGCTCCCTCGCTATTTTTCTTGGGATGATAAAATGTAGGCGGGTATCATGTGCGGCGCACGGTTTCGTTCCTTTAGAACGCTGTGCTAGTCATGGAAGGCGCTGTGCACAGCAAACCTCGCTCAACGCTGATTTCGGGCTGGCATTGTGAAGCTGCGCTTTTTGTTAGAACGCCTTGCATGTGGAATACCAATACACAGCTCCCGTAGATGAAATGATCCGAAAAGTTAACACAGTCAGACAGGGTATGATAGCAACCTGAGTTTAGTTTTTCCCGCGATTCCTAGTCTGCAATGACACTTCGCTGAGCTAGAGAGAAATAAAAACGACGCGAGATTTTTTGCTGTTTCTAGTGCGGCTATTCTTGTCCATGTAATGAGGCAAATCCGTTAATGTCGCATTTGCCGCTGCTTGTTAACGCACAGAAGTGCGTAATGGTTTTCGCGATTATAACGCCAAACTGAATGCCGAACATTTAAGCAGAGATTGTAACTGCATCAAAAAATATTTGGCAATGCCGAATAAGTGATGCAAATATTCCCTAGCATATAATTCCTCCAAGAAAGCCTTGTTATTGAGAAGGATGCCTACAAAGACTTCTTCCACTTGCATTGAAATGCCCTTCTAATTATTCTTCACCTTTTTGCGGCCAGGGAGTTCAGTAATGACGGGAGTCTCAGGTTGGGGAGCTTGATCTTGTGTCAGACTTGAACATTCTGCTCCAGCAACTTATTTATCGAGTCACTGATGCATCACTCTGCCAGGGGGCACTAAACTACCAATCAAGTCACTGGGTAATAGACAGTAACGCAAAAGTAGTTCGCAGTCCAAACCAAATGCCACCTGTCCGAAGTTCTTTTCACTTCCAGGACACATTGCTGTTAGGGTAGTCACAGTGTTTCCTCGTAAAAGAAACAAAAAAAAAGAAACGGCCGCACTCATTGAGACAGTGAGTGAGATATATGTTTAAGGTGTGAGAATGACATTTTTATGCAGTTCACTCTTTAAACGAATAGATTGGCAGCAGGCTAACACATGAACGTAATCATCAACGCGGGGAACACTACGCGCGTTTCGTACGTTACCAAATAGCGGGAAAGAAGGTATGCAGCAAGAGGGGCACATGAAACATTTGGAATTCTTCTAATTTTCTCTCCTTCAGCTTGACTTAGCGTGGCAGCAAATCCGGCAGTGTTCACAACAGACGGCTAGGAACCGCTGAAAAAGCGCATCGAGTTTTATAAATGAATTCTTCCCCATACTTCCGGGACAATCCGAACGAGTAAGAAAGCGTGCATTTGTCCATTCGTTGAAACTACGGGAGCACTGTACCGATATTAAACGCGAAGGCTTTCTAACGAAGAGCGCAGCTTCACAGCGCTCGCCGCCGGAGAGCAGCGGCCAGCGACGGCGATGCTAGCGCCGCAGCTCGGCCTCGTGCCTGCTCCGCTGGCCGGCTGGGCTGCTCGGTTAGTGTTGGTAAAGACGATACCTTTGGTAATGATGCGGTGCTGTGCAGCAGAAGTGCGGCCCTAGGTCAGAGAGGTGACGTGAAAGGAGTCTTAGTGTTTTCGAAGTAATTCCTGCAAAGCTTGGCGGTGAGCCACAGGAATGTCGAGATTGCTGGAGCCAAAGAGAACACAGAGAGATACATTGGAAGAAGCTGCTGGTGTGGAAGAGGGTGCGGTAAGGGCGATGAGGGACACAAGGTGACTGTCAAGGGCACAAAATAACATGTCCTTTTAGTCAGCACAATGGGCACTGGGGAAGTGTTCAAAGCAGCGACAAGCACTGTGCCGTGCTCAAAGTGAACAAGACTTGGTGGTAACGCGATTCCACGGGTTAGATGGCGATCAGCAGGCACGATCAGCGCATCCCAGTTATCAATGCCATTAAAAGTAAGCGCGACAAGTTGTTAGCATACAAGGGCCGACAGTGAGTCAGTAGCGGCAAGCAGGCGATGACGGGGTTCGGGAGGTTCAGAAGACGGATCCCTCTCGTTCATGTAAATGACCCTGTCATGACACCAAAAGCTGGCTGATGTGGCAGACAGAAAATCCCAGCCTGAAATTATTGGGTGAGCGCATGGTGACATTAAGGCAAATTGTACATGGAGGCGGACACTATCAACAAAAACTTGCACAGTACACATAGCAGAACTCCCAATGATTGCACCATTAGCTCCACTGAGTTCAGGTCCACCATAAGGCGTTCGCACTTTTCGCAAGGAGGAGCACAAGTCAGTGTTTATCACAGAAACAGAGGCGCCCGTGTCAACCAAAGCCTCAACAGGTAGACTTACAACTCAAACTTAAATCATATTGGAGGGATGTTCCGTAGGTTTCTTGGGATGGCCGAAGAGTGCATTTTTCTGTCCTGAAACTGGCCAGTTTTCTGATTGATGGGGGTCGTCAGAGAAGCTTGGCGGAGCGGCGAGGTTGAGCTGCGAAAAGGCGAAGGAAAACGGCGTCTTGAAGGCCTGTAACCACCAGGCGGAGACTTTCTAGCGGGGGTGATAAACGTTGGGGGTAATCAGGGAATGAACGGTGGTTAGAGCCGGACAAGCGAGGAGGGTAGTCTGCTGCAAATCAGTCCTAGCCGCGGCCTTCATTTCGGAGCCTATGACGACAAAATTGGGAAATATGCCCTCGATACCCGCCTTGTTAACAAACAGGGCTGGCTGGGCGCCAGGTCGGGTAGTATGCCAGCGCCGCGGCAGGTGGTGCCAATGCGGCGACATGAGCAGTGGTGGCGCTGGTGGCCTAGGCGCTCCAACTGCAGGTGGCAAGGACGTGACCTGGGCGTACGTTGGCACTTGACAGGCGATAGCAGCGACCGGAGTTCGGAAGGAAGAAGTCATTGAGGCCAGCTCGTCTTTGACAATGTGGCTCAGATGCAGGGCGGCACAAATTATCTTGAGTCGAAAGCTCCTCAAGAATTATTCCGCGAATAGATGCACGGATGTCAGAGTCGGCAGTGGAACCAAAGAAGGGGGATCAGGCTGCAGGCGTATTGACTGTAGTTCGTCAAGGCGTTGAAAAGTCGATATGATCGCGTCGATGGTGGTAGGGTTCTGCACGGCCTGGGCGTTAAAGGCGAGTGATCCAATACCTTTAAGGACGTGCCGAACCCGCTGGACCTGTGACATGATGTCATTTATGCGCCGGCAAAGTGCAAGAACGTTTTCTATATAAGAAGTATAGGTGACATTGGACCGCTGAAGTCGGGCTTCTAGGTTCTTCTTGGCGGATTCTGTACAAACTGTAGGAGCGCAGAAAATCTGACGTGACTTTTGTTTAAAGGTAGCCCAGTCCGGAATCGTCGATTCATGGCTTAGGAACCAATGTTTTGGCCACATCCGTCAAGTAAATGGACATAATAATTAGTTTAAGAAAATCGTCACACCCGGTCGTAGCTGTCGAGCGAGTCATCAGCGTCGTCGCCGCGGAGACCGGCGAACATCTGCGGGTCGCGCTGACGACTGCTCACAGTCCAGGTGGCAAGGGGAGCTGGGGTGGAGTTGGAAGAACCCAGAAAAGTGGTGTGACCCTCTTGAGTCATGACGATGGTGGTCGGTGTCAAGTGGCGGCCAGACCGGAGCTTCAGGTAAATGCAGGTGAAGAAGCGGAGGGGAAATTAAGGCGCACCTCCACCATGTGCAAGGTAACGCGAAGGTCGGGCTTGGCGGATAAAGTTTTATTACAGACCTGAAGCCCTGGTTGCACACTAGCGATCCACACTCCGCGATGACGATGCGTATCTACAAGAAGGAGCAGGATGAAGATGAAGCAGCAAGTTCACCCGTGAGAATGATGAAGCGCCACACAGTACTCACAATGTGAGCACAGTCCGATAAAACTACGCAGCTCGTTTAGTGAAGTCAGGTGTGGAAACTCGGCGGCTGCATGGAGTTTTACAGGATCTGGGAGAACACCGTTTTTAGAAACATGTCCGAATATAGGAAGCTACCGAATCGTACAATGGCACTCTTTCAAATTTAGTTCGGAGCCGGCATAAAACAGTGCAACGCCCGCTTGAGGCGCTCCAGGTGGGATACAAAATCTTTGGAAAATACAACATCGTCGAGGTGACATAGAAAGTCATGCCAAATTCAGGGCAAAAACAGGCAAATCAATGGCATCGAGCTGAAGAGGGGCTGGGTCATCTGAGAGTCATATTTCATAGCGTGACCCAAGGGACTCTATGTGACCAAGACATTCACCATGAAGCGGCTTTGGCGGGCAGGGAAACGGTTTGGAGATGTACATTTAGCGGTAGCCATCGCAGAAGATTGGAAGGATGAAAGGAATTAGCAAGTAACAGCGACGGTTAGCGACATCAGTAGGAGTAAAAAGAGCAGTCGAGTCGGGAAAGGAGGCATAGGAAACGGGCACAGGGCTGTAGAGAAGCTGGGATCAGTATCTTTTGTAACAATTATCTTAGCGACGTGGATGCGGCTGTCGGACGGCGTGACAGGTGTAAGTAGAGAGAATTTGATGCTGGCATAGGCGCAATCAATAATCGCATTATGAATTGTAAGAAAGTCGCAAGCTAGAATCAGATCATGAGAACAGCCAGAGAGCACAAGGAACTGTATGGGTGACGTACAAAACATCCTGTATGACAATTCGCGATATGCATGCCACAACTGATTGAATACGATGCGAACAGGCAGTTGAGAGGAAAATTGTGAAACAAGGCATCGTATTTTTACGAAGTTGGCGGCAAAGGTCGGTACTTATAATAAGTACAGCAGCTCCAGTGTCCACCAGCGCGAGTACGGCGACGCCATTGACAAATACATCTATAAGGTTTGCCGCAGAAGACGGAGGACTTGCATAATTCGAGGAAAATGCAGTCCACTTGTCGCCGGAAGTGCGGTTGTTTTCCTCCGGGCGAGCAGGAGAGCGACGGCGCAGCAGCGTTGCAATACTATTCGTCCCTCAAAAACCCAAGGTCCCCAGTAGTGCTAGGTAAAAGAAAGGACGGCTCGGTACGCTTTTATGTTGATTGCCGCGCACTCAAAAAATTACTCGCAAAGATGTATGCCCAATGCCGCGAATTGATGACGCCCTTGACTCTCTCCAAGGCGCTGTATATTTCTCGACTTTGGACCTCCGCTCAGGATATTGACAAATACCTATGCACGAAGACGACAAAGATAAAACCGCTTTCGCAACTCCAGACGGCCTTTGCGAATTTATTGTTATGCCTTTCGGACTTTGTAACGCACCAGCGAAATTTGAAAGGTTGGTCGATACTGTATTTCGTTAAGAACCTGTTTATGTTACTTGGACGATATCGTTATCTTTTCGTCAACTTTTAACGACCATCTCACGCGCATAAATGAGGTCCTCACGTGTATCGCTTCAGCGGCCCTTCAGCTCAAAACCAATAAGTGCCACTTTATACAGAAGGAAATTAAAATCTTGGGACATCTGGTCAGCCATGGCGGCATTCGTCTAGGCTCTGAAAATATTATTGCGGTCTTGAAATTTGCTCGTCCACAAAGAACTTCAGATTTGGTCAGTTTCCTCGCCCTGGCGTCTTATTTCCGGCGTTTTATGAGGCATTTTGCAACTATTGCCGCTCCACTTCATGAACTACTTAAAAAACGCAACCCTTTCGTGTGGACCGAACAGTGCGAAATTGCTTTTATTGACCTAGAGCACTCCTTCACATCAGACCTTGTTCTTGGCCACTTCAGTGACAGCACTCCAACCATCCTGCATACTGACGCCAGTGGTCACAGTATTGCGGCTGTAGTTCTGCAGCGCAATGCCACTTCGCGTGAGGAAATGATTGCCTTCGCCAGTCGGACTATGACCAGCTGAGAACAACTACACCTTTACCGAGCAGGAGTGTCTTGCCTTCATCTGGGCTATCCAAAAATTTCGCCCTTACCTATAGTGTTGGCACTTCACAATTGTGACCGATTACGATGCTCTTTGCTGGTTGTCTTCGCTCAAAAATGTGGCAGGCCGACTTGGCCTTAGATTCTACGCCTTCAAGAATACCAATTCGTCGTCACTTATAAATCTGGTCGCCAACACCAGAACGCCGACGCTCTTTCTCGCTGTTCACTTTCGAAATCCACTTGCTGTTTTTCTTCCAAATGCATTTATACCTCTGACAGCAGCCGACCATCTCTTTCCCCGATGTATACCACAACCGTGTCATTTGAAGACCCTGAGAACAAACACGCTCTCTGCTCAACAGCAATTAGCCGATGCCTTCTGACGTCCCATCACCGACCGCCTTATCGGCGCTTCGGACCCACCCAATGCTCGGCTTCGCCGACAGCTTCGCAATTTTAAACTCGAAGATGGCATCCTACGCCGTTACGTGTATTGCCCTGATGGAACTCGCTGGATCCCAGGGGTGCCGCGTGTACTTCGCCCTCGTATACTGGCTGCTCTTCACGATGACGCTACCGCAGGTTATCTTATTTTTGACAAAACCTACGACCGCGTAAAAAACGATTCTTTTAGCCTGGCCTATCTTCCAGCGTTGCCAAATACGTCGCATCCTGCCCTCTGTGCCAACGGCACAAGCGGCCGACTTCTTCGCCTGCTGGCCTTCTACAACCTCTTCTCTGTCCTGCCACGCCATTCGACCAGTCGGCATCGACTTATATGGTCCCCTACCTCTCTCCGATGGGAGTAACCATTGGACTATAACAGCTCTCGACCACCTTACACTCTATTCTGAGATCATCTGTACCGACTGGTTGCGCTCAAGAAATAGCAATATTTTTTTGCGCTCAATTGTATTGCGTCATGGCGCTCCTTGGGTGCTCCTAAGTGACCGCGGTACCGCCTTCTTATCGACAGTCGTTGCCGAAGGTCTTCACGCGTCATCCACCCTTCATAAGACAAACTCAAGTTACCATCCCCAGACTAACGGTGGTGGTAGTGGTGGCAGTGGTTCTTTATTGTATCTACAAAAGGAAAGCAAAGATGTTTGCCAGCCCCAGCATCTGCTATCTGATATCTGAAGCACCTGAACTGGGGCGGCGGAAATAAAGAGATAGCGAGGAAAAGGTAGACGAAATCAAAGAGGTGAGCGATATGGAGAAAGAAAAGAGTAGGTAAAAATAAAAGAAGAAATATATACACTATGGTACAGTATACAGTAGTGTGCTTGCTGCTCACTGGCAAATGTCTTAGGTGACTGAGCACTCGGCACATCGGGCGGGCCTCTGCAATAGCTCTGCGTCCAGGCAACTGTTCACAACGCACGCACTTGCATACTGTACAATACACTGACGGCTGTCGTGGGCGATCGGCCGTTATTGTACGCGCGCATTATCTGGCGAGGTGAAATAGGCGCGTCATCAAGCCCCCCTGTTCACTATACTCATACAGGCTCACGTGTGTTCGCTCGCAGACGCGTGCACTGCCCGGCGGCCACAGGAGCACAGCGACGCTGTCCGGGATTACCCCCTGCGCTCTGTAAGCCGCCAGCAACTCACGTCGTGATTCGGTCAGCGCAGCGCAGTGCAGTAGAAGTTGTTCGAGAGTTTCTACCGCGCCACAACCGTCACACACGTCACAGGTGGCAAGTCCGTGGCGCATCCGTCGTTCCCCATACCACACACATCCAATTCGTGCAAGGAGGATCATTGCGCGGTGCAGCCGAGTCAGCGAGCAGCCGCTGACACTGTGAATGCGCTCATCTCTTGCGATGCGTGGGTCGGGGTACTGCGTCCGGAGGTGGTCGTCAATTACCGCACGAGCGGCCTCCAAATCGAGTTACTCGTCGCTAGGAGGGAGTTCATGTGCTGTGGTCGCGAGCTCGTCGGCACGTTCGTTGCTCTCTATGCCGCAGTGCCCGGAGATTCACTGTGCCCGTATAGCACAGCCGCGCTCCGCCAAGCGCTCGCGACGCGCGCGAATCTGACACAGCAGCGCAGTTCCCTGGCCGGTGGTTCGAAGGCGGCTGAGCGCGGGAGTCACATAGCACGGCACACCTGGGTGGCGGCAGAGTAGTTCAAACAGTAGATCCAGGCCTAGGCGTAGGCCCAGCAGCTCCGCCGGGGTGGAAGAACCCAGGAATGACAGGTGCAGCTGTCTTTTCAGTTGCAGGGCGGGGATGGTAGCCGCCGCTGCTAGCGAGAAACTATCTTTGGCCACGAAGCCGTCGGTGTAAACGAGGCGGTGGTGTTGGAGTTCCTCGTACATGACGGCTTTGGGCAGCTGCTGCACTGCACAGAGCGGTGCGGTGCGTTTCCTCGAGATTCCGACAATCTCTCGCTGAACATCCGTAGAAGCGGGCCAGGGCGAGAAGAGGTCGTAGGGGGGCGTTGCATTGGTCAGCTGCTCGTGCTGGAGCAGCGCCGCTCCCATGCGTGAGTGGCAATGATGTCGCAACCGATGTAATAGCGGGCCGCCGTCCTCTGCGCGCTGTAAGCGATCGAAGTGTCGGAGCGCCCGCCGCGTGGTCTGAAGTTGTCTCGGCCAAAGCAGCTGCGCATTGAGAGTTCTGAGTAAGGCCGAGGCAAATGCGGAGCTCCTTGCGATGCTCGGCCTCTACCTTCTTTCAGCATGGTTTGCGCAGTGGGACGAGTGGTAGCGCGTAGAATATTGTCCCCACAGCCGCGGAGTTGTACAGCAGTAACGCAGCTTGCTGGGAGATGCCCTGGCCTCGAGCAATGAGGCTGTGTACTCCTACGGGGGTTCTCTTCATCTGCAGGCA
Organism: Amblyomma maculatum; assembly: GCF_055883805.1. Lineage (NCBI taxonomy): Eukaryota > Metazoa > Arthropoda > Arachnida > Ixodida > Ixodidae > Amblyomma > Amblyomma maculatum. The sequence goes on along the minus strand of NC_139348.1, from coordinate 56,822,870 downwards.
GGCCTTGATCGCCGCGGGTCGGAAGGAAAGGCGCTGGTTTATGTCCAACCCCAGCCACCGCACAGAATGTCGCCATGGCAGGAGGGTCCCGTCCAGTGTGAGCAGCGGTGGTCGCTTGCGCGAGCTCGGAACACAGGCCCTTGCGACGGACTTGTCCGCGCTGAGCGAGAGACCTAGGCCGTGCAAACAGTCGCTCACCGCAATCAGATGTGCCTGCAGGCACGCGTGCACCCGTGCTGTCTCGCCTGGCGGTCCCAGGCACCACAGAGCAATGTCATCTGCGTATATGGAGACGTACACATGATGCCGGCCGCCTGCAGGCAGGCAGCACGGTGCCACCGACATCGTCACATTGAACAGAAAAGGTGACAGGACGGAGCTCTGCGGCACGCCTAGCCCGACCGGGCGAGGCGCCGGGAGAGCACCCCCCCCCCCCCCCCCCCCCCCGCGAACGCGCATGGAGCGCACCTGGAAAAAGCTCCGAACGTATTGTAGCAAGCGTCCGCCCACGCCAGCCTTCTCAAGCGTCGCGAGAATGGGAGCGCGGCAGAAGTTATCAGACGCGCCCGACACGTCCAGCAGTAGAAGCAACGCAACCTGCCTCACTGCTTTCGCGTGCTCGAGGCGCTGACAACAAGGAGATGGAATCCGCAGTGCACCGCATTCCGCGAAAGCCCGTCTGCCGCTCATCAAACAAATCCGCCGCCGCAGCCTGCTCTTTGAGGTGATGTAAAGCCATGTGTTCCATGAGCTTACCAGCCGCAGATGTTAGCGCCACTGGACGGTATCCCGCGAGCTGGGTTGGTAGGCATCCTGGCTTGAGGATGGGGCAGACGACTTCCGTGCGCCAGTCCTCCGGGAGGGTCCCGCGTTCCCACACTAGGTTGATCTGCTGCAGGAGAGCCAGCCGTTGATCTGCGTCTAGGTTGCGCAGCATCTGTTAAGTCACCCCATCTGACACTGGCGCCGAGCGACGGTGGCAGCGCTGTAGCGCATTGTTGAGCTCCATCACAGTGAAAGGGCATCACAAGGGCCACTAGGAGTAGGAGCGCTGGCGCTGTCTCCGGAGCTCCCAGGTGAAGTTTGGCTGCTCGCGTTCGCGGGGCTTTGCGGCGCAAAGCGGTTCGCAAACCACTCAGCTAGCTCCTCGTAGCTAAGGCCGCTCGAGATGGCGAGAGCGGGCAGCGGCTGCGGGTTCGCTTGTGGCGTTTTGATGCGTCGCAGGATGGTAAAGAGCCACCGCGAGCTACAGTCCTCCTCCATCTTCCTGCAGAGCGACGCCCACTGCCGGCGGTAAAGTTTATTGGAATGCTGCCTGGCTGCCGCGTCCGGCCGATTGTATACTGTCCAGTCAGTTGGTCGGTTCGTCCGCCGCGCTCGTCGCTCAGCTTTATCGCGTTTTTGTCTCAGGTCGAGCAGCTTGTTGTCGGACATTGGTTGCCCTGCCCGAACCTCTACGCGGCGAGTGGCTGCGAATGCGCTACAGACGAGACTGGAGACGAAATCTGCGCCGGACGTAACTGCGGCTTCTACTTCGCTAGCGGGTCCAGTTGACAATGGAGTAAGTGCGCGTGGCGCGAGCTTCCTTCGCAGCGAGCTCAATGAGGGTGGAGAAGTGATCAGAGCCCCAGAGTGATGGTGCACGATGCCAGGTCGCCTCGATGCCGCTGGACGCGAACGCAAAGCCTATGCAGCAGCCGGGTGTGCCGCATCGCCGGGAGGTGGGCTCGCCGGTGTTCAGCGGTGTGAGTGGTGGGGGTGGTGGTGACAAACGTTTATTGATTTAAAAGGGGTGGATGTATGCATCGGCCGGATCTATGAATATCCAGCCCTTACAAATACTGAGTGGGGTCCCTAGTACGGGACCCCAGTGGCGTCGGCCGCTGCCCGAGCGCGCTCGACCAAGGCCTTTTGGGCCTGCAGGTCATAGCAGCCAAGCAGGGTCGCCTCCCAGTCCTCCCGAGTGTGGTTGGGGTGAGGAGGAATAGCTGGGCTGGATGGGCAAGCCCACACCACGTGGTAGACGTCCGAAGACTTCTCCGCACAGTGCGGACAACTGCCCGTGATGAAGGGATTAAAATGTTTTAGTGCTGCCGGGCACAGCAGAGTGTTGGTATGAAGACGGAGTAGAAGCCGCTCCTCCGTCTTAGATAGACCTTTACTCAGGCGAGGGTAAAAGCTATGACAAGATTGATAATAAAGTACAATGTCTTTAAAAGAATACGCGGGTTCAAATTCGAGATCCTGATCTAGGGGGTTGAGATGGGAAGCCTGGAAAGAGAGCGTGCGGGCGGCGGCACTGACTGCCTCATTCCCCTCGAGACCCATATGAGCAGGAGCCCATACTATTTTCCGGTAAGCGGGGTCTCCGGTATAGGTGCAATTTTGAAGTAGTCGGTGGGCTAAGTATGGCGCTCAGCCTTCCTCGACGTTCCGACAGGCCCCTCGCGAGTCAGAGATAATTGTTTTAGAATCAGTGTGGGTGGCTGCCAGCGCAATGGCGACTTCCTCCGCGTGAGTTATGTCACGGGCACGAACTGTAAGCCCGTTAACGGTTTTGGACTGGTGGACCACTGTGGCCGTGTACCGCCCCCCATGGTGGGGGCCGGAGGCGTTCACGTAGTAAATGCCGGGTTTCGACCCATAATGGCGGCCCAGGGCTTCCGCCCGCGCCAGGCACCGATCATTGTGGTCTTCACCTGTCATGTTTTTAGGAAGAGGGCGTATCTGGAGGGCGCATCTCCACTCGAAAGGGAGGCGTACACGATCTTCCATAAGGGTGGTATGTTGGATGTGTAGCCGGGCAAGGAGGCGGCGACCCGACAGTGTCTTAGGAAGACGTGTGTATTGGTTGGTTAATTGAGCCTCTCGGATCTCCCGGAACAGATTCTCCATGCCCAGGCCCAGTAGACGCTGGTTGGAGGTGTTCATGGGGAGATCGAGGGCTCTCTTAAAAATTTTGCGGAGGACGCCTTCGAGTGCATCCTAGTCTTGTTTCCGAAGGTGGAGGTAAGGAGTCGAATACAAGATTCGACTGGTAACGAATGCATACACCAGCCGCAAGGCGTCTTTGCACCGCAACCCCCCACATTTGTTAGAAACCCGGCGAACCATGCGACCCACCTGGTCCCCCACCTTACGGAGTTTCGCCAAGGTAGTGTCCGACCGTCTATGTTGATGAATGAACAGCCCCAGTACCCGGACTTCTTTGTGTTCAGGAATTGATCCTTTCTCTAAAAAGAGCTAAATTTTGGCCGTACACTTTGGTGAGGGGAGTATGTGTACAAATTCAGATTTTTGAGGGGAGCATTGAAAGCCGCAGCGGCGAGCATAATGGTCCACTATGGTTGCCACTTGCTGCAGGTTGGCCTCAATATCTCCTAGAGAACCTTGCGTGGCCCACAGGGTAATGTCTTCGGCATACAGCGCAGGCTGCACACCAGCGACAGCACCCAACTGGGCCGGCAGGTGCATGATAGCCAGATTGAATAAGAGAGAGAGAGAGATACTTTAATGGCAACAGGATTGAATAAGAGAGGAGACAGCACTGCACCCTGTGGTATTCCTCTGGTTCCAAGTTGGAACGGGCCACTTTCGGAGTCCAGGATTTTAATGTAGGATTGGCGATCTGTCAAAAATAGCCGAATGTATCTGAACGCGTTGCGTCCGCAACTGGTTTGTGAAAGATGAGTGAGTATTACCTCATGAGTAGCATTGTCGAAGGCTCCTTTCAAGTCAAAAGCGAGTATGACCCTGTCGTTGTGAGGGCATTCGACCGGGTCAAGAACTTCCCGATTAAGTTGAAGCAAAACATCCTGTGCGGGCCTGCACGGGCGAAATCCGAACATGGAGTCTGCGAAGATGTGTTGATTTTCCATGAACTCGGACAACCTGTCACGCACCATCGTCTCCATTAGTTTGCCAGCGTACGAGGTTAGAGAGATGGGGCGAAGGTTGTTCATGTTGATAGCCTTGCCAGCTTTTGGAATGAAAGTGACCAGAGCAGTCTTCCAATCGATGGGGAGTGGCGCGTCTCCAAGCCAAATTGAATGATGTAATCCAATAAGGACTGGTAGGCCGGGTCGGGTAAGTTAGCTAGTAATTTGACTGTAATTTTGCCACGACCCGGGGCTGTGCCACGTTTCATTTTCGCCAGGGCCGTCCGCAGATCGTGGAGCTGGAACAGCTGTTCCAGCTCAGCGTTCTCCGAACCTGCATAACAGTGCGCCGGTTCGCGGGGGTCCTGGGTAGTGCACACGTTTTGAGTCCCAGCTGTAGATCGTCTCCTCGTGCGGTGTTTCTGGCACTACCCCACGCACTATGATGGGCGTTGAAATCTCCGAGGATGATTTGTCGAGAGGCACAACACGAATAGACTGCACTGAACCACGGGGCATTCCACTGCACAGCTGGGCGCACGTAAACACTAGCCACAGACGTGTCCACACCACATATGCGGACTGGAGCAACAACGAGGACATGTTGGACATCGCGCCGCACATAAACAGCACACCGAGATTTCCCTGGTTTGTGCTGGGGATCACTGCACGGCACTGCAGCACAGGTCACCTCGTCACAGGTTGTCGGGGAGTGGTAATCGACGTAGCCGGGTAGCCGCATTTGCGGCTCCCCATCTTGTGCACGAACGTGTACATCTCCGGCAGCGCTACAACCTCAGGAGACTCGTTAGGCGCTCGTAAGCGCAGCTCTGAATAGCGTGCGGCAAAAGAACGTACGTTCCACTGCATGATGGAAGGTCTGACAGCGATTTCTTCGCACCTTATCGGATATGATATGCATGCAAATCACACCAGATCATCGAAATTTGGACACTGTTCTACCAATCGTCATATTCGCCTATAATACAGTAGTACAGCGGACTACCGGTTACACTCCATTTTTCCTCGTTTATGGTCGTCCTAATAATAATAATAATAATAATTGCTTCACAGGAAGGGAAAGGCGCAGTATCTGTTACACTTGTGTCTGTGGACAGCAGAACCGCACCATGAGGGAAGGGAGGAAGGTGGGAGTTAAAGTGGAAAAAGAGAAAGAGGAGCCCTACTGGAGGGCTACGGAGTACTTTCGACCACCTGGGGATCTTTAACGTGCGCTGACATCGCACAGCACACGGACGCCACTTCGTTTTGCCTCCATTGAAACGCAGCCGCCGTGGTCTCGACACTTCCTTCTTCTCTACGCCCGACTATTTCATATCAGTACCTACCCAGTTCTTATCTCGTGTGGCGAGATGTCATCTTGCTCGCCTCAACACAGCAGCGTGCCAGGAAGACCGCAAGAATCGCTACAATTCTAAGCATAGTGTGGTCTCTTTTCGTCCGGGTGACGAAGTACAGCTTTACACACCACTGCGCACAAATTCCAACACCGATACCTTGGTCCTCAAGAGGTGATCAGCCAATGTTCCCCAGTTAACTACAAAGTCACGTCTGTTGATCCCCCAGTCTATCGACGCCACTGTGGAACTGAAACTGTTCATGTTTCTCGCTCGAAACCGTTTATGCGCCGCGGTGCATCGGTTAGTTAGCAGCGGTCAGGCGAGCTACTTCCGACCCCCCGGGCAGAATGTGTGAGCGCCTTCCGTGATGTTCTTCCATTTGTACGTGCCATAATCTTGTTTCATATGTGCATAGCGTCGTCATCATCCCGCGGCGCCGGCTGCAGCACGCGCCTGGGTTTGTGATCGGATTAAAACGCTAGAGAAGGGATCGCCGGCCTTGCCGTCGCGACCTTGCCTTCTCGGCCTAGCCTTCTTTCACAATATTCAGTTCAGTTCAGGCGTTCAGTCGTGTCCGACTCTTCGTGACCCTATGGACCATGTCACGCCACGCTTTCCGGTCTCTCACTATCTTCTTAACATCACATAGCTTCATCTGCAATGCCTCGAGGATGCCATCTAACCATCGCGTTCGCTGCCTACCCCTTCTCCGGCGACCCTCAACCTTTCCCAACATCAAATCTTTCTCCAGCGACTCCACTCTTCTCATCAGATGACCAAAGTAGCTGAGTTTTAACTTTAGAATTTGACCCTCCAATGAGCAGTCAGGGTTTATGGTCGACAATATCGACTGATTTGATCTTCTGGCAGTCCAAGGAACTCTCAAGAGTCTTCGCCAGCACCACAATTCAAACGCGTCAATTCTCATATTGTGACCTTTCAATACTACGTGTTGGTACAGCTGGCGGATCTCTCCAACGAGTTGTTCATGTGACCCTGTCACCCATTAATAATTAAGGGGGTATTATTAACGATGCGCCCTTAACGGTGCGCACACTCCCAGACACCCTTTGAGTGAGTGGGGGTAGCTGTTCCGGTCGCAAAGGAGATGCCCTCGACCTGCGTGGCAAGCTCTGCCAGAATTCAACTACCTTGTAGTGACAGAAGGGGGTGGTCGTTTGGTGCCCAGCGGTCGCCGGTTCAAACCAGAGTAAGGATCGGAGTCAGAAGTAACAAACAAAACACAATTTATGCACAGCAAGAGACGATACAAAGAAATACACAAGATCACTTGAAATACAACAGACGAGAGGTTCACAGAATACAAACGCTAAGCATGCAATTACACAGGTATCCAATAACGTAGAGGCTTTACAACAGATGAAACACGAGAGAGTACATAAACAAACACCAAATTGTTCACCGGGCACTGTTGCAGTCCGACGCCTCAAGAGTCACGATGTGGCCGCCATACGAGACGAGCGCCGCTCCCTTGAAAGTCCGTGGGCTTGCCAGCAGCGGGTGATCCCCGGGAGTCCAGCCGAAGCGCAGGCGATCACGTAGCAAAACGCTGACGAACTGAATGACTGACTGACTCAACAAGCGGCGCGGTCGCTTTAAATAGGGCGCACCGCGTCTGTTTGTTAACACGCGCCAAAGCTAGCGTGCACACACACATAGCTTCGCTGGTTATAGCTCCCTCTTCTCCTCCCGTCGAGCCGTGCGTCGTCATTGGCCAGGTCCCATAGTAAGTTCTCGAAAGGCCTGGCACATTCCTGGCCGATGAACCACCGTCCTCCCCGGGAAATGGGAAAGAGGGCCACGGCAACGCGTACAAAGCTACGCGCTCTCCCGCGCGGGGAAGGGGCTTTGCTCTCCATGCCTTCCACGCGACGCCGCGCGCGCCTAGCGCTGTACCGGCTTGCTGAAAATGGGCGCCGATTTCGTGACACTGCCCCTCCCTTAAAGAATATTGTCCCACAATATTCACAACAACCACGAACATCGCGCGCACATGCATGCGCTCACAAATATACGGGGCAAATGTCCACATCACACACATTGCGAAAATTTCACAAACTGCAATAACCCCATTACAAAATTTACACATCAATGCCATGAAATTCACAAACATAGCAACACGCTGTCGTCAGATACACATAAGAATCAACAACACAGAAACACAGCTATTCAAATGTGGAGCGCACAAACCCAGGGCATGCTTTCGCCTATACTTCCAAAAACGGCTTGTGGCTCTTCCTTCGAACAGGTGAGCTCCTCTCAAACTACCTAGCGCGCCAGTTCTCTTTCTTACGAAGCACTGGTACTTCTTTCTGACGCGTGTCCTGCTGTTCTTCCTCATTCGCGCTTTGAGCTTCCTTTTCTTTCTTCTTGACTTTTCCGGCTCCATTTCACCTGACTTGGCAGGTGTGAAGTTGTTTCTTTTCATTTTCACTTTTATTCGCACCTTTGGCCGAGGAACGTTTGATCCGGTTTTACCCGCATAATCAGAACATTGTTGTCTGTAAGGAGCGTCTTTTTGAGAACTTGGTTCTCTCTCAATCCTTTTAATTTTCTTTCTTTTCTTTACGACCTTCAGTCGTACTTTCTCAAAGCAGGACTCATTTTTAACTAGAGACTCATTATCCTCACTTTTGGTTACATCCTGTTCCTTAAAATTTTTGTTAAACTCTTTTCTCGCAGTGCAGTTTTCTCTTTCTGGCGGTTCCCGTTTCTTGTCTGCGCTGTCATTCCCAACGGAGGGAAATATTTCGTCCTCCTCAATGAGTAAAGCCTCCTCGTCAGTCGAACCGTTCCTGGAAACCGGTTCTTGCATTTCGGCAAGAATGCTGTCCTCAGCATCAGCTCCATCTAAGCTTTCGGCATCGCTGTTATTCCACAGCTCTTCCTTTCCGTCAGTCATGCGACCAGACGTGGAGCTAGAATATTGCGCTTCCTCTTGAAGTGAAGAGTACATGCATGAGCCTTCTGGCTCGATAGCTGCCGTTGCAGCTTCTCTGCAACCTGTCGTCTCGGAGGGCACAATATCATTTTTCTGAGAATTCTGAGCTCCAGTTAGGTCATCTGACGTTTCTGTTGCAAGAACACGCTGATCCACAGCCTCCTTCTGGCTGCTGGAGCCAGTTTCTACGGTACCTGTGGCTGTCAATGTATCGCTTGGTTCGCTGTACTTTCTAATATAAGGAAAGGTAACCTCCGGAGGCTCGGTAATATCTTTCAAACGCCGAACTTCAGCCAGCTTTTTGAGAAGGATCTCTTTCTCTTTTAAGAATTCTTTTTCTTTTTCTGCCTGCTTCCTGAGCCATTCTTTCTCTCTTTCTGCTCGTTTCCTGAGCCATTCTTTCTCTCTTTCGACTCGTTGTCTCTCTGCCTCTGCTTGTTTTCTCTGCCATTCTCTCTCTCGTTCTTCTATTTGCCTCTCTCTTTCTTTCTCAGCCTCTTCTCGAACCTCTCGTTCTTTTCGGTCCACCCATTCACGCAGTTCAGCTCCTTTAAGACCTTTCTCTAGGCCCAACGCAATAATCTCCTTGAGATTCATCTTCAATGTGCACTGCCTAATGCTAATACATAGCACTCTCAATGGACCTTACACAACCACGTCAGCGCGGTACCTCTTGCTATCGCTCTGCTGCTACACCGTTTACGACCTCTTCGTAAACTCTTCTAACTCGTTCTCCGTCCTCTGAGCTTGAGTGCACCAAACGTCCTGCCGTGGACGCCAGAATAATTGTCACCCGTTAATAATTAAGGGGGTATTATTAACGATGCGCCCTTAACGGTGCGCACACTCCCAGACACCCTTTGAGTGAGTGGGGGTAGCTGTTCCGGTCGCAAAGGAGATGCCCTCGACCTGCGTGGCAAGCTCTGCCGGAATTCAACTACCTTGTAGTGACAGAAGGGGGTGGTCGTTTGGTGCCTAGCGGTCGCCGGTTCAAACCAGAGTAAGGATCGGAGTCAGAAGTAACAAACAAAACACAATTTATGCACAGCAAGAGACGATACAAAGAAATACACAAGATCACTTGAAATACAACAGACGAGAGGTTCACAGAATACAAACGCTAAGCATGCAATTACACAGGTATCCAATAACGTAGAGGCTTTACAACAGATGAAACACGAGAGAGTACATAAACAAACACCAAATTGTTCACCGGGCACTGTTGCAGTCCGACGCCTCAAGAGTCACGATGTGGCCGCCATACGAGACGAGCGCCGCTCCCTTGAAAGTCCGTGGGCTTGCCAGCAGCAGGTGATCCCCGGGAGTCCAGCCGAAGCGCAGGCGATCACGTAGCAAAACGCTGACGAACTGAATGACTGACTGGCTCAACAAGCGGCGCGGTCGCTTTAAATAGGGCGCACCGCGTCTGTTTGTTAACACGCGCCAAAGCTAGCGTGCACACACACATAGCTTCGCTGGTTATAGCTCCCTCTTCTCCTCCCGTCGAGCCGCGCGTCGTCATTGGCCAGGTCCCATAGTAAGTTCTCGAAAGGCCTGGCACATTCCTGGCCGATGAACCACCGCCCTCCCCGGGAAATGGGAAAGAGGGCCACGGCAACGCGTACAAAGCTACGCGCTCTCCCGCGCGGGGAAGGGGCTTTGCTCTCCATGCCTTCCACGCGACGCCGCGCGCGCCTAGCGCTGTACCGGCTTGCTGAAAATGGGCGCCGATTTCGTGACAGACCCACGGGCGTAGTGCTGGTTACAGGCCTTGAAATGATGCTTCAGAATCCGTAAACACTTTCCAGTGGTGTGGACGGTCTTTGTAAATGAATTCAACTGCCTCGCGTAGGGCTGCTAGTTCAGCACCACTTGACGACGTCAGGTATGATGTCTTATCCTTTATCTGGATTGACCTGGTCGGTATAACAACAGACCCCGAGGAACTGGTTAGATTAACTGAGCCAACTGTGCAGACATATATGCAAAGAGCAGATAATCCAATGTCAATTGTTTAAGAACAGGTGATGACATTGCGGCTTCGTAATTCCAGGAATATTATATGTATCCTTGGTTCATGCAGATTCCATTGGGGGAGGATTATCTTACAGCGGGAGTGGACTGCGAGGAAATATAGGCGCGATGAGCTCCTATAACTTTGGCGAATGCAGTGCTTGGCCTAAGTATTGGAAGAGTTGATACATGACGACTAGAGACTCTGGTTATGTGCCGAATATACGTTCTATTTGTGTCAACAACAGTATGTGTGCCAACAGGATGATCCCGGGCGGCAACAGTCGCTGTGGTTGGGGCATATTTGGGAAGTCCAAGGCATATACGAAGAGCTTGCGCTTGCAGAGATTTGAAGGGTACTGAGGTTCATTTCTCTAATGCTACTAAAAATGGGGAAGCTGTATCGCATGAAGCCCAGAAACAGTGACCGATACAGTTGGAGCATCGAGTGCACTGGTGTGCCCAGGACTTTACCTCTTGGAAGGAGAGAACTTCGACAATCGCTACAAGTTTGCGTGTCATTTCTCTGAGATGAGGACTCCGCGAAAGATTTCTGTCAATGGCAACTACCAAGAATTGGTGCCTTCTCTTGTAGAGAACGGATTTGACATTGATGCATATGGGGTATGTTTTGCGAGTGAATGCAACAAGAGAACACTTCTAGGTCGAAATATCTAGGCCTTGCAGACGAAGGTACGACGTCAATATCATCGAAGGCTTTTGTTGCCTCGCACGTAGTTGGGGCCGAGTCACTCTGGATGCCCGAATACATATATCATCTGCATAGATGAGCAGATTGTGGTAATAATTTGTGAATCATAAGAGAATAAGGTTGAATAGGTTTGGGCTGAGCACTCCACCCTGTGGAACTCCGCGCGAAATTTTGTTAGAGGAGTTGGTCTATCTTCAGTCTGGACATAAAGGGGCCTCTCTGACAGGTAGCTGCGTATCCAGCAGAACATGCGGCCTCCGATCTCAGCAGTTACTAGGGCGTCCGAAATGGCCTGATATGTTACGTTGTCGTTGGGCCCCTTGATGTCCAAAAACAATGCTACTGTGAATCTTTTCAAAGCCTTTTGGTGTTGTACAGACTTTACGAGGTCCATCAGAATGTCGATAGAGGAGCGGCCACGGCAAAACCTGGACATAAAATCTGGAGAAATTTGGTATCACTCTAAGTACCATTAGACGCGTGTTATTAGCATTCTTTCTTTGACTGCCGACGCAGCTGGCCAGTGCGATTGGATGCTATGACGCAAGGTCGAGTGGTGGCGTTCCTGGTTTACAACGTGTAACCAGACGGCTGTTCTTCCATTTTTTAGGAACTCTGCAAACACCATGACATATTGTAATTATTCAATAAATACCGTCGAGCCTCCTGGCCAAGGTTAAATAGTACGGAGTATGTCACACCATCGGGCCCTGGCGATGCTGACTTTCTACAGCATGCTAGCGCAACATCAAGGTCCTTCATGGAGAAGGGAAGATCCATCTGTGAATCCCGATAAGGTGGAACGTCGCAGCAATGCAGCGTTGTGAATTGGTTCTGTGCGACTGTTATTCTTGTGCAGAAATATTCGGTTACTTCTACCGCACTACTTTGTTGGTGGAGTCCGAGAGATTTTAACGGGAGACGCTGTTGAGGGGACGTGCGAAGGCCACGAATGACACACCAAACGCGTGACAAAGGCTTGCGTGGATCTATTTTTTCACAAAAAACCTCCACCGTTGTGTCTGCAGGGCTTGTATTCTGCGCTGAATCTTCTTCTGCATGCGCCTTGCTTCTCTGAGGTCTATGTGCGAATTTGTGCATCTGCATCTACGCTCTGCCTTTCGCCAATGTGATCGTAGTTGTTGTAACTCAATGTCGAAATCGGTGCATTTTGCAACTGGGTTAAATGAACAAGTTCCGCTTTCCATGGCCTCCTTAATTTTTTTCTATGGAAAATCCTTCTGTGCTGGTATGCTCCATTCGTGCTTTAAAAACTGCCCAATCAATGCGCTTCACACGTTTGGCTATGGGGGATGTGGCACAAGCGGCAATGATCTGGTAAGTTTCAATATTATCGCGGCCATGAGTGTCTGCATCTGAAACTCACTGGACGCTGCTTTTGAACGCTGCTGTGGACCGAAAGCCATGGTCAGAGCCGAAGGACACAAGCTTTCTTCCCGTTACATTCATCCTAATACTTCCCCACATGGTGTGGGGGGCACTGAAATCACCTATAATTATCCACCGGCCTGATTTGACTGCCAATAAAGCACTCAAACTTTCGGCGTCAAAGCGGCTTGAGGGTGCAGAGCACACAGCCACAAGCGTAAATGTGAAGTCCCGGCTCTTCACGTTCAAGCAAACATACTGATTCTAGTGGTTAGGAGAAACAGAGTTAAGCACATATGTAAGTTACCGCCAAATGTAATCGATTGCATTGTAAAGGCTTAGACACGAAAGGTCGAACTGCATGTCCAAAGCACCAACCTTCACGTATGATGGTATGCAGTCACCCTTGAAAGTCAGCTTGATGCATGTAGAGTTTTGTAGGCGCTGAACACGGGTTATTGAGATGCCACTGATCACCATCTTGATTAACATAGGCAAATCGGCATCACAGATGGCAATGCCAACACTGTAATTTACGCCAGCCATAGTTTCGCTCTCTATAAGAGTAAGAGGGCGTATGTTAATATGGCCTAGTTTAGTGATGCTGGACAAACTGTCTAGTGCATTTCGCTCCTTGACATCAATGGCAATGATGTTCCTAAAGAGGTTTATCCTCACGTCTTTGATCCCTCCCAGTACTAGGCTTTCCAAATATATGAAGAATGCTTTCCTGTTCAGGATGTTCAAATTGTCCGTCGGTTGCTGTGACACAAAGCTGTATGTATCGGGGTGCTTCGCGCCGTGATGATCGTTGACGTGCTCGAAGAGGATGACTCCGCTTGTCTGCGCATCCTATGCTTGGCCTTCTTACTGACAACCGGTACGAACCCGTCGTTTATCGAGGAGTCAGCACTAGGCGCCGAGTACACACTAGTGTCCTGGCTCCATGAGCCGCTCTGGTGGTAGATGCGCTTTCTCTAGGTGGCCGCTGCCAACCCACCACTTTCCAAAGGAGGCCCAGTAGACACACCTTCCATCGCCGCAACGAAAAGCGAGCGGTGGCTCGCTGAATATGGCAGAAATTATCAAAAAACTAGAGACGTGAATGCAGCGTTCCGATGCAGAACAACTCTTTCCCTCGGCCTTGACTTTCTCTCTAAACATGCTGCCCTCATTTATTGTGCCACAAGTGTGTTCGGATGGACCTACCTTTTACGATGGAGCCGCCGGATCCAGTTGTGCACCGCCTATGTACTATACATTTTCTCCGCCTGGATCACGAAGCCGTCACCTATGTATCGTTCTTGTCCGTCCCACCAGTCTCCGATGGCCAGTACATTACTACTCCACCTCTTGATGTACCTTTTGCACGGAACGTTGTCCTTGCGCATACAGTGGACACTAGGTCTGCCAATAGAGGGCCCCTTCCTCTTCGCAACTTTGCATCGCACGTTAAGATGCTTCCCCAAGACATGTCGTTCGCCATGCTGTACCGTGCTTCGGAATGCGTTGTATCAGCTGTTACGGGTTGTGTACCCTCTTCGGTGAACCGCCACTTATCACACGTCACACCATCTGACCAATACAGAAAGATGATTGGTCCTGCCCTTTTTACCAGCACAAACGGACGATCCAAGATGTCTCCTTTTACCTTTTCGCGACATCTTTGACTTCGATAACCGCCTTTGGCTCGGTCTTCTGTGGTTACGCATCGCATAAACACCGGTGACGGCGCTCCTATTCACAGACGTCCGTATAAAGTGTCCAGTAGAAATCGCAACATCATTCAGCAGAAGGTGGACAAGATGGCTTACCAAAGACATAAAGAGCCCTCGTCAAGCCCATGGGCATCACCAGTTGTCCTTGTTAAAAAGGACGGGAGTTGGCGCTTCTGCGTTGATTACCGGCACCTCATAGTAGCACGAAAAAGGACGTGTATCCTCTCCAAAGAATCGACGACGCTTCGGACTGCCTTCACGGAACCAAATTTTCCCCTTCCATCGGCCTTCAAACCGGGTATTGGCAAACTGCTGTCGATGGCAAAGACCGTGAGAGACCGCATTCGTCACACCGGACGGGTTATACCAGTTTAAAGTCATGCCGTTCGGTCTCTGCAATGCGTCAGCTAGCTTCGAGCGAATGATAGACTCCTTTCTTCCATGCCTAAAATAAACTAAATGCCTTTGCTACCTCGACGACGTAGTAGTTTTTTTCCACGACATTTCCCGCGCATCTCGAAAGACTGAAGAGCATTTTTCTGTCTTCCGTAGAGGCGGGTTGCAGCTCAACTCGTAAAAATGCCAATTCGAACGCCTCCAACTCACAATCCTTGGGCACCTTGTCGATTCTTCTGGTGTCCGCCCTGATCCTGCTAAACTTCAAGGTGTCAAGGCCTTCCCTCTGCTTCGATGTTAAACGGATGTGCGAAGCTTTGGCGGCTTGTGCTTCTATTTCCGACGCTTCATCAAAACCTTTGCTGTCATCGCCCGTCCTCTCATCAACCTCCTTAGAAAATGCACCCCTTTTACCTGTGGCCTTGCTCAACAAAGCTCGTTTTCTTCACTGATTCACGCGCTCACCTCACTACCTCTATTGTCCCATTTCGACCCGTTGGCTTCAACAGAAGTTATCACAGATGCCAGCAGATATGATATTGGCGCTGTGCTAGCCCAACGTCCCCAAGATCAAGACCGTGTAATCGCATATGCTAGCCGCCTTCTTTCCACTGCCGAGCGCAATTATTCCATTTCAGAGCGCGAGTGCTTAGTCATTTCTTGGGCCGTGTTTAAATTTCGACCCTACTGTTCGACCGTCCTTTCTCGGTTGTGAGTGATCACTACGCTCTTTGTTGGCTTGCTTCACTGAAGGACCCTACAGGCCGGCTTGGTCATTGATCATTGCGCCTTAAAGAGTATTGCGCCGTTTTCTACAAGTCATGGCATCAACATCAAGACGCTGACTGCCTGTCTCGTCACCCCGTGGAACCGCCAGATCCTGCAGACAATGATCTCAGCCCTTGCTTGTTCGCTAACTCTGATCTGTTTAACATCGAGGGCGAGCAGCGGCAAGACTCTTCAGTAATAGATCGCCTCAGTGGGGCCACCCCCGACCCTACACTTCAACTCTTTGCTCTTCGGGATCACATCCTGTACTGCCACAACCTATGCCCTGATGGACCTCCGCTCCTGCTCGTCGTTCCCCAGCGTTTCCGCTCTTCTGCCCCCAGGGAACTAACTACATGACCTGGGCACCGCGGGTCACCTCGGTGTCTCACAAATGTACGATCGGACCCGACGCTACTTGCTTTGGCCCGGTCTATATCGTACTGTTCGCCATTACGTTGCCAGCTGCGACTTCTGTCAATGCAAGAAAGCGTCCATCCTTATTGTCTGCTGCTGTCCTGGAGCCTATCGACGTACCCGTCGACCCTATTCATCGTGTTGGACAAGACCTTCTCGGACCATTTCCGTTCGTCTAGTTCCGGCAACCGCTGAATCGCTGCTACGACCAACTACGCCACGCGATACGCTATCACGCGTGCATTACCAATCAGTTGCGCCACCGATGTAACCGATTTCCTGCTTCAAAATGTCAATCTTCACCATAATGTTCCACGCCAATTGCTGACGGACCGCGGCCGCTCCTTTTTGTCCCGGGTAGTTAACGACATACTCCGGTCCTGTTCCACCCGGGATAAGCTCGCTACAGCGCGCCATTCTCAAACGAACGCGCTTGCCGAGCGGCTGAACAGGTCCCTCACTGGCATGCTATGTATGTGCTTCGTACCCAACCATCGTGATTGGGACATTGCTTTGCCTTATTTAACATTTGCATACAAGTCGTCGCGGCATGACACCACAGGCTGTTCGCCTATGTTCTATTTAGTCCACATTCTGCATTGCCAATGGATACACTGCTGCCGCCATATTTGGATTCAATCACAGAGTACGCACGTGACGCCATCGCCCAAGCAGCTATGGCCCGCGAAATCGCCCGCCATCGTCTCAGAAGCCTGTTTATGACCGCCGGCATCGCCGAGTGCACTATGCTTCAGGATCAGTCGTTTTCGTTTGGTCTTCTTCACGGCGTGTCGGTCTTTCTGAGCAGCTCCTAAACCCCTACAATGGCCCTTATCTTGAGCTCCTTCAGATGACCAGCGTTACGTATGGGGTTGCCCCCCCCCCCCCCCCTTCGATTGTCAGACGTCATCCACCCGTCCTCCCACCGACGTTGTTCACGTAGTTCGCCCAAAGCCGTGCCATGCACCTGATCCGTGTTCTATTTAGCACCGGGACGGTGCTTTCGCAGCCTGGAGTTATGTCAAGGGACGACGAGGACAGAGTGTTGTGCTCGCGTGTGGAATGAGGGGAACGCGAAGACGACGAAGTTTGTGGTGGTTCGTTCTGGGCGCCGCTGGCCTGAAGTGGTTCGTCTGTGGTCAACTACCCATTCGTGAATATTTGTTATTATATCCACTCTATCTGTGTGTATCGACGTTACATTATATATACATAAACAAATAAATATTAAGGATTGATGATTGACTGGTGAGTAACAGACGATTACGAGTTAATGCAATAAATGTATTTATTGAGAAAATAAAGAAATAAAATTTAAACGATAGGGTTTCAAAATGTGAAAATACTCAGAATGAAAGGACAAGGCTTCTTGATGATGCTGATAAAAAAACTTAGACTGTGCAACAGATAATTTGGTTGTTAATACAATAGAAACATGCGTGAAAGGTATCAAATTGCTCCGATTGGAAATATATTCATTACTGATGCTATGTAAAGCTGTATAACATTAAAAAATGATATGTAAAAGTAAACAAATATTATATAAATAAAATAAAAACTACGAAGCAGCATCGGTGTGTGTGATAAAATTTGACGTATCACACCCTAAACGGCGGAACACAAATTGTCTCAAATTGTTTATTATTTCGAATACCGAAGCTCTATAGGCTTTACGAATCGAAACACTGAATATCATCCTTGATCGACATTCTGAGCAGTCGAATATAAAGAGAGCGTTCTTATTTATTTTTAGAGGACATGGTTGCATATGTAATGCTATTCGGTTAGAGACGAAAGCTACTGGCGCGCGTGAAACATTTTGCAGCAGCAGGGGTATTTATCTACTAAAAAGCCTTGCGAGGTGAGAGCAAGTGAAATATTGTCCACTGAGTTTTCTTGAAGAATGGGAACATAAAACTTGGGAAAGCTAGGCTACAGTAGCAGCTAGTATTTCGGTTCAGACGCCATGTTTGGAAATGCTTTTCATGAGAATATGGGCTTTACAGTGGTCAGTGTTGGTCTTGGAAAATCAGTGCTCGCGACGCACACGCTTAAATTGCTAGATAACAAACTCGTGTGAAACAAGTTGTTGGTGCTTTATTGTTTCTGATTTTACGCTCCCGCAGGTTTAAACATGGATTATTGTTATCAACCTTAGCCTTTTCTGAGGAGTCCGGGAAGCTTATAGCACTTTTAAGAAAGCGGTAAAAGTCGAGGCCTCTCACATTTGTTTACACATAGCAGGTATAATTAGCTCATGAAAGGTAGAGGCTTTCTGTTGACACGGAAGATGCATTGTAAGTGCTACTTACACTCACATCATAAGGAAGCTGAGGGAGTCTTCATGTAAATCAATAGGAAGTAAGCTCATGACCAGTGGGCCAATAGTTAGTGTTTCGACCTCTTCGCCCTCGAGTTGGAAAATTATTCATGCTCTATAATGCAATGCTTTGGTAAATTATGGCTTCAATTCGGACCTTACGAGAAATGTTTTCTGGCAGGCAACAGTTCATTTCAAATGTGATAATCAGCTTCCACTTTTTGAACGGACCGTTAGTATTTTTACCTTCCATCTGATCGTTCAAAACAGTCATCGAGACCAGTATCCGTGAAAGAAAACTACCGAATCAGATGTCTTTATGTTTTCGTACAAAGAAATCAACAAAGAGCGCACACATTCACGGCGCCGCTACATTCCTATTCTCCGCTCATGCTGAAGGGCGAGTAGGCTCGCGTGCTACTGGTGCTACCACCGTCGTCGTGCCGGCCCAGCGCTTCCACACTTCTCTCTAGTAGCCTTGAACGCTCGCCGCGAGGGATACGCGGCGATGGCATCATGTGCCAAGACATGACCTAGGGTTCCCTGTTGACCCGAGGTAGTACTGTCAAATTGAGTGAAAGATAAATATCTTCTACTAATTTTAGAACAATAATTATTCAGTTGAACATCAAAAATAAAACTCACAAATAATTCCCCACGCCTTCCTTTGCCTTGCCGACTTTTGCCATCCTTTTTTGTATCATAACGAGCCCCTAATTTCCCCTGCAATTTTATGGTTGTATGTATATTGTTACGTTGAAGGCCTTCGTGCAAAACGGGTTGTACGGGACGTCAAGGGCACCGTGTCAGCACTCAGTAGTCACTGGCTATGTGCGCGCACCACACCACTTTGTCTCCTTTCTTAATACATAGCTCTTCATCTTCTTTGCGGCCTGTTACATTTCCCCATACGCATCCAAAGCCCGCCTGGCAAATTACCAGTTCTCACGAGGATGGTAGGGCTTTAAGCGTGCAACGTGAGGCAGTTCTGTCTTGTTTGAAGGACGGCTTGTCGCAGTGAGGTGTGCAATTCCGTAGGTTGCATCACAGGTGCGGGTAATAATAACGTAGGGTCCATCGTAACGGGCCAACAGTTTCGGGAGAAGGCCACGTCGACGTAACCGTCGCCAAGGCCAGATAATAACACCCGGAGCATAGATAAAGTGCCGACGGTGCTCGCCGCAGCGTTCCTTGAAGCGCTATTGCGAAGCAATGGTCCGTAAGCGCGCCATTCGCCCAGCCTCTTCTGCAAGGCCCAGAGCCTCGGCGATGGAGGGTTTGTCACATAGTGAAAATGGCACTATGGCGTCCAGGCGTGGCGGACGGGCGTACAGAAGCGAGAAACTTATGTAACAAAAGGCAGGATTGTGCCCCAGTTTTTTATCTGCGGCTGCGTAAATTCAAAGCATATTCGTCAATGTCCTGCTTATGCGCTCTGTCAAGCCGTTCGTTTCCGGGTAGTTGGTTGTGAAGTGTCGAAAATGTGTTGCACATAGACTCAGGAGCTCCTTGACAGCATCCGCCATTCAATGGCGGCACAGGTAATTTATTATAGCCAGCGGTGGTACATGGCGTAGATTACTGAGCAGAGCAGAAACAGCGAGGCTTGATAGCTGTAGCTAATGGAATAGCCGCCGTTTCGCAGAAGCCAGTAAGAAAACCGGCGCAAACACGACCATTCAGCGGTTACCAAAGCAAGACTTCGGAAATGCACCAAATAGGTCGGTGCCGACTTGCTAGAAGGGCACGCTGGGAGATGGCATAGGATGCCACAGCCCAGCGGGTGCAACTGTAGGATGTTTGTGACGTTGACATTGTGTGCCACTAGCACATATAGGTAAATATTTGATCAAATGTTTGTCCAATAAGAGCGCTCTAGGGCGCCGTGGAGATTCTGAGCCGATTCAAGTGACCATTAAACGGTTCGTCGTACAGTAGCGCAAACAGACAAAAAGAGGCTTTGGGGAAGTACAGTAAACACGGGCTAAATTATAAATAATTCCCCATCCACAGGATACCATCATGTACGCAAAAACTGCTGGTATTTCGACGGGCCTGCGGGGCGTTGTAGAGAGGCGTAAGGCCAGGATTAATTTGCTGTTCTGATTTAAACACTTGAAGGTACGGAAAACACTGCAACCACAACCGAAATGTAGTCGTCGAAGATTTCGGCGTCAAACTCAGTGGTGGCTAGAAGATGTGATAGTCTGTGTTGCCATGGCGTCGACTGCCCTTATACACCACCTCAAAGGTGTACGCCTGGAGAAGAAGGGCCAATCGCGCGAGACGACTATTGGGATCCCGAAGGCAGCAGAGAGAGTGGTGGTCGGTTACAATGCTTAATGGGCAGCCTTGTAGGTACGACCGAAACCGCTGGAGGCCGAATACCACTGATAGACATTCTTGCTTAGGTACCGTGTAGTTCCGCTTGGCCTTACTTTAAGTACGGCAGGCGTGTGCAATAACATGTTCTTGCACATTTCAGCGCTGAATCAAAATAGCCCCAATGTAAACACCACTCGCATACGTAGGAACGTTTGTCACACCGTAAGATCGAAGTGGTGTAAAATAGGGTGCGATGTCAACATTAACATGAGCTGACGAAAGCAGGCCTCACATTCGGATGCCCATTTGAAAGAAGCTCCTATGTGTAGCAAACTCGTCAGCGAGGCGGCGATATCAGCAAAGCGCTGTATAAAACGACGGAAATAAGAGCATACCCCCAAAAAGCTGCGGAGCTTTTTGTTGGGTGGCTGAAACGATTCGACGATAGCTGCCGTTTTCTGGGGATCCGGACGCACTCCCTGTTTGTTATCACATTGTCCGTGCACCACTGCCGGCCGCTCGGCAAACCGGCACTTCTTGGAATTAAGCACAAGTCCAGCGTTACGCACAGTCCAAGACAAAAGCTAGGCGTTCGTTATGTTTGCTGAAAGTCTTTTATAAAATCACTGCATCATCTTGAAAAAGTATTTAAATGTCCCACTTTAAACCACGCAGCACCGTGTTCATAAACCTTTCAAAAGTATAAGACGCGTTGCAAGTCCGAAGGCCATAACATTGAATTCAAAAAGTCCATGTTTCGTGACAAATGCCGTTTTTTCTTTATCAGCATGGTACACAGGGATCTGCCAGTATCAGGATCTTAAATCGACGCAAGGAAAATAAGAGGCGGCAGAAAGGCACTCTATGGCGTCATCTGAGGATGGACGGGCACACATCTTTCTTGGTGATGGCGTTGGGCTTCGATAATCCACGCATAACCGCCACGAACCGTCCTTCTTCGGCAGAAAAATTACAAGAGCCGTCATAGGACTGCAAAACACCTGAATGTCCCCTTGTGAATCATTTGTAGGACTTGTTCATTAAGGATGTTGGCCTCGGATGCTGATCGTCGATAAGGCTTATAGCGGAGCTGTAAGGAAGAACCGATGTCGATCATGCGACGAATGCGAGGATCCAGAATAGAAGCCGGTGTATATATGAGGGGTCGAGGGTGTTTATCATCCCATCGCGACTCAGGCTGAGTGATGGCGTAGCGGGTACCTCAGAAGTTTCGACCACTTGGCTCGCACTGACATCGCACAGCATACGGGTGTCTTGTTTGCCGAATCCATTGAAAAGCGCCCGCAATGATCGAGATTCGATCTCACATTCTTGGGGGCACAGCAGGAGCACATCCTAACCACTGCCGCACGGCCACACACACACACACACACACACACACACACACACACACACACACACACACACACACACACACACACACACACACACACACACACACACACACACACACACACACACACACACACACACACACACACACACACACACACACACACACACACACACACACACACGCACGCACACACACACACACACACACACACACACACGCGCGCGCGCACACACATATATATATATATATATATATATATATATATATATATATATAAGATGCAGGATAGAATAGCGTGCGCAGGGGCCGCATTCAATACGTGTTCTGTGTATGTATATATACGTGACGCTAGCGGTTTAACAGGATGTTTCACATCCACCGCTAGGGATATGAGTGGCGCTGGTGAACAGGCATCGGTTTTCGGTTCCAGTCAACATAAATACCCAAGAAAGCGGAAGGTTGGCCAGCCGTCGTTGTAGCTCAGTTGGAAGAGTACTTAACGCGGCATTTGGAGGTCGTGGGTTCCGCTCCCACTAAAAGCGTGTTGTTTTTTCTTCTGCGTGTCGTTTAATATTCTTTCTCGCTAAAATCATCATAACACTAATATTGTCAATATGAAATAATAAATTTTAAAAATAAGAATAATAATAAGTCCCCAACGTTTACCTTCGACGCGTAGACTTTTCGCTCCATTAAATTATATATATTGTAGGGGTGTGTTTATTCAGATGGATATAGCCTCTCAGGAGGAACTCGCAGCGGAGCGTCAGGCGTGGCGAATCAGCAAGGCAGCGACCAACTTCTTCGTCCTCGAGCGCGCCAGCACGCAATGCATGGCACTGGCTATAAAGACGAAAATTACCACACTACATTTTCCCCCTGGGTAGAGAAGGAGCCATCCTGGCGACTTATGGAGCCGACAGAACAGACGGATCGTAGTATGGCTTGATTCGGTTGACATGAACTGTTTCGCGTCCACGGCGACGCAAGTCCGCTGAGGGCGTAACAGGCTCAACTACGTAGTTGACAGGAGATGTTTGTTGGAGGACTCGGTATGCACCATGATATCGAGCAAGAAGCTTCTTTGAAAGGCCGGTGGTTGTGGCAGGGACCCAGAGCCATACCAGGCAGTTAGGTGCATATGTAGAAGGCTCGCCGGTGTCGCGGTGGCGTTTTTGTTGCAACTGGTTTTCCGTTGTAAGCGAACGGGCGAGCTGACGGCATTCTTCTGCGTACTGGGCGGCGTCCGAGAGTGGCGTCGATTTAGAGACATCAGGGCGGTAGGGAAAGAGCGCGTCCATTGTACAGGTTGGCTCACGTCCGTAAATAAGAAAGAAGGGAGAGAATCCAGTGGTGGTTTATATCGCAGTATTGTACGCGTAGGTTACGAAGGGAAGAACTTGGTCCCAGTTGGAATGAGCGTCGTTGACGTACATGGCCAGCATGTCACTCAGAGTACGACTGAAGAGCTCGGTCAGGCCATTCGTCTGAGGGTGGTAAGAAGTTGCGGTGCGGTGAATGATGCGGCATTCTTTCAGTAGTGCCTCAAGAGCTTCGGACAAGAAAACGCGTCCGAGGTCACTGAGCAGTTCCTTCGGAGTCCCGTGGCGAAGAATCAAGTTGTTGAGAAGGAACAAAGCAACGTCTCTTGCGGAGGCAGAGGGTAACGGTGATGTTTCAGTGTAGCGAGTAAGATGGTCTACTGCCACGATAATCCAACGGTTTCCAGTGGCAGTAGTAGGAAAAGGGCCATAGAGATCTATGCCCACGCGGTCAAACGGACGAGCAGTGCAGGGTAACGGCTGCAAGGAAATAGGGGAATTTTGTGGAGTTTTTCGGCGTTGGCAAGTTTCGCAAGCGCGCACAAAATGTAGTACAAAGCGGTACATTCCACGCCAATAAAATCGCAGACGTAGGCGCGTGTAGGTTTTCAATACGCCACCGTGGGCACACTGTGGGCCACCATGGTACGCAGCACAAATGTCGGCGCGGAGATGACGCGGGATGACTAGAAGCCACTTCCGTCCATCAAGCAAATAATTGAGGCGATAGAGAAGACCGTCACGAGTGGAGAAGTGGTGGGCTTGCCGGACGAGCGCCTAGGATGAATGACCGGCAGTAGGACTTGAAAGAAAATGCAAAAGTGCACTGATCCACGGGTCATTTCGCTGCTCTGTAACCCTGTCGACAGTAGAAAGAGTCGACAAATCGTAAGCACAGATGTGCTCAGACGAGGTATCACTAGGCAATGGCGAGCGGGAAAGAGCATCCGCGTCCGTACGCTTGAGACCTGATGGATAAATGACATGGATATCATACTCCTGGAGACGGAGAGCCCAGCGAGCAAGGCGACCGAATGGGTCTTTCAGAGAGGCCAGCCAGCACAAAGCGTGGTGATCGGTCACAACATAAAACGGTCGGCCATACACATAGGGACGAAATTTTCCGATGACCCAAATAATGGCCAAACATTCCCTTTCTGTGACTGAATAATTAGACTCTGCTTTCGTCAATGTTCGGCCGGCGCATGCCACAACATACTCGCTGTAACCAGGCTTACGTTGGGTAAGGACGGCACCAAGCCCAATACCTCTGGCGTCAGTGTGAACCTCCGTAGGCGCAGTCGGATCAAAGTGGCGTAGATTGGGAGGCGAAACCAAAAGGTGGCGTAAAGTGTCGAATGCTTTATCACAGGCCGGAGTCCAGGCTGAAAGGTCGGAGCTGCCGGCAAGGAGCTGGGTCAGAGGAGCGATGATAGAGGCGAAGTTCAAGATGAAACGTCGAAAGTAGGAGCAGAGGCCGATAAAGCTCCGGAGCTGCTTCAGGGAGGTTGGGTTCGGAAAGTCGGCAACTGCGCGAAGTTTTTTGGGGTCGGGAAGAATGCCGTCCTTAGAAACTACGTGGCCTAAAATTTTGAGTTTTCGAGCGGCAAAGTGGCACTTCTTCAAATTCAACTGAAGTCCAGCGTCGGCGAGACACGTGAGGACATCCTTTAGGCGGAGAAGGTGAGAAGAAAAGTCTGTAGAAAAAACTACGATGTCGTCCAGATAACAAAGACAGGTCTGCCACTTGAGTCCACGAAGAACAGTGTCCATCAGGCGCTCGAAAGTAGCCGGGGCATTGCAAAGGCCAAAGGGCATAGGGCATAACGTTGAACTCGTATTAGCCATCAGGTGTTATAAAGGCAGTTTTCGAGCGGTCATCGTCAGCCATCGGCACCTGCCAGTAGCCAGAGCGCAAATCCAAAGAGGAGAAATACTCGGCTCCCTGTAAACAGTCCAAGGCGTCGTCGATTCGTGGCAGAGGATAGACGTCTTTGCGCGCGATCTTGTTTAGCCTACGGTAATCGACGCAAAACCGGATGAAACCATCTTTCTTGGTGACCAAAACAACCGGATAAGCCCATGGACTGTTTGATGGCTGTATGATGCCCCGGCGAAGCATATCGACCACTTTATCAGCAATGGCTTGGCGCTCAGAGGCCGACACGCGGTAAGGACGCTTTTGTAAAGGTGCGTTTGTACCAGTGTCGATTGTGTGCGTAACGACAGACGTGCGACCCAGAGCAGTGTGAGGAAGGTCGAAGGCACAAGTGAAGCTCTGTAGAAGGGCAGAGAGTTGATCGCGTTGCGCGGGTGGAAGATCTGCGTCAATAGCTTGTTGAAGAACATCGGGTAGTGTCGAAGCGGTCGCTATATCGGAAGAGCTGAGAACATTAACGTCTAATGAAGTAGGCGTGGCAGGAAGAGTATTTACACGCGCAGGATCAAGTTCTTCAATACGACCGAGACACTAGCCGCGTAGCAGGACGGATGGGCACGAAAATGGATTCGATACATACATTGCACTAAGACCTTCTTCGAACTTGAGAACAGCAAATGGAAGCAGGAGGCAGGGATGGCGTGAAGCGGCATCAGACGGTGTGAAGAAGACAGTCGAAGTAGTAACACTTTCACAGGAGAGTGGAGCGAGGGCAGCAGGAAATGGAGGAATGTCTGTGTCATTGGCGACAAGGAGTTTTACAGACCGGGTAGGGACATCACACAAGACAGTATCACACACAGGAAAAAAAGGCAACTTGCGTGCTGGCGCAGTCAGTAACGGCACGGTGAGTGGAAAGGAAATCAGAGCCCAGGATGATGTCGTGTGAGCAGTGAGCCAGTACAATAAACTCGATGGTGTATAAGACGTCTTCGATGAGAACACGGGCCGTGCACGCTGCTGAGGGATGAATGCGCTGGGATGAAGCGGTGCTAAGCGAAAAGTCGGGTAGTGCGGTGGTCACCTTGCTAAGACGACGGCAAAGAGATTCACTGATGACGGATACGGCAGCGCCCATGTCAACAAGAGCGAGTTTTGCGACACCGTCGACGAACACTTGTATTACGTTAGCGGGAGAAGACGGAGGACTTGAAGAGTTCGAACCAAGCGCAGTTCTTTCCCCGGGAACTGGGACTGTTAGTTTCCCTCAACAGCGCCGGTAGAACGTCGGGGAAGCGGTGATGGTGAACGGCGACGAGAGGAAGTGATCAGCGAGAGGTATACGTGTGATTGTCCCGAGAAACAAAGTCGGAACCGGGTTGAGTTCTCGGCGAGGGCTGGTCGGCGTCTTACGAGTAGTTCCAGGGGTCAGGGCGAGAAGGTGGAAGACGTCGGCGGTAAAGACGGGCTACATGGCCCAGCAGCCCGCAAGAGTAGCAGATTGGCCAGTTGTCTGCGGTGCGCCATGGGTTCGTAGGGCGTTGGCGTACCCTTGGAATAGGGACATGGAAAGCCGACCCAGGCAAAGGCGAAGGATGGTTAGAAGGGGCGGCCTGGTAGGAAACAGGTGTGGTTGGCATTAGCGGCCTGGCTGTAACTTGGGCGTACGTCTATAGTGCCATTACTCGCGCCTGCACAGGGCAGGGCGGCAGCACTGGGCTGGGCGGGAGCACGGGGCTAGGCGGAAGGACATCAGCGATATGGTCTTGCACTACACGCCGTATGGTAGGGGCCAAGGATGGAGCCATGTCAGGAACAAGGTGACCAGTGTCTTGTAATTGAGGGACCAGGGATAGCTGGCGGGCGACCTCTTCGCGAACGAAGGCTTTGATCTGTTGAATCAAAGGGCTGTCCTCTGATGAAGTAGAACCACTCAATTCTAGTGTAGAGATGGTGCCGTCTCTAACACCGGACCGCCGGGTAGAAGCGCTCTGCTTTCGAAGCTCGTCGTAGCTCTGGCAAAGTTTAATCACGTCACTGACGGAGGCAGGATTATTCACCCAGAGCACCTCACACGCGTCCTCGGAGATACCTTTCAAGATATGTCCAATCTTAGCCGTTTCGGACATTAGTGGGTCGACACGTTTGCACAGGTAAACGATGTCCTCTATATAACTTGTGAATGACTATTCGGCATGCTGAGTGCGCTCACGCAAGCGTTGTTCTGCTCGGAGCTTGTGAACTGCAGGACGGCCAAACACTTCCGCAAAATTCTTAAATGCAGACCAAGATGGCAGGTCTGCCTCATGGTTGGGAAACCAGAGGTTCGCCACGTCGGTCAGGTAAAAGATTACGTTATTTAGCTTGATAGTGTTGTCCCATCTGTTATAACTGCTGACACATTCATACGCCGACAACCAGTCGTCGACGTCTTGGTCAGCCGTGCCACTGAAGAGGCATGGATCACGCTGCCGTAGAACGCCAGAACGCAGTACCGCGGTTGGTATGGGCGCCGATGTCGAGGTGGTCGCGTCTGGCATGGCGGAAGCAGAGGTCAATGGGCGGCTTCTGAGCTCCAGGGTGGATGGGAACGTACCCAGCAGCACCTGTACCAATTGTAGGGGTGTGTTTATTCAGATGGATATAGCCGCTCAGGAGGAACTCGCAGCGGAGCGTCAGGCGGGGCGAATCAGCAAGGCAGCGACCAACTTCTTCGTCCTCGAGCCCGCCAGCACGCAATGCATGGCAGTGGCTATGAAGACGAAAATTATATATATATATATATATATATATATATATATATATATATATATATATATATATATATATATATATATATATATATATGAAGGAAAGAAGCCAACAGTCGCCGAGGCCAAGGAAAGCGTTGGGGATGGTACTTTATGTTTTTTTTTTAATGTTTACTTGGATAATCACAGAAATTAGTAATGTAATCTTTTTTTTCTTCTTTTTTTCAGGGGAAAATAATTAAACACAAAGTAGAAGAAAAAACAACGTGCGGATGGTGGGAACCGAACCCACGACCTCCGAATACCGCGTCCGGTGCTCTTCCACCTGAGCTACATCGGCACCTGTCCCCCCTGCTACTTGCTTGGGTGTTTATGTTGTCTGTATACTGACCTTGAGAGTGTTCAGCAGCGCCACCCACAACCTCAGCGGCGGACGTGGAACGTCCTTTGTTACCGCCAGCGTCACGTAGAACGTGATCAACAGCGAGGGCGAAAGCTGTGCCAGAACCCTCTTACGCTACCTATGGCTTCAAGACTGCCAGAACCGAGACCCCCGTAAGCTACAAGCAGATCAGTTAAGGGGAAATGAGGGTGCTCGTTATAATACATGAAGGAAAGAAGCCAACAGTCGGCGAGGCCAAGGAAATCATTGGGGATGGTACTTTATGTATTTTTTTTTAATGTTTACTTGGATAATCACAGAAATTAGTAATGTAATCTTTTTTTTTTTAGGGGAAAGATAATTAAACACAAAGTAGAAGAAAAAACAACGTGCCGATGGTGGGAACCGAACCCACGACCTCCGAATACCGCGTCCGGTGCTCTTTCAACTGAGCTACATCGGCCGCTGTCCCC
The DNA here is from genome assembly GCF_055883805.1 of Amblyomma maculatum. Lineage (NCBI taxonomy): Eukaryota > Metazoa > Arthropoda > Arachnida > Ixodida > Ixodidae > Amblyomma > Amblyomma maculatum. The sequence continues at coordinate 56,794,448 of NC_139348.1, read as the reverse complement.
CCTGCTACTTGCTTGGGTGTTTATGTTGTCTGTATACTGACCTTGAGAGTATATATATATATATATATATATATATATATATATATTGTGAGCCCTCCACGGATCTTCCTTCATTTGTACATACCATGATCTTCTTCCTCTTGTATATACCATCATCATCGTCCCGCGGCGCCGGCTCCGGCGCGCGCTTGGGTTTTGTCCATCAGATTAAACGCTGACACGGCATACCTTGTCTTGCCTTCACGACCTTGCCGTCTGGACCTGGCCTTCTTTCACAAGTGGTGGAGGTTCGGGGTAGTGAGCACCATCATGGATATAGGGTGAGCATCCACTATGCATGGCAGGGAAGTTCCTTTAGTCAGCACGAGGGATTCACGGCAAGTGTTCGTGGCAGCTACTATCGCTGAGCTGCTGCGGAATCGTACAAGACTTGATGGGAAGGCGATTCCACGTGCAAGGCGACGATGAGATGGTGCGATGAGTACATCCCCGTCACTCATGTGTTCAGACACAACGGTAATAAGTATTTCGCACTGTGGAGGGAATACAGTATCAGCTGCGGCAATGAGGGAATGATGCCGTGCAGAAATGTGAGATGAAAAATCACTGTCTGTCATATGGATGCCACGGTTGTCACAAGGAATCAACGCTGAAGTGGTTGACAAAAAATCCCATCCGAAAATCATCAAATGCGCACACGGTGAAAGCACTGCAAACTGGTCTTGGTGGCGGACGCCGTCTATAATAACTCGAACTGTACACTTTGCTGAAGGGTGCAGAGGGACGCCTTTTGCTCCACGACGTTCAGGTCCATCATATGGTGTCATTACTTTCCGCAAACGGTTGCACAAATCATCATGAATAACAGAAAGTGCAGCTCCTGTCTCAATTAAAGCTTCGACCGGCAATCCTTCAGCTAAAACGGAAATCATATTATACGGGCGATGAGGAGGACTTTAGTAAGTTCGCAAAGTGCAGTTGCACCTCCGGAAACTGCATCGCTTAGTTTTCCGAATTACGGACAGGAACAGTTGTTGCTGGTCGAAGTGGCGAAACAGAGCGGCGGTATGGGGAAGGGGACCGCCGTCGGGATACGTGCGCCCCACTTGGTTCAGACGAGGATACCGGCGGTGGAGAGAATCGACAAGGTTGGCTGGGAATTGGTCGTCACTGATAATATGCAGGTATGTCACTTTCGAAGGCTTGATAACCACGTCGCTCGTTCTGAATGCGTCGGCGACAAAAGCGAGATATATGGCCTCGAATTCCACAATAATAGCACACTGGGCTAGAGGGGCGCCAAGGTGCGTAATAGGGTGGCGTTGGTTGAGCCGTCGCCATGGCGTTGATGTGGTTGTAGGGTGGTGCTTGGGGTGGGGGAACAAAAGGAGGAGGGGATGCAGCGACGTGAGCGTAAGTCGGTGCTGGGCGAGGTGCAGGAGAATCAGGTGTGACAGGGTGGTTGATAGTAGCCAACTCTTCTTTAATGATGTGGCGGAGGCCGGCGTCGTTAGAAGGAGGAGACGAATGATCGCACCCGTGCCGGCAGAAAGGGCTGAGGGCTTGGAGCTCCTCGCGGATTATCGCTCGAATCATGGCTCGTAGATCGAGGTCAGTAGAGGTCGGAGCAGTAGTGAAGCCGGGCTGCAATTGGGAGGACTGTAGCTGGTCGAGGCGTTGGCAGGTCGTTATAATGGAATCAACACTTGATGGATTCTGGGCAACTAGGGTATTATAAGCCATTGAATTGATTCCCTTCAAGACATGGTGTACACGTTCAGATTCCGGCATGGTGGGACTGATACGCCGACAGAGTGCCAGCACGGCCTCTATGTATGACGCATAGGAATCATCGGGACCTTGACGGCGGGTAGAGAGCTTGTTCCTTGCGATCTCCGTCCGAACAGCCGGGTCGGCGAAATACTGTTGGAACTGCTGCTTGAAGGTGGGCCATTTTGTGGTGTGGGGCTCGCGGTTAATAAACCAATTTCTGGCGACCTCAATAAGGTAGAAAGATACGTTCAGAAATTTCAAAGCATCATCCCACCGGTTGTAGGCACTGCAGCGCTCATAAGTGTCAAGCCAGTCATCGACGTCTTCGTCGCGACGACCAGCGAACAGCGGCGGGTCGCGTTGTCGTGTGGGCACCATCGGAGGCGGCGGTGTAGCCGAGGTAGAGGATCCGGCCGGGTCGGGACTGCTCTCGATTGACATGACGATGGTAGCTGTTAAACGGCGACCGGAACGTAGCTCCAGCGAGAGGCAGGGCACAAGGCAGCAAGGGGATCGAATTTCACCTCCACCACTTGTGAAAGAATGTGTGTATATATATATATATATATATATATATATCATCCCTTTCTAAGGAGTACACCATTAAATATACGCTTGTAAGTTAGGCAAAGGCAATTATCGGCGATAACATTAGAAAAATATTGTAGGCTTTGTAACTCATTCGTGCTCCCAAAACACGATAGAGTTCAAGTTCCAGCATTTGTACAGATTTGATGGCATGTCTTGAGCGCTGGAGTACTGACCGGGGAGCACAGTTAGTCACATCTTGATGCACCACTGGTGTTAGGTGCAATGCACTTGTGCTCATCGCATGAGGTTTAGGCTGCTGTTGAGCTCAGTAATTGTCATTAAAGCTTAGTACTTGCTTTAACTGCATTAGTACACCACTTGCCTGTCTATGCAATGCACTAGACGACGTTGTCCTTCGTGCAATGTATGCGCTGTGTGGGCTAAAACTTTACACACGTAAAGTTTCTCATTTAAAGAGAAACTGTTAACCACATATATATGTGCCTCTTAAAAAATTGACACGTTCAGTTCACTAACGCACATATTGTGTAATATATATATAATTTACCGTAATTTCATTTCAGTCATTTATTTGCGAATGCCATCGAACACTCAATCTATTAAACATTCTTTTTAGTGCCCTTAAGTTATGACGAAAATAAAGAACACTGGACTAGCGTGTTTTGGTCTTCTTTCCTTCACATGCAGTACGGTTTCTTGTACTTGTGAAATAAATTATTTGATTTAAGGAGTGACAATGTAATGCTGACTAACAAGCCGCTGACTTGTCGGCTACATTTCAAGTTTTCTGAGCAGCTTTCGCAGCGCTGAGTAAACTACAAGTGCAGTAAAATTCTTAGTAGAAAGGCTGTAGAAAGCTCTGTCATGATATTGCGTTAACTTTTATTAGAGGATCTTTAAGTTATTTTCTATGTTTTGTGAGAATTTGGCTTGTTTTTTATGATTTACAGAACACAACAAAAAAGGATGAAGGCTGAAGGCGCCAGGGCGCAAAGAACGATGACGCAAGGAACGTCTCGTCTTCCTTCTTATTTTCTTTGTATTCCCGCCCTGGATTTTGCAGTATGTATAGCCAAACGCCGGGCCGATGTTTTATTGGCCTGTTGCGAAATGTTTGCTCCTCAAAACGACTTCGGTAAAAAAAGAAAAGCTGTGGTGGAGGGCTTAGGTTATGTTCGACCGCCAGGAGACATTTAACCGTACTAATGGGGATCGCGCTTCCCCTCCTTAAAACATCGCCTATCGCAGCCATTATCGCACTCGGGTATTCCGCATCAGCAGTACAGCAGTGTAACCACTTAATCCTAACAGCGGAGTTTTCTTGGAAGTTCTTGGTTCATTTGCGCTCCTGGCGGCCACTTCTGTTTACTGGTAGAATCATTATTAGTGCGTGGGTACAATTCCCATGAAGAGGAAGCATTATTTTTGATGCATGCAACATGCGGAAATACATTGATATTACTTCGCAAAGGTGGAGTCTCTTAATGCCAAGTACACCATATTCTTACAATCATGTAAGACATTATTTTAGAATGGCTAATTAGAAAGCGCAAGCTTTTTAGCCTAAACGCGGCAGATTTCTTATTATAAGCGACTGTTCATATTTAAAAACAGTGTCCTTGCTTGCCCTGTGTTTGAAATATTAAATTCGTTTTGATTATAAACTCCCACTTGCATGAATGCCATAATCTCTCTCCTGATTCACTGTTAATGGACTTCCAGCAAACGGTATACGAAGAAGCATAAAATTCCACTTAGTTGACAGCCTCGGCAATGCGTTATTTCGCAAAAGCAATATTGCGGATTTAGAACCTCGCTTTTACCTTCGATCTGCGCCACATGCATTCGTGTTGTCCCCTAAATACATGATACATGGGCCGCCCATCATTTTGACTAATTCGAAGCGATATAATGCGATTTCTGTTAACGTGCACTCGTATGGATGTACCGTACCATATTAGAATAGTACAGCTCTTGCTAGGACGGCGCTCGTATAGTACCGTCTTAGCTTGCTCACTTTATGTTCCTTAATAACACAGCCACTTTGTGAACGCGCGCTCTTTAACTTGATTACTACGTGAGAAAGTACTCTGTTCCCACACTCACCCTGATTACTTAAATGCGTCTGTTCACAAAGCCTGATACATTGCTCGGATAGCTCAGTCACTGTTTCACTGAAGAATGTTGATATAGTCAAATATGGAATTGGTATTGTACTCAAGTCCCCTGCAGTGCTAAAACGTTCTATGACATCATGATGCGTCTGGCTACAGAAGTTGATTGTTAAAGCATTTCCATTCGCGGGAACTGCAGATATATTGTTTTGTTATTCATTCTGTACATATTTTTTTCTCCCTAAATTGTGGCAATATTTGAGTGGTTTGTGGAAATGTTTAGCACAGAAAATACCACTTTATATGCCTCTCGGACAGCCTAAAGTTTAGAAGACATTTAATGATGTCGTTCTTGAACCTGTTACAACATATAATTATCTAGGAATTCATATTACTTCCGATCTCAGCTGGTCCACACACATAGAGTACCTTACTAACAAAGCTAATCCCATGCTCGGTTATTTGAGGCGTAACTTTCACGCAGCCCCAGCAAACATCAAACTTCTTTTATACACCACATTCGTCCGCTCACAGCTTGAATACGCTTCAGCGGTCTGGGATCCTGGTACTAAACGTTTCATCGACCTACTGGAAATGACACAACCCAAATCAGCTCGTTTTATCCTCTCTGACTACCTGCGCACATCAAGCGTAACCACCATGAAACGTAACTTGGGCTTAACTTCACTTGCATCACGACGCAAAACTGCACGTCTGTGTCTTTTTTACAAAATGCTTCATCACGAATCGATTCGCCGTGAGCTGCTCGTTCCCCCTTCATACATTTCACCTCGAATCGATTACATACATAAAGTAGGCATAACCATCTGCAGAACTAAAATGTTTTTGGACTCTTTTGTACCTCGTACATCATATGACTGGAACCACCTTCCTTCTTCCGTTGCAGCAATTACTGATCCTGTTCTGTTTCGTTGTGCTGTTACCGTTTGTAATGTTTAATATTGTATTATTTACTTGTAATATTTTTTTTCCCTCTTTTGTTTTAGCGGTTTGTTGCGTTCTGTTCATGCTTCACATTTTTCAGTGTTTTTATGTACTTTCCCACTCCCCTCTGTAATGCATTGCCCTGAGGGTATAATAAATAAATAAATAAATCAGAATAACTGATCACCTCTCGTTTTGTCGTTAAGGGATAGTATTTATTACAAAGCTCACAAATTTAACATTAGAAATGACTACCTTCTAATGTTTTAAACGCGAGGGGTTCAATATACTCGAACTGAGAAAATCTCAGCTGTAGTTTTGGTCATTTAGCCAAAATGCATTGGACGTTTTAAAGTCAGAACATGTTTTTTTTTTTTTGCACCTAATGCGGTCGCGAGGTAACTAGCTACCACAAAGGAGGGAAGATGGTTCACGGGAAAATAACATGTGCAGCGGGGCAACCTGAATACGTTCAATGCGTCTAAAGCAACTCAATAAGCATTCATAATCATATTTTGATCGGTATTTTCAGTCACATTGTTGATTTTAAAAATAAAAAATGGACGCCTCTCTTATAGCTACGGCCCTAAATATTGCAACAAAATAATGTTGTAAAAAAACACGGTCATTTAGTTTTTCAAATTTATTTTTCCTCAATAGGCCAGTAGAGAATATTTTGACCACCTTGCAGGGGTAGTACCGGCATTTAACGCACAAAATTATAAAAAGATTCTATAATTTTAAACTCTTTGTATAAAATTTAAACATTAAGTGGGGCAGTAACCACTATATTTCATGTCCTCCTGAACTGTTAGGAAAGCCGGAGCAGCCTCTTGCGCCGCTTTGGTGTCGAAGCCGCATTTGACCTCATACGGCAAAGCTCCTTGACTTTGCTATTATTGCCACCAATCATTTTTGCAACGATTTCTTGATGCGACACTTCTCCTGAACAGTTCTGCCAAAGTGGGGTCATAAAGACACGTAATCTCGCCTCCTCGCCTCATTTGTGATGCCTGAAATTAAACAAGCACAATTTGTAAAAACGTCAGCAGGTTTATTTACAATTGTGCACGTTGATAAACCTTTAAAATTTCAACTGCAAATACACAGATGGGATCTCAAAAAAGGGATCTAAGCTGGCCTAAAATAAATCTCTATTGTAAAAGAATACTGAACTGTGCATATATATTTTAGGGGCAAAAGAAATTCACAGAACAAAGAAGCCCTGAAGAACACACTACACGGGACACAACCGCCAAAAAGCACTCAAGTAAGGCAAGGCACAGGTGTAGAGATGCATTTGGCATGCGAGCGCGCGCTATGGAGACCGAATATCATCCGATTCGCAAGCAACCATTGGGTACGTAGCATGATTTCTGAAACAACCTAAGCGTTGTTCCGGTCCTGATTAAGGACACTGAAAGTATGAGAAACGCTAGGGCTTTAGGCGCGGGCCGTGCGCTGCATGAGGCTGCTATACCCGTTGGTTCTTCCAGGTCCTTGGGTGTGTCTCGCACATAGCATCTACACCGACTTCTCCATCTCTTAATTGCTGTTGTATTTCTAACCACTTCGCTCTCCATCTGACGCCTTACATGTTTATGTAATGAATAATGCAGTTAACTGTCTTTTTCTTAATGTTCTTCCTAAGTTTTCTTCTGGTCTGTTGGTTGGAGTTGTTCTCCAGCCTGACATTTTCTGTTTCACTGTGACGCTCTACGTTCGGAACGGAACGCCTAAAATGTTACCGCACAACTAGCCAGGCACCAGCCGATCTCAGTGCCCACCGTTTCCTTGAAATGGATCCCATCTCGTTAAATCCCTTGCCATGGCCTGCTCTTCCTACTTCCTTGTCGATATCAGTTACCGTTAAATGCATCTCTAGCCCTAATTATCTAATTCCTGGTTGACACTGGCCACTTCCATTTCGATCTCCTGGTTTTGTTCCGACTACATCTTGCAGTGTGCATACAACAACCTGCTGCACCGCCGGGGTGGTGCAACGGTTAAGGCACTCGACTACTGTGCCCAAGGATGCAGGATCGAATCCCGGCCTCGGCGGCTGCGTTTCGATGGAAGCGAAACGGAGTGACGTCCGCGTGCTGTGCGATGCTAGTGAACGTTAAAGAACCCCAGGTGGTCGAAATTTCCGTAGTCCTCCACTGCGTCGCTCATAGCCTTAGTCGCTTTGTGATGTTAATCCCCACAAACCAACCAACCTACAACCTGCGCCCTTGTAGCTACTGCCAGCACATCTTCCATTAGTATAGAAAACTGGGAGAGTTTTGCGCTACTTTAAGATAAAATCTTCCATTACCTTTGCCAATTCCTCCACTACTATCGGCCCGGCCCCCCCACAGTACAAAAAATTAATTATTCAGGCAGCTAAAATGACCAAGCTGTGCTCTACAGATTTATCTGACAGTTCGTCCCTAGTTAACGGTAGCGCATGGCTTCATGTTTTTCTGGGAAACACCCTGATCCCAACTCTGCTGTCTTCTTTCACCCTTGCCCTGACAGCTCACCTTCACATTTTGCAAATGTGATTCACCGCCAAATAACACCAGCTGGCTACGCTTTTTCTCCCGCTCTTCTTTCACAACCTGTTTGCGGCTTCTGTTCTGGCACTGAAGTAAAACTTTTTGTTGGGCTAGCTGGTCCATTACAATGTTAAACACTTGGACCAGCTAGCCCAACAAAATTTTTACTTCAGTACCTTTCTTCTACAGTGGGCGCTTCGCTGTGGTTTTCTGCTGCTACGACACAACTGGGTGCCCTCATCAGCTCGCTTTCCCGCCCCATCTTCTTTTCGCCTTTGTGCTACTTCATTTGCGTTAAAGTTTTTTCACTATGTTCTGGCGCTGTTTACACACCCCCTAACTAACTCTCCCCCCGACACATTTCCAGGGACCCACCCTGGTATTGCTCACGTCGCCCACGGATAACAGTGCCTCTTCCGTGGCTTTAAGCACTCTGTACTTATCCTGCTCCATTTTGAGGCCCTTATCTGTCGCGAAGAGTTTCTCACCACGTCGAGCACGCTGTTCGTTTTCGAAGAATGGGTCCGCAATTTTTTTTTGTATCCGCGACTCGTCTCCTGAACCTTCCATTTTCCCCTCTTTCAAGCACCAGTTGGCTTTTTATGCCAACCAAGCATTACACCAGAGAGGCATTCTCCGCACCTACTCTTGCTAGGCTTTCGCACAGTACACCACATCTGCACCAGAACTGAATATCCGCCTCTTCTACTGAATAGCATTGCGTGGTTTCGAAAATCACCCACACCTCGCATTCTGTGTACTTCACTTTTTTGTTAATCATGTCTTATCGCAAAGTGCTTTACATTCGAATTTAGCAATAACGAAGTTAAAACAATTTAAGGACAAATCTGTTCAGCAATTCCGAGCGACCAGTTCTATTAACTTAGCCGCTGAGGTACCCACCTATATTCTTTGTTTACAGCTAACTATATAAGCAGCTGTTGTAAAATAAAACAATCATCTCATCCATAGGGTGCTGTCCTATCGCTCCGCTGTCTCTACCTGGTCCCGATAAGCACGCGCTCTTCCGTGCCCTAAAGATTCGAGCACCTTTAGGCGCCACCGACATGACTTAGTGAAATGCTCTCACAGCGACAGCAAAGGCATTTTGCAGATGTGAGCTACGATCCCGCGTGGCAGGAGACTGAAAGAATAGAAAATATCTGCAATTTGAGAACAAAACGTGACTGAAAAGACTGTGAAATCATCTAGATAGCGCAGGCATGCGGTTCAAATGCAAACTTTTCAATATTGAGTCTTTCAAGCAACTGAATGTAACCGAGGCATTGCTTAAAGGCATTAAGATTGGCATGATTAATCTGGACTTTGAAACGCAATCTTCGCATAGTCATGGGTCTGTATTCTGAGTTTACATTGTTTTCCTAAGAGTCGTATTATTCCTGACCTCGGGTTATTGATGGGTGAAAATATCGAAACAGGATGTCAGTTTGTTTGCCACAACTTCCGGTTCCGGCGTTTTAACAAATGAGGCGATTGAATTTAGGAAAGAAACCACACTCGTGTAAACAGCACAAACTCAGAATACAAACTTTGGTCATCCCCAGCTTTGGTTTTGAATTGTTCCCAGCACTATTAATAGTTGAAACCGCCATCCGTGGCAAGCTGGTAAAGTATTTAATGCTAGCGTGGGTTGTTTCTCCTTCTAGATAAGTTTCAATATTGTTTCCCATGCAGCACTAAGTGAGCTCTGAAGAATAAGCCCCACTGAGTCCTATGTGGCAATGCAGTTGAGCTCTTGTGGGCTAGATGCGGGTGCTCCAATAGGGGCCGATGTTCGCTGAAAGTAGGGTGTCGACAAACGCCTCGATGTGCCCACCAGGGATGTACACATTCCTCCCGCATTTTCCAGATAGCCCTAGTTCGAACAGATTTAGGTAGCCGCTCTGAATGAAGGTTTATTGTGTTTCGGTCAGCCTCTCAAAAAAATTGCCCACGATTACGTGACTTCCTAATTCGAAATTTGAGCGCAGCTTATCAGCTGTTTCACTTTTTTTCGATAGATTGAGGCAAAGATTTCGAGCAAGACACGTATGTAAAATTACAGACAACTTCTTTAATTTTTCACATGTATTCCTTCAAGAAACACTCCTAAAACAGTTCTTGGCTCTCATGAAAGAAGCTTTGTGGTCGGAGAAATGAAGAGAGCAATTGAGTTATCGGGAGGTTGCGGGAAGCAGCGCGTGGGCTCATAGGAACGTTACGCGGCGAACAGGTAGCAGCGGCTGACTAATGCTGCTGAGCTGACGCCGCTAGCGAGGGAAATGAGGGAGAACGGGATGGACGCAACCGGAGAGCACCCTCGCCGCTACGCAGGAAGAGGGGGGACCCGCTCCTGCCGCGGCATCAGTCAGTGGCTGCTAGCGCTGTCTCTAGCAACCCCCTCCCCCTTTCCTCATGTTCTCAGGTTGCTGTGTGCAATCCTGCCCCCATCTTTCGCGGCTGAGTGTACCCCCCACCCCTCTTCCTGTGAGGCTTGGTGCCGAAGCGCCGGCTCGAACTGGGAGGGATGAAAGGGGGGCGGAGCTGGTTACGAGACCGATGACGTTGACGCGAACCCCAGGAACGGGCGCCAAAGAGCTGCGCTCTATAATGACATAAGATCGATGTGGGTCCTACACCATCAAGCCGTACTTGTACACATTTGTCCTCATTATTCCCATAGGAGTCCAAGCAGATAACTGTTTCGAAGTTGTAGTAAATGTTCTCCCACTAAATGCTTACGGGCATAATTAAGGAAGTTTAGTAGATCTCTGCCCTTTCCAAGCAGCGAAAACATAAAATTTTACAATTATTTCTTATTATTTTAGCCTAAATGACAATGTTCCACCGCATTCAGGAGGGCAAGTGTATTGTGAACGGCAATATTCTAAGTAGAGTTAAAGCTCTTTGAGGGTGCTACTTAAGGGGCAACACTTAACAGTGTGCATGTTCCGGCATTTTAATGCTTTTTACCTGAGCCATTAGGGAGCTTGAAGTTTTCTTTCTTAAAATGAGCTAGAGGTCAAATCACAGTAAAGCTATGGTGTGTTACTGAGTTGTCAAACCAAGGTGACATACATAGGTCCAATTCAGGTGAATGTCTATTCAAGGCAAGGTCAAAGGTCAATGGAAAGACATGTGTAATGAGGAAAATGAAAGTTGTGACGTCACCGGTGACATGCACGAGTGTACTACGTGGTGCGGACGAGGGGGTGATAAGGAGCCGCGGAAACAGGTTCTCATAGCCGTCTGAGATGGAAGAAGGCGAACACCCACCCGTGGCCGCACGTGGAGCGGCAAGACTGTACGAATCTGAGAGGAGGAAATGTGACGCTGAAACCTCAGAGCAACGTGAGGCGAGATTGGATGAACGACGGAAATAAACTGCGGACCAACGACTGCGTAAACTTACGGCTGAACTCTCGGTTGAGTCGTCAGGGGGTTCGATTCAAGTTCAGACCGAGACGGATTGTCGACGGACTGACTTCGTGATTTGAATGATAGAGTTTGAGTCTGCCACGATTCACCTTCCCCCGAATTTAGCGAAACTCCATTCGATAGCGTGTATAACCTCTGTCAACGACTATGCCACAAGGAAGCCCTGAGTCGGGAGAGTACAGTCATGCAACGTACGTTAAGTTTGGCATTACCCGAGTGGGATGAATGGTGCCCGGAATCTATATAGCTCCTAAGGACAATTTGGATAGTGCCTTAGCCGTCGTGTCTGGAGGAGTTCTGAGCTGTCAAGAAAATGAGCTCGTTCTCGTTGTGGGTGACTACAAGGATCACAAGCGTCACCAGTCGTCCATGTCTTCGGTCGAGCAAAGGTTTGACTTGGAAAGTTCCTTAGTTTAACCCAGAACGACCACCCAACGGGAGGCCAGCCTACACCTGACCATGCAGCGGAATACATCAAGTTCTACGATGTATATCAGCCAAGCCTCAGCCAAGTCTCACTTCTCCTCTGACCACAGGAGCGTCTTCATTGGAATCATAAAAAGCAATGAATACAGAGCCTAATCGACCCACACTTTACATTTCTTGAATGGCTATAACCACAGGCTGCACCTTTCGTATCCAGGCGAACGGAGCTTTCGTTTTCACACTAGGTTTAAGCAGAATTAAGACATAGCCATGGCTTCTACTCCTTTTGTTGCAGGTAATTCTTCAGTAATGCTTGAGTAATAAGGTCAAGAAGCATAATTTATGTTTAGTCACTGCAGCAAATGATCGCTGGCCTTGCGATTAAATTTTCTTTTCGAAAAACTGCTGTATACCCCTATATAAGCATTGCCGATTCGTATATAAAATCACAAATGATTGTGGAATAACTTCCAGAAAGAAAAATAACCTCCCAAATTTAGGCCAACATTATGGGCTTAGGCACTCTATTCGCTGCGCTGAATATCTTCAGCACAGCGACCTCCGGTAACACATTTTCTAAATTACTATTGATCAAACATCACGTAATTAAAACGTGTGCCAAATTTCATGGCACCATGGTTTATTGAATGAAGTGCACACAAAACCTCTGAAAGCAGACGCCACTTCTATCAAAATATTTATGCTCACCATTCGATTCAGCGAAGAAAAACAGAATATCCCCTTGTGTCGAGCTACAGACCACTTGCTGTGGTCTTCTTTGGTCGAGAACTTTGCATTGCCAAATTTTGTACTGAGACCAATGACATCGACGTCATTGACTTTATATTTATTCGAGCAATGCATTTTTAGTGCTCCACCGGCGCCGTTTTTCCACGACTGGACAATGATGCTATCGTTGACTTGCTTGCCCATATCTTCTGTGTACACATCTGCAGAGTGCGTTAGAGATATGCTTGCTATTAGTTTTTAAAATGGCGCAAATATACGACTGTTTAATATGATTAAATTTGCTCCTGCTATGAGAGATATGATGTTTCACGGGATAAGTTAAATCTCACTCTAATGCACGCGCTTTCACCAGAACCGTACGCTGCAGCCCTCACCTTCTACAGGCAATAAAGATCTACCCAGGAGACGCTATACCCTGACGGTAAGGCGGCTTTGTTAAGTGGGACACCTCTGATTATTATAGTTTCGCGATGTCAGTTCACTGAACCTTTGATTCGCGTGCATTTGTTAGGGCGGAGAAGATGACTCGAGATGTTGGCACTTCATGCAATCGAATTACCAGGGATAATGCATAAATTTTAGGCCTGCAGCAACCGACGAAAATATGTCGACAGTTATTTTTCATTTCTTTTACCTGAGAATTTTTCAAGGCTAGAATGCATTATTTCTATCCATGATGGCGATGTGGCCATTGACGTCGTTTCACTTACTAGATCCGCATATATATTATAATATTACGCAATTAAACGGAGAAACAGCACTGTTTAAAAATATATCTACAGCGGATGTTGGACACTGGGTAAAATATTTTCATACGAAACGCACAACTGTTGTTTAATGTTCTTGCATCAAGCAATCTTCTTTTAAATAACAGGAATTTCATACCATTTTATGCTATAAGATCAGTTTTGAAAACTTAAAATTGCACACAGGTGTTCAGAACCGCGAAATTGACCCTTTTTCTGTAAAGCATGTCATAAGGTTGTTGCAAATGCATGGTCCCACGCAAAGGTTTCGCAATACCTACGGAGGCCCGTTTAATATACGTCTGTGACTTCACATCTACAATGTGAATAATCACTGAACAAGGGTACGAGAAGCCTCAGTAGGCAGGTCGAGCCAACGTTTCACCAATAGACTTGTCTTCGTTGAGTATTTGTATTCTTTGTATTGTATTCGTTGAGCACCTCTAAAAGTTGTACATTTATGTAAATATTACAACCAAGTGGTTTGTTTTGCTCTTAAAGGTAACTCCAAAAGTTGCAAGTCTAACACTTCCTTTTATTCAGAAAAACGATGGGCCGTAAAGATTAGAAATGGTGAGAATGCAAAACGTCTAACAATACGTAGCATTTAATACGACCTCCAACGGCTGCAAACCTTAAAAATCTGTGAGTTTCATTTATAAACTACGCCGTGAAAGATGTCAATCCATAATGGCAGCCTAAATAGCTACAAGATTTAAGGAGCTAAACACAGTCAAACCAGTTACACTATGGAATGCGTATGTCATGTTTGTAATCGATCATTGAATTACGCTCTTCGCGTACCATTTTTCTTTGCGTGCTGGCGTGACAGAGCTTGATCGACGTCAGCTTTTTTTAAGGAATGCAGAAAGTATAATAACATTTTCTCACGCAAGAGAGAATTAAGGCATGAATTTTTCGCGTAAAATGTGTGTTGCACCAATCTTTCTTTGTTTTCGACATCTCAAATGGCATTAGTCTCCAAAACAGTAATTAAAATCAAGGTAATGTTTTCAATCGCAGTCGTTTCAAGTCATTTAATGAAACTGTTGCCTGCTGCTCCATTCCTTTCTGCTGGCTCTAGGTGTTTCGTAGTGCAAATATTGTGTTTGAATGTATCAACGTCGGGCAAGAAGAGATATCGTTAGCGGCATGTATACAGGTTCAAATGGGCAAGTAGCTAGGTCTCTCGGCTGAGTCCTATAACGTTCGTAAAAGATGGTTTTCGCCCACTGCAGATTACATTTATTAACATTGGGCGGTCAGATCTTCAACGTTGACTGAATACGACATTATCAATCATTGTAACAGAATAAGTATAATAAAGACAAAATCACCTAAGTGAGATTATGCAACCAAACACCATTTTTCCTAGACTTCCGCTTAAAAGGATTTATTGCAGTTTATTGATAAGGTATGTTTGCATAAAATAGAGGCTAAAAAAATTATATCAACCTTATGTGTATTATAGGAGCGTAAAATTGTTCGTTTGGGTGCTCTTGGATTTTTTATTGGTTACCACTAGGAAAATGAGGCTGCATGGTTCCCTTTCTACTATGAGTTCTGATTTATTTGTTGGTTTGGCGTTCTTATCGGTCTTGCTCAAATTTAGCAGATCTTGCAAGCGATATAAGGTAGGGTTCAGTTGTTTTGAGCCTTTGAGGTTGGCTACCCTATCCATTTTTCACAGTGTAGTGTAGGCAACCAAAGGCCTCTCTGGTTACCATCCCTGGCTCTCCTTCTCCTCCCTAATTATCTATCTGAGACATCGAAAAAAAAACCTGCAGGCCTAATAATAGCAAATTGAAAAGTGGAAATTATCTGAACTTTTAATATTACCTTTCAGGTACATAGGAGGTTTTGCAATAGCGAGAACCGGTTTTTTGAGCCTTGTTGATAAAATGTTGATCTTCAACAGCTTATCACCCTTTGTATAGTTCCTGTTAAGCACCCTCCAGAAATCTTTGTATCTTTCCGCCCAGAGTGGTGTATTTGCTTGGTAAATATTTGCGGCTTGGACTTGGAGGTGTTGAGCTGCAAAGACAGTTCATTTTTGAGCCATCTGTTCAATGTTAAAGGCGCGGTACAATGGAAAAAGGGCCGTTTTTGGAAATATCTCAATAAGAAGAATTGTAGTTAAGATAATTTTGCCTGTTGCATTTTTGACAAATAATGAGCTTTAGCTATGGTTTGCTCTTATTGTTAGTCAGAAGAATTGCAGCTGACCTGCATGATTAATTTTTGACAGCTCTTTCGGACCTAATGCTGCCATATGGGGCGCGGAAGCGCTGAAATCTTTTTCGACAGACACCGGGATTGTAGTTTCTAGAATTACAATACAACACAATGTCAGTTCAAAGCATCGATGACGTTTGGGGCACAGGGGAAAGCTAGAAGGTTAATTAGGCCCTAACTCGAATACAGTGCGAGCAGTGGCAATGCATGGGGGAGACAAATGATGCAGCATGAACCCTTCCTGAGCACAATGTGCTCAAAACAGTTTAATAGCTTAATGATTTTAATACACCAGTGCATCTTATTCGGCAGATTTTACTGTTTTCTTCCAATTGGACACGATATTCCAATAGAACAACACTGTACTGAGTAAAGAAACTTAAGCTGTAAACTGTAAAAATTATCATAATTTCATTTCTGCTCCAATAGCACTTGTTAAGATTATAATTTTTTTTGCAAAAAAATCTTGAAATGAATAGTATAAATTATTTTAGGACGGCGAAGATATGTAGGATATCATCCCATCATAAAAGCCAAATTTAAAGGTTATCCAAAGCCTCAAATCATTGGTCATGTCCGTGAAAGCAACTACTAAATGTTTCTCAATACTCCCTAGAGCTCTGCATAACATTCCTGTAGGACGTGTTTATATATTCGTTTATAAGGAATTAATTACCGAATAATAACAGCATGCACAAAGAGAAGACAAGGTTGGTCACACATGGAATCCAAATTTTTTTCCGTCCACTCTGCGAGCCCAAATTTTCGTACCCTTTTACTTCGCGCTGATAATATTGCTACGGGGAACGATCCAAAAGCGACAGCACCCAGTTCAGATAACGTTGGTGGCAGCTCAAATCTGTCCCCCCACAGCGTCGTCGCCCTTCGGCCCATTGTCGCACTACATCGTTCTCTGAAGTACGAGCAGTGAATAAAGCTAGTATGAATACCCCCCTCCGGAAAAGCACATTCCCGGAGATTTCTTGGTTAGTGAAATAGAACTTGATATATAGGGCCTCATACGGGACGCATGCATAATTTCGTAGGGTGACACTGCAGGAGAGGACTTTGGATTCAGAGGCTCAACTTCGTATCGGACGTCGGTGACGGGGCGCAAAAGACGGTAAGGGCCTGTGTAACGGGGCAAAAGCTTTACGTACAGCCGTACTCGACGGTACGTGTGCCACAGCAAGACGAGAAATCCAGTACTGTAGTGCACATCATGGGAGCGACTGTTCAAGCGTCATTTTTGGCAGTCTTGCGATGCAGACAGCCTGGCACGATAAATCCGGCGGCCATCACAAGCACGGGAAACACGCTCACTGCCGTAAGTACTGGTGGCGTCTGCCGCTGGTAGGAAGGTGTCGAAGGCCAGTAACGGGCGTCGACCAAATAGCAGGTAAAATGAGGAGTATCCAGCGGTAGAATGGAGGGGCGAGCTGTAGGCGAACGTCATAAAGGGTGGATGAACGTCCCAATCTCGGTGGCCTTCATACGGATACATGGACGCTGGATACATGAAGTCTGTGAGCGCACGGCTTTGGCGTTCCGTGAGGTGGTTGATCTGGGGTTGATAGATTGTTATCAATGTGTGGCGGATGGAGCACGAACGGAGAATTTCGTTATCCACTCGTACGAGGAAGCAGAGGCCACGATCAGTTGTTCACGAGGGGACCATGACGAAGAATCACGTTTTCTAGATGAAAGTCAGCGACGTCTGTGGCGCAGCTGGTCGGGATAGCTCAGATAATAACGATCCGCGTAGCGTAGTTGGCGGCTACGGCAATCCATTTGTAAGTTTCTTCCGAAGCTGTGGTTTTCGAGAAATTGTGGGTTTCTTCCAAAGCTAACGCAGTTCACATGCGGCAACGTAGTTCAGGAAGGAGCGGTGGAGCCCCAGCCACTAGAGAGGTCTGCGCAGGCTATCGCATGTGCGGGCGACAAGTAGGTGTCCAGTCGTAGGAGCATCAGGGAACTGTTCAAGAAGTGTGAAAGCAGGTGATGGGGAACAAACAGTAAAAGGTGAGCGCCATCTGATCGCATATTACATCAGTATAGAATGCTCACATGTAATACAAATAAGGTGAGGGATGGATCAGGGCGGTCGGAAGTAAGATGTCGAATAAGGTAATGTAGCGAAGGCTCCAAGCGCTGTTCATCGGCAATATAAGAAAAGGCCGAGATATACAAGACACGGGCGTCAATGTCGTAGTCGGAAGCGCTAGGGGAGTCGACAGGGTGACGGGACAAGCAGTCTGCATCTTGGTGAAGCCGGCCGAACTTGTAGGGGTCGGAAAAGGTATGTTCTTGCAATCGTAACACCCAACTTCCCAAAGGGCCAGTAGTATCTTTGAGAGAGGAAAGCCGACGCAAGGCATGATGGGTTGCTATAACAGAAAAGGACGGCCGTGTTGTCGCTTAGCGTGTATAGCTTCAATTGGAATCACTTTGTTAGCGGTAACAACACGAACACAAAGAACACGATACACAAGGGACACCCGTGTGTATCGTGTTCTTTGTGTCCGTGTTTTTACAGCTAACAAAATGATTCCAACAAGAAACTACCAACTAGGCCAACTTGAAGTTTTAATGATAGCTTCAACGTTATGGCCACTTGTGTTGGTTCGGAGTTCAGTAGGCGCGGATTGGTTGAAATTGGTCATGACGGATGGAGTAGTGAAAGCAGCAATAAGCTCAATTCAATTTATTTAGCGTTCCTTCCGTTACAGAAACAAATACAAAGGCAAGAACAAAAACTGCTACGTGAGCAGCTTGACAAGGTTCTTGCCCTGTCTCCTGGCACAGGCCCGTTCCTGCCTGCACTGAAATTGAAGTTGCAAACTTTTACAATTTTGCAGCAAACAACATACAGCGAGAATAATGTTATACAAAAAAGCGACATGGAATAAATAAGCATACAGTGTAATGCAATACAGAGCTTATACAATAGAAAGCTATAGGGAAAAATGAAATTCACACTTCTGAATTCAAGACCATAAAATGACCAACAGCCAAGATGAGTCTGTACATTTTCAAGAACATGTAAAGTACGAAAATGACCCCCCCCCCCCCCCAAAAAAAAAGAAACACCTCGAGGCTTGCCCCTCCCAGCCGCATGGCGGAGCCATCCCGGCACTGCAAGTACCGTCAGAACGCCATGAGAGGCGACTATAAAGGTTAACCCCACCACACATACCCCCGGAGCACAAGGAGCCCACAAGTGCCCCGCCACAGGGCAGAGAAAGAAGCCCCGCAGCCTGGCCACCCGTATAAAGGCGACACATGTAGGTCGACCGATATAGCTTGTTTCAGCATTTGCACAGAAAGATAAATACAAGGTATCGCACGTGCGACAGAAACTACAATGCAACTATACAGATCTGCGGGCATTTCGTCAGCACGAATTTCGTACCTTTTTATAGTTTTCAAGAAACATCTAGAAGGTATAATTAACAAAATCTTTCAGCTGCTTCTTGGATACAGTAATAATATCTATATTAAAGCTTTGGCATTTATTGAGTAGTGCAGAGGTGGCGTAGCGGTAGAACATCCGCCTCGCATTCAAGAGGACCGGGGTTTCCAATCCCGGTGCGACGCAATTCTCCACCGGATTAAAAAAAAATACAAAAAAATCCGCCTGTCGATGGAATTGCATAAAGAAGTTTGGGGTGCGATCTGATGCCGGTGAACTCCTCCGGCAACGCACTCCCTCACCAGAACAGGAGTTGGCCACCCTGGTGCAGTATTTGGCCGCACCCTCTCATGAATAGTTCCATAAAACCCCAACCCTTAGTCACCAGCGGCTGCTGAACAACTGACCACGGGGGTGGTCAGACCTGTGACGCAGCAGGGGGTGCTAAGAATATCTGGCTCCGCTGGACAGGCCACCATTGGAAACTGACACTGGCAACGTCTAACTGTAGAACCCCAGATAGTGAAGCTAGTTTAGCAGTGCTGTTAGAGGAACTAGAGAGTATTAAATGGGATGTAAAAGGGCTTAGTGAAGTCAGGAGGCCGACTGAGGCATATACTGTGCTGAAGGATGGGCATGTACTGTGTTATCGAGGCTTACCGGAGAGGCGACAACTAGGAGTAGGTTCCCTTGTCAATAAGTACATAGCGGGTAATATAGATGAATTCTATAGTATTAACGAGAGGGTGGCAGGCATCGTAATTAGGCTTAATGAGCGGTATAAACCGAAGGTTGTGTAGGCCTATGCACCTACATGTAGTTATGATGACCAGGCAGTTGAAAGCTTCTACGAAGATGTAGAGTCAGCAATGCACAAAGTACAGACGCAGTATACTGTACTTATGGGCGACCTAAATGTCAAGGTAGGGAAACGCAGGCAGGAGAACAGGCAGTAGGTGATTATGACATTGGTCCTAGGAATAGCAGGGGGGAGTTACTAGTTGAGTTTGCAGAGCGCAATAACTTAAGAATCATAAATACCTTGTTCAGCAAACGAAAGAACCGGAAATGGACAGGGAAAAATCCTAACGGGGACACTTAAAATGAAATTGACTTCATACAGTGTTCGACCCCCGTCATTATGCAAGATGTAGAGGTAATCGGGAAAGTGCGATGCAGTGACCACTAGCTGGTAAGGTCCCGAATTAGTCTAAATCTAAATAAGGAACGCAACAGATTAGTAAGAAAGAAACCCATCAAGGAATTAGCGGTGAGGGAGAGGGCATAAGAGTTCAGGATCTCGCTACAGAATAGGTATTCAGCTCTAACCAAAGGCGAGGTCATTACCCTAGAAGCAATAAACACTAATTTCAGAGATATCATTACTGAGTGCGCTGTAGAGGTAGGCGGTAGGATAGTTAAGATACCAGTGAGCTGTCTAAGGAGACGAAATATTTTATTAAGAAACGCCAGAGTATGAAAGCTTCTAATCCAACAGACCAGATAGAATTGGCCGATATATCAAAGTTAATCAATAAGCGCAAGGTGGCCGATATAAGCAAGTATAACATAGATAATACAGCATGCTGTAAAGAACGGGGGAAGCCTTAAAGCGGTAAAGAAGAAATTTGGCATAGGCACAAACTAGATGTATGCGATAAGGGACAAGGCGGGCAACGTCATCATGAATATGGAGAAGATAGTCAAAGTAGCCGAGGAGGTCTATACAGATCTCTACAGTAGCCAAAGTAGTCAGGACCGTAATGAGATTGGCTTTCGGGAAAAACAGTCAGACGTTCCACCAGTGACGAAGGATGAGGTCAAGAAAGCATTAGAAACTATGAAAAAGGAGAAATCAGCTGGAGAAGATCAGATAACTACAGAATTGTTGAAGGACGGGGGAATATCGTGCTAGAAAAACTGGCCACCCTGTATACGCAGTGCCTGGTGTCGACGGTACCGGAACCATGGAAGAATGCAAACATTATCCTCATTCATAAGAAAGGGGACTCTAAGGACCTTAAAAATTAGGCCAAGCAGCTTACTGTCTGTTACGTATAAGGTATTTACTAAGGTAATCGCTAATAGAATCAGGACAACCTTAGACTGCAATCAAGCAAATGACCCCGCCGGGGTGGCGCAGTGGTTACGGCGCTCGACTACTGTTCCCAAGGACGCGGGATCGAATCGCGGCCTCGGCGGTAGCTTTTCGTCGGGGGCGAAACGCAAGGAGCCGTGTGCTGTGCGATGTCAGTGCACGTTAAAGAAACCCAGGTGGTCGAAATTTTCTGAGTCCTCCACTACGGCGTCTCTCATAGCCCGAGTTGCTTTGAGACGCCAAACCCCACAAACCAAGCACAAACTAAACCAATCAAGCAAAAGATCATGCAAGTTTTCGGAAAGGGTACTCTACTATCGATCATATATGTGGCATATTCTGTTCAGCAGTTTTTCCATTGCGCACGCGTCAGTGTTCGAAGTCAGCGTTCGGAGCGGCGGCCGCTATCACCGCTCCCTCCTTTTTACCTTTCCCTTTCTCACGTGACGCATGCCTATAAAAGGCGAGCCTACTTCGCGGAAGAATACGCAGCAAGAGGAGCATTCGCACTGGTGGTGGTGGACGTTCACGGGCGGCTGCAGGCATCAGGGTGGGTAGTGACAGAATCTTCGGAAACCGCGGAAGAGGCCGCTGTGGCACTAGCCATAGCTAGTGCCATAGCTGGTGCCACAATCTTCTCCAATTCTAAATTTGCTGTTCGTAGCTTTGCGGGGGCCGGGAATCTCAACTGCAGCGCAGAAAATACTGAAACTACACCAGGCAACCATACAGAGAAATTGCGGTGATATGGGTACCAGCTCACTCGGGGAATCAGTCAACCGAGTCGGTGGTTCCTTCGTATCCATGGGTTACTCCAAGGAGGGGCTGGCATCTTCACGATATCACAAATCATTACAGATTGGAACCGCACAAATTTCCACCACCTGACAAAACGTTGGATAAGGCACAGGAGACCGCTTGGAGGAGCCTCCAGACGAGAACCTATTAGCAAAAATGTACCCAGATGACTGTAACCTCACGTGCAGGGTCTGTGGTGAAACACAACGTATGATCACATACTAGGGCAATTTAAAGAAGAACCTCCACCGGAAGATCTAGTAAAAATCCCTTCTCTTGAGCGATAGGAGGCCGTTCTTGTCAGCTCGGACTCGGGCATTCAGGCCTTGGCCACCGTGTGGGCCACTAATGTCGCCGCCAGCCATGGACTGGAGGCCATCTGGAGCGGACCGTCTGCATCTGCATTTTGACGAAATAAATGTTTTCCAATCCAAAATTCGCAAATAAACTGAAGTTTTGGTCTCTTGCTGACAGGCGCCGCTGGCGGCTGTGGCGATTCTACAGTGGCGGAAGACTTCGGAGGTGCACTTCATCCCCAAACCGGGCAAACCCATAAATATTGTCACATTAGGCGGTGCAACGCATAAGAAGAACGCATACGCATAAGGAAAGAAGAAGAAGACTCTCGTGAGTTTTGGAGAGAAAACGACGTTCAACAGCGTCGGCTGGTGCCTACAGAGAACGTCCGTTGAAAAGCCTTGTCTTCGGTGTCCGCCCTCTGCTACAAGCTGAACTACCCCGTAACACCTTGATGGAGGTACTTTCGATTCCCCTTGCCACAGCTCCTCGTACTTTCACGCCAGAAACCTGGATTTGCGCAGTGGACGTCATCTCCCTGAGCTCACCCCACCGACTACCACAGTAAGCATGGCATCCCAGGACGCATCACCCGCTACGGAAACTCCAGCTGCCCCCATGGTTTTAACCAAAATCCGTCATCCGCCTATCTTTAACGGCGAAGACAACAAGGACGTTGAAGATTGGCTCGACGAATATGAAAGGTGCAGCAAGAATAACCGCTGGGATGCTAGCATAATGCTGGCAAACATCATCTTCTATCTGGCGGGAACGGCGAAGACCTGGTTTACCAATCACGAACAGGAGATGTCTACGTGGGACATCTGCAAACAAAAACTGCAGGACTTATTCGGCAAACCAATTGGGCGAGCTCTGGCAGCCAAAAAAGACCTGGCTACTCGGGCTCAGTCGTCCACCGAGTCATACCTGGCCTACATACAGGACGTTCTCGCATTGTGTCGAAAGGTGAATACCTCCATGACCGAAGATGATAAAGTGGGCCACATACTTAAGGGTATCGCCGATGACGCATTCAATATACTTCTCTGTAAAGACTGCTCTACGGTGGACTCAGTCCTGCAAGTCTGTCGCCGTTTCGAACATGCGAAGCAGCGCCGCATCGTCCATCGGTTTCAGCGCCTTCCCAACACGGCGACTACATCCTCATGTGACGACTTGCCCACGTTACAGCAGCCTTCAGGTCAGAATAACCTCACTACCATCGTCCGCAGAGAAATCGAGGCCTTGACTCCTGTTACACATACGTCACCTCCTGCACAGGCAACAATAGCTATGATACAGGCTGTTGTCCGCCAAGAATTCGCTAATGTGGGCCTCGTTTCAAATCCCGCCCCACCACCCCCTGCACCACAGCCAATCCCAGTGGTTGCTGCTGCTGCCACAACCCCGCCCTACACACCCGCTACCCTACCCGCAATCCTGCGGAGTGGCGCACATCTGACGATAGGCCTATTTGCTTCGTCTGCTGTCGAGCTGGCCATACATCCCGCTATTGCCGCAGCCGTCCGGCTCCCCCCTCTCAACCCTATTACAGCCCTGCCCGCCATAACTATTATGCACCACGACGCGTTTCTGTCACCCCAGCACATCTTCGTACTGAGAACACAGAGCAAGACCGTCGTCCTAGCCGTTCTCCATCGCCTCAAGCCCACCATTCCCGATCACCTACTCGTCGCCGCAGCTTGTCCCCAACGTACCAAGGCACCTACTCGGGAAACTAGGCAACGCAGCGCCCGGACGTGACGCTGCGTTACCAACCCGGACAGCCAACTGTGTTTCGACCATCGCACCACACCGCAACCTGATCAATGTCCTCGTAGATCGAGTCCCTGTGCCCGCTCTCATTGACACTGGAGCCCATATTTCAGTTCTTAGTTCGTCCTTCCGCCAGCGCCTCAAAAAAGTTCTTACGAACGCTAACACCTCTACAGTTCGCGTTGCTGATGGAAAAACTGCTGCCATCATCGGAATGTGCACTGCACGCGTTAGCATCGCCGGCCACCATGTCCCTGTGCTCTTCGCCGTCCTTAATACCTGTCCTCAAGACGTGATTTTAGGCCTAGACTTTTTAACAGCCCATTCCGCACTCATTGACTGTTCCGCCGGACTTCTGCGCCTAGCCCTGCCCCATTGTGTTCACGACCCCAGTGCTGACCAATCCCAGCCTCGCCTCCGCTCCAGTACATTTACTCGCCTACCTCCCGAGGCAGCAGTATACGTGCCCATGTCACCTTTTCCCTCCCTTCCTGACGGCGACTACGTTGTCAACCCCATAACCGACGTCACTCTACAGCGCAACATCGTGCTACCTCATAACATTGCACACGTCGAGAATAACCTCACCTACATTCCCGTACTCAACTTCAGCATGTCTTCACAAGTTCTCCCGGAGGGCATTTTCCTTGCCGAGCTGTCGCCTTTGTCCACCTTTACCATTTCTGCAGTGCTGTCCGACCGTCACGCCGACGTACCTGCACAACCTGTCCCATCACATAGTCCGGAGGACCGCATCTCAGCCATGGTTGCCTCTGACCTGCGTCCCGAATATGCCAGCGCCCTTGCCGGCCTTTTGCGGTCATTCAGCGACATTTTTGATTTCGGTCACGGATCCCTGGGCCAAACGTCCATCGTCACACATCGTATTGATACTGGAGATGCCCGACCTATTCATCGACGGCCTTACAGAGTTGCTCTTTCCGAACGCAGGATCATTCAGGACGAAGTAGAGAAAATGTTGGCAAGCAACATTATTGAGCCGTCGAGCAGCCCCTGGGCGTCTCCGGTAGTACTCGTCAAAAAGAAAGACAACAGCTGGAGGTTTTGCGTTGATTATCGACACCTAAACAAGATAACAAAGAAAGACGTGTACCCTCTTCCAAGGATCGATGACGCTCTCGACTGCCTTCACGGTGCTAACTACTTCTCCTCCATCGATCTCCGTTCTGGATATTGGCAGATCTCTGTTGACGAAAGAGATCGTGAAAAGACGGCTTTTGTCACCCCGGATGGCCTCTACCAATTCAAGGTGATGCCTTTCGGCTTATGTAATGCCCCTGCGACATTCGAGCGTAAATGGACCACATGTCTGTGCTACCTCGATGACGTCATCGTATTTTCATCAACCTTTGAAGGCCACCTCCATCGTGTTTCGGCTATTCTTGGCGTCTTCCGACTAGCTGGCCTTCAGTTGAACTCCAAGAAGTGTACCTTTGGTCGCCGGAAACTCAAGGTCCTAGGGCATTTAGTCAACACCCATGGCATCCAACCGGATCTCGACAAAATTCGTGCTGTAAGGGATTTCCCTAAACCGAAATCTAGCAGCGACGTGCGTAGCTTCCTCGGCCTTTGCTCATATTTCCGGCGATTTGTACCAAACTTCGCAGAAATAGCCCGTCCGCTCACGCAGCTTCTGAAAAAAGAGGTCTCCTTTACCTGGGGCCGCGAACAATCGGCCGCCTTCGTCGCTCTTATTGCCCACCTCACCGGTCCGCCAGTGTTGGCTCACTTCAATCCGTCAGCGCCCACAGAAGTGCGCACCGACGCAAGTGGTCATGGAATTGGTGCCGTTCTCGCACAACGTCAGCTCGGGTTACCCCGCGTCATCGCCTATGCCAGCCGACTCCTCTCTGCGGCCGAACAAAATTATTCCATCACTGAACGTGAGTGCTTAGCCCTAGTTTGGGCCATTACAAAGTTCCGCCCTTACTTGTATGGGCGGCCATTCACAGTAGTCACTGACCACCACGCACTGTGTTGGCTTTCTACACTCGAAGACCCTACTGGCCGCCTTGGACGTTGGGCCTTGCGCCTTCAGGAGTACAATTTTTCAGTAATTTATAAGTCTGGCCAGTTGCATCGAGACGCCGATTGCCTGTCCCGTCATCCAGTCGACCCGCCAAGCCAACCTGAATGTGACAATGACGCTTGCGTGCTCTCTATTTCTGATTTCTCCAACATTCGCCATGAGCAACGCCAGGACCCTCAGCTTCGCGAAATTATCAATCGCCTCAGCGCCGATCGCGATGACCCTTCTCTTCGTTTGTTTGTGCTCCACGACGGCACCTTATACCGGCACAATATGCGACCTGATGGCCCCGACCTTCTACTAGTAGTCCCTCAGCACCTACGCTCAGCCGTCCTTCAACAGCTTCACGACGTTCCTACAGCGGGTCATTTAGGCGTCTCTCGCACATACGACAGTGTGCGTCGTCGGTTCTTTTGGCCAGGCCTATATCGCGCAGTCCGCCGTTACGTAGCTGCTTGTGACCGCTGTCAACGCCGGAAAAAGCCATCACTTTTACCAGCTGGACTTCTGCAGCCAATCGACATCCCCATAGACCCATTTTCTCGAGTGGGTCTGGATCTTCTAGGGCCTTTTCCACTGTCCGTATCGGGGAACAAATGGATTGCGGTGGCCACTGACTACACAACACGCTACGCGGTCACACGAGCAATACCAACCAGTTGTGCAACTGATGTCGCTGCTTTCCTCCTCAACGACGTTATACTCGTCCATGGAGCTCCCCGCCAACTGCTCACCGACCGTGGCCGTTGCTTTCTGGCTCGTATAGTCGACGAGATCCTACGGCTGTGCAACGTTCGTCATTCTTTCACGACCGCCTACCATCCACAGACGAACGGGCTTACCGAACGCCTTAACCGGACACTGACTGACATGTTGTCTATGTACGTTTCTGATGACCACCGCGACTGGGACATAACGCTGCCATTTGTGACATTCGCTTACAATTCGTCGCGTCACGACACTACCTGCTACTCCCCCTTCTATCTTTTATACGGCCGTGAACCTCTGCTTCCTTTTGACAGCCTGCTCCCGTCTGTCACCACTGCCAGCTCATATGCTCGTGACGCCATAGCCCGAGCTGATGCTGCTCGCGTTTTGGCTCGAAACCGAATCGCAGCCTCTCAGCACTCCCAGAAACGTCGCTATGATTCCTGTCATCGCAACACCGAGTATTCTTGCGGCTCTCTCGTGCTGCTCTGGACTCCAGCTCGCCGCGTTGGCCTCTCGGAAAAACTTTTGCCCCGGTATACAGGACCCTATCGTATTTTACGACAAGTGACACCAGTAACATACGAAATTGTGCCCTTGCATCCCGTCCGCCATGCCTCTACACCACGCACAGAGACGGTCCATGTTGCACGCCTAAAACCGTACTACATGGACCCTGGTTTGGACGCTAGTACGCACCGAGACGGTGCTTTTCAGCCGCCGGGGTAGTGTCACATTAGGCGGTGCAACGCATAAGGAAAGAAGAACGCATACGCATAAGGAAAGAAGAAGAAGACTCTCATGAGTTTTGGAGAGAAAACGACGTTCAACAGCGTCGGCTGGTGCCTACAGAGAACGTCCGTTGAAAAGCCTTGTCTTCGGTGTCCGCCCTCTGCTACAAGCTGAACTACCCCGTAACAATATTAACAATCTATGGCCCATCTCTCTCACCTCCTGCGTAGGGAAAGCTATGGAGAAGGCGGTACACATCAGGCTCACCCGATATCTTGAAGAAAACGACTTGTACCCACACACCATGTTCGGATTCCGGCCTGGCCTATCCACCCAAGATATACTCCTCCAGCTTAAGGAAGAAGTCATAATCCCCCCTAGAAAGCCTTTCTTCAGGACAATTCTCGCTCTTGACCTCAAGGGGGCGTTTGATAACGTAAAGCACCACTCTATTTTGGAAAATATGAGCCACATCAATTGTGGTGCAAGGACCTATGCATATGTAAAAGATTTCCTTCACGGTCGTACCGTCTACGCCGACCTCGGCCTAGCAGAACCTAGCCAAATACAGCTAGGCACACGCGTCACGCCACAGGGTGCTAATCTATCACCCTTACTTTTCAATATTGCTTTAATCAAACTCCCAGCCCAGCTAAATCAGGTATCGCATCTACGGTACGCCTTCTACGCGGATGACATCACTATTTGGACCACGGCCTTTTCTACCACGGAAATCGAAGACCGCCTTCAAGAGGCCGTAACCATCGTGCAAGCCTACGCCGCTAACTGCGGCATTACTTGCTCCCCCGAAAAGTCGGAGTTGCTGGTACTACACAGCTCCCGCCAACGCAGACCCACTGTTGAAGTCAACCTCAATGGAAACCCAATACCACAGAAGGACACCATCAGGATTCTAGGGCTTTACATCAACGACAAGGGCAGAAATGTGTACGCCCTCACTCGGCTCAAAAACACCAGTCTGCAGGTTTTGCGTATGATAGCCAGGGTCACTACCAACGACAGGGGTATGCTCGAACAAGACACACTGCGCCTGGTTCAAGCATTCATCATTATTAGAATTGTGTATTCGACACAATATCTGCACCTAAAAACGGTTGACTATAAGCAAATCGACTTCATTATACGAAACGCAGTTAAAAAGGCGCTGGGCCTGCCCCAAAGCACTTCCACAGAACGTCTTTTGCAATTAGGGGTGCACAATACAGCCGAAGAACTCCTTGCCGCCCAACGCGCCACCCAGATAAATCGACTAGCAGCAACCCGCGCGGGCCAGACCGTTCTTATGGACCTTAACCTGACTAGCCCGCAAGGTCTCGTACAAAAACAGGCTATACCGCCCGGGTGGTCAGACTCGTTCATAGGCAATCCCCTAGCCCGCAATATGCATTCTCTGTTCCACCAAGGGCGCCGGAAGGCGCGGGCCAAATACATCCAGGAAAAGTACGGGACGGACACTGAATCCTACTACGTAGACGCAGCAAAGTCAGAAGCGGGGTACACGGTAGCGGTTGTGATTCACCAACAACTGGTTGATGCCCTCACCATCTGCGATGACAATATAGAAATGGCAGAGGAGGTGGCCATTGCTTTAGCCGCCACACATACCACCTGCGCCTATATAATAACAGACTCTATGGCTGCCTACCGCCACTACATCAAAGGGCGAATATGTCCCCAGGCTGCCAGAATATTGAAAAATTATGGACACCCCGAACAAGACAAATGCCTCGTCTGGACACCGGGACATCAAGGCGTGGTAGGGAACGAGTGCGCCCATGCCGCTGCCCGAGCTCTCCTCCCCCGTGACTCGACCCCTCTATCCTCCACACCGCCCTATCCCGGCCCTCTAGCGACGTATGCGGAGAGGTTACAGCACTGCAGACTGTCTCGCAGAAAATATCCACCCCCAGCCAAGGGGCTCTCCAAAGCGGAGGAAGTTAGATGGCGACGCCTACAGACAGGTACCCGCTTAAACACACCAGCCCGCTTAAACACAATACACCCCGGGTTCTGCGACCCCAAATGCAAATATTGCGGAGAAAAGGCAGGCCTGCACCACATGGTGTGTACCTGCCCACACAATCCTCCAGATGATCCGAATGCAGTGCCAGCAATTGAGGGGCTGCCCTATCCAGCTCTGGACTAGAGGCCCAACGGGCCCTCGTGACACGTGCGCGGGTAGCAGCGGCAGCCGCTGGAGTCCCCGACTAGGGACCCCACCTACACATCCCCCTCCCTTAAATATACTTAATAAAGTTTTTCACACACACACACGAGGATTGACGACGCACAAGTCATGAAAGAAAAACCCCAAAACCGGACTGCACCCTTGTAAGGAATGGCGCATCTCAAGCTACCAGACTTCGACGAAAGTACAGATAAGTGGAAACCATACCTTATCAAGGTTGAAGCGTACTTTGAAGCAAATGCCGTTGCAGATTCAGCAAAGAAGAGAGCATTGCTTGTGGCAGCATTAAGCACTAACACTGTCCAGATATTGGCAGGAAAAGTAGCTCCGCGAACGCCAAATGCATTGACTTATGAAGAAGCAGTTGCAACCTTGAACGAGTATTAAGACCCAAAAAGGAACGAAATCACTGAAAGCTACACATTTTTTAACCATTGCCAAGCCGAAGGGGAACCAATTCAGGCGTTTCTGGTGGAAATACGGCGGAATGCGGATAACTGCAACTTTGGAAGCAGTCTGGATCGGATGCTACGGGATCGTATTGTTTGCGGTGTGAGGTCGAGTGCACTACAGAAACAGCTCTTCTCTAGAAAGGACTTAACGTTACAAGAAGCGGAGGCAATAACAATGGCAGCAGAAGCCGCTGAAACCGATGTAAAAAGGATGAACGCAGAGGAGACTCCACTACTCAAAGTAAAGGCATGCGGAAAGACGCCGGATATAGTTGAATAGAAGCGTTTCATTACCGAAACTTGCAGTAGATGCGGTAGTGAGAAACACGGCGAAAACGCCTGCTTGTGGGCCAAGTTGCATGCAGACAAGATGCGGGCGGCGAGAACCAACACTTTGGCTGTCACAGAAGGCTCGTCCAGAGACGTCGCATATTTGGACACTAGTGTCTGAAAGAAAAAAGTTTCTGGAGCCACCTATTCGCAGAGTATTCTCGTGGGAGGCGTCGAATTGAGGATGGAGGTTGATACCGGGTCGCCAATTTGCGTCATCCCTCGCGAACTATATGAGAAGTACCGCAAGCAGTGGCCAAGTCTGAAAGCATCAAACATGTGGTTGTCCTGCTACGTAGGCAGCCTCCCTCTCCTGGGAGAACTTGAGTTACGCGTCCGGTACCCAGGGGGTGTCCGTGGACTGCCCTTTAACTGTGTTAGATTGTGCGGGACCGAGCCACTGTGGGCGTGACTTGCTTAATCTACTCAACAACGCAGAAGCTCCAATCTTGCAGATAGCAGCCGAAGACATCTCGCCGGAAGACCGCAACAGCAGCTACCGCATCAACAGCATTTTCGAAGACTAGCAGGACGTCTTTTCTACCAATCTAGGCTTCATCAGTGGGACCCCCGCTAGTCTGCACCTTAAAGAGGGAATCATTCCCTGATTTTGTAAGGCCGGGCCCATTCCATATGTCTTACGCGATAAAGTGACCCTGGAGTTGGACAGGCTAGTTTCTATAGGTGGGCTGTCGCCAGTGAAGCATTCCGAATGGACAATACCAGTTGTAGTTGTGCTAAAGAAAAATGGCACGGTCCGAATCTGCGGCGATTTTAAAGCCACTTTAGACCCAGCTTGTGCCACCAAGCAATATCCATTGCCGTTATTGATGACTTGTTTGCCCGTTTAAGTGATGGTGACTGTTTCAGCACGCTAAACAGGCGAGATGCATACAACCAAATACCTCTTGACTAAGCGGCAAGAAAGTCTGCGTCATTAACACGCATAAAGGGCTTTTCCTTTTAATAGGCTACCATTCGGAATAGCATCGCCACCGGCTATTTTCCAGAGAAAATTGGATGAGGTGCTGGGAGAACTTCCGGGCGTACAAGCTTATTTAGAAGACGTGCTTGTCTCAGAAAGAAAAAACAACAGTGAGCGATTAAGAAGCATCCTACAACGCTTCCGAGAACGCAGAGTGAAACTTACATACGATAAGTGCGAACTTCGCAGACCGGCTGTATCTTATCTGGGGCACCGATTGACCGAGACGGTCTCCACCCTATGGAAAAGAACGTTGAGGCGATTGTAAAGGCACGGGAAGAGGCTCTTTGTTTTTCTTTCCTTTTGCATGCCTCAACATAATATATGTAAAAGCACCAAGCCCGCGTAATGTCGCGAAACTGCGCGCATTTCTCGGAATGCTGACGTTTTACGCCAAGTTCCTGCCGAAAATGTCGACTACTCTTTTCCGGTTATATCAGCTGTTGGAAAAGAATGCACGCTGCGATGGAAAGAGGAACGGGAATTCGCATTTAATGCGGCTAAACAGAGGCTTAAGGCTACCCAGGTTCTTGTGCCTTTCGAACCGAAAAAGGAATTGAAATTGGAATGCGATGCGTCCCCTCAGGATGTGGGAGAAGTTCTGTTCCACACAGTCGAGAACGTTAATAGGACAATTGGGTTCTGTTCTAGAATATTAACACGAGCTGAACAATAGCACTCAATTTTGGTGTAACAAAATTTCGTGACTACCTTCTAGGGCGAAACTTCACACTGGTAACCGATCACCAGCCGCTTCTGGGCCTGCTGAAACCAGACCGTCAGATACCAACAATGGCCGCCGCACGCATCCAGCGCTGAGCACTCTGCCTGGGGGCCTATCACTACAAGTTGCAGTACACTCAGGGAAAGCAGATGCTCAACTCCGATGCCCCTGAGCCGCCTACCACAACGAGCTCCGGAACCTGTCGTGGATAGTGAACCTCCAGAATACGTCTTATCCTCGAAAGACTGGACGAAGGTGGTGTGACAACACGTGAGCTCATTGTTTTGACAGCCACCGACACCGTTTTGAGTGAGATTAAATGTTACGTTATGAGCGGGTGGCCCACGACCGCAAACTGATTGCGCCATTTCATACTGCCATTATTTGACCGGAAGCTGGAATTGTCAGTGGCGCATGAGCTAGTGTACTGGGGAAATCGTGTGGTAATACCGAAAGAAGCTCGTACACGGGTGTTGCGTCTTCTAAATGAGACGCACCAGGAATCGTCGGATATGAAAGCAGTTGCACGTTCTCTGTTTTTGTGGCCAGGGTTGGATAAGGACATTGAGGAAATATCAGCTACTTGTCAGAACTGCATCCAGAACCTGCCGATGTCAACGACCGCTCCGCCAGTTAAGTGGCCATCCACCAATGAAAAGTGGTCGCGTATTCACGTGGATTTTGCAGGTCCAATCGCAGGAAAAATGATCCTGGTAGTGGTCGACTCGCATACTAAATGGATTGAAGCCATACCACTGGTGCATGCCAACACTGAAACACCTGTTAGCTGCCTGCGTCCCATTTTTAGTAGGTTCGGAGTCCCACGAACGTTAGTCTCTGACAACGGTACGCAATTTACCAGCCAGGAATTTGCTGCAATTGCAAAAAAATAATATAGTGCATCTACGTTGCGCCCCCTACCACCCTCAGTCGAATGGAGCCGTAGAAAGAGCTGTGAGAACGATGAAGAAAGGGCTTCGCAAAATGAAAGAAGGGAAGTTGGAGGACAATCTAGTACGACTGTTGTGCAACTACCACAGGACTCCGTGGAAAAGTGGAAAATACCCCACGGAGATGCTTTTTGGGTTACCAATTACGATCCCAGCTGGACTCGTGTTTTCCTTCTACGCTTACAGAGCCACCGCAGGGTCAAGATGCCTGGGCATAACTGCCGGAGTCAAATGTATACGTGCGGAACTATAGTAGCGGGGACAATTGGATATCGGGACGGCTGACGACGGCGTCCGGTTCCAGGATGGCCACGGTGTCAACCCTAATGGGCCTGGCCAGGCGAAATGCAGATCAAGTTCGTTTGCAACGTGGCTGTACATAGGATGTTCACGAGCTCGAAAGTCATGTGCGCGAGCAAAACCACCCGTTAGCTCACCAAAGACTGCAGACCATACTACTCCTACGACCTGCATTCCCAGCGGCTCAAACTCTCCGAAACAGTTTCCCGGTGTCGCTTCTCAAGGTCAGCCTATGACCGAACCAGCACAGACACAGGAAACCGCAAGAAGCCCCGAACAAGCCCTGAGGCGTTCTACGAGGCAACGCAGACCGGTGCAGCGTTTACAATTTTAAAGAGAAAGAAGTATGGCATAATCTGTTCAGCAGTTTTTCTGTTTAGCACGCGTCAGCGTTCGAAGTCAGCGTTCGGAGCGGCGGCCGCTATCGTCGCTGCGTGATTCCGTTCTCTCAACGGTAGGTTCCTCTGAGCAGCGTCACCTGGCGACAGATTGCGGAAATATTGTAAAAATGAATAAGAGTCAATTTAAAGCCTGCCGTATTCGTTGCCTCAATGGCGCATTTTCAAATGTCCCATGTATGGATGGTCACTTGTAAATCGGCACAATCGCAAGAGAAATTGGTGGCTTGCGGTGATCTCGTTATTAAGGGTCGCCGTTGTGTCGTCGTGGACCCAGAACCAAAAGCGCTAAAACTGAAGCTTCTGTGGCTTCCCGAACGCTTGGAAGACGCCTTCATACGTGAGACACTACAGGCCTACCGGAAGGTGACTTCGATTTCGGCAGAAAATTGAAAAGTGGCGGAAATGGAAGATTTGAGAACGCTGAACCGGGATGTTGTTGTGTCTCTTACTGAAGTAGTCGGCGTTGGCGACGTCCCACATTTACTGACTATTTGTGGTATACAGAGCCTTGTTTTAATACCGGGCAGGCCACCGCTTGCCTCTGATACAACCGTGTTGGCCACATTCGTAGGCACAGCCGTACGCCGCGTTGTGACGACTGCCGACGCTTCGGTCACACCGCAGAAGAGTGCGTCGTTACTTATGCGGACAAGCTGCGGCATCGTGTGCGGCCACGGGACGACGCTCTACAAGAGCTTATTGCCACGGGACGACGCTGCTACCCCGCACCTCCACCAGATTTGTCACGGTATTGGCGAATGGGGCTAGGTTACCAGAGCCGGTACAGGTGGAATTACACGGTCCAAGGTTTATGTACGTCCTGCGAGTCCGGAGCCCATTCACTTCGTCTTTTCTCCGAGCGCCACTTCAACGTCTTTCGCTCCGAGCGCCACACACACGCGGAACACGTGCACACAGGTGGACAAAAGCAAACGAAAAAAAAAGTTTGCAGATGCCGTTTTTCAGTTACCGCGTAAAATACGGCTTCATGCGTGGGACATGAACTGTCTCTGGACGAGGTAGCCGACGGCCTCTCTGCTCTGGGCCATCTGGGAGCACCTCATAGTTAACGTCGATGAGGCGCCGCAAGATTTTATATGGTCCGAAGTAACGGCAAATCAGCTTTTCTGATAGGCCACGGCGTTGAACAGGAGTCCACACCCACACCTGGTCCCCGGTATTGTAGGAAGCTTGTTTGTGGCGGAGGTTGTACCGGCGTGAATCCTTGTCCTGTTGCTGGGCGATGTGGACGCGTGCTAGTTGGCGTGCTTGCTCAGTATCTTGGGCAAAGTGCTCGGCGTCGGTAAAAAGCTCGCTATTTGTTTCGCAAGGGAGCATTGCGTCCGGCATCGTCCGAACCTCCCTGCCGTAAACTTGGCGAAACGGCGTGAAGCGTGTCGTCTCTCGGACTGCCGTATTGTACGCGAATATCACATATGGTAGGATAGCATCCCAAGTCTTGTGCTGGGCGTCGACATACATCGAAAGCATGTCCGCAATGGTCTTATTAAACCTTTCCGTCAGCCCGTTGGTCGGCGAATGGTAAGCAGTGGCTTTTCGATGCGCCGTACCGCTGAGATGAAAAACTTGTGAAGTAAAGGCAGTCCATTTGTCAGTAATAATGCAGGTCGGAGCACCGTGCCGCACCATGATCTGGTGTACAAAGAAATGGGCAACTTCAGATGCTGTACCACTAGGTAACGCTTTGGTCTCGGCATATCGAGTGAGATAGTCTGTAGAGATGATTATCCAACGGTTGCCACCGGAGGATCGAGGGAAAGGACCGAGAAGGTCCATGCCGACTTGATGAAACGGTGCGCGTGGTGGTATTATGGGTACGAGGAGGCCTGCAGGCTTTGATTGCGGAACCTTCCGACGCTGACATTGCCGACAGCTCTTGACATAGCGCTTAACAACAGTGGCAAGGTTGGGCCAGTATAATGTATTTCGTATTTTAGCGAGTGTGCGAGTATAACCCAAGCGGCCAGAAGTTGGTTCATCGTGGCACGCGGAAAGGATTTCCTCTCGCAGAGCTGTGGGTACCACGAGGAGGTAGGTTCTCAACTCGGATCTAGAGCTGTGCTTATAGAGTACACCACTTCTCAGGCAGAAAGTTGAGAAGCTCCGAGAAAAGCACTTAGGTATTGTGGCTGGCTGACCTTCTAAATAATCGATCAGGGCTCGTAACTCTGGATCAGCACGCTGCTGATGAGACATATCTGAAGCATCAACAGCTCCAAGGAAAACTGCAAGAGTCACCCGTGTGTGGTGAAACGAGCTCGACGGCCGCACGAGAGAGCGTGTCAGCATCTTCATGCTTATGTCCGGACTTATAGACTATAGTGAGGTCAAAATCTTGTAGGCGAAGGCTCCATCGCGCCAGGCGGCCGCATGGGTCACGCAGGTTGGCCAGCCAACACAAGGAATGGTGGTCAGTGACCACTTTAAATGGGCGACCATAAAGGTAGGGGCGAAATTTTGCAGCAGCCCAAATAATGGCGAGGCATTCCTTCTCAGTAGTTGAATAGTTCATCTCGGCGCGGGATAAAGCACGGCTGGCATAGGCGACTACTCGTTCCACACCCTCTTGACGTTGCACGAGAACCGCCCCAAGGCCAATGTTACTCGCGTCGGTGTGGATTTCTGTCTCACCGTGCTCATTGAAATGGGCTAGAACAGGCAGCGATTGGAGACGGAGGCGCAACTCGCTACAAGCAGCTTCTTGCTCGTGACTTTAGATGTTGTGCAAACGATTCTGCGAAGACCACCACGTCAACTAAGTAGACTAGGCAACACTGCCATTTAAGCCCGGCGAGGACAGTGTCCATCACCCACTGAAATGTCGCCGGTGCGGAACAAAGTCCGAAAGGTAGAACTTTAAATTCGTAAAGTCCGTCTGGTGTGACAAAGGCCGTCTTTTCATGATCTCGCTCATCTACCTCAATCTGCCAGTAGCCACTTTTTAGATTGATTGACGAAAAGTACTTCGCACGCCGAAGGCGGTCGAGAGAGTCGTCAATCCGTGGCAAGGGGTAAACATCCTTCTTGGTTATGGCGTTCAGCTTGCGGTAATCGACGTAAAAACGTAACGTGCCTTCTTTCTTTTTAACTAGAACGACTCGGGAGGACCAGGGGCTATTTGAGGGCAGGATAACATAATCTTCGAGCATTTGTTTAACTTGTGACTTAATAACTTCGCGCTCGGTCGAAGAGACGCGGTAGGGGTGCTGGTGAATTTGGCGCACATCATCGAACGTCACGACCTGGTGCTTGGCAATGGGCGTCTGATGCACTTTTGACGATGATGCAAAACACTCTCTGATTTCGAGTAACAATGAAAACAGCTGTTCACGCTGGCTTACCGATAGCTCTCAGTTAATATCGAGGTTGTCGAGGGATGTGGGCGGTGGCACGGTTTCTGTGGACAAGCACTCGGAGACTTCAGGCATGCGTTCCGCGAAAGCTATGGAAGTGTTCCGAAAAAGGTGTCGATACTCGTGCGAATCATTGGTAATACCTTGGACTGACCACAGTTAATACGGATCAAACTGCGAGCCACGCAGACTCCCTGCGTCAGCAGTAACGAGACGTTAGTTTCGGCTATTGCGTCACCATCGTGAAGGGCATTGCATTTGACAATAACGAAAGTGCTGGTTCGGG
The DNA here is from genome assembly GCF_055883805.1 of Amblyomma maculatum. Classification (NCBI taxonomy): domain Eukaryota; kingdom Metazoa; phylum Arthropoda; class Arachnida; order Ixodida; family Ixodidae; genus Amblyomma; species Amblyomma maculatum. The sequence continues at coordinate 56,757,047 of NC_139348.1, read as the reverse complement.
GTGGCAGCGTGACAATATTATGGACGCCACTGAAGTGCTTGGCGCGTCTGGTGTCCTTTCAGCTGCTACTGTGGACACGGCTACCACAGCTAATACAACGGTTGTTCCTCAAGGTGACTCCAATGAAAGTGAGACGCTGCTTCGATATGAGAGGCCGAATCCGGCACATGATATGGAGCCTGCCACCTGTTCTAATCCTGCCAAAGATACCGCCCTGGTTACTCCAGCCACTGAGGTCAATGCCGAGGAAGAACTTGCAGGTCAGGCCACTCTACCTGCAGCTGAGGCCGTCGCTCCTGTTGAAGAGCATCTTCATAAGCGCCAGGGAAAATGCGCATGTGACTCGAGTGAAGATTATCTGGAAAGCGTGAAGCATCCCCGCCGCCGGCGCACGTCGAAAGACCAGGGGAAGTGCCAACGTTCGCGTTCCCGCAGTCGTGGTGCAGGTCCGGCGACGTCGCCGTCTCCGGAGAGACAAATTCCAGCGTAGTTAGCACTTGTATGGTCACCATGGTGGCCCCTGAGGAGCTAGTGTTTTCAATGCTGAATGTGAGAGGCCTTAGGTCTCCTCAGAAGCGGGTGCAACTTCGTCGACTTTTCAGCAGCAGGCGGATTGGTTTTTTATTTATTTATAGGAAGGGAAAGGCGCGGTAACTGTCTCACTTGTTTTTTTGTGGACACCGCAACCGCGCCGTAAGGGAAGGGAGGAAGATGGGAGTGAAAGTGGAAACAGAGAAAGAGGAGCCGTAGTGGAGGGCTACGGAGTAATATCGACCACCTGGGGGTCTTTAACGTGCGCTGACATCGCACAGCACACGACGCCTCTTCGTTTCGCCTCCATAGAAACGCATCCGCCGAGGTCGGGTTCGAACCCGGGTACACCGGCACAGTAGTCGGGCGTCTTACCACTGCACCACCCCGGTGGGGCGCGGCTTGATTTTGCCGCCGTCCAGGAAACGAAGATTGAGAGTCAGCAGAATAGAGAGAGGGCACTAGGACACTTTTTGTCTGATTACAATGTTATTGTGACGCATGCTGTTGGTTTTTCGGCGGGTTGCTTCTTGTTTCTTCGAAAGGCTCTCCCTTAATCTGCGTTATCTTACTATACTCATTCTGAAGGGCGGCTAATAAGCTGTGATTTTTTGCTCCACGGGAAGCCATGGAGACCTATATTTATGCGTTTAATAGTGCAGCTGAGCGTGTTGATATGCTTGAAGCCATGGCTAACCTCCTAGATTGTAGAAAGAATGTTGTGCTAATGGGAGACTTTAATTGTGTATGTTACCTGAATGACCGTGCTGGGCCTAGTGTACACAGAGACAGAAGTGGTGAAGTGTTCTCGTGTGTTATAGATGACTCAGGACTCATTGATACAGGGGTCTCATGTCATGGAACTACACTATACACGCATATCCAGGGGAGGTCCCACGCGCGCCTAGACAGGATGTATGTTTCTTCCACGCTGATTTCCCGTGATTTGTTGTGTGAAACTGTACCGGTTTCCTTTTCAGATCATTGTATGGTGGTTGCTCAGCTCGGGAGAACTTACTGTTCAGACTTTAGGCCGTAATGGGAGCTTTGGAAGCTAAATTTTTCACTTGTAAATGATCAGGAGTTTGCCTTTCGGATACGCTTTCAGCTACAAGTGTGTTTGACAGGTGCCATGCCAATATTTGCTGCATGGGAGCTGTTTAAGTAGGAGGTGCGAGCGATAGCTATTGAAATTGGGTCTGTTAGATCATTTTACAAGAAATTTCAAGAGAGGACATTGCATAAGAGTTTGTATAACCTCTATGAATTAGAATGTGAGGCACCTGGAGTATATTTAGACGAAATTACTAGGGTAAAGTGTGACCTACAAAAACAGGACGCTGAAAGCTACAGGGGTGCCCGAGTTCGATCTCGTACAAATCGTGCTTTGCACTCTGAAACCCCTACGCGACCAGCTCTACGTGATGAGCACCGTAATGCTACTGCCAAATTGATACCGGGAATGATGTCCAATGGCACCCGAGTAACAAAAACGTGTGACATCATCTCTCTGTTTGTGAGCTATTACACGACACCTTTCAGTGACGCTTCTGCTACTTCTAATTCGGATCGACTAGCTAACTTTAAAGCTCTTATAACGCTTTTATCAGATGAAGACTGTGGTCTTATCAATGGGTCTTTCACGTTGGAAGAAATAGAACACGCAATTGACCAATTACCCCTCTCTAAAGCACCTGACCCTGATGGCATATCGTGCGATTTTTACAAAACTTTTAAACCTTTGCTGAGTCCTGTCTTGCTGCAGATCTTCGCTTTAAGTTTTGATGGGGGGGTTCTTCCTCAGTCCTTTACTAGGAATCACACAGTCTTAATTGCAAAGAGTACGGATAAAGAAAAATTGCTCTCAGTAGATGGCTACAGGCCAATCACGTTGGCAAATGTCTACTACAAAATTGTTGCGAAAGTACTATCAAATATTTTACAATATGCCATGACGGTTATCATTGGACCTCATCAGACTTGTGGCTTAGGGGACGCTCCATACAAAATAACATACATATTGCACGTACAATTCTCGAATCATGCTCTGGCTCTTATGAGCAGCTTGCTCTACTCCAGATTGACCTTGCGAAGGCATTTGATCGTGTCCGGCATTCGTTTCTATTTTGTCTTCTCGAGCGTGCAAATGTTGGATGAACTGTACTGAGAGGGGTGCAACTTTGTTAAGACAACTGTTTCACTCGCTTGATTGTTAATGGTCACCTCTCAGAGCCTGTGCCAATTCGATCGTCCGTGAAGCAGGCCTGTCCTATGTCACCGCTACTTTTTGCCCTCTACCTAGAGCCACTTTGTTCGAGTGTGCTGCAAAACCACAGTATCCGTGGTTATGTTGCCTTCAGTAATGAAGTCAAAGTGCTTACGTACGCCGAATATTTGGTGTTTTGCTGCAGACAAACCCAGCATCGACAAAATTACAACCACCATTGAGCAGATTGGCATTGTATCTGGCGCTCAAATGAATAAGTTTAAAAGTTCGGGTCTTTGGTTCGGTTCATGGGGAGCAATGCCGACTCATTATGCTGTAATTGAATGGTCTCGTGTCCCCCTAAATACCTTGGAGTTCCCCGTCATGCATTCTACTTTAGTGGGCGTGCCTGGAAAGAGCGGGTCACGGCACTCAAAAGCTACGCTCGGACTTTTGTTCCGCACCGCCTATCAATTTTTGACCGAGCACAGGCATGTAACATGTTTCTGGCTGCAAAACTTTATTATGTTTTACAGGTACTCCATTGCGCGAGGAATTACATCCACAGTTTTCACCGAACGTTTGCGACGTTCATATGGTCATCCAGTTTTGAGCCTATGCGGCGCGAAAACTTATTCATGCGGCGCGATAACTGGCGGACTAGGTTTGACACATCTCTGCCAGACAGTTAGTTGCTCGTTTCTTCTTTTTCCGTAATAGCTCCCATCCAATTACCAGAGCATCCCTGCAAACTAACCTAATGAACCTTCTTCCCTTCCAAACCTAGTGGTCTCTTCCAATTTTACCGATCGGCCCTTATTATTTGGTTTTATGAAAGAAGTTTGCGATTCAGTGCGTTTTCTGGCAGTTCGCTTCTCTTATGAGTACTTATTCTCTGTTTCACAAAAAAATTTATACCAAGATTTGATATCTATGTTGTTCCCGCCTCCCTTATATCGTTCACTGTATTCTAATTTTATGGGGCAAGATGTGTTAAAAAGGGTGCGCAAAATGCTTATCTCGCCTTCGACTAAAACGTTTTTCTTTTGACTTCATGCCGAGGTTTTGCCTGTTAAAGTGTGGCTTCAGAAAAAAAAAATATTTTCGTTTCTTCTAGTAATTACCGGTTATGTGACACACCTGAAACCATCGAACACTGTTTTATTGCCTGCAAAGATGCAATATTATTTTGGGACGTTCTGCAAAGAACATTGAAGAAAGACTTTATTTTGAATTCCGACAATGTGAGTTACTTGATAACCACCCAACATGACCACGAACCCTTTGACATGATTTTCCTCCTTGGACTGCACAGCCTGTGGAAAACGCATATGTTGGATCGGAATGCTGAACCTCTAGTCTCCCCCGCTACTCATTTCGGCCAGATGGTACACCAGCTTAGAGACACTTACGAAGATAGTGACTATCAACCGGACTGGCTGCCATTGTTGATGTGTTCTTTCCTTGCCACCTTTTTAGTGAAGTTTTGCTAAGTCGTATTCTAGTTGTGTGGTGTTGTGTTGTTATGTTCCAATTGGACTTATCGCCTACAGGCTGATTACTCTGTAAATGATGTACATAAGTGTATGCTGAATTTAAAAGCATGTAATAAAAGCTATGCTAAAAAAAAGCCATATTGGCGCATTGGGCTAACATTACTTAACTGAGCACTTAGTGAAAAAAATGTATGTTCGAGTCCTGCGTTTGTAATTTATTTTCCAAATTTCTTTTTTAAATTGCAACATTAAAATATGCTACTGATATCTTTCTTGAGGGTGTTCCCCTTTAGCTTGCATCATATGATATTTTTAATTCCTAGTAGCCACTAAACCTGCCGTGAACACAGCTGCGAGACCACACAATGACAACGCTTACACAATTTATTATTTTCAACTTAATCTTTTCCTGCCTTTAGTGAGTGTATGTTTCCATTAGGTTGCGTTCAGACACACCTTTCAGTAACAATCGCCGTTTAACCCCCTCAGAGGCAACCAGTGACGAGAAAGAAGTTTCGGGAACCTACCGTTGAGAAGACGGAATTACGCATCGCCGCTCCCTTCTTTTTCCCTTTTCCTTTCTCACGTGACGCATGCGTATAAAAGCGAGCCTACTTCGCAAATAAACCGAGGTTTCGCTCTCTTGCTGACCGGCGTGGCTTCTGTTCCTTGGCGCGCCGCTGGCGGCCGTGGCGATGCTACAATATCACTACCATCAAACAGGTGATAGAAAAATGCTCAGGTTATAACCAACCCTTACACATAGCATTTATTGATTACGAAAAAGCATTTGACTCAGTTGAAACCTCGGCGGTGGTGGAGGCATTGGGAAATCAGGGGGTAGACGAGCCGTACGGGAAAGTGCTGGAAGATATATATAGTGGCTGCACAGCAACCATAGTTCTGTATAAAGAAAGTAACAAAATTCTCATAAAGAAAGGAGTTAGACAAGGAGACACAATCTCCCCAGTACTGTTCACAGCTTGCTTGGAGGAAGTATTCAGAGACTTGGAATGGGAGAAGTTAGGGATAAGAGTACATGAAGAATATCTCAGTGATCTGCGATTTGCTGATGACATTGCCTTGCTAAGTAACTGAGGAGATGAACTGCAAAGAATGATTGGTGACCTAGACAGGAAGAGTAGAAAGGTAGGCTTGAAAATCTATTTGCAGAATACTAAGTAATGTTCAACAGCCTTGGGAAGGAACAGCAGTTTACGTTAGGTAGCGAAGTACTGGAAGTAGTAGGCGAATATGTCTACTTAGGACAGGTAGTAACCGCAGATCCGGACCATGGAAAGGAAATAAGCAGAATAAGATTGGGATGGCGTGCATTTGGCAAGCACTCGCAGATTATGACTAGCAGCTTGCCGGTACTGCTCAAGAGGAAAGTATACAACAGTTGCATCTTACCTGTGCTAACCTATGGAGCTAAAATTTGGAGGCTAACCAAGAGGGTTCTACTTAAGTTGAGGACAACGGAGAGGGCTATGGAACGAAACATGGTAGGGGTAACATTAGGAGATACGAAGCCTGCAAAGTGGGTCAGAAAATAACTCAAGTTACTGACATTCCAGTGAAAATCAAGAAGAAGAAATGGGCATGAGCAGGACATGTGGTGCGAAGAGAGGACGACCGATGGTCGCTTAGGGTAACAGACTGGATTCAAAGGGAAGAAACACGCAGCAGGGGGCGGCAGAAAGTTAGGTGGGCAGATGAGGTCAAGAAGTTCGCAGGGGTCAAGTGGATGCAGCTAGTACAAAATCGGATTAATTGAAGAAATATTGGAGAGACCTTCGCCCTGCGGTAGGTATAAACAGGCTGATGAGGATGATAAGTAAATACGATGTCCGAACTTTCACCTGTGCATAAGCATCATCGTCACCATTCATTGTTGTTCGGTAGGAAATGCGCAATGTTCCAGATGAGGGTTTGAATAAATACGTTTGCAAGGGCGATGGCCCAGAAGTGGCGGAAATTCCCATAGCATTCGAAGCCTCTCGATTGAGACCTGTCTACTCTTCCCTCTGGAGCAGCCGTTGCGGCCTTCGCTTGCCCTCACAGCCCTCCGGTATGGACAACGGCAACACAACCCATCCGCTCACGGCATCATAAAATACTGTTGTGGATTTTGCCTGGATCGTGAATAGTCACCAGAGCGATCCCAAGATCATTACCCGCCTTCGGAGCGACAATGTCTAAGTTTGGCTTGATAATTACACCAGAGTGTGCTCCTTGAAACGCGGCGATGACTCCTTCTAGCTACTCAGCGTTGTGTTCTATTTGACTGACGTCGCGAAAAAGCGTTTTCTTAATCACGAGGAACACATCCCTGACTGTCGAACATTCACGGGCAACTGGAGAAAATTTTCGGCATGCCAGTTGGTCGTTCTGAGCTGCCAAAGAAGAAGCTTGCTGTTAGTCTAAAGTAGCCTGGTGAGTGCTGCACATCGTACACCAATAATATTTTAGCCCATTGCCGCAACGTTCCTACTGCTCTGACAGAACCAGACCGCGTTTTTGATATTCTTACCAACATCGGAAGTGGCGCTTTCAACGTCTTGCTGGCTCACAATCCCTCCACTGTGTCAGCCTTATAACTACCTGCCAACACCTGGGCGAACTTACGTCGTGCAGCCTACAGCAAGACAACATCAATGACGGCGCTGTCATTGATGGTACTCTCTGCTCCAGCGAACTTGCCCCAGTCCATTCACCTTGACCTGTTTCTGTGTTTGGGCATTTGTCTACATAGACTCATTTTCTCAACCACCTTGTTATCGACCATCCTGGCGTTCTTTGAGTCCAGTCTGCTAGTACTGCGGAATCTGCCGTCACATTTCCCTTGTCTGTCGCCGGCGCAAACAAAACAAACAGCGGGATTGTGATATATTCGGGAGTGCCCGCCTGCGCAAGCCTGGGGCTTCTACAATGCCTTTGGTCTCCTTCGCCGCAGGATTATGTTATGTTATCGTCTCCGCAAAGTGACAACTCCGTACATCGGCTCCCCTCTCCGTGGAGCCAACGATAGTATCATCACACCCACAGGCCAATGCATAGCGTGCATTCTCATTGATGACCAAAGGCATTGTAATGAGGTTTTGTGATTCTGTTGTCCGTTAAAAACTGATTTTAGGCTGGGACTTTATTGTCGGCATCTGCCGTTATCTCGCCACGACCGCTGTATATACATTGCGGACACTGAGCTCCAATCCGATTCTGCCTCCTCCCCACTGCGTGTACTCTCTGCCCGTAACTACGTTTTGAGTAATCTCAGTGAACACCTCATGCTTGTTAACCTGGATTATACAGTCCTCCCCTCGCCGCTAATTCGTTGATGGACTTCTTTCCTTCTAATCTATATCATTCCCTTTTCAGATTTAGACTAATTGGAGACCTTACCATCCTGTGGTTACTGCTTTGCACTTTTCCGATTGCTTCTACATCCTCCATAATGACGAGATTTGAACCCAGTATTAAGTTAATTTCATTTTTAGTCTCGCCGTAAGCATTGTTCCATGTCCACTTCCGATTATTCCGTTTGCTGAAGAAGGTATTTATGATTCCTAAACTATTGCGCTCTGCACACTTAACTAGTAACCCCCTGCTATTCCTTGAACCAATACCATAGTCACCCTTCTTTTCCCTACCTTGGCATTAAAGTCGCCCATTGGTACAGTATAGTGCGTCTTTACTTTTCGCATTGCCGATTCTACATCTTCGTAGAAGCTTTCAACTGCCTGGTCATCATAACTACATGTAGGTGTATAGGCCTGTACAACCTTCAGTTTATACCGCTTATTAAGCCTAGTTAGGATGCCAGCAACCCTCTCATTAATACTATAGAATTCATCTATATTACCCGCTATATACTTATTGACAAGGAAACCTACTCCTAGTTGTCGCCTCTCTGGTAAACCTCGATAACACAGTACATGCCCATCCTTCAGTACAGTATATGCCTCATTCGGCCTCTTAACCTCACTAAGCCCTATGACATCCGATTTATTACCTTCTAGATCCTCTAACAACACTGCTAAACTAGCTTCACTAGCTAACGTGCTAGCGTCAAACGTTGCCAGTGCCAATTTCCAATGGCGGCCTGTCCAGTGGAGTCAGGAATTTTTAGCACCCCCCTCTGCAACACATGCCTGACCGCCGCCTTGGTGAGTTGCTCCGCAGCCGCTGGTGGCTAAGGGCCGGGGTTTTATAGCACTCCTCATGGTCGGTTGTGACTATTTACTGCACCAGGGTGGCCAAAATATTGTTCTGGTGACGCGCTGCCGGAGGTATTCACCGGCATCAGGTCGCATCCCAGACCTGTAACTATGAATATGTTTAGCCTAAAAATTTTTGAGTAAATCGCAGTACTGTTGAAGGCTGCATGTCTCGTCATCAGATTACCTCCATGAAACAAATCTAATTTTTTCACTAGATGGTAAATCAAATCTTCAAAATAACTGTTTTCTTATTGGTACGTGGAAATGTATGATCGTAATCACTTAAGGTTGTTGAAAGAAACCTACCGACAACATTTACTGAAGGGAGAGGCAGGGAGAGGCACAAAAATAGCTGTCCATTTTCACGTCCATTGTTTGGGTATGCGTATCCTGCGTTCAAGTCCTCCACGAACCTCGGTACACTATGCTGTAGCCATACCACGCCATCTCTTTCTTTTGTGCCAGCCATGAGGATCCCTGTTACAAATAACAAAAATCAGTGCTTCTTGCTCTTCAAACTTTTTCAGCAGGAGCAAACGCGCCTATATTGTTTCAGACTTGGCTCAGCTTGGCTAGTAACCTTTCCCCAATTGCGTTGATTTCTGGCTGGCGGAAGAAAAGCATGAAGCATCTACGTAACCAGTATAGCATGACGTGGTTTACTTGAAAGGTGAGGTTTATTCGAGTTGCCTGTTGAAGTAGAGTAGTGGGAGAGCTTTTCACTGGCACTCGCTCTGGCAGTTATTTCTAGTTTCGTTTCAATTTGGATTTAAATCCTGGGAAACTGTGACTGGTCTCTTTTTCTTCGGATACAGAGCCCAGCCGAACGTATGAATAATATTACGTTTTGAAATGTGGTTTGCGCGCCCACCGCTATTGTTAGACATGCGGCATTAGGATCAGATTTCGATTGTGTTATCTACTTATAAATTTAGCCACTTTTACCATCACTTTATTGCTAGCATTCAGGATGTAGTAATGAAGTCAGAAAAAGAATACTAATTATTAAGGAGACACTAAGTCTCCTTCCTTTTTTTATAAAGATGCGCAAATATTGCCAGCCATCTAGAACGTCCCCTGAAGATCTTTGTTCACCGGCAGGCCATTCCTTACTCACTTAAAAACGAAACCAATTTCGTGCGATCGTCAAGTCGATTATGATGAAAAATTACTTCACTTTTCAGCGCTTATTGAATTGGTTTTTATGAAAAACTCAAGATGACAATTGTTTTATGGCATCATCTTCTCTCAAATTCTCTATCAGATTATAATTTCATCGTCATCATAATCAGCCAGACTTTGCGCAATGTATTGCGAACGCATCTCGCATTTTGCTACAATTAACCCGCAGCTGTGCAACCTGCATCCAATTAACCCCTGCTCATCCATCAAATTAATTATCTGCTGCCCCTTGCTATGCTTTGCTCTTCTTGGAATCCAGTTTGGTACCTTTGGCGACCATCGGTAATCCTCCCTTCACCGTACATGGCCAGTCCATGTCCTTTTCGTTCTGATTTCCACTAGAATGTCATTAACTGGAGTTATTTCTCTGACGCGCTCTTCACGCTTCCTATTTCTTAACATTACACCTACCATACTTCTTCCCATAGCTCTCAACGTTGTCCACAACTTCGGCAGCACACCTTTTGTTAGCTTCCACGTTTCAGCCCCACAGGTGAGTACTAGTAACTTAAAACGTTTTAGATTCCTCTTCAACGACACCGGAATGTTGCCAGTCACAATCTGCGAATAGATGCCAGACGAGCTGTGACATGGTATCTCAGTGCTATTTTCATATTTATATCCCTTTCGTGGTCCGGATCTGCAATTACTACCTGTCATAAGTTTACATAATCGCCTAACACTTCCAGTGGTTGGCTGCATATTGCAAACTGCTATTCCTTTTCGAGACTATTTAATATTAACTTAGTGTTCCGCGTATTAATTGTAAAGAGATCATGACAGCTAACAGCTGAGCGTAAACGGATTATTGCAATTCACTCCTTACTCGTTATATTATAAATCCTCGAAATTTGAGCTCATTCTGTGCAGTGGATAGCTTTAAATATAATTTTTATTATTATTATTATTATCGGAATCAGCTTTCTCGTCTGGCAACCATTGGCCGCTGACGTGATTACAAGATATCAACTCCATGTCGTCTGCTATTCGCGGTCATGGCTGCACTCTAGCATGCGCGCGTGAATGGTGGTTACTAAGTTTTTTTACATAGCTTTTGCTGTGACTGGTTGTATACTGCTCTTTCGCACAGCACAAAATGCAAGCCGAGCTAACAATACCAAAACTATTCACTTCTTTTCGCACCGGCGGCATGTTTATTTGTTTTCAAACTACAACTGCAAGAAGCGCAGTAAATGCTACGTCTCCTGTCTGCGCCGGGTATACACACATGCGGCGCCCACCGCTGCCGGCTGCGATCGCTAGACAGGGTCTCATAAAGACGCTTCCCATTCAATTTGCATTCGGTTTGTGAGGATATCAGTCGTCTATTTGGGGTCGCTATAATGCCAGAACTACACTTGATGGCGATATGCGACCGCTGAAGGTTGCGAATGAGCGCTCCGTAATCACCGAAACTCAACCCAAGCCCCGCGTACTTAAGCTAGGCCTACTCGTCGCTGAGCGAACCGGCAGTTTGGCGCCAACTAACATTTCTGGCCAAGGTGATTGCTGATGGCAAGGGGAAACATAGAAAGTGTAGCTTCTTGTTTTCCTTTTTCTAACGCGGTTGAGCTAAAGACAAGCGTGTACGTTCACTCATCAGGTTTCAAGTTCTTGCTCGACCTCCGATCCAACCAAAACAGATCCGACGATCATCCGCTGATCAGTTCCATTAGCGTCGCGAGGCAGAACACATCACACTACGGGAATTGGCTACCGTTGGCCGCGCTGGCATCGTCGCCGGTGTAATGCAAAAGATCAGTGCGTCAATAAGATAAGGGACCTAACTGCGCAGCCTACTGACTGTGAGCGTGCCTTATGTTGAAGAAAACATGCTTTACTTTATATGCTTTCGTGCGGTAACATCTTCATCAAGCACTTTTGCATGAGGGACGACCACTGTGTGAATCGTTAAAAATAAAGACGCGTGCTTTCATATTGCAGCCTGCATAGCAGACGACGCTCCACCGCGTAACCTGTGTGACGTCACACAAGCATTTCAAAATGGTGGTCGTGAGAGAAGCTTCCCGATTCTATCGCGTTTTTTGTAATACGCGCCGCGCGCAGGCACTAAGTTCTGTGGCCATAATCACAGACCTGTATATTATTCATAGAAGTATAAAACGGCAATACCTCGAACGCCAATGTCATCACCCCTTTAAGGTCTACTTTGGCTTTTTTTTCTGCCTAGACCATGTATCATATTTGCAGTTTATACCTCTATGTTATTTAATACGGCAATCTCATCAGAGAATCACACATTGCTCCACCAGTGTGTCTTCAAATACCTTTATTCAAGCTTCGAATAGCACTGAGTAGATTGTGCTTCCTCACCTAACACATTTCCTTATAGGAATTGTATCTTTTGTTTTATCCAGAACAATATTGTCGTTCTACCCTTTTGTGACACAAAAAAAAAGAGGCAATACTCTATGAATAACGTAAGATCGCCAAGGTATACAACTCTGCTTTTTTCCACTGTGGACTTTACAATCATGATGTTTCAGTTATATATTTTGATAATTTGAAAAATATGCATATTTATTAAGCTAGGGAATTTGCATGAAAGATTCTGATGTTGTGCTTTCTCGATCGAGAATGCTACGCAGTGAAATCCAAATGTAAGGGCTTATTAGTGACGAACTTTCTTCGCTTTTGAAAGGTGTAGCAATATATCAACAACATTCATTCAAGTGCCAAGCAACAGCTTTGATTTTGCCAAGCTGGTTACCATATAGCAACGGTGATGGCAACCATGGTCGAGTCACCGAAACTACGAGTGTCCGGCAACTTGCAGAAAAGTACTTTTGTGACAGAACCCCTCGCCCTTACTGCCTTAAGCGCCCTATGCACTCTTACAGCCCTCCTGAGTTTTAATAATATAGCTTGAGCGTCAATCAAACTGCTGGTGGGCTCCTCATAACGGCGATAAGTGTTGAATTCGGCCAGATTTCGCGCGCGCGCACGAAGACAGAGTATCCTGTGCTATGCAGTTCTGATCACGAGAACACGCGACCTCCAAAATATATTTTCACACAAAAAAAGCGGACAGTAGAGTCCACGTACTTTGCCTGGTGCCTCTTTTTAGCGTGTCCCCACCTTACATAGGGCTGTACCAATCAGAAGGCTCTCATTCTGTGCCATGCTTTTCGCGTGCTGTGAATAATTTCTCTTATTTTTTATTATCTCAACACTGTTTAGGTAGTGTGGCAAAAAAAGAAAATCAGTCCAGGTGTCAGACCATATTCATGCACATGTGATCTACTGCCCTTCGCGTTTTAGCGAACAGACATTGTGATCGGAACAGCGTAGCAATCGGCCCTCTCTCTTAGTGCACTTTCACGTACTCTAGCCATGTTTCACGCTTAAAGCCGTTATAAGGCGCTGACGAGCAGTTTGGTCGACGCTCGCGCTATATTGTTAAAAATCAGGGCAGCGGTACTACCTCACTAAATGATCTCCATTAGGCGCCAAACATACTTCTCGTTCGTATCAAAATTGTGACCCCCGTGCTCCTACGTTAGCGTTCGGAGCGGCATCATACAAATTTGCTTCCTGATTTTAGTCACGTTAGAAACTCGTTTGCGATAGATATTGGAAGTGACGATGTATGAAATTTCCGCTTTTGGCCATGTAGTAAATACCTTAACATCGATAAACTCTCGGTCAACCATTGAATAATTCGTAAGTATTATTCTGTTATATCGGATTTGTTTTTATAACGTGAACAATAATTTTCATCATGTACACGGGGCAAATTTGCAGTGATTTTATATTACTGCTATCAGCGACGATTCCTATTACTGTACACGCATTTGAAATAAAATAGAAATACCTAAATATTTCACTAAGTATTCAGTAATTAGCTTTGTTGAGGAAAGGCCCTCAAATATGAATAGGCATTTAGTTAAGCTTTGAAATACACATATTCATATTATGACCGTGCAACCATATGTGGAGGTCATAATAATAGCTATACAACTGAGATAGCCGACTGCAATGTTTATTGCCTACCCATCATGACTCGAATCTGCAAACGTGTTTATTTCGACTGCTTTCTCGAATATTTGTACTTGCGTTAGCGGTCTTCTAACATACGTCTCTACACAACAAGGTGTCTGTCTCTCCGCGTCAAATGGCTGCTCGTTGATGTCTTCCACAAAAGTGCGCATGAGTGACAATCGATACGTACTGAAAGTAAATTGAAACTGCTGTTGTCATTTACGTTCCTATCAATTGTGCCCGCGACAGCGCATTTTCCATAAAAAGGGTTTGAAATATGCTGCAACCAATTCACTGCGTTTATGATCAGCATTCTATAATTATTTTGCGGCAGAACGTCTTAAACGATGATGCAATAAAATATACCATGGGCGTACCTTTCGAGTGTCCGCCCCTTGTCCCGTGATAGTTGCCTGGCAGTTGATCATTATAAGCGACGTATGCCACACTCTAAAGAAACAAAACTTGTTATATACAGTTTCAGTATAATAATATTGTAAGGTACATTTAAGCTCCGCCTTTAAGAGTATGACGAGGTACCAGTCAGAGCATCTGCTAAATTCCCCTGTTCTGTGGCAAGAAATACATTGGCCAGACCGGGAGATATACCAACGACAGGATAAGGAAACACGACACTATACAACATTGGGCAAGTCTGGAACTGATCTTGCCTTGCACTGTAAGGACTGAAGCTTATAAATGTAAGAGAGAAAAGTGCCGAGCACACCTTAATTACATAGCACTTTTAAGAAAGGATAAGAATAAGTTGATGAGAAAGATTTTGGAAGCACGGGCGATAAAAGAGACTAGTAAGGATTGTGTTAGTACACCTTCCGTCCTCTTATTGAACAAATAGAAACAATTTATCATTGGGAGGACAGTGAAAAATTAAATGAAGTGCCCATGGAAGAAGTTGAGAAAGAAGGAGGCTTGCGAATATACGTAATTAGTTTTCAGTGCGGCATCCTCATTCTATACATGCGCGCGCGCGCGCGCGCGCGCGCGTGTGTGTGTGTGTGTGTGTGTGTGTGTGTGTGTGTGTGTGTGTGTGTGTGTGTGTGTGTGTGTGTGTGTGTGTGTGTGTGTGTGTGTGTGTGTGTGTGTGTGTGTGTGTGTGTGTGTGTGTGTGTGTGTGTGTGTGTGTGTGTGCGCGTGTGTGCCTTCTCTTTGAATTTGCCGTCTATTCAGCTGCGTGCATGGGTGCATCATAATGACAGATATATTAGCGGCCTAATCGGTGCTAGCCTAGATTACTCCACAGCAGGTATGCATGCTTTCGCACCATATTTTGCAGCCATAAATATATCTAGATTTGTGAGGAATCATTTTTCACGCGTGGGCTGTGTGCTGTCCCGCAGGAGAGCGAGTAATAGCACATGGTAACTGAAGAGACTCGTTCATGCGCGTTACATTTACATGTCTCGCAAAGATGTAATCACTGAAAGATGAACTTCTAGTAGTGTATTTCGGAATAACAGCTTGTGGGGCGAGTTATTGACGGACTTGGTTTTGTATTTGTTGATTGGGTGCTACCTAGGATGTGAGAGGTGCTAACTTTTATTGTTGACCAGACATATCAGCTTGGGTTAGAAGAGGTGTGGAAGTATGATTTAATTGGGAGTGGAGGAGGAAGTTAGGGCTGAGTGTGAAAAAGTAAGTTTGGGTTTCGTTTATCACTACAGTTTGTAGTGTGCGCCTTTGTTGTGTTCCTTTTTACGTGTTTGTCTACGTGGCGCCGCAGTTCTGGGTGGGTTCTAGTAGTAGCTCGGAATTAGTCATTAACAGTTGTGACCCTGTGTAGATCGCGTATGTACACTGGCAACAATTGTGATTCTTTTGCGTCGACATTATAGTAACCGCAGATGTTGAGCTGGGCGTCCAGTGCCTTCAAAAGGTATGAGGTCATATTCGCGTAGATCATGAAAGCCATAGCCATCATGTTTTTACACGCTGTAACCTCGTCTCGTCTGCGGACGTCGCACTTGACGGTACACATACCTTCGCACATGAGCTTTGACATTTACAGAGCTGCGCTGTCAAGGCTACAAGACTCGTTTTCTTTGCACCTTTCGTAATTGGCGACGTCAGCAGCTCTGACGTCGAGGCGTTTGAGGAAGCGAAACACAAACCAGTCCACCAAGTCCGTCAATCTTGTCATTCTTGTTTCTATCTCCACAACTGTTGTATAATGACGTTGAAGGTGCCAGTCGCCTTCACATGAAAGGTCTGAAAGGTCGACAAAAACGGCGGCCACATGCGCACTAGGAACTCTCCCAGACCATATTGCGCCTTCCGCAGTTCTGTTACTGTAATTAATAAAACGAACACTGCTCGCGGTTTTTACTGCTTCCCTGGACGATATTTGAAGTAATAGTTCATACAACAATAACGAGAATTTTAGAAACTCTTCTTAGCTTTTTACGAAACATATAGTTGTCCTCTAGCTTTGGAGGACGGAACATTGATAGGCAATCAGAAATGAAGATGCAATTGTTATATGCATTCCTGTATTAACTTTGTCCTCATCTGTTTTGTTTTTTTTTTTCAATGCGAGGCTACAGTCCCGTCTAAAAACTTTGTTTAATATATTTCTCTTTACAATTTGTAGAAGGAATCAAAGAGGATAAAAGTGAATAAGATGAAACTGGTATAGGCAGGTAAAAAGAATACTTTCTCTTGTAATGAATAAGCACCCACAAAGCCTGTGCAAGGATGAGAAAGGCACGGTTCACAGAAATAAATGACAGAGACAAATACCAAAAATGAGGTCACAAGCGATTACGTATACATAAGAAAATCCTTCATAAAAAATTTTCGCACATTGCCAGGTAATGCAAGGAGAGTAACGGATATATTAGAAAAATGATTTTGCTGGTATTATCAAGGCTCGTTGACAGTGGGAAATCCAACTTGGTGACACCTATCAGCGTGCAAGAGATAGTAAATGTCATATATGAAATGACCACAGAAAAATCTTCGAGTTCAAATAGAATGGGCGCAGCTTCTTATAAAGCCTTAAATTGTGAGGCTGTACAGGCGGTTTACTGAGTTTTTAGCTAGGCGAAGGTTAAGAAACTTAAGGGTCATTTCAATGGACCCACGTTGATTTCATACCATGTAACGATGACCAATCAAAATCATTTCAGTGAAGACATACGGGCCAATACAGTCGCCAATTTGGCTTAATAATTTTAACGAAGCTCCAGCTAACAGATGAGAAAAGGTGTTAAATGACGATGTAGTGCCGTATAAACAAGGTGAATTTGAGGGCAAAGGATACATACTAATGATCATATAGGCGCAAGAATTTGGGAATGCTGCATCCCTTATAACACCACTTTAGAATGTTACAACTAGACCTGAAGAAGGCGTTTGACTGGCTAATTATAATTTTCAGTATTGAATCGCGCCAATGGTGTTAAATTCGTATCAAGGGGCGTTCAAATGTCTTATACAAAATGCGTCACTTCAACAGTGTTAAATAAAAGGCTACTAAAAGTCTTTAGGATAAAAAAACCTGTAAACAAGGATCCCCGCGGTCTCCTCTGTTTTTATAATAATAATGATCTTTATTTTTTTTTTTGTTACAAGGCAGTTCACCTTACCACGTACATGGAGGGAATTTGTTTAAAAGGTGGTCGCATGAAAGGACTCTTGGATATAGACTTATCAGAAGAGAAGTAAAGCTACTGTCGCATCATGCTGATGTCGCCGTTTTCAAGTGTGATAAAGCTTTTGAGAGCCATCAGAGTTGTTACTCGATTTTATAAGAAAACGGCCAGCAAAGTCAACTACGACAAATGTTGGGGCTCTGGCATGGGCTTGGTACAACGCACCTTCAAGGGTACGAATGATGTCTTGAGGGGTGAATGCGACCGCGCGCAAATTAAAATATCAAAGTGGTGTGAATTGATCTATTGATGTTTGCACATTCAACAGCACGTAATTTGTTCATTGTGTTGAAGTTCTGGTACGCAACACAAGCACTATCCATGTCATCGTTATTCCTGCGGAAAATTCACGGACTTTAATCTCTGGTTTTGTTTGGGAGGGAACAAGATTTTAAACTTTTTTGGCTCAGTGGAGAATGCAGGGCTTGGTTTCACTCATTTAATTTTGCAGCAAATAGTGTACGGGTGGATGTTTCTAAGTAATCAAAGCAAGCCATTTAAGCTTTAAGTTTTTTAGGCTCGGCTGTGTAATGACGTACATTATCATTCAGTGCCGCCTAGCAACACCAAAATCAGAACACTATGTATGTTTTTTGCGCTACATTATGTTTTCCCATCACTGCAGTAACTCACATACATATGTACAAAGACATATTTGATGTATCATGGCTATATTCGTGTGTCATTCATTACACCGTAGTGAAGAAGTTAAGAGTGTTAAAAAGATTTAAAACATGCCACCACGACTACCACCAAAATGTTTCCACTTGCTTTTACTCTGTGATACATAACTCGTTACACACTGGTTGAGGGTAAAAGGCTATTTCTTCTTGTAGCCGTTATGCTACTTCATATCCATAAACCAGAAACCAAATACTACATTTTTTTTAATTCTAGAACGTAGTATTTCTCAGGAATATTGGGCTAAAACTTAAAAAGAAGTAAACAAGCTTCAAAACTAGCCATGTTACCGTACGGCCTACCATGTTTTATTACCTTTCAGTTCTTCCTGTCCATATTCTAGGGAATGTCCCGTAAGACGTATGCATCCTTTTTAAAACAATAAACTTTGTAATAAAAGAAAAATGAAATAGTTTTCGAATTGGCCAACCTCCCGAGTGGTAAACTACCCAATTACAAACGTAAAGTCCTCACCTTGTCCCGTGTCTTCCCAATTATTGGCGCCAGAGTCTCTTTAATAGGATTTAGTTTTGGAAAATATATGTCAGATGGGAGTAAAGTCCAAAAACCTTTTCGATATCCACTGTCATAGTATACCATTTCACCTCCATTGAGAGACATAAAGCCATTTATGTTTTTCGTTTTGGGCAGCTTGTAGAGAACAAACCTAAAAATAATTCACAGACGATCAACGAGATACATGCGGTAGGCACGGCAGAGCGTCACGTTTTTGTCATTTGCGAAGTTAATAAGATGTCGCCTATACAAAGAATTGTTAGTTATTAATATTGCTGGTTTCTGAACTATTATTTAGGATACATTTTTTCTTCTAGGTGATTCAGAACAAACGGGATACCCAGTAGCCGCACATATTGATACGTGGCAAGGTTAGTCCACGAAGGTTAGTCCAGCAAGACTCAGCAAACCAAACAGAAGCACAGCAGCGGCGACAGTCTTTAAGCACCAAACGTTGCTACCACTTTGTCTTCTTCTGGGTCACTGTTGCTGATCGTTGTCTTCTTCAACGTCTAGCGATGCAGGGCATATATGTCACATTACCCCCCACGAAAAGCGCAGTCCCGGTGCACATTAGGACGAACTACTGCAGGGGTAGTTCGATTCATTCTTGCGACATGAACAATCTCGGTGCGTGGCGTAAAGGACTGTCGCGGCGGACGTACAGGGGCGACCTCGAATGTCACAGGAGTGACTGGCCGTAAAACAAGGTAGGGTCCTGCGTAGCGTGGCAAGAGCTTCTCACACAGCCCAACTTTACGAGCGGGAATCCAGAGCAAGACGAGAGAGCCCGGAGAGTAGTGGACATCCCGGTGGCGAGAATCACGGCACCGTTGTTGAGAATCTTGGGAGGAGGCCAGTCGGCGGCGTTAGCTCGGGAAATGGCGTCACGAACGTAGCAACTGGCGTTAGCGGTGGCAGGCAGTACGCTGTCAAACGGAAGGGGAGGGTCACGGCCGTATAAAAGATAAAACGGTGGTAGCCCATTGTGTCGTGACGAAAGGAATTGTACGCGAATGTTACAAACGGCAAAGTAATATCCCAGTCACGGTGATCATCCGAGACATACATTGACAGCATGTCCGTGAGCATGCAGTTAAGGCGTTCGGTGAGGCCGCACGTTTGTGGATGGTAAGCGGGGGTAAAATAGTGCTTAATGGAGCAGTACCGAAGAATTTCATCGACTACTCGAGCAAGAAAGCAACGGCCACGGTCAGTGAGCAGCTGGCGTGGACCACTATGGAGCAGGATGACGTCGTGGAGAAGAAACGCAGCCACGTCAGTTGCACTGCTGGTGGGTATCGCTCTGTTTACAGCATAGTGCGTAGTATAATCCGTGGCCACCGCAATCCATTTATTCCCCGACGCAGAAAGTGGGCAAGGCCCGAGGAGGTCAAAGCCAGCTCGGGAAAATAGGTCTACTGGGATGTTGATCGGCTGCAGGGATCCCGCAGGCATTACCGAGAGCTTCTTCCGTCGCTGACACTGGTCACAAAAAGCCACGTAACGACGAACAGAGCGATAAAGGCCTGGCCAAAAGATTCGGCGGAGGACGCTATCGTACGTACGAGATACGCCAAGATGACCCGCTTTGGGTGCGTCGTGCAACTGTTGAGGAACGGTGGTGCGCAGGTGTTCGGGAACTACGAGCAGAAGCGCGGCGCCAACTGGTCGCATATTCCGCCGGTATAAGGTGCCGTTGTGGAGCACAAACAGAGCAAGGGTAGCATCAAGGTGATCAGTGCTGAGGCGATTGATAATGCGGCAAAGCTTGGGATCTAAGCGCTGCTCGTGGCGAATGTTTGAAAGGTCAGAGATGGCCAACACATAACTGTCATCGTCGCACTCGCTCGCAGGTGGCGGATCTACCGGGTTGCAATCGGCGTCAGCGTGGAGCCGGCCAGACTTGTGGACGACAGAAAAAGTGTATTCCTGAAGATGGAGGGCCCGACGACCCAGGCGACCAGTAGGGTCCTTCAGCGTAGAAAGCCAACATAAGGCATGATGGTCGTTTGATGACGGAGAACGGGTGGCCAAACAAGTAAGAGCGAAACTTTGTAATGGCCCAGACGAGGGCTAAGCACTCACGTTCTGTGATAGAGTAGTTCCGTTCAGCCGCAGAAAGAAGGCGACTGGCATAAGCAATGACGCGAGTGCGACCCATCTGCTGTTGGGCGAGTATGGCACCATTACCGTGACCACTGGCGTCGGTGCGTACCTCCCAAGTGCCGAGGGATTGAAGTGTGCCAGGACGAACGGTTTGGTGAGGGCTGAAATGAGCGCAGAAAAGGGTTGGGAGTGTTCGTGGTGCCAGCAAAATGGAGCGTCGTTCTTCAAAAGATTCGTGACTGGACGAGCCGTCTCCGCAAAATTGGGTACAAACCGCCGAAAATAGGAGCAAAGCCCAAGAAAACTACGCGCGTCCCTGGTACTGCGGGGGGTAGGAAATGCACTTACAGCACGTATTTTGTCTGGATCCGGTTGAACGCCGCGGGCGTTGACCACGTGACCGAGCACCTTGAGTTCACGTCGGCCGAAGCTACATTTGTTCGAGTTCAGCTGAAGGCCAGCTCTTCGAAAGACGCCAAGAATGGCATCGAGGCGATGGAGATGGCTGTCGAATGTAGAAGAAAATACAATGACGTCATCGAGATAGCACAAGCACGTCGTCCATTTCAAGCCGCGCAAGAGGGAGTTCATCATGCGCTCGAATGTTGCGGGCGCATTACACAAGCCGAAAGGCATCACCTTGAATTGATACAGGCCATCGAGAGTGACGAAGGCGGTCTTCTCTCGATCCCGTTCGTCGACTGCGATCTGCCAATAACCGGTACGACGATCAATGGAAGAGAAATAGCTGGCACCGTGCAACCAGTCGAGGGCATCATCTATCCTGGGGAGCGGGTAAGCATCCTTCTTTGTAATTTTGTTGAGGTGTCGGTAATCAACGCAGAATCTACAGGTATTTTCTTCTTTTTAACAAGCACAACAGCGGACGCCCAGGGACTGTTTGAAGGCTCTGTAATGTTTTTTGCTAACATCTTGTACACTTCATCTTGTATGACGCGTCGTTCAGAAATGGCGACTTAATAAGGTCTTCTGTGAATTGGGCGGGCGTCTCTGGTATCGATACGATGTGTAACGAGGGACATTTGTCTTAAGGGGCGGTCACCAAAATCGAAAATATCGCTGTACGAAGTCAGAAGACTCGTAAGTGCTGTAGCACCGCCAGGCGTAAGTTAGGTGCAACCATTCCTGATATACGGGCCTCCGGAAGTGGGGACGGTGCAGATCGTGTCGACACTTTAAGTAGGGTCAGGTAAAAGAGCGGCCACTGTGACGTCAGACAGTGGGGTCAACTCGGCGAGAGTAATGCCCAAAGGAAGAGCGTGCACAAAAAGGCCGAAGTTCAAGACTGGAATATAAGCGTTGTTTTTTCTACGTGCACGATGTTATGAGGGAGAGTGATTCTACGCTGCAGTGTCACGTCGGTTATGGGGCAAACAACGTAGTCGCCGTCAGGAACAGAGGGGAAAGGCGACATGGGCACATACACTGCAGCTTCTGGTGGCAGACGAGTAAATGTAGAAAAGTATCAGAGGCCTGTTTGTCACGACAGAGTGGCAGGTCCAGATGAAGCAGTCCAGAAGAACAGTCAATGAGCGGAATGTGCAGAAGAACAGGAATGTGCAGTTAAAAAGTCGAGTCCTAATATAACGTCGTGAGGGCAATTGGTGAGGACTGTATATAGCACGGCGATATGTGCTGATGGCAACACAGTAGCTGTGTTGCCATCAGCAACACGAGCGGCAGATGAGGAAGCGGGTGTGAGGGCTTTGTTTAAGCGTTGACGGAGCGAGGAACTGAGGACGGAAATCTGGGCGCCAGTGTCAATAAGGGCAGAAACTGAGACTCCGTTCACAAAAGTGTCAATGAGGTTACGTCTGGGAGCGAGGCTCAGTTCCGAGTTGACAGTCCGGGTCGGTAATGCAGCGTCACTCCCGGGCGCTGCACTCGCTAGTTTCCCGAGTAGGTACCGGCGTATGATGGGGAGGAGTTGCGACGAGGCACCGATGAACGGGATCGACGAGACGGTGGAGATGGAGATCGGCTGGAGTGAGGGACACTTGAGACGGCTTCGGTGTGAAGTTCATGTGGGTGAGGAGGGAAGTGTCCAGGTCCATCATATGCGGGCCGGAGCTGTTCAGGTTGGGCAGGAAAGCATCGAGGTCCGTACTAGTACCGACGGTCAGCGTTGTAATAAGAACGAGAGGTGGGGAAGGTACGACTGCGGCAATAACGTGAAGTGTGGCCAGCTCGACAGCAGATAAAACAAATTGGCCTGTCATCTGAGGTGCGCCACTCATTAGGATTGCGAGAAACGTAGCGACGTAGGGGAGCCTGGCTAGTGGTTGCATCAGCCACTGCAGGAACAGGATGCGATGGTGACGAAGGCGGTATGGGGTTGGAGGAAAAACCGACGTTGGCAAGTTCCTGGCGGACAACAGCCTGTATCATGTGCACGGTGTCGGGCAGTGGAGATGGGAGTGGTGCAGGAGCTAAGGGCTCGACGTCTCGCCTGACGATCCGAGTCATGGTTGTGGACTGAGAAGGCTGTTGCAGAGGAGCCAGATTATTGCAGGATTATGTAGCTAACGTGTTCGGAAGGCGCTCAAAGCGATGTGCCAGGCGTCGTTGTTTAGCCTGCTCGAATCTTCGGCGAACTTGAAGCACCGACTCGACGGTAGAGGAATCCATGCAGAAGAGGATGTTGAACGCGTCATCTGCGATGCCCTTGAGGGTGTGCCCTACCTTTTCACATTCCAGCATGGAGCTGTTCGCCTTGCGACACAACGCGAGCACGTCTTGAATGTAGGCAAGGTAGGACTCCGTTGTGGATTGGGCGCGAGACGAAAGTTCGTTTTTGGCTGCGACAGCCCGTCCAATGGACTTCCTGAACAAGTCGAGAAGCTTTTGCTTGCAAAATTCCCAGGTCAGCAGCTCGTGCTCGTGATTTTGGAACCACTTGCAAGCGGTTCCCGCCAAATAAAAATTAGATTGGCCAGCATGATGGTCGCGTCCCAGTGATTGTTCCTGCTGCATCGCTCGTATTCATCCAGCCAGTCGTCAACATCTGTCTTGTCTTCGCCATTGAAAATGGGAAGGTGGCGGATTTTTGTGAGGACGAGTGGCGGCGCCGATGTTGTTAGCGGTGGTAGGAGCTGCCTCAGAGGTCATAGTGGCCGTTGTTGACGTTGTGATCCCAGGTAGGTGGCGGCCACTGCGAAAATCCAGCTTTCGGCTGCTTAAATGAATTTATGTGTGCACACGGGGATCTTCAGTCACCTCCACCAAGATGATACGTGGCAAGGTTAGTCCACGAAGGTTAGTCCAGGAAGACACACCACACCAAACACAGCAGCGTCGACCTTCTTCTTGTTGTTGTGGTTGTTGTTGCCCAAATAACTTATGGCACATACCCACAGAGGGGGATCGGCCAAGAATTGGGTAGCAAAGACAATTTTGCAGCACCAAACGTTGCAACCACTTTGTCTTCTTCTGTGTCACTGTTGCTGATATTTGTCTTCTTCAACGTCCAGCGATGCAGGGCATATATGTCACAATATTTTATCAGGTGATGGCTTCTGTCGGAACTCGGCTATCCAGAGGGCTGAATTATTCGACTTAGGTTTTAGAGACCACATGAGTAATATTAAGTTCGTCAATATTTCCATGATGTCGCTGTAGCGAAAATGAATAAATCGATTTGTTAACAATACTAGTAGCGCAATGAAGAACTGCAAACATGCTCCCAACTAAACAACTAGAAATATATGAAAGGAAATGAAATATATTTTATAGGCTGTCAGAAGCTAACATGTGCCCCAACTGAAGAATAAAATCAGTTTAAAATTATAGCGTCGCTAAAATATATCGTGAAAACGTGTATGATGCTAAGCACCACATCCTTAAGTGAGCTTAGTTGAAATACTCATACTGAAGAGATATCCAGGAATCTGCTGTCTGCTTTACGACCACTATTTCTCATTGGGCAGCACTGCCTATAGCTATTGGATTCCATGATCAACACATATTGTCCTATCGAAGCTTACAATTCCACGCCGGTAAGGGGGAAGTTTACTAAATATATATATATTACATCACATCACTTTATTTACCTTAAAGCCCTTTTGAAGGGTGTTACATAAATAGTGGGGTTTACAAAATGTAGGAGTAAACAGCGCTTGAAAATGATGATGAACATGTTATGGCAGCAATATTGTGGGGAAGGCAGTTCCAGTCAGCTGCTGCACGAGAACAAAATGCGTTGGCAAAAACAGTGGTACGGGCACGTGGACGGAAAACTTGAAGAGAATGACCGATGGGACCTGCGTTGTGGAAGTGCGCAGATGCATTGTTCTTGTTTTAGAGGTGAATAAAAGAACTTGTGAAATAGGACAAGACTGGCTATTCGACGGCGAGTAGAAAGATTATGTAGACCTGACTGCAATTTTAGGGATGATATGCTGATGTCGTACGAGTATGAGGAGTGAATGAATCTGGTAGCCCTGTTTTGAATAGCTTCGATGGCGTGTGTTAAGTATCCTTGATGAGAGCTCCAGATGGGTGATGCGTATTCAAGTTTAGTTCTAACAAGTGAGATGTATGGTTGTAGTCTTGCGTGTTATGGGGCTTCCCGCAAGTGACATTTTAAGAGACCTAGTGTTTTACTAGCGAATGATATCAGGTTAGTCATATGGAAACGCCAAGGTAAATCATTAGGAATGGTGACACCTATGTGTTTATATGACTGGACGAGGTCAGCTGGGGAGTTACAAACTTTGTATTTGAAAACAAGAGGATTGCGTTGGTGGTGAAAGGACATGCATTTACATTTGTTAGAGTTGAGCGTTATCATTCACTGGAAGCACCAGACTTGCATACGGCGCAGATCTGCCTAAAGTGATTCTTGGTCAGATTGATTAGTCACTGAGCGATAAATGACACAATCATCAACGAACAAGCGAATATGACAAGAGATATGCTGGGGTAAATCGTTAATGTATATGTGCAATAATAAAGGACCGAGCACAGAACCCTGTGGGACGCCGGAGGTTACTAGAAGCGGGTTGCAAGGTTGGTTATAAATGACGACGGATTGACAGCTATGCGTGAGGAATGCTTTAATCCATGCAATTATGCTAGGATGTAGGTTCGACTGGGAAAGTTTAAGAAGCAAGCGTTGATGATGTACGTTGTCTAATGCCTTAGCGAAATCTAGGAAAATGGAGTCAGTTTGTAGGTTAATATCGAGGTTGGCGTGAATATTATGTACAAAAATGCCTAGTTGAGTTTTGTAGGAGAAACCCTTGCAGAATCCAGGCTCTGATGGATGGAAAAAATTATTTGAATCCAAGAATTGCTTGATTTGGGAGTAAATGACATGGTCCATGATTTTGCACGGTACATTTGTTAATGAAAAAGGCGATAATTAAGAGGTGAATCAGAAGTACCTGTTTGGTGGACGGGAAGAACCTCCCCCACTTTCCAGTCGTCTGGAACGGTTCCTTCGGAGAGTGATTTCGAGAACAATGAACAAAAAATGCTGGAACAGCTGATTTAGTGTTTTTCAAGACCTTTGAATCACTTTTGTCTATGCCTTAAGCCGAGGAATTGTTAGGCATTTCAACCATGCACGAAATCCCATTACTGTTGAAGGCTATCGCATTCATGGCTGTGGTGACTACAAGAGGCAATCTAAAACATGGTGGAGGGATTCGTTAGTAAAAACGGTACAAAACGCAGTGTTAAACGTGTTTGCACATTCAATATCAGTCATCCTTTCAGAGAAATTTTTAGTCAGGGTTGAAAGACGTGTTTTTTTCGGGTTTATCATTTTGCAGAACTTTTCGGTTATCATTTTTGGCAGGTCAACTTCGTAAAATGAACGCTTCGCACTTCTAATCGCCACCAAGTACGTGTATACGCGTGTTCGCTTTCGTAGTATTTATACCATGCCTGCGGGCTTGCTTGACGCTTGGCTGTACGAAATGCGCTTTTTTTTATCTTCGAGCTTTTTCAGAGCTTTTGTAAAGGACTTTTGACTATATTTTTTTAAACTGCGTGTTATATTGTATTTATTCAATAATACAGAAAACTTATGTTTGAATAGCATCCAGTTGTCGTTTACACTTCTATTATGAAAATCTGTTTGAAACATCGATAGAAAGTTAGTTCAGTGCTAATGGCTTCATAGTTTCCCTTATTGTAAAGCCTAATAGTACTCTGATAAGTTGGTCTCATTAAGCTGAGAAGTTAAAACTGTCATAAATTACTTTATGATTGCTGATTTCCCGCAGACTCGAAATGAAATGTAGGCTGTCTGAATGGGTGGTCAGTGTCAGGTCGAGTGTGTTAGCCGTTTCCCCTGCGACACGCGTTGGTTCGGAGATTAGTTGGTTTAAATTAAAATTAAGGCAAACATCTGTAAATTTTTTCGATTCTTCCTGACTGGTTATAGGCCGAGACTGGTTGTGCCAGTCAATATTGGGGTAGTTGAAATCCCCAAGCAGGAGGATGTGTGCCTTAAGGTGCTTGGGAACCATGTCATTTAAAATATTGTGAAGTTTGCGAGGAAAGTCAGGACTGCTGCGAGGTGGTCTACAACACACAAATTAGTATTGTGAGCGGGGATGCATGGTACATGATCCATAGAATTTCTAAATCTGAGGTGATATCAATGGCACAAGATAACTGCTCATGAACGGCAATCAGAACTCCCCCCCCCCCCCCCCCCCCCCTAACGAGCATCTTTGCGATCGGTGCGAAAAAGACGAAAATGAAGACGACGTTGACAATGGCTCCGATAAATAGTTTTCTTTTCATTCTCAGGTACTAACTCCCTGGTGTTAAACCACTACACAATCAATTAAGCGAGCAAAATATTCCTTTAAAGCAGCTCCATTGCGAAGAGGATTTTGCTTGCAATGCCGGTGTGTCAGGATTTGCGCTGGCATGCGTGTATGGTATAAAAAGAAATGAATGTTCCCGTCTCCGATAAATGCAACTTGATTTAGCACCCTGTAATAAAGAATTCATTCCTGACCATGGGTTTGCGTCGATTTTCAGGGGGTGGTAAAAAGGCAGCAAGCAAAAACTTAAAGGCTACTGCAGAAACTCCATTTAAAAAATTCGAAACATTGCCGGTGCCACAAATTCGTTGAATATTCTACTAAATAACTTTCTGCATCTACTTAACCACTAAGTTAAGATCCGACCTGTACTCTTGGAACATCGCGTTTTGGGAAAACATCGGCATCTTGCGGCATTCAGGTTAACGTTTGACACAGCGTTCTGATCGACTAGCTGCGTGACGTCTCCAAAGAACACGCATCACTGATGGTATTGCCATAGTCACCTACTACCTGGTCTCCTGCCTACTTTTTCCCTACCCTGGCATTGTACTCACCACATTAAATACCTTACCAGGTGACGGCATATGGCATCGCATAACCCATGATGTCACAACTTTTATAACATGACATATCACTATGACAGTTACTCAACTCATAATTCATGCCTCATGCCTCACATGAGGCATGACGTTATATGACTGATGACATCCTCAGGCGATTCCATCGTCATGCCAACTTCCGGTGACACATTCTAAGGGCATATATTGCTTACAGGATTTTCGGACAAGATTTCGCGAGCATTGCCATTTAATGTTTTGCCATTAATAAATGAGCCGGCAGGCGTAAAACGAAAATCAGCCTTTATTCGGCTAAGTGGCGCCAGTAAAAGAACGAAGCAACGCTGCGGCTCCGTTAATGGCAGTGTTAAGCGGGGAGCCAGGCGCAGGTAGCAGGCACTGGTAGCGAGCAAGACAGGAGCGGTGGTGGCTTAACTTGATGACAGCTGATGATGATGACCTCCACAAAAAAGCACTTCCTCTTTCTCAGCTGCTTTCTCCGCTTAATCAAAACTTGTTCTTTACAATCTGGCCCCACAGAAATGAGGAGCATCCTGGCTACTCAAGGAGACGAAAGAATTGCGGGATCGTAATAGGGCTTCAAACGGTTGACGTTAGCAACCTCACGCCCACGGCGGCGAAGGTCGGGGGAAGCGACCAGCAGTTCAACTAGGTAATTGACGGGAGTAATCTGTTGAGCACTAGATAAGGTCCGTGGAACATGGCAGTAAACCTGCTGATCAGACCTGGTGGTTTCGATGGGACCTCGAGCCATACGTGAACAACGGGAGAGAATTGCTGAACCGAGTGACTGCTGCCGCTGTGCGCTTTCGTCCGGGCTTGCTGGTCAGTAAGCGAGCGAGCCAGCTTGCGACATTCTTTCGCGAAATTTCGGAACATGAGGTGGCCTATGTAGACGCGGCGGGAGGTGGTGCTAGTTTCACGGCGGCAACGGTCGTCAGCGGCCATGCAATCCCGAGACAGCTGCCACTTTGCGCGGGCGGAGTATAGAAATAGCCGAAGAAACTGCGATCGCGTTAGCTTGCGTTGGAACGGAAGCGAATATTGTCATCAGTGACAGCAAAACTGGCATGCAAAATTTCAGCAAAGGGCAGGATCTCGCCCTTAGCAGCCAGGATCCTAGGCCAGAAAAAGTTGGATAGGAAAATTTAGATAATTCAGACTCCTGCGCACGAAGCCGTCCCGGCAACGAGGTGGCCCACAAGCTGGCTCGAGATCTCTACCGTCGAGCCGCTACAGGGCCATTTGATGACCGAGCGAGCGAAGAGCGCTTGCTAAAATATGAGGAGATCACGCAGCACTATAGATTGGATCGTAGACTGGTACCCCCTCCAGACCCGAAATTAAAGAGCAGACAAGCAGTCGCGTACAGGCGACTGCAAACTTATACATATCCGCATCCGGATATGGCGAACCACATGTTCCCTGAGGCCAGGAGTGATAAGTGCAATCTTTGTGGGGTGAGAGGGACCCTCGACCACATAATATGGGAATGCCCGTATTCTCTCAGGGGACGCGCAATATTTGCAGTAGAAACACCTGAGTGACCCTGCTGCGTGTAGCTCGGACCCTGAGCTCCAGCTCCTGCCCGTCCAACTGGCTGAAGAAGCTGCTGGGACCCAAGATCTCCCAGCCTGCATCTGAGGCGGCGGAATCCGCCCCCTGACCTGCGTGTCGGGGGGCGGGTAGATCACCTTCTCTCTTGGACATTAAAGTTAAGTCCATCCATCCGTGAGCATGTCTGGCAGCTGCTGAAAGGGATGTATACTCTGAGCTATCAGGATGGTAGGGGAGGATGGCATCGACTGGACACAAAGAATCTCGTCCGTACAGCAGAAAAAATGTCGAGAATCCGGTAGTTGCTTAAACGGCGGTGTTATAGGCATAGGTTATAAATGGGAGAATTTTGTGCGAATCGGAGTGATGAGAGGCGATGTACTTGGACATCATGTCACCCAGTGTGCGGTTTAAGCGCTCTGTGAGGCTGGTAGGCGTGGTAGGCGTTTGAGGGTGGTAGGCGTTGGCTGTCCGGTGGATGGTCTGACATTCGCGTACGAGCGCTTCGACAACCTTGGATTGCAAAGATTTGCCTCAATCACGAGTTACTCCGTGCCGCAGAAAAATGATGAAGAAAGGACGCGATATTGAGTCCGGTGGCATCCTGAAGTGTTGATGTCTCCGCATAGCGAGTAAGGTGATAGACGGCCACGATGACCCAACAATTCCCTTCAGGTGTATACGGCAGAGGCCCATACAAATCGATGTCAACTGGACCGGATAGTCGGTATGGGCCCGGAAGATGCTGTAGTGGAGCCGGCTGATGGGCAGGCGGAGGCTTGCGATGCTGGCAATTGATGCACGAACGCACATACTGACGAAGGTATATATACCGCGCCAGTAAAAGTGCTGTCGCAACCATTCGTAAGTCTTAAATACCCCACATGACCACACTGAGGATCGTTATTGTAAGATGAGGAGATATTACTACGAAGGTGGTGAGTTACGACGAAAAGCCCCTTACGGCCATCTGGCATATAATCGCGCCAATAGAGGAGACGGTAACGAAGTGCGAAATGCTTCGCTTGACGACAAAAGGCGCGAGGAGACGGTGAAATCGACGAGTTCGTAAGAAGATCGATTACTGATGTTATCCATGGATCCTTGCGCTGTTGTGATGGCATGTCGTCGATGGACAGGGACGACAAGGCGGTGCTGGAAGCAGGGGACAACCGACAGTCAGGCGGCACAGGCGAGCGAGATTAAGCGTCTGCGTCGGAGTGTTTGTGCCCTGTACGAAGTACGACTCGGATATCATACTCCTGCAGTCTAAGCGATCAGCGGGCGAGACGGCCGGTGGGGTCTTTTAGTGAAGACAAACAACACAAAACGTGGTGGACCGTAGCAACATCGAATGGGCGCCCATACAAGTATGGTCGAAATTCCTGAAGCACTCAAACCATGGTGGAACATTCCTTTTCTGTCACCGAGTAGATGGTGTCGGCCTTGGTGAACGTTCTACTTGCGTACAACGCAACGTATTCATCAACACCAAGTTTTCGTTGGGCAAGAACAGCGCCGAGGCCGGCGTCGCTCGTATCGGTGTGCACTTCGGTAGGAGCAGCCGAGTCAAAATGTCGCAATACGGGGAGTGAGGTAAGTATCATGCGCTAATTCGTAACAGCAGTATCGCAAGCCGGCGATGGACAGAAAATCTTTATGAACGCTAAAAAGTCGCGTCAGAGGGCCAATGGCGGTCGCAAGGTACCGAACGAAGCGTCTAAAATAGGAGCAGAATCCTATAAAGCTGCATAATTGCTTGGTGGATGTTAGCTACTGGAACTCAGCGACAGCGCGAAGTTTAGATGGGTCAGGAAGGATGCCATTATTGGACACTGAATAGACTAAAATAGTGAGTTGGCGAGAGGCGAAATGGCAGTTTTTTAGATTGACTGCAGACCGGTGTCGCTAAGACATTGCAAAACTGTTTCAAGGCAAATTAGGCGGGTTGCGAAGTTGGATGAAAATACGACGTTTTCATCCAAGTCGCAGATACATGTGTGCCACTTTAAACCGCGGAGAATATTGTCCATCATGCGTTCAAAGGTGGCTGGCGCGTTACACAGGCCAAGCTCATAGAGCCCGTCGGGGATGACAAAAGCTGTCTTGGGGCGATTGTCTTCAGCCATTGGAACTTGCCAGTAGCCAGATCGTAAATCAATTGAATAGAAAAATTCTGCTCCATGCAAAGTATCCAGCGCGTCGTCTATGGGTGGTAGCGGATAGTCGTCCTTTCGTGTGATCGCATTAAGGCGGCGGTAGTCCGGACAGAATCAATAGACCCGTCTTTCTTCTTGACTAAAACGACCGGGGACGCCTAAGGGCTACTGGAAGGCTGAAAGACACCCCTACAGAGTATCTCGTCGACTTGCTCATGAATACGCGGCGCTCTGAGGCGAATACACGATAAGGACGTTGGCGTTATGGGGCGTGCGTACCAGTATAGTAGTGGTGGGCAACATTTGATATACGACCCGAGAATTGCTGCTGGATGTCAAAGAAAGCTTGAAGTCGGTTCAGCAAGTCGAGGAGCTTTGCGCGTTGATCTGGAGCGAGAACACTGTCGATGGCTTTGTCGAACGCAACCAGAGGCGATGAAGAAGGCGAGGATTCAGGCGGGCTAAGGGCACTGACGCTGTCGGAGATTGCATCGGGACAGTTGGAGAGAAGCGGCGGAACGGTCACAAAATTTTCTGATTGAACAGGCTCGGCATGCCCAACGCACTCGCCACGTTGCAACGTGAGTGGCTAGAACGAGTTGTTACTAACTGCTAGTTTGGTGCGGCCACTTCGTACACAAAAGACGGCGTAGGGCAGGGGAAGAGCGTCGCGAGACGAAAAGGGAAGATGGGGTGAAGAGCGCTGTTCAATCATGAAGATAAGCACAGTTTATAGGCCCAATCGCAGCAGATGAAGACGGGATATTGGTAGCATCCGCAACTTGGCATTTGGCTTCCCCAAGAATGGTAGCGGCGGTAGGTGCAGTACATAGCGGAGAAAGCTCTACTTCGGCACGCAATGAATTACGGCGCGATTGCGACAGAAGAAGTCTCGCCCTAACATAATGTCATGAGAGCAGTCACGGAGAACGATAAAAATGACGACGTAGAGAACGTCCTGAATGGTGACTCTATCCGTGCAGGTACCGAGCGGTTTGATGTGCTGAACAGTGGCGGTGCGCAAAGGAACCCCAGAATACGGCAGAAAAACTTTTCCTAACAAGCGGCACAGTCTAACGTTAATAACCGACACAGCAGCACCAGTATCTACAAGCGCAAGAGTAGAAACATTTTCAATGGTAAGTTCGATCAAATTGTTCGGTGGCGAAGGAGGACTTTCACTTGTCGACGAAAGCGCAGTTCATGCCTGCGGAACTGCGTCTAGTGGTTTTCCGGCATTGGCGAGGTAGAGCGACGACACATCGGTGACGGCGAGCGACGACGCGGAGAGGTTGAGCGGTGGTCGTGCGAGAACTGGTCAAAATGAGACGAGGGCTGAGGTGGCGCACGGGGTGGGGACGGCTGCTGCGCGTAGGTGACCGGGCTTCGATCGAAAACATATGGGCCGGGCGATGGCGGCACAGGCGTGCAACATGGCCAGGGAGAAAGCATACAAAGCAAATGGCCGGTTGTCAGATGAGCGGCAAGGGCGTAGAATAGGTGGCGCACGGCGCTGAGTGAAAACTGCCCGCTGAGGCGAACTGTAATATGTAAAAGGCGCGTATGAGGGAGTGGTCTTGCGGTAACCTAAGCGAAAGAGAGGAGTGGGTCCGGGCGTCGGGACTGCGTCGGCATGAATGAGCGGAGCTGTGAGTGGAGCGGCATGAACAGTTGGTTGTCGAGGGGGCGGAAGTGCTTCGCCACCTTTTGGCTGAATAACGTGGCGCATGGTCGGAGCCAGGTGTAAGCTGGATTGCTGAACGTTTGGAATTAGCGATAATTGCCATGCAAATTCTTCCCGTACGAAGTCTGATTTCTTGAATAAATTTGGAGCGGACAGTGTCATCAGACATAGCCGCGAAAGTGGCTTCAGGTTGTCGAGGAACGATGCGTTGGCGACGCCGGTCGTCGTAGTTTTAACACATCGTGAAAAGATCACTTACAGTGCGGGGCTCTTTAACCATGAGAATGCTGAACACGCCTTCGTGGATGCCACTCATGATGTGGCGAATCTTCTCAACTTCAGTCATCGATGCATTGACACGATCGCACAAATCTAAAACGTATTCGATGCAGCTAGTGAAGGTTTCTCCTTTCTAGCCCGTTATACTTTGTGGCACGGGCAGAGGCTCTTTATTTTTCTTTCCTTTTGCATGCTTCAGCATAATATATGTCTGCTGATCCCCTCGCGCAAACGGTGTTCGGCGCGAAGTTCGGACAGCAGGGCGACCGAAGACATCCCCAAAGTGAGATTTGAACGAAGCCCGAGTTGGAATGTCAGCTTCGTGATTTGCGAACCACAGCTTTGCTACTTGTGTTAGGTAGAAGATAACGTTGTTGAACTTCAAGACGTCATCCCAGTTATTATGGGTGCTTACATGTTCCTGCGACAAAAACCAGTCCTCCCCGTCCTGATCGTCGGTACCGCTGAAGACCGCCTGGTCCGGCTGTCGAAGCATCCCGGAGCATGAAATAGACGGGGCCGAAGGAGCGGGGCTGGTTGTGGTGGGGCTCCAGTCAGTCATTGAGGTCGGAATTCGGCGGCTGCGGAGCTCCAGGGTTAGGAAATGAAAGAAATCCCGCGACCCACCAACTGTTAAGCGGGGATCCAGGCACTGGTATCTGGCACTGGTAGTGAGCAAGACCGGAGCAATGGTGGCTTAACTTGTAGACAGCTGTTGTTGTTGTTGTTGTTGTTGTCCGAATAATTTATGGCACATACCCAAACAGGGGGATCGGCCAAGAATTGGGTAGCAAAGATTTTGTTTTATTTTTATCATTTTTTTTATTTTTTAAGTAGACAGCTAGTCGGCAAAAGCTCCTCCTCTTTCTCAACTTCTTTCTCCGCTTATTCGGAACTTCTTCTTTACAGCAGCAATGATACTTGATCGCGTCAACTACGAATGCCCGTGGCACTCCTAAGCCCTGAATTTAAGGTAGTGACGAAAGATTGATATTGGAACTAATGAAAAGCAACTAGAATAATTGAGAACAGCATGAAATAAGTCGGACCAAGCTCGAAGTATTTGAAATCAGTCACGAATAATTTTTCGCTAAAGAAACAACGAAATCATAGATGATATTGAGCAACGGGTGCAAATCTGGAGATATCCTAGATCATGCTGCGAGTTACACGGGGATGATTAAGCAGCCTAGTAGAGATTATTGTCAACAGTATAGCAAGAATAAAAGTACTTTTCTGACAGCTGCCGCCATAAAATGGGTCACCCAAATCCTTTGGAAATGAACATATAAGTTAAAACAATATTTATTAAAAACCTAAACATAACGAAATTATGCGTCGTTCGTCGCAGCGCCTATGGTCTAGAGCCCGCAAATTTTTCGCATGCGCTGCGATGCTTGGATGATGTCGCACCTCGAAGCGTGACAGCATTCCAGTTTACTATTTTGCACCGTTTTAGTTCTGATGCAAGTAAACATTTCACAAGGTGTCACCGGGTTTTCAAGATGCGTATGGCTCGACCTTGAGTGTGACTTTGCCACACCAGGCAGCAACAGCTCACCCGTAGTCAAGCGCTGAATGAGGAGTGTATCTCGGGCTCAAACGAGGCTGCACAGGTGAAAGGAAGTGCAAACGGGAGAGATGACGCCATAAACGTGAACACGTTGTGCATCCAAATAGAAACAATGTAATCAAATAGAAACTTAGATGTTAAAACATAAACACATAATGACCAACAGATAAATGGAAATAAACCGTGCGTTCGCAAGTCTAAATCGGTCTAACATAGGTCCGAGCCTACTTTTTTGTATTCTCAATATCCAGTTTTATATTTTCCGACGTGGTATTTCCCGACGTTATATCGGCTGCGATATTGCAGTATTAATTTTTCCCTCAGCTACAACGATTTGGTGACCATGCCTAGACTGGATTACCCAGCGTGTAATCTCCATCGCGTCGTCTAGACTCTAGACGACGCGATGGAGATTCTAGAGTCTAAGTTCTAGAGATGAAGTTCTAGAGTCGGAAGTGTGTGAGATACTGGCACGCCGTTCGTAGCAGGGTTAGCAGTCCGGATAATCCGCACGCTAGAAATGGGCTGCAGGGCATAGGTTGCCCCTCCGTTACCTGGTGAAGCACTGCATCGGGCATTTTGGCTTCGAGCATACAGAAGGTTGAACTGATTTTTCGTCGTTATCTTTTGAACGATGAAGCTATTAGCTGGTGCCTCATTAATTAGTATGTTGGCCTATGCGTTTGTTATTCCTCTACATATATAGGAAGGATTAATGCCACGATTTTGATCAGACTCTGAGTATGTCCGTTGTCCTTCAAATAGTAAGCAGCTTTTGTTTACCTGCCTTCTGTGAGTGCACATAAATATCACTTACGTGAGATCCTCCAAAAACCGCTATTGGTCTCTGCGTGATACAAACCACTCGGGCGCCGTGACCCAAAGGGCCTGTTCCACTTGGGAGGGCTGTTGCTAAGCGTGAAGCAGCTCTGTTGGTGGCCAGATGAAGTGGTTGTTGCTTCTTGATGACGTTGGCAAGCAACCTAAGATGTCCTTACTAATATATTGGAACAGATATGCCTGTTGCTGCATGGGATTGAAAATCACAGCTGAAATATTTAGAGTAGGCTCACGTAGCGGACAGTTACGTCACGTTTACACGAAATGTGGAACATCGACGGCTATCCGTATCTACTATTAAATGTTTTGAATTTCGTGGAGCATGCGTGCTAAAATTCAAATTCGATGCCTTACCATTCGGATTTGGTAAAGCCACGGAGACATTGTGTGCATACAGAATACGGTGTTTCGCAGCTTCGAATGAAGACTGGCCTTTACTATCACGATAATATTGTCGTCTTCTAAGACATCGCGACGCATCAGACTCGACTCAAGGTCACGCTGGAGTGTCTTTCTGACGCTAGCCTACAACAACAAATTGTTGCTTCGATGCACTTGAACTGACTATTTTGGCTGATGTGGTGTCCAAATATGTCGTTCTTTCTTACACAGCGAAATTCACAGATTTCCGAAAGCCGATACCTGTAAAAGAACTTCGCTGCTTTATTGCCCTCTGTTCCTACTTCTGTCGGCTCATCCCCAATTCCACACCCATCGGCACGCCAGTGGGGCAATTTCTCAACACTGACCAAGCTCTTTCTTAACTGTCCTCGTATTGCGACAAGGCCTTCACCCTCATGGGAGCTGTACTCACTTATCCGCCTATATTAATCCATTTTGACCCTTACGACCCCTATGAGGCGCACCCAGAACGCAGTGATGTCGGAATCGGCGTAGTTCTCGGTCAACGTAAAGCTGGAATTGATGAATACGCCGTCGCGTACACTAGGTGAGCTCTCACAACAGCGTAGATCAACTGAAACCAGACAGAAAAGAATGATTTCCAATCGTATTGGTACTCAGAAACTTCGCCTCTAGTTATAAGGCCGACCAATCGCCATTGTCCCGGATCATCACGGATGTGCAAGCTATGATCACTAAACGATCCTTCCGTCCGCATTTCTCGCTGGGATTCGTGCCTCAAAGATTTTGAGATCCGCCTTTTAGCCGCCATTCTGGCCGCCAACAGTAATACGCAGATGTTCCTTCCACTTATTTTATATCCAACCTCTTCAATCATTTCGAATTCTCCGAAGCTATTCTCTCTTCTCTTACTCTACGTCATGATATCCTAGAAGAGCAAATATTAATGGATCCCCTCTCTCCTCGCTTTCTACGTAAGCCTTCCTCGCCGTTCTCCCCTCGAGCCCTGCGCCGCCAAATATACCACCCTTTTGCCACTCGAGACAATCTTTTATACTAATCAAACTACCTTCCTGAGTGGAAATAAAAGGCGTGTGCCTCTTACTAAAGCCTATATGCTAACTCTACCTGTTACCGCGCCAGTCATCAGTGTGCACATTTCGGCATGCTGGAGACGTACGAACGGCTTCGGGTCCGATAATACTGCATAATACTGCATACTGCATTTTTCGTGCAGAAATACGTCCTATTCTGCACACCTGAGCAGCAACTTTCCCTGCACTGTCGAAAGCGGAGGACGAAGTAGAAACAGAGATTAACTGCGCGGGTCGGCAATGATATTGGCAATCATCTAGCTAACATGATAGGGCGAGGCGAAAGCCGTAAGTAGCTTTGCGCCGAAAGATGTCGCACACTGTTAATCGCAGATTTTAGGAGCCGTTTTCAGGTTGCATGAAGTTCGCTTTAATTACCGTCGCCGTCACAACCATCTGGTTCAACCAGCAGAACATCGTCGAGAACAGAACGGTAAACGCGGAGCATTGTTATAGATGAAAATTAGGTGAAATTCTAAACAGCGGACATCGAAAATCAGCCCTATAGCAAAATCTGTATCAATTTTATGCCGGATTTGGTGTACCGGCTTATTGTGCACGCTGAATTGGCATTAATCTGAGCGCAATTTTGATTGCGGAACGTTTTGTAGGCTTGACTTGCCGTGCTCTCTGAAACAAAAGCGGCCCCGGCTGGAACAAGAGCGCCTACCTATCAAACAAAACAGAGATTTAAGACAGCACGACAGCATTTTACACATTGAGAAAAATAGTGAGCCATGTCTCCACACACTGCAATTTTAAAACAGTCCTTCTGAACCACAGCTGTGCAGCCTAACTACCCCATGGCGAAGAGCCGTTAAGCTCGACATATTGCACACTATCTGGGCTAAGCCTACTGCTGCGTACTTTGTTCCTTTTTGTCGCGTATAATTTGCGGTCATAGTTCACCGACGGCCATTTAAACAAGCTAGATTTTTTTTCTTGGTATCACAAAAGGTCGCTAGTGCTCCGCAGCTCTATAAAGCGTCGCTTTGTTGTGCCGGTACATCTCAGAATATCTGAATTTGCTTGCGCTGGATGTTTTCTCATTGTCCTATTAGTCATGTAATATACAGGTATGTGGCGCAATAATACGTGTCTTATTTCCGTTTCAGCGTCATATGCGGCCAACCTTGCTTTGACGTGAAAGAATGTACTTCTGACTAATCGTATTGCAAATACTTAAAAACGCGTGGCTTCATAAGCGACTATCTGTGCATATTTCGGTGGTCACAGACGTCTTTCGGTTATATTAGAGAATATTTTGATGCGCTGCTACTAGCGAAACACTACGTTTCTCTTTGAATTTTCGTGTAACAGGCTCTGCACCCGTAGTAGAGATGAAAGTAAAGCACTAGACCGGGCAAGTCGTAGTGATTGTGTATTTGTATTGAAAGGGCGGCTCGCGTGGCAAAAAGTACAAAAGCGACATGATCTGCTTGGTGCGTATAATCTAGGGCACACATAGCCGTCTTCATAGCTTCCTGGTAATGATGAAACAAAGCGTACTCAACATATAGAGAGAGGTTGTAATGTAGGTAATCTATCTTTTCACACCTATTCAGCATGCTTCCCTACTCTTGAAACTTCATTCTGGTAGAACTTCATTGATCTGTCCGGCTTCAGTTTAGAAACATATTTACAGTTCTCGGAATCAGTTTCATATTTGACGAGTTCGTTAGTTTTAAGTTCGAAACCGCACTTGGTCTGTCCGGTAAACGTAATTCATACCAATCCGATCCGCCCTGATTAAGATTCATACCGTTCCAGCACTTCAGGTGTTTAGAAGCATACAGAAAATTCGTTCCGCAATCAGCTCTATACTAGATCTGTCCGCTCAGTGTGACGTGCACCCCGGAAATGATTCGCCCGGGTATTAGTTTCATACTTAGACAGGTCCTCCTGGATTGAGATCCGTACCGGACACGGAATGGATATCAATCCGGACATGGCCGGTCGGTTACAAACTCAATACCAGACTGTCTCTCTGGTTCGAAATTTATAGCAGTCCGGTATAATCATGCTTAAACTTTACACACAGCGGCTCACACCGTTATGTGATGTACTTAGCACGACACAGGTCAGGTGAAAACAGGTTTGGTGCAATACAGTATTTTTAAAGGGACGGTAGAGCATAATTGCATCAAGTTAACACTGAGGGATAAAGGGGTCATTACAGATAACATTTGAGCTTAAACTGATTATTGCATCTCAATCTAAGCATCTAAATTATATTATCCCAACATTTGAGCCCATGCGGGCAGTAAACGTTTTTTAAAATGAACATTTTAATAAATCGAAAGCAGCTTCCTGGTAGGGCAATCGTTGGCCGCTGACGTCACGGCATATTATCGCAGTGTCGTCTGTTATTCGCCGATATGGCTGCATTTTGCATGCACGCCGTGGGCGGTGGCCGCTGAGGGCGTTTTTTCGCCAAAAACATTTAATTTGCACGCTCTCGTTTTTCTTTGAGAAGTCTTCACTTCAGTGATCCCTGAATGCCTGGACTTGTTATTCGGCTGCCGTGTAGAGATTGTCGAGGTGGCCGAAATCGATGGGGTCATAGTGTTTGTTTAGGCATATAATCAGAAGCGTATTATTCGCACGTTAGGAGAATTCGCTTGTTTTAGCAACAAGCGCTCATGAACGTAAAATGACATTTCCATTCACTTCCGCCGTGTGCGCCGCGAAAGGGGGGATTAGTTACTGTTTTATAGCTGATTGCTCAGCTATCGCCCGTCCCTCTTTCAATCCAAAAACTATAAGGAAATCCCAAACAAGCATACAATGAGGCGAGATCACAGCTTGCGATATTAAAAGAGCAGACAAATCTTTTGAACGAACCGGTGCCTCATGACTTGCTGTTAAATTGGCGTTTTAGTCAAACTTAATTGTTTTCATCTAGTAAAGCATCTTTACAAACCTATGTTCAGTCTGGCCACGGCCAGCCCACGAATGCATTCGCCGCCGCCGCCGCTTCAGCCCCGTCATCGCGAACAAGGGCCTTCCAACCACCGCCTCCCTTCTCCCGCAGCCGCACGTGCGCGACTGCGACAGTCTCCCGAGCCTAACCTAGCGTCTTTCTAGCGCTTGTCCAGCAAACGAATCGTGAGTGCTTCACCGTAAATATACACCATTTAGCACTTAGTGTGTGAGCCCGGAACTCTCGCGCATGTGCGTCGATTCGCGTATTACGACCACGCCCCTGCGTGTTTATTTACATAGCTTTTGTAAACGGCTTATATGCTCCCTGGTAGTACATAATGTGGGGCGCCAGTAGGTCCGATGTAGGCAAGTGGGGCTGGGGCAACCGTCATCAAACCTGCATCGGTCCCCGATGGAGCAAAAGAGGGCAAGCCCCTGTTCCTCCTGCATGGGTCCGATAGCGGCGTTGTTCGGGCTAATTCAGACCACATTCCTGCATCCAGACCACAAGGGTCCCTTGTCGAATATTTGACGGCAATTCCACCTAAATGTGGGCTGTTTTTGGGAAAGATCTCATGGATCCGAAATGAGGCAGCCCCTATTAAATCTTAGTGGGACATACATCGGCCGTAGGGAAGCAAATAAAATTGGCATGCCCCATGCTGCCCCAATCGGCCCCTTGTATGTTACATGAGGGCAGGAAAAATATAAATAAGAGCTCAATTTCGGCAAGCCTACGTGAAGCCAAAATGAAGCAGCCTTAGCTAATCCGCTTTAGGTCCCACATAGGATGTAATGGGGCTGGAAGGCGGGCGTGCTCGCATGGTACAAAAATAGGTCCCTTGTGGGGAATGTGAAGGCACGTGGGCTCTTGGTTCAAAAACAACACCCAGCTCAATTGGGACTGACTACACAAAACTGCTTTATATCCCACTTGGACCGTAATGGGGCTGGAAGGTGGGCGGGCCCGCATGATATCAGTCAGTCGCTTGTGGGGAATTTGAAGGCACGTGCAAGGCCAAGTGGGCTTGAGGTTCAAAAACAACACCCAGCCCAGTTGGGGCTGTCCACACAAAGCCGCTGTAGATCCCACATCGGCCGTAATGGGGCTAGAAGTCTTGCGTGCAGGTGTGTAATCCTTTTTTTTTTTTCAACCTTTATTTGTATTAGATGGTGCCCTACATAACTATTATAGATGATTTGTATAACAGTTGTTGCCATGTTTAGTCGGTTAGGAATATTACATGACTTTAGTTTTCGCGCTCATGCAAATTGCGCTAAAATACTGAAACATACTGATTGCTAACTGTTGCTTCTTATGTGGTTTGTATGGACAGCCTGCAACTCTCAGCACAATATTACTGTTCAGAACACGCATCTTCATAGCTGAATAAAATGTACATGAAGTCATTTAGGCGTTTCGAGTATGAATTTCAACGTTTTGAGCATGCTCCCTCAACCGGTCATTGACACCGCTTGTCAATGAGCGGTTGAGGGAACATGCTCGAAACGTTGAAATTAAAAATGAAAACGCCAACCTTGTGCGGCACATTGCTTCTTGTAAGTATAGGGCAGGATTTGGGAAGACGACGATTCTGAGCAAAAGTGGGAATTATAAGGCAAGACTTCTATTAGAGGCATATCATATAGATAAGCTATCCGATCGTTGTGTTAGCGATAAATCTGCACACACGCACTCGGCGGAATGTGCCTTTCTAGACATGTTTTTTTGTTGACTGCTACTGTTTTATCTGCCCCCTTTTGCGCATGCTCGATTTTTTCATACATAAGCTGTGTACTTCGGCTTGAATAAAGAGTTGGTAGTTAGCGCTCATCAAACGTCTTATGCGTTCTTCTTTGTCCTTTGTGTTCTTTTTTTGCGCTAAATTTTTTACTTAATGGATCACAAACTAGCCCGGCAACATGCTCTCCTCAACGCACCTTGCGAACAAACTTCATCCGCCTCATCTTGGATGAGTCGACCCGTAGCATGGCCCCCGGGCGCAGACGCCCCGTCGCGGTGCTTATTTTAGTGACTGTCAAAACATTTTAGCTAGTAGCACCAAAGGCGCGAGACGTGCATAATATCGGAGGGTGGGTTACGGGAAGTGCACTCTGGGAAGAGAGGATCGATCCCGTAAAAAGGCGGTGATTGGGCGCATCACATGATACGGGCTCACATAATGAGAAAAAGCTTTTCCGAGAGCCCAATACAGCGAGAAGGCACCTAGAGCAATACAAGTGACCTATGTAAGAAGAAGCTGTCAAGGGGCGATTGATGTAGTGCTCTTGCGAGGCTCGCAAGCGGAAACGAGAGTTGGAGAGCATGGCCGACAAAAGAAATGGCTTCACGGGTGCATTCAGAATGTGGGGTACCAGATGTTGAAAACAATGTGTTAAGCGGCAGTTGAAGCTCACTGCCGTGCAAAAGGTAAAACAGAGAGTATCCGCTGGTGTTGTGGCGGGATGAGTTAACCCAAAATTAATGTATGGGAAGGCGACATCTCGGTCACGGTTATCAGAGGAGAGTTACATTGTGAGCATGTCAGTGTGAGTGCGATTGAGTCACGCAGTGAGGCCATTATTTTGTGGGTGGTAAGCGGTCGTCAGCTCGTGTTTAGCTGAGCACGTGCTAATAATGTCGTCCACAAATGCTGACAGGAAGGTGTGTCTACGGTCAGTGAGCACTTTGTGAGGAGCACCATGATGAATATTAGGGTATGGAAGGAGAAAGTCGGCGACATCAGTGACAGCGTCGTGGGGAGCGTGCGCGTTATCGCGTACTGGGTAGCATAATCTGTAGCTACTTTAACCCATCTATTTCCGGAAGTGGGCTCAGGAAATGGGCCGAGAAGGTCTTGGCCGACTAGGAAGAATGGCTCCGGAGAGATGTTGATGGGCTGAAGAAAGCCAACGGGAGAATATGCAGGCCGCTTGCGACGCTTTCACTCATCTCAAGCGCCAACGTATCGGCGCACTGAGCTGTAAAGGCCTGTCCAGAAGCGACGATGGATGCGGTCGTACGTACGAGTAACGACTAGATGGCCAGTTGTCGGAAGATCATGGAGTTCGTGGAAAAAGACTGTTCGTAAGTGATTGAGGGCGACTAGAAGAAGCTCAAGATCAGTGGGCTGGAGTTTGTGGCTTTATAAAATGTCGTCAATAAGATGAAAACGGTTCAGTGAAAGGTCGGTTTGTGCGAATGTTAGTTGATTAATAATGAAGAGAAGCTCCGCATCTCGACGCTGTTCTTCACCAATGGCTGTAACCGGGGACAGAAAGAACAGGTAAATGGCGCTTACACTCGTAGAAGTATCTGTGTGGGCAGCAGAAGAACAGAAGAGGCAGCCGGTACTATTGTGCAACTGGCCGGAATCACAGCGTACCCATATTCTTGGAGTCGTAGCGTGCAGCACTCGAGGTGACCAATAGGATCCTTCAGAACAGCAAGCAAGAACAGTGCGTGATGATATGTGAGAACTGTGAATTGCCTGCCATATAGGTAAAGTCGAAATGTCCCAACAGCCCAGGCGAGGGCCAAGCGCTCTCGTTCGGAAATGCAGTTCTTCTCTGAATGGGATAGGAGGTGGCTGGCAGAGACAATTAGACGAAAAGTGCCAGATTGCTGCTGGGAAAGGGTGCCCAATGCTATGGCCACTGGCATCAGTGCGGACTTCTGTGCGAGCTGACACATCAAAGTGTGCCAAGACCAGGTGCGGTGGTAAGCGTTCTTTTAGCTGAGTAAAGGCTTGCTCTTGGTATGGCACCAAGACAAAAATCAACCTTTTTAAGATCTGTGAGCGGCTGAGCAATGTCGGCAAAATCTTGAATGAACTTGCGGAATTAGGAACAAATGCCCAAAATCTTCAGACGTCATTGTTCGAACGGGGCACAGGGAAGTCCTTTACTGCTCGGATCTTGTCTGGATAGGGAAAAACCCCCAGAATCGACCACATGGCCTAGTATATTGAGCTGACCACGGGCGAAAGGGTAATTTGAGGAGTTAAGCTGTAGCCCGGCATGGTCGAAGAGTGAATGAACTTTAAAGAGATCTGCCATGTGAGACGTTGGCGTGGGTGAAAACATAATTACATTGTCTAAATGGCACAGCCAAGTGGACCATTTAAATCCTTGCATGAAGGAGTCTATCATGTGTTCGAAAGTGGCTGAGGTGTTACACAATCCAAAATGCAGAACCTTAATCTGATATAGGTCATCTGGATTTAAAACGATGTGTCCTCCTGGTCCTGCTCATCTAGAGGAATTCGCCAATAGCCAGATCGTAGTTCAGTGGAGGACAATAACTTGGCTCCGTAGAGGCAATCCAAAGGATGTTAGATTCGAGGAAGCCGATAGACTTTTTTATTCGAGATCTTATTCAGGTGATAGTAATAAAAACAGAAGCGGCATGGCCCATTTGCTTTTTGACCAATACGACGGGCGAAGTCCAGAGACTTTCAGAGGGCTGAAGAATATTCTTCGCCAGCGTTTTTGCCACTTCCGCCTGGATTACCTGTCGTT
This sequence comes from Amblyomma maculatum, assembly GCF_055883805.1. Classification (NCBI taxonomy): domain Eukaryota; kingdom Metazoa; phylum Arthropoda; class Arachnida; order Ixodida; family Ixodidae; genus Amblyomma; species Amblyomma maculatum. The sequence continues at coordinate 56,712,054 of NC_139348.1, read as the reverse complement.
CTTCATGCGAGACCTTGCAGGTCGCTAGAGGATAGGAGCGTCGCCGGTATCTCTGCGGTGCGTGATGGTAATAGCTTGGTCGAGGGCGCTGTTATGCAGGTCGAAGATGTCGGAACAGGTTTTGACAGACGGTAGCAGCTGACAAGATTAGGCAAGGAGAAAATCGGAAGGCATCGATGCCATGATCGTGTCACTCTAAGTAGGATCTTTGACAAGGTCTGCAGTAGCTGGAGCATGGTCAGTGACCAATGGGGCTACTTGACAGGAGCCGAGAGAACGTCACCACGCAAATGCCAGGTGGAAGCATTGGGCCGAATAGATGAAATAGATCAACGGCAGCGGCACAGTGCTTCCCTTGAGGGCAGCTACGGTAAGGAGCAAATGCAACATTGCGGGGCCGCAAGAGATCAGACATAGGCGCAACTATGTAGTCACCATCGGAGCAAGGTGAGGTAGAACGCAAGGCAACGAATGAGATGGCTAGTGAGAGCGGGTGAACTTGGTCAGGCGAATGCAGCCGGGGAGAAGAACGCAAGGTTACAGGATCGATAATTGGGAGATCAAGGTGTAGGATGGCTTGCGAGCAGGCGATCAGGCCAGCTTGTTCTTATAGGAAATGTAGAACACGGATTAAGTCATGGTCAGAAGGGGTCAAAACAGCGAACTGCACTAGAAAGCCATGGCCAGCAACACAAGCGTGAGGAGTGCAGAGTGCGCCAACACCAGCTCTTACGCCATCCGCGACACACATCCGAGGCCGAGCCGGCATGAGACCTTTAAGTAAATGGCGACGAAGGTTTGCACTGAAGACAGAGATTTGTGCTCCAGTTTCTACAAGCGCACGCACGTGAACACCATCATCACAAATGTCTAGTTGGCTCAAGCTGTAGCTCTGTCAAGAATTCGTGGGCCTGGTCAAGGATACAGCGTCAACTCCGACAGCTGCATCAGCTTCTTTTCTAAGTCAGATCGGCCGTATGAGGTTGCAGCCGAGGATCGAGAGGGCTGCGGGGATTGAAAACGACGGGCTCGTGGAGGTGAACAGCGGGATGAACGACGTCATCGGCCATTGGCCGACAACGTTGGCCGAATCTGATTGGTCACCTGTGGTAATCATTGGACGAATCTGATTAGTCAGGCAGTGGTCGGGGCGGCATATTGAGGGCATATCCGGAAGGTAGTCATAGGAAAACTCAGTGCGAGGAGTAAGAGACCATCTCGCGGTAATGCCGGCAAGTGTGGTCGACACCAAAACAGTTGAAACAAATGAAGCGAGGTTTATTTCTTTTCTTATATTTCTTTACCTCCCGATTTAGCCGGACAACGTACACGACAACTTGCTGTGTACAAACAACGTTCATTTTGCATTATCTACAAGCTAAGAAAGGCTCCATTTCTTCAGGGTGAGGCCTCTATGCCCGGAACCCGACTCGCATCTCCCTGGTCGCCTTGTTCTTTCAAAGTCGTTTGTGTCTTTTTCTTCCTCCTCTCCGGGTCCTCTTCGCAGCTGCCTGCGAGCACTGTATCTGCGCTCGAGGCCCCGCTCGGTTCTCGGAAGACGCGCGGCCGGCCCGAATATTCGCCGCTGCTCGGAGGCGTGGACCGCGGCCAGGGATGCCACCCCCCACGGGGCCGCTCGCACAGCGGGGCGCGCGTTCGCCTCCCTCTTCGCCGTCCACGAGGTGTCGGCTCGCAGTCTCCATCTGCGCTGGGTTGGCGTTCGTCCGTGGCCATAAAACTGCACCGCTCGCGCACGACGCACAAACACGAGTCGTCCCCGGCATCCGTTGACATACCCGGTTTGGGGAATCCGTCCACGACATCTCCCTTCCAAGTGTGCTGCATACCTTCTTGTCATGCAGCACACAAAACAAACACACACACACCGACGCACGCACACAGCCGCACAAGCCAACGCGCCGCGGGCCCAGAGCCGAAGCAGCACCCCCTGCTCCTGCCCGGGGACACGGGCCGTCAAAGCCTGAGGGCATCCACATACAGGCAAACACCGCTACAGCCCTCCGAATAATAACGACCCCCGTCCCCCCGGAGCTTCTAGTTGGCAGCTACTAGTCGCGACATGGCGTCGGCATTGGAATTTTTGACCCCCTTTTTGTGCTCTACCCTAATGTCGAATCTTTGCAGAGCGAGTGCCCAGCGAGTGAGCTTGGCGTGGTGCGGACTGCTGAGGGTCAGGTATTTGAGCGGATTATGGTCCGTCATAACCCGAAATTGTGCGCCGCACAGCCAGACTTCAAGTCGCCCTAGGGCAGAAATGATGGCATACGCTTCCTTTTTAATTGTCGCGCGAGTCTGAGCGGGACTAAGCTTTTTCTCAAGAATGCGATGGGTTGTTCGCGCCCTTCGCTATCACACTGGGCAAGACAGGCTCCCACCGCGTAGTCCGAAGCATCTGTCGCGAGCACGAATTCTCTACTGAGATCAGGTGCATATAACGAGGAAGCGCTTTTCAGGCAATTTTCGACTGCTTTGAACGCGGCCTGCGCCTCGTCATTCCATGGGAGCTGCGGTGGTGTGCATCTGTTGGTTAGGTCTGCTAACAGCAGCACTACTCGAGAATAGTTAGGGACGTACTGTCGGTAATAGTTGGCCAAGCCGAGAAAGCTCCTGAGCTGCTTTTTGTCTCGGGCCTCGGCGTCTCATCTATTGCCTGGACCTTTTCCGGGTTCGCGCTATGCTTCCCAGATCCAACAATATGCCCTAAAAATTCAACTTCTCGTCTTGCAAAACGCCATTTGTCTGCGTTCACGGTGAATCCGGCAGCTGAAATCACCTGGTCACCTCTCAGAGCCTGTGCCAATTCGATCGTCCGTGAAGCAGGCCTGTCCTATGTCACCGCTACTTTTTGCCCTCTACCTAGAGCCACTTTGTTCGAGTGTGCTGCAAAACCACAGTATCCGTGGTTATGTTGCCTTCAGTAATGAAGTCAAAGTGCTTACGTACGCCGAATATTTGGTGTTTTGCTGCAGACAAACCCAGCATCGACAAAATTACAACCACCATTGAGCAGATTGGCATTGTATCTGGCGCTCAAATGAATAAGTTTAAAAGTTCGGGTCTTTGGTTCGGTTCATGGGGAGCAATGCCGACTCATTATGCTGTAATTGAATGGTCTCGTGTCCCCCTAAATACCTTGGAGTTCCCCGTCATGCATTCTACTTTAGTGGGCGTGCCTGGAAAGAGCGGGTCACGGCACTCAAAAGCTACGCTCGGACTTTTGTTCCGCACCGCCTATCAATTTTTGACCGAGCACAGGCATGTAACATGTTTCTGGCTGCAAAACTTTATTATGTTTTACAGGTACTCCATTGCGCGAGGAATTACATCCACAGTTTTCACCGAACGTTTGCGACGTTCATATGGTCATCCAGTTTTGAGCCTATGCGGCGCGAAAACTTATTCATGCGGCGCGATAACTGGCGGACTAGGTTTGACACATCTCTGCCAGACAGTTAGTTGCTCGTTTCTTCTTTTTCCGTAATAGCTCCCATCCAATTACCAGAGCATCCCTGCAAACTAACCTAATGAACCTTCTTCCCTTCCAAACCTAGTGGTCTCTTCCAATTTTACCGATCGGCCCTTATTATTTGGTTTTATGAAAGAAGTTTGCGATTCAGTGCGTTTTCTGGCAGTTCGCTTCTCTTATGAGTACTTATTCTCTGTTTCACAAAAAAATTTATACCAAGATTTGATATCTATGTTGTTCCCGCCTCCCTTATATCGTTCACTGTATTCTAATTTTATGGGGCAAGATGTGTTAAAAAGGGTGCGCAAAATGCTTATCTCGCCTTCGACTAAAACGTTTTTCTTTTGACTTCATGCCGAGGTTTTGCCTGTTAAAGTGTGGCTTCAGAAAAAAAAAATATTTTCGTTTCTTCTAGTAATTACCGGTTATGTGACACACCTGAAACCATCGAACACTGTTTTATTGCCTGCAAAGATGCAATATTATTTTGGGACGTTCTGCAAAGAACATTGAAGAAAGACTTTATTTTGAATTCCGACAATGTGAGTTACTTGATAACCACCCAACATGACCACGAACCCTTTGACATGATTTTCCTCCTTGGACTGCACAGCCTGTGGAAAACGCATATGTTGGATCGGAATGCTGAACCTCTAGTCTCCCCCGCTACTCATTTCGGCCAGATGGTACACCAGCTTAGAGACACTTACGAAGATAGTGACTATCAACCGGACTGGCTGCCATTGTTGATGTGTTCTTTCCTTGCCACCTTTTTAGTGAAGTTTTGCTAAGTCGTATTCTAGTTGTGTGGTGTTGTGTTGTTATGTTCCAATTGGACTTATCGCCTACAGGCTGATTACTCTGTAAATGATGTACATAAGTGTATGCTGAATTTAAAAGCATGTAATAAAAGCTATGCTAAAAAAAAGCCATATTGGCGCATTGGGCTAACATTACTTAACTGAGCACTTAGTGAAAAAAATGTATGTTCGAGTCCTGCGTTTGTAATTTATTTTCCAAATTTCTTTTTTAAATTGCAACATTAAAATATGCTACTGATATCTTTCTTGAGGGTGTTCCCCTTTAGCTTGCATCATATGATATTTTTAATTCCTAGTAGCCACTAAACCTGCCGTGAACACAGCTGCGAGACCACACAATGACAACGCTTACACAATTTATTATTTTCAACTTAATCTTTTCCTGCCTTTAGTGAGTGTATGTTTCCATTAGGTTGCGTTCAGACACACCTTTCAGTAACAATCGCCGTTTAACCCCCTCAGAGGCAACCAGTGACGAGAAAGAAGTTTCGGGAACCTACCGTTGAGAAGACGGAATTACGCATCGCCGCTCCCTTCTTTTTCCCTTTTCCTTTCTCACGTGACGCATGCGTATAAAAGCGAGCCTACTTCGCAAATAAACCGAGGTTTCGCTCTCTTGCTGACCGGCGTGGCTTCTGTTCCTTGGCGCGCCGCTGGCGGCCGTGGCGATGCTACAATATCACTACCATCAAACAGGTGATAGAAAAATGCTCAGGTTATAACCAACCCTTACACATAGCATTTATTGATTACGAAAAAGCATTTGACTCAGTTGAAACCTCGGCGGTGGTGGAGGCATTGGGAAATCAGGGGGTAGACGAGCCGTACGGGAAAGTGCTGGAAGATATATATAGTGGCTGCACAGCAACCATAGTTCTGTATAAAGAAAGTAACAAAATTCTCATAAAGAAAGGAGTTAGACAAGGAGACACAATCTCCCCAGTACTGTTCACAGCTTGCTTGGAGGAAGTATTCAGAGACTTGGAATGGGAGAAGTTAGGGATAAGAGTACATGAAGAATATCTCAGTGATCTGCGATTTGCTGATGACATTGCCTTGCTAAGTAACTGAGGAGATGAACTGCAAAGAATGATTGGTGACCTAGACAGGAAGAGTAGAAAGGTAGGCTTGAAAATCTATTTGCAGAATACTAAGTAATGTTCAACAGCCTTGGGAAGGAACAGCAGTTTACGTTAGGTAGCGAAGTACTGGAAGTAGTAGGCGAATATGTCTACTTAGGACAGGTAGTAACCGCAGATCCGGACCATGGAAAGGAAATAAGCAGAATAAGATTGGGATGGCGTGCATTTGGCAAGCACTCGCAGATTATGACTAGCAGCTTGCCGGTACTGCTCAAGAGGAAAGTATACAACAGTTGCATCTTACCTGTGCTAACCTATGGAGCTAAAATTTGGAGGCTAACCAAGAGGGTTCTACTTAAGTTGAGGACAACGGAGAGGGCTATGGAACGAAACATGGTAGGGGTAACATTAGGAGATACGAAGCCTGCAAAGTGGGTCAGAAAATAACTCAAGTTACTGACATTCCAGTGAAAATCAAGAAGAAGAAATGGGCATGAGCAGGACATGTGGTGCGAAGAGAGGACGACCGATGGTCGCTTAGGGTAACAGACTGGATTCAAAGGGAAGAAACACGCAGCAGGGGGCGGCAGAAAGTTAGGTGGGCAGATGAGGTCAAGAAGTTCGCAGGGGTCAAGTGGATGCAGCTAGTACAAAATCGGATTAATTGAAGAAATATTGGAGAGACCTTCGCCCTGCGGTAGGTATAAACAGGCTGATGAGGATGATAAGTAAATACGATGTCCGAACTTTCACCTGTGCATAAGCATCATCGTCACCATTCATTGTTGTTCGGTAGGAAATGCGCAATGTTCCAGATGAGGGTTTGAATAAATACGTTTGCAAGGGCGATGGCCCAGAAGTGGCGGAAATTCCCATAGCATTCGAAGCCTCTCGATTGAGACCTGTCTACTCTTCCCTCTGGAGCAGCCGTTGCGGCCTTCGCTTGCCCTCACAGCCCTCCGGTATGGACAACGGCAACACAACCCATCCGCTCACGGCATCATAAAATACTGTTGTGGATTTTGCCTGGATCGTGAATAGTCACCAGAGCGATCCCAAGATCATTACCCGCCTTCGGAGCGACAATGTCTAAGTTTGGCTTGATAATTACACCAGAGTGTGCTCCTTGAAACGCGGCGATGACTCCTTCTAGCTACTCAGCGTTGTGTTCTATTTGACTGACGTCGCGAAAAAGCGTTTTCTTAATCACGAGGAACACATCCCTGACTGTCGAACATTCACGGGCAACTGGAGAAAATTTTCGGCATGCCAGTTGGTCGTTCTGAGCTGCCAAAGAAGAAGCTTGCTGTTAGTCTAAAGTAGCCTGGTGAGTGCTGCACATCGTACACCAATAATATTTTAGCCCATTGCCGCAACGTTCCTACTGCTCTGACAGAACCAGACCGCGTTTTTGATATTCTTACCAACATCGGAAGTGGCGCTTTCAACGTCTTGCTGGCTCACAATCCCTCCACTGTGTCAGCCTTATAACTACCTGCCAAAACCTGGGCGAACTTACGTCGTGCAGCCTACAGCAAGACAACATCAATGACGGCGCTGTCATTGATGGTACTCTCTGCTCCAGCGAACTTGCCCCAGTCCATTCACCTTGACCTGTTTCTGTGTTTGGGCATTTGTCTACATAGACTCATTTTCTCAACCACCTTGTTATCGACCATCCTGGCGTTCTTTGAGTCCAGTCTGCTAGTACTGCGGAATCTGCCGTCACATTTCCCTTGTCTGTCGCCGGCGCAAACAAAACAAACAGCGGGATTGTGATATATTCGGGAGTGCCCGCCTGCGCAAGCCTGGGGCTTCTACAATGCCTTTGGTCTCCTTCGCCGCAGGATTATGTTATGTTATCGTCTCCGCAAAGTGACAACTCCGTACATCGGCTCCCCTCTCCGTGGAGCCAACGATAGTATCATCACACCCACAGGCCAATGCATAGCGTGCATTCTCATTGATGACCAAAGGCATTGTAATGAGGTTTTGTGATTCTGTTGTCCGTTAAAAACTGATTTTAGGCTGGGACTTTATTGTCGGCATCTGCCGTTATCTCGCCACGACCGCTGTATATACATTGCGGACACTGAGCTCCAATCCGATTCTGCCTCCTCCCCACTGCGTGTACTCTCTGCCCGTAACTACGTTTTGAGTAATCTCAGTGAACACCTCATGCTTGTTAACCTGGATTATACAGTCCTCCCCTCGCCGCTAATTCGTTGATGGACTTCTTTCCTTCTAATCTATATCATTCCCTTTTCAGATTTAGACTAATTGGAGACCTTACCATCCTGTGGTTACTGCTTTGCACTTTTCCGATTGCTTCTACATCCTCCATAATGACGAGATTTGAACCCAGTATTAAGTTAATTTCATTTTTAGTCTCGCCGTAAGCATTGTTCCATGTCCACTTCCGATTATTCCGTTTGCTGAAGAAGGTATTTATGATTCCTAAACTATTGCGCTCTGCACACTTAACTAGTAACCCCCTGCTATTCCTTGAACCAATACCATAGTCACCCTTCTTTTCCCTACCTTGGCATTAAAGTCGCCCATTGGTACAGTATAGTGCGTCTTTACTTTTCGCATTGCCGATTCTACATCTTCGTAGAAGCTTTCAACTGCCTGGTCATCATAACTACATGTAGGTGTATAGGCCTGTACAACCTTCAGTTTATACCGCTTATTAAGCCTAGTTAGGATGCCAGCAACCCTCTCATTAATACTATAGAATTCATCTATATTACCCGCTATATACTTATTGACAAGGAAACCTACTCCTAGTTGTCGCCTCTCTGGTAAACCTCGATAACACAGTACATGCCCATCCTTCAGTACAGTATATGCCTCATTCGGCCTCTTAACCTCACTAAGCCCTATGACATCCGATTTATTACCTTCTAGATCCTCTAACAACACTGCTAAACTAGCTTCACTAGCTAACGTGCTAGCGTCAAACGTTGCCAGTGCCAATTTCCAATGGCGGCCTGTCCAGTGGAGTCAGGAATTTTTAGCACCCCCCTCTGCAACACATGCCTGACCGCCGCCTTGGTGAGTTGCTCCGCAGCCGCTGGTGGCTAAGGGCCGGGGTTTTATAGCACTCCTCATGGTCGGTTGTGACTATTTACTGCACCAGGGTGGCCAAAATATTGTTCTGGTGACGCGCTGCCGGAGGTATTCACCGGCATCAGGTCGCATCCCAGACCTGTAACTATGAATATGTTTAGCCTAAAAATTTTTGAGTAAATCGCAGTACTGTTGAAGGCTGCATGTCTCGTCATCAGATTACCTCCATGAAACAAATCTAATTTTTTCACTAGATGGTAAATCAAATCTTCAAAATAACTGTTTTCTTATTGGTACGTGGAAATGTATGATCGTAATCACTTAAGGTTGTTGAAAGAAACCTACCGACAACATTTACTGAAGGGAGAGGCAGGGAGAGGCACAAAAATAGCTGTCCATTTTCACGTCCATTGTTTGGGTATGCGTATCCTGCGTTCAAGTCCTCCACGAACCTCGGTACACTATGCTGTAGCCATACCACGCCATCTCTTTCTTTTGTGCCAGCCATGAGGATCCCTGTTACAAATAACAAAAATCAGTGCTTCTTGCTCTTCAAACTTTTTCAGCAGGAGCAAACGCGCCTATATTGTTTCAGACTTGGCTCAGCTTGGCTAGTAACCTTTCCCCAATTGCGTTGATTTCTGGCTGGCGGAAGAAAAGCATGAAGCATCTACGTAACCAGTATAGCATGACGTGGTTTACTTGAAAGGTGAGGTTTATTCGAGTTGCCTGTTGAAGTAGAGTAGTGGGAGAGCTTTTCACTGGCACTCGCTCTGGCAGTTATTTCTAGTTTCGTTTCAATTTGGATTTAAATCCTGGGAAACTGTGACTGGTCTCTTTTTCTTCGGATACAGAGCCCAGCCGAACGTATGAATAATATTACGTTTTGAAATGTGGTTTGCGCGCCCACCGCTATTGTTAGACATGCGGCATTAGGATCAGATTTCGATTGTGTTATCTACTTATAAATTTAGCCACTTTTACCATCACTTTATTGCTAGCATTCAGGATGTAGTAATGAAGTCAGAAAAAGAATACTAATTATTAAGGAGACACTAAGTCTCCTTCCTTTTTTTATAAAGATGCGCAAATATTGCCAGCCATCTAGAACGTCCCCTGAAGATCTTTGTTCACCGGCAGGCCATTCCTTACTCACTTAAAAACGAAACCAATTTCGTGCGATCGTCAAGTCGATTATGATGAAAAATTACTTCACTTTTCAGCGCTTATTGAATTGGTTTTTATGAAAAACTCAAGATGACAATTGTTTTATGGCATCATCTTCTCTCAAATTCTCTATCAGATTATAATTTCATCGTCATCATAATCAGCCAGACTTTGCGCAATGTATTGCGAACGCATCTCGCATTTTGCTACAATTAACCCGCAGCTGTGCAACCTGCATCCAATTAACCCCTGCTCATCCATCAAATTAATTATCTGCTGCCCCTTGCTATGCTTTGCTCTTCTTGGAATCCAGTTTGGTACCTTTGGCGACCATCGGTAATCCTCCCTTCACCGTACATGGCCAGTCCATGTCCTTTTCGTTCTGATTTCCACTAGAATGTCATTAACTGGAGTTATTTCTCTGACGCGCTCTTCACGCTTCCTATTTCTTAACATTACACCTACCATACTTCTTCCCATAGCTCTCAACGTTGTCCACAACTTCGGCAGCACACCTTTTGTTAGCTTCCACGTTTCAGCCCCACAGGTGAGTACTAGTAACTTAAAACGTTTTAGATTCCTCTTCAACGACACCGGAATGTTGCCAGTCACAATCTGCGAATAGATGCCAGACGAGCTGTGACATGGTATCTCAGTGCTATTTTCATATTTATATCCCTTTCGTGGTCCGGATCTGCAATTACTACCTGTCATAAGTTTACATAATCGCCTAACACTTCCAGTGGTTGGCTGCATATTGCAAACTGCTATTCCTTTTCGAGACTATTTAATATTAACTTAGTGTTCCGCGTATTAATTGTAAAGAGATCATGACAGCTAACAGCTGAGCGTAAACGGATTATTGCAATTCACTCCTTACTCGTTATATTATAAATCCTCGAAATTTGAGCTCATTCTGTGCAGTGGATAGCTTTAAATATAATTTTTATTATTATTATTATTATCGGAATCAGCTTTCTCGTCTGGCAACCATTGGCCGCTGACGTGATTACAAGATATCAACTCCATGTCGTCTGCTATTCGCGGTCATGGCTGCACTCTAGCATGCGCGCGTGAATGGTGGTTACTAAGTTTTTTTACATAGCTTTTGCTGTGACTGGTTGTATACTGCTCTTTCGCACAGCACAAAATGCAAGCCGAGCTAACAATACCAAAACTATTCACTTCTTTTCGCACCGGCGGCATGTTTATTTGTTTTCAAACTACAACTGCAAGAAGCGCAGTAAATGCTACGTCTCCTGTCTGCGCCGGGTATACACACATGCGGCGCCCACCGCTGCCGGCTGCGATCGCTAGACAGGGTCTCATAAAGACGCTTCCCATTCAATTTGCATTCGGTTTGTGAGGATATCAGTCGTCTATTTGGGGTCGCTATAATGCCAGAACTACACTTGATGGCGATATGCGACCGCTGAAGGTTGCGAATGAGCGCTCCGTAATCACCGAAACTCAACCCAAGCCCCGCGTACTTAAGCTAGGCCTACTCGTCGCTGAGCGAACCGGCAGTTTGGCGCCAACTAACATTTCTGGCCAAGGTGATTGCTGATGGCAAGGGGAAACATAGAAAGTGTAGCTTCTTGTTTTCCTTTTTCTAACGCGGTTGAGCTAAAGACAAGCGTGTACGTTCACTCATCAGGTTTCAAGTTCTTGCTCGACCTCCGATCCAACCAAAACAGATCCGACGATCATCCGCTGATCAGTTCCATTAGCGTCGCGAGGCAGAACACATCACACTACGGGAATTGGCTACCGTTGGCCGCGCTGGCATCGTCGCCGGTGTAATGCAAAAGATCAGTGCGTCAATAAGATAAGGGACCTAACTGCGCAGCCTACTGACTGTGAGCGTGCCTTATGTTGAAGAAAACATGCTTTACTTTATATGCTTTCGTGCGGTAACATCTTCATCAAGCACTTTTGCATGAGGGACGACCACTGTGTGAATCGTTAAAAATAAAGACGCGTGCTTTCATATTGCAGCCTGCATAGCAGACGACGCTCCACCGCGTAACCTGTGTGACGTCACACAAGCATTTCAAAATGGTGGTCGTGAGAGAAGCTTCCCGATTCTATCGCGTTTTTTGTAATACGCGCCGCGCGCAGGCACTAAGTTCTGTGGCCATAATCACAGACCTGTATATTATTCATAGAAGTATAAAACGGCAATACCTCGAACGCCAATGTCATCACCCCTTTAAGGTCTACTTTGGCTTTTTTTTCTGCCTAGACCATGTATCATATTTGCAGTTTATACCTCTATGTTATTTAATACGGCAATCTCATCAGAGAATCACACATTGCTCCACCAGTGTGTCTTCAAATACCTTTATTCAAGCTTCGAATAGCACTGAGTAGATTGTGCTTCCTCACCTAACACATTTCCTTATAGGAATTGTATCTTTTGTTTTATCCAGAACAATATTGTCGTTCTACCCTTTTGTGACACAAAAAAAAAGAGGCAATACTCTATGAATAACGTAAGATCGCCAAGGTATACAACTCTGCTTTTTTCCACTGTGGACTTTACAATCATGATGTTTCAGTTATATATTTTGATAATTTGAAAAATATGCATATTTATTAAGCTAGGGAATTTGCATGAAAGATTCTGATGTTGTGCTTTCTCGATCGAGAATGCTACGCAGTGAAATCCAAATGTAAGGGCTTATTAGTGACGAACTTTCTTCGCTTTTGAAAGGTGTAGCAATATATCAACAACATTCATTCAAGTGCCAAGCAACAGCTTTGATTTTGCCAAGCTGGTTACCATATAGCAACGGTGATGGCAACCATGGTCGAGTCACCGAAACTACGAGTGTCCGGCAACTTGCAGAAAAGTACTTTTGTGACAGAACCCCTCGCCCTTACTGCCTTAAGCGCCCTATGCACTCTTACAGCCCTCCTGAGTTTTAATAATATAGCTTGAGCGTCAATCAAACTGCTGGTGGGCTCCTCATAACGGCGATAAGTGTTGAATTCGGCCAGATTTCGCGCGCGCGCACGAAGACAGAGTATCCTGTGCTATGCAGTTCTGATCACGAGAACACGCGACCTCCAAAATATATTTTCACACAAAAAAAGCGGACAGTAGAGTCCACGTACTTTGCCTGGTGCCTCTTTTTAGCGTGTCCCCACCTTACATAGGGCTGTACCAATCAGAAGGCTCTCATTCTGTGCCATGCTTTTCGCGTGCTGTGAATAATTTCTCTTATTTTTTATTATCTCAACACTGTTTAGGTAGTGTGGCAAAAAAAGAAAATCAGTCCAGGTGTCAGACCATATTCATGCACATGTGATCTACTGCCCTTCGCGTTTTAGCGAACAGACATTGTGATCGGAACAGCGTAGCAATCGGCCCTCTCTCTTAGTGCACTTTCACGTACTCTAGCCATGTTTCACGCTTAAAGCCGTTATAAGGCGCTGACGAGCAGTTTGGTCGACGCTCGCGCTATATTGTTAAAAATCAGGGCAGCGGTACTACCTCACTAAATGATCTCCATTAGGCGCCAAACATACTTCTCGTTCGTATCAAAATTGTGACCCCCGTGCTCCTACGTTAGCGTTCGGAGCGGCATCATACAAATTTGCTTCCTGATTTTAGTCACGTTAGAAACTCGTTTGCGATAGATATTGGAAGTGACGATGTATGAAATTTCCGCTTTTGGCCATGTAGTAAATACCTTAACATCGATAAACTCTCGGTCAACCATTGAATAATTCGTAAGTATTATTCTGTTATATCGGATTTGTTTTTATAACGTGAACAATAATTTTCATCATGTACACGGGGCAAATTTGCAGTGATTTTATATTACTGCTATCAGCGACGATTCCTATTACTGTACACGCATTTGAAATAAAATAGAAATACCTAAATATTTCACTAAGTATTCAGTAATTAGCTTTGTTGAGGAAAGGCCCTCAAATATGAATAGGCATTTAGTTAAGCTTTGAAATACACATATTCATATTATGACCGTGCAACCATATGTGGAGGTCATAATAATAGCTATACAACTGAGATAGCCGACTGCAATGTTTATTGCCTACCCATCATGACTCGAATCTGCAAACGTGTTTATTTCGACTGCTTTCTCGAATATTTGTACTTGCGTTAGCGGTCTTCTAACATACGTCTCTACACAACAAGGTGTCTGTCTCTCCGCGTCAAATGGCTGCTCGTTGATGTCTTCCACAAAAGTGCGCATGAGTGACAATCGATACGTACTGAAAGTAAATTGAAACTGCTGTTGTCATTTACGTTCCTATCAATTGTGCCCGCGACAGCGCATTTTCCATAAAAAGGGTTTGAAATATGCTGCAACCAATTCACTGCGTTTATGATCAGCATTCTATAATTATTTTGCGGCAGAACGTCTTAAACGATGATGCAATAAAATATACCATGGGCGTACCTTTCGAGTGTCCGCCCCTTGTCCCGTGATAGTTGCCTGGCAGTTGATCATTATAAGCGACGTATGCCACACTCTAAAGAAACAAAACTTGTTATATACAGTTTCAGTATAATAATATTGTAAGGTACATTTAAGCTCCGCCTTTAAGAGTATGACGAGGTACCAGTCAGAGCATCTGCTAAATTCCCCTGTTCTGTGGCAAGAAATACATTGGCCAGACCGGGAGATATACCAACGACAGGATAAGGAAACACGACACTATACAACATTGGGCAAGTCTGGAACTGATCTTGCCTTGCACTGTAAGGACTGAAGCTTATAAATGTAAGAGAGAAAAGTGCCGAGCACACCTTAATTACATAGCACTTTTAAGAAAGGATAAGAATAAGTTGATGAGAAAGATTTTGGAAGCACGGGCGATAAAAGAGACTAGTAAGGATTGTGTTAGTACACCTTCCGTCCTCTTATTGAACAAATAGAAACAATTTATCATTGGGAGGACAGTGAAAAATTAAATGAAGTGCCCATGGAAGAAGTTGAGAAAGAAGGAGGCTTGCGAATATACGTAATTAGTTTTCAGTGCGGCATCCTCATTCTATACATGCGCGCGCGCGCGCGCGCGCGCGTGTGTGTGTGTGTGTGTGTGTGTGTGTGTGTGTGTGTGTGTGTGTGTGTGTGTGTGTGTGTGTGTGTGTGTGTGTGTGTGTGTGTGTGTGTGTGTGTGTGTGTGTGTGTGTGTGTGTGTGTGTGTGTGTGTGTGTGTGTGTGTGTGTGTGTGTGTGTGCGCGTGTGTGCCTTCTCTTTGAATTTGCCGTCTATTCAGCTGCGTGCATGGGTGCATCATAATGACAGATATATTAGCGGCCTAATCGGTGCTAGCCTAGATTACTCCACAGCAGGTATGCATGCTTTCGCACCATATTTTGCAGCCATAAATATATCTAGATTTGTGAGGAATCATTTTTCACGCGTGGGCTGTGTGCTGTCCCGCAGGAGAGCGAGTAATAGCACATGGTAACTGAAGAGACTCGTTCATGCGCGTTACATTTACATGTCTCGCAAAGATGTAATCACTGAAAGATGAACTTCTAGTAGTGTATTTCGGAATAACAGCTTGTGGGGCGAGTTATTGACGGACTTGGTTTTGTATTTGTTGATTGGGTGCTACCTAGGATGTGAGAGGTGCTAACTTTTATTGTTGACCAGACATATCAGCTTGGGTTAGAAGAGGTGTGGAAGTATGATTTAATTGGGAGTGGAGGAGGAAGTTAGGGCTGAGTGTGAAAAAGTAAGTTTGGGTTTCGTTTATCACTACAGTTTGTAGTGTGCGCCTTTGTTGTGTTCCTTTTTACGTGTTTGTCTACGTGGCGCCGCAGTTCTGGGTGGGTTCTAGTAGTAGCTCGGAATTAGTCATTAACAGTTGTGACCCTGTGTAGATCGCGTATGTACACTGGCAACAATTGTGATTCTTTTGCGTCGACATTATAGTAACCGCAGATGTTGAGCTGGGCGTCCAGTGCCTTCAAAAGGTATGAGGTCATATTCGCGTAGATCATGAAAGCCATAGCCATCATGTTTTTACACGCTGTAACCTCGTCTCGTCTGCGGACGTCGCACTTGACGGTACACATACCTTCGCACATGAGCTTTGACATTTACAGAGCTGCGCTGTCAAGGCTACAAGACTCGTTTTCTTTGCACCTTTCGTAATTGGCGACGTCAGCAGCTCTGACGTCGAGGCGTTTGAGGAAGCGAAACACAAACCAGTCCACCAAGTCCGTCAATCTTGTCATTCTTGTTTCTATCTCCACAACTGTTGTATAATGACGTTGAAGGTGCCAGTCGCCTTCACATGAAAGGTCTGAAAGGTCGACAAAAACGGCGGCCACATGCGCACTAGGAACTCTCCCAGACCATATTGCGCCTTCCGCAGTTCTGTTACTGTAATTAATAAAACGAACACTGCTCGCGGTTTTTACTGCTTCCCTGGACGATATTTGAAGTAATAGTTCATACAACAATAACGAGAATTTTAGAAACTCTTCTTAGCTTTTTACGAAACATATAGTTGTCCTCTAGCTTTGGAGGACGGAACATTGATAGGCAATCAGAAATGAAGATGCAATTGTTATATGCATTCCTGTATTAACTTTGTCCTCATCTGTTTTGTTTTTTTTTTTCAATGCGAGGCTACAGTCCCGTCTAAAAACTTTGTTTAATATATTTCTCTTTACAATTTGTAGAAGGAATCAAAGAGGATAAAAGTGAATAAGATGAAACTGGTATAGGCAGGTAAAAAGAATACTTTCTCTTGTAATGAATAAGCACCCACAAAGCCTGTGCAAGGATGAGAAAGGCACGGTTCACAGAAATAAATGACAGAGACAAATACCAAAAATGAGGTCACAAGCGATTACGTATACATAAGAAAATCCTTCATAAAAAATTTTCGCACATTGCCAGGTAATGCAAGGAGAGTAACGGATATATTAGAAAAATGATTTTGCTGGTATTATCAAGGCTCGTTGACAGTGGGAAATCCAACTTGGTGACACCTATCAGCGTGCAAGAGATAGTAAATGTCATATATGAAATGACCACAGAAAAATCTTCGAGTTCAAATAGAATGGGCGCAGCTTCTTATAAAGCCTTAAATTGTGAGGCTGTACAGGCGGTTTACTGAGTTTTTAGCTAGGCGAAGGTTAAGAAACTTAAGGGTCATTTCAATGGACCCACGTTGATTTCATACCATGTAACGATGACCAATCAAAATCATTTCAGTGAAGACATACGGGCCAATACAGTCGCCAATTTGGCTTAATAATTTTAACGAAGCTCCAGCTAACAGATGAGAAAAGGTGTTAAATGACGATGTAGTGCCGTATAAACAAGGTGAATTTGAGGGCAAAGGATACATACTAATGATCATATAGGCGCAAGAATTTGGGAATGCTGCATCCCTTATAACACCACTTTAGAATGTTACAACTAGACCTGAAGAAGGCGTTTGACTGGCTAATTATAATTTTCAGTATTGAATCGCGCCAATGGTGTTAAATTCGTATCAAGGGGCGTTCAAATGTCTTATACAAAATGCGTCACTTCAACAGTGTTAAATAAAAGGCTACTAAAAGTCTTTAGGATAAAAAAACCTGTAAACAAGGATCCCCGCGGTCTCCTCTGTTTTTATAATAATAATGATCTTTATTTTTTTTTTTGTTACAAGGCAGTTCACCTTACCACGTACATGGAGGGAATTTGTTTAAAAGGTGGTCGCATGAAAGGACTCTTGGATATAGACTTATCAGAAGAGAAGTAAAGCTACTGTCGCATCATGCTGATGTCGCCGTTTTCAAGTGTGATAAAGCTTTTGAGAGCCATCAGAGTTGTTACTCGATTTTATAAGAAAACGGCCAGCAAAGTCAACTACGACAAATGTTGGGGCTCTGGCATGGGCTTGGTACAACGCACCTTCAAGGGTACGAATGATGTCTTGAGGGGTGAATGCGACCGCGCGCAAATTAAAATATCAAAGTGGTGTGAATTGATCTATTGATGTTTGCACATTCAACAGCACGTAATTTGTTCATTGTGTTGAAGTTCTGGTACGCAACACAAGCACTATCCATGTCATCGTTATTCCTGCGGAAAATTCACGGACTTTAATCTCTGGTTTTGTTTGGGAGGGAACAAGATTTTAAACTTTTTTGGCTCAGTGGAGAATGCAGGGCTTGGTTTCACTCATTTAATTTTGCAGCAAATAGTGTACGGGTGGATGTTTCTAAGTAATCAAAGCAAGCCATTTAAGCTTTAAGTTTTTTAGGCTCGGCTGTGTAATGACGTACATTATCATTCAGTGCCGCCTAGCAACACCAAAATCAGAACACTATGTATGTTTTTTGCGCTACATTATGTTTTCCCATCACTGCAGTAACTCACATACATATGTACAAAGACATATTTGATGTATCATGGCTATATTCGTGTGTCATTCATTACACCGTAGTGAAGAAGTTAAGAGTGTTAAAAAGATTTAAAACATGCCACCACGACTACCACCAAAATGTTTCCACTTGCTTTTACTCTGTGATACATAACTCGTTACACACTGGTTGAGGGTAAAAGGCTATTTCTTCTTGTAGCCGTTATGCTACTTCATATCCATAAACCAGAAACCAAATACTACATTTTTTTTAATTCTAGAACGTAGTATTTCTCAGGAATATTGGGCTAAAACTTAAAAAGAAGTAAACAAGCTTCAAAACTAGCCATGTTACCGTACGGCCTACCATGTTTTATTACCTTTCAGTTCTTCCTGTCCATATTCTAGGGAATGTCCCGTAAGACGTATGCATCCTTTTTAAAACAATAAACTTTGTAATAAAAGAAAAATGAAATAGTTTTCGAATTGGCCAACCTCCCGAGTGGTAAACTACCCAATTACAAACGTAAAGTCCTCACCTTGTCCCGTGTCTTCCCAATTATTGGCGCCAGAGTCTCTTTAATAGGATTTAGTTTTGGAAAATATATGTCAGATGGGAGTAAAGTCCAAAAACCTTTTCGATATCCACTGTCATAGTATACCATTTCACCTCCATTGAGAGACATAAAGCCATTTATGTTTTTCGTTTTGGGCAGCTTGTAGAGAACAAACCTAAAAATAATTCACAGACGATCAACGAGATACATGCGGTAGGCACGGCAGAGCGTCACGTTTTTGTCATTTGCGAAGTTAATAAGATGTCGCCTATACAAAGAATTGTTAGTTATTAATATTGCTGGTTTCTGAACTATTATTTAGGATACATTTTTTCTTCTAGGTGATTCAGAACAAACGGGATACCCAGTAGCCGCACATATTGATACGTGGCAAGGTTAGTCCACGAAGGTTAGTCCAGCAAGACTCAGCAAACCAAACAGAAGCACAGCAGCGGCGACAGTCTTTAAGCACCAAACGTTGCTACCACTTTGTCTTCTTCTGGGTCACTGTTGCTGATCGTTGTCTTCTTCAACGTCTAGCGATGCAGGGCATATATGTCACATTACCCCCCACGAAAAGCGCAGTCCCGGTGCACATTAGGACGAACTACTGCAGGGGTAGTTCGATTCATTCTTGCGACATGAACAATCTCGGTGCGTGGCGTAAAGGACTGTCGCGGCGGACGTACAGGGGCGACCTCGAATGTCACAGGAGTGACTGGCCGTAAAACAAGGTAGGGTCCTGCGTAGCGTGGCAAGAGCTTCTCACACAGCCCAACTTTACGAGCGGGAATCCAGAGCAAGACGAGAGAGCCCGGAGAGTAGTGGACATCCCGGTGGCGAGAATCACGGCACCGTTGTTGAGAATCTTGGGAGGAGGCCAGTCGGCGGCGTTAGCTCGGGAAATGGCGTCACGAACGTAGCAACTGGCGTTAGCGGTGGCAGGCAGTACGCTGTCAAACGGAAGGGGAGGGTCACGGCCGTATAAAAGATAAAACGGTGGTAGCCCATTGTGTCGTGACGAAAGGAATTGTACGCGAATGTTACAAACGGCAAAGTAATATCCCAGTCACGGTGATCATCCGAGACATACATTGACAGCATGTCCGTGAGCATGCAGTTAAGGCGTTCGGTGAGGCCGCACGTTTGTGGATGGTAAGCGGGGGTAAAATAGTGCTTAATGGAGCAGTACCGAAGAATTTCATCGACTACTCGAGCAAGAAAGCAACGGCCACGGTCAGTGAGCAGCTGGCGTGGACCACTATGGAGCAGGATGACGTCGTGGAGAAGAAACGCAGCCACGTCAGTTGCACTGCTGGTGGGTATCGCTCTGTTTACAGCATAGTGCGTAGTATAATCCGTGGCCACCGCAATCCATTTATTCCCCGACGCAGAAAGTGGGCAAGGCCCGAGGAGGTCAAAGCCAGCTCGGGAAAATAGGTCTACTGGGATGTTGATCGGCTGCAGGGATCCCGCAGGCATTACCGAGAGCTTCTTCCGTCGCTGACACTGGTCACAAAAAGCCACGTAACGACGAACAGAGCGATAAAGGCCTGGCCAAAAGATTCGGCGGAGGACGCTATCGTACGTACGAGATACGCCAAGATGACCCGCTTTGGGTGCGTCGTGCAACTGTTGAGGAACGGTGGTGCGCAGGTGTTCGGGAACTACGAGCAGAAGCGCGGCGCCAACTGGTCGCATATTCCGCCGGTATAAGGTGCCGTTGTGGAGCACAAACAGAGCAAGGGTAGCATCAAGGTGATCAGTGCTGAGGCGATTGATAATGCGGCAAAGCTTGGGATCTAAGCGCTGCTCGTGGCGAATGTTTGAAAGGTCAGAGATGGCCAACACATAACTGTCATCGTCGCACTCGCTCGCAGGTGGCGGATCTACCGGGTTGCAATCGGCGTCAGCGTGGAGCCGGCCAGACTTGTGGACGACAGAAAAAGTGTATTCCTGAAGATGGAGGGCCCGACGACCCAGGCGACCAGTAGGGTCCTTCAGCGTAGAAAGCCAACATAAGGCATGATGGTCGTTTGATGACGGAGAACGGGTGGCCAAACAAGTAAGAGCGAAACTTTGTAATGGCCCAGACGAGGGCTAAGCACTCACGTTCTGTGATAGAGTAGTTCCGTTCAGCCGCAGAAAGAAGGCGACTGGCATAAGCAATGACGCGAGTGCGACCCATCTGCTGTTGGGCGAGTATGGCACCATTACCGTGACCACTGGCGTCGGTGCGTACCTCCCAAGTGCCGAGGGATTGAAGTGTGCCAGGACGAACGGTTTGGTGAGGGCTGAAATGAGCGCAGAAAAGGGTTGGGAGTGTTCGTGGTGCCAGCAAAATGGAGCGTCGTTCTTCAAAAGATTCGTGACTGGACGAGCCGTCTCCGCAAAATTGGGTACAAACCGCCGAAAATAGGAGCAAAGCCCAAGAAAACTACGCGCGTCCCTGGTACTGCGGGGGGTAGGAAATGCACTTACAGCACGTATTTTGTCTGGATCCGGTTGAACGCCGCGGGCGTTGACCACGTGACCGAGCACCTTGAGTTCACGTCGGCCGAAGCTACATTTGTTCGAGTTCAGCTGAAGGCCAGCTCTTCGAAAGACGCCAAGAATGGCATCGAGGCGATGGAGATGGCTGTCGAATGTAGAAGAAAATACAATGACGTCATCGAGATAGCACAAGCACGTCGTCCATTTCAAGCCGCGCAAGAGGGAGTTCATCATGCGCTCGAATGTTGCGGGCGCATTACACAAGCCGAAAGGCATCACCTTGAATTGATACAGGCCATCGAGAGTGACGAAGGCGGTCTTCTCTCGATCCCGTTCGTCGACTGCGATCTGCCAATAACCGGTACGACGATCAATGGAAGAGAAATAGCTGGCACCGTGCAACCAGTCGAGGGCATCATCTATCCTGGGGAGCGGGTAAGCATCCTTCTTTGTAATTTTGTTGAGGTGTCGGTAATCAACGCAGAATCTACAGGTATTTTCTTCTTTTTAACAAGCACAACAGCGGACGCCCAGGGACTGTTTGAAGGCTCTGTAATGTTTTTTGCTAACATCTTGTACACTTCATCTTGTATGACGCGTCGTTCAGAAATGGCGACTTAATAAGGTCTTCTGTGAATTGGGCGGGCGTCTCTGGTATCGATACGATGTGTAACGAGGGACATTTGTCTTAAGGGGCGGTCACCAAAATCGAAAATATCGCTGTACGAAGTCAGAAGACTCGTAAGTGCTGTAGCACCGCCAGGCGTAAGTTAGGTGCAACCATTCCTGATATACGGGCCTCCGGAAGTGGGGACGGTGCAGATCGTGTCGACACTTTAAGTAGGGTCAGGTAAAAGAGCGGCCACTGTGACGTCAGACAGTGGGGTCAACTCGGCGAGAGTAATGCCCAAAGGAAGAGCGTGCACAAAAAGGCCGAAGTTCAAGACTGGAATATAAGCGTTGTTTTTTCTACGTGCACGATGTTATGAGGGAGAGTGATTCTACGCTGCAGTGTCACGTCGGTTATGGGGCAAACAACGTAGTCGCCGTCAGGAACAGAGGGGAAAGGCGACATGGGCACATACACTGCAGCTTCTGGTGGCAGACGAGTAAATGTAGAAAAGTATCAGAGGCCTGTTTGTCACGACAGAGTGGCAGGTCCAGATGAAGCAGTCCAGAAGAACAGTCAATGAGCGGAATGTGCAGAAGAACAGGAATGTGCAGTTAAAAAGTCGAGTCCTAATATAACGTCGTGAGGGCAATTGGTGAGGACTGTATATAGCACGGCGATATGTGCTGATGGCAACACAGTAGCTGTGTTGCCATCAGCAACACGAGCGGCAGATGAGGAAGCGGGTGTGAGGGCTTTGTTTAAGCGTTGACGGAGCGAGGAACTGAGGACGGAAATCTGGGCGCCAGTGTCAATAAGGGCAGAAACTGAGACTCCGTTCACAAAAGTGTCAATGAGGTTACGTCTGGGAGCGAGGCTCAGTTCCGAGTTGACAGTCCGGGTCGGTAATGCAGCGTCACTCCCGGGCGCTGCACTCGCTAGTTTCCCGAGTAGGTACCGGCGTATGATGGGGAGGAGTTGCGACGAGGCACCGATGAACGGGATCGACGAGACGGTGGAGATGGAGATCGGCTGGAGTGAGGGACACTTGAGACGGCTTCGGTGTGAAGTTCATGTGGGTGAGGAGGGAAGTGTCCAGGTCCATCATATGCGGGCCGGAGCTGTTCAGGTTGGGCAGGAAAGCATCGAGGTCCGTACTAGTACCGACGGTCAGCGTTGTAATAAGAACGAGAGGTGGGGAAGGTACGACTGCGGCAATAACGTGAAGTGTGGCCAGCTCGACAGCAGATAAAACAAATTGGCCTGTCATCTGAGGTGCGCCACTCATTAGGATTGCGAGAAACGTAGCGACGTAGGGGAGCCTGGCTAGTGGTTGCATCAGCCACTGCAGGAACAGGATGCGATGGTGACGAAGGCGGTATGGGGTTGGAGGAAAAACCGACGTTGGCAAGTTCCTGGCGGACAACAGCCTGTATCATGTGCACGGTGTCGGGCAGTGGAGATGGGAGTGGTGCAGGAGCTAAGGGCTCGACGTCTCGCCTGACGATCCGAGTCATGGTTGTGGACTGAGAAGGCTGTTGCAGAGGAGCCAGATTATTGCAGGATTATGTAGCTAACGTGTTCGGAAGGCGCTCAAAGCGATGTGCCAGGCGTCGTTGTTTAGCCTGCTCGAATCTTCGGCGAACTTGAAGCACCGACTCGACGGTAGAGGAATCCATGCAGAAGAGGATGTTGAACGCGTCATCTGCGATGCCCTTGAGGGTGTGCCCTACCTTTTCACATTCCAGCATGGAGCTGTTCGCCTTGCGACACAACGCGAGCACGTCTTGAATGTAGGCAAGGTAGGACTCCGTTGTGGATTGGGCGCGAGACGAAAGTTCGTTTTTGGCTGCGACAGCCCGTCCAATGGACTTCCTGAACAAGTCGAGAAGCTTTTGCTTGCAAAATTCCCAGGTCAGCAGCTCGTGCTCGTGATTTTGGAACCACTTGCAAGCGGTTCCCGCCAAATAAAAATTAGATTGGCCAGCATGATGGTCGCGTCCCAGTGATTGTTCCTGCTGCATCGCTCGTATTCATCCAGCCAGTCGTCAACATCTGTCTTGTCTTCGCCATTGAAAATGGGAAGGTGGCGGATTTTTGTGAGGACGAGTGGCGGCGCCGATGTTGTTAGCGGTGGTAGGAGCTGCCTCAGAGGTCATAGTGGCCGTTGTTGACGTTGTGATCCCAGGTAGGTGGCGGCCACTGCGAAAATCCAGCTTTCGGCTGCTTAAATGAATTTATGTGTGCACACGGGGATCTTCAGTCACCTCCACCAAGATGATACGTGGCAAGGTTAGTCCACGAAGGTTAGTCCAGGAAGACACACCACACCAAACACAGCAGCGTCGACCTTCTTCTTGTTGTTGTGGTTGTTGTTGCCCAAATAACTTATGGCACATACCCACAGAGGGGGATCGGCCAAGAATTGGGTAGCAAAGACAATTTTGCAGCACCAAACGTTGCAACCACTTTGTCTTCTTCTGTGTCACTGTTGCTGATATTTGTCTTCTTCAACGTCCAGCGATGCAGGGCATATATGTCACAATATTTTATCAGGTGATGGCTTCTGTCGGAACTCGGCTATCCAGAGGGCTGAATTATTCGACTTAGGTTTTAGAGACCACATGAGTAATATTAAGTTCGTCAATATTTCCATGATGTCGCTGTAGCGAAAATGAATAAATCGATTTGTTAACAATACTAGTAGCGCAATGAAGAACTGCAAACATGCTCCCAACTAAACAACTAGAAATATATGAAAGGAAATGAAATATATTTTATAGGCTGTCAGAAGCTAACATGTGCCCCAACTGAAGAATAAAATCAGTTTAAAATTATAGCGTCGCTAAAATATATCGTGAAAACGTGTATGATGCTAAGCACCACATCCTTAAGTGAGCTTAGTTGAAATACTCATACTGAAGAGATATCCAGGAATCTGCTGTCTGCTTTACGACCACTATTTCTCATTGGGCAGCACTGCCTATAGCTATTGGATTCCATGATCAACACATATTGTCCTATCGAAGCTTACAATTCCACGCCGGTAAGGGGGAAGTTTACTAAATATATATATATTACATCACATCACTTTATTTACCTTAAAGCCCTTTTGAAGGGTGTTACATAAATAGTGGGGTTTACAAAATGTAGGAGTAAACAGCGCTTGAAAATGATGATGAACATGTTATGGCAGCAATATTGTGGGGAAGGCAGTTCCAGTCAGCTGCTGCACGAGAACAAAATGCGTTGGCAAAAACAGTGGTACGGGCACGTGGACGGAAAACTTGAAGAGAATGACCGATGGGACCTGCGTTGTGGAAGTGCGCAGATGCATTGTTCTTGTTTTAGAGGTGAATAAAAGAACTTGTGAAATAGGACAAGACTGGCTATTCGACGGCGAGTAGAAAGATTATGTAGACCTGACTGCAATTTTAGGGATGATATGCTGATGTCGTACGAGTATGAGGAGTGAATGAATCTGGTAGCCCTGTTTTGAATAGCTTCGATGGCGTGTGTTAAGTATCCTTGATGAGAGCTCCAGATGGGTGATGCGTATTCAAGTTTAGTTCTAACAAGTGAGATGTATGGTTGTAGTCTTGCGTGTTATGGGGCTTCCCGCAAGTGACATTTTAAGAGACCTAGTGTTTTACTAGCGAATGATATCAGGTTAGTCATATGGAAACGCCAAGGTAAATCATTAGGAATGGTGACACCTATGTGTTTATATGACTGGACGAGGTCAGCTGGGGAGTTACAAACTTTGTATTTGAAAACAAGAGGATTGCGTTGGTGGTGAAAGGACATGCATTTACATTTGTTAGAGTTGAGCGTTATCATTCACTGGAAGCACCAGACTTGCATACGGCGCAGATCTGCCTAAAGTGATTCTTGGTCAGATTGATTAGTCACTGAGCGATAAATGACACAATCATCAACGAACAAGCGAATATGACAAGAGATATGCTGGGGTAAATCGTTAATGTATATGTGCAATAATAAAGGACCGAGCACAGAACCCTGTGGGACGCCGGAGGTTACTAGAAGCGGGTTGCAAGGTTGGTTATAAATGACGACGGATTGACAGCTATGCGTGAGGAATGCTTTAATCCATGCAATTATGCTAGGATGTAGGTTCGACTGGGAAAGTTTAAGAAGCAAGCGTTGATGATGTACGTTGTCTAATGCCTTAGCGAAATCTAGGAAAATGGAGTCAGTTTGTAGGTTAATATCGAGGTTGGCGTGAATATTATGTACAAAAATGCCTAGTTGAGTTTTGTAGGAGAAACCCTTGCAGAATCCAGGCTCTGATGGATGGAAAAAATTATTTGAATCCAAGAATTGCTTGATTTGGGAGTAAATGACATGGTCCATGATTTTGCACGGTACATTTGTTAATGAAAAAGGCGATAATTAAGAGGTGAATCAGAAGTACCTGTTTGGTGGACGGGAAGAACCTCCCCCACTTTCCAGTCGTCTGGAACGGTTCCTTCGGAGAGTGATTTCGAGAACAATGAACAAAAAATGCTGGAACAGCTGATTTAGTGTTTTTCAAGACCTTTGAATCACTTTTGTCTATGCCTTAAGCCGAGGAATTGTTAGGCATTTCAACCATGCACGAAATCCCATTACTGTTGAAGGCTATCGCATTCATGGCTGTGGTGACTACAAGAGGCAATCTAAAACATGGTGGAGGGATTCGTTAGTAAAAACGGTACAAAACGCAGTGTTAAACGTGTTTGCACATTCAATATCAGTCATCCTTTCAGAGAAATTTTTAGTCAGGGTTGAAAGACGTGTTTTTTTCGGGTTTATCATTTTGCAGAACTTTTCGGTTATCATTTTTGGCAGGTCAACTTCGTAAAATGAACGCTTCGCACTTCTAATCGCCACCAAGTACGTGTATACGCGTGTTCGCTTTCGTAGTATTTATACCATGCCTGCGGGCTTGCTTGACGCTTGGCTGTACGAAATGCGCTTTTTTTTATCTTCGAGCTTTTTCAGAGCTTTTGTAAAGGACTTTTGACTATATTTTTTTAAACTGCGTGTTATATTGTATTTATTCAATAATACAGAAAACTTATGTTTGAATAGCATCCAGTTGTCGTTTACACTTCTATTATGAAAATCTGTTTGAAACATCGATAGAAAGTTAGTTCAGTGCTAATGGCTTCATAGTTTCCCTTATTGTAAAGCCTAATAGTACTCTGATAAGTTGGTCTCATTAAGCTGAGAAGTTAAAACTGTCATAAATTACTTTATGATTGCTGATTTCCCGCAGACTCGAAATGAAATGTAGGCTGTCTGAATGGGTGGTCAGTGTCAGGTCGAGTGTGTTAGCCGTTTCCCCTGCGACACGCGTTGGTTCGGAGATTAGTTGGTTTAAATTAAAATTAAGGCAAACATCTGTAAATTTTTTCGATTCTTCCTGACTGGTTATAGGCCGAGACTGGTTGTGCCAGTCAATATTGGGGTAGTTGAAATCCCCAAGCAGGAGGATGTGTGCCTTAAGGTGCTTGGGAACCATGTCATTTAAAATATTGTGAAGTTTGCGAGGAAAGTCAGGACTGCTGCGAGGTGGTCTACAACACACAAATTAGTATTGTGAGCGGGGATGCATGGTACATGATCCATAGAATTTCTAAATCTGAGGTGATATCAATGGCACAAGATAACTGCTCATGAACGGCAATCAGAACTCCCCCCCCCCCCCCCCCCCCCCTAACGAGCATCTTTGCGATCGGTGCGAAAAAGACGAAAATGAAGACGACGTTGACAATGGCTCCGATAAATAGTTTTCTTTTCATTCTCAGGTACTAACTCCCTGGTGTTAAACCACTACACAATCAATTAAGCGAGCAAAATATTCCTTTAAAGCAGCTCCATTGCGAAGAGGATTTTGCTTGCAATGCCGGTGTGTCAGGATTTGCGCTGGCATGCGTGTATGGTATAAAAAGAAATGAATGTTCCCGTCTCCGATAAATGCAACTTGATTTAGCACCCTGTAATAAAGAATTCATTCCTGACCATGGGTTTGCGTCGATTTTCAGGGGGTGGTAAAAAGGCAGCAAGCAAAAACTTAAAGGCTACTGCAGAAACTCCATTTAAAAAATTCGAAACATTGCCGGTGCCACAAATTCGTTGAATATTCTACTAAATAACTTTCTGCATCTACTTAACCACTAAGTTAAGATCCGACCTGTACTCTTGGAACATCGCGTTTTGGGAAAACATCGGCATCTTGCGGCATTCAGGTTAACGTTTGACACAGCGTTCTGATCGACTAGCTGCGTGACGTCTCCAAAGAACACGCATCACTGATGGTATTGCCATAGTCACCTACTACCTGGTCTCCTGCCTACTTTTTCCCTACCCTGGCATTGTACTCACCACATTAAATACCTTACCAGGTGACGGCATATGGCATCGCATAACCCATGATGTCACAACTTTTATAACATGACATATCACTATGACAGTTACTCAACTCATAATTCATGCCTCATGCCTCACATGAGGCATGACGTTATATGACTGATGACATCCTCAGGCGATTCCATCGTCATGCCAACTTCCGGTGACACATTCTAAGGGCATATATTGCTTACAGGATTTTCGGACAAGATTTCGCGAGCATTGCCATTTAATGTTTTGCCATTAATAAATGAGCCGGCAGGCGTAAAACGAAAATCAGCCTTTATTCGGCTAAGTGGCGCCAGTAAAAGAACGAAGCAACGCTGCGGCTCCGTTAATGGCAGTGTTAAGCGGGGAGCCAGGCGCAGGTAGCAGGCACTGGTAGCGAGCAAGACAGGAGCGGTGGTGGCTTAACTTGATGACAGCTGATGATGATGACCTCCACAAAAAAGCACTTCCTCTTTCTCAGCTGCTTTCTCCGCTTAATCAAAACTTGTTCTTTACAATCTGGCCCCACAGAAATGAGGAGCATCCTGGCTACTCAAGGAGACGAAAGAATTGCGGGATCGTAATAGGGCTTCAAACGGTTGACGTTAGCAACCTCACGCCCACGGCGGCGAAGGTCGGGGGAAGCGACCAGCAGTTCAACTAGGTAATTGACGGGAGTAATCTGTTGAGCACTAGATAAGGTCCGTGGAACATGGCAGTAAACCTGCTGATCAGACCTGGTGGTTTCGATGGGACCTCGAGCCATACGTGAACAACGGGAGAGAATTGCTGAACCGAGTGACTGCTGCCGCTGTGCGCTTTCGTCCGGGCTTGCTGGTCAGTAAGCGAGCGAGCCAGCTTGCGACATTCTTTCGCGAAATTTCGGAACATGAGGTGGCCTATGTAGACGCGGCGGGAGGTGGTGCTAGTTTCACGGCGGCAACGGTCGTCAGCGGCCATGCAATCCCGAGACAGCTGCCACTTTGCGCGGGCGGAGTATAGAAATAGCCGAAGAAACTGCGATCGCGTTAGCTTGCGTTGGAACGGAAGCGAATATTGTCATCAGTGACAGCAAAACTGGCATGCAAAATTTCAGCAAAGGGCAGGATCTCGCCCTTAGCAGCCAGGATCCTAGGCCAGAAAAAGTTGGATAGGAAAATTTAGATAATTCAGACTCCTGCGCACGAAGCCGTCCCGGCAACGAGGTGGCCCACAAGCTGGCTCGAGATCTCTACCGTCGAGCCGCTACAGGGCCATTTGATGACCGAGCGAGCGAAGAGCGCTTGCTAAAATATGAGGAGATCACGCAGCACTATAGATTGGATCGTAGACTGGTACCCCCTCCAGACCCGAAATTAAAGAGCAGACAAGCAGTCGCGTACAGGCGACTGCAAACTTATACATATCCGCATCCGGATATGGCGAACCACATGTTCCCTGAGGCCAGGAGTGATAAGTGCAATCTTTGTGGGGTGAGAGGGACCCTCGACCACATAATATGGGAATGCCCGTATTCTCTCAGGGGACGCGCAATATTTGCAGTAGAAACACCTGAGTGACCCTGCTGCGTGTAGCTCGGACCCTGAGCTCCAGCTCCTGCCCGTCCAACTGGCTGAAGAAGCTGCTGGGACCCAAGATCTCCCAGCCTGCATCTGAGGCGGCGGAATCCGCCCCCTGACCTGCGTGTCGGGGGGCGGGTAGATCACCTTCTCTCTTGGACATTAAAGTTAAGTCCATCCATCCGTGAGCATGTCTGGCAGCTGCTGAAAGGGATGTATACTCTGAGCTATCAGGATGGTAGGGGAGGATGGCATCGACTGGACACAAAGAATCTCGTCCGTACAGCAGAAAAAATGTCGAGAATCCGGTAGTTGCTTAAACGGCGGTGTTATAGGCATAGGTTATAAATGGGAGAATTTTGTGCGAATCGGAGTGATGAGAGGCGATGTACTTGGACATCATGTCACCCAGTGTGCGGTTTAAGCGCTCTGTGAGGCTGGTAGGCGTGGTAGGCGTTTGAGGGTGGTAGGCGTTGGCTGTCCGGTGGATGGTCTGACATTCGCGTACGAGCGCTTCGACAACCTTGGATTGCAAAGATTTGCCTCAATCACGAGTTACTCCGTGCCGCAGAAAAATGATGAAGAAAGGACGCGATATTGAGTCCGGTGGCATCCTGAAGTGTTGATGTCTCCGCATAGCGAGTAAGGTGATAGACGGCCACGATGACCCAACAATTCCCTTCAGGTGTATACGGCAGAGGCCCATACAAATCGATGTCAACTGGACCGGATAGTCGGTATGGGCCCGGAAGATGCTGTAGTGGAGCCGGCTGATGGGCAGGCGGAGGCTTGCGATGCTGGCAATTGATGCACGAACGCACATACTGACGAAGGTATATATACCGCGCCAGTAAAAGTGCTGTCGCAACCATTCGTAAGTCTTAAATACCCCACATGACCACACTGAGGATCGTTATTGTAAGATGAGGAGATATTACTACGAAGGTGGTGAGTTACGACGAAAAGCCCCTTACGGCCATCTGGCATATAATCGCGCCAATAGAGGAGACGGTAACGAAGTGCGAAATGCTTCGCTTGACGACAAAAGGCGCGAGGAGACGGTGAAATCGACGAGTTCGTAAGAAGATCGATTACTGATGTTATCCATGGATCCTTGCGCTGTTGTGATGGCATGTCGTCGATGGACAGGGACGACAAGGCGGTGCTGGAAGCAGGGGACAACCGACAGTCAGGCGGCACAGGCGAGCGAGATTAAGCGTCTGCGTCGGAGTGTTTGTGCCCTGTACGAAGTATGACTCGGATATCATACTCCTGCAGTCTAAGCGATCAGCGGGCGAGACGGCCGGTGGGGTCTTTTAGTGAAGACAAACAACACAAAACGTGGTGGACCGTAGCAACATCGAATGGGCGCCCATACAAGTATGGTCGAAATTCCTGAAGCACTCAAACCATGGTGGAACATTCCTTTTCTGTCACCGAGTAGATGGTGTCGGCCTTGGTGAACGTTCTACTTGCGTACAACGCAACGTATTCATCAACACCAAGTTTTCGTTGGGCAAGAACAGCGCCGAGGCCGGCGTCGCTCGTATCGGTGTGCACTTCGGTAGGAGCAGCCGAGTCAAAATGTCGCAATACGGGGAGTGAGGTAAGTATCATGCGCTAATTCGTAACAGCAGTATCGCAAGCCGGCGATGGACAGAAAATCTTTATGAACGCTAAAAAGTCGCGTCAGAGGGCCAATGGCGGTCGCAAGGTACCGAACGAAGCGTCTAAAATAGGAGCAGAATCCTATAAAGCTGCATAATTGCTTGGTGGATGTTAGCTACTGGAACTCAGCGACAGCGCGAAGTTTAGATGGGTCAGGAAGGATGCCATTATTGGACACTGAATAGACTAAAATAGTGAGTTGGCGAGAGGCGAAATGGCAGTTTTTTAGATTGACTGCAGACCGGTGTCGCTAAGACATTGCAAAACTGTTTCAAGGCAAATTAGGCGGGTTGCGAAGTTGGATGAAAATACGACGTTTTCATCCAAGTCGCAGATACATGTGTGCCACTTTAAACCGCGGAGAATATTGTCCATCATGCGTTCAAAGGTGGCTGGCGCGTTACACAGGCCAAGCTCATAGAGCCCGTCGGGGATGACAAAAGCTGTCTTGGGGCGATTGTCTTCAGCCATTGGAACTTGCCAGTAGCCAGATCGTAAATCAATTGAATAGAAAAATTCTGCTCCATGCAAAGTATCCAGCGCGTCGTCTATGGGTGGTAGCGGATAGTCGTCCTTTCGTGTGATCGCATTAAGGCGGCGGTAGTCCGGACAGAATCAATAGACCCGTCTTTCTTCTTGACTAAAACGACCGGGGACGCCTAAGGGCTACTGGAAGGCTGAAAGACACCCCTACAGAGTATCTCGTCGACTTGCTCATGAATACGCGGCGCTCTGAGGCGAATACACGATAAGGACGTTGGCGTTATGGGGCGTGCGTACCAGTATAGTAGTGGTGGGCAACATTTGATATACGACCCGAGAATTGCTGCTGGATGTCAAAGAAAGCTTGAAGTCGGTTCAGCAAGTCGAGGAGCTTTGCGCGTTGATCTGGAGCGAGAACACTGTCGATGGCTTTGTCGAACGCAACCAGAGGCGATGAAGAAGGCGAGGATTCAGGCGGGCTAAGGGCACTGACGCTGTCGGAGATTGCATCGGGACAGTTGGAGAGAAGCGGCGGAACGGTCACAAAATTTTCTGATTGAACAGGCTCGGCATGCCCAACGCACTCGCCACGTTGCAACGTGAGTGGCTAGAACGAGTTGTTACTAACTGCTAGTTTGGTGCGGCCACTTCGTACACAAAAGACGGCGTAGGGCAGGGGAAGAGCGTCGCGAGACGAAAAGGGAAGATGGGGTGAAGAGCGCTGTTCAATCATGAAGATAAGCACAGTTTATAGGCCCAATCGCAGCAGATGAAGACGGGATATTGGTAGCATCCGCAACTTGGCATTTGGCTTCCCCAAGAATGGTAGCGGCGGTAGGTGCAGTACATAGCGGAGAAAGCTCTACTTCGGCACGCAATGAATTACGGCGCGATTGCGACAGAAGAAGTCTCGCCCTAACATAATGTCATGAGAGCAGTCACGGAGAACGATAAAAATGACGACGTAGAGAACGTCCTGAATGGTGACTCTATCCGTGCAGGTACCGAGCGGTTTGATGTGCTGAACAGTGGCGGTGCGCAAAGGAACCCCAGAATACGGCAGAAAAACTTTTCCTAACAAGCGGCACAGTCTAACGTTAATAACCGACACAGCAGCACCAGTATCTACAAGCGCAAGAGTAGAAACATTTTCAATGGTAAGTTCGATCAAATTGTTCGGTGGCGAAGGAGGACTTTCACTTGTCGACGAAAGCGCAGTTCATGCCTGCGGAACTGCGTCTAGTGGTTTTCCGGCATTGGCGAGGTAGAGCGACGACACATCGGTGACGGCGAGCGACGACGCGGAGAGGTTGAGCGGTGGTCGTGCGAGAACTGGTCAAAATGAGACGAGGGCTGAGGTGGCGCACGGGGTGGGGACGGCTGCTGCGCGTAGGTGACCGGGCTTCGATCGAAAACATATGGGCCGGGCGATGGCGGCACAGGCGTGCAACATGGCCAGGGAGAAAGCATACAAAGCAAATGGCCGGTTGTCAGATGAGCGGCAAGGGCGTAGAATAGGTGGCGCACGGCGCTGAGTGAAAACTGCCCGCTGAGGCGAACTGTAATATGTAAAAGGCGCGTATGAGGGAGTGGTCTTGCGGTAACCTAAGCGAAAGAGAGGAGTGGGTCCGGGCGTCGGGACTGCGTCGGCATGAATGAGCGGAGCTGTGAGTGGAGCGGCATGAACAGTTGGTTGTCGAGGGGGCGGAAGTGCTTCGCCACCTTTTGGCTGAATAACGTGGCGCATGGTCGGAGCCAGGTGTAAGCTGGATTGCTGAACGTTTGGAATTAGCGATAATTGCCATGCAAATTCTTCCCGTACGAAGTCTGATTTCTTGAATAAATTTGGAGCGGACAGTGTCATCAGACATAGCCGCGAAAGTGGCTTCAGGTTGTCGAGGAACGATGCGTTGGCGACGCCGGTCGTCGTAGTTTTAACACATCGTGAAAAGATCACTTACAGTGCGGGGCTCTTTAACCATGAGAATGCTGAACACGCCTTCGTGGATGCCACTCATGATGTGGCGAATCTTCTCAACTTCAGTCATCGATGCATTGACACGATCGCACAAATCTAAAACGTATTCGATGCAGCTAGTGAAGGTTTCTCCTTTCTAGCCCGTTATACTTTGTGGCACGGGCAGAGGCTCTTTATTTTTCTTTCCTTTTGCATGCTTCAGCATAATATATGTCTGCTGATCCCCTCGCGCAAACGGTGTTCGGCGCGAAGTTCGGACAGCAGGGCGACCGAAGACATCCCCAAAGTGAGATTTGAACGAAGCCCGAGTTGGAATGTCAGCTTCGTGATTTGCGAACCACAGCTTTGCTACTTGTGTTAGGTAGAAGATAACGTTGTTGAACTTCAAGACGTCATCCCAGTTATTATGGGTGCTTACATGTTCCTGCGACAAAAACCAGTCCTCCCCGTCCTGATCGTCGGTACCGCTGAAGACCGCCTGGTCCGGCTGTCGAAGCATCCCGGAGCATGAAATAGACGGGGCCGAAGGAGCGGGGCTGGTTGTGGTGGGGCTCCAGTCAGTCATTGAGGTCGGAATTCGGCGGCTGCGGAGCTCCAGGGTTAGGAAATGAAAGAAATCCCGCGACCCACCAACTGTTAAGCGGGGATCCAGGCACTGGTATCTGGCACTGGTAGTGAGCAAGACCGGAGCAATGGTGGCTTAACTTGTAGACAGCTGTTGTTGTTGTTGTTGTTGTTGTCCGAATAATTTATGGCACATACCCAAACAGGGGGATCGGCCAAGAATTGGGTAGCAAAGATTTTGTTTTATTTTTATCATTTTTTTTATTTTTTAAGTAGACAGCTAGTCGGCAAAAGCTCCTCCTCTTTCTCAACTTCTTTCTCCGCTTATTCGGAACTTCTTCTTTACAGCAGCAATGATACTTGATCGCGTCAACTACGAATGCCCGTGGCACTCCTAAGCCCTGAATTTAAGGTAGTGACGAAAGATTGATATTGGAACTAATGAAAAGCAACTAGAATAATTGAGAACAGCATGAAATAAGTCGGACCAAGCTCGAAGTATTTGAAATCAGTCACGAATAATTTTTCGCTAAAGAAACAACGAAATCATAGATGATATTGAGCAACGGGTGCAAATCTGGAGATATCCTAGATCATGCTGCGAGTTACACGGGGATGATTAAGCAGCCTAGTAGAGATTATTGTCAACAGTATAGCAAGAATAAAAGTACTTTTCTGACAGCTGCCGCCATAAAATGGGTCACCCAAATCCTTTGGAAATGAACATATAAGTTAAAACAATATTTATTAAAAACCTAAACATAACGAAATTATGCGTCGTTCGTCGCAGCGCCTATGGTCTAGAGCCCGCAAATTTTTCGCATGCGCTGCGATGCTTGGATGATGTCGCACCTCGAAGCGTGACAGCATTCCAGTTTACTATTTTGCACCGTTTTAGTTCTGATGCAAGTAAACATTTCACAAGGTGTCACCGGGTTTTCAAGATGCGTATGGCTCGACCTTGAGTGTGACTTTGCCACACCAGGCAGCAACAGCTCACCCGTAGTCAAGCGCTGAATGAGGAGTGTATCTCGGGCTCAAACGAGGCTGCACAGGTGAAAGGAAGTGCAAACGGGAGAGATGACGCCATAAACGTGAACACGTTGTGCATCCAAATAGAAACAATGTAATCAAATAGAAACTTAGATGTTAAAACATAAACACATAATGACCAACAGATAAATGGAAATAAACCGTGCGTTCGCAAGTCTAAATCGGTCTAACATAGGTCCGAGCCTACTTTTTTGTATTCTCAATATCCAGTTTTATATTTTCCGACGTGGTATTTCCCGACGTTATATCGGCTGCGATATTGCAGTATTAATTTTTCCCTCAGCTACAACGATTTGGTGACCATGCCTAGACTGGATTACCCAGCGTGTAATCTCCATCGCGTCGTCTAGACTCTAGACGACGCGATGGAGATTCTAGAGTCTAAGTTCTAGAGATGAAGTTCTAGAGTCGGAAGTGTGTGAGATACTGGCACGCCGTTCGTAGCAGGGTTAGCAGTCCGGATAATCCGCACGCTAGAAATGGGCTGCAGGGCATAGGTTGCCCCTCCGTTACCTGGTGAAGCACTGCATCGGGCATTTTGGCTTCGAGCATACAGAAGGTTGAACTGATTTTTCGTCGTTATCTTTTGAACGATGAAGCTATTAGCTGGTGCCTCATTAATTAGTATGTTGGCCTATGCGTTTGTTATTCCTCTACATATATAGGAAGGATTAATGCCACGATTTTGATCAGACTCTGAGTATGTCCGTTGTCCTTCAAATAGTAAGCAGCTTTTGTTTACCTGCCTTCTGTGAGTGCACATAAATATCACTTACGTGAGATCCTCCAAAAACCGCTATTGGTCTCTGCGTGATACAAACCACTCGGGCGCCGTGACCCAAAGGGCCTGTTCCACTTGGGAGGGCTGTTGCTAAGCGTGAAGCAGCTCTGTTGGTGGCCAGATGAAGTGGTTGTTGCTTCTTGATGACGTTGGCAAGCAACCTAAGATGTCCTTACTAATATATTGGAACAGATATGCCTGTTGCTGCATGGGATTGAAAATCACAGCTGAAATATTTAGAGTAGGCTCA
The DNA here is from genome assembly GCF_055883805.1 of Amblyomma maculatum. Taxonomy (NCBI): domain Eukaryota; kingdom Metazoa; phylum Arthropoda; class Arachnida; order Ixodida; family Ixodidae; genus Amblyomma; species Amblyomma maculatum. The sequence goes on along the minus strand of NC_139348.1, from coordinate 56,675,672 downwards.
CGTAGCGGACAGTTACGTCACGTTTACACGAAATGTGGAACATCGACGGCTATCCGTATCTACTATTAAATGTTTTGAATTTCGTGGAGCATGCGTGCTAAAATTCAAATTCGATGCCTTACCATTCGGATTTGGTAAAGCCACGGAGACATTGTGTGCATACAGAATACGGTGTTTCGCAGCTTCGAATGAAGACTGGCCTTTACTATCACGATAATATTGTCGTCTTCTAAGACATCGCGACGCATCAGACTCGACTCAAGGTCACGCTGGAGTGTCTTTCTGACGCTAGCCTACAACAACAAATTGTTGCTTCGATGCACTTGAACTGACTATTTTGGCTGATGTGGTGTCCAAATATGTCGTTCTTTCTTACACAGCGAAATTCACAGATTTCCGAAAGCCGATACCTGTAAAAGAACTTCGCTGCTTTATTGCCCTCTGTTCCTACTTCTGTCGGCTCATCCCCAATTCCACACCCATCGGCACGCCAGTGGGGCAATTTCTCAACACTGACCAAGCTCTTTCTTAACTGTCCTCGTATTGCGACAAGGCCTTCACCCTCATGGGAGCTGTACTCACTTATCCGCCTATATTAATCCATTTTGACCCTTACGACCCCTATGAGGCGCACCCAGAACGCAGTGATGTCGGAATCGGCGTAGTTCTCGGTCAACGTAAAGCTGGAATTGATGAATACGCCGTCGCGTACACTAGGTGAGCTCTCACAACAGCGTAGATCAACTGAAACCAGACAGAAAAGAATGATTTCCAATCGTATTGGTACTCAGAAACTTCGCCTCTAGTTATAAGGCCGACCAATCGCCATTGTCCCGGATCATCACGGATGTGCAAGCTATGATCACTAAACGATCCTTCCGTCCGCATTTCTCGCTGGGATTCGTGCCTCAAAGATTTTGAGATCCGCCTTTTAGCCGCCATTCTGGCCGCCAACAGTAATACGCAGATGTTCCTTCCACTTATTTTATATCCAACCTCTTCAATCATTTCGAATTCTCCGAAGCTATTCTCTCTTCTCTTACTCTACGTCATGATATCCTAGAAGAGCAAATATTAATGGATCCCCTCTCTCCTCGCTTTCTACGTAAGCCTTCCTCGCCGTTCTCCCCTCGAGCCCTGCGCCGCCAAATATACCACCCTTTTGCCACTCGAGACAATCTTTTATACTAATCAAACTACCTTCCTGAGTGGAAATAAAAGGCGTGTGCCTCTTACTAAAGCCTATATGCTAACTCTACCTGTTACCGCGCCAGTCATCAGTGTGCACATTTCGGCATGCTGGAGACGTACGAACGGCTTCGGGTCCGATAATACTGCATAATACTGCATACTGCATTTTTCGTGCAGAAATACGTCCTATTCTGCACACCTGAGCAGCAACTTTCCCTGCACTGTCGAAAGCGGAGGACGAAGTAGAAACAGAGATTAACTGCGCGGGTCGGCAATGATATTGGCAATCATCTAGCTAACATGATAGGGCGAGGCGAAAGCCGTAAGTAGCTTTGCGCCGAAAGATGTCGCACACTGTTAATCGCAGATTTTAGGAGCCGTTTTCAGGTTGCATGAAGTTCGCTTTAATTACCGTCGCCGTCACAACCATCTGGTTCAACCAGCAGAACATCGTCGAGAACAGAACGGTAAACGCGGAGCATTGTTATAGATGAAAATTAGGTGAAATTCTAAACAGCGGACATCGAAAATCAGCCCTATAGCAAAATCTGTATCAATTTTATGCCGGATTTGGTGTACCGGCTTATTGTGCACGCTGAATTGGCATTAATCTGAGCGCAATTTTGATTGCGGAACGTTTTGTAGGCTTGACTTGCCGTGCTCTCTGAAACAAAAGCGGCCCCGGCTGGAACAAGAGCGCCTACCTATCAAACAAAACAGAGATTTAAGACAGCACGACAGCATTTTACACATTGAGAAAAATAGTGAGCCATGTCTCCACACACTGCAATTTTAAAACAGTCCTTCTGAACCACAGCTGTGCAGCCTAACTACCCCATGGCGAAGAGCCGTTAAGCTCGACATATTGCACACTATCTGGGCTAAGCCTACTGCTGCGTACTTTGTTCCTTTTTGTCGCGTATAATTTGCGGTCATAGTTCACCGACGGCCATTTAAACAAGCTAGATTTTTTTTCTTGGTATCACAAAAGGTCGCTAGTGCTCCGCAGCTCTATAAAGCGTCGCTTTGTTGTGCCGGTACATCTCAGAATATCTGAATTTGCTTGCGCTGGATGTTTTCTCATTGTCCTATTAGTCATGTAATATACAGGTATGTGGCGCAATAATACGTGTCTTATTTCCGTTTCAGCGTCATATGCGGCCAACCTTGCTTTGACGTGAAAGAATGTACTTCTGACTAATCGTATTGCAAATACTTAAAAACGCGTGGCTTCATAAGCGACTATCTGTGCATATTTCGGTGGTCACAGACGTCTTTCGGTTATATTAGAGAATATTTTGATGCGCTGCTACTAGCGAAACACTACGTTTCTCTTTGAATTTTCGTGTAACAGGCTCTGCACCCGTAGTAGAGATGAAAGTAAAGCACTAGACCGGGCAAGTCGTAGTGATTGTGTATTTGTATTGAAAGGGCGGCTCGCGTGGCAAAAAGTACAAAAGCGACATGATCTGCTTGGTGCGTATAATCTAGGGCACACATAGCCGTCTTCATAGCTTCCTGGTAATGATGAAACAAAGCGTACTCAACATATAGAGAGAGGTTGTAATGTAGGTAATCTATCTTTTCACACCTATTCAGCATGCTTCCCTACTCTTGAAACTTCATTCTGGTAGAACTTCATTGATCTGTCCGGCTTCAGTTTAGAAACATATTTACAGTTCTCGGAATCAGTTTCATATTTGACGAGTTCGTTAGTTTTAAGTTCGAAACCGCACTTGGTCTGTCCGGTAAACGTAATTCATACCAATCCGATCCGCCCTGATTAAGATTCATACCGTTCCAGCACTTCAGGTGTTTAGAAGCATACAGAAAATTCGTTCCGCAATCAGCTCTATACTAGATCTGTCCGCTCAGTGTGACGTGCACCCCGGAAATGATTCGCCCGGGTATTAGTTTCATACTTAGACAGGTCCTCCTGGATTGAGATCCGTACCGGACACGGAATGGATATCAATCCGGACATGGCCGGTCGGTTACAAACTCAATACCAGACTGTCTCTCTGGTTCGAAATTTATAGCAGTCCGGTATAATCATGCTTAAACTTTACACACAGCGGCTCACACCGTTATGTGATGTACTTAGCACGACACAGGTCAGGTGAAAACAGGTTTGGTGCAATACAGTATTTTTAAAGGGACGGTAGAGCATAATTGCATCAAGTTAACACTGAGGGATAAAGGGGTCATTACAGATAACATTTGAGCTTAAACTGATTATTGCATCTCAATCTAAGCATCTAAATTATATTATCCCAACATTTGAGCCCATGCGGGCAGTAAACGTTTTTTAAAATGAACATTTTAATAAATCGAAAGCAGCTTCCTGGTAGGGCAATCGTTGGCCGCTGACGTCACGGCATATTATCGCAGTGTCGTCTGTTATTCGCCGATATGGCTGCATTTTGCATGCACGCCGTGGGCGGTGGCCGCTGAGGGCGTTTTTTCGCCAAAAACATTTAATTTGCACGCTCTCGTTTTTCTTTGAGAAGTCTTCACTTCAGTGATCCCTGAATGCCTGGACTTGTTATTCGGCTGCCGTGTAGAGATTGTCGAGGTGGCCGAAATCGATGGGGTCATAGTGTTTGTTTAGGCATATAATCAGAAGCGTATTATTCGCACGTTAGGAGAATTCGCTTGTTTTAGCAACAAGCGCTCATGAACGTAAAATGACATTTCCATTCACTTCCGCCGTGTGCGCCGCGAAAGGGGGGATTAGTTACTGTTTTATAGCTGATTGCTCAGCTATCGCCCGTCCCTCTTTCAATCCAAAAACTATAAGGAAATCCCAAACAAGCATACAATGAGGCGAGATCACAGCTTGCGATATTAAAAGAGCAGACAAATCTTTTGAACGAACCGGTGCCTCATGACTTGCTGTTAAATTGGCGTTTTAGTCAAACTTAATTGTTTTCATCTAGTAAAGCATCTTTACAAACCTATGTTCAGTCTGGCCACGGCCAGCCCACGAATGCATTCGCCGCCGCCGCCGCTTCAGCCCCGTCATCGCGAACAAGGGCCTTCCAACCACCGCCTCCCTTCTCCCGCAGCCGCACGTGCGCGACTGCGACAGTCTCCCGAGCCTAACCTAGCGTCTTTCTAGCGCTTGTCCAGCAAACGAATCGTGAGTGCTTCACCGTAAATATACACCATTTAGCACTTAGTGTGTGAGCCCGGAACTCTCGCGCATGTGCGTCGATTCGCGTATTACGACCACGCCCCTGCGTGTTTATTTACATAGCTTTTGTAAACGGCTTATATGCTCCCTGGTAGTACATAATGTGGGGCGCCAGTAGGTCCGATGTAGGCAAGTGGGGCTGGGGCAACCGTCATCAAACCTGCATCGGTCCCCGATGGAGCAAAAGAGGGCAAGCCCCTGTTCCTCCTGCATGGGTCCGATAGCGGCGTTGTTCGGGCTAATTCAGACCACATTCCTGCATCCAGACCACAAGGGTCCCTTGTCGAATATTTGACGGCAATTCCACCTAAATGTGGGCTGTTTTTGGGAAAGATCTCATGGATCCGAAATGAGGCAGCCCCTATTAAATCTTAGTGGGACATACATCGGCCGTAGGGAAGCAAATAAAATTGGCATGCCCCATGCTGCCCCAATCGGCCCCTTGTATGTTACATGAGGGCAGGAAAAATATAAATAAGAGCTCAATTTCGGCAAGCCTACGTGAAGCCAAAATGAAGCAGCCTTAGCTAATCCGCTTTAGGTCCCACATAGGATGTAATGGGGCTGGAAGGCGGGCGTGCTCGCATGGTACAAAAATAGGTCCCTTGTGGGGAATGTGAAGGCACGTGGGCTCTTGGTTCAAAAACAACACCCAGCTCAATTGGGACTGACTACACAAAACTGCTTTATATCCCACTTGGACCGTAATGGGGCTGGAAGGTGGGCGGGCCCGCATGATATCAGTCAGTCGCTTGTGGGGAATTTGAAGGCACGTGCAAGGCCAAGTGGGCTTGAGGTTCAAAAACAACACCCAGCCCAGTTGGGGCTGTCCACACAAAGCCGCTGTAGATCCCACATCGGCCGTAATGGGGCTAGAAGTCTTGCGTGCAGGTGTGTAATCCTTTTTTTTTTTTCAACCTTTATTTGTATTAGATGGTGCCCTACATAACTATTATAGATGATTTGTATAACAGTTGTTGCCATGTTTAGTCGGTTAGGAATATTACATGACTTTAGTTTTCGCGCTCATGCAAATTGCGCTAAAATACTGAAACATACTGATTGCTAACTGTTGCTTCTTATGTGGTTTGTATGGACAGCCTGCAACTCTCAGCACAATATTACTGTTCAGAACACGCATCTTCATAGCTGAATAAAATGTACATGAAGTCATTTAGGCGTTTCGAGTATGAATTTCAACGTTTTGAGCATGCTCCCTCAACCGGTCATTGACACCGCTTGTCAATGAGCGGTTGAGGGAACATGCTCGAAACGTTGAAATTAAAAATGAAAACGCCAACCTTGTGCGGCACATTGCTTCTTGTAAGTATAGGGCAGGATTTGGGAAGACGACGATTCTGAGCAAAAGTGGGAATTATAAGGCAAGACTTCTATTAGAGGCATATCATATAGATAAGCTATCCGATCGTTGTGTTAGCGATAAATCTGCACACACGCACTCGGCGGAATGTGCCTTTCTAGACATGTTTTTTTGTTGACTGCTACTGTTTTATCTGCCCCCTTTTGCGCATGCTCGATTTTTTCATACATAAGCTGTGTACTTCGGCTTGAATAAAGAGTTGGTAGTTAGCGCTCATCAAACGTCTTATGCGTTCTTCTTTGTCCTTTGTGTTCTTTTTTTGCGCTAAATTTTTTACTTAATGGATCACAAACTAGCCCGGCAACATGCTCTCCTCAACGCACCTTGCGAACAAACTTCATCCGCCTCATCTTGGATGAGTCGACCCGTAGCATGGCCCCCGGGCGCAGACGCCCCGTCGCGGTGCTTATTTTAGTGACTGTCAAAACATTTTAGCTAGTAGCACCAAAGGCGCGAGACGTGCATAATATCGGAGGGTGGGTTACGGGAAGTGCACTCTGGGAAGAGAGGATCGATCCCGTAAAAAGGCGGTGATTGGGCGCATCACATGATACGGGCTCACATAATGAGAAAAAGCTTTTCCGAGAGCCCAATACAGCGAGAAGGCACCTAGAGCAATACAAGTGACCTATGTAAGAAGAAGCTGTCAAGGGGCGATTGATGTAGTGCTCTTGCGAGGCTCGCAAGCGGAAACGAGAGTTGGAGAGCATGGCCGACAAAAGAAATGGCTTCACGGGTGCATTCAGAATGTGGGGTACCAGATGTTGAAAACAATGTGTTAAGCGGCAGTTGAAGCTCACTGCCGTGCAAAAGGTAAAACAGAGAGTATCCGCTGGTGTTGTGGCGGGATGAGTTAACCCAAAATTAATGTATGGGAAGGCGACATCTCGGTCACGGTTATCAGAGGAGAGTTACATTGTGAGCATGTCAGTGTGAGTGCGATTGAGTCACGCAGTGAGGCCATTATTTTGTGGGTGGTAAGCGGTCGTCAGCTCGTGTTTAGCTGAGCACGTGCTAATAATGTCGTCCACAAATGCTGACAGGAAGGTGTGTCTACGGTCAGTGAGCACTTTGTGAGGAGCACCATGATGAATATTAGGGTATGGAAGGAGAAAGTCGGCGACATCAGTGACAGCGTCGTGGGGAGCGTGCGCGTTATCGCGTACTGGGTAGCATAATCTGTAGCTACTTTAACCCATCTATTTCCGGAAGTGGGCTCAGGAAATGGGCCGAGAAGGTCTTGGCCGACTAGGAAGAATGGCTCCGGAGAGATGTTGATGGGCTGAAGAAAGCCAACGGGAGAATATGCAGGCCGCTTGCGACGCTTTCACTCATCTCAAGCGCCAACGTATCGGCGCACTGAGCTGTAAAGGCCTGTCCAGAAGCGACGATGGATGCGGTCGTACGTACGAGTAACGACTAGATGGCCAGTTGTCGGAAGATCATGGAGTTCGTGGAAAAAGACTGTTCGTAAGTGATTGAGGGCGACTAGAAGAAGCTCAAGATCAGTGGGCTGGAGTTTGTGGCTTTATAAAATGTCGTCAATAAGATGAAAACGGTTCAGTGAAAGGTCGGTTTGTGCGAATGTTAGTTGATTAATAATGAAGAGAAGCTCCGCATCTCGACGCTGTTCTTCACCAATGGCTGTAACCGGGGACAGAAAGAACAGGTAAATGGCGCTTACACTCGTAGAAGTATCTGTGTGGGCAGCAGAAGAACAGAAGAGGCAGCCGGTACTATTGTGCAACTGGCCGGAATCACAGCGTACCCATATTCTTGGAGTCGTAGCGTGCAGCACTCGAGGTGACCAATAGGATCCTTCAGAACAGCAAGCAAGAACAGTGCGTGATGATATGTGAGAACTGTGAATTGCCTGCCATATAGGTAAAGTCGAAATGTCCCAACAGCCCAGGCGAGGGCCAAGCGCTCTCGTTCGGAAATGCAGTTCTTCTCTGAATGGGATAGGAGGTGGCTGGCAGAGACAATTAGACGAAAAGTGCCAGATTGCTGCTGGGAAAGGGTGCCCAATGCTATGGCCACTGGCATCAGTGCGGACTTCTGTGCGAGCTGACACATCAAAGTGTGCCAAGACCAGGTGCGGTGGTAAGCGTTCTTTTAGCTGAGTAAAGGCTTGCTCTTGGTATGGCACCAAGACAAAAATCAACCTTTTTAAGATCTGTGAGCGGCTGAGCAATGTCGGCAAAATCTTGAATGAACTTGCGGAATTAGGAACAAATGCCCAAAATCTTCAGACGTCATTGTTCGAACGGGGCACAGGGAAGTCCTTTACTGCTCGGATCTTGTCTGGATAGGGAAAAACCCCCAGAATCGACCACATGGCCTAGTATATTGAGCTGACCACGGGCGAAAGGGTAATTTGAGGAGTTAAGCTGTAGCCCGGCATGGTCGAAGAGTGAATGAACTTTAAAGAGATCTGCCATGTGAGACGTTGGCGTGGGTGAAAACATAATTACATTGTCTAAATGGCACAGCCAAGTGGACCATTTAAATCCTTGCATGAAGGAGTCTATCATGTGTTCGAAAGTGGCTGAGGTGTTACACAATCCAAAATGCAGAACCTTAATCTGATATAGGTCATCTGGATTTAAAACGATGTGTCCTCCTGGTCCTGCTCATCTAGAGGAATTCGCCAATAGCCAGATCGTAGTTCAGTGGAGGACAATAACTTGGCTCCGTAGAGGCAATCCAAAGGATGTTAGATTCGAGGAAGCCGATAGACTTTTTTATTCGAGATCTTATTCAGGTGATAGTAATAAAAACAGAAGCGGCATGGCCCATTTGCTTTTTGACCAATACGACGGGCGAAGTCCAGAGACTTTCAGAGGGCTGAAGAATATTCTTCGCCAGCGTTTTTGCCACTTCCGCCTGGATTACCTGTCGTTCTTCATGCGAGACCTTGCAGGTCGCTAGAGGATAGGAGCGTCGCCGGTATCTCTGCGGTGCGTGATGGTAATAGCTTGGTCGAGGGCGCTGTTATGCAGGTCGAAGATGTCGGAACAGGTTTTGACAGACGGTAGCAGCTGACAAGATTAGGCAAGGAGAAAATCGGAAGGCATCGATGCCATGATCGTGTCACTCTAAGTAGGATCTTTGACAAGGTCTGCAGTAGCTGGAGCATGGTCAGTGACCAATGGGGCTACTTGACAGGAGCCGAGAGAACGTCACCACGCAAATGCCAGGTGGAAGCATTGGGCCGAATAGATGAAATAGATCAACGGCAGCGGCACAGTGCTTCCCTTGAGGGCAGCTACGGTAAGGAGCAAATGCAACATTGCGGGGCCGCAAGAGATCAGACATAGGCGCAACTATGTAGTCACCATCGGAGCAAGGTGAGGTAGAACGCAAGGCAACGAATGAGATGGCTAGTGAGAGCGGGTGAACTTGGTCAGGCGAATGCAGCCGGGGAGAAGAACGCAAGGTTACAGGATCGATAATTGGGAGATCAAGGTGTAGGATGGCTTGCGAGCAGGCGATCAGGCCAGCTTGTTCTTATAGGAAATGTAGAACACGGATTAAGTCATGGTCAGAAGGGGTCAAAACAGCGAACTGCACTAGAAAGCCATGGCCAGCAACACAAGCGTGAGGAGTGCAGAGTGCGCCAACACCAGCTCTTACGCCATCCGCGACACACATCCGAGGCCGAGCCGGCATGAGACCTTTAAGTAAATGGCGACGAAGGTTTGCACTGAAGACAGAGATTTGTGCTCCAGTTTCTACAAGCGCACGCACGTGAACACCATCATCACAAATGTCTAGTTGGCTCAAGCTGTAGCTCTGTCAAGAATTCGTGGGCCTGGTCAAGGATACAGCGTCAACTCCGACAGCTGCATCAGCTTCTTTTCTAAGTCAGATCGGCCGTATGAGGTTGCAGCCGAGGATCGAGAGGGCTGCGGGGATTGAAAACGACGGGCTCGTGGAGGTGAACAGCGGGATGAACGACGTCATCGGCCATTGGCCGACAACGTTGGCCGAATCTGATTGGTCACCTGTGGTAATCATTGGACGAATCTGATTAGTCAGGCAGTGGTCGGGGCGGCATATTGAGGGCATATCCGGAAGGTAGTCATAGGAAAACTCAGTGCGAGGAGTAAGAGACCATCTCGCGGTAATGCCGGCAAGTGTGGTCGACACCAAAACAGTTGAAACAAATGAAGCGAGGTTTATTTCTTTTCTTATATTTCTTTACCTCCCGATTTAGCCGGACAACGTACACGACAACTTGCTGTGTACAAACAACGTTCATTTTGCATTATCTACAAGCTAAGAAAGGCTCCATTTCTTCAGGGTGAGGCCTCTATGCCCGGAACCCGACTCGCATCTCCCTGGTCGCCTTGTTCTTTCAAAGTCGTTTGTGTCTTTTTCTTCCTCCTCTCCGGGTCCTCTTCGCAGCTGCCTGCGAGCACTGTATCTGCGCTCGAGGCCCCGCTCGGTTCTCGGAAGACGCGCGGCCGGCCCGAATATTCGCCGCTGCTCGGAGGCGTGGACCGCGGCCAGGGATGCCACCCCCCACGGGGCCGCTCGCACAGCGGGGCGCGCGTTCGCCTCCCTCTTCGCCGTCCACGAGGTGTCGGCTCGCAGTCTCCATCTGCGCTGGGTTGGCGTTCGTCCGTGGCCATAAAACTGCACCGCTCGCGCACGACGCACAAACACGAGTCGTCCCCGGCATCCGTTGACATACCCGGTTTGGGGAATCCGTCCACGACATCTCCCTTCCAAGTGTGCTGCATACCTTCTTGTCATGCAGCACACAAAACAAACACACACACACCGACGCACGCACACAGCCGCACAAGCCAACGCGCCGCGGGCCCAGAGCCGAAGCAGCACCCCCTGCTCCTGCCCGGGGACACGGGCCGTCAAAGCCTGAGGGCATCCACATACAGGCAAACACCGCTACAGCCCTCCGAATAATAACGACCCCCGTCCCCCCGGAGCTTCTAGTTGGCAGCTACTAGTCGCGACATGGCGTCGGCATTGGAATTTTTGACCCCCTTTTTGTGCTCTACCCTAATGTCGAATCTTTGCAGAGCGAGTGCCCAGCGAGTGAGCTTGGCGTGGTGCGGACTGCTGAGGGTCAGGTATTTGAGCGGATTATGGTCCGTCATAACCCGAAATTGTGCGCCGCACAGCCAGACTTCAAGTCGCCCTAGGGCAGAAATGATGGCATACGCTTCCTTTTTAATTGTCGCGCGAGTCTGAGCGGGACTAAGCTTTTTCTCAAGAATGCGATGGGTTGTTCGCGCCCTTCGCTATCACACTGGGCAAGACAGGCTCCCACCGCGTAGTCCGAAGCATCTGTCGCGAGCACGAATTCTCTACTGAGATCAGGTGCATATAACGAGGAAGCGCTTTTCAGGCAATTTTCGACTGCTTTGAACGCGGCCTGCGCCTCGTCATTCCATGGGAGCTGCGGTGGTGTGCATCTGTTGGTTAGGTCTGCTAACAGCAGCACTACTCGAGAATAGTTAGGGACGTACTGTCGGTAATAGTTGGCCAAGCCGAGAAAGCTCCTGAGCTGCTTTTTGTCTCGGGCCTCGGCGTCTCATCTATTGCCTGGACCTTTTCCGGGTTCGCGCTATGCTTCCCAGATCCAACAATATGCCCTAAAAATTCAACTTCTCGTCTTGCAAAACGCCATTTGTCTGCGTTCACGGTGAATCCGGCAGCTGAAATCGAGGCAAGCACCACCTGAACGTAAACCAAGTACTTCTCCCAAATCTCTGAATAATTGCCAAGTCATCTATGTAGGCGCATGCGTAATCGCGGTGCGGCGCCAGTACCTGGTTAATGACACTTTGAAACGTATAGCTCGCATTTGGGAGACCGAAGGGCATGACCCTCCATGCGTACGCCGTGAGTGAACAGCAGCTCGGAAGGCATGCTCATCGGAAACGCGTCCTGTTCTGTTATCGCGTTCAGTTTCCGATAATCGCAGCACAGGCGCAGGCCTCCATCCTTTTCCGCGACGAAAACCACTGGGTGCGCGTGTGGGCGCTCTACGGGCTATATCAATCGCCACTCCAGGAACTGATCCACCTGCCGCTTGACTTTCTTTCGATACGCCATCGGTACCTTATACGCACGACCTGCTCATGGCTCAGCACCTTCCTTCAGCGTGATTTTATGCGCTCCTAGGGTGCATTTTCCGGGCTTGCTACTCAAAACTTGCTTATCTCAATAAGCGCCACCAGCTCCCGGCGTTGCGGTTTATTCAGATGTTCGAGAGCTCCGGGAGAGAGCGCGTCTCCCGGTGCTGTGCAGCTGGAGAACATTGGCATGTCGCCAAACTCTGGGTCACCCTCAAAAATCAGTCCCACAACACTCACCCGCGCGTGATGCGCTCTGAGCTTGTTTGCATGCACGGTCCGACGCGCGCGGTTATCGAACTCATTCAAGTAACTGTACGGGCGTGTCTTCTGCACCACCGTCGCGGGGCCCATCCATTTAGACATCAGCCTTCCGTCGCCATTCTTTTCTAGCCACAGCACCTGCTGCCCTTCAGTGGACTGTTTGTCACTGGTATGCAAGTTATAATGTCCGGCGTACCTGCGCTGCGCTACGTAGGTGTTATCCCCTGCCTTCGCATTTACTTCCGCTAGCTTTTCGCGCAAAGCCGACAGGTACTCTACCGCAGGTGCTGCTAGGGAATCCGGCACCACCCAATCTCCGGTCCACGTCTTCATCTGAAGAATGGATAGGGGTCCAGTTGGCATTCTGTCATACATTAGCTCAAAAGATGACCGCCCTGTTTTCTCATTTGGAACTTCTCTTTACGCCAATAGCAAAAATGGTACAAGCTTGTCCCAATCCCGTCCGTGCTCCTGAACGATGCGGAAGAGCATGGGCTTGAAAGTCGCATTCCATCGCTCAGCCAGCCCATTGCTTTGAGGATGGTCAGGCGTGGAAAACCTCGGACAAGCTCCTATTTTTTAGGAGCTCTTGCGTAAGGCCTGCAGTAAAGTTTGTGCCCTGGTCGCAATAGACTGTTTCGGGAACTCCTAGGCGCGAAAATATTGCAAAAGAGCGTCGCATGTGGCCTTGGCAGTCAGTGCTTTTACACACACCACCTCGGGCCAACGCGTGTTTGCATCTACCACACAAAGCGCATAGCGATGCCCTCGCGCTGACGGAGGATCTATAGGACCTGTGCAGTCAATATTTATCACCTCAAATGCGGCCTCTGGTCTAGCGATCGCCGCTATCGGCACTCAATCTACTGTGCGTGCAGGTGACTTCACTCGGCTCGAGTGGCCCGAACGGTAGTATTCCTTCACGTCGCGCATCACTCCAGGCCAGTAAAAGGAAAGCTTATACGCTGCAGAGTCTTGTGTTCGCCGAGATGTCCTGCGCATGCAGAATCATGTGCCAATTTCAGAACCTCTGAGCGGTGTTTCATAGGGATAACAAGCTGGCTGCACCGGTACCCGGGGACAGGCTCCTGGTGGACGAGAAGCTCGTCCCGCACTGTCATACCATGCGATCCCTCTCTAGTCTCAGCCCAAGTTTCACTCAGTAATTGGTCTGCAATTTGCGCCTCGCGAAACAGGTGCCGCTTTGTCGGCACTACAATGGGTTGAACCTCACTGTGATCTGCTGTCACTGCACATGCTAAAGTCTCCTCAACCCGGTCCTCACTCTCATCACTTTGTACGTATGAAGTTGCAGCTTCTTCCTCTGTAGCCTGCACACGATCATCAAGAAGGTGGTCGTAGTCGTCAGGCGTGATTAGTGCGTTTATCCCAGGTAACAGCTCTGTCAGTGACTGCGCAAAATATGCCCCGCTCTGAAGGGTAGAATGACACGAGCGGTGCACCCTGAGCTGACACAAGTGGATCGTACGCTAGCTCCGCGACGACCTGTTTCCCAAAAGCGCAAGTGAGCTTTATTGTGGACCCAGTGCATTTTTATCGCGGCTGGAGTGGCCTACGGAGCTGGCATGTCTGCCCCTGAATCAATGCGTGCACTGTTGGGACTGCCGCTACTCTGCAAGGACACCTGTCCTGAGTTCGCATTCTCGCTGGCGGGCTGTAATTCAGCTCAGCTCTGCAATACATGGGATAGATACTCGGGCGACAACCGATTTCTAATCTGTACGCCCACCCCTCACCTCTGGCTTTCCCGCGGTGTGCGTTTTTGGGCAAACTTTAGCCAGGTGTCCGCGGCCATGACAGTTAAAGCACTGTCTTCTCACACGATGTTCTGCGTTGTCCTGCCTAGCCTGAGCTGCGCTACTCTGTTTTAGCTCAATTGGCTCCTTCTCCTTCGTCGATGCGCTCGCTGCTGGCTTAAACCTTCGGCTCTCGTCAAAGTTCTCCGCCAGCTTCACGACCTCGCCAGGTTTCAAGAAGCCTGGCTTGTCATTGAGGGCGATATGAGCTCTCGCTTCCGCACTCACGGCTTCTTTCAATCGATCCGAGATGGTTAGTTGGTTGAGCGCCTCGAGAGAAATTACCTGGCAGCTGTGAAGGCAGTACTCAAGGTAGTTTTCTAGACGCACCGCAAACTGCTCCCATGTCTCCTTTGCGCCTTTGCACGCGGATGAGAGTAGACGCTTGTGTTCGGCAGCTGTTAGCCTCAAGCCGTCTAAAATTTTGCTTTTCAGGACCGCGTACTCGTTCCGCTCCTCGGCAGACAAACGCGTGAGCACCCCGCGTGCCCAGTCCCTCAATCGGGGCAAAACTAGCCCAGCCCACCACTGGGTCGGAACTTCGTACGACGCCAGTGTGGCCTATACGTCTTCGAACCACCCTGGCACTAGGACTTCTTGAAGCGGCATCGGTGCGAGGACTATGTTCAAAAGGTTTGCGAATTTTAACCTTCTGTCCTCATCCGTTCTCCCGTTTGCTTCCGCGCTAGCGCCAAGCCCGTTCACTGCTGCACCATGATTGGAGCTCAGTGCTACGTTCTCCAGTGCCAATCGTTCTCTTTCTACATTGAATTCCGCAATTCGTAATTGCATCTCCAGCTCTGTCATTTGCTGCCCCGACGCCATAACTGTAGGAGGAACAGTCGCACTTTCCTTCGCGGCTGCCAACTCTACGCTTCCCGCCCCGTATTTCATCTCTCCCTGTTTGTTCCTATCGCTCCTCAAAAGACAAGGCTTTGACATAAGCACGAGTGGGACAGAAACAGAAAGGTACTCGCCTTGCTACCATAGCTCCGCTTTACGAGGCTTTCGGTGCCCCAGCATGCATGAACTAGCAGGGAAGTTTGTCGTTGCGCCGTCTGGTCCTGATCAAGGACTCGCCTCCTTCACCAGCGTTGCCTTTGCCGAATCCCGCTTCTTCCTCACTGGGAGATGGATTGGCCTGTTGGTCAGCGTCCGAGATGCGTGCGTCTTCACAACCTTTTTTTTTTTTGTCTCCGTAGCATGGCCGGTCTGCTTCAATCGGGATTTTTGTCGATTGCGCCAGTTACGCTTACCTCAAACGAAGCGAGGTTCTTTTCTTTTCTTATAATTCTTCACCTCCAGATTTAGCCGAACCACGTACATGACAACTTGCTATGCACAAACAACGTTTATTTTACATTATTTACAAGCTAAGAAAGGCTGCATGTCTTCAGGGTGAGGCCTCTCTGCACGAAACCCGACTCGCATCTCCCTGGTCGCCTAGTTCTTTCAAAGTCGCTTGTGTTTTTTCTTCCTCCTCTCCGGGTCCTCCTCGCAGCTGACTGCGACCACTGTATCTGCGCTCCAGGCCCCGCTCGGTTCTCGGAAGACGTGCGGCCGGCCCGAATATCCGCCGCTTCTCCGAGGCGTGGACCACGGCCAGCGATGCCACCCCCCACGAGGCCACTCGCACAGCGGCGCGCGCGTTCGCCTCCCTCTTCGCCGTCCTCGAGGTGTCGGCCTGCAGTCTCCCTTTGCGCTCAGTTGGTGTTCGCCCGTGGCCATAAAACTGAACCGCTCGGGCACGACGCACAAACACGGGTCGTCCCCGGCTTCCGTTCACAAACACGGTTCGGGGAATTCGTCCACGACAGTTGTGATAATTACTGCATCAAACAGCCCATGGGCATGAAAATTATTAGCCTTATATTTCGTTTGGGTTTAACTTGTCGGGGAACCCGTCCACAACAGTTGTGATAATTACTGCATCAAACAGCCCATGGGCGTCAAAATTATTAGCCTTATATTTCGTTTGGGTTTAACTTGTTGTCTAGCTTCCACAAATTGTTTTAAAAGCCGACAAAGTTTCCTGCTCTGAAGACTTTGGTTTACTGATCCTGATTCTGGCGGGGCTTCGCTGTAGGCTAATGTTGTGAAAGAAATTATGTTTTAACGTTTTAGTTTCCGCTTGAAGCTTCCTGGGCGGGGCATGTAAATGAGGTAGCGTGCGGCGGAGAATGCTAAAACTGCCAAGAGCTAAATGGCTGTCTTCTTTTTCTCGCCTTCGTCACTGAAGACCAGAACTACGGCGTAGCGCCAGCACTGAAGAAAACAATCGTGACCGATAATGAGACGTTTCATCTTAAGATTAGTGTTTCGTGAAGGAGGGCATAAGTTTACCACAAAATACGGACATGGTGAATGCAAGTCTGGATGTAAGCATTGGCAGACATAAAAAATGCCTAAATGTATAAATGCCTTGTCAGGCTACTGACGTAGTTCCTTTCACCTAAAACACTCAATATCTGGCAAATTGTAAAACAGAACGCAGGATGCCATTTCTGTGCACACAGCATCAGACGTGCTGCGGTAAAAATATATCCCCTCAGCATCGGACTGCAATTAGAAACACTAAATCTTTTCGCACTTATTATGACCGTCTTACTACACCGACGAACTGATTAGATTACATAGGAGTATATTCCCAATGTGCTAGGGCGCTCGACTTGTAAGCTGTGAGAAAGGAGTTCGATTCTGACAGCGGTCGTCGCGTTTCAACGGAGGCGTAATGGAAGATTGCCGTGTATTGTTCTATGTACGCGCAGGTCAACTTACCCCATGTGGTTCAAATGAATACGAGAGCCCTCCACTACAGCAACCCTACAGCATCAACGGCTTGAAAACATCAAACCTAGTAGCTTAAGGTAATTTCAATAAATTTTAAAGAATGAAGACATAACCGAGAATATTGCACCGAAATTGATGATGCCAAAAACATCAAACCTCGTAGCTAAAATTAGTAACGACATGTTTTCAAGAGGACGTGCTTAATTCAGAATATTTGCTGAGAACTTTCATTTAGAATCATGCTAAATGATTTGCTTAATCGAAATGTACTGTCAAGACGATGCGTGTCACAGAAACAAAAAGTTATAGCGAATATTCGGAATATATATATATATATATATATATATATATATATATATATATATATATATATATATATATATATATATATATATATATATATATATATATATATACTGTATTACAGAGCTACGTGTCTTTGAAGCCGTTTTACTACACTAGTGTGAACTCCGAGAAATCACGCCGTGTTAGAGCAAAAAAAAGTGACATAATTTCTAAATTTCCTTTGCAGAATCTAATACTTTTATTTAGATTACATCGCCCAGGATTGCATCCCAGGTGGTCGAAATTACTCCGTAGCCCTCCACTACGGCTCCCCTTTCTCTCTTTCCACTTTCACACCCACCTTCCTCCCTTCCCTTACGGCGCGGTTCGGGTGTCCACAGAGCAAGTGTGACAGTTACTGCGCCTTTCCCTTCCTGTGAACCAATTTAACTTAACTTTAGTACCTAAAGTTCAATCACAGCGACAATGATCAACGCAAATAAGACGTTGAAGAAATGCATTACATAAGTGAAGAAAATTCGAAACTTACCAGTCAACATCACCTCCTGTAGCATCTTTGCATGAAATCCTCTTTTTGGCTTGAGCGAACGTTTTCGGAGCGTTTATCAGCACCCCTATAAGGAATGTAGTCACAAGCGAGGGACATCGATGCATGATGATGGTACAAGGCGCTGGCTTCGACCATCTCAGATTTAGTATTCACAGAGCTTTTTATAAAGTTTCCCCACAACTGGACTTTTAGAGAAGGGCAATAGAAACCGAAAATGTCAGTGTCTGCACACTGCAGCTTATTGGCATTTTGCGAACGCTTAATTTCGTTACCCAGCTTTAGTGATGTGCATATATTTTATGACCAACTTCGCTTGTCTGAGATGCCCTACAGTGATGTGCTCGCGGAAATCGCCAACTTATAAAGTTAAAATCTCGACAAATTCCCTAAAAAGAAGCTTTACTTATCTTTCACACTGTCATTTCAACGTACGAAGAGAAGAACCGCTGATTTTGACGTTAAAATAACAGTCCAGCAGGGCATTGTCCACTTAAATTGTCCTATTTTGACATTTAAAAAAGGATAATGAGTAGAGTGACGTCTTCCTGAGTATGGCGTTTCCCTTTTACATATATGGACACATACAGACATTGCTTAAACCCATAACAAATACTCGAATGTACAGCCATGCTGAAAATATTATGGGTTATTACTGCGCAAACTCTGCGTGGTTGTCTGCATGCATAATTGCGTGCGCTGCGCACTCTATTGGTGAGAGCACACGCAGAGCTCCAGATTGCTTACCGCAAGAACAGCAGGGTGCCATCGGTGCGGTCTTTAAGAGGCGCCTTACAATGGGGACGCCGTGATGGCATTGATGATACTATGCATGGCTTCAAGGCCTTTACATCACTCCACGTGTCTGTATGGCAAGCAATACGAATATCCCGCTTTTAGGCCGTGCGAAAGAGTGCAATGGGCGTCTGCTGTTGTCTAGTTTGAGTGCATGTTTCACTGAACTGATAGAGCCTTTGAACCGTGCCCTATAATTCATTGGTATTTCAGCGTTGCACATGGGTTTCTACAATAACCAGAAAGTCAATGGAGAAGTGCAGGGAAAATTCTGAGGATTTCTAAGGACTTCATGTAGTGTAAACGCACACTCCTGTTCAAGGCTCTACCAGCAGGGCTAAGGAATAATATAAATCCTGCTTACTTTCAAAAATAATATGCAATCGTGCGTGTACCATTTATTGGCTGCATTCACAATATTGCGGAAAGCTTTACATTAGCAGTGCCCCTTTTATAAACACATCTGATACCACCGTTTCGAAAGTGCACGAGTTTAACTTAAGGGTAAAGTAATTTATTCGGTGCAACATCAGTGAGCAAGAGCTTGCAGAGAGCTGAAATTCTCTGTCGACGGTTATCGAGAGTGACTACTGATCTGAAGAAGCTGTGCTACTTCTCTAGTCACTGACTAGAGAAGTAGCACAGCTCCTTCAGATCTGAGTGCAACAAAAAATCGTGATAGTGGGTTTTCCGCCGTCGCAGTTACCTTCAGACATATATTTTCAGCATAGTGATTACAGCAATCAGCCAAATTTACCGAATGTAGGTGGCACTCCACGTATAACAGGCACATTTGAGGCGTAAATGCTTCATCTAGTCATAAAACTTTTGCCAAAGTTTCACATTCGTGAGCTCTGGCCGCTAGACGTGCCTTTAGGCACAGAAGTGCAATTTGCGCTCGTGAAGCTGCCGGCGGCCTTGAATTTCGGGGAGCAACTACGTCTAACCGTTCAAAAACTCTCGCGTTTGTGCAAGTTAAAGTCATAACGTGTTCTAAAAATTAGGTTTCAAATTATATTCGTCGCTTCCATTAGTGAATTGCAGGAGAAGAATAACGCCAGCAATACAGGAAAGCCTCGATTCAGTTAAATCTAAGCATGACAATTATTCCGTCGTTTTCATAATACAAACATATAAATAATGAATTCCAATAGATGACTGCACACGTTTAAACCCGAATTCAGAAAAGCACCTAGACTCTACACACCACGTCTGCTCCTTGGCGTGAACAAATAGGCCACTTTTCACTAAATGCTTCATTGGGATTCACGAAGCCCCTCGCTTTTCCCCGCAGCAAGGTCTCCTTTGGAAATCTCATTCATCTCGGGATAGCGGAAATGGCTCATGTGCACAAGGTTAATTGCTATATTCACAATCATGCCTTCGCTCAAAACTTTTCAGTATACAAGCCTAGAGCCACGTTTTTCGTTTTAGAAACGAACTTCCACTCGAATAGCTCTTCACATAAATGAGACGTGGCCCGGTGATTTGGACATCCGTCTCGGCTGCAGGAGGTGGCTCGTTCGTAACCCGCCGACGGACACCCACCGGCAAAAATGGTTACAAACGTCCCCCGGCCCGGCGCCCGACTCGCACATGGTTATGTGCTTGGAAGAGCGCGTCGAAAGACGTAAAGGTTCACTGTCTCTGATGAAGTTCACTTATCAAAGAATCACTATCGTCCTGAGCTATTCCGAATTTCCGGCTATCTGACTATGCGAGGGTAAAAAAAACACTCGAGTTTTCTTCAGAATTTTGAACTTGCAATGACGCTACCTTTGCCGTTGCTCGACCTTCATTTCGCTGGCAAAGACAGGGGAGATCGCAGCATTCGCTGCCTATGTGAATTTTGTTCTACCGCCTAGCAGGCTTTGCAAAAAAGTGGATAGAAGAGAATGCACAGAACCGCTCTGTAAATATTATTTATTCTTAAGCTATTATCTAAATCGCATATCGGCTATGTGAGAGCCCCCATCCTTTCGACACGCTATTTCTGGTGCATTATCTTTCTCTGGATGCGAATGTGGCAGCCTCTTTGAGACCCTGCAGCTGACGCCAGCCATGGTTAACCGTCGTCATTACCCAACCCCTATGCTGTCATTGATCATCTCTTTATGCGCTTGAGGTGCTGCCACATTTCAAGTCGCCACAGGATATCTCAGCATCAGTTGAGAGCGTACCGAATACTGAGTTGGAGCTGCCATTTCGCGGCTAGCGAGCGAGGGTTGTGCAGTGCTTTACATGGATAGTGGAGCATTTGTGATGAACGGTGTGGCGTTTATGTGAAAGTGGGGAGCAGCGCGAGAGCAGTTAAGCCATGCGAACATCTGTGGTGTTCGCATCAATGACTGTATTGTGAATTTGCATGAATGGCATGAATTTGCAGGCACCCTTACAGTTACGCCTTCCAGCTTGATGGGAAACCACAAGCGCCGTATGATTCTGGATACTCTAATTCGCTGGTTTTACATTTCAGAGAATTTCTCAACGCATCGTCCCCGTCCGTCGGTAACACTTTCGTTTAGTGGAAAATAATAAAGAGGAGAAAAATCATTGCATCACATAGAGGAGGAAAAATAAACCTAGAAGCTCAGTTTGATGATCACAGAGTAATTAGTAATTAATTCATCAAATATGTCAAAATTGCATTGAAATAGCGCGGACGTCGATGTAGCTACGGGAACGGTGGGGCGTCACATCCACCGGAAGTCACATTCACCCATTAAAGAAAACTGCCTCCGACACACATATAAAGCTCCTTACATTGCTTCACAAGATACTTTGTTGGGCGAGTTGGTAAACATCCATTGTTAATAAAAAAACAACGCAAACAGGAAAACGTAGCACAAGTTAAATGAAGGTATAGGACAAGCACAGCGCTTATTATTTAGCGCCTCTATAAACTTCTACACGAAATGCCTATAACAGTGGCTGTTGGTAGGCGCGAAAGGCTTTACATCCGTGGTTCACAACCGCGCTGGTCATTAATTTCGAAAGCACCATTTATAAAGCTTTAAATGTCGGGGTTTCTTGGAGGTGTTCAGAGAAATGGACACAACAAAATGAGCATGTTCGATTAGAGCCTTGCAGTTGGCGAAACTTTGAGCCTTAAATTTGTCCTTGTATCCCGTTTGCAATGAATCGAGTAGAAGGCTATTTCCCGAGAAGCCGCGTCAGAGGATGTACAAAAATTTTGACCGAGAGTTCAATGAAGGAGTGACTCTTCTCCACTTCATAGAGTTGAGGTAGAGCACTTTAGCCGAAGCACGTTTGTTATTTCGGAACAAAAGCGCTTTACTCTGCGCGCAACAGACTCGTCTTCTCACTTCGAGTCTACTAAACAGCAATAATAAGCAGCAGTCTCGACATACACGGTCGTGTAGGACACGTGTTTCAGTCCGCATGAAGAAGAGGGCTATGAAAATCCACTGCAAAATCTTACACAAATTCTGGTAAAATCTTACACGGGCAACATGTCCATCTCTGCCGTTGTCATACAGTTTGTATAGAACTTAAACTAGGTGATGAGAATTGCTGTGAAATCTAATAACTTACAGACATTAATTAAAGTTCCGTAAATAAAATTTCTGTTACGCTTGCGTTTGCCCTCTCGGGTTTCGTGGATGGATGATGAAGCCATGGTTCTGGTTTGCAGTGATTTGCACACATGCATCGCACCGAACAAATTAACGCAGCAGATGCAAAAACGTTTCGCAGCTTCCAAGCAAGCTGGATACCGAAATGATCACTATGCTTTAAAAGGTATCCTTTAGCCGAAGCGAATATCTATGTGCAGAACATGCTAAGCAACGTGGTGCTTGAAAGCGCCGTGTGTCCGAAGACGTGCTGCCGTTGGCAAATACTCTGGGCCACACTTCTGGTAATTATAGGCTAGCAGCACAAAGTCAACGAATTATCGCCTTATTTCTCTACCATATAAGAAAGAACTGAAGTCCAACTTCCACATGGACAAGCATGGTCCCAGACTACAGGCTGGCACAAATGTTATGAGCTTCAGTTTCAGTTTGAGTGGTGTACAGACTTTTGTCCTCGTGCCCTCAGCTGACGAGAAAAACATTTATTCCCGCTGCACAGGCGTTCACTTGTCTCTGCCGCGCTTCCAGTGGCAAAAGCCTTTTTCGGCTCCTGCAGCAGCTTACTTCCGAATCGTCGGAAGCCTAGTGATGGCCACACCCAAGAAGCGGTAATGTGCCAGCAGTTATGGGTTGAATAAAATTCGTCATTGAGCCAACACTTCAGAGAACATATTTGTGCATCTTTATTGTATCAACATTCGTGAAATCTTGGTAAACCAAACAAAATATAGGCATAGTGTGCAGCGCGCCATGTCCAGAGACATATAAAACCTATATCAGGTTTGTATAGTATGAGGATGCAGTAATTTTACCGAGTTAAAGGCATACGAAGCACGAAAGAAACCCGTGCTTTCGCACTATGGTCTCGTTAAAAAAATAATCCCGAGCAATTTTTTCTACTAATTTGCTGCGGGGAAACTTTAAATGGCAGAACTTGTCAACGTGAACAAAACTGGACAAATATACATTGCAGTGCAATTCGGTATTTTCAAGCAATCATATTCTGGACAAACATAGAGGCGGCACAGCAATGCACCAACAAAAACTGCTCTGTGACCTCGTGTGTTTAATGTGGTGCATATGCGCACATTACGTTATTACCATTATGAAGCGTGCACTCTTCATATACAATTTACATTTTTTCGACTTCGGTATTAGAAGTCAACATGATACAGCATGAATGACTTTACGTTAACTCTAGAAGACTATAGATTTAAAACAGTCTTTCTCAAATTGGTGCCCGCGAATTACAGCGGGTCCGCGAAGCAATGTTTCTCGGAATCCAAAAAGCCCATCATAAAAATAAAGTTCGCATGATAGCTGTGACATGGGCAAACAGAGGTTTGCATGGTGACCAACAAGGAGCTTAAAGAACGGCCGAGGAATGCGAAAACAGAGAGCGCGCGAGAGAGAGAGAAACAAGAAGAGTCTCCGGAGTTTCTCGATGCCGGCATCATTGTAACTCGTGCTCTGGATACACTGCCAGACAGGACAATATTAGGCAGCGTCTTGGGTGTCTGACGAGCGATGGGTGGTGTTGAAAAGAGTGTAATGTTTTCTTCTGGCTTGAATACCGGCGCCAGTGCACCACCACTTCTCCATCTCCTCTGTAAGCCGTGGAGCTCTGGCTTACCAAGTCTACGTTTATAGAGGCTATTGCACCTTCACTCGATCCCACTTCCGCGACCTGCTTCATGATCTGCGGCAGCAGTCCGCACAAGACTGCCCGCCCTGTTTCAAGGGTGTCCGGACATCACTCCAGATATATTTCATAGCTTACAATCACTGCTCTAGAGAAACGTACAAACGTCCACTAAAACAATAATTATTCTTGACTACACTTTGGTTGTAGCTTTTCTGAATGAAACATTACTCCCTTTTGATTTCGCCAAGGCTTTACAGAAATAATAGAAAAGTTTTTATTTTTACAACTAGAAGGATATTAGGTATGCGCAAACATAGTAACCGCGAAGATTCAAATTTTGTTAGGTATATTAGCTCCAAAATATATGGAATGAGGATCTGCCTACACTCTGCAATTCACGCTTCTCAACTTCGAACAATTTCCTTCCTATAAGCGGCAGAAATGTGAACCGGCCATCGACAGCACATGTAGAGCACAGCTACCCTGATGTCCAAAAATAATGAACTTTTAAGCAGCGAAGGTTGATGTCCATAAAGTGAGAAAACGATCGTACTATGTAGGCCTGTCATTCAGCTGCGAATGACAGCTTGGAAATGTAGTCCTTTTTATCACACAGAGAGACTTGACTTGCTGCTAGAAATGTCAGAACTAAATACAATTGCTGCTGTAGAATCGTTTTACATTATCTTCTTGTTAACTTTCGGAGTAATTCCAAGGTTTGCAAGGTTCCAACGTTTCCAAGGTTTAAATTAAAGATAGTTTAAATTTCATTGAGCACATAATAATGAGCAGTGTCTTTGTCATAAAATATACGAGTTAGAAAGGCTATATCTGCTTCGAATAATAAAGTAGAGAACGAAATAATTTTGTAGGAAGGTAATAAATCTCGTCTGCAGTTTACTGCCGGCCAATGCCTTATCTGACTTTCCTAACTGTAGAAAATACTTTTTTATTAAGTCAGCCCAATACTGCGTGGCTACAACGATCTCATCCATCTCACTCTCTTCTAGAGCTGTTTTTGCAGCTTCTCTGCTAATACGTCTGTTAACAGCTTCCCATACGTTTTTTGAATTGATACGGTAGCGGAAGGACAAGTTTTCATAATAAGCATATTTTGCTTTATTTAGATCTGAAGTAAGTTTATTTCATCGCCTGATGAAATAAATCTATAATACACCTTATTTTTGTCTCTTATTCTCTTGTGCAGTACAGAATTAATCCAACGGTTCTTGATCGCTTTGCTTTTGCGGCCAATCAAAGAAAACGCATCATCATAACACGCTTTTAATTGGCTGTAAAAGCTTGCGTGAGCATCATTACGATTACTGCAGTGCTATATATTGGTCCAGTTCACAGCCTAAAGAAAGAATAAAATTCCTTGAGCGACTTTTCATCTATCTTTCGGTGCTTTGTTACTTCAGGAGGGCTTCTGTGTTGAAAGCGATTGGAAAGACAAAGCACAGATAAATTGTCACTTAGGTCTCAAGTTATCACTCCATCCTTTAAATCTGCTGTTTTAATAATATTAAAACAAATGTCTATGGTTGTAGGTGTTTTAGGACCTGTTCTTGGCGGTACAGCAGCCAAATTCTCACATGCATATTATTACGAGTGGAAACCACGCACCAGTGGGCAACCCAACTCCGGAATCGATGGGCACTGCTTAACGGCGATTATCAAACCACAGCCCTTCCGACTTCGTCGTATATTTTGTTACCACTGCCATAAAGAAGGCTACAAGCAAAATAACTACCCCCTTCCGGCCGCTGTGGCGGACGTGAATGAACCAACAGCTGCTTGCGCTATGCAAATCGGCGGACCATGACATGCGCTCCCCCGCTTGTCAAAAGAAGAAGCGAACGAGGCCGTTGCGCAAGCCGCCTGGAAAAACAGATATTCCTACAAGTAATCGCTTCGCTGCTCTTACATGTGACAAAACCGACTTCCCTGCACTTCCTTTACTTGACCCACCTCCTCAACATACACCTTCTCAGTATCTTTCGTACGCACAAGCGACTCACCCTCGTGAATCAAATTGTACACCAAAACGGCCAGTGCACCAATCACATGTGGGCACCACAGATGAAGACGCTGTTTTAGACAATGCCATTGCAGAGGCTCGCCAACGTCTACAAGAACTCACCCAGCTCCGAGAATAGCGTCGCTCTCACCCCTCTCGAAGAAGTCTAATACCTCGTGAGAAGATTTCAGATGAATCACCTCCAATAAGCATCAAATCCCAATCGCGTGCCGAAAACGCGTTAACCATGACTACGCAGACAGTGGATAAAATATTAGCCTTTATGGAGCAGGTGGCCTCACTTATTGTAGAAGCTCTTCGGCCTCGCAATGGATAATGCACAATTTCTGATGATGCAGTGAAATTGTCGAGGCTTTGCGAATAAGGCCTCTGAAGTGAACATCCGTCTTCGCGACAAAAAGCTAGAGGCGTGAGCCTTCCTACTTCAAGAGCATAACTCATTTCCTCGCCTTTCAGGATTCTGCGCATACCATACACCTTCCATTCCTGATCGCCGCTGTATCTCCTCTTCCCTGAGCCCAGGTAAATCTGCAATTCATACTCACAGTTCAGTTCCCCGCGCACCGATCAACCTTTCACGGTTGTGTAACTTACTCCAAAAGGTTGTAGCGCTCCTAGTTAGGCCTGTATGCACACCACTTATTCTAGTTTCCTTTTATGGCCGTCCTGGTTCCGCATCTCCTAATCTTGGATGGGTTCGCTTTCTGCGTTCTACCTACTCGGGTATCTCTATTCTAGTCGGTGGAGACTTCAACGGCGCACCCATCTCGTGGAGTTACCCATCGGATTTTCCCAGGGGTGGTCACATCCAGGGCATCTTTTCAGATATTTTTTTTCACTTTTTAAACCACCCGCATACCTATACCCGTCCACAAGCTGGGCCTTATTCACCTGCTTTCACTTGGTGCTTAGGCCCTGGTAGCCCTCGTTGGGCGGTTGAACCAGATACCTTGGGTGGTGATCACTGTCCTATCTTTATCTCTCTCACTCCTTCGCGCATACGTAAAATACGCCGTAGCGTACAAATAACATCATGAGACTCTGGACGCGCAGACAATCGCTTATCTAAATTCAACTCATCATCAGCATTGTCTACTCTTTCTGCTGTTCTTGCGTCCCGCACGATTACCACAACTGTAAATGAAGGCGAGCCGAACCCGGACATCCACCTCCTGAATCTTTGGGCTCTACGTCGCCAGGCGGATCAATATGCTGCTCGTTACCACGATGACCCATCGGCTATCCTCGCTCTTCACCGGGCTACCGCACGTGCGCGACGGTATGAAAAGCGTCTAGGAAGGCAACGTTGGCTACATGGTATGAGCGCCTGTGCTCCAAGCAGGGTAATCGACAACTTTGTCGAGTGTTTCACGCCATGGAGCGCTCTTCTGACTGCACAGAGAGCATTCACCTTGCGATGAATGTGGATGAGGACACATTTCCAAACAGACAGCCAGACAGGTTTTTCACACTATAATTCCACGTCGACATCTCTACCTTGCTTACCGGTTACTGAACAACCCGATGAGATTACTTCTGGCCTAACCATGGCAGAGCTGCTGGCCTCTATTGAATCCCTCAAATCCAACTCTGCTCCAGGGCACGACGGCATACCTAACTCCTTATTCCGCAACTTGGAAGGGTCTGCTTTGCCGGCCGTGCTATGTATTCAACGACGTCTGGCATTCTGGTGTCATGCCGGACGAGTTGAAGCATTCTATAGTTGTTCCAATACCGAAGTCAGGTCATCCTCCAGCATCTCTCTCGGCCCTTCGTCCAATTTCCCTGACGCCAACAATCTGCAAGCTTTACTCAAATATTCTCGCCACTCGCTTATCGTGGTGGTTGGAATCCCATGATTGTTATCCAGAATCCCAAATCGGCTTCCGCCCGCAGATAGGAACGGAGGACGGCCTTGCTACTTTGGCTGCTGACGTGCTTCACCACTCTCCGCACAGTAATCTTGTCAGAACCGTGATTGCTACAGACATAACTAAGGCATATTATAACATCCCTCACTCAGCCATTTTTGCCTCCCTACAAACTCTTGGTCTCCCTCACAGGTTTCTTCTCTCCATTCACGCCTTTCTAACAATAGAACATTCAGTGTGCAAGTCCATGGAAAGCCCTTTGGTCACTTCCCCTCAAATCGAGGAGTGCCCTACATTATTTAATGTGGCCTTCATTCCTCTTGTTCGAGCTCTAGAGACCATCCCTTCTATGCGCGTGCTTGTGTACGCCAATGATATAACCTTATGGGGCTGTCACCCAGATACATCTGACCATCGGTTGGCCTTCCAGCATGCGCTGGATGTCTTGACATTTCGCCTCCCTCCTCTGGGCCTCTCTCGCATACAAAATCCTCTTTCATTCGCACTAGAAATAAAGCTGGCTTACGGAAAGCTCCCACCATAAATTTTATGATAGATAATACCCAGATTTCTCAGGCACAAACTGTTCGCATTCTTGGTCTCCTTCACTCCTCTGGGACTGGCACCCCGTGGCTGAGAGCCATCCGTAAGTCCGCTAACGCTACTCAAGGTCTGATTCGTCGCATAGCTATGTGCTCGGCGGCACACCTGCTCACACTGCCCGCCAGCTTGTTTGCTCTATCCTCCTGCCGCGTATAATCTGCCAGGCACAGTTTCAACATCTCATCCGTAGACAGTGGGACTCCTTTGAGGCCATCAATCGTGAGGCTATGCGTTCAATAACATGTCTCGCCCGTCTAACACCCATACCAAAACTTCAGGGGTACGCCCAGCTATGTACGCTCAGTGAGCTTATTGATCAGCGGATGGCAAACAGAGATCGCAAACTCCATCGTTTAAAGACACTACCTCCGTAGTCGTACTGGCAGCTCACGGACAATCGCCCCACTGCTTCCCCGTCGGTTTCATCCGCTCATCTGCCTGAAGGGTGCATTTTATATACCGATGCATCACATACTGCAGAGCGAGGAGTTACTTCTGTGTATAGTCTCTCTCATCCGCATCTGAACTCTCACGTTACATATACCGCGGATACGTGCACCAATCTGGTATTGGAACTTCAAGCAATTTACAATGCCATTTATTCCCTTCTGCCCGTCCCTACATTCAATGCAGTTCATATTTACACCGACTCTCTAACTGCCCTTAAACAGCTTAAGGCCGTTCGACAAACATTACAAATAACACAGTCCATTAATTTGCTCTGTTCAAAGTACCCACGTCCTGTACGCATACACTGGATTCGAGGCCATGCTCGCGATCCACATAATATTCAAGCTAATGCTATGACGCACATAAACACATCAGGCGATCCACCATCTTCCCCCAGATCCGTTCCTGTACACATTTCCGATTCCCAAGTTCTGCGCCAGCGAACACGCGCTCTCATTCCTCCGGGTTCGCATCCTCTTCGCCTTAATCTTACTCGGCAAGAGAAGGCATCAGTGCGTCGGATTCGGGCAGGGGCGGCTGTGACCCCATCTGTACATAATCATTGGCGTGATAAAGATCTGCCAGTGACTGACAGGGGCCCTCACTGTGACACTGCACCTGAGGTCTGTGATGTGCGTCATTTGTTGTCGACGTGTCCAGCAATGAGTCCAATTAGGCAACGGCTACTCATGAATGTGGGCCTGCGGTGGAACCGCGATTGCGATTACGAGAAGTGGACAATGAACAATCACTACACCGCCAACCTCTACGAATACCTAACTGCAACTGGACTTCACTCCTTCTTTAAACTTTCTATCTCCTGCCTCCTATTCCCCCTTTCTCAACCTATTCCTTGTGGCAAACTTTAAAAAAAACTCAACCTCAATGTCGTCTTCGTTCACACACACAGACACTTCGTTTTTCACTTTCTGAATGCCAGCATTGGACACCAGATAACATTACCCCGCTGCAGAAGCATAATCCCGGTGTGTTCTAAGTAAACGAAGCACGGCGTGAATAATATGGCTTGAGTCGTGTCACATGCACAATGTCGAAAGCTTGTTGTGCAGACGTCTTCGTGTTCAGAGGTTCGATTCCTTATATGACAGTAGGGGCGTATGTAGCGCTGGTAGAAGTTTTTCGCATAAGCCCACCTGGCGTGATGTGAGCCAGAGCAGAACGAGAGAGCCTCGAGCGTAGAGCACACCGCGGTGGCGACTGTTATAACGGGATTGCTAGAGGAATTGGGAGGCAAGGATTCTGTGTAGTTCAATGCGGCGAGCATGATTAGCGCGGGAGATGGCATCACGAGCGTAAGTACTAGTGACGGCGTCAGTAGCGGGTACCGATGTATCAAATGGGAGTAGTGGGCGTCGTCCAAAAAGCAGATAAAAGGAAGAGTATCCAGCGGTGTCATGCCCAATGGTCGCCGGAGATATACATTGATAACATATCGGTGAGCGTACGGTTGAGGAGTTCTGTGAGGCCGTTGGTCTGAGGATGATAGGCGGTGGCAAATTCGTGGCGGACGGTGCAAACACGACGTAGCTCGTCAACCACTCTGGAGAGGAAGCAGCGGCCACAATCCGTGAGTGGTTCCCAACGGGAACCGTGTTGTAGTATCACGTCGTGGAGGAGGAAATCAGCGACGTCTGTAGCGTAGCCAGGCAGAGTTGCGCGGGTAATGGCGAAACGCGTGGCATAATCGGTCGCTACGGCGATCCATTTGTTGCCCGAAGTAGAGACTGGGAAAGGCCCAAGCAAATAAACACCAACACGGAAAAACGGGTTAGTTGGGATGGAGATTGGCTGCAGGTGTGCAGATGGCAAAACGGATGGTTTGTTCTGACGCTGGCGCAACTCAGATAATGCCACATAATCCTAGACTCAGCGATAGAGACCGGGCCAATAAAAACGTCGGCGCACGCTGTCATACGCGCGGTACACCCAAGATGCCCAGCAGTGGGAGCATCACGAAATTGTTCCAGGATGGTGGAGCTCAGATGTTTCGGAACGACGATGAAGAGCTCAGCGCCATCAGGTCGCATATTGCAGCATGTTGCGACGCCTGTGGGGCCAGAGCTGAATGTAGCGAAGGCCAGCGAGGCGAGGCGACGAGGCACCACGGAAGCGAGGAGCAGTGCAAATTTATTTACATGATGGTAAAGATTTTAGAAAACATTTCCCAATGTCCACAGCAATGGTCGCACCACTGTATTTCTACACTGCCTTGTCCCTAGGTACCTAGATAGGGAATATTTTGTCATTGAGAACTGGCCAATCGAGGAGTACCAATTGGCATTTCTGCACACAGCAGCATGAGGACCCGCCTTCCGAATTCCTTCACGTAGGTCACAGCACGTCAACGAATACGTCACCAGCTTCCCACAGGTGTAGACGTGGTTCTTGGAGCTGCGGAAGCGAGGATATCATATTGTCGGTGTGTCTGTTCTCTCAGACGTGCACTTGGTAATGGTAAACCGACCCCAATGTGGTGCCGGCGATGCATGCCTTTCTTCCACCGCTGCTCTTGGGAAGAGCGTAAATTCAAGGGCAGACTCCCGGAGCGTTCACCCTACCTGGGTATCCGATGTTACGCGACCTTCTTGCTTCGCGCCTTGACCGCCGTCGTTGGGGCAGGCCTGTCCTTACGGAAATTCCATATCTGCTCCAGATATGGAACATACGCTACGAGATACGAATATATAAGGCAGCAAATAAGACCTTATCTGGACAATCAAATCGAAAATCAGGCCAGATAATGTCATATATGTGCAAAATGTTGCCCTTATATGTCCCAGATTTGGCCATACCATGCAACACATAATCCATATCTGAACAGGTAATGGGACCTTATATGGCTTGATCAGGGGCATACATGGTATCCTCGCGATCTTATGTGGCCTGATAAAGGGCATATATGGCGTCGTCATGACCTTATATAGACAGACCAGGGCCATATATGCCCGGCGTCAACTGGACTTTATACAGTCTCATTGGAGCCCTAATTATGTAGGTGCCATAGTTATTGTATATTAGCAATATATGGCCTTCGTCTGCCTTCTGGAAATATCCAATGTTGGCACCATGTGGCCGAGCTTCAATATTTCTACACTCAGCATGACCAGCATGCTTACTTTTGGCATAATTGTATCCAGTTTAGAAAACAGCTACGAATCTTAATATTTCAAATCTGCAGATTTCGCTGCACTATAATTATTATGCCATGTGCTCCTTAATCAAGGAGTGTGTTGAGTTATGGCTACACGCTCCACTTTCCGCCTAATAACCCGTATTTTCATTTCAAATGCGGCGGCAGTCCGGTGCACAAAGCATGGTCGGTTAAGTTGAGCGATTCAAAATATCAAGAAAATGATGGCAGTTAAGCATACGGCCCCCTCCACGCTGTCTAGACCGTGACACCCTCAGAGACAGCTAGCAGTGGCTATGCCGCATTGGCTAGACAGTGACTCATCCTCTGCAGCGTTCCCCTCTTTCCTCTCAGACAGCGGCGGTCGCTGCGTCACAGGCTCGCATTTAATCTCTCCTCGCAGTTGCCACGCTCTTCCGCGGAAGCCACAAGCTCTACGTTTTGTGTGTTTGCTTCTTTCCCTTCCGACTTTCAACTCCGTGCGCGGCAGCACTTCTTGGTGCCTTGTTTCCTTTCGGTGGCAGACATCGGAGTTCGGTGCCGCTGGCGGGCGTGCTGCATGTTGTGTATGCTGCTGTGTGTGTATGTGCCAGTGGATGTTGCCTATTAGCTGTGTGCATGTAACACAAATGCGACAGAAAACCTACAAGAGCTTCAATCTGACAGCCGCCACACAGGAATTACTGTGTCCCACTGCGGGTGGAAGCTGCCTCCCAAGCCTTGGCAACGAAGCTGATGGTCGCATGAGCTTTTCGGGGCTTCTGCCCTGGCCAAATCTTCACCATTGTGTAGAAACTATCAGCGGATCGCACCCTCATCGTGTCGCCTCATCTTCACGCCAGATCACCAAAACCATGAGCATGAGACTTCTTGTCGGGAACTAGCACTTGCCAGCCTCAGGATATTGTTCACTTTGTTATTTTGATAGAAAAACAATTTTCCAATCAGTAAATTGAATAGTAATTGCCAGTATGTGATATTTTTCTGTACATTTCGTTGCTAATTTGTCTTTCACTCCAGCAATTTTGACAAGTTTCAGTGGGTGGATAGGGTGCTTTATAGTTTATTATTAATATTATCATTATTATTATTCTTATTATTTTCACTACCTAAGTAGCTTCATGCTTGATTCGGTTTAGGGGCAGAACTATCGCTGTCATGACGAATGCCATCGGGCATTTTTTTTCTTTGTTTTCTCTCTTAATTTCAAAAGCAACCACGAGTTAGGCGCGTTCACTTATTTTTCACTGCAGTCTTTGCTTAAGGTAACACCAGTACTTCCTGACAGCCTATATCTACTTTGCTAAAGTTTAGGTATAACCAGCAGTCCCAGCAGTGTGTGGTTTATCGCCCTACGGTTTAGCGGTACCTTTTCCGGGTATCGACAAACCTTCAAATTTGATTTCAATAGTCTAATTCGATTTTAATAGCCTTTCTTTATTTATTTTCTTTCTCTTTCGCAAGTAAACCAGCACAAAATAAAAGCCTTTACTGGGTAAAGCTGTGTGTAAAAGAGTAGATTAAAAATGAGATATCTAATTTGCTAGGTTAATGTCTTTCACTTCAGCTTCTCGTGTAGACGGGTAGGTCCATTATTCTGTTCAGATACCTCATTAGTTTGTTATAGTATATCGCGCATAATGAGTGGGATCTCAATATTTACTAAAGGATGAGCATGTCTTTGACCCTGAATACCCACGAATTTCAGACCCGTCTTTGAGCGATTCCATATAGGCAAGGAAAAAAAGAAAACCTGTGGTTTCAAAGCTGTTTTCCTCCAAGGTTTGAAATGAAAGGGAAATTCTGGTTTCCCTTGGCAAACTTGATTGAGCGAGCGGGACGTTTAGCTGGAAAACTGAAATTGTCTTATGTATGTTGTAGTAAAGAGCTATGTTGACATGCAGATATATAGATCTATAGTTCAAAACCTACATGCCATGTGGGCTAGATCTTTAAATCAGGAATTGGGTAGACAAGGCATATCTCAACAGATATGCCTTATCTGGTACTCGAATCAAGAACTGAGCAGATCAGGCATATACAACCAGATATGCCTTATCTGGTACTCGAAATCAAGGATTGGCCAGATCAGGCATATACAACCAGATATGCCTTATCTGACACTCCAAATTAGGAATTGGGCAGATATGCCTTATCTGACCCAGATCTGTCCTAATATATCGTATGTGCCCATTTCCTGATATACCTGATCTCGATTTTTTTATAAGTCCAGATATGGCATTTATATATCCAGGTTGATATCCGCTTCCTCAAATGGCCCTAACAATGAAGACATGCTGGCGCCTTCACAGACGTGACCGCAAAGACATCACAGCTCCTTCGCCGACCGGATGACCTCGGACGGCGAGGAGTGTCAGCTGCTTGACGTAAAAGATCAGCATCTTCTTTCACGGGGTGTGTCACACCTAAATTGCAAAGGCTGACGCCACAGACAAAACAAGCACCAGCAAAACTCTCCGGCAACCAGGCTGTTTTGTGACAGAAAAAGTTCTGCACCTCATCGTAATCGCGGTCAGTGTCGCAGTAGGGTTAAATTTAATTTCTGTTGCCTTTTCTTGGACAAGCTAATTCACTAGGTTATAAAGGCAAAATTTCATCACGTAAATACTTTGTGTTACATGAAAACATTTCTTTGCGCGACTCGTTAAGAATCAATAGGCACGGCTCTAGCCATTATCATCATCATCATCAGCCTGATTATACCAACTGCAGGGCGAAGGCCTCTCCCATATTTCTCCACTTAACCCGGTTCTGTGCTAGCTGCATCCACTTGACCCATGCGAACTTCTTAATCTCATCCGCCCACCTAACTTTCTGCCGCCAACTGCTACGCTTTCCTTCCCTTGGAATCCAGTTTGTTACCCTTCAGCGACCATTGGTTATCCTCTCTTCGCACTACATGTCCTGCCCATGTCTATTTCTTCTTCTTAATTTCCACTAGAATGTCGGTAACGAGTTATTTTTCTGACCCACTCTGCACGCTTTCTATCTCTTAATGTTACCCCTACCATTTTTCGTTCCATAGCCCTCTTAGTTGTCCTCAACTTAAGTAGAACTCTCTTAGTTAGCCTCCACGTTTCAGCCACATAGGTGAGTACAGGCAAGATGCAACTGTTGTATACTTTCCTCTTGAGCGATACCGGTAAGCTGCTAGTTATAATCTGCGAGTGCTTGCCAAATGCGCTTCATCCCAATCTTATTCTTCTTGTTATTTCATTTTCATAGTCTGGATCTGCGGTTAGTACCTGTCCTATTGAGATGTGGATTTAATAGTTCGTTTGAACGTCTAGCGCTGCCAGTAATTCGGGCACAGCAGGGTCGAATTGTCAGCCGCAGGGCACAGCTTCAAGCACGAGAGATGGGCGCCGGAGCCAAGCGATGGTGATGGCGATGTCGCAGCGTTTTCCGTTCTTTGTCTTCTTTACATTTCCCCCGCGTGAAGAAGTCGCCATCCTGGCGACTCAGGGAGAAGAGACGACGAGAGGGTTGTAATATGGCTTGAGGCGGCTAACGTGGACAATCTCGCGGCCGCGACGGCGGTGGTTGGAAGAAGGGGTGACTGGCTCGATGACGTAGTTCACAGGGGATGTGCGTTCCAAGACGCGATAAGGTCCGTGGTATTTAGTGTCTACTTTGCTGGTGGCAGGAATGCATAGCCAAACAAAGCTGTCGGCCTGGAACGTGGGAGCAGGAGTATCGGTATCATGCTGATCTTTGCGATAGCCTTGAGTGTTGGAGGTAAACGTGCGAGCTAGCTGACGGCCTTCCTCGGCCTTCTGTACAATGTCTGACAAAGCACTGTACTCAGAGGCGTCTGGATGGTATGGCAAAATTGTGTCCAGAGTACAAGATGGTTCACGGCCGTATAAGAGAAAGAAGGGCGAAAAACCAGTTGTTGCTTGGGTGGCAGTGTTGTACGCGAACGTTACGAATGGCAGTACTTGGTCCCAGTTGGAGCTTCCAGATTCAGATGTAACATACATTGCGAGCATGTCCCCAAGCGTACGGTTGAAGCGCTCCGTGAGGCCATTTGTTTGCGGGTGGTACGCAGTTGTAGCTCGATGTATCGATTTGCAAGACGACAGGAGCTCTTGGACTACTTCGGAAAGAAAGACACGACCTCTACACTCAGTAGCTCGCGGGGGGCGCCGTGTCGAAGAATGAAGTGGTGCAGAAGAAAATGGGCTATCTCTCGGGCTGTCGCCGCGGGAAGTGCAGCAGTCTCGGCGTAACGGGTCAGGTGGTCGACGGCGACGATGACCCATCGATTACCAGCGGCACTGCATGGTAGCGGACCATAAAGGTCGATTCCCACGCGATCAAACGGGCGAGCTGGACACGGTAAAGGCTGAAGAGGGCCAGCAGGGTGGCGAGAAATCTTGCGTTGTTGACAGGCGGTACAAGAGCGAATGTACCGACGTACGAAATTGTACATTCCCCGCCAGTAGTACCTTTGACGAATTCGATCATAAGTTTTGAGGACGCCGGCATGAGCGCTTTGCGGGTCACTATGATGGTGGGCACAAACCTCGGAGCGGAGGTGGCGCGGAATGACAAGAAGCCACGTTCTGCCGTCTGAGCTGTAGTTCCTTCGGTAGAGAAGGCCGTCCCGAATGGCGAAATGGGAGGCCTGTCGGCGGAGTGCCCGAGGATGCGTAGCCGCGGAAGTAGTGCCAAGGATATCTAGCAGGTCAGAAACCCAAGGATCTTGTCGTTGCTCGAAAGGCATATCCTCAATGGTGAGTGCTGACAAGAGTGTTTGAGGAGGGGACGATGAGTTAGGCGAGCACACCGGTGACCGAGAAAGAGCGTCGGCGTCAGAGTGCTTGCGGCCGGAGCGGTACACTACACGGATGTCGTATTCCTGAAGCCTGAGAGCCCAGCGCCCGAGACGGCCAGACGGATCCTTGAGAGACGCGAGCCAGCAGAGAGCGTGATGATCTGTAACTACCTCGAAGGAGTGGCCGTATAAGTAAGGGCGGAACTTCGTTACAGCCCACACGATTGCTAAGCACTCCTTTTCGGTAACGGAGTAGTTGGACTCGGCTTTGGTGAGAGCACGGCTGGCGTAGGCGACAACGTATTCGGAGAAGCCAGGCTTGCGCTGGGCGAGGACGGCGCCGAGGCCGACACCACTGGCATCGGTGTGAAGTTCTGTAGGTGCAGTAGGGTCGTAATGGCGAAGGATTGGCGGCGACGTTAGAGCATTGCGCAGTGTCGCGAATGCATCATCGCAGGCTGGCGACCAAGAGGAGAGGTTAGGGGTGCCTTTCAAGAGCTGTGTAAGGGGGCTATGATGGTTGCGAAATTCCGAACAAAACGACGAAAGTACGAGCAGAGGCCCACGAAGCTTCGCAGTTGTTTCAAAGTGGTCGGTTTCGGAAAGTCAGCGACGGCGCGCAGCTTCTCAGGATCAGGCAGAACTCCATCTTTACACACAACATGTCCGAGTATTGTGAGCTGGCGGGCACCAAAGCGGCACTTTTTGAGGTTCAGTTGAAGACCGGCGCGGGTTAGGCAGGTGAAGACCTGGCGAAGTCGAGTCAGGTGGGTCGGGAAGTCGGTTGAAAAGACGACGATATCATCAAGGTAGCATAAACAGATGTTCCATTTCAGGCCGCGCAGTACAGTGTCCATCATTCTTTCAAATGTGGCTGGGGCGTTACAGAGTCCGAATGGCATAACATTAAATTCGTATAGTCCGTCTGGAGTAATAAAGGCGGTCTTAGGACGATCCGCCTCTGCCATGGGCACCTGCCAATACCCGGAGCGTAAATCGAGTGAGGAAAAGAATTCTGCGCCTTGCAAGCAGTCTAGGGCATCGTCAATTCGTGGGAGGGGGTACACATCACGACGAGTGATTTTGTTGAGACGGCGATAATCAACACAAAATCGTATGGAGCCATCCTTCTTTTTAACTAGGACCACAGGAGACGACCACGGGCTACAGGATTCTCTAATTACTCCGCGTTGGAGCATGTCATCGACTTGTCGGGCAATAACACGGCGCTCAGTCGGGGACACACAATACGGCCAGTGATGGAGAGGTGGATTAGCGCCAGTGTCGATAAGGTGGGAAATGGTCGTCGTGCGGCCCAAGGAAGATTGCGGGATGTCGAAGGAGGAGCGGAATTGGTGTAGAAGGTCAAGAAGTTGCTCGCGGTGGCGCGGCTCTAGAGCGCTGTCCACAGAATGGCCAAAAAGGTCCCGCTGTAGCGGATCGGAAGCCACACGAGTTGGGGTCAAGGCGTCAACTTGGCAAACAGGGAATGACTCATCATCAAAGGCGAACAGAAGGTCCACGGGCTCGATGCGGCCAAGGCACTCCCCTTCGATCAACATAGCGGGAGACGCAAGAGGATTGGCTACCAGAAGTGTGCTAGCGCCGTTGTTCATGTCAAGGACGCCAAACGGCAGCGGTAAGTGGCGGCGGCGGCAGACAACGTTAGAGGGCACGAAGAGGACTGTCGCGGCGGTGGTAAAAGAGGCAGTGAGGGGAACCAGAACAGCGCTAACGGGTGGGATGGTTGTGTCATGAGCTACGAGGAGTTTGGTCGCAAAACGAGGACACGGCTCGTGGAGCAGGGCATCAGACGGTGCATCACTCGTTTCAATGAGCTCTACTTGAGGACTGGCGCAGTCAATGATAGCATGATGCTGGGACAGGAAATCCAAGCCGAGAATGACGTCATGAGAACATGTGGGGAGAACGACGAATTCGATGATGTACAAGGCTGCAGCAATGACGACGCGAGCAGTGCAGATAGCTGTCGGCTGTATACTGTGAGCGGATGCGGTACGAAGCGGTAGTCCCTCGAGAGGCGTAGTCACTTTTCGGAGGGAGCGGCAGGGTTTTGGCTGATAACTGATACAGTGGCACCGGTGTCGACGAGCGCAAGAGTATGAACACCTTCAACGATGACAGCAGTAACATTCGCTGGATTAAGACGAGGACTTTGAAATTCTGTCGAATACGCAGCTCGTGCCTCGCGAACTGCGGCGGTTAGTTTTCCGGCTGAGTAGCGGGTCGTCGGCGCATTGGCGAAATGGAGCAGCGGCGTGGTGATGGCGAACGGCGAGGCAGGAAGTCCGGAGGGTCAGGGGATGCTGTTGGAGGACCCGGTGGGACGGGGAATTGGGGGGCCAAATAAGATGGCGCAGGCCGCGCAGCAAAGGCCATATTTATTCGGCGCCGGCAGTAGCGTGTAGTGTGCCCAGGGATGCCGCAGTGGTAACAAATAGGCCTGTTGTCTGCAGTGCGCCATGGAGATGGTGTCTGACGCAAGAAGGGAGCAAAAGCTGTTGGTGCGGACCGCGTGGGGGGCGAAGCATAGGCATATGCTGGCTCAGGAGGTGGACTTGAAGTAACTTCGGCATATGAGCGACGCAATACCTGGGGAGGAGCCGGCGCGAATACTGGAGCATAGCTCAGTGGCGCAACGCCGGACGATGAAATTGTGGGCGTGTGGAACGGCATTGAGGGTGCGACCGGAGGTGATTGAGGAACAGAATTAGGGAGGACTTCAGATACATGCTGTTGGATTGCACGGCGAAGCTCCGGAACAAGGCCAGTTGGTGACGACTCCGTAACATATGGCTGCAGGGACAGTTGTCGCGCGACCTCCTGACGTACAAAAGCCTTGATGTTTTCAGAGAGGCTAGATGACTCCCTCTCCGCGGCTAGTCCAGCAAGTGATGCTTGAGGCTGGCGAATCAAAACACGCTCCTTGCGGAGTTCG
This sequence comes from Amblyomma maculatum, assembly GCF_055883805.1. Classification (NCBI taxonomy): domain Eukaryota; kingdom Metazoa; phylum Arthropoda; class Arachnida; order Ixodida; family Ixodidae; genus Amblyomma; species Amblyomma maculatum. The sequence goes on along the minus strand of NC_139348.1, from coordinate 56,636,161 downwards.
TCGTAGCTTTGACATAGGTCGTAGATTTCCTTGACCGTCGTGGGGCCTTTGGCGACGAGCATGTTGAAAGCGCCGTCATCAATTCCTATGAGGACATGACGTATCTTAACGGCCTCGGTCATGGTCGCGTCAACGCGATGACACATATCAACAATGTCCTCAATGTAACTGGTGAACGTTTCACCGGGCAGCTGCAGTCGCGACCGAAGACGCTGTTCCGCGCGGAGTTTTCGGACGGCGGGGCGGCAAAAGACATAAGAAAATTTCGTCTTGAAACTCACCCAGGTAGTAAAGTCCGACTCGTGGTTTCTAAACCACAGATTAGCGACGTCGCTCAAGCAAAAGATGACATTGGTGAGCTTACGGTTGTCGTCCCAGTTATTGTGACGGCTGACCCGTTCGTAAGTGGTCAGCCAATCGTCGACGTCATCATCGCTGCTTCCACTGAAGGTAGCGGGGTCCCGTTGACGAATCGCACCTGTGCAGGTGACGGGCGGAGGTAGGTGCAATGAAGTCAGCTCCGTCATTGGTGTAGTCAACGTTCTGCTGCGAAGTTCCAGGGCGAGATGGGTACAGGGAACCTCAGATTGACCTCCACCAAGTGAGATGTGGATTTAATAGTTCGTTTGAACGTCTAGCGCTGCCAGTAATTCGGGCACAGCAGGGTCGAATTGTCAGCCACAGGGCACAGCTTCAAGCACGAGAGATGGGCGCCGGAGCCAAGCGATGGTGATGGCGATGCCGCAGCGTTTTCCGTTCTTTGTCTTCTTTACACTATGTATATATTTTCGCTTACTACTTCCAGTATTTCGCTACCTAATGTAAACTGTTGTTCCTTCCCGAGGCTGTTGAACGTTACCTTAGTCTTCTGCATATTAATTTTCAAGCCTACCTTTCTACTTTTTCTGTCTAGGTCATCAACCATTATTTGCAGTTCATACCTCGAGTTGTTTAGCAAGGCAATGTCATCAGCAAATCGCAGATTATTGAGGTATTCTCCATCTACCCTTATCCCAAACTGCTCCCATTCCAAGTCTCTGAATACTTCCTCTAAACAAGCTGTGAATAGTACTAGGGAGATTGTGTCTCCTTGCCGAACACCTTTGTTTATGGGAATTTTGTTACTTTCTTTATGCAGAACTATGGTTGCTGTGCAGCCACTATATATATCTTCCAGCACTTTCACGTACGGCTCGTCTACCCCCTGATTTCGCAATGCCTGCATCACCGCCGAGGTTTCAACTGAGTCAAATGCTTTTTCGTAATCAATGAATGCTATGTATAAGGGCTGGTTATATTCCGAGCATTTTCAATCACCTGATTGATGGTATGGATATGATCGATAGCAGAGTATCGTTTCCGAAACCCTGCTTGATCCTTTGCTTGATTGCAGTCTAAGGTTGTCCTGATTCTATTAGCGATTACCTTAGTAAATACCTTATACGTAACAGACAGTAAGCTGATTGGTCTGTAATTTTTAAGGTCCTTAGAGTCCCCTTTCTTGTGAATGAGGATAATGTTTGCATTCTTCCATGGTTCCGGTACCGTCGATGACACCAGGCACTGCATATACAATGTGGTCAGTTTTTCTAGCACGATATCCCCCCCGTCCTTCAGCAAATCTGTAGTTATCTGATCCTCTCCAGCTGATTCCCCACTTTTCATAGTTTTTAGTGCTTTCTTGACCTCGTCCTTCGTCACTGGTGGAACGTCTGACTATTTTTCCCTAGCGCCAATCTCATTACGGTTCTGACTACTTTGGCTACTGTAGAGATCTGTATAGAACTCCTCGGCTACTTTTACTATCTTGTCCATATCAGTGATGACGTTGCCCACCTTGTCCCTTATCGCATACATCTGGTTTTTGCCTATGCCCAATTTCTTCTTTACCGCTTTAAGGCTTCCCCCGTTCTTTACAGCATGCTCAATTTTCTCCATGTTATACTTCCTTATATCGGCCACCTTGCGCTTACTGATTAGCTTTGATATCTCGGCCAATTCGATGTGGTCTAGCCATCGCCCTATTGCAAAAACCAGTGCCAGTGGGTGCCAGCGCCCCAGCGCCATGTCTGATTATGGTGCCAGTATGACGCTAGAAACTGGGCGCACTGGGACGCGTCATACTGGGACGCTCCGCACTGGCGGCACTGTTCGCTCGGAGAAAAAAGGCGTTGGATAAAAATTAAAAAGTAACGAAACAAGTTAGATACATAAAAAAAACCCTAAAAAATGTGAAAAAAAAGAAAAAAATCAATGCACCAAGTGCGCCTCGAACTCAGGCCTTAGGCACATATCAATCACTAGCTAAGCACGCTAACCACTCGGCTACGCCGAAATTTTTTTCTTTATTGCACGGAAAAACTTCTGTAAAAAGGAACAACTCCACTTAAACATGTCCATGTCTAAAGTTACCGGGCTGCTTAATACGAGCCTGTCATATCCCCAGCCCGACAATGCACAATCATCAGAACATCAAAAGTCTGGGAGACAGACACATGCGTCTAGATACGGCATCCAGTTTGGAGGTTCTTCACGTGCAGCATATACGCTTCTCACGAAAGCACACTGCTCCCGAAACACGGATTTGGACGATCTTGGTGGCTCTGCATGCCCGTCGATCATGCGGCTTTTCCAAAGGCTGAACAGTCCCATCAACACAAATAGATCGTAAGGCACGACAGAGTTTTTGTCAGGAGGCAAAAATCTAATTGTATAAGGCGTAATTTCAATATCCTTTTTAAGAGTTCTTTGTAGTATGTCCCAAAAGAACATAGCATCACGGCACAGAATAAAGCAATGATCAATTGTCTCAGGCACGTTACAGAGACGACAATTTACCAACCAGGGCACAAACATTTCCTTATTGTGAAGAAATGTCTTGGCAGGTAACGTCGCTGTATGTAATTTGAAAAAGAACGTTTTTGCAGCTGCCTGAATTCACATTTGCCTAACACACTTTAGAACAGTGGTGTCCAAAAACCCCAGATAAGGCGGCCGATACAACGGTGTAGGGAACAACGACTTAGTGAGAGCCTGGGTCAGCTGCTTTCTCGAGAGGCTATACAGGTAATCTACACAGAAACGCACAGTGAGAAAATTGAAAGTGTCAGCAACCTCCTTAAGGAATCCCCATAAACGCCCCTCACGAGCCTACCCAGTTGGTGCGAATAAGTAAGGCAAATGTAGACTAAGCCGCCTAATGAGCATAGTTACAAGAAACGGATGGTTTGCCGATTTGAAAAAGAAAAAACGGGAAACAAGTTGATGCACAAACAAGTGAACAAGGCCCACTCCACCAGACTCTAAGGGAAGAAACAAGTTGTCACGCCGCATGGGCTCCCATTGAGAGCGCGATACAAATGTTGCAAATATTCTGTATATAACTTGTACTTTGCTCCTCGCACAATGCAGGACTTGAAGGATATACGCAAGCTTTGCAAACAAAAATATGTTACAGACCTGTGCCCTAGCAAACACTGAGAGTTCCCTACCCATCCAAGCCTGCGTTTGTCGCCGCATAGGTACGATTTGTGAATCCCAGTAGGCTGCGCTGTTACGAACTTGGTGCAGCGGAACCCCTAGGTACTGAAGAGGACTACAGTCCCAGCATATGCCTCCAAACTGGCTTGGTCTAGTGCCCCAGTGTCCCAACCAAAATCCTTTGGATTTATCTAAATTAAGGGCCGCGCCTGATACATCGCAGAACTGTTCAGTCAAGTGTAAAGCCTCAAGTACACTCTTTTTGTCAGAACAAAAGAGGGCGATATCATCCGCGTAAGCTAAATTCTTAACTTCACATTGAGCCAGAGAGAAACCACGGATGGCTGCACTGTTAATTATACTGAGACAGAGGGGTTCCAGATATAAGCCAAACAATAGTGGAGACAGTGGGCATCCCTGACGAACAGATGATTGCAGTGGTATTGGTTTCGTTAGCTCCTGATTAACAATTAGTCTTGTATACGAGTTCATATAGCACAGCCTTATGCCTTTGAGCAAAACGTCACCAAAGTTTGCATTCTCCAAGACCGCGAACAAGAAATTGTGCCGAACTTTATCAAACGCCTTCGCCAGGTCAATTTGAATCAGAGCTACTTGGCCTGTCTCATCTGATACTGTCTCGATTACTGAACGTGCAATATGGATGTGTGTTTGAATACTGCGCCCTCTGATACCACACACCTAATGCGAACCTATGCCATGATAACCAGCTGCAAACGAGAACAAAGGACCTTGGCAAACATTTTGCAATCAACATTACAGAGGGAAATTGGACGATATCCTTCAACAGTTTTCAACCGATTAGTATCTTTGCTTTTGGGAATTAATATTGTGTGGCCTGAATAGAAAGTGAGAGGCAGGAAACCCACATACTAAGATGCTTGGAATACTTCCATCAAAAGAGGGGTTAGGCAAGGCGAAAATGCTTTATAAAATTCGCTAGTAATACCATCTGGGCCAGGAGATTTCTGGTTCTGAAGGTCTGAAATGGCTGATTTAATTTCTTCCGAAGTGATGGGTCCCTCTACTACAGCACACTTCTCATCGTCTAGTCGAGGAAAGTTCTCAAGTAAGGAATTATAATCGAAACCCTGATTTGGATCTTTACAACTGCCGAACAGCTTTCGATAATAATCATAGAAAGCAGCCAGAATACTAGGAGCATCACTATATGTGTAATCACCATACTGAATTTTTAATATTTCCTTCGTAAGAGCATTCTCTCTTTCATCACTGAGGGCCCAACGTGAAGGTTGCTCGTCAAGAAACCTTCGAGTCCTAGATCTTATTAGGGCCCCCTTGTATCTTCCCGTCGCAAATTGTTGAAGCTCTGCCTTTACGTTATTAATTTCTTCAACATAGGCACCCGGGCTAACCCTCTCTAGCTCATGTAGCTCAGTTAGAGTGCGCCCAAGCTCACGAAGGTGGTGTCTCTTTAGGAACGCGATCCTTGCAGAGGCTTCAATTGCTAAGTTTTTGGTTTCCTGTTTAAACAAGTCCCATTTTTGAAAAACTGACAGATCATGGCGGGACCATATGTCTTTCAAACAAGTAGGTACAGCACGCTTAAAGATTTCATCTGAGAGCAGACAGTTATTCATTTTCCACAGTTCCCAACGAGGGTGAAGCATCTGCCGACCGTACCTCCCTACCTGAAGAGACACCATACAATGGTCACTGAAGAAGATGGGCCGCACCCAGTAACCAAACACATTTGCTAACGTGTCTGCAGAAACATAAATTCTGTCAAGGCGGGCATTAGAGGAGAACTGAAAATGAGCGAAATGAATACTGTCGCCTTTTTCCTGCCCCACATCCACAAGGTTATATTCACAAGCCAAATCGTTAAGTAATGCAGCACTAGGGTCCTATCTTTTACATAATGCTGATCGGTCCTCATCCCTACAAACACAATTAAAATCTCCCAACATAATTTTGCAGTCTCTGCACAAATGATTAACTAATGAAAGAAAAAAATGCCTTCTGTCTTGCTGTTTTACAGGGGCGTAAACACAAATAATTCGCCTCTGCACACCTGAGATTGTGAGGTCACAGCATATAAGTCGTCCCTCGCCATCTATGCAATAAGACACGGCTGTCATCTCTAGTGTTTTGGCCAGGAATAGCATACACCCTCCGAACAAGCCTCTAGCGTGGCTAACAATAATGTTATATTCCGCAAACACGGCTCAAGAGCAGCTTTCGTCTCTTCATCGGAGGACAACTTTGTTTCCTGAATTGCTGCTACAGACACACTCCATTTCTTTAACAGATGTCTTAACTGCTGTTGTCTCCGACGATTACGCATACCCCTGACGTTAAGGGTAGCGACTCGATATGCTGCGACGCTAGCCATTTTTGGTACTAGTTCTTTTAAACATCATCCCCTGGAATGGGGTGGCCCGCCTGCAAATTGGCGGCCTTTCGGGCAGACATCGCCCTCCTCTTTAAAGTCATCCTTCCTGTGGCCTCTACACAGTGTGCCTTCTGGCCAGCACCATTGATACACACCTCATCATCTGCGGGATGCTTCAAAGGCACTGTGTTGTCCATGTCCTTCTCTGAGACACTCAAGGCTTCGGCCCACGAACCTGATTGGAGCACATCGCTCGCTGCCACCCTGACAGCCGAGAGAACCGGACGCACCAGAGATCGGCGCTACAGACGGCTCACTGTTATCCTCCAACGACGAAGGAGAATCAATGGCGAAGGAGGATAGGCGAGCATCCACTGGCAGTATCTTCTCCATTGACTCCACAGGAGGCATATCCAGACGTCCTTCAATGACAGGTGGTTCTTGGGCAGCAAGCGCAGCACTCTGAGTGGCACTCACAGGCGGGACCGGGTCCGGCGGTTTTGGCTCTGGAGACGCTGGTTCTTGATGGCCAGTCACTGCAGATTCTTCTGAGTTGATGTGAGGTGCAGAAGGCTTCTGGTCCCCATCAATTTGAGGTTCACGGCCTAACTCACCAGTTACATCAACAACCTCTGACACATCCATGATGTGTTCGGACGCCACGTCATCTTCTCGTGACCACTGGCCTTGACGCAGTCTATCGGCATAACTTAATACACAGTTCTCCACAGTATGGCCAAAGCGCCGGCACTGGGTGCATCGAGGCGTTCGGCACTGACGCCGTACATGGCCTACCCGGCTGCATCGAAGACACAGTGGAGGTCTCCCTGAGATAAGCACTAATGCCTGCACCCCATAAACATTAAGAGTGTGAGGAATTGTACTTGCTGACACTCCGTGCTTGAGCGCGAGGGAGATTTCACGGTTCGCCGTTTCTATGTGCTCCATCCCTGGGCACCGCCACTGTTCACGCTCGACAGATTGAATCGTTCCATAAGGCTCGAAAGCTTCCACAATCCTCCGGTGCTCCATATAGCGGGGAAGCCAAAGGAGCTTAACCTTGACATTCTTTCTATCCGGGTCGAACACCATGCACCGAAGTCCTTTCACAGGGAACTCTGCTTTGTTAATTAGCTTCTGCTTTGAAGAACTACTCTCGCAGGTAACCATCCACACGTGGCTCATTTGGTACTGACCAATGCACAAAATTTCCCGGAGGTCCAAAATCTGTGCAAGTGCGTCTCGAAAGTCAGGTGCTCGGTACGGGCGGCCCTTAAGGTCGGCATGCAGGAAAACGGTATTAAGGACAACATTACCGGTGGGCAGGCGTGGAAGGACAACTTTGTACGTTTCGGTAGTGTCCTGAGGAGTCGAAAGACCTCGGCCAACGGCCGATGCACTGTTTCCAGCAAGCAACATTTCTGCATTTTATGTCATGACCCGCATTTATAAGGTTGGGACTTCATGTTTTGAAGTCTACAGGCCATTGCTACGGCTCTAACAATTGCAACTTCTTGATCATTTTAGCTTGCTGTGTGCTCTCACGACTTGCAACTAATGTTCTGGGTGCCTATGCGTGCTATTTTGTGCACTGGAATCATTTTAACATGTGGAGTTTGACATCACTGGCAAATTTACCAACGCTGGCTCTTGGGTGGTGCTCTGGTACCGTGGGCGTAATTTTCGCTGAACACGGAGCTTTAGTAGAAGCCTTCAAGGAAAGAAGTGCGACCAAGCTTCAATACCGGCAAGCGACGCAGCGATGACCCTAATTGCGTGTAACTAAACCTTATTTGTATGTAAACATTGCGGGAAGCGTTGCGATGACCGAGGGCTCGGATGCTTGATACACAGAGTAAGAAGGAGCGCAAAGGCTTGAGAAACACGGCAAATATTATGTATTATAAGCGCTGTATGCTGTTGCTTTTTCTCTCATGGGCCCATTGCTCGGTAAACTACCCTCTTCCTGGTTTTAGTTCTTCTTTCTGCAGTTTATACTTGGCCGTGGTGCTGGCTACGCTCGCCTGCGATTGAGCCCGCATTCAACATTTTGGCTGTAATCATTGTGTTAGAGTGCCCTTAAGATCAGCTGTGAAGTTGGTTATGCATGGTAGCCCATATTATTCAATTCCAGCTTTAGTTGTCCGTTAATCGCCAGTGTGTCATAAGATCGAGGCGCGGTGGTCGTTGTCTCTCTCGAAACGCTCGAAAAGACCTATGGAAACACGGAAACTCTAGAAAAAAGATAGCGCCTTTGTTTTCTTACAAATGCGCAACGACTTCGCAGCAAAAAGCGCTTGCTTGAACCATATTTTTCATATGCCCCCCGATGGTCGATTGAAAGTACGCTGTTGCCGTGTTGGCCCCTGAGGGATGCTACTCCGGCTGACGCCGCAGGCCGCACCGGCTATACTGGGGCACTGGGACCAGTGCGGGCCCAGCGCACATACAGCGCTTCCCCCAGTGCATCGCGGATGCCAGCGTCTCACCCAGCGTGTTTCTTCCATCGCACCAGTACAGCCAGTGTCTTCCCGTTACTGCTCCTGTGAATATCGCAGACCTCCAGCGTTCCCAGCAGATCCAGTGCAAAACCAGGGCAAAAATCTTACTGGTTTCGCACTGGAGACGCTGGTTTCTGCAATAGGGCGACGTTAGCATTTGTCTTTCCTTTTTTTGTATTGCACGCTGAAATACAAATTTTGGAGCGCGAGACTCCACCTCAGCAATCGACGGTTTTCCCCTGACATTTGTGATAGCCATGCCAGCGGGCAGGGGCCTGTCACAAACACGAAAGGGGTTCCGTAGAGGTAGCATTCCAGTTTTTTGGATGCCAAACCAGGCAAGCACACTCTTTTTGACATGCATAACAGGCTTCTTCTCTCGCTGTCAGCTTCCTACTAGCGAAGAGCACCGGATGTTCATAAATGGTCGATCATATCTCGATGCACGCAGTACAGGAGAGCTGGACAGAGCTGCTTTAAGCGCCTAAAAATCACTGTCCATTTCTTTGCTCCATCGTACTTTTTCGGGAGCGTTTTTTTCTCAGAACGTCGGTCAGAGGAGCGACAAGTTCAGAGTAACGGGGTATGTATCTTTGATTTTACCCTGTAAGCTCCAGGAATGCTCTTAATCCAGTTCTGTTTTGCGGCTGCGGAAATTCAGAGACTGCTTCAACTTTAAAATCTTCTGGCCTCCTTTTACCTTGTTCCACGACATGCCCCAAGTATATCACTTCTGCTTGCGCCAGTAGGCACTTTGCACACTTCACAGTAAGACCTGCTCCCTTCAAACAGCCGAAAATGTCGCGAAGGTGAGAAAGATGTTCTCCCCAGGTAGCTTAAAATATAGCTATATCATCTAAGTAGGAGAGAGCGTAACTCTCGGCACCTTTCAGCACTTGGTCCACGAGTCTGGAGAAACAAAACGCGGCATTCTTTAGGCCGAAACTCAGCGCAAGAGGTCTGAATGTGCCCATAGGTGAAACGAAAGCAGCATACTGGCTAGCTCGTTGGGTCATAGGCACTTGCCAGTTAGCCTCGGACTAAATCCAGAGTGCATAAGTAGTTCGCCGTGCTTACTGTCTCTACGCCGCGCACCATATGACGTCTCGTCCAATTACGATTACCATGTGATGGCGTCATCAGCAGTCATATTTGCCATTGCTCATGACTATTTAAAGGGACACTAAAGACAGCCAAAGATGGTATGAAAATCTAATAAACTACATTTGGTGACACTGTCGCCGCATATCCGGCAGAAAAAATTCAATAATGGCTGAGATATTGCGATAAGAAGTTGAGGTTTTTTCTTGTTCCCGCCGGTCGAATTCAAACTGTGGCCTGCAACTACGTAGTTGGAGTTGAGTGACGCACACTATGACGTAAGCGGAGACTCCTTGATAGCTAGCGAGCCGGCGCAGCCCGCGGCGCCGCATCCCTCAAGGGCCAACTTGGCAACAGCGTACTCGTAATGAAGGCCTCAGCCGAAATAAATAAAACGATGAAGTGAGTAATTTACCGAGCGATGGGCCCATAAAGGAAGAAAAAAAAACATAGAGGGCTTGTAATGTACAATACTTCACATGTTTCTCAAGCTTTTGCGCTCCTTCTTGCACTGTGTATAAACAAACCGAGCCCTCGGTCATAGCAACGCTTCCTGACATGTTTACATACAAATAAGATTTAGTTAGCAGCAAAACAGTGTCCTCGCTGCTGCGCTTGTTAGTTTTGAAGCTTCGTCGCACTTTTTTCCTTCAAGGTTTGTGCTACAGCTCCGTGTTCAGCGAAAATTACGTCCACGATAGCAGAACATGACCGAAGTGCCGGCGCCACTACATTTGCCAGCGCTGTGAAATTCCACATGTTAAAATGGATCCAGTGCACAATATAGTGCGCATAAGCATCCAGAACATTAGTTGCAAGACGTGAGAGCAGGCAGCATGCGCCGATGATCAAGAAGTTGTAATTTTTAGACCGGCAGCAGGAACTCTTTATTGTAAATGGGGACATGACGTAAAAACTAGAAATATTTCCAAGGTCCTTGAGGCCCATGTACTTGAGGGGAAAAAATTATGAGGTTCCTCTGACGTGCGGTAATCTATATATTGGGCAAACAGGAAGATGTATTAATGATAGAATGAGGGAACATGAGAAGTCCATAGAAAATGGCAAAGGGTCAAATTTAGCCTTGCACTTCCAAAAGTGCAAGTGTGAGCCGTTGTTTAGCAGGCTAAACATATTAGGCAAGAGTCGGGATAAGATGGCACGCGAAATTTTAGAGGCGTATTGGATACAGAAGAAAGATGAGACATGCATTAGTGAAGCTTCGTTGAGTTTACGTAGAAAAGAATTTAATTTTATCGAGCAATCCTCCTGAGTTATGCAAAGAACGAGATTATTATCGGGCCTCAAGCTGTTATTCTTGGCCTAAAGTTGTTATTCTTGGACTCATCTTACGTTTTGGGGCCATGGGAGTTTACAGAATTTTTTCCCCTCAAGTACATGGGCCTCGTGGCTTCTTAGATGTTGGCAAGATAAAGTCTCTCATTACATAGGGACTACTTAAGTTATGGGGTGTAGATGGACATGTTCTACTGTATATGTGTGGTGGTGTTTTTAGTGTATGACTTGTGACTTTGTGGTGATATTTGCCTGTCCAGTGTGGTAGGAGTTACTGGGCAAAGCAGAGGTGTGGATTTACAAGACAGTATAGAATTTGTGACTGACATGTTTGGTTGATGTTTTCGGGCTGAGAGGAAGAAAGTGTCACTATGCCCTTGGGAAAGAAGAGGAAGAATAGAAGAAGAGGAAGAAGAGATTGGTCACCGCCATGTTTGGACAAGGTTAAGGTCTGCGAGGATGAGAGTGCCATTTTTCCCCTTGGCAAAGAAGAGGAAAATGAGAAGAAGAGGAAGTTGCGACGTGCCTGAGTGTAGAAGAGGAAGTGGTTTCCGGTTCTTCTTACAGTTGGTAGTGTGCGCGTGTGGTGTGTATCTTCTCCTCTGTTTGTGTTTGTTTGCGCCACATATCTGAATACGATGATGCACCAAGTAGCCCCTCAAGCCGTTATTTTGAGTACACTTCTTTACAGACCGAATTCTTCCCCGGCATGCTATTTCACTTCTGTCGGGTTAGCTTTGGGTCTGTTTGAGCTGACAGAAAACGGCTGCGAATCAACTAAAAAGCCAAGAAAGGCTTTCGCAGAAAATAATTCCTTTCGCCCGCATTAGTTATGCACAGGTACTGTTCATTATTAAGATTATTACTTCACATAATAAGCACATATATGGCAGTTATAAGTTAACCGGTAGTTATTGTCGAGATGTGCACATATAGAACGTTAATCGCTAAAAACTGTTTACACGGGAAGTGAAACATTCGAGCATAGGTGCTTCCCGCAGATCATTTTCTACTGAAATTGGGGAGAGGAACCGCGGTACATTCAAGGCCATTTGTTTAGGACAGTCACTTAAAATAAATCCTTTCACAACACTATCAATATTTTTGCGTCGTAGTTTGCAAACATGTAAACTTTCACTTAGCCATTTGTCCCCGGGGGGGGGGGGGCATCTGTTGGAACATGTTTCCGTGCACTATGTGACACCACGGACTCCGAGCACCCATGCTTAGCCATACAGTCACAACCAATATGAAGGTGATCGCGGGAGCCTCGATCGGTGGGCCTTTCAAGCTGCATACTGGCCGATTTTGGAACTCTGAAGATAATGATTACGCTGCCTTCTTGCCTTCTACGCTCTTCCGAGCTACAAGCATCACCCACCTGACTAACGCACCGGATTTGGTTTCTGTGCTCTCTTCGTCTTGATAACAATCTTGTGTGTTTGTCATTGCCTCATATATTGGCTAACAATGACGCCTCTGTGCGCAAGCTGATAAGGTGAACGGAACGTATTTCAACGTTCTTTAGCGAAAGCTGACTAATATTTAGGACCGTGCCTTTGCATAGCATATTGTTGTCATATAAAGGCGTAATTGGGACAGATTCCCTCTTTCGTTGACTGTTCAATAAACTAATACTGTCGTTTCACAACACATTTCCTGAACTTTGCTTTATCCTAATTGCATGCCCTTACGTTTTCATTGTTATTTGTATACCCGGACCAAGTTGGCCTTCACATATTTTGTTAACACAGTCACTGTCTTACAACCTGCACTTATGCCCGACTGGCGATTTATAGAAAAAATCACAAAAGAGCGAGTTTGTGAGAAAGGCACGAAAGGCCAGATTGAACATTAGCAGTCTCGGCTTTCGAGGAGACAAGTACCCAGTTTTTGTTAATGATCATCTCTCGCCAGATAACAAAAAGCTGTTTGCAAACACGCTAAAGCTCAGGAAAGAAAAGAAGTGAAAATTTCTATGGACCGACATTTGCCGTATCAACGCGCGAGAAGACAACTACAGTGACGTGTTCCGTATCTCTAGCGAATCTGATCTTTCCATTTTTTCATAAATTAGCCCATTCAATCTAAGTAAACGTCTTTGTTTTTTGCAACGACGACTTACTTTTCACCTTCTCAGCTTGAAACTACTCTTTTTATCCCGTGCCGCTCATTTGTTCACTGTATAGCGCGTAACCTTCGCAAACATTCTGATGACATTTCTACTTTCCTATCGTCTATTCATCATAATTTTCGATTATCTGTATTAGTGAAACATGACTAAGCTCCAGCGATGAAAACTTACACTCTTTTCGCTCCTACTCAGCCGAATATGTCATCGAGGGGATAGCAATTATGGTGGCGCTGCTATTTTCATATCATCTAAGTTTCATTATCTCAGACGCTCGGACTTGTCAATCAACATTTCTAATTGTGAGTCTGCGTGGATTGAGCTTAATAAGTCGTTTGTGGCACAAGATGCACGAAAAATTATCATCGGTTGCTATATCGATCTCCTTCGTCGCCCGCTACTGAATTCTGCTTGACATTCGAAGAAATTTTAAACAAGCTGTCTCTGGAAGAAAAAAATGTCATTATCATGGGTGACATTAGCATAAACCTTCTAGATGCTTCAACACTTTCATATCATGAATACAATAACTGCATTAATAGCCATGGCTTCGAATGCCTTTTAAGCGTACCTACAAGATGCCCTAATAACGGAAACAGTTCACTTATTGATCATGCGCTGTCCATCTTAATTACTTCCCCCGATGCTGGTGTAGTCGAAGTTGAGATAACTGATCCCACCCCTTCTTGTGTGAATAACATCTATCCCCGTTGATTGTCAAGTGCAGGTTACTAAGAAACGCTTGAATTCCTCACTATTTCATAAAACAATTGCTAACACAGATTGGCTACCAATTATTTAATATATGATCCCGAAATTGCTTATAAAGCATTCTCTGCTACACTTGCTAAAGCTCTTGATACATCAGCTACAACAGTGATATATTGCAGAAAAAAAAGCATTAGAACTCTTACAACCAATGGTTAACTGGCGGTCTCCTGAAATATCTACGAAAAAAGGATAACCTGTATAAGAAAACTAAGAAGCAGCCATTTAATATTAACTTACGGGCACGATATAATACTTACAGCAATGCAGCAATGTACTCGGCAGGCTACTAAAAACTGCTTAGAAAAATAATTATGAGTCTGAAATAAACCAAGCTGGTTGTGATTCTGAAACCCATAGGAAAGTGATCAATGTATTCTTAAACTGAACACCTACTACGGCTCAATAAAGGAAGTTCAAAGAGACACGCATATTTGTCGGGATACTCATGATATTGCGAATGCTTTCATTGATTCAATTTCGTCGATCAGCCGCAGGGTACTCACCCCATTCACGTGTACCCCCGTCTACCTCATAGTTTCTTTCTTTTCCCTGTTTCTCCTAAAGAGATGCGCACCGTCATTATGAATCAGAAAGATGCAAGCCCAAGCATTGACAACTTCCTTTTTTTTCATATCAAAATACTATCTTCTCTGATTTGCAATGTGTTTTCTTAAATTGTCAACTTCCTCTTCAAGACAGGTATCTTCCCTAGAGTACTAAAAAAAACCAAACCATTTCCCGTCTTTAAAAAACGTGATAGGCGCCTAACAAGTAACTATCGTCCCATTGCTACTCCTTCCTTTTTTAGCAAAGTCATTGAAAATCTGCTCGTCATCAGTCTGGCAACTTTCCTCACAAAAATTTAAACATCATATCTTCTAATCAGTTCAACTTCAGGTCTGGTTTTTGAACTGAATTCTCCCTAATTTCTTTAACAGGTAAGATTAAAAATACCATTGATTGTGGTCAATTAGCTGGTGCATTATTCATTGATCTATCAAAGGCATTTCATTTAATTATACAACATAATTCTGATATAATAAATGCCCTTAGAGTATCTGGTCATGCCCTAACATTTATCCGCAGCTACCTACTTAACCGAATCCAAGCAGCTTCCATATCTGATACTTACTCTACACCGAAGACTACTAATATTGGCGTTCCCCAGGGTTCCATCCCTGGACCACTTCTTTTTCTAATATGCATTATTGATCCGCCCTGGTGCTTAAATATTCTGAATGTATATTATACGCCGATGATACTACTATACTAGCATCTGACACGTGCATAGATTCTTTAACACGCCAATTGAATACCGATGCAGGAAACCTAGCAACCTGGTGTCAAAATAACATGCTTACAATTGATGCATCTAAATCTAGCTTTGTCATCTTCTCATCTCCTTTACTCTCACATACTCTTTGCCACTGATCATGGAATGTTTCTTGGCATAGATCTTGATTGTCACTTAAAAGAGCATACAGCATAAGGGTGCTTATCAAGGTGCGAAATTACTTCAATTTGCACAAGCGCATTTTACTCTACTATGCTTTCATCCATAATCATATGAACTATTATATGTCTTCTTGGGGTAATACATTCAAAACAGACATGGCACCAATACAACACATACAAAACCAAGCCATTCGCATCATAACTTCTAATAGCCAATTGTGCAGTGCTGCGCCCTCACTGCAAGCTCATACCTTCCTTGGAGTCTCATCCATGTTTCATTATTCTATTGGCATCCTCATATTCAAGTTCATAAATGGATCACTTTTCATTACAATAATTAACAGTAACCAGTTCCCGCGACGTAGTTTCACTCGGTTTTCATGCCAAAACAATTGTTTACTACCAAACCCCAGAATCAGTTACGGCAAATTCACAGCCTCATTTTTGTGGAAGTCATTATCATTCAGAATAAAGCAATCAGCTAACATCCTGCTTTTAAGCTTAGTTTCGTACTTTTCTGCTATCACGCTAAATATATTTTTTTCGTTGATAAGAAATACTTATCCCATATTCAATTGCTTTCCTCTGTATTTAACATGTAACATGTTCCGAATTTATGTTCTATTTATATTTACGCCGTCTTGTATTTCTTTGTGTTCTACATTTATATTACATTACAGTTGAAGTTTTCACCCGCTGTTGTTTGCCCTTAATCATTTTTATTTTGCATGCCTTAATTAGCAGGTCCCCTGTGCAACCATTGGCTTTGGAACCTCCTCCTGTATTTACCAAAATCTTTGTATTCAGTTAATTTGTTGAATAAATTCTGATGCTCAAACTGTTCCTTATCAACAACATATCGAAATGGCTTATATAGTACCGTGTAACTGTGGAGGATTAGTGAACAAATTACACAGACATTACAGATATACTCACAACAATGACACTCACAGCTGTGTACCTTTAAAAACGAACCCTAGGCTATACGACACAAATATACTGAAAACGTTTAGAAATTTTCCGAAACGACTGAGTGCGTGCTGGTAGACTATTAATGTCAATCGATGTCCCTGCCAGAGAAATACCACTGAAAACAACCCCCGAAGCAGAAGCTGGCATCATCATAAGCCGCGAAACGATAACAATAGTTTTTCTGTACACACTACCACAACTCTCAATTGGAATACTGGATTTAAAAGACTTGACTGAACAGTTGACATAGCCATACGTTTTTTATGGAGATCCTTATGAGCACTCCTTCTTTTGACGAAGCAAACATACTGATACCAAAAAATAGATAATACAAGATTTAATAATTCCAAATAATATTTCATTTCAACACTAGGAACCCCACGAATTGCTGCCCCAGCTCTGGAAAAATGAACTCACTGATTTAGCCTTCCCATTTAAGTCATAATTTAATGATTTTAACTGGGATGTTTTAAATGATGCACGGGAAAGAGAGCACTTAGGTACCGTTTTGAAATAATGATCATCTAGATATATCATTGCCACCGGCCGACGGCGTTGCAAAATACACCTCGCTGATTGGTCACTACTTAGAGAAAATGCTACATTAGGCAGAGTATTCTGAAGAACTCAGTGGAGATGAAATTATTGAGAAATTTACTGTATGCATAATGTCAGCTTCAACAATAGCTGTCCCTGAGACATCACGACTTGTACAATGAAACCACAAATTATGGTGGACAAAAAATGCACACTATCAAAATATCAGCGGAATAAATGCCGAGGCGCTCTTCGTTTGCCCCACGACAAAAAGCCTAATGAAATTTAAGTGGGCTAAGACCAGGGCAACGTACATTTCAAGGAAAGCATAAAAAGCTCGTGGGAAGAATATATCTAATCAAAAAGGGGCACGGCACCCTGACCGCCATCGACATCTTACCGGTACGGATTTTACAGGCCGTATCTTTATGTTGTGCCTAGTATTTTTTAGATCCTGCTGTTTCACCGCCACCCAATGCCGCTGAGCGACATTAGTGCTCGTCGACTTCTTTCGCAAACCTGGTTGACGACAGTCTTTTCACCAGGTAGCGGCGATCTACATCTACTATCTCTGACACTGAGGACGCATATAAAAATAAGCTTGGAACCGTCCACCGTGACAGCCATTAAATTTTGTCGCTACGGATTTTGCAGGTTAGTAATTTACAAAGCGCTACCTGTGTGAAGAGCAGCGATTATTACCTATTTGTGACGTCGTGCCCTGAAGACTGCAATGATGCAATGAAATGTATATTTTCTTTCCATCTCGTCTTTAATCATTCTTTTATGTTATGTTACTTTCACTTTCGGGCGACGTTGATAGTAATCCTGGGCCTATGGATGCTACTGAAAGGGAAACATTCGATACCCTCCTGCTGAATCCAAAAACTTGAAGCTAGTCAAGCCACAGTCATTAATGAAATCTAAGGTTTTAAGGAAAGGCAGGAAGCTACCGATGAAGAAGACAAACAGGTGACGTTGAGAGAGGCAGCCCTTGAAACATCGTCTACCTCACTTGATAGGCCTGATGGTTCTGTAGCTAGCAATGCCATGCAAGATAATCTCTTCCCATGTTTTTCATATTCACTGAAGATTAGACGCCGCTGTGATTAAATTTCGTCAAAATAACTTGCTTTTTTGTCATCGATGATGTAGGCGGTGAAAGCTGGGCAGACTGTGAAGACAAAATAGTTACATTTTGTTCAGAGTACCAAGAATTATCAGTAGCTACCGCCCAGTATAAAAAAATCAAAGAATACGCAAAATCAAATCTTATTCACACAAACCAGTAGTAGTAACGATAACTTTTTTTAGAGGCAAACAAAACATCCATATAAATGGGCAGAAACTGAAAGATACAAGTTTCGCTATCCGCAAGGCTATTCCGCTACAATTCGTAACGCTAGAAAAAAGCCGTCTGAATTTGCTAAATCACAATCTAACTCTTATAAATGGCATCGGATAATCGTATGAATAAAAACGAATGCATATGACCATGGCACTGATTAGGTTACGTTAGTCTCACCATAGCTAGGCAATGCAACTAGCTTGCGAGGGCATCCTCGATCCACCTCATACTCCTCCGCTCCGTCGCTGTCCGTTTGGTTATCTAAGATCCGAAGCTTGATGCCTAAACGCGATCAGCTCTGTTCATTTCTTCCTGATAGCGAATCTGATATAGTTTTTTTTACCGAGACATGGTTGCACGTCGATATCAGTGAAAGTGAAAGCTTTCCTGACGTCCAACCTACAAAGTCTACAGACAGGACCATAAAGATAAAAGAGGGGGTGGGGTGCTTTTTGCTGTTAAAGAAACGTGCCGCCCATCGTTATCACCTCCGACTCGGATGCCGAAATAGTATGGTCCGTCTGCTAAACTCTGTCCTCACATTTACTTATCGGTGTGGGCTACCGTCCACCTGACTGTGGGAATTCTTTCATTCAAAACATCCGCTCTAGCGCTTCCACCGCTCTTGGCCAGTGTTCGCCTAGAATTATTTACTTGCTCGGTGGTTTTAGTTTTTCTCAAATAGATTGCTCTAATTCGTCATCATCTAGTCATGCTGCCACTGAATTCATCAAACTCAAGATTTCAACTTGTTTCAAGTCATCAGCCATTGTACCCGCGGTCCTAACATAGGTTCGTTATGTTGTTTTCCGATGTATCAATCTTTCAGTTACACCTGTCCTTTCAATGTTTGCCGTTCATTGTTTGCATTTTCTGTTATCGTGCCCGGTTTCATTATTACTCTATTTCGGATCACCGCCATGCTTCTTTCATATACTTTCTCGGTACCGCTGTTCTAATGTATTATTTCTGCATGTTCATTTTTATATGCACCCTCCCCCAATGCTCTTCAAGGCCCGTGAAGCGCAAATAAATAATAGTTTTATATCCTCAAAGAAAATGTGGGAACAAGTTCATAAAATCAGTATTGATTATCAGTTCAGTTCAGTCGTTCAGTTGTGTCCGACTCTTCGTGACCCTATGGACCAGATCCCGCCAGGCTTTCCGGTCTCTATCTTCCTAACATCACATAACTTCATCTGCAGCGCCTCGAGGATGCCATCTAACATCGCGTTCGCTGCCTACCTCTTCTCCGGTGACCCTCAACCTTTCCCAACATCAAATCTTTTTCCAGCGACTCCTCTCTTCTCATCAGATGACCAAAGTAGCTGAGCTTTAACTTTAAACTTTGACCCTCCAATGAGCAGTCAGGGTTTATGGTCGACAATATCAACTGATTCGATCTTCTGGCCGTCCAAGGATTATTAAATTTCATTGATATTCTCAATCTGGAGCGCACCCGACACCTAGAAAACATTGGAAGAGCAGGCGAACTTTTATCTCAAATATCAAGTTCATCTAACTACAGGCACACAATCCAAAAAAACACTAAACAATAGCAGAAAAACGAACACTACCCTTTAGAGCAGGTTCACATGAGCATCGCCACCGGCATTTTACAAGGCAGGAAATAAATAGTTCTACGCTCTGGTAAAACAAACTGCACAAGGCACCAATAATATCCATAAGCAATGCCTGCTTATCTGTCTGAAGCTGCCGCAGAGGCACTGTTGACATTCTTTACCAAAATTTGGATAACTGGGAATATACCTAAAGTATATAAAGAAGCCTTAATAGTACTTTTACTAAAACTCGGAAACCCATTAGCAATTTTTAGCAGTTGCGGACCAATAGCCCTTAACAGATGTGCAGCCAAATCAATCGAAAGCATTTTAAATACCGAACTAACCTTTGTTTTTGGAACCCGTGAACGTCTAGATATACATAAAAAAGCGTGATCGAACGAGTGATCATCTTGTCAGCTTAGGAAATATAATCTGGGAAGCGTTCATTCACAGTTGACATTATATCGGAGTCTTCTTTGACCTGGACAAGAACTGCGATACGGCATGGAAGTTTGGTATCCTCCAATACTTCACTTCACTCCACTTTATTACCTTAAGTACCCCACATTGGGGGTATTACATAAGGGGTGGGAGTAAAAATATGGATTGAATATGATTGCCTACATGATATTCATGAAGTGCATATTTAAATTGTCAACAAAACTTTATGGGAAGGTGATGGCATCAACATCGTATGGAAGGCCTTTTCCAGGCTTTTGCAGTGCGAAGAAAGAATGATGCAGAAAAAGTGAATGTGCGGGCGCGCTGGCATGAACTACTAGTGGATGGCCGGTGCGATGAGATATGCGAGCTGGCGGTGTGATGTATGGTGGTTGGCCAAGGGAGCTGTGAAAAAAAAATTATGGAACAGATTAAGAGAAGCAATTCGACGACGATGGGCAAGAGTTAATAAACCTGATAGTGATGTTATGTTCGTTGTTCGGCAGGTACAGAAGCAGACGACGAGAACAGTAGACGATGATCTGATGATGGTCAGGAGGAGATATATATATTCACAGATGAAAATATTATTTACATTGGCAAACAGTTACAGTAGCAAGTCACACAGACAACTGCAACTTAGGACAAAATAGACTCTCACACAGAGAAGTCCCTCTACAAGCCCTTACTTTTCCACCGAGCATTTCGGTTAAAGCCTAGTGACTGCAAATACGTGCTAAGCACGGAGCCTCAAACTTGACTGACAAACATGGTCCGAGGACCGCTTTTTGATGACAAACATCAACAAAGGCCCGAGGGCGGTCACCTTCGGTGATCCGCCCCGAAAATAAAGCAGCCAATCCGATTATTGAAAAACATGCCACAACCATGTGGGTTGGGAATAATCTCGGACCCAGGTCCTTAATTACTTCAAATAAAAATACAACATTCAAAACTCACTCTTTCCACTCGCCGGTCCCCAAACCCTCTCACAAGGCGCCTGTCTTTGCCTCCCCTCCTCAGCGTGTTTGCAACGCGACCTTGCAGCTGTGCCTTTGTGAAAGAAACGCCGCGGGATCTCGAGGCGAGGTCACTCAGCCATCCCGTTCGAGGAAAAGGGGGTGGGGGACACTGTCCCAGAGCAGTCTACAGTCGCCGTCGCGTGTAATGTCTCGCGGCACAGTGGGAAAACGCTGGGCTGATTGCCTACTTGGGGGGGGGGGGGGGGCAGGGGTCGCGCCTATTGTCGCCCTCTGCTGGCCGTAAGGTGGTTCGCAGAAGCGTGCCATTGTTGTTCCCGGCTGCGTTCGCGTCTTGGCGACGCCCCGGGGCGAAAGGACGAAACAAACTAGGCCTCCCGCGCGCCCCGCGATCCCGCGCCCAAGAAAAGGGGAGAAAAAGAAAAAAAAAACAACAACAGCGCTCGCTCCTTGGCCTCGGCGCGTGGGGGGGGGGGGCGATGGACCGCCAGCGCGACTTCACGTGCGAATCGCTTTTCACTGCGGCCTTACACGCCCCTCCCAAGAGGGTAAACGAGCTTGGAATCCGGTCATTTCATCCTAATACAACAAAGGCCGCAACAACCCGCGAAGAAAACAAAACATGTAAGACACTTCGCACGTGAATGGAACACCAAATGAACCTCGCGACACAAGATGGGTATAAAACAAAACAGATCACACATTCGCATTGGCGGACCGGACAGTGTTCGGGAAAGTTCCGCGCGCGAGCAATTGGATGTCCTCACGTCAAGTTCACGTGCAGTCCACCGGTCACATCACACATTGCACCGGGTACGCGGGAACATTCACGCGTCGTCGAAAGGCCATGGCTCAAGCGTGTGCTTGCTCTACGCCCCAAGTCACATTGGGGACGCGGGTTAACGCGTCGGCGTTACCATTGCTTGACCCTTTCCTGTGTGCCACCGTCACATTGTAGCGCTGTAAGGCCAGCGCCCATCGCGCGAGTTTTGCCCCATGAGGCGTACTAGTAGTGAGATAGGAGAGGGGGTTGTGGTCAGACACCACGTTAATTTCTGCACCGTACACCCAATGATCAAATTTCTTTAGTGCCCAGATAATGGCGAATGCTTCCCGCTCGATCGTAGACCAGCGGGTCTGCGTTGGCGTGAATCGGTGGCTGGCAAACGCTATCGGCCTTTCCCGTCCCTCGTCTCCCATCTGCGCCAAACAAGCCCCCGGTGCAAGTCGGACGCGTCGGTGAACAGCCAATATGGCCTTTTAATGTCGGGGGTGTTCAGCGATGCAGCTTCGCACAGAGCTGACTTGAGCCTGTCGAGCGCGTTTTGCGCTTCCTGGCTCCACGGAATCGTGTTAGGTACCCCTCGCCTCGTCAAAGACGTGAGTGGTGCGGCCACCTCGGCGTATCCTTCAACGTAATCGCGGTAGTAACCACATAAGCCTAGCAGACTCCGTAGCTGTCTCTTTGTTGCGGGGGGCACGAGCCCACGAATGGCCGATATCTTTTCGGGGTCGGGCCCGTGGGTTCCGCCTCCCACTATGTGTCCTAGGTACTTAATGTGGGCCTGTGCGACCTGACACTTTTCTCGGCTCACTTTAAGCTTGGCGTCGCGCAACAAATCAAAAATTATTTCTAAGTGCCGCAAGTGTTCAGTCCACGAGAAAGAGAAAATGGCGATGTCATCGAGGTATGCGGCCGCATAAGCCTGATGTTTCGAGAGGAGGGTGTTCATTATCCGCTGAAAGGTGGCCGCGGCGTTCTTTACCCCGAACGGCATGACGCGCCAAGCATATTGTCCCTCGTGAGTTACGAAGGCGGTCAGACGTTGGCACTCCGGAGCTACCGGCACCTGCCAGTATCCGCGTCGCAAGTCGATAAGAGTGATATACCTAGCGCGGCCCACCCTCATGATGAGCTCTTTAGCGGGTGACATTGGAAAGGCATCCGTGCGCGTCGCTGCATTTAAAGCGCGATAGTCAACACACATGCGCACCGATCCATCCTTCTTACCCACGCATACAACGGGATGGGCGCACTCGCTTTCCACCGGATACACCAGCCCGAGGTCTAGCAACTCTATTACCTGGCGGCTCACCTCACTCCTTAATAACTCCGGCACGCGATATGGGAAAGTGCGTTTGATCTGGTGGCCTTCGTGCAGCTGTATCTTATGTGCCCCAACTCGTGCGACTCCCGGCGTTTCGCTGAACAAATCAGCGTAAGCGGCAAACACCTCCGAGATCTCGAGGCGGTCCTGAGTAGGTAGGTGTGCGAGTTTCTCCGCATCTATCAGACAACCACCACATCTCTCAGGTACAGACTGAGGGGTGTACTCGATTTCACCAAACTCCTCGTCTTCCTCGAAAACTACTCCGACATGGCTGACACGTGCGTAGTAGGGTCGCAGCATATTCGCATGCACTATCGCTGTAGCATTTTTCCCTTGTCGATTCTGTACGAGTTCTGCCTCTCTTGCGCGGTTACGACGAATGGACCGAGCCATTTGGGGGCCATTTTACTGCCAGGTTCTGTGTCAAAGAGCAATACCTGGTCTCCGACGACAAACGTCTTGCTCCGTGCGCGCCTGTTATACGTTTGAGCGTAACTTCCCTGACGTGCGCTCGACGTCAAACCCGCGACTTCTGCTGCTACTTCTAGCTGCTCGCGTAGCTGTCGCAAATACTTCGCGGTTTCTTCCCTGAGTGTGTTCGGGAGGGGTTGCTGGCCTGTCCATGTTCGCTGCAGAATTGCTAGTGGTCCGATAGGGTTTCTACCGAATAAGAGCCGGAACGGCGCCACGCCTGTAGTGTCATGGGGGACTTCCCTGTACGCCCAGAGAACGAACGGGACCAGTCTATCCCAGTTCTTGGGATCTTTCTCAATAACATGGAATATCATGTTCTTCAAAACGCGGTTCCGCCTTTCCACTGTCCTGTTGCTCTCCGAATGTTCAGGAGTCGAAAAACGCGGTGCGCATCCCAGTCTTGCTAACATCTGAAGCGTCAGCTGCGCCGTGAAGTTCGTTCCCTGGCCTGAACAGACTACCTCAGGTATGCCTGTGTGGCTGAAAATCGTAAGCAAGGCGTCGCATGTCGCCCTAGCGGTTAGAGATCGCAAACAGACTACCTCCGGCCACCGCGTGAACAAGTCAACGAGGCAGAGAGCGTACCTATGACCCCTGCTCGACGGAACATCGAGCGGCCCGATTATATCAACATTTACGACCTGAAAAGGATGGTCGGGTCTGGTGAGAGGTGTGATAGGAACCCTATCTTTAATTCGCCTGTCTGAGCGGACTTGACAACCGTGACATGTCCTGCAGTGTCGCGTTACGTCCCCTTCTAAGCCTGGCCAGAAAAAGCTGTACTTAATTCTGGTCTTTGTCTTCCGTGGCCCCAAATGGCCTCCCCAAAGGGACTCATGCGCAAGGCAGAGTGCCTCTTCACGCCTGCTAAGGGGGAGAACAAGCTGCTTCACTTTGCTACCGGAGATCGAGTCCCAGTGATACAACAAGCCGTCTCAAACAAACATGCCTGCCTTTCCTGCCTTTGCGTCAGCCTACGCCTTCTTTAAGGTTTCGTCTGATAGTTGGTAGGATCTGAACACCTGGCGCTGTTTTAGGGCTGCGTCCGCGTCATCCTGGATCGAGATTACATCTTCCCTCACGCTTTCTTCCAGATCTACTTCAGAGGGCTGTTCCGTCGCCACACCCTGCTCACCACTCATTAGTTTGTCTGCCTCAGGCCCCGCCGCTTGCTCCTCATGTGATGTAGAGCTCAGCTTTGCGCTCTGCTCCGCCATGGTGACAGACGCGTTAACTATTTCAGACAAAGGGCAGGCCTTATTCATAACAAGTGCCTCGTAGCGACTGTCTATCTCGGAAAGCAGTTCCCAATCCTCCCTGGAGAGCAAACAATCCACTCCCTCCACCAGCTTATCAGAAAGCGCGCATACAATGTCTACTGCCTCGGGCCCTGCTATGTGTGCGGTGGGTCGCCTGATGCTTACCGCAAGAGTGACCAGTTTCGCATTAACCGTCTCACCAAAAGCCGAAACTAGCTTTATCGAGCCGGATGGCTCCCGACATATACCTGGCACTAGGCCTTCCCCAACCACGGTTATCTCGCTACCGGTATCAATTATAGCTGTCGCCGGTATCCCTGCGCACTCAATCTCCACCTGCTGTAGCTTAGATTTGCGTACCTCGTCGAATGACTGGTGCGTTTTCATCTCTTTCTACTAGGGTTGTCTGGGAGGTTACTGACGCCGGTGTTTCGCATGCCTCTACGTTGGCTACAGATACTTTTTGAGCTCGAGCGCGTTTCTCCTTCTTCTGCACGTTTTGTGAAGCGCGAGGACATTCCTTGGCTCGGTGGCCAGGTGCGCGGCACTCATAACACTGAATTGGCCGTTTGCTATCATTGTTCGTCGCTTGCGGGGGTCCCTTCGGTTTTTCCGCATACAGAACAATTCGTTTCGCTGCGCGCCCCTTGCCCTTAGCCTGTTCGAACGTTTGGAGAACGTCGAATATTTCATCCGGTTTTAGCCACCTCTCCTCCTCACGAAGACGCACATACTCTAAGCCCTCAGGGCTCAAGCTACCCTTTATGTGACCTTAGATGATCAATGATACCAGGTCGTCTTTGGTTTCTACGTCCCGTGACCGAAGGCAGTACTGAAAGTACGTCTTAGTGCGCGAGGCGAACTGCGCCCAAGTTTCATCGCGGCGTTTCGTCGCGCGCTCAAAGCGTTCCAGATATTCTGAGGGGTTAAGCTTCAGCTCCTTTAAAACGGCTGTTTTTACCGACTCGTAGCTGCCACACTCATCGTCCCCGAGGTTACGGAGAAGGTACCTGACACGCTCAGCTAGTGTTGGCATGATTAAGTGAACGCGGCTTTCGTTTGGCACCTTGTACGTCGTAAAAATTCTCTCGACTTCCTCGCACCATAACGGCACGTCCGCGTCACACGGCAGCTTCAGTCCCTTAAAGACTTTAGCGCATAGGGAGACTGGATCGGGCCCCATTCGACGCTGATCGTCAATATCTGACCTTACAAACGCCTGTCCGCTTCCCGCTATCGCCGTTGCAACCGCTGGATCTAGCCCAAGTTTCTGTAACTCTAGGCGTTCCTGTGAAAGAATTTTCAGTTTTTTCAGCTCAAAATTTAGTTCCATGCAGTGAATTGCAACCGCATCGGATACCGACATCTCCGCTACTTCACGTAGCGCTCCTGCTACCGGCTGAGTTGTCGCGTGCTCCGACTGCTCGCTGTCATCTGTTATATTTCCCCCTGTCTCTCTCTCGCCTACGCTCGCCATCATGCTCCGTGTTAAAACCATACGCCACTTTACACTTGAGCCATAGCCACTTCAACAAAGCGCAAGAAATCCCGCTTACCCGTGCTGGTGTCGCCAGTTGGGGCCTCCGTCCCTTGGTGCCGCAGCCTCGTCGGAGTCCTTCCCCAGAACGCTGCCTCTGGTTCGGGGCCTGGATCACCTTGCTGCTTCTGGCTGGACGTGCGGACGCTTGTTGCCTAGTGGGTTCCCATGGCCTGGGTGCTCTGGGTGATGCTCGTGGTCGCTGGTTGCCGAACCCTGTCGTGCTGCGCCAGTGATGTTATGTTCGCTGTTCTGCAGGTTCAGAAGCAGACGACGAGAACAGTAGACGATGATCTGATGATGGTCAGGAGGAGATAAATATTTACAGATGAAAATATTATTTACATTGGCAAAACAGTTACAGTAACAAGTCACACAGACAACTGCAACTGAAGACAAAATAGTCTCTCACACAGAGAAGTCCCTCTACAAGCCCTTGCTTTTCTACAGAGCATTTCGGTTAAAGCCTAGGGACTGTAAATACGTGCTAAGCACGGAGCCTCAAACTTGACTGACAAACATGGTCCGAGGACCGCTTTTTGATGACAAACATCAACAAAGAACCGAGGGCGGTCACCTTCGGTGATCCGCCCCGAAAATAAAGCAGCCAATCAAATTATTGAAAAACATGCCACAACCCCCGTGGGTTGGGAATAATCTCGGACCCAGGTCCTTAATTACTTCAAATAAAAATACAACATTCAAAACACACACTTTTACCACTCGCCGGTCCCCAAACCCTCTCACACGGCGCCTGTCTTTGCTTCCCCTCCTCAGCGTGTTTGCGACGCGACCTTGCAGCTGTGCCTTTGTGAAAAAAACGCCGCGGAGGATCTCGAGGCGAGGTCACTCAGCCGTCCCGTTCGAGGAAAAAGGGGTGGGGGGCACTGTCCCAGAGCAGTGTACAGTCGCCGTCGCGTGGATTGTCTCGCGGCACAGCGGGAGAACGCTGGGCTGATTGCCTACTTGGGGGGGGGGGGGGGCGGGCAGGGGTTGCGCCTATTGTCGCCCTCTGCTGGCCGTAAGGCGGTTCGCAGAAGCGTGCCATTGTTGTTCCCGGCTGCGTTCGCGTCTTGGCGACGCCTCGGGGCGAAAGGACGAAACAAACCAGGCCTCCCGCGCGCCCCGCGAGCCCGCGCCCAAGAAAAGGGGAGAAAAAAAAAACATCAGCGCTCGCTCCTTGGCCTCGGCGCGTGGGGGGGGGGGATCGACCGCCAGCGCGACTCCACGTGCGAGTCGCTTTTCACTGCGGCCTTACACTGATTGCCGTTTAATTGACGATACACTGATGTCATACGAATAGGCAGAATTAACTTCGTGGCGCGAGTTTGGACAGGTTCTAGTGAACTCATTAGATATGCTTGTGGCGGGCTCCAGATAGCAGATGCGTATTCTAGTTTGAATTGGATGAGTGATTGGTAGGCGAAACGTTTAATACTTTGGGGGCGTGCCGTAAATGGCATTAAAAAAAAAACAATTATCGGTTAGCTGATGCGACGATGTTCGTTACATGTGAGCGCCAGGAGAGATCCTGGCACGAGGTGACGCCTAAATACTTGTATGAGCATAGAGATTCTAGTGGAGGGTTAGCAATCGAGTAAGTGGAAACGTGAGGGTTACGCCGGCGGTGAAACAATACGAGTTTACATTTATTAGAATTAAGCGACATTAGCCAGTCATCCCGCCACCAGGCATGTATTGCCTTAATGTCGTTTTGGAGCTGTGATTGGTCAGAGGTGTTAGAAATTGTGCGGTAAATAACGCAGTCATCTGCAAACAGACAAACATTGCAAACTAGGTTTGAGTGTAAGTCGTTAATATAGAAATAAGAATAGGAGGGGAGCTAATACAGGACCTTGGGGCACGCCTGATGTTACTGGAGGAGGGTTAGAACTGTGTCCATTAACGAAAACAAACTGGGAGCGGTTAGAAGGGAATTCGATCCATAATAAGACGTTAGGATGCAGATTTATCAGGGTTAGTTTTAGCTGTAAACGCCTGTGGGGAACTTTGTCAAATGCATTAGCGAATTCTAGAAAAATAGCATCAGTTTGTAAATTTAGGTCGAGGTTGCAGTGAACGTCATGAAGAAAAATGGCCATTTGAGTTTCACATGACAGACCCTTTAGAAACCCGTGCTGTGAGGGATGAAAGAAGTTTTTAGTGTCAGGAACGTCCATAATTTGAGAATAGAGGCCGTGTTCCATGATTTTACAAGGTATGCTGAAACGGATGGTCGGGTCTGGTGAGAGGTGTGATGGGAACCCTATCTTTAATTCGCCTGTCTGAGAGGACTTGACAGCCGTGACATGTCCTGCAGTGTCGTGTTACGTCCCCTTCTAAGCCTGGCCAGAAAAAGCTGTACTTAATTCTGGTCTTTGTCTTCCGTGGCCCCAAATGGCCTCCCCAAAGGGACTCATGCGCAAGGCAGAGTGCCTCTTCACGCCTGCTAAGGGGGAGAACAAGCTGCTTCACTTTGCTACCGGAGATCGAGTCCCAGTGATACAACAAGCCGTCTGAAACAAACATGCCTGCCTTCCCTGCCTTTGCGTCAGCCCACGCTTTCTTTAAGGCTTCGTCTGATACTTGGTAGGATCTGAATACCTGGCGCTGTTTTAGAGCTGCGCCCGCGCCATCCTGGATCGAGATTACATCTTCCTTCTCACTTTCTTCCAGATCTACTTCAGAGGGCTGTTTCGTCGCCACACCCTGCTCACCACTCATTAGTTTGTCTGCCTCAGGCCCCGCCGCTAGCTCCTCGTGTGATGTAGAGCTCAGCTTTGCGCTCTGCTCCGCCATGGTGACAGACGCGTTAACTATTTCAGACAAAGGGCAGGCCTTATTCATAACAAGTGCCTCGTACCGACTGTCCATCTCCGAAAGCAGTTCCCAATCCTCCCTGGAGAGCAAACAAGCCGCTCCCTCCGCCAGCTTATCAGAAAGCGCGCATACAATGTCTACTGCCTCGGGCCCTGCTATCTGTGCGGTGGGTCGCCTGATGCTTACCCCAAGAGTGACCAGTTTCGCGTTAACCGTCTCCCCAAAAGCCGAAACTAGCTTTATCGAGCCGGATGGCTCCCGACATATACTTGGCACGAGGTCTTCCCTAACCACGGTTATCTGGCTGCCGGTATCAATTATAGCTGTCGCCGGTATCCCTGCGCACTCAATCTCCACCTGCTGTAGCTTCGATTTGGGTACCTCGTCGAATGACTGGGGCGTTTTCATCTCTTTCTACTAGGGTTGTCTGGGAGGTTACTGACGCCGGTGTTTCGCATACCTCTACGTTGGCTACAGGTAATTTTGAGCTCGAGCGCGTTTCTTCTTCGTCTGCACGTTTTGTGAAGCGCGAGGGCGTTCCTTTGCTCGGTGGCTAGGTGCGCGGCACTCATAACACTGAATTGGCCGTTTGCTATCATTGTTCGCCGCCTGCGGGGGTCCCTTCGGTTTTTCCGCATACAGAACAATTCGTTTCGCTGCGCGCCCCTTGCCCTTAGCCTGTTCGAACGTTTGGAGAACGTCGAATATTTCATCCGGTTTTAGCCACCTCTCCTCCTCACGAAGACGCACATACTCTAAGCCCTCAGGGCTCAAGCTACCCTTTATGTGACCTTAGATGATCATTGATACCAGGTTGTCTTTGGTTTCTACGTCCCGTGACCGAAGGTAGTACTGAAAGTACGTCTTAGTGCGCGAGGCGAACTGCGCCCAAGTTTCATCGCGGCGTTTCGTCGCGCGCTCAAAGCGTTCGAGGTATTCTGAGGGATTAAGCTTCAGCTCCTTTAAAACGGCTGTTTTTACCGACTCGTAGCTGCCACACTCAACGTCCCCGAGGTTACGGAGAAGGTACCTGACACGCTCAGCAAGTGCTGGCATGATTAAGTGAACGCGGCTTTCGTTTGGCACCTTGTACGTCGTAAAAATTCACTCGACTTCCTCGAACCATAACGGCACGTCCGCGTCACACAGCAGCTTCAGTCCCTTAAGGACTTTAGCGCATAGGAAGACTGGATCGGGCCCCATTCGACGCTGATCGTCAATATCTGACCTTACAGACGTCTGCCCGCTTCCCGCTATCGCCATTGCAACCGCTGGATCTAGCCCAAGTTTCTGTAACTCTAGGCGTTCCTGTGAAAGAATTTTCAATTTTTTCAGCTCAAAATTTAGTTCCATGCGGCAAATTGCAACCGCATCGGATACCGACATCTCCGCTACTTCACGTAGCGCTCCTGCTACCGGCTGAGTTGTCGCATGCTCCGACTGCTCGCTGTCATCTGTTATATTTCCCCCTGTCTCTCTCTCGCCTACGCTCGCCATCATGCTCCGTGTTAAAACCATACGCCACTTTACACTTGAGCCATAGCCACTTCAACAAAGCGCAAGAAATCCCGCTTACCCGTGCTGGTGTCGCCAGTTGGGGCTCCGTCCCTTGGTGCCGCAGCCTCGTCGGAGTCCTTCCCCAGAACGCTGCCTCTGATTCGGGGCCTGGATCACCTTGCTGCTTCTGGCTGGACGTGCGGACGCTTGTTGCCTAGTGGGTTCCCAGGGCCTGGGTGCTCTGGGTGATGCTCGTGGTTGCTGGTTGCCGAACCCTGTCGTGCTGCGCCAGTGATGTTATGTTCGTTGTTCAGCAGCTACAGAAGCAGACGACGAGAACAGTAGACGATGATCTGATGATGGACAGGAGGAGATATATATTTACAGACGAAAATATTATTTACATTGGCAAACAGTTACAGTAACAAGTCACACAGACAACTGCAACTTAAGACAAAATATACGCTCACACAGAGAAGTCCCTCTACAAGCCCTTACTTTTCTACCGAGCATTTCGGTTAAAGCCTAGGGACTGTAAATACGTGCTAAGCACGGAGCCTCAAACTTGACTGACAAACATGGTCCGAGGGCCGCTTTATGATGACAAACATCAACGAAGAACCGAGGGCGTCCGCCCCGAAAATAAAGCAGCCAATCAAATTATTGAAAAACATGCCGCAACCACCGTGGGTTGGGAATAATCTCGGACCCAGGTCCTTAATTACTTCAAATAAAAATACAACATTCAAAACACACACTCTTTCCACTCGCCGGTCCCCAAACCCTCTCACACGGCGCCTGTCTTTGCTTCCCCTCCTCAGCGTGTTTGCGACGCGACCTTGCAGCTGTGCCTTTGTGAAAAAAACGCCGCGGAGGATCTCGAGGCGAGGTCACTCAGCCGTGCCGTTCGAGGAAAAGGGGGTGGGGGGCACTGTCCCAGAGCAGTGTACAGTCGCCGTCGCGTGGATTGTCTCGCGGCACAGCGGGAGAACGCTGGGCTGATTGCCTACTTGGGGGGGGGGGGGGGGGGGCGGGCAGGGGTTGCGCCTATTGTCGCCCTCTGCTAGCCGTAAGGCGGTTCGCAGAAGCGTGCCATTGTTGTTCCCGGCTGCGTTCGCGTCTGGGCGACGCCTCGGGGCGAAAGGACGAAACAAACCAGGCCTCCCGCGCGCCCCGCGAGCCCGCGCCCAAGAAAAGGGGAGAAAAAGAAAAAAAAAACAACAGCGCTCGCTCCTTGGCCTCGGCGCGTGGGGAGGGATTGCCCGCCAGCGCGACTCCACGTGCGAGTCGCTTTTCACTGCGGCCTTACACTGATTGCCGTTTTATTGACGATACACTGATGTCATACAAATAGGCAGAATTAACTTCGTGGCGCGAGTTTGGACAGGTTCTAGTGAACTGATGAGATATGCTTGTGGCGGGCTCCAGATAGCAGATGCGTATTCTAGTTTGAATTGGATGAGTGATTGGTAGGCGAAACGTTTAATTCTTTGGGGGCGTGCCGTAAATGGCATTTAAAAAAAAAACAATGATCGGTTAGCTGATGCGACGATGTTCGTTACATGTGAGCGCCAGGAGAGATCCTGGCACTAGGTGACGCCTAAATACTTGTATGAGCATACAGATTCTAGTGGAGGGTTAGCAATCGAGTAAGTGAAAACGTGGGGGTTACGCCGGCGGTGAAACAATAGGACTTTACATTTATTAGAATTAAGCGACATTAGCCAGTCATCGCGCCACCAGGCATGTATTGCCTTAATGTCGTTTTGGAGCTGTGATTGGTCAGAGGTGTTAGAAATTGTGCGGTAAATAACGCAGTCATCTGCAAACAGACAAACATTGCAAACTAGGTTTGAGTGTAAGTCGTTAATATAGAAATAAGAATAGGAGTGGAGCTAATACAGAACCTTGGGGCACGCCTGATGTTACTGGAGGAGGGTTAGAACTGTGTCCATTAACGAAAACAAACTGGGAGCGGTTAGAAGGGAATTCTTCGATCCATAATAAGTTCGTTAGGATGCAGATTTATCAGGGTTAGTTTTAGCTGTAAACGGCTGTGGGGAACTTTGTCAAATGCATTAGAGAATTCTAGAAAAATAGCATCAGTTTGTAAATTTAGGTCGAGGTTGCAGTGAACGTCATGAAGAAAAGTGGCCATTTGAGTTTCACATGACTGACCCTTGCGAAACCCGTGCTGTGAGGGATGAAAGAAGTTTTTAGTGTCAGGAAAGTCTATAATTTGAGAATAGAGGACGTGTTCCATGATTTTACAAGGTATGCTAGTTAATGATATCGGACTGTAATTTAAAGGAGTATCTTTGTTGCCTGATTTATAGACGGGAATGACCTTCCCCACTTTCCAGTCATCCGGTATGTATCCTGTAGAAAGCGACTGTGAAAACAATAAGCACATTGCAGAAACGCTCTTAGTATTGCGAAGTATTTTGTAGTTAATTTCGTCGAAGGCCGATGATAAAGTTTTAAGGTGTTCGATTAGCGAGGAAATGCCAGCTTCAGAAAACGCGATAGCAGGCATTTTGGGAATGTATACTGGCGGCGGAAGGCGCAGTTGGTGGTTGAATTTCATTAGTGAATACAGATGAAAGGCATTATTAAAAATGTCAGGGCATTCGTTGCCAACTGCTTCGTCGCCAGACTCTTTAGTAACAGTGATGGTATGAGCCGGGTGCTCACTTATTACCTGCCAGAACTTTCTGGGATTGGAAGTCAACAATTTCGGGAGGTCGTTGTGAAGGTAAGAGTATTTCGCGTTGCGGATAGATACGTGTGTTCGGCTGTATAGTATTGTTTCCACGCGAGAGCGTCGTACTGCTTTAATTTTGCCGCACGGAAAGGGCGTTTCTTCGTATTGTTGAGCTTTTTTATTGTTTTGGTATACCATGGTTTTTGGTGGTCCGAGCAGAAGCTTATTTTAGAGATGTATCTGTCGGTTAGTTCGATAACCTTGCTCTTAAAGAGGGACCAGTTATCATTTACTGAACGATCGTGAAAAGATACTTCAAATGTTGTGAGATATTGGCTTAATTCGAAATTAATGGCTTCATAGTTTCCTTTGTTGTATAGCCAAAAAAGTTTGTTTTGATTTTGGCGACGTGACGGGTGGAACTCAAATGTGGCGTGGATCCCTTTATGGTCGCTGATTTCGCGTAGATAAGTGATAGATGACAGGGCTTCCGGATGGGTAGTTAGGATTAGATCGAGGATATTGCAACGCGGGTCGGTTCGGATACCACTTGTGTTAAGTTGAAGTTTAGGCAGACCTCAATTAAGTCATTCGCTTCCCTGTTGCCGACTGTTGTCTGTGTCTGCCAGTTGATTCCTGGAAAATAGAAGTCTCCAAAAAGAATGATACGTGCTTTTGTGTATTTCCTCGTGTTAAGCCCCTCGGTAGCGTTAGCCTGGCGGCTCCGTGGCTCGGCTGACGGCAACAACGGTCCCAGCAAAGACGAGGCGTCTTCTAACGAAACAACGTTTACTACAACATCATGAACAAACGGGCAGAGAAGCTGACCCGAAGAGAATACAAACACTCTCACACAGATGGTGTCTAGCTCGTGTCAACGGCGCGTCAGAGTAGTCTCTTTCGCAGTGGAGTCTGCCGCTGCTTTTTATAGGCTTGCCAGTTCACAGGCAAAGGGGAAGCCCTCACAGGAAATGGAGAGCCTGACAAGTTTGTGCAAGACGGAATGACTCAATTGCAGGTGGCCCGACCGCATCTCCTCCACCTCCTGCAGACGGGCGAAGGCGACGCGCTCTCCCTCGAGCTCCAGGCTTGACCGGAGTTTGCACACACATGCACGCACACACATTTAGCGCGTGGCAGGATCATGTCGAGACTTGCCAGCGGGAGGAAGCGTTGGGCGGCCGATGAACGGCGCCGAAATGGCCGATCTGCTCGCGGTTCTGCCTGTTGCTATGCGGTAGCCGCGTCAGCTGTCCCACTTGTCGGTGGAGAAACGTAACACTCGATAACTGACTGATCACGTCGTTAAGTATTCAGGAAAAATCAAAGTTGGTATTTGGCGCCCTGTAACAAACGCCCAGCAGTACGGTTTGGGGCACGGCACGACAATGTAGCCATACTATCTTGAGGTCTGATGGAATATTTATAACTGTACACGAGAACTAATTGTGAACAGCGATGGGGACACCTCCGCCTCGAGCGGATATGCGATCTTCGCGAAAAAGGTTAAAGTTCAGCAAGTCAGCAAGAGTTTCAGCATCAGTGACGTCATTAGTGAGACATGCTTCGGTAAGAATCAGAAAGTTACTAGCAGATGAACAACAAGATTGGCGATGATTTCGCGTTTCGGAAGAAAACTGCTTATGTTAGTGAAATTCGCCGGAAGGGAAAGATTAGAATAAGGGGGGGGGGGGGTAGATAAGTGAGCAGCTGGAAGCTTGCGTCGCAGCAACCGCTATGGTATGTTTTTACAGATTGCGATGGTTCGTCGAAAATATATTGACGGACACCGATGAACAGCGTCTTGTATCGTAAAGAAAAACGGTTAGTCTTGCTTTTGGCAAAGGTAACTAGGTGCTTGCGCGCATTACGAACGCGACTAGAAAAAAATCTTTGCCGATGGAGTAGTCAGTGTCATTGAATTTGCGGCCATTAGCTAGAATTTCTTCTTTCGTTTTGAAGAGCGCGATTTTGATAATTAACGGACGGCAGCGGTCAGGTTCGCGGCGCCCAAGACGGTGAGTGCGGTCTATTGTTTTGGAGCCGAGGGCGATGTCCAAAAATTCGGAGCAATGGCGAAATAGTACTTTTTCAGAGTCAGCCAATGTTTAAATGGATCAGGGTCAGGAATATTATAGAAAATCAGGTTGTTTCGGCGTGAATGCTTTTCTGATTCGTCCACACGATCCTTGAGATCACAGAGCTGTCGAGTCGCTTGACCGGTGTGAGTGATTATGCCTTCTATCTCTGTGCGTAGCGTCTGTATGGTTTGGTAGTGGCCTTCAAGTGCGCTAATGCGCCTGCTTAGATGACAAATCAGGTTTCCTGTTGTTAGTAACCGGTGTTTGAGGTTTCAAACTTCCATGATTAGTTTCGACTGGCCGGCGGACAATTCTTGAAGTTCCCCAAGTACAGTTTCGAGTGCGGCAGGGCCGGGGTTAGTCTCTATGTCACGGGATAACAAAAGCAAGGAAATAATGGCATCAGCAAACTCAGTGGCAATCGCAAGGCAACACTGTACCTAGCAGACCTTGGAATCCGCGGCATAATGCTGAACTGTTTGGGCGCCTTCCTAACTGATCGCACATTCCGAGTCCGTCTATGTACAAATTTCTGTATTACATTCACTTATATAATGCCGTACTCCAGGAATGCATTTTAGTCCAACACTTTTTATTATAGAAATGAATCTTTAGTAAAAATAATGCACAGCTCTACAATGTATACAGTTTACGTGGATGATCGTGAAATAGTATGTACTTCTTCCAGCGTATCAAGTTGTGGGCGGCAAATACAAATAGCCATAAACAAGCGCACCACTTGGACGCCTAAACAGACAAAATTGTGTTAAGTTCTCAACAGGTCTGCCGGCAGAACAACACATGCGCGCCACTCGCCCACAAAATATTAGTGGCACATACGTACAACGCAGAACCCCGCCGGGGTGGCGCAGTGGTTACGGCACTCGACTACTGTTCCCAAGGCTGCACGAGCGTTCTTCCCCAAAGAGTTCCGCTCAATCATCTGGTTCTACCGAGGCAACCATACTAATGTCGCTAATAAATTATGCGGAGAATACAAATCATTTACACCTCTGCAGGAGGGTACTTTTGGGACGCGATAACGGCCTCTGCAGATCTGAGGAGTGCCGCCTTAAACGGCTCTAAACAGGGTATTTCTTTTTAATTCCGCCACATGGCCTCGACATTCACGGGCAGGTGGAAATTCTGCGAGCAGTGTGCTGACCTATTCTACACGGTATGGGCCTGCCAGCTAAATACAAATATAAAAGTTATAAAATAGCCAACAAGGGAGGGCTAGGAGGCTGCACTGTTAAGCTCGGACCTGAAGGCCCAGCATGTTCTGGTCCAGAGAGCTCGGGCAGCGGCGGGAGGCAATGGCGTCCCGGAATAGGATCTTCCACCCAGTGCCACCACCATGCGCACCTCCATTTCCCAAATCTTTTCATTATAAGCAAATGTTTTATCCTCGTCCTCCTCCTCCTCCTCCTCCACAAAAACAATAGCCGTTCTGTTCGCAATAGAGCAAGCTTTCCAAACTGAACCTGAATTGCACCTGATCCAAACAGCACTATATTTAAACAGGCATCACTTTTGATAAAAAAGTACTTTTTACTACATATAAAGAGCGTAAAGAAGAAATTACCCAACCACTTAATGTCCTAAATATTCTCTGAAAAAACGCTGGGCTCTCATCGAGCGTGCCTTCTACAGATCCCTTCCTAGCGCACTCAAAATTAGACTATGGTGCTTGGTGTCTAACTCAGCAAGGTCATTATACTTTAAAAGACTCGATCGTGTTCATGATCACTGTTGGCGCTTATCTTATTTATTCATTTATTTATTTCAAAATACTGCAGGCCAATATTTTGGCCCAGACAGGAGTGGATATACAAGGCATTAAAACAACAAATAAAAATAAAAATAAAAACACGGGATTAAAGTAAATGAACAACTGAACAAAATACAACACTGTATCATTCAAGAAAATGCAACTCTAGAGCTTTAATGAAACTGGAAGACTGGAGAATGGCCTCAGGAAGACAGTTCCAGTCGGAAATGGTCCGTGGAAAATAACTGTGCTTGAAAGAGTTAGCCCTTGCAAAAATGGGTTCGAGCAGGTTACTTCTTGAATGATGTGTCCTGCGCGACAATTGTTTAAGAATTTCAGGGCGAGGTATGTTTAATTTGTGTGTTAAGAGGTTGTGCATAAACAATAAACGGGACATTTTTATGCGTAGTTCAAGTAGTGGAATATGGTTAGCTTTCATTAGTGTAGTAGGTGAGTCTGACCTCTTCTATTTACTGTAAATGAACCTAACCACTTTCCTTTGCACCATCTCTATTTTATGTATGTCTTTTTTTAAATAAGGATCGCATAAAACTTAAGCATACTCTAATTTAGACCTAATAAATGATGTGTATGCAAGAAGTTTGAGTTTACTTGGAGCATCATTAAGTTTCCGCCTCAAGTAGCACAGCTTGGAAAATGCGGAGGAACAAATGTCGGAAATATGAGAAGACCAAGTTAAATCATGAGTTAAGGTTAACCCTAAATATTTATAATGTGTAGTCTCCTCAATTAAATGATTAAGCAGACTGTAAGATAAATGACTGATATGTTTTTTACGTGAAATTCGCAATAGGACTGTTTTGTCGAGGTTTAATTTCATGTTCCATTTAAGACACCATTGGTGAACAGCTAATAGCGAATTTTTCAAGGTGTAGTGATCGTTTGGCTCATTTATGGTCTTAAAAAGTATGCAGTCATCTGCAAAAAGCCTTAAAGAGACATTATCAGGAAGAGAAACAGACAGATCACTAATATAAATTATGAAAAGCAGCGGTCCTAATACGCTCCCTTGGGGTACACCTGATGTGACTGGAAGCTGGTTTGATTTGAAACCATTAACCTCTACGTATTGTTTCTTATATGTAAGATAAGCATTAATCCAATTTACAATGTAGTTAGGGACGCCGATACTTACTAATTTATAAATGAGTTTACTATGGGAAACTGTGTTAAAGGGCTTGCAGAAGTCTAAAATGAGGACATCAATCTGCCCAGATTTATCAAGAACTACTTGAAATTCATTAACTGTAGTTACCAACTGCGTGACAGTGGACATACCCTTTCTGAAGCCGTGTTGCAAGGACGATAAAATGTTATTTTCAGCTAGAAAGGAGTTAAGATAACCAGAGACTATGTGTTCAACTAACTTGAAACAAGAAAAAGTGATAGAAATTGGACGGTAATTAAAAATGGTTAGCTTATCGCCTTTGTTATGAATTGGAACAACACGGGCCATTCTCCAGTCTTCCGGCACTTCACCAGAAAGTAAAGAATCTTGAAAGATTTTTGCTAAAAACTCGGATAATTGCGCCGCAAAACGTTTAAGAAACACATTTGAGAGCCCATCAGGGCCCGCAGATTTTTTATCGCCGAGTTTACGCAGCATAGACAGAACACCATTTACAGAAATATTTGGTATGTTACCTTGGTCTTCAATTCGAAATCTAGCTGTGGTTGCCGTCACCGTCAGAAACACGCTTTGAAAGTACTGGTTAAAACCGTGTGCTATTTTCGCGCAGTCGGTGACAATGTCATTATCAATGCGAACCTTACTCAACTGCTCAATCTTTCGATCTTGAAAATTCCAAAATTTCTGGGGGTCACTTCTGATTAATTCTGGGAGCGTCGTATTGAAATAATGAGACCTCGCTAGTTTTAATTTTGAGGTGAGTGTCTGTTTCAGAACTTGGAAGTGCTGTAAGGAAGCTGTTTTTTTCTTCCTACATCGCTTCACTTTGCGCTTGATTTGAACAATTTCACGAGTTACCCAATGATTGTGACGGTGGGTGCGAACCTTTC
The DNA here is from genome assembly GCF_055883805.1 of Amblyomma maculatum. Classification (NCBI taxonomy): domain Eukaryota; kingdom Metazoa; phylum Arthropoda; class Arachnida; order Ixodida; family Ixodidae; genus Amblyomma; species Amblyomma maculatum. The sequence continues at coordinate 56,596,912 of NC_139348.1, read as the reverse complement.
TAAGCGGAACGAAATGTTCAGTACAGTACTGCACTGCATTCTTGAAATGCATCTATAAGCTATGAACGCCATTCCCGCCACAGCTGTTCAACAGTGATTGTAAGGCGTCGATAACTGCATTATCATCAGCACGAGCGTAGTCTTTTATCAATTTAACTGGACGCATCCCGGAAGCAGCAGGCGAAGTACAAGAAAACTGTAATAGATGGTGATCTGAGATCACCGGTTCAAAGTCAAGCACTCCATCAAAAATGTTTTCGCTAACAAGGAATAGGTCAAGAACAGATGACTCTCTGGTGTATTCACGAACAGCTTGCTTAAGGTTTAACGAAAACATAATATCTAAAATAACATCACATGAGGCACATATGCCATACGACGGTTTGTCCCAGTCGATGGCAGGGAGGTTGAAATCACCGGTAAGCATTGAATTCCGACTCTGGTAATGCATTAAACGATCGAAAAGACTAGACATAAAATCATCCGTAGCATCAGGTGGGCGATACACAACACAAAGATAAAAGGTGAAGCCATGTGTTATCAGGCGCAAAAACAAGCTTTCATGTTGATCAATTTGATCAAGGAGCGTTAGGTTCACTCCACGCTTGGCAATCACAGCAACCCCTCCACCACGTAAACCGCGATCACGTCTGTATATGACATAGCCCGGAGGCACAATTTCTTCGTCAAAAATACCACTGTGCAACCACGTCTCGGTTATAACCAGTAGATGGGGATCATATTAAAAGAGCAGTACCTCAAGCCTATCTATTTTATTCACAATGCTCCTGGCGTTCAAAGATATAACACATAATTGGCTATGTTCAGGTGGACGTTTCGCCTGACTACCAAGGGAATTTCTAACGGTATTCTCTGTACATGACGGTATCTTTTTAATTTGATGATGAGTACAAAGGGCGTTGAAAGACGACCGAGCTGAACTGGCAGCTTGTCAAGTAGAAGCATGAGCATATTTCCTTCGCGGACGCTCGGCACTTTTCATCGATTCAGAGGTTGCTGCTGCATCACTCTGAGAGCTATGACCAATATCATGTGAACCGGCACGACTTACTTTATACCTTCGGTTTTTCTTTTCCTCCCAAGCATACACCACTTGACTGACAACGAATTTGTCATACTTGAGGTACACTTTATCCTCAGGCTTCTTAACATCCTTAACAGTACCCCATAGTAGCTTCCTCGTTTTCCGCAGCCTAGGAGAGAAGTCCTCTGAAATGGACGTTTGGGAACCCTTCAATTTTGAAGCATTCCGGAGAACCTCTTTTTTTTTCAGCGAAATCAAAGAACCTCATAATCACGGGACGTTTTTTTATCTTCAGCTTTCTTTCCCAAGCGGTGTATCCTCTCCGAAGTGCTTACTTTGATTTCAAGTTTACCTTCAAAGATTTCGGTTAGAACATGCTTCCTAAGGTCATCTACAATTTCTGTTTCTGACTCTTCAATGCCAATGGATCGTACACAACATCCCGTGTAACAAGTCTTTATGTATAATATAATGAGCCGCCTCTAGAGGATCGCAAAACTGCACTGATGAGCACATACGTCTTAAAAATTCGTCCTCCCGAAACATCCCTGCTACCCCATTATCACCAAATGTACATAAAAAACTTTATTCGACAACAAACTGCCTTTTACTAGACCCTGAAAATTGCAATTATAAGATAAATGCAATGATATAGCAGTGCTGAACCCCCTATTAACACTGCATCATGAAATGACCGCCTGCACCACTGTAAAACCTCTCTGTTGTATGCGACTTCACAACCCCATTTACAAGAAAAAAGTCGCAACATTAGCACATACTACAATACATTTTCGTACTGCACTAAAATATGATGCCTACAGTGAATTGTATTCAGATTGATTGAAAACAGAGACGCAGGACGGAATTGCAGCAGTTCAAGACAAAAGTAAAAAATTGTACATCTTTCGCACTGCGCTTCCGTTTTTACGGGCGAGTGACATGCTGCATGTGCTGCTTTAGAGCAGATAGTCAGAAAGATCCGAAACACCGTTACTTACACTAATTCTTTGAGTACGCTCACAGCCCTAAAACCAAAACATCTTCAAAAACCTGTATTAGGAAACATCAATCATCACATTGTTAAAATCACATCTCACAAACATAACATTCGGTTATGCTGTGTCCCTAGCCATGCTGGGATTGAGGGCAATGCGACAGCTGATGCATGGTCTGCGCAAACCTGATTAAGTCGAACAAAACGAGTGTACCGCACAGGGATTGTTTAAAATTATTACACAATAGCTGAGAGATAGATGCCAGAAGCCTGGTCAAGCAAGTGAATAGTAAATTGAATTATGTAAAACTTTTTTACCAGAATGAAAGGCGAGTATACACTAAAATATTTTAAGAAAGTAATTTTATGTCGGAAACAAGTCGCACACACTCATCTCACTCACAATTTCTTAGTGACAACACGAGAGAAACCGCTTTGCGTAATGTGAACTCACAGTAAACAACATCTCAATTGCCTGTACAGAAGAAATATTTTATATCATTTTACAAGGAATGCTTCCCATTACACCACTTGCTCATTTTAGATGAACAAGCACTTGTTGATTCTGCAGATTTTTAAGCTCATCAAGGACCCCATTAATTTAAACCTGCTACAATAACCATGCTGTCCTACCTATACCATTATATTGATACGTGGCAAGAAGGTTAGCTCCAGAACACCACGGTTGATGACATGAATGAATGTTAGGGCAAGCGCCATCATTCTCGTAGCACTACTACCATTGCTACAGCTTCGTGTTCCTTTCGTGTCACTACTGTTGATCGTCGTCTTCTTCAACGTCCAGCGACGCAGGGCATATACGAAACATTATCCCCCCACGAAAAGCACAGCTCCTGTGCGCACAATATAGGAACTACTGCAGGTGTAGTACGGCTTCATTTGGGCGACATGAACGATCTCGGTACTGTGGCATAGCGGGCTGTTGCGGCAGATGCACAGGGGTGATCTCGTATGTCACGGAAGTGACTGGCCGCAAAACACAGTAGGGATCCTGCGTACCGTGGCAAGAGCTTCTCATACAGCCCAAGTCCAGAGCACGACGAGAGAGCCAGGAGAGTAGTGGACGTCCCGGTAACGAGAGTCATGACGGCGTTTTAGGAATTTTGAGAGGAGGCTAGTCGGCGGTGAGCAATAACACGGATGGCGTCAGCTCAGGATATGGCGTCCCGAACATAGTGTTACGTGGTCAGTACGCACAGGGGGTTTATTGACAGAGGGATCGATGGAAGCAGGACTCGTCTAAAGACGTCATTCTGATCCTCGTTCTTCTTCCTCCACCGATCGCCCTACGGTTCATCTTCTTCTTCCGTCGATGTGCTATGGAACGTGACATTTCTCTCCTCGTAGACGAAGCCCTTCAGGCGAGTTTAATAGATCATCTGGAATGAAACCGCTTGAGGCGGGTGACATGCACCACCTGAGACTGGCGTGATCGTCGACCACTTGCACTTAGGCGTGCTATAACGTATACGTTCAAGTCACTGATGCACTCTAACAAAACAAATGGTCCAGTGTAGTGTAACAGCAGTTTCTGGCAAAGACCACGTTTACGTAGAGGTGTCCACAACCACACAATGTCACCAGGAACATCAAAAACTTGTTGGTGTCGCGCGTCGTACTGGTCCTTACAACGCTCTTGCATAGATAAAATTCGAACGCAGGCAAGCTGGCTAGCTTCTTCAGGTTTGCAGAGCGTGATAGCAAGAGAAGGTTCATCATGTATGAAAAATGGTAGTATGGTGTCGAGGCCACAGCGAGGCGAGGAAGCATAGATAAAGTAGAAGAGGCTGTAGTCTGCTGTCTCGTGTTGCGCTGTGTTGTATGCATGAGTAATCAAAGGTGGAACGCCATCCCAGTACAATGATTTGCAGCGGCGTACGTAGCCAACATGGTGGTAAGCGTCCGATTAGTGCGTTCTACCAAACCGTTCATTTCTGGTGATATGGTGTGGAGTGGTGAAAACTGCAGGCGCGGAGGCGAAGAAGTTCTTCGACAATGTCCGCTGTGAATTGGCTTCCACGGTCACTCATGATGACTGCAGGAGGGCCGTGCTGAAGAATGACGAATCTAAGTAAGAATTGAGATTCTCAGACGCAGTAGCGGATGATATCGCGGCTGTCTCTCAATAACGGGTTAAATAATCTACGCACACACGAATCCATCGGTTTCCTTTAAAGGACCGTGGGAAAGGTCCAAGAAGGTCAATTCCAACTTCCTCAAACGAGGCTATTGAAGGTGTGACTGGCCGCAATTTGCCCGGTGGACTTGAAGTCGACAGCTTAAAACGCCGGCGTTGCACGCATCTGGCTACATATCGCTCGATCGTTGAACGTATCTTCGGCCAGTAAAATCGCTGCTGTGTATATTGAAGCGTTCGGGCCACTCCCAAGTGACCAGACGTGGCATCATCATGCATCATTTCTAGAACTGTGATGCTTAGACTTTCCGGAACGACAAGAAGCATACGTGCTCCCCCAGAGGCAAAATTCTTGTAAAGCACTCCTTCATGAATGCTAAGAGTGTTTTTGTAAGATCCTTCGTGGTATTAAACGAAGAGGTTAATGTTTGGTGTTTGCGTTGCTTGGTTCGGAAAACTCGAAGATCGGGAAAGGTTTGCGAAAGTGGAGCCAAATATTCATCGAAGTTGTCTGCGTCGTCATCAGTCGTTTGAAGCGGAAAGCTCGAAAGACAATCAGCATCTGAGTGTTTATGGCCGCTTTTATGCACTACAGTAAAGGTAAACTCTTGTAGGCGCAAAGCTCATCGAGCGAGCCGCCCAAAGTGGTCACGAAGACTAACGAGCCAGCAACATGAATGGTGGTCGATCACGACGGTGAAAGCATTCCCGTACAAATAGGAGCGGAAACGCTGTAGAGCAAAAACAACGGCGAGACATTCTTGCTCAACAACCAAGTAATTTATTTCGCACTTACTCAACGAGCGGCTGGCATATGCTATGACTTGCTGACCACGGCCATGGATTTGTATAATTACAGCACCGATACCGATACCTCTTGCGCCAATGTGTACTTCAATTGGAGCTGATGGGCAGTAGTGGCGTAGGATGGGGCCCGAGGTCATAAGAAATTTGAGATGACGGAAGGCTGCGTCACATTCGCTGGTCCAATTGAATGCTGCATCTTTGTTCTTGAGACATATGAATGGGTAGGCGATATCCGCAAACCCTGGTATAAAGCAACGAAAGCACGAGCATAAACTTAGAAAGATCTGCAGCTCTTCTATGGATTGGGGCAACTTAAAACTTTTGACAGCTTCAATTTACTTGGGATCTGGTCGAACACCTTCTTTGTCAACCAAGTGACCGAGGACAATTCTTTTACGATTCCCAAAATGACACTGCTTTGAATTCAGTATAAGTCCGGCTCGTTCCACGCAATCAAGCACAATATCCAGACGACTGTAGTGCTTACGAAATATTTTTCCACAAATTACAACGTCGTCCAAATAGGATATACACATTTGCCACTTCAGTCCACGCAGGATTCTATCCATGAGCCGCTCGAATGTGGCACGTTCATTAGATAATCCAAAAGGCATAACATTGAATTCATAGAGCCCGTCTGCTGTTACGAATGCCGTTTTCTCTTTATCTGCAGTATGCAGAGGAATTTGCCAGTAGCCTGATCTCAAGTGATTAGACGAAAAGAATGAAGCTGAGTGCAGACAGTGCATTGCGTCCTCTATACGTGGAAGTGGGCAGACATTTTTCTTTGTTTCTGTATTTAAGCGAGGGTAGTCAACACAAAACCTCCATGTGCCATCTTTCTTTCTTACAGGGATAACTGAAGCTGCCCAAAGACTAGAAGATTCTCGAATAATTCCGCGCTTTAACATCTTTTGAACTTGATCATCGATTACCTCAGCCGGTGAGACTCGATAGGACTTCTGGCGTATCGAAGGTGCGGACCCGGTGTTGATCGTGTCATGATCACGACTGGTAGGCAGCGGTATTGAGTCGTCTTTGGCAAAGTCGAACACTGACGCGTGCTTCAGAAGTAGTTCCATTGGAATGCGACGCTCTGATGTTAAAAGACTTACTAAACATTGCCTGAACTTCGGTCTCCATAACTGGTTGCGCTGGTTGCTCTGTGACAGAGCTATTTAATGCCGCTACGGAACCTGAGACGCCCTCCTCGAAACGGGCGAGTTTTAGGCCTCGAGGCAGCACAGCTGGCTCTTCACAGTGGTTGACTGTCCACAGCTGAATGCGGCTTGTATACACGGAAACGACGCAACGAGGCACGAGGATACTCTTCTGAGAGCAGGTGAGTGTTGGTTCTGCTACAACTTCAAACAATTCACGTTGGCTGCGAATAGAGAAAACCCGCACGAATGCTGCTGACGCGCACGGGCGCGCGTCCACTCCGCGCACCCGCCCCGGTGCGTGCTCGCTGGACGAGTTTGTCCTGCCACATTGACAATTGGTGCGCAAAATATAAAACACATGTGTTAGTGAATTGAAGGGACGCTTCCCCTGAAGATTTCACCGAAGAGGCGGGATGAAGGACCGCCAGATATCGTAAGACTGAAACGCTACGTGGCGCCACAAGCGTGACCTCTTTAGAGTGAGGCACGCCACGTATGGGAGGCGGTGAGTTGTCTCCCAGCTGCCGGTGGCAAACGCTATACCCAGGTTGATGTGTCCACCTACATGGCACCGACGCGTCCCAGCATGAGTCAAATCTGACGCAAAACCGTGCAAGCTTAAATCGTCAACGGGTAAAGTCGAGAAATGCCAAGATGCGGGTCATCAAAGCCAGTAGGATGCCCCTACTACCAAAGGTAGACATAAAGGTTATCGTCGAACAAATGGGTGGTCTCGAAATATTCAAGATTGGTAGCACCACAGTCCCGGTGGCCATTTTTCAAGCAACGCGTATAAAACAAGTAAAAGAAGACACCGTATGCCCGAATACGCAGCAGAACAATGTGACAATCAGCACGACAAGTAAAGTGAACGCGGACATATACATTCATATGGAAGAAATTCAAATCCACGACACAAAGTACGACGTCAACATCTATGAGGCGGCCCCAAACAACATGACCAAGGGGGATCAGGATGCATCCCCCTCGCGGACGGACCCAAGAAAATCGACGAGAACCTAGTGAACTTAAAAAATCCGTTTGCGCTGGCGGCCAAAAGAACAGGCCAAACAACCAGTGATCACCGCCTTCGACGGTCTTAGGATACCCAGCGCGGTGAGGCACGGCGCAACCCTTGTCTGATGTGCGTTATACAAGGAACAGATAGATGTCTGTTACCAGTGAGGATTCCTCGGACATCACACGGATGCATGTCCGAACCCAGAAAACGGGATATGCAGGGGCTGCAATGTTCCCAATCTCGATAACGGACACCAATGTTCTCCAAAGTACAGTCTGTGTGGGGGACCACACCTCAACGTCGGCAGAACGTGTAGAGCTAAGTACAAGACCCTCTACGTCATTAGGAGGAGGATATTGGAGCGAAGAGTTCAGGCAGAGCTACAGATCCTCAAAGCCGATGGCTTCCCAGCCTTGGAGCATCGGTTTCGCTAAACATCAAAATCCAGGACGAGCAACAAATCCTGCCGCAGAACTCCAGGCAGGTCCAGGCCCGGATCCCCGTCCAGGTCCATTTCTACAAGGCGGCCGTCCAACACCGTCAACAATGTGAGCTGGGCAACTGCGGCTAAAGGCGCCTCGCGAGAGGTATTAGTAAAGCTCCCAGACTAAAAAATCTGCTGAGAACGTACCACTAGAGACGCTGAAAAAAGAAAATGCAGTCATGAGGGAATTACTCCGAAGACTAACACTTGAGGCCTAACAACTCAAAAGCGAACGTGTGCACTCTAATGTCATACATTCCGTGACCTCCACCCTAGTGACAACCCACCAATGATGCCCACTTGCAGCCCGTTAAGGGAGTCGGAAATTTCTGCATCTAAAAGGCGAGCATTGCAACAGGAGGGAAGAAGGACCGGCCAGGTCAGATCGGAAATCAAGGACCGGACCACTAGCGTGCAGAGCGCCATTGAGAACTTGCACACGATGGCGCTTGCATTAGCTAACAGTCACTAGTCTCGAAAGTAGAATGAGCAGCATTGTGGCGACGGTATACCAGCAGTACCCGCAGCAATTCACAGATACAGGAATGCAAAACGTCCCTCACGATGCCGATGCAAAGATGGGTGCCTCCCTCCTCAATCAACATGGCCCTCAATAAACAAGGAATCATCATATGAAAATAAAATGGAACTGGAGAGGATTGCTCGGCAAAAAGCCAGTCCTAAAACAGTACATTATAAACGGAATACACAAACTGGACATCATCTTACTGCAACAAAAGTTACACACGTCGCCAACTTCCCCAGGTTGCCAGGAATGTTTCTTCAAAAGTGATGGCAGAGGTTTATCCACTCTAGTTGACAAAATGTGTGCGACCGTCGTCCACGAACTGAAGGGAGTAAATTTGGAACTTCAATTCATCGAGGTAATACCAAACAAGTTTGGGAAAAAAGTATATTTTTTCTGAATCATATAGTATAGGGAACCTGCGCTGGACTTTTCCGCATACCGCCAGCGCCGCATAATGGCCGTTGCACCACTACCTTGATAGGACGCCTTAGACTGCCGAGGCTGGAGGCGCAGAAAAGCGTCTACTTGATCGCGAAACCAAATACATGCTGCTGCACTTACAAGTGCTCGGTTACGACAAAAATATTATTGCTCTGTACTCTATTCAATCTCAGCTGTGCAAAACATCGGCTGTAGAACTCGGCTCGATTCAGGAGACTGGATGAGTGCGGGGCATTGTTGAGCTTCTCGTTTGAGCCCTGCTCATTGCACTTCATAACGTGGCTTCTTCTGCCTTACCGCATGTACATATAAAGTTCAGTTTATACGCGCTTATCAGTTGCGCAACCTGATGAGAACGTTTTGTGAAGGGCGCCTTTTAGAACTGGGTGTGAGTGGGGCCATTGCAAGATGGAAAACTTAAAGTCAACGAAAGGCGAGCGTAAGTGGCATCCCGATATGCATATATTGCGATCATCTATATGACAAACCGAGAGTTAACAACCTATCCGACTGCGCAGTATTTTGTCGGAATTGCAGAGCGGCGTAATGCTAACCGGCAGGCTTTCAGACTTCTTCCTGCATCGAACTATCGAAACTCACCTAGTGATCATTCAACCATTTTTCACTGGGTCAGTAAAGGAGCTGTACTTGAAAAAAGCTCCACAATTATAAAATTATTTCGTTTGTTGTTTGTTTCGAATAAGAGACGTATTGCTTCAGAGGAAGCGCTTTATGCTTTTAAGTTGGAGGATTTAGTTTGCTGGCTGAAGTACAGCTGAAAATATTGCTGCACTATTTGTTTTAGCATGCCTACAAATTAATAGATATTCTTCATTATCAGTCCATTGTAAATATCGCACTGTACAATCTAGCTGCCTCACCATGAATGATTGTTGAATGGCACGCATGCTGCTAACTGACCAGCACTGTTCAAGTCGTTTATTTGTTTACGAAATAGTATAAATACGCCGATCTCCAGTCGCAGACGGCACACGGGGCGGGATTGATTTTTTCGGGGGGGTGGGGGGGGGCATACGTCAGTGTAAAACCGCACACTTCCCATCTACAATTTCTTTCTCTGTAGGGAACAAAGCATAGCAACTGATTATCTTTTTTTTGAATAACAATGACCGATACTAACACCATCCTTCTATGTAGTTCATTCTTGGCTCTTTAGATAGATAGCGCGGGTTTATACTTAGGATATTTAAGGTATGACTACTCTCCCCCACGCTCGCACATTGTAGGGCACCAAGTTCCGCCCAACGTTTATTAACAAGACAATTGCGGCCACCTAACGCTTTACAGTGCTAGCAGTTTGATCATTTTAGACGTATGCTTCGCAGCGATCTCGGTGTTGTTCGCTTCGAATAAAAAAACGACAAACTCATCGCTTGCTTATCACTCCCCAGGCAGCACCAGCCATCGACCCAATATTAGGCATTGATTGGGGATTACTGGCCCACAAGTGGCCCAATGGTGCCAATGAGCTACCAATAATGCGCAGCCATGCTATAACATAAGCATTATTGGCCCAGTGAACTTCACCCATATCCATTATTGGCATTCAACCGGCTAACAGCGGTCAATAATGCCCACACATATTGAACCGCTTGCCATTATTGTATATACAATGAGACAACCTGGCCAATATTGGTCAACGAGCTACAATGGTCTGCCAATATCTTCCACACCATGGTATAGCCTGGTAAATATTGTCCGGTCAATAACAACGGCTTCTCAATATTGAGTATATCTAGGCATAAAGTGGTCAATAATGTCCAACGAACTTTGGCGGCTTCCTAACATTGTAATATCTTAGTTTCTACTGGTCGATATTGTCTACTGAGCTTTCATGGCTGGTCACCATTGCACATTTCAGGCTGCGGCAGCACTAAAAAAACAGTAGAAGCAGCTCTGACAGACACAGACATTTTTCAATGTGCATGTATCCCAATATGACAGTGTTTTTGGGCTAATTTCGTCCCAACTAAATTCTTCACTGGCCCAAACATCAGTTTACGTTCAACTGTAGAAGATATTCATACGCCATACATAATTTGGGCCACCATATATATTTTTTGGGATTAATGTACAGATGGTCTTAAAATTGTTTGACTGAGCTGACCACACAAAATGCACAGAAGCGCCCATCACGGAAAATGTAAAATATATTTTTCTGAATATATTTTCCGTGATTTACTAATTGTTGCCGATGACCTGCATTTATATTTGATGATTTTGGTAGAGTATTCTTTCATTTACGATTTTAGGCACGATTATGTAAAATTCTGCATATAATAACTTCGAGACAGTTCTTGCAGACTAGACGGCCGGATGTCGATCACGCGTGGACGTAGTTAACACAGATAGTCTTCCAAACTTAAGCCATGCAAGTGTTGAAAAAATTCTGTCAGCACGTGGAATCTACACTGCAGAAATTTGCGAAGGCGAGAATAATGATGCTGCATACGGTGCATCATGTATCATTATCGTTATCAACTAAACACAGCGTCATTACCATTGATACTGTCATCATTGCCATTACCACTAATTGCGGCGTCATTCTCGTCGCTATCATCATGGTAGACAAGGAGAATTATATATGCTGCTTGTTTCGCGATCCGGGGTTTAGCGCAGTTGGTTAAAGCGCTAGCTAGGCTAGGAGTCTGATTCCCGGTGGAGACAGAGAGAGAGAAAAATTTTGATGAGCATAATAATCAGTAAAAATTCGCAGGAGCTGGGTGGTCGGTGCCCCTAGTCCAGGGCTGCGCTGGCAGCAGCTGACTTGCGGACTAGCTGGATAATCGTCCCGGTGGAGACGATTTGTTTTTCTGATCTCTACAAACCACGATGATGGAAAGTGATAAACACATCAGTGCACAGATCCTGAACACGCCTCGGCAACAACTCTCGCGCATGGAATTTCGTTCTATGGGCCTATATATACGCATACGAGTGCACAAGCATACGCACACGCTCGAGCACACATCTGACAAGCAAAAGTTTAATAGATGCGTGTCCGCGAAAAAACTCCTGCGCAGTCAAGAAACGCAAGGTACTCAAATGCAAAGAACGCAACAGAACGTGTGAGTCGCTTTAACAAACACCAGTGGCTACGTTTGGATAGTAAACGCAGAAACGATCGAATATATCCGGTGAATCCGCATCCTGTAAACGTTTGTCTATGATCGGAAACACGCACGCGTAGCATCATCATTTCCGCCTTTTTTACGCGATAGAAAGAAGCCCTACATATGTGCAAGCGATTGCAGAGATGGGAGATATCGATCGTGCTAGCTAATCAAACACTCACTGCATGATTCGCCATTACGCTAGCTGTTTCCGGCATTCAGCATCAGCACAGACTGTACCACGCCTCAATACTAGCTGTTCTTATAGACAGATATGCTGGGGCTGCTTTCAAGGCCTTCGTGTTCTAATATCTACTAAACAGAAATTTGCATCTTATTACTGTACTCTTTAGCGCGCTGATGTGGGCTTCAGCAACAGACAAAGACTGAACGACTTTGGCCATCGGTGTAGCATCGCATAAAATATTTTGGAAGGCGCTGCGGTCGCCGACGGGAGGGGACGTGCTTCTCATCGGCCCCTGCTACTATGCCAATTAACGCAGTGTTAATTTACAGTTACCGCGATATATCTGGTACCAAAGTGTGCGCGAAGGTGCGGGGCATCGACCGGTACCAGTTTTGACCAAGCGGTACGTGATTCTCCCGATTTACGAGGACTTTTCTCTATTGCGGTGCGGACTTTTCTCTATGCCTAACGTCGGCCTACCACGAGTACGGCCACCGGTGGCGACGGGCCCGGCCGCTAGGCCTAACCCGGCGATGAGTACGACCAAGATGGCGTCCGAAATGGAAGTGGCCACGTCGATGGGAGACAACATGACGTCAGCACCGAGCATCGGCAGTCTCGGCGGGCGTACGTGCATTGAAGTTCAAGGAGAGGACATTACACCGGAAGAAGTCGAAGGCTGGTCGGCCTCCGGCAAGCGCGTCAAGCAGATCATGGCCGGCAAGGAAAACGGTGAGTCCGACGCCATTACTCGCCAGTCTAGACCAAAGACTAGGGCCAGCTTTGCTAAGAGAGTTGCAGCCTCGGTAACGAAAGCGGCGAGGATGCCGATGGACATGCCGAAGGAAGACACTAATATAGTCATGAGACCACGGGGAGGTCTCAATGTAGCGAAAACTGAGGCTTCAATAATTATGTCGGCCTTCATGACGGCGGCTCGAGTAACGAAGGAAGAAGCCAAAGCAGACACCATCTGCACGAACGCGCTGCAAAACATCATCGTGGTCAGCACCCCGGACGAGAGGCGTGCCACGCTGTACTCTAAGGTCAAAACCCTTAACGTAGGAGACAGGACATACGAAGTCAGCGCCTACCGAACGGCGCCGGACGGCACGGTCAAGGGAGTCATCCGAGGCATAGCCGTAGACAACACCCCGGAGGAGATAGCCGAGAACATCGTGAACCCGTCCAACCCCCTAGCGGTGGAGGCGCACAGAATCGGCAATACAACCACGGTGATAGTACTCTTCGCAGGAGAGAAAGTACCGAACTACGTCAAGTATGGCTCGATATTAGTCAGGTGCGGGCTTTACCGCAAGCACTTTGACGTGTGCAGGCAATGCGGCAAGATCGGCCACAGGAGAGACGTATGCCCGAATCCCAACACCAGAGTATGCTTCGGCTGCGGAATCAGCCCAGCGAGGATCACAAACGCGAATGCAAGCCCAAGTGCAGGCTCTGCGGGGGACAGCATCCAACGGGCGAGAGGGAATGCAAGAACGAGTACAGGATGCCGTATGTGCTCAAAAAACGGCAATGGGAACGCAAGATGGAAGCCAGGCAGCAACAACTGGATCCGAAAAGCTTTCCGCCGCTGCGAGAGCCGTCTGCCGAGAGACCCCGCGGAGATTCGAGGCAGCGCGACAGCAGCCACAAGAGGGTCAACAGCGAGGGAGGCAGGAGCGCCAGCCGCCACAGACCGTCGCAATCGGGGGAAAGAGTCGCCTGGGCCGAAACAGTCAAGGCAAACATGGCAGAGAAGAGACAACCACCGGCGCAAAAAGCCACGAAGAAGTTCCAAGAAGAGAACGGGGTGGTAATAAAAGCCCTAAGAGACGAGAGCGAGAAGCTAAAGCAGAGAATCGCCGAACAGGACGCAACCATCAAGGAAATCAACGCGAAGCTAACAACATTAATTGCGATGCAGCAAAAGCAGCAGCTCCTGCCGATGCCCGCACAAGAGAGAAGACAAGAAGAGATAACTGAGGACGAACCAGAGGTCGAGGTGGACCCGAGAGCCACGAAAGTGGCGGGACCGGCTCCCAAGAGGAGAGCCATAGAGGGCGCCAAGGAACGAAAGACAATGGAGAGAATCGAAAAGCAGGACAACAGACTCGACCGTCTCGAGGCGATCAGCAAGGTAACCAACGAAAGCCTTACTACGCTCGCGCAAACGGTTCAGCAGATGACAACGAACATACAGAGCACGATCCAGAACATGATGGCGCAAACGCAAGTACAGCTACAGACGCAGATACAGGCACAAATACAAGGTATGGAAGCACAGATCACCGCCAAACTGCAGCAATCATGGACGGGACAGCACGTACAGCAACATCCACACCACCAGTGAGAGACCTCTTGGTCTGGCACTGGAACTGCAACGGCTTTACCGGCAAGAGAGCTGCTGCAGCAACACTTGCAGCAACTAACGAGGAAACCAGACGTCATAATGATTCAAGAAACACACAGCGAAGAGACGCCGAGACTGCCGGGCTACCGATCGCACGACAGCCCGCCGAGCAAAAGGGACACGTCCAAGGGCAAGGGCAGAGGGGTCTGCACCTTCGTTAGGAAAGGGATCACCTTCGTGGAACACGAAATGATCGGCAGAAGCACCATCGAACACTGCACGGTGGAAGTAATCACGGGCAAGAAGAGGAAGGAGAGCACTTTCCTGGTGAACGTCTACAGCAATCCGTCCCACGTACAACAGAAATTCAAGGCACTACTCCACAAGGCAACTTCAGTCGCGGGGAGCAATACGCTCACAGAACGACGGTCAAGGGGAGAGAGCTGATGCAAGACGCTACCGACGTCGGACTGAACCTAATCACGGATCCGGCCTTTCCCACCAGGATCGGCACATCTGTTACGAGAGACACAACTCCTGACCTTACCTTCGTCAAAACTGACGGAGGATCAAGAGAAGCGAAATGGAGATACACGGGCCAAGAGCTGGGCAGCCTCACTACATCGTGGAGGTCGTCGTACCGCTCGAAGGCCAAGGCAACACCGGCATAAGGAAGCATCGCATTACGGACTGGGACGCCTTTCCGAAAGGCGCTATCCGCGGTGCAAGTGGACATTACGGACATCGAGCAATGGGCGGCCAACGTCGTTGAGACGACGGAAGGAGCCACCAAAGAGCTAGAGACGGACGAACGGATAGACAAGATGGACAGTCGGCTGGCCCACCTGATACAAGCCAAGCAGTCCATAAAGGCGAGATGGCAGAAGCGACGAACCAACCGAAGTCTAAGGAAGAAGATCGCCGAGCTCAACAGGCAGATCGACGGACAGATGCACAAGGGCAAGACGTGGAACATGCTGCGGCACCTCCTCGACGAAACCAAGACCAAGGGCCACCAACACAACAACCTGGCCAGGATCCTACACAAGGCAATCTGCGAACACGGGGAAGACGAGGTCAAGCGGCGCTTGGACGCCAAGTACCTGCCGACCACCCCCACGGAAAGACACCCGGATTACGAAGGCAAAGAGAACGAGACGCTAGATCGCGACATCCAGACCTGGGAAGTCAGAGTTGCCCTGCAGAATCTCAATGGAAGGTCTGCCGCGGGTCCCGATCGAGTGACCAACAGAGCGCTCAAGAACCTCAACGAAGCGGCCATCGAAACGCTCACGAACTTCTACAACAAGTGCTGGCAAGAAGGAAGGCTACCCAAGCAATGGAAAGCAGCCAAGACGATCCTCATCCCCAAGCCTGGCAGGTCGCCCAACATAGAGAACCTCAGGCCGATCTCTCTCACTTCGGGCGTGGGAAAGGTCCTCGAGCACGTTCTCATGAACAGGTGGCAGCGTTACCTGGAAGAATCGGAGTTTTACCCAAATTCCATCATCGGGTTTCGGAACAAACTCGGGACGCAAGACGCCATGATCTTACTGAAGAACGAGATCATCGACGATACGACGGGCACCAAGGACTACAGAGCCGTACTCGGGCTGGACTTGCAGAGCGCCTTTGATAAAGTGAGGCACTCGGCTATCCTGGCCCAAGTATCCAGGCTAAACATGGGCAGGAGGACATACCAGTACATCAAAGACTTCCTGACGGAACGGACCACCGAAATCTGTGCGGGAGATCTGCAGCTCGAAGAGAAGAAGCTGGGCAGCGTCGGAACTCCGCAGGGGTCGGTAATCTCCCCGCTACTCTTCAACCTCGTGATGATCGGGGTGGCCACCCGGCTAGAAAGAGTAGCGGGAGTCCGGCACACCATCTACGCCGACGATGTTACGCTATGGGTACCGGGAGGAAGCGACGGACACATCGAGACAACGCTGCAAGAAGCGGTCAACGCCATCGAGGAGCAGCTGGACGGGTCGGGACTCGTTTGCTCTCCGGCCAAGTCAGAACTGCTGGTGATTCCCCCGAAAGGATCGGGCAGGAAAACAACGAATATGGAAGTCAAGTACGAGCGTCCCAAGATCACGGTAAAGACGGCGGGAGGACAAGTGATACCGGAGGTGGAGAAGATTCGAGCACTCGGCTGCTCATCCAGCGAAACCGAGCCAACGGTGAAGCGGTCAACAAGCTCGCGGGCAAAGCGGTTGCGGCAATGAGACTCATGAAGAGGGTGTCCAATAAAAAAGCGGGGATGAAGGAGGAGAGCCTGACTAGGCTCGTTCAATCCTTCGCAGTTAACCACATAACGTACGTGGCCGCCTTCCACAACTGGAGGCCGAGTGAACGTAACAAGATAGACGCCACCATACGCAAGGTGTATAAAGCGGCACTCGGTCTCCTCGGGGGCACGAGCACCGAAAAATTCATGGCGCTGGGAGTCCACAACACGCTGGACAAAATAGCCGAAGCACAGAGAACGGCGCAACTCGAGCGTCTCTCTTAAACGAGAACCGGAAGACAGATACTGCGGGACCTTGGCCTAGAACCGAGGGAAGGCAAGCAGCAGAAAGACGTGCCTATACCAGATAGCATCAACAGAAAGCTCAGGGTCTTCCCGATCCCGAAGAACGTGAACCCCGAGCACAACAGGGAGCGGAGGTTGGCGAGGGCCAGGGCTCTCGTACACCTCCACGCCAGAGAAGAAGGCGCCGCCTACGTGGACGCGGCGGAGTATCCAGGGAACACCAACGCATACGCGGCGGTGGTTGTCGGGGCATCGACGGGTGCAACGAAGACCGCGGTGAGCGTCCGGACTCGAGAAGCGCACCGGGCGGAGGAGGTGGCCATCGCCTTGGCCGTTTCCGACCCCGGATGCACTACAGTGTTGTGTGACTCTAGAACGGCAGTGAAGAACTACGCCAAGGGTAGAGTATGTAGTGAGGCCGCGCGCATACTGCGCAAGGCCGAAGTCATCGGACGCAAAAGTCCTGTGGTGATCAAGTGGTTTCCGGCCCACATGGGCAGTGACGTGTCGGAACGCGGAAACGTGAACCACAACGAGACGGCCAACTCGGCCGCGCGAGGACTAACCAACCGCGCGGCTGCAAGCACGGCCGACTCGGAGTCTTGGTCGCGGCGCAGTGCCAAGGACAAGATGACCACCTTCAACGAAATAGTGAAATGGTACAGACTGAACAGACCGACTATGCCGCCACCTCACCCAAGGCTTACCCGGAAGGAGGCAGTGTTATACAGACAATTACAGACGGGGTCCCTGTTCACCCCGGTGCTAGCTAAGCACATGTGTCCGAGTGTGCACGCGAGCGACATGTGTAGACTGTGCGCGGAGAGAGCCACCGCGGCTCACATCCTTTGGGACTGTAGCGTAAACCCGCGCGAAGCCAGCGAGAAGACGACGATCCCGCCGCAGCTAGAGGCTGCAACGAGGAGCTGTGATCAAGAGACACAACTCAAGGCCGTCCAGCAGGTCTCGGCAGCTCTAGAGAAGCAGCGACCGAGCGAAACCGTGGAGAGGGGGGCAGCACCCCCAAGAAGGGGGCGGCGGCCCTCTCGAACCCGCGGAAGTAGCGAGGGACGTAACAAGACCTCAAGGAGCACAACGCACGAGACTGACGTAGTGGCCGCGTCACGGTAAAAGTTTGTCCTCCCTGCTTGGACGGAGCCTAACCGATTCTGCAGGCATTTTAAATAAAAGTTGTTCTCTCTCTCTCTCTCTATAAAATATTTTATCTCAAAGAAAAAATACAAGCAGTATATATTCTAGCTATGTCTAGCTAATTCACTTGACAAGAAAAGAAATCTTAACTGTACTGGAATTGTTCGCATTCTAACGCGACGTAAATCGCACACTGCCGGAACGTTGTGTGCATGTGGAAGATAATAAAAAAAATCAACAGCACTACATGTGGCAAGGCAAACGAAAAAATAAAAATTTAAAACAATTACCTACAGTGCAATGAGTGTGCGCTCATATGTCGCCAGCATATATGGTAACAAAATTGAAATTGCATAATAACGATACTCTCTCTGGAAGTTATTTTTGTTCAAAAGCTGCAATACATGGCTCATAATGATGGATTTGACTACAGCTTTTGACAGCGTTCTCCTAAGCACTGATCAGAAACTATTCTTCAGCCATTCTATGCCTTATTATCCAACCATATAATCACCGCACCGAAGGCGTTTCCCTCCAGAGAACTAAACAATTCTATACAATCGTGTTATCCAGGTAGCTAATGGCAATTCATATATATTAAAAGTAATGCGAGCGCGTTATTTAGGCAGTTTTGGGGCATTTTTAGAGAACACCGCTCTCAAAGAATTTAACACATTATTGAGAATTAGGTTTCCTCTCTGTAATATTCTGCCGCTTTGACAAGCTTCCTCGGGCTGAAATATGATTTTACCGCGCTTCTATCTGAGGACTACACCTTGTCCCAAGTTCGTAGATATAGTTTCAAAGTTGACCCTTGCTTTCTCTCTATTCTTTCTTTACTGCCAATTTAGTTCTTCAGGTCTTAGCTCATCGAGTATTTTGTATTTCTTGCTGATTTATATGCCCACGCTTAGTTCTATGTGGATTTGTTCTTGCTCTAAACGTCGACCTGATTTGAAAAAATAAAAAGTAAAAAAATGGGAATTTTAACCTTGAAGTACCCGTAGTTATGGTCGTTTTCGCTTTTCTTTTCCTTAATAGGAATACAGCAAGTATACAGGCTGCTGCATCGCTTAGTTGCGCGTCATTACGTTTCAAGAGCACTACGTCATGAACCTGTGTGCCATCTTTAGTAAAAAAATATGTTCATTTGTTCGAACTGAGAACGATTCCGTGAAAACTGAAGATTGTTTTACGTATGTGATTTTTACTGAAACACATAGGTGAAAAGCATTTTGCATAAACAAAAAAATATGTAGCGAAATTATCGTGCCACTGAAAGTTCCGAGCCAACAGTCGAAGCGACCAAAGAGCTACGAACGCACTTCTCGTTGTTTTAGCGAAGCCGAGGGCAAAGCTGCGAATAAAGTTTTTGGTTCGGCGTTGATGGGTGACTAGATGGAGGAGCAAGCCAGTAAGTTGGTGGAGCAACTTGGTAAACAACCGGAGAACTTTATACAAAAGAACAAGAGGTGATACAAGAGACTAACAAAGGAAAACTAGAAGCGGTCGGCCGCGCCGACCACAAGAAAACGCTGCGACTGGTCGTCAACGATGCCTTCGTAATAGAAGGCGATTTCAAAGCTCCGAATAGCATCTGGGGTTACACCTACCGCACATTCAAGGGCAGACAGTTGTGGCAAGACTCCCTAGATCTCGACCTCACACTCATCACCAATCCCGATGATCCGACGAGGACGGGAAATTCGGTTACACGAGATACCATACCCAATCTCACTTTCGATAAAAGCGCAAAAACGCGACTTGGAGAAACACTGCGATTGGTTTAGGCAGCGATCATAATATTCGAGAGCTTCCTCCTGACATCTCATCAGCCCATATCATTGAAAAAAGAATTCAAGTGGACAGACTGTGAAGAATTTCGGTAAGTCAGAAAGGCGAGGCAAGACTCCGCGTCCATCTGCGATATAGACGAATGGACGCACGGACTTAATCCCTAGAGCAGAAACGCCGCGAAGACCATCGCGACCGACTTCGAAATAAAGAGGGTGGACAGGGAGATAGCGTGGCGAATACACTGCGCCTGAGGTATCTCACTCTGCGGCCCTCTCTCACACAAGGTTCTTACGCGGGAAGGCCCAATGCTTCGCTAGATGAAGATTTCAGCAGCGAAGAAATACGTTTAGCGCGGCTCGACCTTCACATTAGGTGGTTTCCCGAACCGAATAGTGTCACCGATAAGACTGAGAAACTTGAACAACGACTCCGTGAACAAATCCACGGAGTATATAAACGAACGATGGAAGGAGGGCTCCGTACAAAAGCAGTGGTAGACCGCATAGACGGTATTCATCCCCAAACTCAGCAAGGCTCCTAGCTTGGAAAACCTGAGGCCAATGTTGCTTACTTCATGTATGGGCAAAGTTGTGAATTTGCATTCCTCAATCAAGCAAACACTCACCTCGAATTGACAGATACCTACCCAAACACCGTCATCGGGTTTCGGCTTCGCCTCTCTACGCAAGGCTGTATGCTCCAGCTAAAATATCAGATCCCGGACGAAATGACCCGTTCCACCAAAGCTATCCTCCGACTCGAGTTTGAAAGCGCATTCGACAGGGTCGCACATTTGGCGATTCTGGCACACGTCTCGCGCATGAACCTCGGTGAAAGAGCCTCTAATTACGTAAAATACTTTCTCGCCGACAGACGGGCGCTCCTAGTAGCGGGAGACATCAGGTTTGAGGAGCAAAAGCTTGAAAGCACCGGCAGCCCTCAAGGAACGATTATTAGGCCCATGCTGTTGAACCTGATAATAATTGGCCTTACGAAAGAGCTCGAAAAATTAAAAACGTACATCTCCCCATCTACGCCGAGGACATCACGATCTGGGTCAACCGTGGCAGCGACGGCCAGCTTGAATCTTCGCGCAGGAAGCGATAGACATCATAGAAAAATACCTGACTAATACGGCACTCCGCTGCTCGACCAAGACGTCCGAGCTTCTGCTGTATCGCCCCACGCAGAAGAAACGATCACCTAGCAGACAAAAGAAGACAGAATATGAAGCAATCAGGTTAAGCACGATTGACGGTAGAACCATTCCCATAGTGAAAAATATCAAAGTTCTAGGCATGACCGTAGAATTCAACAGCGTAAATGGTGAGACAGTCATTAAGCGTATACACGAGACTGTCAATGCAATGAGATTACTAAAGAGAGTCACCATGAGGAGAAGTGGAATGAGAGAGGAGAGTCTGATACGACTCGCGCACTCCTTTTGTAATATGCCAGTTAACCTACGTGGCTGCCTTTCACATTTGGTACTTGGCGGAGAACAAAATAGACGTAATTGTACGCAGGGTATACAAGACAGCACTTGGACTGCCATATTTGACTAGCACCGAGCTCCTGCTACAATTAGGAATCTACAACACGTTGGACGAACTCGAAGAAGAACAGCACATATCGCAGCTAGAAAAACTGACGACCACCGCAGCTGGCGGCCACATACTCGAGCGGCTTGGTATTGGCTACCACCGTCTACACAGGGAGAAAGAACTGATCCCGCGGAAAGTCATCGACGGCAAGCGAGTAGCACAAGTTACGAGAAACGTACACCCGACGTATAATCACGGCCAAAGACAGGCCAGAGTCGCCACCTTGCTATAGAACTACGGAAAAGCGAGGGAAGCGCGCTTCGTTGACGCTACCGAGTATAGAGACGATCGACGATACGCTGTCGTGGTCGTCAACACTTCCGGAACGCTTGTCCACTCCGCCAGCATAAAGACGCGAAACGCTGAAGTGGGCGAATCATTAGCCATCGCAAATGCCATATCTGATCCTGATGCGGGATCGTCGTCATTGACTTACGCACGGCAATAGAGAATTACACCCAGGGTAGAATATCAGTGGAAGGCTGCCGAAGAATCAAAGACTTGAAACACTCACCGGACAACAACGTAGAGCTACCCAGGTAGCACAGAATGTGGGGCCCCAGTAGGTCCGATGTAGGCAAGTGGGGCTGGGGCAACCATCATAAAACCAGCATCGATCCCCGATGGGGCGAAAGTGCGCAAGGCCCATTTGGGCTTGTCCCTGATCCTCCTGCATGAGTTCCATAGCGGCGTTTCTTGGGCTAATGCAGAGCACATTCCTGCATCCAAACCACATGGGTCCCTTGCCGGATATTTGAGGGCAATCCAACCTAAATGTGGGCTTTTTATGGGAAAGCCCTCATAGATCCGAAATGAGGCCGCCCCCGTTAAACCTTTGTGGGACCAACATCGGCCGTAGTGGGGCAAGAAAACGGACATACCCACATGCTGCCCCAATCGGCCCCTTGTAGGTTACTTGAGGGCAGGTAAAATATTAATAAGGGCTCAATTTGGGCAAGCCCTCGTGAAGCCCAAATGAGGCAGCCTTAGCTAAGCCGCTTTAGGTCCCACATAGGCTGTAATGGGGCTGGAAGGCGGGCGTGCCCGCATGGTACCAAAATCGGTCCTTTGTGGGGACATTGAAGGCCTGTGCAACAGCAGGTGGGCTCTAGGTTCAAAAACAACGTCCAGCCCAATTGGGGCTGCCCACATAAAGCTGCTTTATATTCCACAGGGGCCGTAATGAGGCTGGAAGGCGAGAGGGCCCGCATGGTACCAAAATTGGTCCCTTGTGGGGAATTTGAAGGCACGTGCAACAGCAAGTGGGCTTTAGGTTCAAAATCAACACCCAGCCCAATTGGGGCTGCCCACACAAAACCGCTGTAGGTCCCACATCGGCCATAATGGGGCTAGAAGGCGTGCGTGAAATTGCATAATCATTGTTTCCAACCTTTATTTGCATTAGATGTTACCCTAAATTACTATTATAGATGACTTGTATAACAGTTGTTGCCATGTTTTGTCGATTAGAAATTTACATGGCTTTAGTTCTCGCGCTCATGTAACTTGCGCTACAAATACTAAAGCAAACTGATTGCTAACTGTCGTCTCTTATGTGGTTGCTTCGGACAGCCTGCAACTCTCAGCACAATATTACTGTTCAGAACACACACCTCTATAGCCTGAACAAGATGCACATGAAGTCATTTTGGCTAGACGAATGTTATGAATTATTGCTAAATTATTATTGTGGCTGTTCAGAAAGTGCAGACATGTATAAAATAGTTACTTAATTATGTGCGTAAATATTGATTGGGAAAATTTGGACTAGGGCTTTCCATCAATTTCCTGCGTCGGACCCCTATGAGAATAATGTGGGCAACCCCAAGCGCGGCTAGCGCTATAGAGCCCGCATTGGTCCTATGTCATTATCTGAGGGGCTAACTGAAATAAAAAAAATGTTCCTCCAAAGCGGCTGCCCAAATCGGTCCAAAATAGGACCATCGCGGGGAGTTGGCGGGACGTGCCCTTTTAACAATGCCGGAAAAATGTGGGCAGCCCCGCAAGGGCTGCCTGCATCGGCCCCTAGTGGTGCCCATTGGGGCTTTGTCGACAGCCCCCTTCGGGCCTACGTCGGCCCCTCTTGCAGCACCCACATTGAGCCCACCGGGGCTGTCCTGCATTGCCTACATCGGGCCCACAGGGGCCCACCCTTCATAGCCCACTTTGTGCTACCTGGGTAGTTTGGTTCCTGGCACATATAGGGACCGTCTCCACCTATCAGCAACCTCAACGAAGTCGCTCACTTCGTAGCACGAGGTCTCGCTTGTCGCTCCGGAGAGAGTCATGGCGGAGAAGGGGGAGAGAGAGGATGAGGAGCTTTAATGACTTAACCTTCCCTCCGCCTAGCAGGAAACTATGCAGAGCTCATGCAGTCGTATGGAGGCAATTACAAGAAGATACATACACGAACCCGCTGTAGAACAAGAGGATTTACCCCGAAATACTTGACACCAACACATGCAAAGTCTGCACGACAAACATAGCAGCACTTCATCGGCAGCACTATACCGGTTTACATTGGGCGAACAGGACCAAGAGCAACGAGCAGCCAGAGCAGCGCACGAGAACACTGGGGACGCGCGTTCTCGTCTCCCCAACGGAACATTGTGAATGTGATGCGACGGAATGTGATCAAACTTTTTCCGCGCTTGCGTTGCCCGTATCTGCCGGCCGAACGCCTCCGCTGCCGTCTTCCGCCATGTTTCTCTCCCGTCCTGCCCGGGCTCCGGGCGAATAACCAGAAGCACGGCCGGCCTCGAGAGAGAGAGAGCGCGCGCGCTCTCCCTCGAGACCGGCCGTGCCAGAAGTGACATCAAAAAGGTCACGTGACTTCCTCCGTTCTCCCTGTACTCCGCCGCTGGCGACGGAGCGCCGAGGACTGCTCTCGGCTAAAGCCAAGGGCTTTACTCTCGGCTGCTCCCGGGACCCCAAAAGTGCGCCTCCTCTGCCAATAGAACACAACGCTACTGCTCTGTTCGACCACTGGTAGGCGCTGAAACTCGCGAGAGCACTTTTACTGCAGCTAAAAGTGCTCCAGTTCGCCCAATGGAAACCGGTAATAGACGCGTTAAACCGGAAACCTTCTCGTCGAGCTGCAGCCTCAATGACCAACTCTGGGCCGTCCAGCAGGCGCTCGTGGCGGTGAAGAGACAGGCTCTCGACATTCCCACATGGCAGACCTAGGCCCGGTTGCGTTAAACCCTGCCGGACATAAAATAAATTTATTCCTCCTTCTTCTCGTCTAGGGGCGCGTGATGTACCGTCAAAACAGGTCATGAGAATCACGACGTCATCAACCGATTAATTTTTTACGAAAGTGCTACGCCACACCATTCCTAAATTTTAGAGCGGATCAAAAGAGAAAATTAGACTATATCATCAGAAGTTATATCAAAAGAGCCCTACGACTCCCGATCTGCTCCTCTACGGAGAACCTCTTCTCAATGGTTGTGCATAATAACTGGGAAGAATACGGGGAGAAAGTTTGCATGTTTTAGCTAGAGAGACTAAGCAGCACCACCACGGGCAGAGCGATCTTGAAGACAGCAGGCTTGCAAGCTGACCGCGGGCTGCGCCGTAAAATTAACGTCCCCCTAAATGTAAGGAGAAAATAGTGATACCCCCCCCCCTCCCGAGCGATATGAATCCGGAGCATATTACCGAGATTGATTGATTGAATGTCCTTTATTGAATGGGAAGGCTCATGGTCATGGATGGGGATAAAGGGGAGTAGACAGAGGTGGAAGAAGACAGCCGAAGCGATAACAAAATGTTTTGGAAAAGTGGACCCAGCGAGGTCGCCTATGCGGACGCGGCTAATAGGAAGTCAGGCATGGTGGATGTTTCAACGGACTAAAGATGGCTGAAGTTGCTATAGCGCTTGTTTGGGTTAGAATGGAAGCAGAATTTGTACTCAGCGACAGTAAAACTGCTATCGGAATTTAATGAAAGGCAGGATCTCACCGGAAACAGCGAGAATCCTGGCCGGCAAAGAGTTGAGCAAAGTCTCAGTTATCCTTGTCTATTGTCGTTCCAACGCGGTTGCCATGTAATGATAGTTAATATGGTGTAGCAAATGTAGGAACAATAGTTAATAATAGGTAATTAGTAATGATTAATAAATAACTAATGAATGATACTCAGACGTCATCAGGATGTGACGTAAGAATGACGTCACGTCTAGGTGCCTATGATAAAAGAAACTGACATCATCATGATGTTAAATCTGGTAATGACGTCAAGTTGGGTCATGACCAATGACATCATAAGACGATTACCTAACTAACATGTAGGGCGAAAATAGTGATACCCCAACTCCCGAGGGGTATACACCCTGAGCATTATACCGAGAGGAGGAATAGGAGAGCCGAAGCGCTCACAAACGCTTCGGAAAATGAAGCGCGGAAAGGTCGCCTACATGAATGCGGTTAGTGGAAAGTAAGGCGCGGCATTGCATCAGTAGTGAACGGACTAGGCGCTCCCAAGTCGACAGCCACTATTTGCAGCCGCAACAAAGAGAATGCTGGAGAAGTTGCTATAGCGCTTTCTTGCGTTGGAACGGGGCAAAAGTCGTAGTCAGCGATAGTAAAACTCCTATCCGAAATTTAATTAAAGGGAGAGTCTCGCCAAAACCAGCGAGGACCACGGCCGGCAACGAGTAGAGTTGAAAAGTCAGCATAATATGGGTCCCAACGTATGCTTCGGTTCCCAGCAATGAAGCCGCACATGAGTTAGCCCGAGCTCTCTACTTCGGGTAACCGTAAAACCACCGGATTGCCAGAACCTGTAGGGCGCAAACATATTCTGAAATCGTTGAGCATTATATTGTTACGTATATGCCACCGAAGAGGACGAATATAGAAAATAGAGTGAGAGACGACAAAGCTGAAGAAACCATTGGGGCTTGCCTGAACACCTGCTGTGTTCTGCTCTGCTGTGCTGTGAACACTGCTCATCACCTGCTGTAGTTTCTTGTGCTAGCCTTCTGCGCCGTATCATCTTGGTGGAGGTGCGGGGTAGAAGGCTAGCACAAGAAACCACAGCAGCTGATGAGCAAGTGTGATGCCTTTCGGCTTGTGTAATGCGCCCGCAACATTCGAGCGCATGATGGATTCTCTCCTGCGCGGCTTGAAAAGGACGACCTGCTTGTGCTATCTCGATGACGTCATTGTATTTTCTTCTACATTCGAGAGCCATCTCTATCGCCTTGATACCATTTTTGGCGTCTTACGAAGAGCTGGGCTTCAGCTGAACTCGAAGAAATGTAGCTTCGGCCGAAGTCAACTCAAGGTGCTCGGTCACGTGGTCGATGCCGTGGCGTTCAACTCGATCCAGACAAAATACGTGCTGTAAGTGCATTTCCTACATCCCGTTGTACCAGTGACGTGCGTAGTTTTCTTGGGCTTTGCTCCTATTTTCGGCGGTTTGTACCTAACTTTACGGAGACGGCTCGTCCATTCACCATCTTTTGAAGAACGACGCTCCATTTTGTTGGCACCAAGAACAATCCCAAGCCTTTTCGGCGCTCATTGCAGCCCTCACCAAAGCGCCCGTCCCGGCACACTTCAATCCTTAGGCACCAACAGAGGTACGCACCGACGGCAGTGGTCACGGTATTGGTGCCATACTCGCCCAACAGCAGATGGGTCGCACTCGCGTAATTGCTTATGCCAGTCGTCTCCTTTCAGCGGCTGAGCGGAATTATTCTATCACAGAACGTGAGTGTTTAGCCCTCGTGTGGGACATTACAAAATGTCGCCCTTACTTGTTTGGCCGCCCGTTCTCCGTCATCACCGACCACCACGCCTTATGTTGGCTTTCTACTTTGAAGGACCCTACTGGTCGCCTGGGCCGTTGGGCCCTCCGACTTCAGAAATACACTTTTCTGTCGTCCATAAATCTGGCCGGCTGCACGCTGACGCCGATTGCCTGTCCCGCAACCCGGTAGTGGGCCCTCCGACTTCAGGAATACACTTTTTCTGTCATCCATAAATCTGGCCGGCTGCACGCTGACGCCGATTGCCTGTCCCGCAACCCGGTAGATCCGCCACCGGTGAGCGACTGCGACGATGACACATATGTGTTGGCCGTCTCTGACCTTTCAAGCATTCGCTATTAGCAGCGCTTAGATCCCAAGTTTTGCAGAATTATTAATCGCCTCAGCATTGATCACCTTGATGCTATCCTTGCTCTGTTTGTGCTCCACAACGGCACCTTATACCGACGGAATATGTGACCAGATGGCGCCGAGGTTCTGCTCGTAGTCCTCGAACACGTGCGTACCACCGTTCTTCAACAGCTGCATTACGCACCAACAGCGGGTCATCTTGGCGTGTCTCGTACGTACGATAGCGTCCGCCGCCGCTTCTTTTGGCCAGGCCTCTCTCGCTCTGTTTTACGTGGCTTCTTGTGACCCGTGTCAGCGACGGAAGAAGCCCTCGGTCATGCCTGCTGGATCCCTGCAGCCGATCGACATCCCAGTAGACCCGTTTTCGCGAGTTGGCCTTGACCTCCTCGGGCCTTTCCCACTTTCTGCGTCGGGAAATAAACGTATTGCTGTGGCCACAGATTATACTACGCGCTACGCTGTCACTCGAGCGATACCCACCAGCTGTGCAACTGACGTGGCTGCGTTTCTTCTTGACGTCATCCTGCTCCATGGTGCTCCACGCCAGCTGCTCACTGACCGTGGCCGTTGCTTTCTTTCTCGAGCAGTAGACGAAATTCTTCGGTACTGCTCCATTAAGCACTATTTTACCACCGCTTACCATTCACAAACGAACGGACTCGCCGAACGCCTCAACCGCACACTCACGGACATGCTGTCAATGTATGTCTCGGCTGATCACCGTGACTGGGATATCACATTGCCATTTGTAACGTTCGCGTACAATTCCTCTCGTCACGACACAATGGGCTACTCATCGTGTTATCTTCTATACGGCCGTGACCCTCCCCTTCCGTTTGACAGCGTACTGCCTCCCACCGCTAACCCCAGTTGCTACGTTTGTGACGCCATCCCCCGAGCTGACGCCGCCCGTGTTAATGCTCACCGCCGACTGGCCTCCTCCCAAAATTCTCAAAGAAGACGCCATGATTCTCGCCACCGGGATGTCCACTACTCTCCGGGCTCTCTCGTCTTGATCTTTGGGGAGGCGCTCAGACAAAATCTGAAATAGACATGGCTGTACGGGACAGGCTATGGATACCTCCGCTGCCAAAGAACATGCATCCCGAACACCACACGGAGCGTCGGGAAAAAAAAAAGCTCAAATGCTCAGGAAGAAATTTAGCCGCTTGCCGCCGGAGGGAGTAGCCTTTAGATGCTGCCAGAGGGGCAAGCCCCTTTATGGTTGCAGCGGTATCGAATGGGTCGGGTAGACCGATCACCGCGGTCATCCTGAAAACGATCTCCTAAGGCAGCTGAGGAAGTGGCTGTAGCTCTAGCCTGCGCCCAGACAAAGGCGCGTTTTTGTGATCGCGACAGCAAAACTGCCATACAAAATTACAATCGTGGGTTGATTGCTCCCCAGGCAATTCGAATATTACAGAAATCACCAATCTCGCGAACTATACAGCTGATTTGAACTCCATCGCACACTGGCGTTCCCGGCAGCGAATCCGCCCATGCCTTGGCTCGAGGGCTCTACCACCGAGCCGGCGGCAGAGAGGGGGGACTTGGAGCGGGGACCATAGAGTGTGCCAAATCTTACACAGAAATTCTGCAGCATTATAGACTCAGTAGACGGGTGGCTGCTGCGCCAGCCCCTACCCTAAATTTCAGGGAGGCCGTCGCCTGGCGTCGCCTTCAGACTGGGACATTTCCGCACCCGCTCCTGGTGAGCCATATGCTCCCAGGAGAAAGATCTGAATTTTGTGCAAACTGTGACTCGAGAGGGACCCTCGAACACATCCTCTGGGACTGCCCCTTTTCTCCCGGGAGGGGTCTAAATCTGACGCCGCAACTCTGGGAGACCATGCTGCGCTGCTCGGACCCTGAGCTTCAGCTAGCCGCCATCCAGCTGGCCTGGGACGCCGCCGGCCAACAACGTCTGCCGGCCTGCGTCTGAGGCGGGGCATCCGCCATCCATCCCCAGCGACAGAGGGCCGGAGCCTCTTCATCCGCTGGAATAAATAAAAAGTTCTGCTCTCTCTCTCGTCTTGCTCTGAACTTCCGCTCGTAAAGTTGGCCTGTGTGAGAAACTCTTGCCACGCTACGCAGGACCCTACCGTGTTTTACGGCCAGTCACTCCTGGCAACGAGAGTGCGCACGCGCTCGCCCGAGCAGCAACCTTCCGTGCGCTGTCGACGGAAGCGGAGGGGGAAGTAGACACAGAGGACGCCAGCAGAGTTACACAGTCTTACACCCACATTACACTATATTACCGCACACAAAGAAGAACTCTGCCACCGCCGCACCCAACATACACCAAGGCCGAAGCTGTGGCATGGCGACAACTGCAGACTCACAAGTATACAAATTTGTACCACAAACATTTGTTCTTCCCCACCCGCTACCCAGATAAATGCCCCACCTGCCAACAACACTGACCTACACTATACCATTCTGTAGGGGCCTGCCCAAAGCCACCCGGCGGCATTCCACCTGTACCTCACCTCACCCTCTCGTGTTGGGAAGATGCCTTGTCCTGCACGGAGCTGGCCGAACAATGCCAGCTAATCGCGCGGGCCGAGAGGATTGCCGTGGCCCATGGGCTTATGGACTGACGTGTATTTCTTTCTGAGACCGCTTCATCAGCACCAACCCGCAAGACCAGCGACAGCTGTTCTGGCGGGCACAGGATTGAGGCGGCACATGGAGCCCTGGACGGAGGGCTCCACTCAGGAAGAAAAGGAAGTTTACATAATAAATGTTTTTTCTCCTCCTCCTCCTGTGGCATACGAGGTCGCCCCTGTACATCCGCCGCAACAGTCCTCTATGCCACGCACCGAGATTGTTCATGTCGCCAGAATGAAGCCGTACTACCCCTGCAGTAGTTTATCCTAGTGCGCACCGGCACTGTGCTTTTCGTGGCGGGGTAATGTTACGTATATGCCACCGAAGAGGACGACGATAGAAAATAGAGTGAGACACGACGAAGCTGAAGAAACCATTGGGGCTTGCCTGAACACCTGCTGTGTTCTGGTCTGCTGTGCTGTGAACACTTGCTCATCACCTGCTGTGGTTTCTTGTGCTAGCCTTCTGCCCCGTATCAATATATTAAATTGAAAACTACTGCCACTACCGGATAAGATACTTACTAATAGAAAGGCGACCGCATGGCGGCGACTGCAAGCTAGGAATTTCATTAACCCAGTATGGGCCTTTCTCGCCCTACAAGGGGAACTTGAAAATGATCTTTGTAAAGCATATCCAGAGAGAGGTACCGTAGACCACATTTTATGGGAATGTATCAACTCTCCTGGAGTCATGGAACATATCAATAGCAGACAGAGCTGGGAAGCCCTGCCGGGGAGTGAAGGCCCTGCTTGGCAGCAACAAGCCGTCCGTTTGGGGCCGAGGCCGCGAAGAGACAAATCTCTTTTGTTAGCATTTAGTCGCGAATGTTCTAGCCCTCATCCCTTAGGTGGACAATAAAAGTGGTTAACCATTCATGCATATACGAAGGTTACCTCGCCGGGCGTCCTATCTAGCCATCTCTGCGACGCCTTTCATTTGCCTTCTCGAACGCCGCACCACACAGCAAACAGAAGCAGACCCAAATGTCTAGAGGCGTTAGTACAGCAGACATCCGCGGCGTTTGAAATTGGTTTACAGGATAGAAAAAACGCAGTATCTGTCACAATTCTCCGCGGACACATGTAAAGGAAGGCGTCAGCTGCCTTATTCCCTTCAGGTACAATGTGTGCAGAAGCCCAAACAATATTACGGCGAGCAGGGTCCCCGGTATATGCGTAGTTTAGTAGCAGCTGATAGGCTAGGTATGGTACCCAGCCTTGCCCGAAGTTCCGACAGGCCCCTCGCGAATCGGAAATTATTGTTTTCAAAGTGGGAGATGCAGCCAAAGCAATGGCGACCTCACCCGCGTGTGTTATGTCCTGGGCTCGAAAAGTAAGCGCGTTTACTACCTTTCACTAGTGAACGGCTGAGTGCTGTGTACTATCTATCCCCCATGGTAGGGGTCGGAGGCGTCCACGTAAAATACGCCGGGTTCAAATCCATTGTGGCGAGCCAGGGCTTCCACCCGCGCCAGGCACCGGCCAGTATGCTCCTCTTGGGTCATGTTCGCGGGTAGAGGGCTCACGTAAATGGCTCGTCTCCACTGTGATGAAAAGCGTACACGATCTTCTAGGAGAGTGTTATGTTGGATATGTAGTCGGGAGAGAAGGCCGCGACTCTTAGATATCTTCGAGAGACGCGTATATTGGTTGGGCAAGTGGGCTGCTCGCAACTCCTGAAACGCGTTCACCATGCCCAGCCCCAGGAGACGCTGATTGGAGGTGTTCACGGGGAGATCGAGAGCCCGTTTTATAATTTTGCGGATGATGACTTGAGGTGCATCATCATCTCGCTTCCGTAGGTGTAGGTACGGAGTCGAGTAAAGAATTCGACTCGTTAGAAAGGCATGCGCCAGCCGGAAGGCGTCTTTGCATTGTAACCCCCCGCGCCTCTTAGAAACCCGGCGAGCCATGCAGCCCACCTGGTCCCCCACCTTACAGATTTTCGCCAATGTTGTTTCTGACATAAGTATTGGTGTATAAAGAGCTCCACTACCCGGACTTCCACCCGTTCAGGGATGAGGCCTATCTCGAGAGAGATTGTAATTTTAGTAGTGCACTTTGGTGATGGGCGTATGTGCACAAATTCAGACTTTTGGGGGATGCATTGGAGGCCTCAGCGGCGACCATAACGGTCCACTATGGTCGCCGCCTGGTGCAGGTTGGCCTCAATGTCTCCGAGAGAGCCCTGCGTCGTACACAAGGTGATGTGATCGGGGTACAGCGCATGGTACACGCCTGCGACAGCCCCGAGCTGCGCTGGCAGGTCTATCTTGGCCAGATTGAATAACAGGGGAGAGAGCACCATGCCCTGAGGTGTATTCGTGGTCCCTAAGCGAAAAGAACCATGCTCCGTATCCTGGATTCGAATGTAAGGTTGTCGGTCGATCAAATATTGGCGAATATATTTAAACCCGTTTCTGCCGCAGTTGTTTTGGAGGAGGTGAGTGAGAATGATCTGGTGTGGGACATTGTCTAATGCTGCCTTTAATTCCAAGGCGAGTACGACGTTACTATTGTCGGGGTATCCGACGATGTTCAGGACAGCCCGATTGAGTTGTAGCACGACATCCTGTGCAGGTCTGTCTGGGCGAAACCTGAACATCGTGTCTGCGGAAATATATTGGGATTCCATGAACTCGGACAACTTGTCACGTACCCTGAGTTTGCCCACACAGGCAGTCAGAGAGATGGTATGGAGATTCTCCGTGTTTATGACCTTGGCAGCTTTATGAATATCGGTCACAATGGTGGTTTTTCGGTCTATGGGGAGTGGGACTTCCAATCCAGATTGAGTTAATGTAATCGAATAACGATAAGTATGCCGTTTAGGGAAGGTTGGCTAATAATTTAGCTGTAAATTTGTCCGGACCTGGAGCAGTGCCGCGTTTCTGTTTGGCCAGGGCCGCCCTCAGCTCGTGGAACTGAAATGATTGATCCAGCTGAACGTTCTCAACCCCTGCATAAGAGTACGCCGGCCCGCGGTAGTCCTGAGCGGTGCACAAGTACTGGTGCCAATTGTGCGCCAACTGGGCTGTGTTACCCTGAAAGCTGTGTATTGCTCTTTGGAGGAGTTTTTGAGCTTCTATGCGTGGTTGTGTTGGATCATTCAGGGCGCGAAAAGGCCGCCAGGTGTTCCTGCTATACATCTACCGCGCGGCCGTATTGCATCGGGCCAGCCAGTTGGAATCGGCGAGCTGAGCCGCATGCTCAGCAGCTCGCCGGGTGAGCTCGGCGGTGCGAGCTTTAAGTTTCCGGTTATGCTTCTGCCGGTGCCAACGACCGATTTGCGTTTCGGAAGAGCGAAGGCTTGAGACCAATTGTTGGGACCAAGATTGGTAGCGTTGCTCATTTATGGGTGTCGTAGAATTAAACCTTTGCATGAACTTGGTCCAATCTGGGAATCTGGCTTGTTCTGTAGGTCGAGGGAAACACAGGCTCTGACTGTAGTACTGAGGCGGCAGTGGTCGCTGACGAGGGTCTCCTCGGTGTTGACGCACTCTGCATACTGAATGTTGCGGGTGAAGATCAAGTCCGAACACGTATCCCGAGTCACAGAGTTGCTTATATGAGTTGGGTGGACAGGGTCAGTTTGAATAGTGAGGCCCCAGCATTGACGCAAGCTTTGCCAACTTGCATCCCCATTTCTCTTCACGACGGTAACCCAGTTCCGACTGACAGCCTTGAAATCGCCAATAATCAGGAGGGGTTGCCGACCCGCAATTCTCAGTGCGCGGCTAAAGAGGTCCTCGAATGACACATTCGGAAATTTCGGAGTGTAATATAGAGTGAATATATGTAACGATGGGTCCTGCTTGCGGAGTGGGAGGAGGGTCACCATTACAAAGGAATACTCACGTTGCAGGTCTAAAACGGCCTGGTTAGCTGTATAAATTCTATGGACGCCTAGACAGGTCGAGGGGTCCTGCTAGAACGTCCTATGTTTTTGTTATTGGGGTGCCTCTCCCTGGCTCCTGGAGAGCGACGCGAGCAGCACAGAGCTCCGTTGCATCGCCGCCAGCAGAAAAAACTAGGGCACAGAATATAACCAGATAGCACGATGTCATGTACGAAGACACACTTTATGCATTTAATTTGGAGCACTACTTGTTTTCTCTATATAGGCTGTGCTTTAACCTTATTGTGCATTTCCGGCACCGACGGATATATTTCCTTATAAAAACGGTAGGTGATTGCACGGCTGCTCATTTTCATTGCGAACTGCAGCCGCTTTAGTTTGGCACGGAGTGTAGGCCTAAATTTCAACATTTCTATTCATTAAACGATAGCTTCTGCAGCTCGCTAAATGGAAAAGTCATCAGCGTCGAAGTAATAGTCAGCCCCATGTATCACAAATACTCTGCAACTGGGTAAAGAATCGTATCACGGTAATTTGTGCCTCTAGCGCTTGATGATCCATTAATGTGGGATAGGCGATGACGAGGTTAATAAATGACACTAATGAATTGATTAGTCGATGACAAAAGACAAGAGAGAATGGAAAACGAAGGTTCAGATGTGTCCTAGTGCTAAAATGGAAAGCGATTGCTTGTCTAAGGCACGAAAATTTAGTGTGTGACAAATATAATTTTTAATTGAACTAATAAAAAAATCGTTGAAAGGTGTAAAACCTATCAGAATAGCAGACACATTTTTACTAGTGCGATCCGTATTAGGGTGGAAAAGATATAAAAACT
The DNA here is from genome assembly GCF_055883805.1 of Amblyomma maculatum. NCBI lineage: Eukaryota > Metazoa > Arthropoda > Arachnida > Ixodida > Ixodidae > Amblyomma > Amblyomma maculatum. Next base: position 56,562,065 of record NC_139348.1, on the reverse strand, counting down.
TAAGACGATAAAAACAAAAAAATATATAACCAAACAAGTAAACAATATCGTGCGCGTGTGCGAAAAGCTATTGTGTCGTAACCTTAACGGCGGAGCTTAGGTGTGTAATTTCGTTGTGAAAGCAACACTACGCCAGTAATTGAACCATTTCGCGTGGCACAGCGAAGGCCAAGCTGCGCATGAGCGAGGTGACGCGAGACGTCAGAGGCAGCAGCTCGTGTGTCGGAGCTGCCCTCGCGGTCGTGATTCGCCACGAAGTCCGCCGGTACCGCAGAAATGACGTCATAAGAGCTACCGTTCAAAACGATGTCATAAGCACAGTCGGCGAAGCCGCGCATCACTTTCTTCGTTAGTTGTGTGGAGAAGAGGTGCGTGTGTGTGGTGTATATATAGCGAGGAGCGCACGGCCAGACTCAAACAACTATAGAGAAGGAGAGCCCGGCCACTGCTCAGCGCGTTAGCTAGGCTATCCTAAGCGTAGCCATGCAGCGGTTATTTTCACAACTTAACTAGGTTTAACCGCAGCTAAACCACTTCAAATTTTTTTTTGCCGCTGATGCTTTGAATTACAGCGTCCCAGACAACGATGTGGGACAGTTTATTATAGCAGTGCTATTTTTGATGCCTAACTGGATCTGAAAGCAGTTTGATCAACATAATGGAAGTTGTGGAATTTGCGAGCTTCATTTATTTCAAACCTCTTTTGAGGTCTACGTTAATAACTTCTCCGCTTTGTCGCCTTTGCATCTACTTCTTAATGCGATGCTTCTTCTGAATAGTTCCGCCAAGGCAGGGTCAAAGAGGCACGTTATTTCGCCACCTCGTTTCTTCTGAGAGAGCTGCAATTAAAAACAAACAAGCAATAGCAAGTGGTTATTGCACTTCTTCAGGGCTTTGAAACTACAAACTTTATAAAAAAATAAAAAACAGGCTAATCTTTCCATAGCCGTCACAGTATTCTGATGCATAAAGTATCCTGAGCACAAAAATTAACTGTCTTGCATAATCAAATGCTTGAATATGAACATACATCAAGATTATGCCATTGATTATTGAGCTACTGACAGTTTTGTTGTTCGAAAGATCAACAAGTTCTGTACAGCTGACTCCTTTAATCTTTGTCACACTAAAGATTGGAATGTTAGTGAAATTATACGAGAAGAAATAAGGAACCCCATCCTCACGGCAGACACAGGAAGTGTCCGAATTCTTTTTAGGGGGACTGGGTAAGCCCTACAGTTCCCACATACATTTGGGAATATGGGGATGCACTTTTTTTCAACACCTAATAGGGATATCGTCAAAGGGTTGGTTTGATTTTTTTAGTACTTTGTCGACTATCGCCTCAATCTCGTGCCCATTCTCTCATGCACGTGTCCAATACATTAAAGCTTTCTGACTTCAATGCTATCCTCATATCGCTTCGCTTCTGTCACTACCAGAAACGCCTTCTTGTTACGAACTCCGAGATACTTTAAATATCGCATTGCAAAGCCTTCCCCACTTCTGCGGGTAATTTGAAGTGAACCCGAAACTTCCATGCAAGCTGTGGTTTCTTGGTAGTTCAGCTGGTAAACGCTTTCGTGCTGTGGTTCACTAAATACATTTTTTGAGCTGCACACCTGACACTGTTTTGCCATGACTGCATCATCAACACTTTCCAGAGTCAACACTGGCTGCAGAAAGGAGTGCAATATTGGAAGTGTCTCCCCGTTCCTTCCAACGTGCATACAAGACAACAGCCATGTCTATGTCATTATCATTGAGGTCCACAGACTGTTCAGCAGCAGGATGCATCGCCTTCTAAGCCACAGCTTGAATATGACCTAGATGCTCTTCATTATCCTTCGCAAACATCATTAGTGTCATTGGGAGGTTCAGCATAGCACATAGAACATATCCAGTGGCTGCACCTTTACCGATGCATCTCAAGGCCTACGCCAATCTCAGATAGCCGTCATAGACACCGGAAGCAACCTTTTCAGAAGTGTGGATTTTTTGTGAGGCATTACATACGAAGCAGATCAGCTTGTAGACGATGAAAATACCAACGCATTCGGCAGCATTTTCTCTAAGCTGCATCTCTCCGCCTCATAGATTACACGCAGGACATTGTGCTACAATACTGATATGTTCATGTCTGAAAAGGCAAAGGCAGTGCCACAAACGCCTGGCGCTTCTTTTTGGAGCTGTGCGCAAAGCTTCGACCTTGAGGACCACATCGGGTTTGCTGCTGGCATTCCAGGGACTTCGGGAGATCTATTCCGTGCAGCTTACCAAGTAAATTGATTTAAAATGGCGAGAATTGGGCCTAGTTGGTTATTCATATTGGTTTCACCGCGCTAACACATTGAACGACAGAAAAGACAAACACCACGGAGCGCTCCCTGGTGTTTGTCTTTTCTGTCGTTCAATGTGTTAGCGCGGTGAAACCAATATAAATTGATTTGCATGGAACAAACGCTTTTGAAATACTTTCGGTCTCCCATCTTGGCAGAAGTCAATAAAGCTCAAACACACGCAGTAACAGTGCGTTGTCGCAGAAACACAGAAGACGCAGCACGTTCACCAAGGGCAAAGCTTTCACCGCTCAACACATGAAATACATGTCACAGGCATGAAACAGCGTCGCAGGCTTCTCTTGAGTAACAAGTTGAAAACTGTTGCCAGATGTTCTTGTATTTTAGCTAAAACGAATAAAGTTTTCTTTTCTATATATTGTTACGAAAACAGCACGTAGAGGGGGCGTATCGCGACTCGCTGGTCGCTTTGCTTTCAGAACGCTTTTTAATATTCGTAGCATTTGCACTGGATGAAGTGTCATACAGGAAAAGATACAGAAAAGCATGTTCTTTATATTTAGGAAAACAAACTTTTTTCTAATTTTTGCTTATCCTGTCCCCCTAGCCTAAGTTTAAAATCTTGGCGTACCTGACGAGATGAATCTTTTTCTGGCAATTTTAGTTTTTAATGTAGGGAACAGCGGCTGCGTTTCTTTGAATACGTAACGCTGGAAGCACGTGCACTTTGTGATTTTGCGTACCTTACACAAGCACAAGTGGTTATAGCTGCCACGAGCCGTGTACTATTGCATAAGTGATCTCACTTAATTGAACACAAGGCGAAAGATTTTGCTCTACATGTGGCGTAAGCTAATCCTGACACACTGCCTGATAAGTCTAAAAGCGATCGTGGAGAGTGTAAAATGTAACTAAAAGTGGTTAACGCAAAAGGCGTTTTTCTCTGTGATACCACGAAGTGGTAATTGAGTAGTGTAAAGTTGTTTAAAAGCGGCAAACATTTTCAGCGCATGACAATTGTTTTACAATCCCGTGGAAATCGCGCACTTTAGGCAATTAGCTATTTATGATAATACCAGTTAGCTACGGTTAGTGGAACAGTATTACAGCGCGCGAGTGGGGTTTGTGTTAAGAGAAGGCGATTTCAGGGAATCAAGATTTGTTCATCAAACAGTTTACCAAGTGTGGACGTGAGTTTTACGCTAAGCATAAATATCATGCTTAAACTGGATGTCTTATGTAAAATCGTTCGCGTTAATAAAAAGAGTTAAAAATCATCTCTTTATTCACCCGGACAGGAAGATATCTTCAACTATATATAAAAAGCGGTACGCAAGTAGGAAAACTAAAATAGAAGCGCAAGACATTGAACATCACAAGTACTTTCATTTAAAAGCAATGATTTCTGCTGCTTTAGACCCTTTTATTTAAAAAGAGGAGGGATGAGAAGATGCTGACTAACGATATTCATTAAGTCGGCACCCCCCTGTTCCCAGTCCCGAGTGGGCTTTGCATGGCTTGTGCTTGGCTGCTCATGCTTTATGCATAAGAGAGCTGTTTTGCTACTAAGTATTTTTAATTTTAAAAGTTGTAGACGCCTTTTTAGGGACGTTCGAAGTCGCAACGTCATATGGGCATCATGCAGCGACTTTGCGAGTGCGGCTACGATATGATTCTGTTTCACCCTTCGTCAGTACTTTAAGAAATAAACCGCTATGATCGGTTCATTCAAAGCAGACAGACTCGAACGGGGTATCGTTTATGATAGCGAGTGCCTTCGCACACCACCGTAAATAGCGCACGCCGTTCAGGCTGTGATTCAGGCCAGTCCTGCACGCCAACGATGCTTTGTATCTCTACCGCCAGCGTGCAAAATTTTGTTATTGTCTAATAAGTCAACTGCCAAAAAGGAATATTTTAATATTTTAGGACTGTTAACCTTTGGCGTGTTCCAAGGAGGGATATCTATAATGAAAACAAGTTTCTCCTCCCAAGCAGCCGCCGCCAGCGTCAGTCAGCTCGTCTCCTTGACCGCTTGCACCGCTATAAGCTGGGACGAAGTTAAACATATCTTTTTTATGAGACAAGTTGATTTGCAGTAAGGCCAATTTCTTGCAGGCTACTGCATTGGCACGGAACGATTCCAAACAGTATCCAAGGGGCCTTCGCCGCGAAGCAATGTAGGCCTAGGGACGACTATTTAGCAGCGCAATCTGAAAGCGCCGTCCTCCGCCGCGCCTGCGGGTGCGCATTATTAAGCTCGTGGTATCCCCTGGTGTAAGTGTGTTCAACGTGTGTACTTGCATAGGGCCGCTCATGCTGCACGGTTTTTGCTTAACCGCTCGCAGTCACGATGAACAGTCGATGCTGCACCGTTACTGCCCTGTCGGGCCAAATCGAAGGCTGCATAAAAACGGCTTTCAGCGGTATTGCTAGCATTACCTGTTTTATGTCCTGGCTAAAAACGTGACAGCATGAAAAGTACACTGTTGAACCTCGAAGCTCGATCGAATGCTTTCCCACTCGGGCTCCTGCGTGCGACAGTCGGCTTCATTCGCCAAGCTCAGTTTGCGTGAGCAGCGGCTGCAATACCGCGCTGAACGCTGGTGAAGCCTAAAATAATTTAGTGCGATATGAAGGCAGCGCAATTTCACATACTAGCTGGCACTGTAGAGGAAAAATACATTCAACTAAATGGGTCACACTTCACGGTAAATCAGCGTGGCGTTAAATAGAAAACATCTATGGTAGTAAATATGTATTCCGTCTTCAGTACATGTTCCCGTCGGGTTCATTCGCTTAAAGCTCGTGCTCATTGACATTTCAATTATGACATACCACAGAAAATAATTCATTATGAAAGATCCATCAAAGTTTCCTCACATATGTAACTGTAACGCTGATCAGTACTGAGATTTATGCCTACGGAAGCAGAGAGCAAACTTCGTGGTCGCACTGGACGCTATTGCCAGTTCCACCACCTTGCATTATTCGCGACAGATGGAACTGCTTTTGCTGGAGCGCTAAGCTAAACAAGAAATTGCATCACATGCCCGGCTTCCATTTGCACCGCGCAGTAAGCGTTCTATCTACCGTACCGCTACTGCAGTACTAAAAACTTACTCACAGCCTAAGATTGCGTCAAGAGGAGCCAACGCGGACTTTCCCTCTTGGGCTCATATGAAACGCCACCATCAATTTAAGACGTCGGCGGCCCTGCCCCACAACTACAATAGCCTTAGTCAACTCGTGAAAACAGCTGGTGTGCGGAGAATTGAAAAGTATGACACATAAATAAATAGGGAATGGCTAGCAACTCCTTACAGTTATGTTGTCAGACTGCGTAATATTATGTCTACTAGACAATTTCTGGAAAGTTTTTACTCAGTTCTAAGAAGCAATGGTTATCATAGTGTCGTCATTACTGCAATTTTTCTAAGCAATTTACAGTATATTTCATTAGAATTACAATTTTTTTCTAAGAAAAGGTAGTGTAGCAGGGAGCATGTACGCCCCATGCAGAAGATAATGGGATTTGGTGAATGTCCCAGCAGCTAAGTCCCCTCTGGAGTACAGACATAATTAGCAAAATATGTTTATGGTGGCATATTGGAAGTGTGAATGTATGTTTTGACAAATTTTTCAGAACGGTCGATAATGGTTTCCTAACAGCCTATGACGGATGTTTGTGAAATTAACAATAGAACAAGTTATTCTATAGCATATGAGCCTTCATGATATTTACGACCCTCCTTTAAATCACCTGTAATTCTGGTTAAAACGTCATTCTATGTATATTCACGAACGTTTTCTTCTCATATACCGAATTTATTAGTAGTTCAAAAGATTTTACTACCCCCATACATTTTCTTCTTATTCAGCCATGAGAGTAATTAACCATTAACCCTAATCATTGGGTACTGAATAGTGAACTCTTGGAGGTGGGAGAACACAACTATAGGTGATACACAACATTTTGGGACTCCATCAAACTTTAGGTGTCCTCTACAAATTCTCACATTTGACTTCATCTTGCCAATTGTTCTCTGATATCTCGCGATAATAATCTGGTAACAATTCTCTAAATTTTGGGAGTTGACGAATAACTAAATTTTCTTACATCAAACGGGAGGCGCCCTCTGCATTGAATTACATTCTGTCGGATTATATTTTGCAGAATTGTAACTTATGGGGATAGCGAAGGGGCGGAGGACGTCGAAAATAAGTTGAATATTTTTTGTTTTATAGCCTAGGTTTTCAACAGCGAGCAGAAGCGCTTATATATAAATAGAATCCCCAGTTTCCACATGCAAAATTATCCCGCATTCCTTAATATCAATAACTATGTTCTTCCAGGAAATCCGGTGTAAAATGGCTACCTCGTTTATGCCCGCAGTGATGGTTCCGTGCATTAGGCTCTCTGCTACTGAAGGTGAGTATCATAATCAAAACTGGTCGCGGCAACATCTTGAGATACAGGCGGCACACAAAAACAGTTATGTCATCTGTTTAGTCAGCGGAAGCAAGCTGAAGCCTTCCACCATAGGCGTTTTTTTATTCTTCTTTCTCTGCTACCTTTATTCACACACGGTACGACTCAGATAATCTTCTTTAAGTGAGACTACTCGTAAATCACCAAAATCTTCAAACATTTTGTTCGAATTCTAAAGCAATCGAATCCACGGGGACTGGAGCCGGTATTGAGATGAGCACACGGCTCTCTTTCCCCTTCACTGGCTATCTCGGAGCAATACAGACGCCGCGTTCGATGCACTGGACATAAGGCCCTCTAAAAATCTGCGGCGGTGGAAGATTGGTTATGAATCTCCGCTACTGCGGCCACGTTTCAATGGAGCCAAAACGTAAATAGCCTTTAAAATATTATACTGGAGCCCACCATTACGGTACATCGTTTTTTTCATTTTCACTCCCGCCCTTCTCATGCTGCACTTTTGTTTACTACAGAGCAATTCACATTTAATATTTACCAATGCATGAGTAGCTTATGGAGCATACAACTTGCAGGACAGGACTCAAAAGAATTGGAAAATTTCTTTAAAATAGTGGTTCGGCCAGGACTTTACTCCCGTTACTGACAGGTCCGCTATATTCCGCACACTCTCGTCCGTTCACAGCCCTTACGTTTAATTTTCAGGCAGCTATGATTTCATTGACATTGTGGTGCCACATTAGCGACGCCATTAAAGGCAATGTATACAACTACGTTGAGGCTATGGGGACCGCGGCGACCAAGCGCATGGTCTGTTTATTTTTTCGCATGGGATGAACTTTTCTTACCAGGAAAAAAAAACTTCGGTAGAAACTAAATGATTTATCTACAATCCGCATTACAATAAACGCTAAACAGTTGTACGATTTCTTCGTGAGGCAGCATAAACAGCACTTAGAACACCCGCTAGTGGAAATAAAGAAAAAAATAGGCATGAGCAGGCCGTGCAGTGCAAAGAGAGGATAACCAATGCTGGCTAAAGGCCTCATAATTAAATTCGAAGGGATGGGAAGCGTTGCAGGTGCCGGCAAAAAATTAGGTGCCTGGAGGAGGTAAACAAGTTCGCTAGGGATAAGGGGATTTAGCTAGCGCAGGACTTGGTTAATTGAAATAATATTGAAAAATACTTAGCTCCGCAATGTGTTTAGTCCGGCAGAAGCTGATAAAAAGGCGCTCATAAGGTCCGCCTGAAGCTTGTTCGATTAAAATGTATTTGCTAAATTTGTTGCGTTGCTCATTTCAACGATTACAAAATCTACGGAACTCTGGATGGAAGTATATATTTTTTAACTCTGGATAAATGTAGCGTACACATCAGTTATGCGCAATGCAGATTTAAAGCGACTACGCAAAAAAAAACGCCGTATCCAAAGTCCTACCCTCCTGAATTACGAATGTAATAGGAATATTCCCTACTATTGTTCAGATTAAGTCTGAGTCGTGGAAAATCATCGCCGTCAGAATACAAATCTTGGGTTTCTTGAGACAACTCAGCTATGCCTGGCCAGCAGTGGATTAGCGGTCAAAAGAAAATGCACGGGCCTGCTACTGGTTCTGCAGCTGAACCACTTCCGCTGCCTCGTGCGGATGAGAGAGAGAAAGTAGAGACGAAAGACGAGGGAGGCAAAGACGCGCGTCGCAACAGCCGCCGTCCACCACCCAAGCAGTGGCGGGTGCAATGACAGCAAAAGCAGATGAAAATTCGGTGCCAGGCCAGCCCCTCCGCAAGAGGCGCTGACCCACCAGTCCCGGCCCCTTAGGGCCAGGAACAGCCACCCTTCACCACCTCCCCATTTCTAACGACTCAGTATAGAATTTGGCACCATGAAAAGCAGCACTGACACGACCAATCGCGTGCCTATGCAAGCTGTATTCGTTTTTAGAAACGTCCACACAGCTCCAACGCTTACTTCTCAGATTAGACGTAGCGTTCATTAGCTGGCCCTGAGCCTTGTGGTATTAAACTGCCTCAAACCGACTCAGGTTATTAGAGGCGTTTTTGCTGATATCTGGTAAACAAGAATTAGGCTTGCTTATTTAATGGCTTTTTTTCGGTAAAAATTGATACGCTGTTGAGTTTTATTGGCGAAGCGTTTATATTTTGAAACAGAGATTAACAGTGAAAAGACAAAGCATGTCACTGTTAACCGAGAGTTTTGATGTTTTTGGGTACACTGGAAAACATCCACTTGCTAACTGGGCTCACCTACCGACTGCTTGTTGTTATCCTCAAGACAAAGTTGGTTTGTGCACTAAGGTAGTCACCTGATCTACATTTGATGTGCCGCGTGATTTGGGGAAAAATGGTAACAGGAGTGTTGCAACCTGAGTTAGGGATGTTGACGTACGATGCACGGACATTGATTTATATCACTTTTTTGGTGAATAATGTAAGTTATGATGTTTGAATAGGTTCAGACCTTCTGTTTTTTGTCATCTGCATCCGCGAAAATGATTAAAAATCTTTTTTGACAAACACTGATAAAATGTTCAGATATGGGATGCCATTTTTGTTTATTCGTTTTTCCGAAGTATACAGGGCAGAAAAACAAACTTCTGGGTTGATATTTTATCGCATAAAAATTCCCAGACTTCTGCTTTCATGAGGGGCGAAGACGTGACAGCGACAACTGTGCACCTTTCTGCGGTATTCCCTGCAGATCAGAATTACATGCTCTCTGCGCCCTACGAAACACCGTTGCAAGACCAGCTGAACATCTGGCTACACATAACCGTGCGAGCTTTCAATTACCCGAGGGTGAGAACAACGCAGATAGCATCCAGGATCGCCTTGGCCACTGGGGCTGGACATGGCAAGGCGTCCCTATTGTGGGAAAAGAGTGGGCTGTTTCTTTTTATGAAATTGTCAGCATAAGTCTTCCCTGCATATATTTCTTAATACAGGTATCAAAGCAAATTGGAGTTGATAATGGCCTCTTCTTGTAAGAATGGTTAGTTTTTGCTATTTTTGAGATGCTTCTCGTTCTTTTCCCCTGAGAAAACTTGAAAACCCTGCCTCTGACACTATCGAAATCCTAAGAATTCTTAACCTGCTCTGATATGACACTACACACGTGTGCCACGAGTTTCCCCACCATTAGAATGCGTCGCTTGACGCTTGGAACAGAAACATATGCCTCAGCTGACTAGTAGAGCGGACTAGCCAATGATTTTCTGTGGGAAACTCGCTTAGACGCATTATGTTGTACAGTGCACCCCACGTAAATCGCAAAAACATTCCCGCCCATAGCGGCCGCTTTTCGACGACAGCGAAACGAAATTAACCCGTGTTCTTTACCATGTCATTGCAGACTAAAGAACCCCAGCTTGTTAAAATTTCTGGAGCCCTCCCCCATGGCGTCTCTCATAGACTAAGTCGGTTTGGGCGTTAAAACCCATAAACTAAACCAAAACGCAAGAATATCCTGCCATGCACCGCTGTCGCTGTTGCCTTTCGAAGCAACTCTGCATTGTTAGCACCACACTCGCGCAAGAACTAAGTCATTATCATGACTATAGAGCAGTATAATTATGATTGCTCATTCAAATTTTACTTACATGATGTGGAGTGAATATTTCTGGAGCCCTCCCCCATGGCGCAGCCGAAACGACAGCCTGGTTACTACAAAAGAAAACAAGCTACTGTCAAAATATTCCTTATAGCTGTGAGACTGCGTTGAAAACAAATATATAGCAGCAGTCGAAACATTTCAATGTAAAATACGAGGAAGCACTGTAAATTGCGGCTGCCTATAAATAGAAGCTTGACGCCAGCACAAGAACTGAAGAACGCAGTCTTACAGCCGTGATCATTCATAAGAAATTGTCAACTGCACACAGAACCAAACAAAGCAGCACCGTGTCACAATTATCCAACGGCGAAGGGCCCCTCGTTAAGCCACAACTTGAATCTTAGAGCGGGACTAAGCCTGCAGGGCGGAAGCATACGGTAGTACGCGCGAGACAAAGGCAACTTTTAAACCGAGACCATCGCGTCCCTGGCGGTGAAAAAATAAATGACGATTTCTGAAGATTGAATCGCGCTCCCGGGGCACACCTTCTTTGTCTAGCGGTGGCGTTGCGTGCAAATCTTCGCTGTCGGATTCCAGCTCCACCTTATGTCCTACTCACGCGTGCAGACCACGCGCCTGCGAAAGGTATTCCCTGGCGCCATTGTGTGATGCGTCTCACAATTGCGCCCTAATATCGAAAAATTTCAACCAAACTGTAAAAGGTTTTCAGGTAATGTTCTGCTTCCTACCCTCTTTGTAGATCAGTGTTACCCTGCTTCCAAATCAAGGTAAAAACAATCTGCGACGAGGTGACGCTTCATATGGATCAGGATGAGTAAACTGGCTCGCTCTATAAAGAGGACGTATGTTGCATGTTCTGTTGCATATATCAAGGCAACTGCGTCCCTGCGACCTTGTCCAGGATTGAAAGCGGTGATGTTTGCCTGTCCATAGTTAGCGTGAGCCTTATTCGCTATCGGGGCCGTCTATTAATCGTAATGTCCGAACTACGCGTCTCAGTCCAGAGCACTATATAGCTCTCGAGCATGTAAGTGGCAGATTTTTGTGGTCTGTACTGGAAAAACAGACTACCGGAGCAGATGTTTGGAAGATATAAAACTCATTTGTTTCGTTGGTTTTATGTTCAAGGCTGCTTTAAAGCACATCCTAAACTACACACTTCTATATAACAAACGCAAGCCATGTGACCATCATGTTCGATATAAGTGAGCTTGACCTTATGTATACCACTATTATTCCAGAAGGCGCCTGGCTTCTTCCACAACATACTCACCATTCTATTTAATGAGGAGAAGCAGAAAATTCCTTTGTGCCTCGCCACGTACCACTTGCTGTGATCTTCCTTGCTTGAGAACTTCGCATGCCCATTTTTTGTTTTGACGTCGATCACATCGATATCGTTCACGTCGTACCTTTTCGTGCAGTGCATGCTCTGAGCTCCACCTGCGCCGTTTTTCCAAGATTGCACGACAATACTGTCATTCATTTGCTTGTCCAGCTCCTCTGTGTAGATATCTGCACAAGTTGAGCAGAGCATATGTACAACTCTTTCGTGAAATATACGGAGCGCTGCGCATGCAGCTTGCAGGTGTTTGTATTAGTTGACACCATTTTTTATGCAGTATGATGGCAACACCTGATGCATATCTTGAACCAGTGTTCTTTCTGGACACTGGCAGTATGTTATTCAGAAATAAAAAGGAACATGACTATTCACTAGAAACATTTCTAATACATTCGAGTAACAATCACTGTTGTTCATAATAGCCTCGCAGGTGTCGGCGTTGCTTGAGGGAAAAGAGAGGCATGCACCTCTCCCTGGTGGTGATAATGTTCTAGAAACCAGGACATTGATAGATTGTCGTTCTGTGTAACGCCATGACACCAGAAGGCACAGCCACGTTTGCTTAGTTGAGAGAAGAACCTTCGTATTCCCTCTTAAACACACTTCTCTTTTACCAATCATGGGCATTTATATATGTTGGGTAAAATGGGCATTTACATTTCGTATGTTGGTAGCCTACGCAGATATAAGTAGATCTATAAGAGAGGACACCTCTTAGGTACCTATGCTCATTTTTGAGCTACCCTAATATATTGGTGCGCAAAATGAATTAACTTCGCTCTCCGCCAATCCGTTATACTCACTGACTCAGCAAAATAAAACATTTTTATACCTCAGAGTTCACGCATGGGTGTTACCGTGGGCTCATGAATGTTTTACCCCCAAAAGCGCGGTATCAATTATTGGGACTGTAACATCAAATGCCGCATAACAGCTTGATAGTACCACACATTTTGTGTTTCGTTTCGTTTATGTAGAAAGAGAACCTGTTATTGCGTTGCGTTCATAGCTCCTGCCGTTGATGGAACAGAGTTTCCTGGAATGTTATAGGGTGGTTTCCTTCATATGAACGAAGAATTGGCCCTGGTTGGTTAGTTATAGAGAAGTGAATTGTGACCACGTATGAGTGAAAATGAATAATTTATCTTAATACATTACCTTTTGGATAATTTGGGGGTTTCGCGATCGCCAATACTGGTTTCCCTCTTGTGGTCTTCAGGAGATCCACTTTTAGGTACTTGTACCCTCTTGAATAATTTCGAGTGAGTATATCCCGAAACAAAGAATACAGTTTCGTCCGACTTGGGGAGTTAGCCTGGTAAACATTCGCCGCCTGCACTTGCAAATGTTGAGCTGCGAGAAGTGAAACAAAAATCATCATTTATTAAGACGATTGGCACGTGCGTTTTAGGGCAATTTATTGCATGATTACGTTATATATCCTGAAGCAGTCGAAATATAATATATTCAGGTTTTTGTGGCATTTTTACTTTCAAGTGGTCCAATCTAGCGCAGAATAGTCTATTCGACATGTGAAAAACGTGTTCACGAAAGCAGTAGTTTCGAAATCTGAGAAACACGATGTAAAACTATTGCAAAGCCAAACTTTTAAAAATGACAGCTTCAAATTTCCAATACACTAGGTCTTAGAAATAATTCGTACCATTACAAAAGTCCGGTGTGAAAAAAAACAGTTACGACACGTAAATCTCGCCGTATAATCATGCGATGACAAAAGTGCATCAGAAACAGATTTTTTGAAGGAGGTGTGAAAAAGATTTAGAACTGGTAAGAAAGAGACAAGGAGTCTCTTCGCGCTTGAGTCAGATTTAATCAATGTGTCAATTTCGATTGCCCCCACACCTACCAGCACCGGGCTTAGTTCAACATTTTACAGAAATATTTGCAAATCACAAATACAAAATTAATATTACATTGTATAAGCATACATACAATAAACATATGACGAGCTAGGTAATGTAAGTGCTGTAAATTATCTAAGCAAATGTTACCTATTTCTCCTTACCAACAACGTTCACTGATCGCAGAGGGAGTGAGAGGCACAGGAAAAGTGCCCATTCTCTCGACCACTTCCAGGGTAAGCATAGCCTTCCTTTACATCCTCCACAAACCTGGGCACACTGTGCTGCAATCACACCGCGCCCTCTCTTTTATTCCTGCCGGTCATGAGAATGCCTGTTAAGAGAAGTACATATCTTTTTGTTTCATGTAAAAACGCTTAACAGAGAAACAAATGAGAATAGTATCATCGACTAAAGGCCCGTTCACACTTGCGACTAGCAGCGGTCGCGCGACCGTTTTGGTCAAAAAGCGACAGTCGTAAATGGTCGCATCTGTCGAAAAGCGACTGCTGCGGGCCGATCGGGCACTGCTAGAATTTCTAGTCGCGCGACTACTAGTCGCAAACCATTTCACCAATCAGCGAGGTCCCGGAATACTCGATCGAGCACCTTCTCAATGCAATTAAAGGTACCCCTACCTTTTTCAACAAATGGCATTCGGAATTCAAAGGCAGGGAAAAGGAATATATGGCCTGGGAGGAGATTGGAAAGATATTCAGACTATCCGGTGAGTATCATGAACTTTTGAGAAATGGTGTTTTCACGCAGGCGCAACATTTTATATTGACCCCACGGTGATTGACACCGTCTATTCATCGTCGGCGTTCTCCTGGAAACACGAGAGTGCGGCATGCGCACCGGCCCGCCTGAAAAAGCTGAAGCGTCTGGAAAGCGGCTGCTAACGACGTTCGCTCTCATCGCCCAGCAGCTCTCCTACTCCCAACTAGTTCGGAACGAGAACAGAACGAGAAGGCGACTGTTGCAACTGTGAACATCGGTAGTGGCGAGCTTCTCTCCTCTGGTCGCGCGACTGGTAGTCGCGCGTCCTTATCTAGTCGCAAGTGTGAATAGACCTTAAGTGCTAGTTGGATGATCAGCAGCATTGCAGCCTCGGAAATGGCTCACGTAATCTGGCATGCTCTATAAAAAAATGAGATTTAAAAGTATTTATGAATAGGCAAAGTTGTGCACTAAAACAAGTTTTTTAAATTGATGAGAGAAAATAAACATTTTAACAATAAATGTACCTAAACCGAAAGCTTTATCTAAGCTCGTTCATCAAGACCTTCACTGCCTTATATCACATTGTACCCGGAGTTTTCCGACAGGGTTAATAATTCCGTTTAAAAGGTGTTCACTCTATAATTTTGAATTATGTTCCCTACGACTATGTAAACGTTCAAAATTACTCGTACCTATTTAAATTTAGGTATTATTGTTTCTTTCGTTCAACTTTGATGCTGTATTTACATGAACCGCTTTCGGTGAAAAAGGTGCCTAAAAAGTACAATCTTTGGCCACACCGGGGATATATATCCATTTTATCATATTATGGTAGCTTTATTCTTCATTATGATGCATCAATATCTACAAAGTAACGTGCGTCATGAAGCAGTTTTTCGCATTCATGTAGAATACAAAGAATCTCAAACCTACCTTTAGAATGTCCTCCTCGAGTACCATTAAATCGCCCGGGCAGTTGATCGTTATATGCAACATATGCAACATCCTACAACCATACAAAATGAAAGTTACTCTCCACAAATACACAACTTAAGATAAAAATGCTGAAAACGCTTTTGAGGCAAAATCAGCACAAAAATGTGCTGTTAAAGATTCATTGCTGAAAAAAGAAGTGATCTTTGCCAACAACTACTGGCTGACCTTAAAGTTAGGGGCTGCAATACTTTCCACATATAGCACCGGAGACGAGTCTAAAACTGTAAAGATTTGGGGCGTTTACTAGGCTATGAGGCCTGTTAGGGAAAACCTCAGCGCAGTAATAGTGTGCCCGGTATGCTTAGTAGGGAAAACGATGCTTTATGCAGTTTTGGCACTGTGCAGGGTGTAATTTCACACGAGCCTCTTTGGTGAAGTGGATAGACAGGAATCTAAGTTATACAGAGTTGGCCTCTTTCCGGAAAATGTTGGATATCAGGTGAGAACATTTTAGTTTTTTATTAACTTCAGCAGCCGTAAAAAAGACAGCACAAAAGGCAGATTGTGGTGGCTTGTTTATTACACATGGCATTTCCTCTCGCTGCAGAAACTCGCAGTGGGGGAGTGATGCAGCGACTATAAACGGAGGTCCAAGGAATCGAGCAAGGTACATTTGCATGGTAAATTTGCCTCACAAAGTAAACATGAAAACCTCCTTTAAATAATCGCTCGATTGCTGGTGTAAGTGGTAGGGATGAATTTTATCTATGCATGCTCATGAATAATACGCACTGGGGTCAAAAAGCCAGCAGTATAAGCCTGTAGCAGAGGTTAGCAGGTATTACGTTATGGTGATCGCCTTAACTTAGAAAAGGGAAGTGAGATAATTGAGAGAGCGTTTACCAATAACATCGGTTAAAACAACTATCTGTGTAGTATCATAATAGCCTCGTGTTCAAGCGAGGAATGGGACATCGCTGGCCTCAGTGCCATTAAAGATTTAAACAACTGTTTACTATCTTTCATCAAAAAGGTGGAGAAAGTAAAGGGAGTCGACGAGAATAACGGGGAGCTTAAGCTGAGAATTTATTCTTGCTTGTTCGAGCCGTCAAGAACATGCGCTAGCTCGAGGGGCGAGAAAGACGAGGTGGGCAAGCGAAAGAATATAGCAAGCGATTAGATTTAGAGGTGACGTGGAACATCACCGCTACTGTTCATGTGATTTTTTCCTCGAACTTCAACGTGCCAGAATAGTTGCGGCTTGTTTGGTAATATTTCAGGGTGCTATTTTGCATTCTGATTTATTCGTTTATTTTAGGAAAATGCATGGACACAGAAGGGTTTTGTGCCCATCTGTTATAAACAGCCGAAGAGTGTCGCCTAGTACGATGTGAAGAGTAGGACATACTGCTTCGCTTGGCGGACACCGTGGAACATCTATAGCCAAGCATTGGCAAAACGTCTGCCAGTAGCGTTGGACTCACGCGCCGGTATGATCATATTTGTGTTATGAATATTTAGCATCAGAGGGTTCAATATTCCGCCGTGCCCTCCCTACCCGCGAAGTAAAAACTGCTTTTCCCTTACTTTTCCAACATTCGTTTCTTTGCTTCCGCGCTTCTCCATCCCGAGGTGAATCCCCATTCTTTGCTTTTTCGTCTGGCTGTCCTATGTCTTTCATCTACTCTAGCCATTATCTTCAGCTTTACCCACATGCATACTTCAGCTGGCTCTCGTAGCACCATCACGAGATTGCTAACATTTCAGCCCTCGCCATAACGTTCTCTTCTAACTTTAGTCTCTCCATGGATGAATGGATGGCGGAAGCCGTATTCTGGATGCATATTATTTATCTGTATTATACACCCTAGCCATAAAACTTTCCGTGGACTGCTAATCTATCTTCTTGTTCCCCCTCTCAAAATAGGTACATTATTGCCATTTATATTTTCTAAGCACTACTTCATGGCATGTGGACCTCTATGCACCTTGCTCTTGGTACGGTTATACCCTCTTTACACGGGCAGAGTTAACCATGGTTAGCGTAACTGTGGTTACGCGAAATCGTGGTTAGCCCATTTACACGGCAGACCAAACCATGGTTGCACCCCTAACCGCGGTTATCGCAAACCGAGTTTGGTGATGTCGGTTTGCGTTGTTAACCGAGGTTATGGCGGCGTCTGTTGACGTAGGCTGCTCGTCGGCAGCCGAGTGCGCGAAGCGTACGAGCGTGTCTGCTTCAACAGTGTGCACTCCTTTAGCCGTATTGAATAGGAGGTGTCTACTGTGCCACCCGGCGTCTTCGGTTACGGCCTACAGCCAAGCATCTGCGTACTGAAGCCCTGTCCTGTGTCTGCAGTAGCGTTTGCGCGGCTTGGTGCTGAGCGCGGAACATCAAAAAATGCGCGGTGTTAGCTTTATCATGTAAGTGCACAAGTTCACAACACAAGTTCACAACACAACACAAGTTCAGCCTGCTCGCAGCGCGCGATGCTGCGAGCTGGCTGAGGTACGTTACACTTACCGCCGCGGTGAAGCGTGCGAGCGCGGCGAACGACGGCGGTGTGACTAACCCCTAGTCGTCGATAGGCCTAAATTGTTCTCTTCGAAGCCGCGGCGGTCGGCGCTTTGGAACTGATCAACGTTGTCGAAATCCTGTACTCATGAAACTTCCTTATTGTGCATCCTATTCTGCCACCGTAAAATAACAATATCATTATCTTTGGCTACGCATTAATCGCAGAGCTAGTATAAACAGAGCGGTGAGCCGCAATGCACCGGCGGCAGCTGGCTTGAGCAGAAACTTGATAGTGTCGCGGTTATCGGTCTTGCCAGCAATTTGCCGCTGGTCAGTTATCCTCAAGATTGATTAAATCCTGATATTAAGTTCAGTGTTCTAGATGCCAATAAATTTAGCACGCTTTATATCTGACGTCGGCGCTAGTGAGCCGCCGTGTCGTTCGCGTACAGTCTGCAGGAGGAGAGGCAAACGTGGCGGTGTTTACGGTGGTCGATGCGGTGCTGCCATTGTGCGGGGCTTGAACGCACTGTTTACGCCTTGTCGGATGGCACTCCAGAAACTACGTTATAAAGAAGATATTTGTAAATGCTGCTTCATTCCGCAGATCACCGCGTCGCTTCGGTTGTAATTTATGGGCAATGGCGGCCGTAACCGAGAACTGCGGCGAGCTGTGTAAGCACAGCTAACCGCGACTGGCGGCTAACCGTGGTCAAGTTCAGAAACCTCGTTTAAGCGTAACCGTGGTTAAGCCGACCTTGTAAAGAGGGTATTAGCAATTGGCCGGTCGTGCCGAAAAGGCTGAGCACAACGCGGGCACCGACGCTGATGATGCGCATTATAAAGATGGTGAGCATAAGAACTGTTCTTTAAAACTACGCTGTGCAAGCCTGTTAGCATGTAGATTAACAAACAACCAGTTTACAGTATAATAATTAATTGATGCCCGCCCAAACGCAGTCATACGGCTACAAAGGAAGACTATACAGGCTCCTCTGAAGCTTCGTTGTCAAAGAAAACTCGTCCGGTTGCGTGGGTCGAAGCCGGAACCACCGTCTATCCGGTAGAGGTTATCTACCAACTGGGCAAACCCGGACGATCAGCACGTCATATGCTAAGGCGAGAGCGCGCTAATCGTAACTCTTTCTTGGAAATAATGATAAAGCTGCATAGCCATCTTTGTTGCTGTGTGACTGTGGTTGGCTGGATAAATATAAGTAATTACTCCCTTATTACAAATATATCTACCTTGGTCGATTCTCGTAAATATTTGCCCATATAATACTGTGCAGCCAGGCTATATTTGCTGTTATCAGATGCTATTAATATGTACAGTTTTTTGCGAGAAACAAGTTACGTATTTTTGAGTATAAACATTGCGAACACCTAACATCCGCTTTCAAGGTTTTTATGCGAGAGTACTAGAAGCTCACTCAGCAGAACCACTTGCAACTCTCTTTCGTGTGCATGTCTATGGGCCCTAAAAGCCCTTAATGGACACGTCTAACTAATGACATAATCTTACCAGCGTACCGAACGGTGCTACTACGTTATCGGGCTAGCAGCCGTAAGCGACCACCCAAATAGATATAAAGCCCCTCTTTCATGAAGCGGTGTCAAGGCGCCTGCATGTTCTAATAATAGCGTCCCTGCCTTTGTATCCCACATTCTATAACCTTTATTGCCGGAAAAGAGTCAAGGAAGCTGTAGAACCATGGGGTTTTTAATACACTATGAGCGAAATGAGAAAGGTTCACAGCAGTGATGCTGTAAGCGGGATGCCAATACTACAAAGTTTGAACGGTCAATGACCGACTCGTGTAAGGCGGATCGCGCGTGTGTCACGAGCAGGATGCATGTCTATTTGCAAGTTTTCTTCAAATCTTTTGTAAACGCGCTCGAACACGTATGAATGTATAGCGTGTGTCCAAGGTAACTTTAGCAAAGGTCTCAAGTATTAAACACCTGGGATAGGTCAGACAAGCCTCCTGTTTGCAGTTTCCCGCCATCTGGCGCACCACAGGCATTTTTTTATTTATTTTGCAATTAACTAACTAGTAAATAAGGTAATTGTTCTAATTTACTAACAATTGAATTTAGACAACAAAAGTGATCTTCAAAGCTTGAGAGCACCTTCTCAGACCCCCATTCCATTTGTTTCTGATAAAGGCTCACGTGTATTGTTTTTCCAAGCTCTAACGAAAGCCCGTGAAATGGAAAAATATCACGTGACTGGTGCATTCGTGGGCCACGATTGCGGTGCTCTCAATCGTGATTTGAGTGAATGAAATCGTCTACGGCCGTGACTCCACAGCACAGGCCCAGAGGTGTTCTGATATGTTGACGGTGGTTGCAGCCAGCGTGATGAGCTCGCTGTGAATAGCACCGCCACGAGCGTCGACGGCCTGAAGCCGACGAAAATAACCACCGTAGACATATCGGCCTACCCCTAGAACGGGGTCGTGGAGCCAAGGCCAAAGTTGGTTTTCTTCACTGACGTCTAGACTGAGAGCAGCACAGTCGTGGGGCACGAGTGGGCCAGTCAAGTTATATTTTTTTCTATTTCGCGACCTTTCCTAATAGCGTTGAAATAAAGGGAATTGGGATTTTGGAAGGTGCACTCAAACTATGTAAATCTATTTATTATCTTAAGGCAGAAGCTAGGAAATTAGAAGAAAGTCATCTTAATTACGAACTAGTTAGTTGCTAAAAGTTTCCTGTGGTGCGCCAGATGGCTGGCAGCTGTATAATAGTGGTTGCTCTGGCCTACCTCAGATGTTTCATTATTTGACCCTTAGCTATATTTAGCTTGAACACCCTCTATAGGTGGGTGCTGTGCATTAATAATGTCATTTTTTCCGTTCAAGAAAGTTCTACAGGCATCTGAAGAGCACTGTTTCTTATTGTGACCAAATCCGAGTGTTGTCTACGCGGCCCTTTCATTTTTGTCTCTGTAGATTAATGCATATGCGGTGTTCTTTCTACCTTTTATTTTGTGCAAAAAAAATAAAATTAGGGGTTCAAGTGAATGGTTTCAGATCAGGTAGCCGGATCAAAATGCTGCAGGTTGAAGGCAGATTAGCAAATCTCGTTTATTTTTGTCTATTTATAGTTCGTCATCCGCTTCGATTTACCATAATTGTGCCTTCCGCCCTCCTTTTCTCCTCCTCCCTACGAGAATGGAAGCACTTTTTCTAGTACTACACCTGGCGTTCCCGCATCTTAGGAGCCCGCGTGCAAGAAAACGTCTGTGCTTGGTTTCTTTTTGCTGTTAGTATTCAACTGAATCGCAGCAAAATAAATCATTTCAATGCTATATATGAAACCAGTGAAATGGCTACGTGACCACATCACGCAAAACGTGCTTCAAAATTAGATATAATAGTCTTCTGTATGGAGGAGTAAGAGCTGTCTTCTCAGTTATATGTATTCAAGATGACAAAACGAGAAAAGTTGTTTGCGCCCGAAGCGGTGGCTCGAGAAGTTAGGCCATTCAACTGCTCGTGGTGGCGCGTGAAGCTGCCACGGTCGTATTTCGGTAGAGGCAAAAGGAAAGGTGAGCGTTTAGTCTACTATGTACGCATACGAGGAAGAACACCACGTGAGTAAAACGTCTGGAGCACACCACTGTATGGTAAATCATAGTTGATGTGCTTTGGGACGCTAAATCCCACATACCATATACAAACCGGCTTATGTTTCACTTAGCATCCATTTTCTAGTGTTTGTCTGGCACGTGCAATAATGCATGTACAGAATATAAAAAGATGTGCCATGTAATGACATGCATCTGTTAAAGTTTGAATAGGCGCTATATTTTTCAAGCATAAAATAAGCAGCCTGAAAGGTAAGGTGTTCATACACAACGCAACATATTTTGCCTCTGTCAGGCCTGGGACATAGCTGAGCAAGCTGGGATTGTTTGCTGAAGTGACTGGCCACCACAATACAATTGACGACAGAGCCTAGATTGTGAGCCTCACTATGGCAGCCAGAATGGCTGAAAGTTGCATTGAAATTAGAATTATATCTCAGCCACACACGAAGCAAAACTTCCTATAGTTAGTCAAAAACCTTTCGGAGATAACGATACCAAACTGCAGCAATAACACTAATGCTCGGTTACCGCCACCAGGATTAACTAGAATTTTTAAATGGAGTATCTAACGCGTTAAGTTTAACCATGTCACAACATAGCTAAACTTGCTGCAACAACATCACGCAAGGACGTTATCTTTTAGAAATATCTTGCAGCACCCGAAAGCTAGAAAATCTGCGCTACTGTACTGGTGCGCCTGTGGAGATACAGCAGGCCCTTAGGCTAAACTAAACGGTCACATGACGGCGCGCCAGTCTACAGAAAATGGCACCTGCCTAGAAAGAATGAAAAACGTTGAATATAGCATGCCTGCTTCTAACTTTACACAACTCAATATACAATCATTTTCGGCCATGTTGCTAAACTTCCTGTCCAAGCTAATACTGTTGTTTTTTTCGCTCACAACGACGGAAGCTGAAAACGCCTAATCTCAAGCATAGCACAGTTTTTAACATAGTAGCGCTAAAAATTTAGAGCTACTCAAGCTGCGCCTTTAATATTAATACATGTTTGCCTTTCGTCCGCAGTACCCCTTGACATGTATGCTTGTAATGTATGCTCGCTTAGACAACAATCTCTTTATTTGGGTGTATAATACCTAAACTCGTTTTGCTTAGCGTTCAAAGTTTTCGCGTCAAAATCCGCCATCGGAGCGTGGGCATTGTAACTTCGGCGATGGCGTCGAGGGGAAGAAATAACAAACACGGCTGAGGAGGCTGAAGCTGACCGGTAAATATGGCGCAGAACGGTTGTGTCGGCGAGTTTGTCTATGTCAAGCTTCACGCTACAGAGCCTAGATGGCAGAAGCCGCCGAGGAGACACTTGTTTTTATGGGGTTGGCATGTTTTCACGAGTAGCTGAAATGTGCTTTATATCTATGTAGGTGACTTCTAAAGTTATGCGGTAGCTTACGACTGTATACTAAAGAGCACATCTGAGATAAGATTGGCTAAAACCGTGAAATTATTAAGGGGCTAGCAGTGCACAGAGACATGAACGAGGTACCGCAAGGGGAGACGCGTCGAGATATATTAATGCTATAATGCTATAACAATAAAGATTCAGCTTGAGTGCTTCCCAGCATACTTGCCATTGCTGCTATTTTTCATTACATCGTATTCAATTGATATTCATCGAAGGGAAATTCTAAGAAAACGTTTCTAACCGCACGTTTCGCTTAGAATCTCGCATCTGTTTTTCCAGCGTTGTGAGCAGAAACTAACGGCCACCCTTCTGGAAATGAGTCGTTCGTGTGGTATGTGACGCACTGGGTGGCATTCTTGTTGTGTGACACCACGATACTTGATATGATGGGTAATTGGCAAGCGCTGCCTACTCGAGTTGCCATTTCAGATGGTTGTGGGGAGATCAGAGTACAGCCTTTCAAGAACATTAAGTCGCGAGCTTGGTATAATTGTCTAAGGCTATTCAGGAACTCTCATAGTGCTTGATTAAAACAGGTTACTGTAGAGCACTGTCAGGACACAGGACCCGGAGCAGTCACCTCCTGAATAAACCAATGGTTTGATTCTTCGACCTCCCAATACCAACCCGGGAAGTCGAGCGCTTGATCTCCGGGGTGGCGCTCGCAGGCGAAGAAAATAAACCCTTGATTCAGTCATATGTGACTGGTCTGGGTTCTGTGTTCTAACGTGCTCTAGCATACCTTCGTCTGACGATCTAATTTGCAGTGGTAGCTGATAACATTATGGTCGTTATATTTTTGTGCAGTAAGAAAGAAAAATACAACATTAGTTAGCTAAAAGTGACAAAGTGCCTGTATCTGAGCAGGAACTCATATGCAGAGCACGCAAACGGGGTCCATTTACTCTGCCACGGCATCATATCTTTAAAGGCACAGAGTCCTCAATTTTCTATGCACTCGTTAAACATACAAACAACACAAGTGCCAACAAGCGATGGGTGACTAGAGTTTAGCTTTCTAGGCAGCTTCCTCCTGTTGCACCATTAGTTTTTAGTTGTCCTTACCCTATTGCAAAAACCAGCGTCTCCAGTGCGAAACCAAAGATTTTTGCGCTGCTTTTGCACTGGATCTGCTGGGCACGCTGGAGGTCTGCGATATTCGCTGGAGCACCAACGGGAAGACACTGGCTGCACTGGTGCGATGGAAGAAAAACGCTGGGATTAGCCTTTTGACGCTGGGTGTGTCGCTGGTATCCGCGATGCACTGGGAGAAGCGCTGTATGTGCGCTAGGGCCGCATTGGTCCCAGTGCCCCAGTATAGCCGGTGCGGCCTGCGGCGTCAGCCGGAGTAGCATCTCTCAGGGGCCAACAGGGCAACAGCGTACTTTCAATCGACCATCGGGGGGCATATGAGAAATATGGTTCAAGCAAGCGCTTTTTGCTGCGCAGTCATTGCGAATTCGTAAGAAAACAAAGGCTGTATTTCTAGAGTTTTCATGTTTCCATAGGTCGTTTCGAGCGTTTCGAAAGAGACAACGACCGCCGCGCCTCGGTCTCATGACACACTGGTGATTAACGCACAACTAAAGCTGGAATTGAATAATATGGGTTACCATGCATAACCAACTTCACAGCTGATCTTAAGTGCACTCTAACACAACTATTACTGCCGAAATGTTCAATGCGGGCTCAATCGCAGGTGGGCGTAGCCTGCACCACGGCCCAGTATAAACAGCAGAAAGAAAAACTAAAACCAGGAAGAGAGTAGTTTACCGAGCGATGGGCCCATGAGAGAAAAAGAAACAACATACAGCGCTTGTAATACATAATATTTGGTGTGTTTCTCAAACTTTTGCGCTCCTTCTTACTCTGCGTATCAAGCAGCCGAGCCCTCGGTCATCGCAACGCTTCCCGCAATGTTTACATACAAATAAGGTTCAGTTACACGCAATTAGAGTCATCGCTGCGGCGCTTGCCGGTATTGAAGCTTGGTCGCACTTTTTTCCTTGAAGGCTTCTACTAAAGCTCCGTGTTCAGCGAAAATTACGCCCACGGTAGCAGAGCACCACCCAATAGCCGGCGTTCGTAAATTTGCCAGCGATGTCAAACTCCACATGTTAAAATGATTCCAGTGCACAAAACAGCGCGCATAGGCACCCAGAACATTAGTTGCAAGTCGTGAGAGCAGACAGCAAGCTAAAATGATCAAGAAGTTGCAATTGTTAGAGCGGTAGCAATGGCCTGTAGACTGCGAAACATGAAGTCCCAACCTTATAAATGCGGGTCATGACATAAAATGGAGAAATGTTTCAACGAAAACCTGCTTTCGGCTTTGCCGAGTGGTTAGCGTGCTGAGCTAGTAATTCATATGTGCCTAAAGAGTGAGTTCGAGGCGCGCTTGGTGCGCTGTTTTTTTTTTCTTTTTTTTACTTTTTTTACGTTTTTTATGTGCCTGTCTTGTTTCGTTACTTTTTACTTCTTCATTTTTATCCCGCGCCTTTTTTTTCTGCGGGCGAACAGTGCCGCAAGAGCGGAGCGTCCCAGTATGCCGCGTCCCAGTGCGCCCAGTTGCCAGCGTCATACTGGGACCATAATCAGGTATGGCGCTGGCACCCAGTGGCACTGGTTTTTGCAATAGGGAGCCAGGGACGCTGCTCTCTGCGAGGTTGCAGGGTAGTCTACCTGCTTATTTGGAAGCATGCCTTCATGCCTGCATGTCTCGGAGCTGCTGCCTAACATAATTCGTGCCATTTCGCACTCTTCTGTACCTCCAGATAGTCTCGACAGGAGGCTGCTCGATGCTATCACGCGTGCTATTCCCACGCCTATACCTGGGTAGCCTGCCTGTCTTAGTGGCTATCAACTTATGTCCTTTAGGCCTTAGTCACATCACATAAAGCCTAACAGGGCACACTGCTTTTAGGCTTATGAAGTGGATATAGTCTCAGCAAACTTACACGTGCAGATAATAGGGCTCGCGTGGTATGCATTTAAATTCGGATGCAGCCTTGAATGATGTGGCCCAGAATAATTTGAGCTATGTATATTTTATAAAATTGAGTTCCCTACATGTAATGGTACAGGGCATTTAACACTGTAAAGGTTACTAAGAATAAGATTTCTATTGCCTTGTCGCTTTAACACCTGCTGGCAAAGATAGCGTTCTTTAACATTCCTTAATTCACATCTGCCTCACAGCTCTTCTGCTTCCATAACTTCTATATCCTCTTTTGTCAACACCCGTATTTGCGGCGCTTTATAGCAAGCGGATCTTGCGATGAGACACGAGGCGCTCAGAGTTAATAGGAGAGGATGTTATCAAGTAAAAAAGGGGCTACGTCTCTAGATTGAAAGGGAAGCCAGTAGGTGACTGCCTAGAGCTTTTGTAAGCCAGATTGTACAATGAAGATTGAGATCCCAATTTAAGTAATTGGATGATATTCACGTAGACAAAATATGTTACAGGCTACTGCCATTATTGCTCAGTTACGCAAGCTTGCGCTAGTTTAATGAGTTAAGTTGGAGTGGTTCAGCAGGGTTTCTACAATGTCAAGAATACACTTCCTCTTTCTGAGAGAACCTCGGAAAGTGATCTTTGGCAAAGAACGAAACACTACTAAATGGAGGAAGCTACGTTTCTAGCTGTAGCTCATGGAAGGGCTGACGTTTCTGCTTTCTTTGTGGAAGACCAATAGCTACGAATGCCCAAAGGCTGTCGGCTGTAGTATAAGGCACGTGTCCGCGTAAATCTCTGCTTACTGGTGGAACACGAGTGATGAGCAAGGCACTGTCTGTAGCCCCAGCAGAGTGCACCGATAGCATGGTATTCTAATTGATGAAATAGTTTTAATACAGGTGAACGTCGTATGAAGGACGGACGCACACAGCTAGGAAAGCCTGGATCAGGCTGCGCGCGCCTCACTTCCTCTGCTTCTGCTTCTGCTTCTCCTGCTTCTCAGTGCGCCGCTACGCGGCGTAACAATTCCCCCCGGGCAAACAATTCTCGTTCTCGAGAAAATTAGGCAGATCGAAGATGGCAGCGCTTCAGGCGAGGCACGCGAACAACTTGTGTCTTGCGGGATCGGCGGTTATTCGTCATGACTTTGGTGATGACGTAATTCACATTATTATGTTGGTCCAACACGACGAAGGGGCCATCGTACTTGCAGAAAAACTTCTCATATAAGGCTCGCTTGCGAATAGGCGTCCAAAGCCAGACGCACTGTCCATGGGAGTAAGCAACTGCACGATGATGCAGATCGTATTGTTCTTTCGAGCGGCTTTGAGAAGCCAGTGTGCGTAAGCGGGCTATACGACGGGCTTTTTCAGCACGGGATAATATATGGGAAACAGACGCATCGTCGTTGGGGGAAATGGGAAGATAGTGTCTAGAAAACGTGGGGAGTTCTTGCACAGAGTAAATAGAAAGAAGAATAGCCGGTAACTTCATCATTTGCAGTGTTATAAGCGTACGTCCCATACGATAACACTGCATCCCAGTTGCGATGGTCAGACGCGACGTACATGGGCAGTATGGTTGTCAAGGTGCAGTTGGTGCGCTCGGTGAGCCCGTTGGTCTGCGGATGATACGTAGTCGAGTGTCGGTAGTATGAACCACAAAGTCGGAGCATTTCTTACACGACATCAGCAGTGAATTGCCGACTACGATCACCTATAATAACACGGGGTGCGCCATGGCGAAGAATAACGGAATGCAAAAGAAACCGCGAAACATCAGCAGCTTTTGCTGTAACGAGAGCAGCGGTCTCCGCGTATCTGGTAAAATAGTCAACGCAGACGATAACCCAGCGGTAGCCCTCTACAGTCTTTGGAAAAGGACCGAGCAGGTCAATTCCAATCTTTTCAAAAGGTGAGGTAGGTGGCTTGACGGGTTGTAGAGGTCCGGCCAGCGTGGCGATGCGTGCCTTGAGTCGTTGGCAATGTTCACATGTCGCAACGTATTGTTTGGTTGTCTTATAAATTTGTGGCCAATAAAAACGCTCGCGAATTCGGTGCAGGGTACGACAGGATGTCCAGAGGTAATATCATCTTGCATGGCATGCAAAACTTGTGCGCGGAGACTTTTTGGGGTGACCAAAAAGAGGGCAGTACCGTCAACTGAATAGTTCTTCTTGAACAAAACACCGTCTTCGATAGTAAACTGCGTTAACTCTGCGCTTCCTGATGCCCCTTGTATAAGAGGCTGTAGTTACCGGTCATTGCGTTGTTCTCGCCTAAAGTATGCCATACTAGGAAACAACGACGTGACTGAGGCTAGGCACCCGTCGAAGCCGTCTTCATCGTTAACGGAAATCGGCTATGGCTGCCGTGACAAGCAGTCTGCATCACTGTGATTGTGTCCACTTTTGTACGCGACACCAAAGTTGTATTCCTGCAGGCGTAATTCCCAGCGCTCCAGACGACCATATGGATCGCCAAGTCCGATGAGCGAGCATAGCGAATGGTGGTCAGTAACTATGGTGAAGTAGCGTCCATATAGGTATGGTCGAAACTTGTGCACAGCGAACACGACTGCGAAGAACTCCAATTCGGTAACTGTGTAGTTCCGTTCCCATTTTGTCAGCGTGCGGTTAGCATATGCAACAACGTGCTCAGCCCCACTATTCAGCTGCACAAGCACGACACCAAGACCGACGCCCCTGACGTCAGTGTGAACCTCCGTCACAGCAGAAGGGTTGAAGTGGAGCAGCAGTGGTGCTGAAGTTAGAGAAGACTTGAGCAGATTGAAAGAGGATTCGCACTCTGGTGTCCGCACAAACTGCGAATCCTTGTGCCGTAGAGAAATAATGGGGTGGGCAAGTTGCGCAAAACCAGCAATGAAGGGACGGAAATAAGAAGAGAGGCCAAGCAAGCTCCGAAGACCTTTCATGTGCGTGGAGTTTCGAACTCGCGTACTACAGCAATCTTCTGCGGATCCGGCCTTGTACCATCCTCGTTGACGAGGAACCCAAGAACTAAAGTTCATCCCTCTAAAAAATGGCACTTCTTCGAATTCAAAAGGAGGCTCGCTTTGCCAATGCATTCAAGAACATTATGGAGCCTTTCCTTGTGCTCTTGGAAGGTCTTTCCAAAAATGGTAACATCATCAATGTAACACATGCATATTTCCCATTTGAGACCACGAAGGATAGTGTCCATAAATCGCTCAAACGTCGCGGGAGTGTTGTATAATCCAAAGGGCATTACATTAAAGTCGTATGAACCATCTGGTGTTACAAAAGCAGTCTTCTCAGGTGGGATGGATGTAGAGGAATTTGACAACACCAGATCGCAAATCAACAGAGGAAAAATATGATGCCGATTGCAGACAGTTGACAGTGTCATCAATGCGAGGTAACGGGTATACGTTTTTCTTTGTTACCGCTTTCAAACTATGGTAGTCTGCACAAAATCGCCAAAAATTGTCTTTTTTTCCACTAGGATCACAGGTGCGGCCCACTGACTGGAAGATTTTCGGATGATTCCTCTCTGTAGCATTTCGTCCACCTCTTCTTGAATTATCTTGCGCTCTGCCGGGGAGACTCTGTTAGGTTTTTGCCGAATAGGGTAATTTTGTGCGGCAGTCAAGAAGCTGGGAAATGACTACCCGATCCGTTTGAGGCAAAGTAGAACGGTTCGGCATGAGTTGTCACAATGTCTTACAGAATACGACGTTCACTATATGGGAGCGATTTGTTCACCATGCCCTCAAACTCAGCACACTATTTAGACTTTTCTTTCGCGGCTCCTCTGCAATCGGAAATAATTCCAATGGTATGAATCACATAATTCTGAAATCTGGCAATTGTCAACCAGAAGGAAGACGAACAGGCTCTTCTGACATGTTCACAGCCCAGAGGTATGTGCGACCATCCTCCGCCTCCACGACCGGAGCGTGGCACCAAAATATTTTTTTCGCTCCATTCGAGACATCTGGCTCGACGACTATTGAATGTTTACCCACGAAAGATTCAGATGACTTCACGGGAGAAACGTCGCCGTGATCGCAGGCAGCAGCACATCTTCCTTCTGGGCGAGAACTCCTTGATGCCTCTGAGACATGTTATCTACTAATGCGGGGATAATGTAAGGCTGCAAACAAATTTCACCGGCACTAAAGCCTAAAGTCGCACCACACTCGCGCAAAAAGCCGACACCCAAGATAATGTCATGCGTGGCACGTCTCAATACAACGAATTCTGTCCTATAGCACTCGGTACCAATAACAACAGAAACTGAGCACAAGCCAACCGGAACGAGTTTCACCCCCAACTCCAGAAAACGTACTGTTTCTGTCCCACACTAACATAAATTTCTGTCGAAGGCGGTTCTTAAATGTAAGCCTCATAACTGACACAGCGGCACCAGTGTCAACCAAAGCATCCGTTTTAACATTGTCTACACACACTGGCACTTTTCCTCTTTAGCATGACGATAGGTAGAGGTATGCGCGAAATTGACCCTCCGGCGACCTTACCTCCATCTGTCGCACCACCTAGTTTTCCAGCGGTGGAGAAACAAAGCGGCGGCGTGGGGATGGCGAACGGGGTTGTCGCTGCGGTGGGGGAGTAATGCTGCGATCGGACACAGGGGAGTCATTCCGTGCGTGGCGTTGAGGGGAACGGGGCCAATAGAAGGTAGCGGGTGGCTGCTGCTCCCACTGGGAACCATTCGTGAAGCGCGGTGATCGT
This sequence comes from Amblyomma maculatum, assembly GCF_055883805.1. Taxonomy (NCBI): domain Eukaryota; kingdom Metazoa; phylum Arthropoda; class Arachnida; order Ixodida; family Ixodidae; genus Amblyomma; species Amblyomma maculatum. Next base: position 56,531,624 of record NC_139348.1, on the reverse strand, counting down.
TGGACAGCGGGTCGGGTAATTTGACTAAGCGGAAAAAAGCGGAAAAGATATGTCCGCCGCCCCCATTGCCGTAACATACGGGTGGCTGGCGGCTCTGGTAGTTCACTTCAGGATCCCTTGGAGGCCGAGATGGGGCGACAGAAGCGCGACGAGGAACGTCACGAGCCACTTCATCCGGATGGGATGGACGCTGCTGGAAATAAGGGTGCGATGTTGGTTTCAGGGTCCGCTCCACGCCGTTGTTGTAAGATGGTACGCTAATATTTTGTGCAGCCTATCGCGTGCGCTGTTCCCGTAATGGTACGGACCTCGATGTCGGGTGGTAAGGTACATCGAAATTTACACGTTGCCGCTGAATATCCAGCTCCTCGAGTATTATCCTCCTTACCATACAAGCGATGTCTTCAGCCTCCAGAATGTCGATGTCGGCAACAGTTGTTACATTAGAAAGACGGCGCAATTTGGGAGCTATTCGACGTGCCTTTGACGCCTCAAATGCCCGGCACTGCTTGATGACATCTGCTACTGTGGCAAGGGTGTCCCGCAAAATAAGGAAGTTGTACACATCCTCAGCAATCCCCTTGAGAAGGTGCACTACCTTGTCATCTTCTGACATCTGCCGGTTTACGATGCGACAGTTTCACTATTTCCTCGATGTACCGTGCGCATGTCTCACCGCTCAGCTGGGTTCTCTCGGAAAGCTGATGCTCAGCGTGTTCCTTCTTCGCAAGGGTATCCCCAAAGGACTTCGTAATTTCGTCAGCGAATCGGTCCCAGGTCGACAGGATTTCTTCGTGGTTATCAAACCAAGTCAGAGCCATTCCGACGGAGAAGAAAACATTACACAGACGTGCGATCGAGTTCCAGCGGACGTACTTGCTACATCTTTCGTAATGTCGGGGCCATTCCTCAACGTCATCTTCGGGCTCACTGTGGAACATACGCGGCTCTCGCTGGTGAGGAAAGTTCGTCGACTCTTCAGTTCGCTGTTCATGAGTCTGCGTCGTGCGGGTGGTAGCCATTGACGATAGCAAACTTGCTACACGACGGCTGCGATGAGGTACTGGCAGATTCAAAACGTTTTACCTAGCACTTCCACCAAATGTAACGGATGAAATGGTTTTAATACAGGTGAATGGCGTATGAAGGACGGGCGCACACGTCTCAGAAAACTCCGATCAGTCTGCGCACGCCTCGCTTCCTCTGCCTCTTCTTCCTCTGCTTCTGGTGCGCCGCTACGCAGCTTAATCGTATATTCAATGGCGAATCATAAGCAGATGTACTTGAAGATGATGTTATGCCCCGATAGCAGCGCAGTGAAATCCCGGTGAATGTACTGAATGATTCCCTAACCGATGCAATGTAGATTATCCTGGAATTGGCCACAAACATGCAAGCACAGATGACAAAGAATATCTAATAATCTCTTCCTGCCATTTTTCACGCACATACGCGGATAAAGGGGATTTCCACGAAATAGGAAGGGAGAAGACTGGTAGCGGAAAGTCAACGATGGAGAAGTATCTATTGTATTGAGAGCTATATAGTTCGTGTTACAGTGAAGGTATGTCGCTCATATGAAGCGAAGGTGAGGAGACATGGACAGTAAAAAGGCTACGAATTTCAAATATTTCGTGCAAAATAAATTAGACCAGTGCAGTAGACGACTAAGACATCAGACATGTGAAGAGGAAGAACTCATCCTATTAGGCCGCTGATGGACTCTTTAGAAACCAAAGCTAGCAAAGCTCATGTCTGATCGGTCACAGCTGCAATCGAGGTGCAAATATGGTAAAGGCGGAAGTCAGTAAAAAGCCAAATTGTAGATATAACACACTTTGTAATTGGCATAATAATGGCAACTTCCTTGTGGTGTGGATTACATAGTCAACTATGTTTTTGATGAAGCCAGATTTGCGATCACGGCGGTGAGGTAAAAGCCATTGGCATGCACATGGACGGCAGTAGAGACATTTGGGTAGATGTGACGCAGGAGCAACAGTGCCGTCAGGCTCAGGCGAAAGGTTAGTTACTGTAGGGGAACGTCGAAACTGTGCAACAATAGCTAGGCCTATTCATCAGCGACGTATTTACACGTTTGTAATAATTTATTTAAGTAATAATAAATACCAATGAAAAAAGGCGTTTATTCGAGGTAGGTTAGGGAATGGGAGAAAAAGCAGTACGTTTAACCTCCCTTGGGAACAACGCGGCACAACATGTGGAAAGCAAAATACCATTTTATCTAGCTTAGGTGTTGGCAAGCATTGAAATAGGAAGGCCAAGATGGGATTGAGGCAGTAGGAATGGGTGTACGAGATGGGAAGAAAGGCGACGATAACGTTTTTGTTTAAGTGGCATGCGTTTCACTTTAGTGCGCAACATTACGCCTATCATTATCTCTAATGCGAAGAGCAGTACAAAGGCCGGAAAGAAAAACAACATATTCGTATATGCTATCGGTGGTCACTAATAGGAATTTGAGATCTGCCGCTTCTATAAGCTTTGCGCCAGCGTGATTCTCCTACCTTCAGCGGAACCGGCGACCGTGACGTGGAAGACTGGCTGGCCTCATATGAGCGGGTCAGTATTCACAACCACTGGGACGACAACCATAAACGCAATAAAGTCATTTTCTACCTAACGGACGTTGCAAACCTATGGTTCCGCAACCACGAGGCCGATATCACATCATGGTCTACTTTCAAGGCTAGTTTTGCCGATATCTTCGGCCGGCCTGCAGTGCGCAAGCTGCGCGCTGAGCAACGCCTGCGCGGCCGTGCACAGCTTCCTGGCGAGAGTTTTACCAACTATATTGAAGATGTCGCAGACCCGTGCAAGCGCGTGGACGCTACAATGTCAGAGAGGACCAAGATTGATCACATTATGAAAGGAATTGATGATGGCGCGTTCCAGATGCTTCTGCCTAAACATCCAGCCACCGTCGTCGACGTTATCAACGCACGCCACAACTTTGATAAATTACGCAAGCGCTGTAACATCACTCGCTCTTCGCTCTCACACCCGGCGCCGCTTGCAGCTTTAACACCTGAAGCAGACCAGTCCGCCTTGCTGCCACAAATAAAACAGTTCGTTTGAGAAGAAATTGCCCGTCAACTATCCCTCGTTCGCCAACGGCCGGACACTCCACTCACACTCCTTTAGTGCCAAAGTTGCAGCAAATCATCCGCCAACAAGTTGCGGAAGCACTCCCCACCGCTGCTTCGTTCTGCTCACTCTCCGCCTGCGTATGCCACAGAACAGCGTTCGTATACAACCCATCGTTCTCCTTCTCCGCGTCGCCGGTCATTGTCACCAATGCGCCGGCGACCACCACCTGTTGACAAGGGAAACTAATATCCGCGGTTCCTGAGGCAAGAACTGCGTACTCTGCTAAAAGCTAAAGGCCTCATATTTCGCCCACGAACGTTATAATGGTCTCTATTGATGGTCTGTCCGTATATGCGCTGGTCGATACGGCTGCTGCAGTTTCAGTGATCCATGAGCAACTCTGCCGACGATTACAACAGTTACGAAGTCATTTAACGGTTGGTCGCTCCGCACTGCCTGTGAAGAGAGGATTGCACCTTTAGCAGCATGTACATCCCGTGTCCTGATTGAAAGTATTTTGTACAGTGTCGAGTTCGTAGTTTTGTCATCTTGTTACCGCGACGTGATCCTCGGATAGGACTTCTTGTCTAAAAATAACGCCGTGATCGATTGCGCCCGAGCTGAATTAGAATTTGCTGCACTGCGCGACGCATTTCCCGACGACAACCATTCAGTGTGTCCTCAAAAGCTCACCATCGCTGAAGATGTCGACGTAGCACCAGAGGCTTGTGCTCTTGTGCCTCTTTCGTGTCCTGCCGTGTCAGACGTTAGTGTTTTATTTACGCCGTCTGCATCCTTCATCTACCGCAAGCACCTTCCGCTGCCATCTGCTGTTCTCGATCTTCACGGTGGCTTTACGAGAGTTACTCATCTACAATCCGTCTCCGCGCCCGATCACTCTGCTACGTGGGCAATCTCCCGGTTCTATTCAACCAGCCCACCTTCTCTCTGATCTGGACGCCTCCGAGACCTACCGCAGTAACTACATTGATGCTCTGCAGTGAGATCCGACGCCTGATTCGTTGCGATTGGATTGGTTGGTTCACAGGAAGGGAAAGGCGCAGTATCTGTCACACTTGCTCTGTGGACACCTGAACCGCGCCGTAAGGGAAGGGAGGAAGGTGGGAGTGAAAGTGGAAAGAGAGAAAGGGGAGCCGTAGTGGAGGGCTACGGAGTAATTTGGACCACCTGGGGATCTTTAACGTGCACAATTTTCGAATTCTAAATCAATACCTGGAAATACGTGAAATTATTTAAAGGAATTAGGCGCTACGTCGCTTAAGCGAATTCTATTTCACAAAAGACAGTAACATGATGGGCAGTAGTCGTTGAAGCATAGTGGCGTGCGTAACGTCTTGACGCAGTGAGTGACGTAGCTCGAATGCAATGTGGTATACTGAGCCAATGCATGATGCGTTTCTGATTTCATTGCGCAATCTTTATATTATTCAGTTTAAATATTGCTATAAAATATCTGTAAAATCTCTCTGCCTGGAAAGATGCGGTCAGTAGAGGTCTCAAGGATATGCTTCTCATCACTGCGTGCAAACGGCCACGCACTGTCATGATGTCCCTAGAACGGCGTTTTAATTCTGTCTGCTTCTTTCGCCGTCCAGGTTAGCTACGAAAACCCGAACTTGGAATTCTACATTGCTTTATCATTTTCTTTTTTGCAGAGGACGAGCTATATTATTTTTTATGAAGCCTTCCGCGTTTGAAGTAGCTGCACGCATTTGAACATTATTTTTTAGTAACCGACCGTAAAGACGTCTGCCATACACTTCCTTAGGCAGTTATTGAAATTCGTCAAACGCGCTTTCATGTTCTTAACTACGATAAAGAAATAGCAACAATAATCGCTTTAAAAGAAATTCAGGCCTGTTTTGGCAAGAAAAATGCAGGTGGGAACAAATTGGGATAATTATAAATGTTTTATATATTTCATAACACATTTTCACAAAAGGCTCAGGCTTAAGGTTGTTTTTTTAAGGCAGGACACATTTTATGCCTTTGGTCGTATTTCCAGAGAACAATATTGGGTAGAAAGTTCTTGCTCTCTGAATTTGCCAAATTTATCAGCGCTTGAAAATACCGTCATTAATAGTCTCTCTTGCAGTTCCTGCTGCCTGTGCGTAAACGTTTAGGAAGTTACAGATAAAAAATTACATTAATAAAAATTTAAAGGTAGCTTAATCTTCACTTTAGGAGGGAAACATGAAGGAAAAGTTTTTATACTGTATTAGTGATACAGAAGATTCTGTATCAAATGCATAAGGAATTTTCAGAACCCTTCCTAACATGCTTGGACCAAAGTATGTTAATGCAACGTGGTCCTCCGGCAGGCAAAAATGCCTTCTGCCTCAGCAATTGTGCCACTTATAAAATATTTAGCATACTCTGAATTACCATATTACAGGAACCCCGTAACAAATTTTGACACTTGATCAATCCCCTGATTTGTTGGTTCAGTTTTCAAAATATCGCTGACAGACGCTTGTCACAGGTTTCACACAGAGATAGCAAGAACGCCGGAAAGCGGCATGAATTCCTCATTGCGTCAGGTCAACTCTTTTGACAGCTGTGTATCCTTTGCGTCATATACGTGTACGCATCCCTGATTCACGCAGCAATGCATAAGCAAATAATATGGCCTAAAAATCAATTGATGGCTTTCTTTGAAGCTTTGTTTATTACCTTTTCGTTGAAGTACTTCACCATATGTTCTTTCATTTCTACTGCTGGCTAGTTTAGGAGCACGTGTGGTTTTAAGTAAAGAAGTTATATAGTCCATGTGCACTTTAGCTAGTGCCTCCGATATCCAAATGTAAAAGTCGAACACCCCCTAAAAGAAGCAGCATTAATGAAGACCTCGCAAGCGTTAACAGCTATCCAGAATAAGGCGATTTTTTTCGAATGTGATTACGTGATCCTAGGATGACGTTAACACTTTCACCTTCATATCTATTTTTTATAAATTTGTGCACCTAATCGCATGTCCACCTTTGTAGCGTAAAGGCGCCCATCCAGATGTCTTCCCGCGACCTTATGTGCACCTACCAATGTCACCAGTTTGTTTCAGTGGCATTCGCATAAATAGAAGACTGTCGCATCAAGCATTAAGAAATTTCATTCGGAATTCATGAATTCAGGTTTCTTCTTTCTCGTACGTACTGTTTGACGCAGCAGCTGACACACCTTTTCGAACTGAAGTCATGCTGAATATTAAGAACAAAGCGCCAAGTGCGAAACGGTCCAATCTGCGGCAGTATTCTACAGCTTTATGAAATTACAAGGAATAGAAATCAAAGAATTTCAGTGTCAGAAATCACAACTAACTAAAGCAATAAACCAAAACAAAACAAGTGTCTTTTTCACAGTCCAAATTAGGTGAAGTATATGAAATGTGATTGATAATCAAAGCAACTCACTAAAGCCTGCGGGTCGTTGAAGGCATATCTCTGCTTCAAAGTATTTCATCAGCAACAAAACTAACCAATAAGGATACGTTTTGGGCCACTTGGTATTACATTCTTGTGGCGTAAAGGAACCGCTACTTCAGGCTGGGATAGGAGTACAACTGATCAGGACGTGCAGTAAACTCGTCCGCAAAGCTAGGTAGTCAGGCTGAAATTAAAAGAAACACCGATATCGAACATAGCAATACGAGTACATACAATGCGGTACCGATCTGATCAAATTCTCCCCTTCCTTCATATTGTCTGCGCCTGCTGGCAATTTGTACGCTGTAGCATCTACATAGATGCCATTGACTGAAATTAAGATTTTAGGTCTCTGGCCACGGCGATCGTCTGCGGTAAAGGCCTACCAGGCACTGCTCCCCTTTATGAAAAGCATAGGCCTAACAGAAATACTATGATTTTGCTGTTATGTTAAGTTCTATGACTGTGACGTGAATGTGATTTGGCATGTCTGCGATGTGACTGTACTAACTTCAACGATACCTCTCTCACAACTTTTGTATCCACTCACCCCCTTCCCCCAGTGCAGTGTAGCAAACCGGTTGCTGTTACGGGTTAACCTCCCTGCCTTTCCTCCTCATCTTCCTCCTCCTCCTGGCAATATGAATGATGACGGCTAGAAGACAGGTTTTCTTTGAAATCTGCCAAAATACATTCTTTGATTGCTCAAATAAGTGCTTTCAGCTGGTCTGTTTGTTTCCTGTCTGCCAAAAATGCACTTTTCAGAACTTACAAAGGGTTTCCTGCGTTTGCTATTACTTTACTTTGATCAATCTCGTCAGTTGGAGCAAATGATTAATTAGTATCAAACACAGGCAATATTGTCGCATTCAATAAACTGCACTTGATTTCTCCTTTTCTTTTGGTACAGACGTAGCATATCATCCGTTGTTAGGGTAGCCCTCAGCGACAATATTTGCTAACAATTTGAGTCTTTCTTTCGGATTATACATGCTTTCTTATATTCAAATTGCGAGTATCCTGAAGCCTGTATCGCCATAATATTTCTTCTATTTCGTATATGCCTATGCGCCTACGCAAGAACAACTGGTCTCTCAACATCCGTTGCATAAAATACAAAATATCATTCGATGAGACGCATCAAAATTGTATAAAAATGTAAGAGGCCAAACCAGAGTCGAAAACACACCCACAAAACAAAATCTTTGTTTAGTTAAACGAAATATATTTCTGTCGTGATCGGGGGTGGCTATAGAGCGGACCGTGTTTTGACTCAAAAATCTCTTAGCGCTACAGCTCACTGGGTGTAGTGATAAATCGTTTTAATTGTCTGAAATGTGCAATTGCCAGCAGTGTTTCACTTACTTCGGCAGTAGCTCGCAATTATCATCATCATTACCACCATCATCATCATCTTCTGGACTATACCCACCCACTGCAGGGCAGAGATCTCTCCCATATTTCCCAATTAACGCGGTCTTGTGCTAGCTGCATTCACTTTACCCCTGCGAACTTCTTAACCTCATCCAAGCACCTAATTTTCTGCCGCCCTCTGCTATGCTTTCCTTCCCTTGAAATCCAGCTGGTTACTGTTAGAGACCATGGGTTATCCTTCGCCCTAAATATCATAACAATCGCCATTTTTTCTTCTTAATGTCGACTAGAAATTCAGTTACATGTGTTATATCTCTGACACTGTATATGTGGATATGATCGATGGTTGAATACCCTTTCTGGAATCATGCTTGATTCTTCGGTTGATTAGAGTATAATCTTCTCCTGATCCTATCAGGTATTGCCTTAGTAAATCGCTAGTACGTGACGGATAGTAAGCTCATCGGTCTGTAATTTTTCAAGTCCTTAGTGCCCTCTTTCTTAGGAATTAAGATAATAGTAAAATTCTTCCATGGTTACGGTACTTGTGATGTCTTCAGACATTTCGTATATAGGTTGGCCAGTTTTTTTACCACAATAATCCACTCCATTTTTCAACAAATTCGTAGTTACTTGTTCTTAGCCAGCTGCGCTGCGCCTTTTCATAGCTTCTAAGGTCTTTTTTTTAAACCTAATTATCCTTCATTGCTGGTGAAACGTGTGATTTTTCTTCATTACAGCCAATCTCACTTTTGTCCTGGCTACTTTGGCTTTTATAGAGAACTTCCCGTACAGAACTCATTCGTTACCTTAGTTATCCTGTCCAAGTTAGTAATTATAATAGCCGCCTTGTTTCCCAGTGCATACATCTCATTTTTGCCTACACCTAATGTTCTCTTTACTGCTATCAGGCTACGACCGTTCTTTCGAGCATGCTCTCCTTTTTCCATGTTAAGCTTCATATGTCGGCCAACTTGCGCTTATTAATTAGCTTTGATATTTCTGGCAGTTCTAACCGGTTAGTTGGGCTTTAGATTTTAATATTTTGCCGTTTTTTTTTATATTTCGTCCGTTTAGACAGTTTCAGTATCCTCGGTCAAGATTCAACTGCCTACTTAATTTTTGGACAGTGCGAAGCTCCAAAATGTAAGTGCCTATACCATTAGGTAAGTAACAGACATAGCGCTAGTAGTGTTCTGAGATTATAACTGCTTTAGAAATTGAAATAATATTTTAGGACTGTGAGATTTCACATGACACACGGTGCGCCTCACTCTTTTACATAGATTTGTCAACTTCAGGGCACTAAAACTTGAGCGCAAAAAACGTTCGGCGGATTCATTTTCTTCCATGTTTGCGGTTACAAATACAGCGATATATTACCCGGAGTACAATTGTTTTTTGGAGCGCTGTTTAAAGAAAAACAAATGTTTAAAGCAATGTGAAATCAATGAAAATAATAAAATGCCGTACCAAAAAAAAGTGAACGTAAATTTAACACATTGAAAAAAACATATCTTTTACAAATGTTACGCAAATCGATGAAAACTGTTCCACAAAGCTTATATCATATTAGCAAAGCTTTCCGCAACGTTTCAGCTCGTCATCTCACAGGTTGTCGCCTTGAACGTAAGAACCGGTTTCTGACCGCAGTGGGCGGTACGAAGTGGAAGTGCGTTATGCCTACAAGTAAGCAGCCGCATTTTCATGCAGAGAGCTTGAGACACTCTATTAAAAAAATGTTACCTCGCTGTTAATGATTAAAAGGGTTTTTTGCACTCCCACTTTTTTGAAGCGACTAGTGCGACAGCAGACCACTGTGGTGCTAGGGCAGCGCGCGTAACATAGAAGCCGCAAAATATTTTGTGGTATTTCAAAAACAACAACAAAAAAACAAAACATAGGTCGTTAGTTTGTAACATAGGAAGCAGTGAGTGAAGTTTCTTATGAGCGCCCACTTCAGTGAAGGCCTCCAGAGTTTATTACTTTGTTTGCTAATTTACAGACTCTTCTAATCATTAAAATATTTCGCAGCTCTGCCTCACTGTCGAACCCCGTTATAATCTTTCCAGTGGAAAATCAATGAAATTCCTTCAAACTTTCACACCTTTCACGTGAAGAGATTACGTGACTATGTCTCAGTGAAGCTTTTCCCCACAACTGCTGAGACGAAGCCTCTAATCACGGCATTTCATAGGAGAACCATTCACTTCCATGCACCATGCGTCTTGTCAGAATAAAAAATACTCAATAGAAATAGAAATGTGTGTATATATATATATATATATATATATATATATATATATATATATATATATATTGTTACGATGAAATAGCAAAGGGGTGTTTATTTACAGTGATATGGCAGTGGGATAAGGTGTTGACACGGCTTCAAGCGGGCAAAATGTCATAGTTCGGTTTTGGCAGACCGACGACCGGATGCTGTCAGGCGGGCTATTGCATAAGTTAAGTCACTGATGCGTTTGACAACCACGTATGGTCCGTCATAGTGGGCCAGGAGTTTTTGATGTAGGCCACGGCGCCGAATTGGACGCCCCAGCCAGACTAAATAACCTACAGAGTACGTGATCCGCCGGTGACTGGCATCGTATCGCTCTTTAGAACGTTCTTGTGAAGCACAGACCGTAATCGAGCGATTCTCCGAGCTTCTTCGGCTAGACAGAGGGTCTCAGCCAGGCAAGGGTCTTCATGGCTTGTGAAGGGCAGGATAGTATCCAGGGGGTAGCGTGGCGGTCTGGCATAGAGCAGGAAAAATGGACTGTACCCAGTCGTCGCATGCGTTGCGTAATTAAACGCATACGGGATGAACGGTAGTATGGTGTCCAAGTTCTTACGCCCTGCGTCCACATACATGGCTAGCATGTTGATAAGCGTTCTGTTGACGCGCTCAGTCAAGCCATTTGTCTGGGGATGGTATGGCGTCGAGTGTCGGAAAGTTACAGAGCATAAACGCATGAGCTCTTCAATAACATCAGCAGTGAATTGTCGGCCCCGATCAGTGATGACAATCCGTGGCGGCCCGTGCCGTCAGATGACTGAGTGAACCAAGAAAAGCGACACCTGATGCGCCGTAGCAGATGTAAGAGCGGTGGTTTCACAGTAACGTGTGAGATAGTCCACGCAGATTACAATACAGTGATTTCCATCCACGGACTTCGGAAACGAACCTACGAGGTCAATGCCTACTTGATCAAACGGAGCTGTCGGGGTCTTCACACGGTGCAGCAAGCCAGATGGAGTTGCGGTTGGACGTGTGTGGCGTTGACATTGCTTGCAACTGACAACGTATTGTTCAATCGTCGAGTGCATTCTGGGCCAGTAAAATCTTTCTTGAGCACGGTGAAGTGTTCGAACCGATCCCAAATGCCCAGAAGTTTTATCATCATGCATAACACGCAATACGCCCGTGCACACCGTCTTGGGAACTACGAGTAGGTATCGCTGGCCGACAGGCGAATAACTCTTTTTCCGTAGGAGGCCATCAAGCACACAAAACGGCTTGTAGGTACATGATTCCAATACACTATAGCGCAGCAAAAGACGAGGACACGCTGTAGGTACGCTGGCTTAGGCGGCGGCAAAGAAAGGCTGTAGACTGCTGTCATTTTGCTATTCCGTTTTGAAAACATTCGTGTCGGGGAACGCTTGCTCGAGAGTCGATATATAATTGTCGTTATCGTCACTGTCAGGTCCAGTCGCAGCCATTAGAATCCTAGAAAGACAACCTGCTGTCTGCATGACGCCTCCCGCTTTTGTACACCACGGCAGTCATATTCCTGTAACCGGAGGGCCCTGCGTGCGAGGCGACCACATGGGTCTCGAAGGTCCGCAGCCAACAGAGTGAATGATGGTCAGTTACGTTAGTAAACGACCGTCTGTACAAATATGAACGGAAACGCTGCACAGCGAAAACTACAGCCAGGCATTCCTGTTCGGTGACTGTGTAGTTACGCTCCGGCTTGCTCAGGGTACGACTTGTGTACGCGATAACATGCTCTCGCTCATCGTGCCGTTGGACAAGGACTGCCCCGAGACCGATTCCACTAGCGTCCGTGTGAACTTCTGTCACTGCAGCAGGATCAAAGTGACGTATGATGGGTTTCGATATTAAAAGAAACTTCAGTTGACGAAATGACGCGTCGCAGTCTGGTGTACAGTCAAAAGTGGAGTTTTTGTTGAGAAGGCACGTCAATGGGAAAGCAACGTCAGCAAAGCGATGTATAAAGCGTCTAAAATACGAACACAACCCTAGAATACTGAGCAACTCCTTCACTGTCTGCGGGGGTTTAAAAGACTCAACAGCGGCGGTTTTCTGGGGATCCGGCATTACACTATCACCATTGACAATGTGTCTTAGCACCAGCGCTTGGCGCTCTCCAAAGCGGCACTTTTTCGAGTTTAGAATTAGGGCGGCGTTGTGCAGAGAATTCAAGACCGTTACTAGATGGTCATTGTGTTCTTGGAAGGATTTCCCAAATATGACGACATCGTCCAGATAGCAAAGACAAATGTCCCATTTTAAGCCGCGAAAAACTGTGTCCATAAAGCGTTCAAATGTGGCTGGCGCATTAAACAGCCCAAATGGTGGCGCATTACACAGTCATAACATTAAACTCGTAAAGGCCATCTGGCATTACGAAGCCTGTTTTTTTCTTACCCGCAGGGTCCATTGGAATTTGCCAGTAGCCAGATCTGAGATCAAGACAAGAAAAATAGGACGCATCAAAGAGGCAGTCGAGGGCATCGTCTATGCGAGGAAGAAGATAGACGTCCTTTTTCGTAACAGAATTTATACGCCGATAATCGACGCAGAATCGCCACGAACCGTCTTTCTTGCGTACAAGAATAACAGGGGCAGCCCAGAGGATAGATGACTCCTGTATCACCTTCTCCCGTAGCATGTCCTCCACTTGCTCATGAATGACTTTGCGCTCAGATGGGGACACGCGATGTGGCTTTTGACGAATGGGACGAGCCGAACCAGTGTCGATGGTATGATGGGTCCGATGTGCAGGGCGAGAGGTCGGTTCATCCGTTTGAGAAAAGTCAAACATAGGGCTAATAAGGTCGAAGAATATCCACAAGAGTACGGCGTTGAGGTGAGCTGAGATCGGCGCTGATCATGCGAATGATCGAAGTTTCATCAGCAGGCAGAGGTACGGTGGCACTAGTAGCATCTGTGACCAAAGTAACGACGCGGGGCGCATCGGGTCCACAGGAGGCAAGCTTCAATCCCGTTGGTAAAACTGCGGGCTCGGACGATGGATTGATTGCCCATAACGAGGCACTACCGTGATGCATGGAGATCATACAGTGAGGGATAATTACATTTTTCTTCAGGCATGCTGAGTGAACTGGGTGCACCACGGCCTGAAATGAAACCTAGTCAAGAAGTGGCAGTGGACACGGTGACGAACGTGGCAGACAAAGGTGGAACTACTGTGTCTTCGGTAGTACTAAAAACTGTTTCTTCATTGCGGCCACTTTCAAAAAGAGCCGGCAGATGCGAGCCGTCAAAATGAGCCTCTTGACTTCGGCAGTCCACTATAGCGACACAAAACTTCAAGAAGTCTATTCCTAAAATGATGTAATGCGTAGAGTTGGGTAAGACTACGAATTCGGCTTGAAAAATTGCACCAACCACAGACACTTACGCGTTACACACACCCAGTGGCCGCAACGCCTCTCCACTCACACCACAAAACGTTGAAGCACGGTCATATTCAAACATCACTTTGCGTCCCAACAAGCGCCGAAACTGATTACTCATCACAGACACAGTCGCGCCCGTATCCACTAAAGCTAATGTACACACGCCATCAATGAACACATGAATTTTTTTTTAGCATTATATTTGGAGGGATGTTGGCACACAGCACATTTCCAGCGGCCTCACCCCCATTGGTCGCGCTGGGTTAGTTTTCCTGCTGAGAATGCTGAGGCGACATGGAGCGCCGTCGCGGTGATGAAGAACGACGCGCACGGACAGGCGGGTGGTGGAGTAACACTTCTATCAGATGCAGGGGAGTGGTCGCACAGATTCTGGTTATGGATGTTGCGGTAATACTGGCCACGCTGAGTATTTGATTGTTATAAACGGAACTGTATTGCCGATTGTTGGGTACTGTTGGAAGCGCCGGATGGTTATAGCGAGGTGGGAACCTACTGCGGCAGTATCTGGCGATGTGACCTTCGACGCCGCAGCGGTAGCATATCTGCGTGGAAGGTAGAAAATGCTGTTGTGGATAAGAGCAGGAAACAGCTGGGAGCGTCGTAGGTCTGGCTGAATGCTCATACCGCTCAGGAATCCTGGTAGATCGCATGGAAGATCTATG